>NC_141392.1:67989180-69203247 GCF_034619465.1 Leptosomus discolor
AACATTTGCTGTAGCTCTTGTTTGCTTTAGATGACTAACCCAAAATTGGATGTGGCCCATGGTGCCTTCTTCGTAGGGATGTTGTAGTGCTTGTAACATGGGAATACAATGTTCTTAAAGAGGTTTCAGCTACGCTTTGGTGCTTATATTACCTCCTGTTTCCAATTTAAGTTGTGAGGATTTTGCTACCCTTCACATTTCTGAAGGATGTTTCTCTGCTTGTGAGGTCTTCAGTTACTTTGTACGCTAGTTACATTTAATAAATATTTTTTCAGTATTGTCATGCAACAGATTTTTCTTCTTTTTTGGGGGGGCAGGGAAGGCATGTGTCTAGAAGCCTAGCGGTATGACCTTCCCCTGGCATACAGGAGACCCAGATTTTAATTCCCTTGACCTGGAAGACAAGAACAGGCATGCTGAGTCAAATCAGGGTTCATTTTGTATTCATCTACTATTCTGTCTCAGGCAGGGCCAGTACTAGGTGAGTAAGGTATAAACAGCTCCAGAATAGCATAGTACTTCAGTCTTTTCAGCTTTTTGATGTCTGCCTCTTTATGTTTAGTAATGCTTGATGTACTTTTCATACATGATTTCATCTAATGGGAGATCAGATCCGTCACGTCTCAGAAGGTAGGCTCAATTCCTTTAATAAAATAAAAAGGGAAATATTTATGCGAGGCATCAGCTGGTGATGTTCAGAGGCTGATCCCAGGCTAGCTTGGCAGTGGCATACGCCTCTTCAGATCTGAGCTCAGGTCTCCATTGCTTCCTTTGGCTTGCGGGCTGGAAGTGAGTGGTGTACCTAAGTGTGATGGGTGGTTTCTGTAAGAAACAGTGTGACTTCAGGAGAGGATTCATAGTTGAAAAGTCGGAAGAAACATAGGTGCCTTCCTTAAGCCTGAAGGCAGTCCAAGACTACCTTTACACCTTCTGCTGACCACCGCTTATCTCAGTGTTTTCTGTGGAGCTTGTTCGAAGGAGCATTGTAGGGAGAGGTGAATCCCAATGAGATCCTGGAAGTTTCAGCCTCACAGTCTCTCTATGGATTTAGCTGTCAGTCATTTATTTTCCATTCATCACGTTTGGTTCCATTTTCTCAGAGGAAGGTGAAGACCGTGCAAGGTAACAGACCCTTTCCCACAGACTAACTGTTTCCAACTTTTTTCTTGTTGGCGCTGATGGGACAGCTGTGCTTTTAATATAAAATTTGACTTCCCGTGCAAACTTGCAGAACGCATTGACCCCACTTCCCGTTTTTGTCCATACTCTGCCCTGGGGCTGGTCGTTCACCGAAATGCCTGTCCTTCAGGCCTGAACCCGGGTGGCTGGGTTCAACAAACACAACATTGTCTTACTGACCCGCGGTGGCTGTCTTGTGAGGCTGCCCACAGATTGTCTAGCACCAGATGCCTAGCTGCGTATGACCGCTTCTTTTTTTAACGCTCCACATCGCTCAGCACAGCTAGAATTAAACCCTTAATAATGTTTTCATTAGTGCTTTCCCAGTGGGACACTGGGTGTCAGCAAATTGCGAAGTAAGCTGAGCCAGTAAAGGAGTGTTGGAATACTTGCAGAGTCTTCGTTTTGGAGAGGAGAGACCTGGGATTTGCTGGGTTTGGGGAAGCAGTTTTCTAATGTTAGCTGAAAGCCTTTCCTCCCCTGCAATACTCTGCTCTCTTCGTTTTGTCACACAACCTTCCTCCACTATCTCTACAAAAAGGCTTTCATGCAATCTGGCATGTCAGCTGTTGCCTTTGTGCATTGTGTTGGGTCTGGGATAAAGCTTAAGCTCTTCAGCCGTGGTGCTTTATAGTTCGTCGTGAATGCTGATGGTGCTCTGGTTAAGAAAAAAGCAACCAAGCAAACTTATAATTAACAATAACTAAGCAGATTTGGGAACTGCGAGTTCCTAGAAGTAGTCGCATTTTTAAAGGTTTTCCTTTTATTTCCCTTTTTAAAGCTGATCACCTGGGTATTTTCATTATGGAAAACTGCATTGTTAGGAAACAGACTTGTATGTAGATCGCAGCATTACAAGATTTATCTTCAGAAAGCCAATTAGTGCTTGAAGTAGAAGCTAATGTACTTCACAAGTGTAATTTACATCCCTTGTCTTATAAACAGCAGCAAGCAACAACACTGCAGAACATTATGTTAAGGAAGAGCAAGTACTAGTCTGTTTCTGTACATCTTTTCTTTATATTTCTATTTCTAGAGGCTTTTTCCACTACCTAATGGGTGTCAGTGTGAACACCATGTGGAGACAGTACAATCCGCTGCAGCAGAGTTCCTCCAGGGAGACAGCTTAATCAGCCCTAGCGTGAGTTCTTAAATAAGGGAGGTGAGAGGCTGTAGAAAAGAAGCAAAGATGTGGAATCTTTGAAAAGAGGAATGTGACTCTACCTTCTGGAGGGGAGTCCAGAATAAATAGAAAGCGATTCTATTACATGTTGGGAGCCGTAAGTTGAGCATCCATCCTGATATCCCTTGCTGTAGTAAGCAGTTAGAAATCAAACTCACAGGAATCCTCTAAAGTATAGAACAAAAAAACCCTGACTGTGTTACAATGAAGCACCAGGATGCTGACAGAACCTCCCCAGTGCAGATCAGTACTAAGACTACAATCCATCCTCTTGAGAAATATGTTTTGTGCGTTAGTTTGCTTGATTTTTACCCAAACCTCTGTTGTTCTAGGCATGAATTAGCAAGGCGGTGTTGGCACTGAGTAAGTAACATGCCCTCCTTCTGCAATTCTGTTTTCAGACACTTTTTAGAAGTGAGTACAGGTATCAGTGTGGGCACCAAGCACCTTTACTTGTGGCAGGCTATGTATCTCATTTTGAGAAGGGCCAAAAGCTGCAGCTAAGGCAGCGGGTGATGTAAAAATTAAGATATGCCAGCTCTGCCTGTAATCAGCATGCTGTCAAGCTGTATCAGCCTTTGGAAGCAGAGGGGAGGATAAAATAGAAAATTGCGTGCCGGCAAGCTGAAAATGGAAGTCGATGCACAGATTGACCTCTGAGTGTTTGTTCTTTATTGGCAGGTTGATGACGCCTGGGAGTGAAATTCGATTTGTCCACAAGCACATGGGGCTGGTGCCGGGCTGGGGAGGAGCTGCCCGGCTGGTGCGGGTCGTCGGTGGAGCAGCTGCCCTCCAGCTGCTGAGCGGGGCTGCCAAGGTGGACCCCGAGAGAGCTTTGCACCTTGGGCTCTCAGAGGAGACGTTGTCGTCTTCAGACGAAACCGGAGCGTTAGAAGAAGCCCGAGCCTGGCTGAGTCAGTACACAGAGGGTCCGGCCAGTGTGATTCGGGCTGTGAAAAAGGTGGTGACAGCAGGAAGAGAGCTACCGCTGGAAGCTGCCCTAAGGACAGAGAAGGACATTTTCGGAACTGTGTGGGGTGGGCCTGACAATTTGCAGGCGTTGGTGAGAAGACCAAAACATAAATGATGGGCAATGCATAAGAAATGTTCTTGACCTTTTTGCAAACAAAGCTTTCACTAAAGCAGGCATTAAACGGAATCATTTAAGGACCTGTTCATTTAAACTGGCATTAACATTCCTGTCGTTCAAGTCAGGCAGACATATTTGGTGTGCAACCACAGAGAAAACCCTGGCATTCTTTACTGTCCTAATCACCCACTGAATGGAGATTAGTGAAATTAGTATGTAAAGGTAAATACTGTGCTGAGAATAGAACTATAATTCTTTTGGAATGAGGCTGAAGATTATTTTCTTTGGAGTTAATTTTGTTTTTCTAACTGGTATGGAAATGAATTGCTTGAAAGATATGAGGTAGGTTTATTTGCAGAACAGGTCCATCTAAAGCTGCAAAATATGAGTTCCCCCACATGAGACTAGTGTATTTAAGCAGCTTTGAAGGGATGATAATGGGTGAGATGGTAGTTTTTATTTTTTCCTCTTCAGTCAGTTCTTTGCATAATTGCTGAAAAGTATCCAAGGATACTTCAGTTTTAATGGTGATTTTTACAGGAGAAGCTCTAACTCACTGAGGAGCTTATAGCCCTCATTCACTGACACTGATTTGGGTCTTTAAGTGCATTTACATGTCTTCTCACTGCTCAAGGAACCAACTACCTACATCTGCATCCGCACGTTCCCATAGCCTGGCACTGTGCTGCTGAGCATGTGCAAAGCTGCTGACCTGATTATTTCCATAGAATCTAGCTGAAATCTTGGAAGGCCATGATGTTATCGTGCCCCCAGGTGGGATGTCCTTGACTGACTGGGTGGCCTGAGTACTTCAGCATTCTGGAAAGACACGTGTGTGGATCTGTCGACATCTTACTTCAGAGTATTTTTACTAGTAGGTTATATTTGGGCAGACCAGAAGACTTGGAACTGTCTCCACTTCATGCCGGCGACTGTGCAAGTAATTAGATAACTCAGTGGGGAGGGTTTTCCCTTTAGAAACTGACACCAAGTCCCTGCTTTGGCAGATGGTTCTTAAAATGGAACATTTCTGAGAGCAAAACCACGCAGACGTACTCACGACTGTGAGTTTCCTGTACTATTGGTTAGGATGCACTTGTCTCTAAATCCAGGAGGGGCTGAGATCTGAGCCCAGGACCCAAGTAGTCCAGGGGAGCACGGTAAGGAGGAAACTCTGGGCTATGTGGCATTGGCATGCATTCTCGCTCTGACCAGGTATAACTAACTCTAGATACACGGAATGAGCTCCCTTAGGAAAAGGAGACGATTCCTTGGATGGAAATCGCTGTTAAGATTTCTACAGTGCGGCACGATTCCTGAGTTTTAGACAGCGAGGTAGCTGTACGTATGTTTGAAGATCTTGGGACAGATCAACGATGGGAGTTAGGTCTGGATTGCCTGTTAAGATTCTGCAGCTTTTGAGCAGATGCTGTGCTCCGCTGGGGATGTTTTTACTGCCCGGCTTTCACGGTGGGGAGTGAGTATAGCCTGAAGCAATCAAAAGAAATGCTGAAGAAAGGGACGTTTGAGCTGGCACCTCAAGAAGGGTGAGGAATTTACTCTGCCCTGCCCGTTTGCCTTCACACCTGAAGCTGCTGCCGGAGGAAGATTTCAAATCTCTCTCCCCCAAAAATAAAGTTCAATTTTTATTTCCAGGTTAGAGAGGAGACAGGAATGGGAACATGGGGAGAGGGTAGTGTTCTGGCTTATGCCTGTTCCCGCGCACCCCACCAGTTTTTTATCCGATAGCTCAGGTTAGCGCCCTGTGCAGCTGGATTCTTTCCCGTGCTCTAAAGGACTTCAAGCCCGTTACTTCTGATGTACGGATGTTTTAATATAGTCAGGCAGTACTTCACTGTTCAGTAATGAAGCTGTTCTGCTTTTCATGAAGTTCCTCAAGACTCGTGAGGGCCCGCAGACTGCCAGCATCACTGAACCTTCAGAGCACACTCCAGTCCATACTTATCCAACCTGCTCAAGCATTTACACATCACATTGTCGTGAGTCAAAAAAGTTGTGCTTTAAAGGGCAACTGGTTATGTGTTTGCTAGTAACAAGAATAAATTTGCCACTACTAATACTGTGATTATGTTTTTAAAATGGGTATGAAAATTGCTTAGAACTTGAGCAAGACCCTTCAATTTATTTTTTTTTAATTTTTTTTTATTTTTCAGGTGCCAGGCTGTAAGGTTTATTGGTGTATTCTGTGCATGGGGTGATATAAATTTGAAAGGGAGAAAACTGTATCAGAAAAACAGAATCTGTTTTACTTGAACAATTTGAACTGAACCTCTTTCCATCGTGATTTGTAGACAATGAGCTTACTTCTCATTTCAGCAAATGCATTTCCCCAGCCATCCCCTCAGATTTGTATGAAAGGCCAATGCTTGCTTCTAAGAAGAGGACAAATAATTAACTAGTTCTAAGACATTTTCAGAAAAGGTTACAGAAACTCATTTTTGTTGGAGTCACAAATACACCAAACATAGCTACAGGGGGTTCTGAAGATAATTATGTGTTTGTTTTGATCAAGAATTATGTGAGCAGCATAATACCGTATTCTCTGGTTTCTTTTCTATTTTAAAAGCAAATACAGCCCTCATATGAAAAGCCTCACTAAATTACCATGAGTGTTAGCACAAGAGCTCCAGACTGAGTGACATGAAATGGAATCCCATTTTACCAATTTCAAACCTAAACGCTTTATTTCATAGCATACTTGCTTATCATCTTAAACCGACAAATACGTGTAACCAGCATCTGACAAGCATTTATCTCAGTTTCTGTTCCCCTTCAGAAATGGCCTAAAACCAAATGAGCACTAAATGCACAAAATAAATTAGAAACCTCAAAATTGATACTCCCAGTCTTCTAATTATATGGCGTGCTAGCTTTTGTATTTCCTAGGGGCTAGTTTGCCAGCTCCCTGCTCAGCAAACTAGGTTTCCTATCACATTGTGAAACGCCTGTCTTGTTCCCTTGCCTCTGTGTACTGGGACAGCCTGAGTGCTTAATGGGGGTGTGGATTCTGCGCCAAGCTTTTAAAGGTTGGATACTGGAGATCACTTTTAGCAATGTAGAGACTTCATCATATTTGCTGCTGACAGAAACATACTTACCAAATGGGCAATCTAGGCAAGCTAGGTGTTCTTGCTGAATGCTTCATGCACTATGTCATTTTTTTTACCGTGACATAGGATTCCAGTATCTGTGGTTATCTGTTCTCCTGGAAATGAAGAGATGCTGTAAACTTCATTGTATTTTAGTTTCTTTTTTCCTTTCCATTCTGCTCCACTGTGCATTTCTTTAGCTATGCTGTACAAGTTGAAAAGTCACTTAATGCATGGAATTAGCTGTGACTGAGCTAAAATTGACAGAGGACATATCTCCTACTGAAGTTAATGGTTTAAAGATAAGATGAGAATTACCGGTTACTACTTTTTCCTAGCTTGATCTGAGGGGTGCATTTGCCACTCTGACGATTGGCCATTAAGCCCTCACCAGCCTTACTTTAACTAATTTTAGTACTTCACAGCTGCAGTCAGCCAGCGGGAGCCAAAAGCAGCATCATGGGTGTTCGGCTGAACAGAGGCCCATCTCTCTACCTTGGTCAAGAACTCCCAAGGATAATCATTAATAAAATTATTTGTGGACTGTTTGGGCTGAAAAACCTGAAATTAAGTATACAGTGAGTCAAGTTCTTGTATTTTGCTTCTTGCCTTTTTCAACAGTAGATACCCTCACATGAAGTAAAAAAAAGTGTGTGCTCACAGCAGAAGTGCTCTTACTGAAGGTTTTTGCAGCACAAAGTCAGACTTAAAGCCACTGTGTGCCAGCTCAAACTAGAGAAATAAGACAGCTGGCAATGAACAAATAAAGGAAAAACATTCCGTCCCGTTTCCTTCTGAAGTCTGTGTTACTGGCTGATTTCCTTACGGAACTGGAAGGAAGATGACCGTAAAAATCTGTGATTCAAAAGCATCCATTCCTAGCTCAGAAAGAAAATCTTCCTTACGCCATTCTAGTCTCCTCTGCATGCTCCTTTGTTCCCTGACCCACTGATCTCACCTGTGGGCAGAGGAAACAAACCGGAGGGCTGGCACAGCTTTGCCCACGGTTAAGACGCATCAGCCATCATTACAGTAAGGAGAACATTTTAGAAGTTGAAATCTACCATTTTTAAAAATCAGCCCTTTTAATTCCCTTCAAATGGTTGTTTGCCTACAGCAACTTTTAGCTGAACATGTGTAGTACCTACATACCAGCTACTGACCCTTTCTATTCAGGGATAGATGAAATAAGAATTGGAGTTTAATTAGCTTTTTAAAGATTGAGTCCAGAATCAACTAATGCTGTTTCTCAATTTGAAAGAAAAAAAAAAAAAAAGTAAACCAACTGCCATAAGACAGAAAAGACAAGCTGTGCTTTTTAAGATCTGGCTTCTAACCTTCTCTAATAACACAGAAGTCAGCTTGTAGAAGCACATCTCCTAGATTGCTAATAAAAGCACAAAACTACCTTTTCTGTGCTGCCACCAGTTTTGCTATGAAGAACAGATAAACAGCAATGTAGTCTTTAGCATCCGTGTTCTTTGATATAGAGTCAAGTTTGGTTAACTTATGCTCTTTTATTTCAACATTTCTGCTGTTAAAATAAGGCTCTGTGTGATGCTTCTTCTGCCTGCCCCAGCAGTGAAGCTCTTCAGCTGAGAAGTGAGTGTTAAGCCTGTGTGAGCATTAAGCCTGCAACTCACAATTTTCCAGTAGAAAGGTACACTCCAGCAGCATTTGAGAGACAGCCAGTCAGGGATGCAAGAACTTCAAGATACCACTCAGAGCCAGTCCTACCTTTTGGCAAACACAGGAAGCTGTTTTATGATAGTTTTCTTTGAAGTTCCTCCAGTGAAGCTCAATTAAACTGGAGACAATCTAGATTGTTACTGATAAAATGTAGTTTTATTAAATTATAAATTCCGTAACAAAAACAAGACAGATCAAGAAAGACCTCAGAAACAAAACTACAAAGACTAGATGGCAAAGCCAGTGAAAATGCCATGAAGAGTGTATAGGTAAGAATTTGCAACAAAAGTTAACAGCATTTTTACATTTCCATTAAAGAAAGGTAAATGATTGCTCTTGTCTAGTAAAAACACATTTTAACTCCAAACTCACATCTATTTTCTCACATTAAATTAAGCATCCTGCTCACACCCAACATCTTGCGGGCTCCCACATTGCTTTAGTGTTCTTTTCATACATCAATCCATGCAGAAAGTAGTAAGACACTCAATGCAACAGTCAGATAATGAAGACAATTCAAGTTGTACAGTAGATATACATTGGCCAAAAAGGGATCGAGTATCTCCAAGGGGAAAATGCTACAAAATAAACACAAGACATTGTCAAGAAAACTGGGCATTGCTAAGCAGCTTTCAAACCATTAACAGGACAACCCAGTTTCCAACAGTTAGAATCTTCCAGCTGAGACATGTTAAGAGACTTAAACAGGCCAAATCTGTTTCTCCCCTTCACCCCACCCTCCCACCAAACACACTGCTAGGTTCGAGTGCAACGCCAATGTGGACAGAAAATTTACAGATACAGGACTGAGTTTTTTAAATCGCATGGCTCTAGATTTAAACTTCAGTGACTGTGCACTGTCCGTCTGGCCGCCTAGATCTCGCACTTGTGTTTACCACCCCGCCCCCTGCCACTGGTCTATCCGCTCCCGACTGGCTTGCGTTTGCGTTCAAGTGTCTCTGCTGGACAGAGGACAGGTGTTGCTGAAGGTGGGCAGACACATCCTCGCTATCGCTGCTAGCATCCGATTCGGTCTCCTCCACGGAGGTGTCAGGGGCCGGGACCCTTCCAGAAGATGATGATTCGTGGTCTTCTTCTCCCTCTCCCCTATGACTCCTTTCAGCCATACTGTCTCCATTTATTTGTAAGTGGGCAAAAGAGTTCTCTAGAGAATTGCTTGCATCCGGTGAGGGCGTCGAAGGACTCATCAGCTGACCGTCTAGCGATGGCAGGGGCCTAGCAGAAAGGGATGCTAGAGGCTGCACGGCTGCAGCCCCCGGAGTCGGTGTGCTGTCTGCACCATCAGCGGAGCTCTCTCTTGCCACGTTGACAGTGTTACCGTCACAGTCCAACCTCAGCCCAGCCACTCCCTTCTTTGGTATATCTATTATGTCCCGTTTTATTTTTCTGCGGCGTCCGTGCTCATTTCTCCTATACTGAACCATATTTTCCAGGTCTGCTACGTATAAAAACCCAGCGATTAGCATTTCAGTGCTCTTTTTACCCTTGGAAAAGGCATCTTCCAGCTCTCTGCTGGTACGTTCATCATACTGCCACCAACCATTTCTACCTTCGTAGTACCAAGCGTATTCTCCGTTGCCTCTGCTTGCTGCTTTGAGTTCTTCTGGTGACAACAGGGTTGGCTTGTCCAGAAAATCCTCTGGAATCTCCTGCCGGCAGAGCGCACATCGTTTCCCCAGCCAAGAAGCTCCCTTCACACACAGATAGCAGAAAACGTGTTTACAAGGCAGACTTACTGGATGGACACATGTTTGCAGGCAGATAGCACATTCAGGAACTGTCAGAGAAGGTGCGGCGTTAGCGCACGACTCATTTGTCTTCCTATTTGTGGGAAGCATGTTGATCGAATGATCTATTTCACCACAGCCAGCCATCCTGCAGAGGATCAAAGATAGATTTAAATCAGTTTATTGTGTCAACCTAAACTGGCACCTCACATCAACTTTGACCTCAACATCCACAGAATGAGATGCTTACCTTAAATTAAGGTAAGTTATCATTTATGAAGCTCAACTCAGAGAAACTGACAGGTTAACATTCTGTTTCCTAAGCTGATTGGCTAAATGGAGCACTGGGAAAATGTCTTTCACTAATCACCAAACTTTATCTGTTTAATTTTCAGCGTGTTACCATGCCAAGTTAGAAAACAAATTTTCACATTTCCTCTGCTCTTTCTCTGAAGCAGTGTTGATTAATGAACCTCCAGTCAGCCAGTTACTTTGAAGCTTCCTCAGGAAATCTAAAGATGCTACAGTTCTTTCCTCAAGAGGTGATCTAGCTGCAAATATGGAACTTAAAACAATCTCTCTTCACAGTACTGGTGATCATCCGTTTGATTAAGGGATTGCCCGGACAGTACCTCAGACGAGGTTTCAACAGTAGAAAATACACCTGGCAGCAGCATCAGACTGAAGTATTCCCCTACTCTGTTTCTTAGTCCCTGTGCACCACGGTATACCATCCCTCAAACTGGGCTCAGAGCAACCACAAGGCTGCAAAGAGAACCGCGTTTGAAAACTGAGGTGGCTTTTTCAAAAGATACCCTGGATTCCTTTTTCCTAAACATCAAGTGAACACCCTGATAATGCTGAGCACATTTCAAAAGGAACTGGTGCAGCCCAGCAGAAGGAGCAGCGTATCACAGAAGACACACAACCGTGATTTAATTGGTTTGTAAAGTCATTGCCTCTACCTTCTCCGGCCATACCTTATTTCTGTCATTAAAGATGATTTTGTAACCAACTGTAAGAGAGCAAGGAATGCCTAACTATGTCACTTTGGCATTGTGTAGGATTTCAGTAGCTGAAAAATTCTAGCCTAAATATGCAAATGCCTTCTCAACTACATTTTTGCCATGGCAATCTTTCACAGTCTGTTTCATGTTAATTCTCCTTTTATGTTCTTATTTATTAGCAATCAAAACCAAACATCAGATATCAAATGAGGGAGAAGAATGGGCTTTGGTGGATGTGGCCTAAAAAGGTGCCTGTCTTCATTTAAATCCTCAAGGAACTTTAAAGCTGATAGTCAGCAAAACAGCTTTTCAGTGAAACTAGTCTTTGTTGTACAAGCAGCTAGGAATAGTTCATGCAAAACTATCCCAGGCATGTAGCCAAAAGGGACCTTTAGAGGTCATAGAGTCCAGTCTCCTGCTCCACATGGCACTACCACCAATACCAGATCAGATCAGCTGTGGCTTTCTGTAGCTGAGGTTTTCTGAAACCTCTAAGGATGGAGATACCACAACCTCCCCGGACAGCCTGTTCTAGTGTTTCTAGCAGAATATGTTACCTCGAGAAAATGCCTAGTGTTACTGTAAAAGCCTCCACTGCTTTACACAACTAATGAACACATGCTGGGACAAAAAAAAAAAAAAAAAAACCAAAACCAAAAACGCTTCAGTATCTGTGTTTATCTTTACAATAAGTGCTATTTACTTAAAAATCTATGTCTATATGCTGTCTGTTCCCTTCTATCACTATAATTTCCTCTCGGAAGACCAATGCCTCTTTAATCCATTTTTTATCAAATCATTTTAAAAGCTCTACAGCTCAAATACTGTTTTCCTGAAGTAGTATGTAATTGTCTCCACCTATGTTTCAGTTTCACATCTGAATTTCTTTCTCTGAGATTAAAGACAAATCTGCATACTAGTTCTTAAATCAGCATGCCAGACACAGACACAGCATCACCTACCACCTGCTAACTGTCTTTTTACTGTACAGTGCACATCTGTGTGAGATCCATGCTAACAATGTTGTGAACAAGTTGCTTCCTGGGAGCCTCACACTTTTGAGGTTATATTTTGCAACAGAATTTTACACCAAAACTAGGGTTTTATAACAAGAAACTTACTAGAAAGGGAAGAAAAGCTATTGAGATTTCAGAATACCCACAAATACAACCCAGCCAGTACCTCACAACAGAAGAGCTGAAAGAGAAATCCATGTATTGATTAATTTGCGCTAACCGTGGCTGAGGTAAAGGATCTGAATTTTCAAGTGCTCCCATAATGAGATACTACTGTGCAAAAAGGCACAGCCAGCAGAGGTTTTTACTTCCACACTAGTTTTACAAAAGGCTGCTTCTCCCTGAATACACTTCATAAGGCTATCCTTTTCAGAGCCAAAGAAGAGATTAAAGCAACCTGTAGACACCTAACTTTTATAAAAGTCACGTATCATAATTAAGATTTTGGAGGGGATTAGAATGCAATGCTGTGATTAAAAATGCAGTGCACTTTGACAAATCAAATTCTAGCACCATGAGCAGTAAACTAAAAGCAGAGTGAGAGTTCCCGCCTGTTCACTGTAAGCACAAAAGTGCTAGTATTTGAACAGTGCCCAACAGGTCACCCACTAATTTGAGGGTTCTTTGATTCCTTACTAGATCAAGACAATAATGCAGGATGTGAAAAGGAAAGAGGAAACACCTTATCTTGAAATTCCCATGTGGTTTTTAATTCAGAAGAAAAAGTGTAAAATGAATACAGCTGGAGGAGTAAACCCTTATCTCTAAGCAAGTGCTACCCAGCAACATAAAACTCTTACAAAGATAAGCACAACTGCAGTTGCATGTGCTCAGAATGCAGGACAATTACACACTTGAAGATTCCTATCAACTAAACTGATGGTGTCTCGCTTTTTGTTTTTAAAGGAAGATCCTAATTAATCCTTTTTTTTTTTTTTTTTTTACCTTTTAAGTATCAAATCTAGGTCATAGAGTTTGTTCATAAGCTGGTATGAGGATGTACACGTAGATTTTTATTGAAGAAATAATCCTTCAGAAAGGAGGAAAAACATCTAGGACTGCTATCGTGCTACATTATGGCTGTGGAAGCACTTTCATTCCAACTTCATGGTATTAAGAACTAAACAAAACTGACCACAGAATATTTTTCCTGAAATTGAGTAGTATTTTATAACAAGGTTTAATCAAAACAGGCTTCATATTAGAACTGTCATCAAACAGTAAAGCTCTGTTTTTTGGAGGGCTGGGTTCCCTCAAGTCACTTCTGGCAACAGGGGAAATTACATTATTGAATACTGAAGATAAAAATTAATCCAACTCAAGAACAAGTTCTAAAAATAATTTTATTTGAAGTATTTAGAGACTCAATTCAAGTATAAATAAGGGAGCAATAAGCATCTGAACTCTGCATTTTAACATAAATACAACCTAAAGCCAATTGAGAAGGAGCTAGTCCACAACCTTGCCAATCCCACTATTACCCTTTTGTGTTTGTTGTTGTTGTGTTTTTTTTTTTTTAAAAATTATTTTAATTTTAATATGAAAACATATACTTAATTTGTAAGCTTAGGGTGCACAGCCTAGAACACCTTCATCAACACACAAAGTATGGAAGAAGTGATGTATAAAAACTATGTGAAAAGGCCCTGGGCCTTCTACAGCTCTCCTGGAAGAATAAATTCCCACAAAACCACCTCAAAACTGAGTAATTTTTCAAACTCCAGGTCAAATTCTAACTGCAACTAAGCAGTCTGTCAAGGAGCTGACATGGGTAAGTCCATCAAGAAGACAACAGCTTACTTTTTCTGAATAATTTCTACGGAAGCATGCCACGAGACTAACACGTCCTCTCTTCAGATGTCTCCAGCTAGGACGGCAGGTCCTCCTTCCCAAGGCTGGCTCATTCCTTACTTGTCCTGCCCAACGGTACGCTACAGTGTTTCAGCTTCTCTGCAAACTAATGGAAAGCAAATAATATCACCATTACAGCGTTGTACAGAGGCACGAGCAAGCAAAATACAATGCCACGGTCCTGTTGCAGACAAGAAACTACTATGCTTTCATTTACCTGATGCAGGCTATTTTCAATAGAAATATCATCAGACTTCTGTTTTGTTTTTTGCAATAATCAGTTTTGGTCCACAGTTTTGATGTCAATTATTTTGATGTCCGATTTCTGCAAATTATCTTTTTCTAAAGTATGATAAAGGGCAATTACCTTTAACCATAGTAAGTTAATGGCTCATTTCCATAAAGTGACTATGTACACAAAAGGAGAAACAAGACCAAAGCTAGGAGCATGCTATGATTATGCAAATTTAACCTCTAATAACCGACTCCTTATATTCAGAGTTATAAAAGTCACAGTGCCTTCCTAAACCTGTTTATAAAACTATCCATAGCACATCATTCCAAGGACTGTCTAGGCTTGTATCTTGTCCCTTATCAGGTGCTTGAGAAGGCAACAGTGCACGCAAACTGATTTCCCCCAGGTCCTCACCATATCTCAAGCAGCCTGCAGCTCAGAGCCTTCCACCCTGGCCCTCTTTTTCCGAGATCACATACATTCATTTAATGAATGTACCTCAGAACTCTTCAGCACTTTTTTCCTTTATAAATCTACATATGTATGTCCTCATACTAGCTTATAAACAAACTCTATGACCTAGATTTGATACTTAAGGTAAACAAAAAAAGGTTTAATTAGGATCTTCCTTTATTTCCTTATAAAGTGCTGGAGGTCTCCAAGGTTCATTCATGGAACGAACGCATGCAATTTCTGAAAAAGAGGACAAGGACGCAACTCAGCCTCCACACCTCAGAGATAATGTACCCCTCTCCAGGCCAGCAGATGATGTCAGTCACAATACATTTTGCATACGTCACCAAGCACAATCTGAGCTAAGCTATTTCACAAATACGTAACATCACTGGAAGCCAGTAAGTGCCATAACAAATACCTAAATAACTCTGCAGTAGGGAAGTAGGAATCTGCAAACTCAGAGAGGGCGGGGGAGGCTGATATCAAGATTTCACTGTCGCATTCTCACAACCTAAGCAGGAAGGTCTTGACCTAAAGAACCACCCTTAGTTACAGAAAGTATTTGGGAATCCCCTGTAAAAAGACTGATGAGCCACAGTTATACCTTCCTTCTGGGCTGTAGCTTTCAAGATGATTCTTATGCACTTTGAACTACAATTTCCAGTTGCTGCAGAATGCTACATCTAGGAATGATACGAAGCAGAGCCGAGACCGTCACATCTTGTATTTCAATTTGCTCAAGGAAAGAACCATTTCAGTACAAATACAGCGCAGATCAGACACGTACAGGGCTGAGCAAAGTCAAGGAGTGGCAAGCCCCCGAAAGAACATGGAGCATTTAGTATTATAGTATTCTGTGCTACAGTCCTTCATCGAATGATCGAACATTTATCATTAATAACATCAGAGTGCAATGTTCAGATGACTTCAGCAGAAGACACATTACTCAACTATGTTATTTTCTTTATAGCTGAGCTCCGTGAAACATTTCGTGCAGCTATTTTTAGAAAGAGCTCCTAAGGAAAAATGCAAAAATTAACAAGCCTATCCACACCTTTCCTGCCCTCATCGCTCTAGCAGCTTCCCCTTTCTTCACACATCAATCTGAAAGCAAGAGCTGCGACCGCATTAAAATTTTGGCTCTACTAATCCACTCCGACAAGATACTACGATTGCCATGATCAAAGAGACAGCTGCAACAAGCTTGATGCTGTGGGTGTGGTGTTCAGTCCTTCATCTTAGGAGCCGGCTTTCTGTTACTTCCGCGGGTATCCCTCAAAACATTTTATCTACTACCGCTTGCAATCCATTACCTCTCACAGTCCACTGTTTGAGGCAGCACATCATAAAACCAAATGTTATGCAGAGATGGGAGAAAAAGGTTGGGTCAGTCCTGGCAGTTTTCTTGGGAAATAAAAACGCATGCATGTATTCAAGGTATGTAATTATACCTAGAAGAATCCACTTACGGCATAATTATAGGATTATGGTAAGGCAACTTTCTAACTGCTGCGTAGCTCTTAAAAAGAGCTCGTTCACAAACTGACTGCAGGTAACCTCTACATTTCATGACATTGTTATTTATTTAATAAGGCAGTCTTGATATTTTTAATAAACGGGATAAAAGACACTTGTGGTTACACACACCCCCCCCCCCTTTCCTGGCCAACAACTCCTCCTTTAAAGTCAAGTAGGCAAGAGCTGTGTTCTATACTTGGCAATTAATTTTCTACGCTAGAAAAGCACGTAGTATGAGGAGTTACGCTACCTGTGGCAGCCCGCAAGTATCCCTTCCTTCTGCACGCTCACTAAATCCATGCAGCGCATCACATGCTCGTTTTGAAACTTTCATTCAAGATGCAACAGATGAAGGACAATCCCACTGATCAGGAGCAAGAGTTTAAACCGGGCAACATCCTCTCCCAAACTGAGGCTCAGCCAGCGTTTAACTGCTCTCTTCGTCCCCTTCAAAGTCTCACAGGATGCTCGCTGGGGGAAGTCACATCCACTTCTTCCACGCAACTTTAAGACTTTGACATTGTGGACTTCCTACCAGACCAACTTCCCAAAATTTATTTCAGGCTCTCCTTAAGAAAAACGTCAAGCTTTTACTAGACCAAGATGGAATGAAACCATTTCTCTCTCTGTGCCCACTGGACTCCCAGTAAACTATCAGACCCAACACAGTTTTTCCCACTCTTCTACTTCTTTGGAAAAAACAGCCACAACAAAATACTAGGAACTTACATACTGAAGAAGCCAGCTCCTAAATGCCGATGAAGTGTTACTTACAGTCTTAAGGAATCTTTGTAAGTAGAAGCTTTGCTTTTTAAAAACAAACAAGCCTAAACCATTGGTAAATTCAACTAACACCAGGTTCTAACCAAACCAAAGACTCTTATTTGAGTCATACCTCAGATGATCTCACAAATTCTGCAACTCGGTACAGGTTACTCTAAAATAGCTATCACAAATTCATCATTTTCCCCCCCATCACAGGCTGAAAAATCAGCAGCTACACCATTACTTCAAAAGAGTAAATGCTCTTCTGCAATTAAATACTTGGATTTTTCCACTGAGCTCCCTAACTCATAACTCAACTACTGGGGGGGCAGGAGGGGAGAAAGAACCCCAGATTTCTGCCCTTCCCTACAAGTCACCACGAGCCAAACACCGTGGGAAGAAAGAAGGAAGGTGGCTGGGGTTTTAAATAGGAAAAATGACTCTCCTGTCTGATGGGCTGCTGCTGTCAATAGAGTGTCAGTCCAATGTACCGAGCCTATCAGGTATTTTTTAAACTGTCCCTGGGCACTGGACAGCACAACAGGTAAATAACCTCGCTGTTTCCTGTTCTTGCCTACTTTTCTGTATGTGTTTCTTTAATTCAGAATACCTTCAGGAACTGATGATTACGATGACGTTTCAAGTTTTCTGTCATTCTTTACCCTTTGCTATTACACATCAATAAAAAACACAACCCTTATACGTACATTTGGAACTGAATCACACAAGAACAGTCAAGTGCAGACAATCAACCATTTCGGTATTGAACTGCTACACATTTATTCAAAACGAGGTTCTTCCATGCTACGACTGCAGCACTGAATTTGAATTTTGAGCATACAACCTATTTCAATTTATTCAGCAGAGCAAAATGTTAGTTTCTCACTGAAATAAAATGACACTGTGTGGAAGACGAAGCAGAAACTGATTCATCTGAAGTTATCAATGCTTCAGAAACAGAAATTAAGTACAGGAACATCTATCTCTTCAAATATATATAGGCTTGATTAACATGCACAGAAAAGATTAAAAAAAAAAAAATCCATTTCAACAAAAAGACTTCTCCCCCACCAACTCCAGAGTCCATTATTCAATAGCCTTTAAAAATACTGAATTAAAAAAAAAAAAAAAATCAATAAATGACAATTCAATTACATCTAAATTGATGCAGTATACTTTGAAGGAAACAAGAAGAGAACTTTTTCTTTCACTCGGTACAGACCCTGCATTATAGCAATTTAAACAATTGGTACTTGGATTTACTTGGGAAGAAACCACAGTATTAACCACACAAGACTACAAAGCAAGTTCTTGCAAACATTCAATATTTAAGATTTACTCAAAATGACCTAATCAATAGTCGGATTTCACTGTGTCTTCCAGACTATTACAAACTCTTAATTTTTGATAGTGCATTTTTAGAGGCGCTTTAGGAAC
The DNA here is from genome assembly GCF_034619465.1 of Leptosomus discolor. Lineage (NCBI taxonomy): Eukaryota > Metazoa > Chordata > Aves > Leptosomiformes > Leptosomidae > Leptosomus > Leptosomus discolor. The sequence continues at coordinate 68,007,465 of NC_141392.1, forward strand.
CATTTTTGAGCAGCCCACAGTCCGGAGGCAGCAGCTCAGGAAGTAGCAGGACTGTATTTTTAGCATGACAAAACTGACAAAAGCAAAACGTTCTGAAGCTCTGCTCCCTACCCCTCCTCGTAATTATTCACTGTACACTTGCAAACTACACCACCAGCAACAAAACCTACAGGATTCCTCGTTCATATCACAGAAAAGTTGTGCTAAGATTTAAAAAAAACCCACGCTTTTATTCGGTTTTTCACCCTTCTGATTGTACGAAAACCTTATATTTATTAAAAAATTGGTAATAATTTTTCAGTGGCGGCAAGATGTACTGCACCAAAAGCCGGACCTATTTTCACGTCCCATTTTAACACTCCAAACGCTTGAGCTGAGACCGTCAAGCACAAAGAAACAAAAGAACTTCCATTAAAAACACCAGTTACTTCTTTTTGCGTGCTTCACACCGTGCTCCTCCGACCGAACGACTTCCATTCCAGGTTCCCGCAGCTCGTTACGGCGATCGAAGCGAGCCCGCTACAGCAGTGACATTTTGAAAGGTGAGTGACAACACGCAGCGCAGAATTATTTAAAGCGCTGCACATCGCTCTAAGGACCGAGGCGCTGCGCTCCTTTGGCCGGCGGATTCTGCCACGCGTGACGACGCTACGGCTAATGCTCCTGACCTATTTTACTACCGAACGCAACGAAACCCGGGATCCGGGCCCCGACCCGGCACGCACCCCGTCCTACACGGGCAGAGGGCGGGCCGCCGCCTCCCTCCCGCACAGCCAAGCCCCGGCGCAGAAGAGCCGGCAGGCGCAGGGCCCCGGCTGGGCAGCGGGGACCTGGAGGGGGCCCACAGGCCGGGCCAGAGGGTTCTCCGTCGCCGGCGGGGCGCGGGCAGAGCGGAGCCCGGTCCCGGCTGCTCTCACAGCATCTCAGCGCCGCGGCGGGCGGGGGGGGGCAGCAGCAGCAGGGTCAGGGCCCCCCACCCGCCCCGGCGGGGCAGCAGGGGCAGCCGGCAGCGCCCTGCGCCGCCGCGGCCCCAACGCCTGTCACGTGACGCCGCGGGCGGGGCGGGGGCTACTCACCCCCCCACCCCCCCCCTTACCAAAACAATACCGGGCACGGCTCCCCGCTGGGGCGGCCGCCCCTCAGCAGGCCGCCGCCACACCGCGCCGCTCACCGGCCTTTTGTTCAGAGTGCCCACCAGCGCGGCGAGGCCTCGGCACCCGCCCCAGCTCGCCCGCCCGCTCCCCGCCGCCGGCGGGGGGGGGGGGGGGGGAACGACACACAGCGCTGGTGCCGGGCGGCCGCGGAAGAGGGGCGCTGTTGGAGCGACCGCTGGTGGCGGCGGCGCCCCCTCCCCGGCAGCCCGCGGCCGCAGCGGCGCCAGGACGGACCCGCCCGCCCCGCCAGGCACTCACCCGCCGGGCCGGCCGGCTCGCGCCGCGCAGCCCGCCGCCGTCACCTGCCGCCTCCTCCGGCCCCGCCGCCGGGACAGCGGGACGCGGCGACGTCACGCGCGGGACACAGGGCGGGGGGGGGGGGGTGGGGGGGGCGAACGCGCCACTGTGACGCCGCGGAGGGGGAGGGGCGGCGGGAAGGGGTGGAGTGAGCTCAGCCGGGAGGGCAGGGCCGCGCTCAGGGGTGTGACGCCACTGCGTTGACACCGCCTCGCCATGGCGGCGGGGCCTACGGCGCCTGCGCCGCCCGGTGGCTCCGGGGCTTACGGGGAGGGGGTGGCGGTACGCCTGTGGCCGCGGACCTTGCGGGCGGCCCGGCCCGGCCCGGCCCGGCTCGGCTCGGCTCGGCCCGGCCTTCCCTTCCCTTCCGGGGCCCCTGCCCAGGTGGAAGCTCCATTGTGGTGGGTTGGCCCTGGCTGGAGGCCGAGTGCCCCCCCCCCCAGCCGCTCTGTCCCTCCCCTCCTCGGCTGGGCAGGGAAGAGGAAATAAAAAGGCCCCTGGGCCGAGATAAGGACAGGGAGATCGCTCAGCGGCTACCGACACAGCCAAAACCGATTCGATTTGGGGAAATCCATTTAATTTATTACCAGTCAAATCGGAGTAGGATGATCAGAAATAAACCCAAATTTTAAAAACACCTTCCTCCCCCCCCCCCCCCCCCGCCCCGTTTCATCCTGGGCTTAACTTTGCTCCTGAATTCTCTACCTGCTCCACCCCAGCAGCGCAGAGGGACAGGGAACAGGGCTTGCGGTCATTTGCCTCTGCTGCTGCTTCCTCCTCAGGGGAGAAGTCGCTCACACTCTTCCCCTTCTCCAGTGTGGGGTACCTCCCACAGGGCACAGTCCTTCATGACTTCTGCAATGTGAGCCCTTCCCACAAGCTACATTTTTTCATGAACTGGGGTCCCTTCGATGGCATGCAGTCCCTCACGAACAGACTGCTCCAGCCTGTGTCCCCCATGGGGTCACATGTCCTGCCAGCAAACCTGCTCCAGCATGGGCTCCTCTCTGCATGGGTCCACAGGTCCTGCCAGGAGCCTGCTCCAGCACAGGCTTCCCATGGGGCCACAGCCTCCTTCGGCTGCATCCACCTGCTTGGTATGGGGTCCTCCACGGGCTGCAGGGACACAGCCTGCCTCACCATGGTCTTCACCACGGGCTGCAAGGGAATCGCTGCTCTGGTGCCTGGAGCACTTCCTCTCCCCCCTTTTTCACTGACCCTGGTGTCTGCAGGGTTGTTTCTCTCACACATTCTCACTCCTCTCTCCAGCTGAAGTTGCCTTTGTGCAGGTTTCTTCCCCCCCCTTCTTAAATATGTTATCCCAGAGGCGCTACCACCATCACTGATGATCTCGGCCTTGGCCAGCAGTGGATCCGTCTTGCAGCCAGCTGGCATTGGATCTGTCAGACACAACAGAAGCTTCTAGCAGCTTCTTACAAAAGCCACCCCCATACCCCTACCTGCTACCAAAACCTTGCCACACAAACCCAATACACCCCTCCAGGGACCAAAGGCCTGGAAGTGGTGGGCGCCTCAGTGTGTGTATGTCCTGGAGCTTTCTGCCCAGAAAGTAGACAGGCACACTTCCTTGGGGTTCATCATTCAAGTGTCATGGCATTGGTGACCCAGGCTGGTGACAGCGCTGGGGGAAAATGAACTAGCACAGCTCCATCGTGCTTGATTAACTTGAAGGCAGATTGCAGTTGTGCCTGTCCCCACTGGTGAGGCCAGGGAGTAGATACAGTGGGAGGCGTGAAGGGTTGCTGGCCTTTCCAGGAGAATGCTCTGCAGCTCGTTTGCCTGGAAGTCTCAACGGCTTGGCAGCCGGGTAGAGTCACCACTCCAGCTTAACCAGGCCAGTGGCTTGTGCCGCTGTGCGCTCCCAGCCATGTTTGGGTGGCTGGTGGAGGTCTGGCTGCTTTGGTGGTCTCCCTCAGGTGGAGATGGAACTGGGCATGACCCAGGCATAACTGCAGGGGGCTGGGCTGCCCTGAAGCTGGGCTGCTCCCTTAGAGATGAGATGCAGGGAGGAGACTTGGGTTGCCTGCTGTTGTCAGAAACAATTGAAAAATCTGCTGTATTAACTCTTGAATAAACCAGGGTGGAAAACTAATCCACACGTCATTTAAGCTGGAATGATACTCATTTAGATTGCGGAAGAGGTAGTAGAATTCCAGCTACTTATTACACATAACAGGAAAACTAAATGTTTCAACATGACTAAAGATGCAAACTGTCTAGCCAGGGGCTTGACAGACCGAGAGGTACTGTTGGCCAATCTTTTTGCTATTTTAGCACCCAGAAATCACAAGCATCAGAGAACATGAAAGGTCAAAAGTCTAAGAATATTAAATTCTAAATGTAATCAAGAATACTAGAACAGATGCATTTGGTTAAACCGCTGAGTGTTTCTAAAAGTCTGGAAGAGCGTACCCATAGTTAGCACTGGTTTTAACAGATGCGACATGATCACATCCAAGGACAAACATTTACGTTGCTATTTAAAGAGATCTGTGTGAGGCTGAGTCAAAGAATAGAGATTAGAGAAAAGGAAAGGTCCCTTAATGGCAGTGTGTGTTCAGCAGGAACAGGCTTAATCCTTTACTGAGCCAGGCCTTGATCCTGTGGAAGCTATTGAGGCCAAATTCCTGTTGGTTTCAGTTAGAATCTGACCTAAAAAAGGAAAGCAGGCCTGGGCTGTTAAGGGATCTGAAGAGTTCAAGCAAAGCTACTCTCAGTGTGTGCAGCTTTGTAAGAGAAGCGGCACCTTGGAAAACTGTACTTAGTAAAAAAGCAGTCCATGGCTGTGTTTGGGTACGCTTGTGACTGTTCACTGCAGCTGCAGGTCGACTGAGAAAATGCACTAGTGAATGCAAGATCTTATTTTATACTCCAGGAGTTATGGAGCAAGCATGGCAGTTAAAGGGAATATCAGATAGTGCCAAAGCTAGTAACCAAAGAATTAAATGCATTGCACCTTGCTGGACTAAAGAAATAAGGAGCACACAGGTATCTAGTTGAATAGATTGGAATAAGGGGATCAGAAATTATCTGCTTAAGTTCTAGTAAGATTATACCGTCTGAAATGTTAACTACACTATTATCAATCCTTATTACCAGCTTTTATTTCAGTCAGAATGGGTGTTATTTAAATATCTTTTTTTGTGTTTCTGGTTTTGGCATGAACACATCCCATCTATTCCAGTGATAGCTTCCTTTATGAGTACTAGTTTGTACCTCTCGGTTATAATCGAAACCACGTCATTTATATCTTTTCTCCCTCTGCTTGCTTCACAGTTCGGTTCTCTCTTACGTTTCTCCCTTTCTGTTTTTACCGTTGTCTACACTGTCATCAATCTGGAATTTATGTCTGACACTTGCCACTAAATTATTAGTGAATACAGTGAATTGAAAATTAAAGCTTCACCAGACTAATCCCTAAAAGACACCACTTCCCCTGTTAAGTGTCTGCAGTCCCACCATTAATGTTTTGCTGGTGCTTTGACAATGGAGAACGATTAATCCATATTTCAGTGTTTCTATTTATAAAGCATTTTTTTCTGCTTCTTCAAATGTGTGTGATACTATATAAGCCTTTGCAGATATGCCAATGTTTTGTATTCACCAAGAGCTCAATCCTTGCCGCACTTGGCACAGTTAAGGAGAGGGGGGAGAAAACTAGTTTCCTTCTGCTGTGATTTTGTGTCAGCTTATATCAAAGCAGTTTGGGGAGTTAGTGTGGAGACCCTCCAAATTGCTGCAAGTTACACTAGTGGTAAAGGAATGGATGGTGTGTGGTATCATGGCCCTCCCTTCCACACTCCTGCACCTTCAACAAACCCTCTGTACCGAACAGAAAAGGTGTAAGGTTGGACATGTGCCCCTCAAGTGGAAGTGTACCCTTGGCTCTCCTGTGCTGACAGCCAGAGGAGGGGCTGAGTTCCAAAGTGTAAATATACTAAACACAAATCCTGGTTTTGTTTCAGTGGCACATTTGCTCCATGAGCCCCTGTTGCTTATCACTCACTGCATTCCTTTCCTCTAAGCTGTCTTAGAATACGGGAACCCCATCTTACACTACCATTTTCATTACAGTGATCATTTTTTTACCGCCATTGAAGATTAAGATACACAATTTTTCCAGAATTATTTCTTTTTTTAAAATTATGTATATAGTTTTTACAGTCTGTGACACAAACTTGTCCCTTGTGCTACCAGTGTTCTAAGCATGCTAACAGTGCAGGGCAGCCAGACAGCCAGCTGGGCTAGCCAGGGCCTCCTCTGGCAGTGTGCAGCCAACATCAGGCTGACTCCCTCATTCTCTGGCCCTGGCAGCTGGCAGTCCTGGACAGGCAAAGACTGTCAAAGCAGCGCCCAAGACGGTGTCAGTGAGACAAAATGGCCTTTGCAGTTATAGGTGTTCCAGTGATGTACAAAAGGTAAGCTGATTGACAGGAGTCCAGAGCTTCCGTTTGGTTTTACAAGTGGGTTTTTATTTTGACTAGCTGGAAACTTGAGTTCTGTGTCTGTCTCAGCAATCTACGCTTACAGTCCTGCTACACTGTAGCTGGACTGACTTCCAGTCACTATTTGTAGATTCAGAACAAAGTGTTAGTTCAGGCCTGAATTGGCATATGAACGTGCAACTACTGTACCTCATATAATATCTGTATTTTGCTTACATAATCTAGATACGTAGCAACCTCTGCCAAAAATGCTGTTATTTAACAGTTTTGGAAGGACTGTGCTGGTTAGTCATGAAAACAATCCCATTTTACTTTAAAAACAGAAAGTTGAACGATGCTGAGGAGGAGAAGTGGGAGAAGAGGAGCTGAGGGCGAATTCTCTTTCTCAGTTCTCTCAATCTGCTACTTTCCCTGGATCTGTACCCGTTCTGTCTGTGAACTCCCAGGGAGAGATCCTGATTGTTTTGCTTTCATTTAGTGGCAGTAAAAAATTCCACACAGCATACAAAACAAATTTATTTTATTGTCCCAGTTGGCAGGCAAGGTAAAATTTTCTTCTGCCAATAAGTAAACATTGACTTTTTTCCATTAACCCAGCTGTCAGAATCATATCACAGTGTATGTTGCTGTTGAATTGAAGTCATCCATATGGTGATGCAGACAAGCAGAAAAAAAACCGCCACAAAACAGTTACTGCCTTACAATACAGTGTGTTTAAATTTAGTTTTCCAGGCAGAGTTTCCAGGATTAAAGCCTTCTTTTCCCAATAGCGAATCTTGTGCCTTAGTCTCAAGACCAGTAGAATCTCTTTCTCTTTGACTTCCTCCCCATCAACAGGGAATACAAACCTTGTGTTTTTTTAAAAAAAATAAATTATTTGGGATCTTCAAAATCATGCAGTTTACAAAAGTTGCAAGGTTAGATTTTGTGTTTCTTTTAAATTGGGCCCCAAATTTTACATCTGTAGGACTTACAGTAACTTATAACTACATATAAAATGTAGGTCTGTAGCTACAAGGCAGACTTTATTTTAGCTTTATTGAAGCTGAAATTCTTGTCTAATCCTACATCTTCAGAAATGAAATCTTCAAAACTGTCTGGAGTCACAAGATTCTTGATAGATGGAAAAAATCTCAGGAGGTAGCGCAGTCGTGACTACATTTTGTTTTAGTGGAAGGAAAACAAAATGTCAAAAACATGTTGTCTCCAACTTCATCTTTCATTTAAGGTGAAATCTAATTCATTGAATTAGAAATTGCAATTTCCTTTTGTATCACTAGATGGTATATGGTAACTGTAGGGAAGCTGAGCTCTTCAAAAAAATGATGATAGAGCATAGGTGCTGCTATCTCTCCTGATCCAGCTATTGCACTGACCAGGCTCCTGGCTTACAGAGGAAATGCATGCAGTTATTCCTGACAACTAAAACTGCTTGTTGTTTTACCAAAACCCTGGCCCTATTGCAGTCGGTGGCAAAACTTGCTGAGTGGTTCTGTCCTCGTGTTTTCTGGGAAACTGCACACTAGTTAGGCCTCTAACTCAGGGTTATATTTAAAAAAGAGGAATTCAGTATTGAAACGCTTGAAAACACCCACACTTTATTGTAAAGTTAGCAAAGTCTGCAAACTGCAGGTATCAGACCCTCTGAGCTACCTGCTGGTGAGCTCTCGATAGGCATGAAAGTCCTTACAGAGTCAGAACAAGTGGAAATTTAGGCTTGTAATTTTAGTTATGCCTATATGAAGTACCATATAGTTGCCATGCAAGCAGCTGTTTTTACACTAGTGGGCACGTACAATAGCACAATCAAAATAACATCTCCTGTAGCAAGTGTAAAAGAAGAAAAAAGGAATAAAAATGGGTAGAATAGAAAAAAAAGTAAGAAAATAATTGAACAAACAAGCAAGGACAGCCAAACAAACTCAATATTTTTTTTCCAGAAATTATAAGATCAAAGTGAATTTTAGCATCTGAGAAAAATTCTGTTGCTGAATCCGTTAAAAGACTGACATGACTCAAGAAAGCTTTCTTGCCTGAGCGCTTGTTAGGACTTGGTAACACTGCAACCTTAGGACATAAAAGTCTTCTAACAGATAAGATACCAGCTGGCAAGCACTCCAGTATTTTGATTAACAAGTGAGATGGCTTTGTTACTATTTTATAAAGGAACCAAGGGCATTTTATGCTGTTCTATTTGGGTAAACAGTTCAACAACTTCAGTGGAGCCGTTTCCACTTTCCAATGATGACAATGACATTTTAGTTTGAAAATTTTCCGTTCAAAATTAAAACTTCTCGGGATGATTCTGTTCTCTAGGCTTTACTTGTGTGAAAAGGGTCACATAAGCAAAATTTACAGACACAGTTCCACAGTTAAATCTTATTTCTCCAGTTCCGTATAGAAGCCAAAATTTTCTTAGTGCTTTTTAACAACAACAACAAAAAAGCGTCCAGTTTTCAGAGGCTGCTTTGCTGTTTGACAGTTTGTGCTTTTTGCATTTACTTCATCTCTCCTATGCTTAGACTCTGTGGTTTTCTGGGCAAGAGACCCTTTCATTATGGTGGGCAGTATCGTCTGAAGCTTTCATAACAGTTTCTCACAGTGTCACCAGTTTCCACAGTAGCATGAAACATTGTGGAGAAGGACTCAGTGTGCAGGGCTCTGTTCTGCACAGCCTAACCCCGCTGTGCCTTCGCTCCCCTCAGTCTTCTCCATAGAGTTTGGCAGGGCAGTGCTCTTGGATGGTGTGTCCTTTCTGCCCCTGTAGTGGAGAGAAAGTGGTACGAAATAGATCTCAGGAGGGAAGGGAGTGAGGAATGGAGCCATGCTGTGTGGTGTGTAGTTCCCCAGCATTGCACCAAGGCAGTGAATGAGCAGAAGAGAGTCTCAGACACACTGCATGATCCTCCAGTACAAGCTCCATGGCAGGACAGGACAGCCCCCTGCAAACAGGTCGCAGTTTCCAGCATTGGGGAAGAGATCAATTTTTGTAGTAAATAAGACCAGCAAGAGAAAATGTTTTCTGAAGATGTCTAGAGAGCTTATGGTACAGAAAAGTGAGAGTAAGCATCTGTGCTACCCAAAAGAAGCATTCATCTTGGCTGCAACAGGAAGCCATGTAGTGTGGCAGCATCTCTTTTTTTCTTGAGTGGGGAATAACAACATGATGTAAAGAAAATAACTGAGATAAATGTTCCCTTTGAAATCTAGTCTCTTTCTCTGTACACTCACATCTCCCAGTGAGATGCCTATGATGGCTGATGTTACAGAGAGTGCAGGATTCGATCAGACTTGTAATGCACTTTTCAGCTATGCAGTTGAAGTAGTACTGCCATGGAGAAATGCTTCTTAATATTATTTGAGTTTTTAAATGCCAACAATGTAGACTAAATAAGTGTCTGTGAGAAGAAGTTTCTTTCTATGGCTTCACCAGAAGAAGGAAAAAAAGAAGATGGAGTTGTTATGACAAACTCTTAGAATGAAATTAATGTCAATCAATGCTTAAATAATTATTACAATTGCAATTTAATGACTATCACCTCTAAGAGCCACACAGGGTGGGACAGTAACGCAAAGGTGATGTTGCAGATGGAAACAACACAGTATCACTTGCTTTTGCATCTGTTTTATAAAGTGTTCTCAGGCAGTGTGACAGCATAGCACAGAAAAGTGCATTTCTTAGTGGCGTGAACTCTGAGCTGTCAGGAGTTCATTGAGGATTTGAGGCGTGCATTAATCAGTAATGCTGCACTGCCTGTTACATCTTAGAGTTTAATTAACAAATTCAGTGAAGGGAAATAGCATCCATAAGCACTGATAAAGGGATGTTCAGCATAGCTTGCAAAATAGCCATTTGAATGTCAAAAAGAATAAAGTCAAAAGTTAATAATTCTGATTATTATCAGCCCCCAAGCCAGTACTTACACACAACTTTACATTTTGCAAGTAGTTTCATTAGATCCCGCAGGACACATTGCCCAAGTGACTATCTGTGTGTGTTTAACTGCCTGCTGCCTTGCAATCTTCTTGGATTGGCCCAGGGCACGTATGAAGGGTTTTATGCCTTCTTCTGTAGAAAGGAACAGTGAAGGGTTTGAAAACATGAGAGTGCAATTAACCCCTGTGTAGATCTTCTCCAAGGGGAAGACAGGGACAAATCCACATCCTGGTTGAGTTCGCTGACAAACTACTTTGGAAATGGCATGAGCAGGCTGCCCTGCCAACACCAGTTATCAGGAAGAGGTGCTCCAGTAGAAGATAAATGACTTGTAATCTCGAGTGAAGGGACGCATTTTCTGCAGCCTAGAGTGCAATACCCTTTCCTTCTGTATGCTTAATGCCTTAACTTCGGCCATTTCCTGCTCATCCTGATAGCTCTAGTAGTCCTAATTGTTCTGATTTACATCAGTTCTGTGGATCTCACAGGATGACAAAAATTAGCTGCACCAACACTGTATTCCCTCTCTGGACTTAAAGGAAGAGAGCAGGCAAAAGAAAGTGGAGGTCAGGGAAGGAAAGTTCACAAAAGGATTAGAGTATCTTTGGGATCCCAAATTCAGGAAGTACAGCTTTCTAATCTCTGCTCTGGCACAAGCTTTACCAAATCAGTAGTCAAATCATCTACCTGTGAGACGGATTGTAATACTTACCTGTTTCACAGAGGCCTTGTGAGGATTCATTAGTTGCAATCCTTTGAAGAGGGAAAGCACAAAGTATTCTGCTGACACCATAATACTCTCCAGGCTCCTAAGTGTAATCGGGCGACCCTCTGAGGAAAGCAGTCTTTTCCAAACTGTGGTTACTTACCATATATTGTCTATTATGTATGCTTGAGTTTTTATGTGCTTGGCTTTTCTTTACTGCATTTTTTTTCTCTATAGTTTGGTTGATAGGATCTCAAGATGAAATTCATTTCTTCTGTTTGTGGTGATGCTACACTGGGGATGGCTACACCCGAGCCTTAGCCTTTGTGTGCCTCAGCTCATAATTACTGGTCTTGCTGGAATTTAAGTGAGATAAAGAGTGCTATTCCAGGGCTTCTTGTTGTGTGAATTAGGTCTCTTGATACATCTGTAATGTTAGCTTGGAGTTTTTTGGTGGTTTAGGTCTGTTTCAATAATCCTGAAAAGCTTCTGATGTATTAATGCATCATTAATTTACAAGAATGTGTATTCTTTTAAAGGGCTAAGGTAAATAGATGAGGCAATTTTTTACTTTGTTCTAAGTTCTCACATGAGCTGCATTTTTAGAAATGTTCTAATTATGTGGAGCATTAATATGGGGAAAGGAGCAATGGAATAAAGTTTTCTTGCTTCTTGACTTCCAGCAGCGCTGATAAAAGCCATGAAGGGTTCATATCAGAAACAGATGAGGAGTCTCAGTTCACCACCTTTCCTGCTTTTAAGTAGGATGTTAGTCTGGGCTCAGTTCTGGCCCTTGTTCTTGCTGGACAGCACTTTACTCTAGAATTAGTTTAGCTAATTTCAGTTAATTTATTCGGAGTTATGATAATCGCTTCTTCCACTGTTTTTGTACTCTCTCCAAGGGAGTTTGATAGGCTTCTTTAAATTCAGGTAAATGAAATGGCTACACAATTTCCATTAACTTTGAAATGAGCTCTGAAAAATCTCATTTTGCATGTCTCCATATTGTGTCACCGTTCGGCACTGCTGACTTTAGCTGTGTATTGGGTAATGCCGCAGGGACACACTCGCGGCCAGCATAGCTCAGTGCCATTGCGTGGAGTTTAGCAGGCTTTCAGCTACTCGCATCAGCAATGAATAATGTGTAGCCTTTAAACTACAGAGCATGTGAATGGCAAGATAACTAGGTTGCATCCATCCCCGGTATAAATTCCTGGATTTGTATAAGGGCTGAATTTATGGCATCTATTTACCTGGGGGCTCAAAGCTGCCCCCATAATTCATTTTGAGCAGGATGCTGCAACTATGTTATTCCACTGATTGTGGATTAAATTCATTGCTGTTGTAAGAACATGTAACTCCTTGCGTTCCAGTGAAGTGACACTGTGTTACACCTGCTGCAGATTCATTCGTATGATTTCATCCAAGACTCCAACACAATTGGATAGTGAGACAAAGTTGAATCAGACTGTAATGTCTTAAAGAGTGAGCAGTAAGGCTAGAAGAGGTGATCAGATATGGATGAGTGAATTAACTTACTTCTGATTCATATTACAGGCTCCGCAAGCCCATAAATTTCAGAGATTAAGTAGTACATGTTATAGGAGGCATAGTGCGCTTGGTTTGAGAGAAGATGATGAATGGACCTGCACTCTCATTTGCATTTCCATAGCATGGAAGGTATCTATGGGTTTTTAAGGAATGCATACCGTTTTATGCATCCTCATGTATACGGTTGTGGATGCTTCATGCTTCGTGTTCTGTGCTAAATTTCTGTGATGCTCAGGCCCAGCCAAGGACACATTCTGTGTAAGTTCAGGTAAATTAGCACTGGAGATTTTGTTTCAGCTTGATGTGATGTTCACTAATTGTGTTCATGGAGAAATTCTTTGCATTATCTAGCTTATTATAACTCAATACTCCCATTTCAGTTTCTAGCGTGCTGTAAAATGGCATCAGGAGGGATAAATTACAGAACTCTGCAGAAGGAGCAGAAAGCTTTTCCAGCTCTACAGAGGAGTATTGAGGACTCGGTGTATCTAGACGGATGTGGTGGACAGTTTGGAATTGCTGGATAAGTGCAGAAGTTGGATATTTCTGCTGAAAAGCTTAGCAGCGGTATGATTACTCATTCTATAGTTTTACCTGATGTCATCAGGCTTCATTCTTCAGTAAAGTGCATGGTATCATCCCTCTTTGATTAGCTGAAGAGCTGCTGAATCTTTTCTAGGAGTCCAGATTCCGTGGCGTTTTTTCATTAAGATTATCTCCAGCGATGGGATAGAAAGCACTTGTCGCTAAAATAAGAGGGTGAGAGAGCCTGCAGCTTTACACAGAGCAAGAATTTGTAAAGGAATATTCTTTAACTGGTCACAGAGCTAAGATGCAGTAGCAGGCAAGATCTCTTTGGAACATATGAAAGCTTGTATTGGAGAGGAGCCTGGGACGACAGTAGACTGAGGACTCATATTTTAAACTCGTTTAAAATTGTTAACTTGGTTTACACTAGACATGCTTATGATATGTTAAGAGCTGATGCTTTTAGTTGAGCGCCCGTAATTGTCTTTGTACAAACTTTTAAACCAGAAGAAAATAGGTCAAAGCTGGATCACACTCGATATGAGTCTTAAACATACTTCAGCCTCTACAGGTAGGTGTCTGTAGATATGCCACCCATTGAAGTCTATAGAGCTGTCGGTAGGATTCAGGTGCCCATGTACAAGTGTCTTGTGCCTCTTGAGATGCTGTAGGGTTCCTGAGACACCCACTTGGGACTGGTACATCTGACACAGGACCTTTGGGATACCCATATCCCTCTGCAATGGTAGCTGGACTCCAGGCAGGCTGTCCTGGGGCATCTTGGATGGCACTCCATGCAGTGTTCAGGCAACTGCACTGAGCTCCTGGGCAGAACAGTCAAAAGAATGTCTGGATCAATTCGGTTTACCCTAAAGTAGACACCATAAGTGGGAATCAGTTGCTGTGACATCTAATGCCATTTCAGAGGGTAGGTGAGCACCATGCATCATTGCAGATATGACACAGGCCTTACAGGAGACCTGTGCCCTTTTTGAAGTGCTGTGTGGAAGTCAGATGGGATATGACAGGGAATGTAAAAATGGCCCTGGGCAGCTGTCTTTGGACAACTGAATCACCCTCCAGGTTCCACTGGCTGTATTCACCAATTCTCCGTTGACGATAAGAGGACTTTAGACACCTGACCTGTGCAGATAGAGACACCTCCATCGAGATGGTGAAAATTAGGCGTGCTCATCTCAGATTGAACATCATCCTTTACCTCAGAGCTGAAACAGACAGGTCACACACAGAGGGCAACTTGGCCAATGGGTTGTGCCCCAGTAAGTCACGAATTCCTGCTCCCCAGGCTGTCCTTTCTTGCTGGGAATTACACTTGCCCATACTCAAGTGCATGCATGCTGGTAGAAGCCAAAGGTCTTCAAGGCGGCTCTGTGCAAAAGAGAGGCTGTTGCTAACAGGGCTGATGATAGCTGCTGCCAAGGCTTTTTTGCCCCGATGGCAGATGCTGAAGATTTGCATCACATGAGCTTACACTTGTGATCTTTTTCAGATATAATGAGCTATACATAAAAATTTCTGCTGTGTGATGACAGTGAGGGGACTGTACAACATATACAAGCGACACCAATGTTTTCCTCTTTCCACTGTCCGTCTGTGGGTAGTAAGGTGGAATAACACCATAATAGAATAATTACCATAATATTCTTTAACAATGGAAGTCTTGCTGATAGTTGAGCATATTTAAATTAGGAGATGCCATTTCTCATGACGCAGTGAAAGACAGTATTGTTAACTGCCAGTACCCATAACTTTACAGGTAATTGCAGCTACATATGAGCCATGCTCTTGTTTGATTAAATGGGTTTACCCAATAATTGAAAGCTTATTGTAATATAATTGTAATTGTAATATACCGTGTTATTTCTGAACAATAGAGAAGTAAAGGCTAAAGGGTATCCAGTGGAACAAACTACCTCCTGCATGCAAATAAACTATGCAGTTGCTGTTATAAACAAGAAGCATTGTGTTCTGCCAGACTTGCAACAAAGAAATTATTATCTGTCTGGCCTGTGCGTTGAAGAACAATAATCTGTATTTCCAAAATTAAAACCATAATTAAGCTATTATTATGAGTCCACAGCACAAGAATGAAGATAATGATAGTGTTAGGCCCCTCTGAGTCTCAGAAATTAGCAACCCCTGAATCAGTGGCTCAAATTTTTCCCACATAAGGATTGCTTTGCCTGGCTCTGTCGGTTATGGAGGCATCACCCTATGGGCCAGCTGAGTCATTGTAATGCTTCTCTCATTACCCACCTGCCAAACAGGACATTGCCAGGAAAGACAAAGTCTAGTTGGGATGTACTTCAAGTATGCTGGGAGGTGACTTAGGCTCTGTTAGTTACTGGAAACTAGAAAACTGTACAGGAGGCCTCTGACTGGTAAACAGTGGTTGCAGATTTTTTTTTTTTTTTTTGGAGCTAATAAAAATAGGCTGAAATCACTTCTCACGCCCTTCTTCAGAGTTGCATTTCACTTTCCTTTGGGTGTGGCTGGGAGTCTTGGTCTTGATTATTGTGTCTAAATAGAATTATGGAAAACAGAATAAAAAAAGATGATAATCGCTCAAGGTTTCTACCACAAAGCAGGCCCTCTAAATTACAACTCAGAATATACAAGTGTGTGTGCGTGTAGGTATTTGTCCACATCTTTATTATTGTCAGATCTTAAGGCCAAGATCTCATGTTTCATGTGTGTTATTAATGAGTCGTTCAATTTAGAAAGAAGACATTGTTCAGATCATCTAGACACAGTGACAAATAGTAAAAGTTAGTAAGAAGTCCTTTCTAGGTCTTCAGTATTGCATAAGCATCTGTAGAAATAACTGAGTGACAATGCTATAGATAAGGAATTTTATACATTATCTAAGATGCCTGATGATACAAAAACAACTTCAAAATTTTGAAATACAGACTGCAGTGAGTCAGAAAACATGGAGAACAGTGTTAGCATGGCTCACTAGCATCCTGTTTCCAGGTTTAAGGGTGAAAGTGATTGAGCAAAGAGTCTGGAATACCCTGTATGGGTAGGAACAAAACAAAAGCAAGATGACTAGGTTTTTTTAGCTTTTGTAATAGAAACTTTGAGAGAAAAACATGATCTTGAGCAAGTAGTAAAAAAGTTCCAGGTAAAATATGTTTTACCGGCATATCATCATCACCGAATTTTCTATCCCGTCTGTTATTCATGTAGCTTCATTCTTCCTTGATATTTCCTCCAGCTAAAGAACTGGTAAGTATTGATCTGGGACACTGTCTCTCTCCTGTGATTCATATCCTTCAGTGATGATGTAAGGAAATGTCTTTTGGCAGAGGGTGTACTACTGAGAATTTTGTTATGTTAGAGAAGTTGTAATCTTTTCAGAGGGCTGTGAAATGTCAGTGATTGCTCAAGTGCATAAACACGTCCATCCCTCGGCTCCACTGCCTCAGACTAACACTGTACGTTGCCAACATCTATAAGCCTCTGCAGCAAGTTGTGAACAGCACAGCCTTGAAACCAGTAACTAGGCTCTTTTTGCCTCCTGTGGTGCCTTTGAAGTGGCTTCTTTAACCACTGCCTTCCTCAAAACTGCTCCTTTCTTGTGCCCAGATCAGTTCTTCAGCCACATCACTTTCTGCCCTGCATACCCGTGTTTTGCCGGTGAGCATATGTAATGCTGCTCAGGCGCTGAGGCCACCCATGTGTCCAAGAGATCTTGAGACAGCGGGTTTTTTTCAGTAGATGTTCCTTTACTTCCTGGCCATGTGATCCTAATTGCTTTAGCGTGCATAGCCTAAACTGGGACAGTCTCACAGGAGGAGTGCTGCCCTGCTCCACTCCGAACTGGGACACTCAGCTGTGAACCCAGCTGTCTGCTAGTCCAGTGAAATGTCATTGTCCTGGATCTTAGTATTTGGAGTAGAGGTTTCTCTTTGTCACTTTGCATGTATTTCTTTGACTTTGAGATCACAATATATACATGAAATGACATACCTGCTTGGGTGGACAGAGGCATTGATGCACCCAGCTGGGGATTCAGTCCCAAAATTTACTTTTTATTTCTGATTACATTAGATAGCTCTTTGCTCTGCTTTCTGAAGATCCCTGTATGGACCTTGTTTTCAGGATGCACTTTAAGGGGGGACTGTCTCAGTATTGGGAAGTACCATATGCGACAGGGAGTGAAGCAGCTGCATTTCTAATCTAGCTCCAAGGCTTTGAAGAAATCCAGGGCAGTCCTTCGTTTTCATTAATTTTAGGTGTAATGTATATATGTCTATCTTAAGATGACAAATTGACAGTTCTCAAAATCTCATCTGTCTACCTAAAGAAGGAGTACTGGGGTGGCCCTGCATTGCCATACCCCATAGGCTCCTCCATGGAGCGGCGCCAGGGGCATTGCACATAGAGATGGGTGCCCAGGGGAGCTGGTGCAGCAGTGATGTGAGTGTGCTCCTTCTCTTGTCCCTACCCTCGCATGCTGGCTGGAGCAACCTGCAGCACTCGGCTGCCTTCTGCACACAAGTCCATGCTGGAGAAGCTTTCCCTGACCTGGACAGGGTTGCGGGTTCTGTGGCACGTGTTGCCGAACATGGGGGTAGGCTCGTGTGTAGTGTTAGAGGGGGCTCTGCTCTTCCAAGCAGCGTCCTTCAGGTGCGATGTAAAGCTGCAATCCTGGCTGCTAACATCTGCCACCGATCTGATGGCACATCTTCTGTATGGAAATAGTACTGTCCTAACAAGGCTTTAAAAAATCCTTAGTTGTTTTTCTGCACCCTTCGTCCCCCAAAATCATGAAGATGAACTAAAAATTTTAAGTTTAGGTAGTAAAACAAGTCTCTCAATGAGCAGCAAAAATAAAGAAGCCAGTTTTCCTTTGGATTTCTGTCTTGAAGCCCCAGCCCTTCCCTTTTTCTCCCAGTGGCCCTGCCTCTGCTGCATGGTCCCCACAGCACCCTTGTAGACAGGTCTAGAAGTCTGTACTTGTTGACTGGCAGGCCAGGATCTGCCAGTTGAATGCCTACCTTGTACAAACCTAATTTTCTTGGTTTGGGTTTTTTTTTTTCCAAATCAGGGTGAAACTGGCCAGCAAGCTGAAAAGTTTCTGGGACAGCTAGCTGCCAGATGGCCGGCATGACAGCACTCCTCTAAGAAAAGAGATGATAAAGTTTACGTTTTGTATTTGTCTTCTGAATTTGGAGGCTCCGGTGTTCATTTGAGTCACTGGGAAACAAGGAGGTAAATTTTGTTTGAAAAAGAATAAGAAAGGTGTTATTCTTATCTACATGTATGAATATGGGAGCTAGGAATGCAAGCACTATGTATCCTGAGAAAGGGTAAAATAATGAACTGGCTACAGATGGGATGGAAGGGATATTTTAATTTTACCTACTTAGATTTCTCAGTGTTTTTGCTGTGTGCTGCCTTTTTTTTTTTTTTTTTTTCTTGCTACTTGCCCTCTGTGAGTGTTACTGTTTATTATATCCAGAAAGGGGGAAATTTATACATATAAATAATTCTTGAGTTCTCTTTTCTTCAGCTGGTTCCCGTTTGTGGCCATATCCCCATCATCCTTGACGGTGTTGCTGTACGTCTATTATCTGCTTCATAGATACAGTTAGGTGGGGGAACATTTTTCTGGAGCTTATTTTTCTGGACCTTTGACCATTCTCAGTGCATTTTCCTGAACTATTTCTAGTTAAACCACCTCTTTCTTGAACTGTGGTACCTTAAGTGGACATTGTACTTCAGCTGAGATTCCTAGCAGTGCTGAGTAGAACAGAAGATTTATTTCACATAAGTTATAGGGTCTATTGCTGCATGTATGTCCCAGCATGATGTTTGCTTTCTTTGTGGTATCATGACACTGTCTGCATTCAGCTGTGAGTTACCACTGCTGCCTAAGGGGCCTTTTCTTACTACTTTGTGAATTTGTATATTCCTGCCTTCGTATAGTGTTCTGCATCCTCCCCTTTGAATTTCATCCTGCTGCTTCACAAAAGCCCAAGGGAACCTTCTCAGCCTTTGGCTGCATCCCTTCTGAGAGGTTCGTTCTTGTTCTTGGCTGAGCAAAGAGACTGTGTGAGCTTCAGACCAGCTTCAGCAGAGCTTGTGCAAGGGAATACGTGTTTGTGCCAACAGCTATGTATGGAATTATAAGTTACTGTTATTGCTTACACGAAAAATGATATGCAAAGACACCTTGACTACAAATCCGTGTCACTGTATTAAAAAAAATAAAGTTAAAATCTGTTTAAGAAAATACATAATGGCGTCAATGCATCCTCTAAGGTATTTTATCTAGATGCTTTGCATTGCCTGTTGCCTTATAGCAAGCCAAGAATGTCCACTTTTCAAATTAATGTTGAAATTCCTTATAATACTTTCAACAATTTTTCAAAACATGGCAGTTATTGCTCTCCCCCAGGGGGAGATGGCTGAAGGATGATGAGGATGCTTCTGCAGCTCCCACTCGTAATAATAAATAATACAATGCATGGTGCTGCTAGTGTGATTTCTTATGAAGTAACATTTCAGTAAAAGCTGGTTGCAAAACACACTAAGTATGATTTGTAGGCCTGAAATTATGACTATCCAGCATTCCTAAGTGATGACTTATTTATTCTTGTAGTCAGAAGACAAAGCTTTCTATATTGAAAAATAGTTGATACCGCTTTAATTACAGCTTAGGTACAATGTGGACATTGTGCTTTTTAACCACCCACTGACAGTCACTAAAGTGCAGTGGACCTGCATTTCCTAATGTATGAAACTGCTCCTAGGATTCTGCAGGACCTATGAGAAAATTGCAAAGAATTCTTACTTATCCCTGAGCAAGTATGTCTTGGCTGAATAAAACTTCTAAGTCTTTCTAAAAGCTTCATTCTTAAGATCTTATATTGAGATGGCCCCCTAAGGGTGTACCAGAATCTCAGCTTAAGGTACCCAGCTGACTTTCAAATACTCGCTTTTAATTATAGTTCTTTTCTTTCCCCTGGGATTAATTTTGAAAATGTAAGTCTCAGGGTGCATGTGCTTCAGAAATTGTCTTATGTTGACATTTCTCCCTTGTATAATAAAGCAAAACAAAGCAAAACAAGAAATTGATCTCTCAAGCAAGATTTCCACTACCATGAGAATACTTGGATCTCTTTTCTCCTTCCCTCTAAGCAGGAAGCACAATATGTCTAGACTTCTGTAATGCATTAGGCGCAGCAAATGTAAGGTCTTAGGAAAGAGGATGTGAAAAGAAACCACAGACAAGAGACGCTAATTACATTATTTGATGCGCTACTGGAGCTCAGATAACACCAGTAAGGTAAAAGGACTCATAAAAAGTAGAATGTATACTTGTACTTAAGATGATCTGGAGAGCTATCACCAAAAGATACTCCAAAGAGGATTTGTCAGGATGAAGAACAGTGAGTGGCTCAGCCCTTACTATTCATTAACAATAATGTAAACAACTTAATTAACATTCAGGAAGACTTTTCATTTATTACAAATCAGATTAGGAAGTGAGCTGAGCATCTGTGGTGAGGAGCATGATACAGAAATAACATGGTATATTGCAAACTCATAGAAATGGGCCAAACCTGTAGCCCAAGGGGTCAGGCTGTGCTCTTGGGATTCATTTCGGGGATGACTACAAGAGACTAAGATGTGTGAACGCCCTCTCCCAGGCTTTCAAGTTGTTTAAAACTATAATGGTGACTCACCTAATATCCTCCCTCTTTTAGAAGGGTTTGATCCAAAACCCAGTCTGCCCCATCCTTCCATCCCCGGCCCCAATACACATACACATGCACATGGGACACCCAAATCAGGCGATCTTGTTCTCAGCAGCACTGGGTTAGATATCCTACATACGGCTGTCTTTGGAACAGAAGGCGGGGCTGGACGTGTGTTTCAGAAAGTAGTAACTAGAATCTGGAAAAAATAGAAGCTCATCACACTCTGGCAATAGTCAAAGTCACTCTTCATTGGAAGGGAGACACTGGAAGAGCAGTAATATCTCACATACTGTTAGTGTATAGCATGACAGGAAGACACAAGCATCTGACATGGAGGCATCATCGCCGAAAGTGACAGAAATGTGCACTTCGGCCACTGTTCAAGAAATCTCGTGGTTTAAAACCAGAGTGAGTGGCAGCTCCTTGCCCAGCTATTCAGTCTCTGGCTTGCAAAACCAGATGCTCTTCTGTCGGCCAGTTGAAGATTAACAGTGGGGAGAAAGGGGCAGTAAAAGGATGACCTTGGGTTTATTTATTATTTTGGACATTACTTTTCCAATGACTAGCAGGGGTACACTGATAGCTGTCAGTGTCAGGTGGAGATTATTTACCCATTTTTAGTCGCCTCCTGCTGTCTGAAACTGTAAATCCCGTTTCCAGAGAACAGAATTATTAGAGTAGCTATGTGACAGATTTTGTTGTCATTTACTCACTGGAGCTTTCTTTTATGAACAAAGCATCACCAAGAAAAATAAATTCTTTTATAATTTTGAATTATGTTTTTCCTGTAAGATGTTTTTCAAAGTTTCTACCATTGTTCAACTTTGACAGCAGAATAAAACAATATGTCATTTCGTATAAAAAAGAACATACCCTTGAGCAGATTATGTTGATTTGCCTAGGAAATTTTATCCATGTTTTCCTTTTTCAGCCTATTTTAGGGAGTGATGTATATTTATACGGTGCATTGATAATATAGTGAGGATCAAACAATTTGTGAAACCAGGTATTTTGTGCTATAGCATAAAGTAGAAAGGGGAACTGCCCTCCTGTTTTTCAGTCACAAAAAAAACCCTAGAATTACAAAAGCGGTTCCTTAGTCTCATGCTCTGGAAAAATACCTGTTCCACTAGTGCAAGGTATTGGTTGCTGTACCAGCTCCCCTTGGATAATGGCTGTACGAACATCTGAGGAACTTTTTTAACCTGTTCAGCCATAGGTGCAGTGGACTGTGGATAAGTAGAGATTATTTCATGTATAGATTAAATAACAGTTATGGTATTTTTTCAGCTTCTTGCTTATCTGCAACCAGCCATCCCTCTGTTCCCATCTGTGCATTAATTTTTCTTATCTCTGGTTTCCTCCTATAGGCACATCAAGAACTAAATAAATTGAAACCTGTTGGTTTCATTCTGGAATAATTTATCCTAGTGCTTTATTCCCTTTATGTAAGAAAAAGTGGTTGCTGTTGCTAGTTTAATTTTGTTCACATCACCGTTTTAAATGTGGCAGACTAGCTGACAGCTCTCTTCCCCCCTGTCCCTGTTATATTGCATCCCATCTTTGCAGTACCTGCAGAATTTCTTCTGCCTCCACAGTACTGATTACAGAAAAAGTTGTGCTGGCAATTTTATCAAAGAAAGGCTGCTTACCCTACCCTCCTTTCCCCAGACTGAGGCTTCGTGATTACAAGCGAGTCTGGTAGTAAGACAGTTTAGTTTTGCTTTACCTCATAGCCTTTGCAAGAAGAAACAACTGAAGATAAGCAAGGGAGAGATATGAAGAGAAGGAAAAAGAGGAGACTCAGAAGTCAAATGCGCTCAGCTTGCCGCTCAGGTAGCAGTGCTTCAGTTTGTGCCCATTGCCCCTTGTCCTGTCACTGGGCACCACTGAAAAGAGCCTGGCCTCATCCTCTTGACATCCACCCTTTAGATATTTGTAACTGTTGATGAGGTCCCCTCTCAGTCTTCTGCAGGCTAAAAAGCCCCAGGTCTCTCAACATTTCCTTGTAAGAAAAGCTCCAGTCCCCTAATCGTCTTCGCAGCCCTCTGCTGGGCTCTCTCCAGTAGTTCCCTGTCCCTCTTGAACTGGGGGGGCCAGAACTGGACACAGTACTCCAGATGTGGCCTCACGAGGGCAGAATAGAAGGGGAGGATAACCTCTCTCGACCTGTTGGCAATGCTGATCTTAATGCACCCCAGGACACGATTGGCCTTCTTGGCCACAAGGGCTCATTGCTGGCTCATGGTTAACATTGTGTCCACCACAACTCCCAGGTCTTCCTCTGCAGAGCTACACTCCTGCAGGTCAACCCCCAACCTGTACTGGTGCATGATGGGGTTATTCCTCCCCAGGCGCAGGACCCTACACTTGCCCTTACTGAACCCCATTCGGGTCCTCTCCCCCCAGCTCTCCAGCCTGTCCAGGTCTCACTGGATGGCAGCACAGCCTTCTGGTGTGTCAGCCACTCCTCCCAGTTTAGTATCATCAGCAAACTTGCTGAGGGTGCACTCTGTCCCTTCATCCAGGTTGTTGATGAGTATGTTGAATAAGACCGGACCCAGTACTGACCCCTGGGGAACACCACTAGTTACAGGCCTCCAACCAGACTCAACACCACTGATCACAACCCTCTGAGCTCTTTCCTTCAGCCAGTTCTCAATCCATCTCACTGTCCACTCATCTATCCTGCACTTCCTAAGCTTGCCTATGAGGATGTGATGGGAGAGACTGTCAGAAACCTTGCTGAAGTTGAGGTAGATAACATCCACTGCTCTCCCCTCATCCACCCAGCCAGTCATGCCATCATAGAAGGCTGTCAGGTTGGTCAAGCATGATTTCCCCTTGGTGAATCCATGCTGACTACTCCTGATAATCTTATTTTCCTCCACAGGCTTAGAGGTAAACGTCGGAATGAGCTGTTCCATTGCCTTTCCAGGGATGGAGGTGAGGCTGACCGGCCTGTAGTTTCCCAGATCCTCCTTCTTGCCCTTTTTGAAGATTGGAGTGACATTGGCTTTCCTCTATGACCTGTCAAAGATGACGGAAAGCAACTTAGCAATAACATCTGCCAGCTCCCTCAGCACTTGTGGGTGCATCCCATTGGGGTCAATGGATTTGTGAGTGTCCGGTTTACCTAAAAGATCCCTAACCCAATCCTTCTCGACCAAGGGGCAGTCTTCCTTCCTCCAGACTTCAGCACAGATGTGCATGTGCACTGAGAGAGGAAGGTGGAGAGTACTGTACCTGTTATTAACCTTTCCATGAACAGCCCAGACTGGACGATGTAAGGTTGAGATGGAAATAGAGCCACAAGATGCTGAGAGATATCTTAAGACTACTAGGAAATACTTGGTAAATTCTAAAAAGCAGCACCAGATGGCCAATTTCAAAGACCCTTAAAGGTCCATTTTCTTGCTGACATGTGCATGATCGTTCTCAGACAGCTATATATCTAAAAAGATGTTTAACAAATGTTCCTCAGTCAAGATGCATTTGCAACCAGCCTTCTGCAGGAGTGCAGAGGGTTGATTTTTAAGAAGCTGAATGACTGTCGTATATGAGGGATTGATTTGGACGTTATTAGTACTCTGAAATGTTATAGAGAACAGCATCAACAAAAGTTTCATCTGCCCTTGAAAACCCAGAAATTTCTGTGCCAAACCAATCAATGGGTACTCTCTTGTTGTTGGTTTTTTTTTTTTCCTCAAAGGAAAATGCAATTAGCATTCCGGATCTGAAACAGCGGGTCTAAATCCACTAGGAATATCACAGCTAAGTTAGGAGAGGAAGATTTAAGGGAAAGATGGGTTATTATAATGGTGAACAAACATGCTACTTAGCTTCTCTTTAAATTACACCAATTTATTACAAAATAGTAGGAAAAATCTAATCCCCTGTTAACAAGAGGCCATATGGGAGATTTATTTGAGGATGTGTAACTACAGAGTATTCTTGCTGCATAAGAGTGTGGGGTCTTTACTGTGTAAGCTTTGTGCTATATAACAGCAATGAAGTTGCAGCTCTGAGCCTAAAAATATGACAGTACTGCCCAAGCCCTCGCTGTTGGACTTGTGAAAGCCTGAAAATGCAGCTTCAGCTGATGCTTGCAGAATGTCACTGTGTAGAGTGGCTCCCATGATTAGCTGTTATGTCATGCTGTGCAGATTTTTTTGTTTGGATTCTTGCAACTTCATGTGAACCATGCAAATGAAACCCAATGCTGTCTCTGAAAATAACAATGTGTAGTAATTAAGTACAAGAGTCATGGTATGTTCATGCTGCATCATAAAATTAAGCCCTCAGTAAGTTTCAGAGCCTAAAACCACAGAAACAAAAAATAAATGATAGTGACTCATGAGGGCTATAGAGGAATACTTCTGAATTAGTAAGAGTATTCATGTGCTGCTTTCCCATCAGTGTATCAGCCACATGTATCCAGAGGTAGCTGGTAGAGGGTATGACACAAGACCTTCATTGCAGGGGATAACTGGTGGTGGTGATGGTCCCATTCTGCTGCTGGGTCCTTCTGCTGCCACTTTGCTACAGGGTTTTTACTACAGCCTGACAAATCTGCTCTGGTGGCTCAGAAAAAAGCTGCTGGGATAATTTCAATGAAGGGTTCAGCAGTTCAAAGCTTAAGCTGTTTATGATACCTTAACACTGGATTCCCTTACTCAGGTCTTCACTAACATGGAGCCAGGTGAGAGAACAAGCTACAGCTTGGTCAGACAGATCTGAAGCCTGGGCCATAACAGTTGCTTATTTTGTATTTTTCTGCCTCGTTGTTGCTGGTCATAATGCCCTGATCAGCTTAACTGTCAGAAATAGCACCTCATTTTTGTGTATCTACTGACCATAACTGATACTTAGTATTTTATTCCAGAACTGTTCTTTAATAAGTAACATACTATGAATTTGGCTGACAATTAACACCCATTCAATTTAGCTCCTGTTTTAAGACAAGTTGTTCATAATCCTTCCCTTGAAATTACTTGAAATTGACTTTTAAGGTTTTGAGGTATTTTGTAACTGGGAAGCCATTGTCAGGAAAGAAGTTTTAGTCACAGCTACTTGCAGTACTTAATCAGGTCTTCTCCAGTAAGGTCATATGAGTCCCCATGAGCTCTTACTCAGCATATAAGATCATTGACTACCAATTTTACATATTTATTGCTGGGTGGGCAAAAAGTGTCATTGCAATATATATTTGACCTACAAAGGTCCATATTCTTCTTCAGTTCTTTGGGAGTCCCAATGGAGTAGTTCACCTACCATTAGAGAGTTCACATTCAGTGCCTGGATTGGAGAAACTTTTAGTTGCCCACATGAGCTGGATAGTGCTTCACCATGGCTACAGAAAATATTATCAAACATTATCCTGCGTAGGAGGGAACATGACGGCAGCTTCCTTGACCATTTCCAGGAAAAGTTGTATCATGGTTTTTCAGGTACTATTGCTATAAATTATTAGTGCCATGAGCCAAATTCCTTTCACATTTTTATCCATTCCTGAAAGATGATAATATTCCAAGTCCTGCTCTTGGTAAGACAAACCGTCTCTCTTGTCACTGCCACTTGTGTAAGCAGGGAGAGGCACGCTGGAGTTTGTAATAAAGGTTAACGTGACAGTGTATAACAAAGCTCACATTTGTATCCTAAATTCTCTTCCTTTCACTCTCTTTTTTTTTTTCCTTCAGTCTGTAGCTCTTGAACTACCCGATACTGCTTTTCCAGTGTTCGTCAGATAAATGACATTCCTTTGACTCCTCCAAGTGTCATAGTGGAGAATATCTGAGATCAGGGACATTCTGGGTTTAGCTGCTTGTTTTGCTTTTTCCTTTTTTTAGTTCCCCTCTGAACACTCTTGTTTGTTTTTATGGCATTTACTTGTGCTTTTATCAAGAGCTGTCTTCTTTCTGAAACTCCTTTGCCATTTAATTCCTATAATTAATTAAGACAGGGAAAGACACAATCCTACTGGTTAGTTTTTTAGGGTTGAAGACAAAGATCTGGGTGCAGTTATCCATGTGGTCCAGCTGGTGTCTTGTTTGCTGAATCTAGCTAGGGATCCTTCGTCTGACCAACAACCTGTCCCCGGACGCAGTAAATTGAGCAATAAATCCTTCCTGAGCTGCCCACCAGCACCCGAGACAGATGAGTGACTGCAGCTGCAGGAGGGGGTTTGAAGCATTGAGCCACTTTCTGTTGTGATATCAACTCCTCTCAGCCTAGAACCGCTGCTTGCACCTCATCTTTCGGTGCCAACCTCCGGGTCTAGCAGCAGGAGGAATTCCTCTTTCCTCTCTCTGCCTCCCTTCAGCATCACTCAGAACCTCAGTGCTGAGCACAGGTGCTGTGCCCTCCACTTCTCTGAGACCAGCTTCTCCTCAGTTGCTGCTGCCAAGAAGGTGGGGAAGATGTTGGTGGAGGAAGGTGACTGGTGCTGCCAGGATCAGTAGTGGGAGACTGAGACCAGCTCACTCTGGAGAAGGGTGTAGACAAGTGATGTGATGGAACTGGGAGCCCACAGATAGCCACCCCCACTCCAGTCTCCCGCTGTTAGGTGCCTCTCACAGGCGTTCAGCACACCCTGCTTTTCTCTCTCACCCATTCAGACTTCATTGTATGTGATGAGTGTTACAGGCGTATGGTGCTCATCTCTAAAATTCAGCATTTAGGTCTTCTCACCAGCAAAAATATAATATATGCATATAATCAGGGACTGGTTACAGAAAGTTTTGACTAACTCATGAAAGCTGGAGGGAAGCTGTGGGAGCCTTAAACACCAATGTTATTAGAGTACTGTGTCTGTACAGGTGTCATTAAGAGACAAAGCTCTTACAAAGCTAAATGGAGGAAACATTGAAGTGAATAGGGATGGAAACTGGCTGGGAAGGCTCGCCTGCCACATTTTCTAGTCCACGCACTGCACTGGGCAGGCTGCAGGGCATAGAGGTAACAGCCTATGCACGGCAGCGAAACGCATGCTATAAATCATGTTGGTTCTTCAACGTATTTCTGTAAAGGGTAAACCCATTTCTGAACAGAGACGCAGTGTATTGCGTAGCTTCTGCTTCACTCTGTGGGTTACTCTAGCCACTAATATAGCCAGGATGGTACCAAGGGGTTTGGGTTGTTCCCTGAGCAGTGGAAATTTTCACCTCTGCTGTGTCAGAGAGAAGTAGAACAAGATTTTAAGTAAAATTGGAGAAAGATTGTAAATTCTGTCCATCAATAGCTTTATCGTTGTGGATACTCTTGCGCTAGATGCACATTGTGGATGTAAGTTGTGTCCTTTACTGTCTGTGGAGCTATGAAATCATTCCCTCACACAAGTAGAAGAGGCACCACCATCACTGTCAAAAACACATACTTACATGATCTATTTTTCTGGTTTTTATTAACTCAACATTGTCTCCTACAAATACGATTTGTCATTCACCAGAAGATTTGAAATGTAGACTTAAGTTACACATAGGTATAAAAAGCATAAAACAGCACACACGGTACCACTGTTTAGACCAGAAAACATTGTGTTGTCCCACAGATAAGAGCACTATTCAAGCTCAGCTCCGTCACCTTCTTCCTCAGGGATTCAGTCTTCAAAGCTCCAGACGCTTCTGCTTCTTTTCCCTCAGCTTGTGAAGCCCTGCTGGCTTGCCCCTGGTGTTTCTCACCTGCGTCTGGAGCACAGACCAGGGAACCACACGGCAAACCTTGGGTTCCTGCTGGCTCTTCAGAAACGTTTTCCTCCTTCTCTTAATATTTATGTACAATATATGAAGGGATACGATTTGTGTCTTTGATTTAGACAAATCTCTTGCCTCATACTTAAACAATAACTTGAAAAATATTTTACAAAGAAAAAGAACATTGTTCATCTGAATGTCATTCATTATTATATTGCTATATTTTATACCCTATTATTAATATATACAAAATTTCTTAATTGCCTTTTACAGATGCATGGAAGCATATAATATAACAGTTTTAAAGTATCCCATTTTTAGAATTTTTTTTTCTTGGCTCATGTCAATCTCTTTAATAAACTATGGTTGCTTGTAGGATATAGGAAGTATTTGGAATGTTGTTTAAAGTTTAATAATAACTGGTAGCATTGTCCATTTGCGGCCTGAACGGTTGGAGCACCTGTCAGGGCGATCTGGTGGAGATAGCAGCATCATAAGACTTAATCACAGAGGGCTGTTAATGTGCAGTGTCAATGGGTGCCAGGTTCTGTTCTTTATTTGGGGCTTTTCTTTTCTTCGGCTGCGTTTTGTTGTTGTTTTCCCTCTGTTCTCGGTTTTGTCTTCGGGCTGCTCGCCCTTTGCTTTCCTGTCTTGTCTCTTTGCTTTCGTCTTTGTTGGACTTTTTTCTTTTCTCCTCCCTGTTTTTTTTCCCTGAAATAAAAATGATGGCACATTAGAAGATTTTCTCAAAGTGTTGCCATTTCTGACTCCCTCGCTTTGCCATAGCCTGTAAAACCGGCCTTGGATTAGCACCTCCCGTTAGAAGCTGGACACTAGTACTAGTGTTTGGAAATGTCCAGCTTTTCATTGAACTACTAAATTCGGCCACTGGACTAGCACCTCCTGTCAGCCTGACTCTGAGCCACCCTGAGAACTCCCTGGAGAGTCCCGCTGCTTTAGAGCCGGTATAAACATCTCACACACTCATAGCCTGTCTACCACAGCCAGGGGCACAGCTCCATGTACTCCACCAAAACACAGCTGGTTTGGGGATGTCTATGGCTGAAGCCAGGTAGCATTAACTGTTAACTGGTCTAAATTTATCTTGGGCTGGGACCCAGAGCATATGGTGAGAAGAAATTAGACATTGTGTTACACCCCTTCGCTGCCGGTGCTCAGCATCTACCTCTTCTAAAAATCTCTCTCCCCTCCATTAAGCCCCACCACACCCACATCCCAGGGGGTGGTATTCCTGGTATTGAAACATGAATCCCACGACAAAGTGTCAGCTCCAGCACAGGTATGAGACCCTCTTCAGACTAAAAAGTGGTGTTCCAAGTCTCAAGTCAAGCTTTAGGCCATCGTTACAAAATGAAGTATTCAAGTATTTATTGCTTTAAATACTTATGAAGGTAAGATGTTGAGGATTTCATTACTGCTACAGACCTCTTCAATAAAGCTTCCCATCCCTTTAGGACCATTAAAACTTTGTGTGTTGACTGTGGAGATGGTATTGTATAGTGCAATTATGCTTGGCTATAAGGAAGAAATTCTTTATGCTGAGTGTGGTTAGACACTGGAACAGGTTGCTCAGAGAGGTTGTGGCTGCCTCATCATTGGAAGTGTTCAAGGTCAGGCTGGATGGGGCTTTGACCAACCTGGTCTAGTGAAAGATGTCTCTTCCCATGGCAGGGAGGGGCTGGAACTAGATGATCTTCAAAGGTCCCTTCCAACCCCAACCATTCTGTGATTCTATTTCTTCTATTTGCTTTACGTTTGTAATGAGGATATGAGATTGAGTCAAACTTCTATATACACACAAGCCTAAAACAGATTAGATTTTTTCTGTGTGGAACTGGTTCAGCTACTGAGCTCTGCAGCTGAAAATCATCTGTGGTTAGATGAATCCAAATGATGTCTTCAAAACAACCTCACTCGAGACTTTCATGTTACAATGTCATACTGAGCTGTATGCCTCCTTACCTGGAGAAATTTCTGGACAAGTATTGAAAAGCATCTGGCCAAAATTTGTTTTATGATACCCTGATACCAATACTACTGAAAATAATCTATCCCTCTTTGTTACAGCAAAAATGCTTTTTGCTTTTAAATATCAACAGAGATAATCCAGGCTTTCCTACACCAATGATGGGGGAGTTACACAAACCTGGCAATAGCTCTTGCTGTTGAGGGTGCTGAATGCAGGGAATTGTGCCCATTCCAGACTCAAAACCAGAGATGGGAGGTTTTGGTGTCTCTGTGGGAGTAGGTCACAGTGGGTTAGTAGGTGCAGGGACAGTGGCTTTGTTCTGAGAACAGATGACCATCCAAGGGGGAGTGGGTCAGATAAAGGGAGAGAGATTCAGAGGAGGTGAAGGCAGAAAGCAAAGAGTAAGACTAAGATATGAAGATGTGCTATGTAGCTCTATGGGCTTATTTTACAGCTTCTCCATTCCTTACCATCACTGCCTGAGATTGGAGGGCAAGGGAAGGTTTAGATACACATGTTGCCTAAGGAAGTTGTGGATGCGCCATCCCTGAAGTGTTCAAGACCAAGTTGGATGGAGCCTTGAGCAACCCGGTCTAGTGGGAGGTGTCCCTGCCCATGGCAGGGGGTTGGAACTGGATGATCTTTGAGGTGCCTTCCAACCCAAACCATTCTGCGATTCTATGATTCTATGTTAAGTCAAGTAGGGACAAACATCTGCCCTTCTCATCTGTTGTTTCTGAAACATGCAGGAAAGTTTAAAAGGTAAAATGGCACCTCAAATTTTAGGTAACCTGTCAGAGATTACCCGAATATACACCCACATACCTGCAGAATACCTCTCTGAATTTGTCAATGCCATCTAAGATGCACAGAGGTGAGCAGGGGAGACCTGCGGAATGGGCACATGAGGCTCAGCAAGAGCTACCACTGCTGCGAGAGTTGGGAGAGCTCCGTGCAGAAGTGAGCCTGCGTCTTACCCAGCTGTAACGCTGTGTCTTACTAATGGATAAATGACAGTATGGAATTTCATTCCAGTGGTTTGTAAATACAGTTGGCCCAAGATGAAATGTTATTCGAATGGAAACTGTCCAGACGTTCAGTGTTTGACATTGTTCACTTGGTGATTAGCCAAAATCCTTCAGCTGTGACTTCCTAGCCACAGTTCTTTAAGTATGTTGGAATGACATCTAATAGTTTCCCTTTCAGTCACGGATCAGGACGTGTGCATTTATATGTATGTGTGTGAATATACTAAGAATACACTATCTCTGTCTAGCTAGAGACTTATCTAGGGATGGCTTTGCTGTTTCTGCTTTACTCAGACTGGTGTCATTATAAGGGACAAGCAAAACTGATCTTTGGAAAGAATACTTAAAACTCAGTCATAATTCTCCTCCGCTCTGAGGATAACTAGTTTGGAGTCCTCTGTGCAATTTCATGCATGGTTTAATGCCATCATCTCCATGCTGTTGCCATTTGTGAAAGGATCTGCCCTCTAGACCTGTGCTGTTCTGGTAATGCCGTAAAGAATAGAAGGGTCATCTTTGTCCGGGCTGGTGGTTTAGCTCCTTTCATCACTATTTTAGTGGGAATTTTTGTATGACAGTATGATGCTATTTCCAGCCAGTCCTTGGTTCAGTTTGGACCCAAGGAAAGATTCTACTAGTAGTTATATGTGGGCGTTGGGGAGTACTTGGAGCCAAATGCTTGCATGCATCTTTCCCCCTGTTCACATCACTGCTCTCTTCTTCCCACAGATTTGTTCCTGAATGTTTTTTCTTCTTCCTACCACTTGCTGAAGCCCACTTCATAACAGCACATTGAGCTGGACACCCGAAGTTGTGGAAATTCATTGGAAATTTGGTCATTTGGGTATCTGTGAAATGAAAAATGCAACAACGACGTTCACAAGTTCATCTCTGAACTACTTTGCATTCGAAGAAGAAGAAAAAGCAGGGACAGCATTAAAACTGGGGCTCACCAAAGCAGTAAACGGTGCAATATTATCGCTTAGACAGAAATACTCCCCCAAAATTTCGGTTTCCCCTGTGAAGAACGTTGTTGTTAGGCAAGCCCTCCGCATTTGCACCCGCAGCGTCTCCTGCATAGATATCCCTGGGTCTGCACCGGTGCCTTCTCACCCGGGGGTGCCGCGTTTAAACGCGGGTTTCGCCTCAGAAGCTGGGGGACGGAGGCGGGGGGGGGACGGACACGACAGGGCCAGGGGAGGGGGGGACGCGCGGTGCCGCTACCGCCCGCGAGGGGGCGCCGCGGTGCCGCGCCAGGCGCGGGGGTGCGCGGGAGGCGGCGGGGGGAGCGCGGGGAGGGCGAGGAGAGGGGGACCCACCGGCGCCCCGCTGCCCTGGGGGGCCGGTCCCTGCCCAAAGGGGTGTTTCCTACCCAGGGCCCTGCCCCCCCGCTCGGCGTGGCCGTGTGCCCCCTGCCCGTACGGGGCGCGGCGAGCGCCGCCAACTTTTTTGGGGAGGAGGGCGTTAAAAAGGGCGGCGTGGCGTGCCGCGGCGCGGCCGTACCGGCCTTTGCCGGTGGGCTGCAGAGTCCTCTTACAGTGATGCGCTAGCGCTAGAAGCGTGTGTGTCCTTGCTTACGGTGTCAATCAACCTTTCCAAATTTAAACAAAAAAAAAATAAAAATAATAATAATAAAAAAAGATAAGTCTTTTTAGGTAGGAGATAGCAAAACATTTTCCAAGAGAATGTTTTGCTCATGAAGGTGTGGATTCATGAGGTTCTAATAGTTCTGTGAAGTAGTAATTTGGCATAAAAATAGCTTTTATTCCAGAACCAGAACCTTGTGCAGCCAACTGTACTGGAAGAATTAATTTATAGGTACTGGCCGGTGAATTTTCTTGTAGATAGGGAATACTTTACTAGTTCTAGTAATGGTGACTTTGTATGTTGGAGAAAACCTACAGACATGCTGTAAGTTTGAGAAGTGCAGTAGTTCAAATTAAATGCAGACATAAAATTAATTCAGACAACAGTATAGTTACATGTCAAATGAGCTTAAAGATTCTGAGTTCTTGTTAATATAATTTATAGCCCCTGGTCAAAGAAATCGCTGAGACTGTATATATGCAATCCACATCTGAATACATCTTTGAGTATGCGAGTCAGAGTATTTCAGAGAAGTCTTTGCTTTATCGCATCAGATGTGGTGTTTCCACTAGACCTATAGCTGTATTTTATGGAGTAAAGTGAGGAAGGGTTGGTCATGGCTTGGGAGAACTTGGTACTTAAAAGCACCATGTGAGAGAGAGTTACTTACTGAAAAAACCACAGCTGACGTGGGTTAACTCCCACAGGTTACAGCTTTCATCTACTTTAGACATTGTCACTTAGTCCTGCCCTATTATATTCAGCTCTAATTACTACAGGGAACTTAGAGCAGTATATTTTTTCACTTCTCCCATTCATGGACACTGAAACCCCAAACCACCATAAGAAGGCATAAAATCTGATTGAGCAAACTGCTTCACTTTGTTAGGGGGGGTGTCACAGGGTAAGTCTCATGGAAACCCCAGAGGGATGAGAATCTGTCATCAGGCATTTGGTATGATTGTATTTCTTTTGGAGAGATCCATCCCATGAAGAAATTTACCCTGGGAGAACAGAAGGGGCCAGAGGAGTCACTGAACTGCGCTTGTTGGGGTTGCAGGCACCAACGTAATAAGCCCCTATCTGGAAGGGTCCTGGCGCTTCTACTGTGCATGTCACCACGGACCACAAAATCCTCCCTACTGCACTGTAATAAGCTGAAGAGCTATAATAAAAGACCACAAGCCACAGCTGTAACATGCCACGATATACTTTCACACCCCTCACAGCCTCGGCTGACCTCTCAGTGTTTTCCTGGCTACTGGAGCAATGTCAGCACCGGTGCTCCTGTACCAGTGCCCCAATACCTCTGTACCCCACGAGGTATGGGGACAAAACTTCGGGGCTAAGTGCTACCACTCTGTGTTGCCCTCCTTCCCACATACCCACACCCTTCTTAGGTAATTTTTTTAGTCTTATTAGACTAAAAGTCAGTCACCCTTTCCTCATGACATGACCTGGACAACAACAGCATGACATGGGCCGACTGAAGATACCAGTAAGGGGTGCATGCCCTAGGCTCTAAAACCCCTTACTACAGTTCTGTCCACAATACAGTCATGTCATATTATGCAAATGAGTAGATCACTCTCATTTTTAAGAAAAGTGACACATTTTTTTTCTGGAACACAGACTGTATCATGTGCTCACGCTACTTGCCAAGATAACAAGCCTCCAAACACCCAGCTGCCCAGTGATGCAAAGGACATTCTCCTTTCATTCGCAAGCGACTAGCGGCCGATTCATCTGGTATGACTTTCTGAAGTTTAAACAGCATCACTTTCTTAGCAGCAACCATTGTTTTCCTAGTTATAGTGGGCCTATTTTATAATCACTAGATTTTCAGGTGACCAGAGTGGTGTCAACAACTTCAGAATTACCTATGTGCTACATGGCTCAGTGCATTTCCTGGCCTTACTCACTCTTCAAGATGCACCAACTGCTGAAGTGAATATGGGTAAAAATTTTAAAGGAGCTAAGGTCCAAAGGCATTCAAGGAACAATTAATTTGGCCAAATGTATGTTCTCTTGCTGTTGGGATGCATGAGGACAGCCTGCCTTCCACATACCAGTCCAGATGGATACAGGTCTTAAGGCATGTGTCATATCCGCAGTCCAATGTGGTGATCTCAGATAACACAAGATACCTCAAATGATATCAACACTTAAGGCTGAGCAACTGCATTAGGAGCCTTAGTGACTAACTTGTACTTACATGCCCTATCTCATCTTGAAAATGGAAATACTTCTGTAGGTGTAGACTCTAGGTGATGTTGGAGCCTGAGACCTACAGAAGTCTTTCTGTGAGATTTAGGATCCTTGAGCTTCATTTGCCTCTGAAATAGGATCTGGACTATTAGATTGCAGTCACCCTGAAAAATGTTCTTATTTATGTTGCGTGTGCTAGCCTGTCCTTGCAAGAAGAGGGCAATGCTAAGGCAAGTGCATTACGGGGAATGAGAACATTGTGTCTAAATACAGGAATACATCAGGCCTGCGCAACAGCCGTTTGCATAAAGCAAGCAGAGAGGAAAGAGAGGAGGCTGAGCAGATCAGCTATGCTGAGACAGGAGATGTCAGGCTTTGCTGCTGTAGCAGATAAAGAGCAAGTTGTATCCCATTAGGTGTATGGGAAATAGGGAGGGATCATTTCTTCTGTGGGTTTCTTGGGAAATGACACTGCTACACTCATGAGCTCACAAGCCAGGCTTATGGAAAGTCCCTGGCTGAACTGTCTTGTGATTACCTCTTTGCAATTGTAATGGGTTGGATCTGCCTTTCCTGTGCCATAGAAAAGACATCGCCAGTGCCTGAAAATACAAGAATATCCTCCAGTCAAAGAAGCAGCCAGAAGAGGAGGATTTCTATAATGAGTTCTGTTTGGTGTTTGTGGAGTCATTTGCTGCGGTGTCTTCAAACCAGAGCCTGTGGGGATTTATTTCCTTTGCACTTGTCTGTTGGGACTAAGGAAATTTGTTAGCAGCCTTGTTTTAATCAGGACTAATGTTGTGCTAACAACAGCAATTTTATAATTACACAACAGTCTTCATCTTATAATAATCCACAGCTTATAGACTCTGAACACAGCTTCCAAGGATAGGAAAGTAATGGCTATTTAGCAGAGAAAAAAACCACCCTGCATTGCTTAGGACGGGAAGTGACATAAACCGTGCTGGTATTTAGGAAAGCGGGATTTTCTCACTGAGCTTGCTTTGAGATTTCTAGTGGTGGCTTCTAATGGGATTTGATTTTTACAGCTCTCCTAAAAGTGGCAAAAAGGTAGATGAGTGTCCAAATCCAGCTTATAAGCCTCTTTTAAGACTAATGGAATCAGCTGCCAATACAAAGATTGGCGATAGTAGTGATTGGTACCAAAACCCCTTACCCTGTTGTTAGAGCATCAGGATATTGGCAGAAATCTATAATAGCTTTTTGATTTTGAGCACCAGTAATCCAAGCCCCCCCATTAGCCTGGATTGAGGTCATAAATACAGTTCTTTTTAGAGACTTAGTTCAGCTGGTGCAGGCTTTTGAGCAAACCAGAAATAAAAATGTGATGCTGCATTATGTCAGAGCTGCATGTTTAGTCTGCCTCTCTAGAAATAATCAAGAAAAGTTATACATGATAAGAGACAGATGCTAGTGCCTCAGCAGACGTTTGAACTCTTTCTAGTACAATAGTAGAAAGGAGAAAACACCCAAAGAAACTCGTTTCTTTAGTACTCAAATTTGTACTCCGAATGTTCTGAAGGGAGGGACAAACAAGAAAAGACATTTTCCTTGGCTTTACTTAAACCGATTGCATTAATGTAACCTGCCAGTTCAGAAGATACTTCTACGATCCCGATGTTTGGATGCATCCTTAAGAATGTCTTTTTCCCTAAGTGGCCACGGCTTGGAGCTGGGCTACACTGCTGGCTGAGTTCGGATCCTGAAGGGGATTTGCAAGTGCCAACTCTAACACTTGGGCCAGGCCAGCAGTTCCTGCGCTGGTACTAGATGCCAGGGCCAGTGAACCCTGACATCTTCCACTGTTTCATTTGCTGCTGTATGTGCAGCTATACGCTTCCCCTGGAGCCTCCTCCTTATATCTCCTTATGTTTCTTGATGTGCCAGGAAAGTAAAGGAAGAAGAGGAGTCAACAGGATGCACCTCTGGCCCTGCTCTGTACGGTTCACTTGTCCCCTCCACTATGAGCATGGTTTGTTTGCGTTCCCGCCTGGGGTGACACCTGTGCTGACAGGTAGATGGGAGCCCCTACGCGTCCCACAGGTAACCCAGGTCATCCTGCTGGATGGATCAGCCAGTCAGCAGTGCTAACACACAGGGGGACGGCAGCTCCTGACGGATCCACTCAGCAAAACCATCAGCCCAGAGCCAGGGTGCTCTTACTTAAAGTTGCCGGAGGCCCGATTCTGCCCTCTGTTGTACTTGCTCAAACACATGGAGGTCACCAAGGTTGGTGTCTGGTGTAAATGAAGGGAGAATTTGCTTTCAAGGATACTTTTCAAAACAAGGTGTTGAAAAATGACTGTTTCTTTCTGTTTTGTGTCTCTAATGTGTGTGTACTACTTCAGCTGGCCAAAGCATTGATCCTCCCCTCTGTAGGTTGTGCCAATTTTTCCAAATACATTTTCAAGCTGATTTAAATGACAGGTCAGGTTTCTAAATTTCATACAGGACAGGGACTCGAAAGGTCCCCTTTCAAAAAGGGTGACCTGACATTTCACATTGGACATCTCCATATGTTTCTGAAGAGTTTTTCTTTCCTATTGAGAGAATACCTGGCAGTTCACCAGGTAGAGTGCAGCTTGTGGAGGAGGGGACTGGGATCACCAAGACTGTTGGGCTGCCTCTGAAAAAGGCTCATAAAATTTTTATGCCAA
This sequence comes from Leptosomus discolor, assembly GCF_034619465.1. Lineage (NCBI taxonomy): Eukaryota > Metazoa > Chordata > Aves > Leptosomiformes > Leptosomidae > Leptosomus > Leptosomus discolor. The sequence continues at coordinate 68,045,022 of NC_141392.1, forward strand.
AGTGATTCAGAGCTTAGCCCTAGGAAACTCAGGGAGCTTGGGTGACCAAGATGCTGTCAAAGGGATCTCAGGTTTTCAGGCTCTCGAGTCCTTGTCAGCCTGCCAGGTGGGTTGTTGAAGGCCAACCCAATGGACAAACCAGCAGGATGCTAGGCAGAAATCCAACACAGAGGCAAAGTTGTTTCTGCCGCCTTTCCACTAGGCCTTCACTGAAATCAGTAAGTTTCTGGGAAATGTGATGACTTTGATAATATGGTATTTTCCATTCCTTTGGAAAATTCAGACCTATTAAATATTTAAAAAAAAAAAAAAAAAAGATTTCTAAGTAGGGGTCATGGAGGACATGCATAAAAAAACTTGAGTGCAAATATTTTAACATTGCCCGTAAGTCTTCAGTTTAAAATGAATCACAGAGAAATTGTCCATGTAAATTTCATCGAGGCTGTCTTGTCTTCTTTTTTTTTTCCAAGAATGTGATAAGTTTATTCTTTTTAAATCCCTCTGGGAATGAACTGTGCATTTAGAGCTGTTTGTAATAACACAGGCTTTGCACACTGAAGTGAGCAGCCGGCTTTATGAGTAGCTTGAAGTGGAATGTGAAGAACGAGTATGCCATGTGACGGTGCATCACTGGAGTTCACTTCACTGAGTGTACTTTATAAACTGACCACCATGCCATTTCGATCAGATGTGAACAACGTCGTGTGGCCCAAAGGTTAGAGGAGATGCAGCCCCTACCAAGATGGGAAAGCAGCCTCTCATGACAGAGGGCACCAGCAAGTGCTGAGGAAAGTCTGTAACTCCTTAGCCACCCCAGCAGGAGATCTGCCTGCGTCCTGTCTAGCACAGTTCCTATCAGCAATATACAATGGCAGTTCAACAGTACTTGCTGTAGGCAGGTTTTATTTTTCTGCTTGGTTCTTGACTGTTGTCTTAGAAGTGCTACAGCAGTGCTGGTAAACTGGAAACAATCCTAGACTTTACACTTCCAGGTGTTCCTCTGCGGTGTGCGCAGCCCATACGACAGGGCTGGTTAAAGGAGCTGAATTGTAGGGCTGCAAAAAGATTCTAGGGAACCCAAAGCAAAAGTTCAGCGAGTGATATTTTCTGTACTATGATGTATTGCAAGCAGTCAGGACCTTCTCTAGCCTCTGCAGACTGGGACTGTGGGGACCAGCAGTCTGTCTTTCGAACTGCTTCCTGCCTCCAGATGAAGCAGCTCACTGTACACTAGTCAACTAGTTCATGCTTTAAAACTGAGTAACTAATCACTTTCCAGCCTGCTCCAAGAACTTTTACGTTAGTCAAAATGAGAAACTACTCACTATTTCTACAGATCTGAGCACCGCCTCTTCTAGCAACTCCTTAGTCACTCTTTTGTAACAACTGAGATGAACCCTGTAGCCACTAAAACCAATAATATTTTGCAAGGGTCTGGTATGACATGCTCAGAAACACTTTATAGATGATCATACAGAAGTGTAGAAATCTCAGGGGCAAGGAAACAGCAAATAGTTGGTGCACACATACTGTAGTAAGATACTAAAAAGAGCAGGATGTCTTTTTAGTCAAAGTCCAAAGAATCCAGAGCAGAGACCCTTACTCCAACCTCAATCAGAAACTCTAAGAAGTTACTTAAAATTGCTCATGCACTTTTGAAAATGTTAGGATGTCTCTATGTGCAGGAAGTTAATGTATGTGCCCTGAAAGAGTGAGTTGCTTTCAGTTAGAAAACAGAGGTTCCATCAACCTTAAGCCTGTAGTATTCAGAGAAATTTGGAGACTCTTCCATCTCCATTTTGCATCTTCCACATTTAAACTTGAGAGATGTAGTTTGATTTAAGATCACGGGAAAAAACATCCAGCAACATAAAATATACTGTGGCTGGGAATGTGATCTTTCATCTCAGTGATGAACCTTTCTTTTCTTTGTAATACAGCCTTCATATGACTTCCTCAGATTCCACATGAAATGGAGATTAGAGTTCCTAAATTTTGATAAGTGCTCTGGGGTCTGTGGACACAAACCACTGCTGCTGCAAATCAGAGCCACAGAAGTGGAGAGAGTCCCCCTTACTTCAGTTAATGTTTTGAAGGACCAAACATCATGCTTCAATCAAATAAAGAATTCAGGATCCTCTTTTACAGAGTATTGTTTTCTTGCTCATGCTTAAAGGTAGCAGGGGCTGGATCACCCACCGGCATTCCCTCCCACCACTCACATCCATACAAGAAATAAAGTCAGTTTCTCTGAGTTTAAACTAAATCCTTCTGGTTTAGCAATGCACATTTCTACTTAAGCAATAAACATCTGTCGTCTGCCATTCATTAATATTAATTATAAATGGTCACTAGCTCATGGGATCCAAGTCCACCAGCTGAGATTTTTCCAACTCTGACCTTGTTAGGGTTTGTATAAAAAGTGTTCAGAAGGGTCCTTCGAAGCTCGAAGCCAACAATAAGTGCAATTTGCAGAGTACAGCGTTTAGATTATGTGCTTAGAACAAGAGCAGTCAGAAGGGGTGATGGGGAGCGGGGGAGGGAGGGAAGGAGGGAATACAGAGCCTGAAACGGCATTCCTTTAAATGCTTAAGAGTTTTAGACCTTTCTGCAGGCTAATGACAGGGAGAGGCATTGTCCATAATGAAACTGGGCCATCCATTAAACATTACTGTAAATGAAAGGTTGCGTGAATTAAAGGTTCTTCGTCTCATGTTTCAGGAATGTAGCTGTGTTTCATGTCTGAAGCCTGTTTTCCTTTTAAACAGAGTTCTTCAGATGACAAATGAGAGAACGATTTTTAGAAAGCAAATGGGCAGAAGTAAATACATGCTTAAGAACAAAGCAGAGACATAACTGTAGCTGTAAATCTTTATACTGGGGCTACTGTTTGCCATAGATATTGGGGAGGATTAGATTAGGATTGAGAAATTTCATTACTGGTTCATTTTGCTTGTAAACCAAAAAACAATAGAAAAATCCCCACAGTTAAATGTTAAGTTCAAGCTTTAATATCACCTGTATATGTTTCGCTCATGGACCACTATTTAATTCTTTTGCTACCAGTTTGGATTTCAAGGAACTAAAAATAGAAAATTTAGGAAATGTTTTTTTCTGAATTTTGCATGACCACCGCATCTTTAAATGATAGGGGTTTTTTCTCCCCTTTAATTTCTTGCCACTGTAAAATTGCTTCAACAAAGATTACTGAAAAATAATATTTTTTTGCATCAGTCCTTAAAATTAGCTCTTTTTTTTTTTTTTTCAGGCGTAAGCATACAGCAATATGCCCCTCATGGGCCACATCTTCATCTGCTCTTAAAATGTACATAGCTTCATTGGCAGAGAGGTGCTAGCTTGTATCTCTGGTGAATTAGTGTAACAAGTTCACTGAAATTTTCTGTAAGAAAATCCAGCGCTATTCTCTTCCTATAACAATAATTCAAAGCTGATGAATGCAAAGATGAACATGAACAGATATCTCAACAATGCAAATGACTAAACTGGACAAAATGAAGGGAAAGTTGGTTTCTGTTCTTTGACTTGGACCCAAATAAAAGTCTGAGCTTGGTAAAGACAGCAGGAGGCCTTATATTGATGTCAATGGATGGAGATACTTGGATTTGTGTTCTATAAATGTGCAGTACACTTCTCTCTCTGGAAGTCTTACAGAAGGCAACAGACAAGAAAATATTTTGTCAAAATTTTGTAGCAATTTTAGAAATGCTTATCAAAGCATTATTTAGTCCCTTACTAGGCTATGAAGCTGAACTATTAGACTGTTTCTGATGGATGTTTGTCTAACCTCCTTAAAAATCTTCCATGACAGAGATTCCCACAACCTCTTTCCTGATCTTTACAATCTCTGATAATAACATTGGATGTTATCATCTCGTTGGCAATGCTCTGAAGCTCCTTTGGACCTTTGTAAGAAAAGTTATGGCAATGACTTTTTGTCAAAGTTATGAGATTGGAAGAGAGCTGGGAGGTGGCAGCCTAAGCAGACAGACCAAAGGCTACTTCAGGTGTCAGAGCTGGCAGGGAGAGTGAGCTGAGAAGAGACGACAAGACTGGAGATGGAGAGACCTGGGTGGGGAAAAGCAAACAGAGCTGCCTGGGTGGGGAAGAATAGGCAAATATCCAGTAAGATGAGGAGAAACAGCAGCCAAAAAGTGCTCCTTTGCTTTTGCTTTTTTACAAAGGAATGCTGAAAATTCCTTCTTTACGGCTAGATCCAAAGTACTCCGAAGTCAATGGACTTTCTGTGAGTCTTGGATCAGGCCCTTTAAAGAAGAGCAGCTATAACACAACAGTGAATGAGTGCCATTACTGTCCATGACTGGCAGTGTTATAACAGCATTGCTATACATGGAAGTGTTCCACAGCCCAGGATTTAGCTGATTAAACAGTGCTGCATGTGTCACCATTAGACTTGAAACATCCACTGCCTGATTTACTCTGTAGCTCACATACCCCAAATATTTTGCATTCTTGGACTAAATTTGAAAGATGTACTACCAAACTTCTCTCTTGCATTTGATCTTCTTTCTAGGGCACACAGGCCAAAATAGTGAGGGGTTTAGATCTTGAGGTGGTGAGGGTGTGGTGAGCCCTGCTGTCAGCAGCCACTTCCCTTCGCCTTTACTTTGTGGTAATATTGCCAAAAGGTGAGACAACACCTTGCTGTGGTTTTATGCAGAGTCAAGAGAAAGAAGTTGTCAAGATACCTTGCTGCGGCCCGCAGCCTGGAAGAGGATCATTTCCTCTTCCAGCTGTGACAAACATGTTCCTCCCTCAGAAAGAGCTCCTTAAAGCACTAGAAATTAGGGCAAGGACTTTGGAAGTATCGACTGTGAGAAGTGATAGAAAGACCAGTGTGGAGAGAAAGACAGGTATGTGCAGAACTGCAGGTGAAGTAAAGAAGTGATGTGGGGTGTCAGAGAACAATACTCTGCTCTTTCGCCCATGGTCTCTGCCCTGCACTGAGAGGGGAGAGAAGCCACAGTTTCCTATTTGCCTTTCCCTGAAACTCAACAATGTGAAGTCACTGAAGGTGAAGGTGCCATGCATAAGTAAAGTATAGCTGTACCAGGGAAGAAGGCCAGAAACCAGGCAGATTCCTGTGTGTCTGCACAACATAACTGGTAGTTTGTTTTAGGACTCTGTTTGACCTGCAACACCTGTCCCTCTTCCCCAGTCAAATCTGCTATGGAGAGAATAGCCCCAGCTAGTTTGGATGCAAGCCACAAGGTGGCCCTTGGCCTTGTGGCCAAGGAGTGGACCTTTGCCTGCGTCTCTTTAGCAGTATAGACAGCTGCGGATTTCACCTTCTAAAGCTGGAGCTGCTCCTCTCAATCCCAAACATTTTTATTCAAGAGGGAAGATTTTAGGCAGCTGCTGGAAGTTTGATGCTGAATAAATACCTGATGGGCACTTTGGAAGGGGGAGGAAGAAGGGTTCCTGAGAGGTTTGTGTTCCCTCCTGGTTTTTTCCTGCAGAGCTCAGGGATCTAAAAGATAGTCAGCCAGCCAATTCTGGAGCACAAGGAGGCACCAGAAGGGAAGATCAGAAAGAGAAAAAGAGCTGATTTCTATCCCTTATTTGGTTTAGTGATCTGAGGAGAACAGCTCTCACATCGTTCACATTTTAATAGAAGAATGCAATCAGATTTTTTCTGGTTCACTTCCCTTATGGGAGCAATTGACCACACGCTTCGTTCTCAGCTTTGACACCATTCCCATTAATATGAGGTTGATGCTGTTTACCAGCAGCGTGTCCAGCACATTTTTTCTAACATGCTCCAGAGGACCTCAGAGCAGCTGAGTGACCTCCCCTCTGCTCCCAGGCCCCCCAGGACAGGGAGGAGACGGTGGCAAGAGAGGAGCTGGCAGCAGGAGAGGAGAACATCTCCTGAGGAGCACGGAGGCAGCATCAACCCAGCACCCTGTGAGACTAAAACTAATTTTGCAATTTGAGGGCCTGACAGGTTGGTGTATAGCCACAGCAATTTTCAGCCTGACTGTTCGTTGAGATGTGTATTCAGAGAATACAACCTTGGCATGGTACACATGTACACAGTGTGTGCACATGTGTATAGTACTGTAGGTACAGAAGCACACAGTGTGTATGTATTACCTGCTTGCGTGGGTGATATGTGTCTGTCAGAACTGGGAGGTATGATGAGGTTTTAATGTTCACACTAAAACTAAATAAACATTCTTGTAGCAAAATACAATATTACTATTAATTAGTTCAGATTTTAACGTCTCAGTTTGCAGGTAGTAACCTAAAAAGACTTTCAAAACTGCCTGTGATTAAAGGTTGAGAATGCTATGATTAAACTTTAAAAATTAATTTTCCCAGCCTTTTCAGCCAGTAGAGCCAGTACGTCCTTTACTCTTAGCTATTTTGGATTCACAAATCAGTCCGACTCATATCAGTCCTATTTTTTCCCTCTTGACCCTTCTCACCCAGATCTCTTTTCTAGATCACGCCCCTGTCTGCCAGTCCCCCCGCAGTGGCCGGCCTAGTGCTGTCCATGCCCTGCCTTGCTCAAGGAATCCCCAGGACGCCATTTCACTTCATGTTGCAACTAGTGGATTCCCGGTTTCAACAGCCCTACTCTTGGAGGCGGGAAATGTGTTAAAGTTAAAGAGTCAAAACCCCTGCAAGGAAAGGAAATGAGAGGTCCTCTTGGCAGCAACAAACAGAAAATAAACAACCAAACTCTTCACAAGACAGATTCCTTAATTATAGTAACTCAGGCTCGCAAAGGCCAGAGTTATGACCCATTGGCGTATGCAGTATGTAAACACAGGGATGCAGTAATTAGCTTTGTGTTCATTTTGAGGCTTCAGAAGTCCTGTGACCTGCCATGGAGTAAGGTCATTAACCATAACCACACTAGTGACCTTCACGCAGCACACCCCATCGCTCACAGTTATACGAGCGAACTGTGCACTGTGATGTCTCCCTGTCTCACTGTGATACTCCAGCCCTCTAGTTTTAAATGCCACTGAGCTATACATGAGGGAGAGGATGTGACTTTTGGGGTGAGCTATGACTGGAATATCTTACTTTCCCACGTAGCAATGCTTAGGACTTAAATGTGATTAAGTAAAAAAACTCAGTACCAAAAATATACAGAATTTTCCCCAGTTCCCTTTTTTTTTTTTTTAAAAAATCAGAAGAAATTGTTTGAAAATAGTACACTGGGGAATTATTGGACTGGTGTGGGCCTCTATTGCCCTGGGAAGAGGCTTTTGTCTTTGGTGTGTGTAATGTACAGGGACAGACTATGCGTAGCTTGTTCTGTAAAGGGCAATTCACCTTTCAATAAGCAGGTGTACAGCCATCACTAGTATTTGTCGTCAAACACAACAAAACACTGCTCTAGCCCTGATTTTGCCAACACTAAATGAATTTAGTATTGTGAATCAGTATTTTTCAACTCTACTTTTTGGTTTTACTGTGGCTGACCCATGGATCCCCTGAAACATGCTCATCTTGCTTACAGACTCAGCCTGGGTGAACCTTGGTTTAGATTTTGCAGTGTTGCGAAGTCATTACTGTGCAATGGAGAAAATGTGCCCTTTAATTTAAAAGTTAACAGGTGAAAGTCTAGATCACTCATACTAGGCTGTCCTCAACAGTCATTGGAAAGAAACCGGCACTTTTAGGAGGCAAATTATTTTGCCCTTCTTCGAATCCATCTAACAGTGTCATGGATCCTCTTTCCCAGGTGCAGTATTAGCCCCACCGTTGACATGACCCTTGCTTTGACAAAAACAACTGATGTTTAGCTGTCCATCTGAAGCACAGTGAATCCCATCATTCTCTTGCCAAGCCTATTGAGGCTCAGTGGAGTCCCAGCTTGTCATTCCTTGCCTGAATTCTCAGATAGCAAAACCCTCTCTGTAAAAATCGCATCCATGTCAAGTTCAGATTGTCCAATGTGACAACAGAACTCAACAAAATGCACAAGCAACTGTTCCAGATTTTTTTGGGAAAAATGGGTATTACCACATGAATAAACACATTGATGTGGCACATATTTATGCAAGTCTTACGTGGCTACACAGGAGTTCCTGTGGGTTGCGAAGATCACGAAACCCTGATTTTATGTGCCATGAATCAAAACCTGTACGAAGAAGTGGTGAAACTCCCACTGATTTCAAATGTCTTCCTTCACTACAGTACTTCCACATAAATTTTAAAATGAAATGCAACTTATGCATCCTTTCTTTTTTTTTTTAGTAGGAGTTATCTTTTCTTTTCTCTGGTTTGCCTGGGACAGCTTAACTGACTATTAATTAAATTAGTGCACCTCAACTGGAGATCAACTGCAGAAGCTTTCCTTTGTGAGAAATACTAAAGGGTCAACTTTGTTTAGACTCCAGAGTGCTCTGTGCTCTGTTGTTACATGGGTCCATGTGGCATCAGAGCATGTACATTAGGGTAACTCAATGAGTTTAAGTTAAGTGGGTGAAATTAGTTTATCACCTAATATTTTAAGTTTGTTAGTGTTAAGTTACATTATTTTCAGCTAAAGTAAATTCCTGATGAATGGCTTGGGATTTTTAGCTGAATGGTGGTTTTGGAAATCTGATGGATGCCCAATAGGATTCCTTCCTTACACCATAGACAACTGAAGACGTTTTCAGATGTGATCTGATTTATATGTTTAAAGCATTATGTGGACATATATAAGTAAGGGGTTGAGGAACTGGTTCAAAGGAACAACAGAGATGACCTGAGTCTCAGTTCTCTAAGCTGTTCTAATCAAACCTGGATTTTTATATTCACACATATGCCGTGCAAGATAGAAGCATTTATTTTGCTTTATTTACAAAAATATATGCACGTCTTCATTGAAAATGCTCAGCAACAGATCCTATTTCCTTGGTTCCCGTCTGTTCACCAGTCTGCATCTAGAATTCAGCTACTCATTGCAAAGACACTGCTTTCTCTCTTATTCTTGCTGTACACTAAAAAAAATATCACAGCATAATGTATGTATTCCACTTACAGCACCATCCGTTAACTGACGAGTTACTCTGCCTCCAGGGGGTTGTAGTTCTGTGAATTTTGACTAAAATTGCCCATCTTCCTTCCATAACAGTATCCTGCTTTCAGGCTCTACAAAGTGACAATTCCTACACTCCACAGTGAAAAAGAAATATGCTATTCGACATTCATCCCACCATGTCTTCATGTCTAATGCTCAAATTTTTGCCTGTCAGGAACAGGAACTTTCTGTGTTTGCACAGAACAGGATGCAGTTAACATTGATTCTCTCCTTTGAACATCTAAATGCCACCAGCATGCAAGTGAATCAATATATGAACAAGCAACAATTGAAATGTATTATTTATTTGTTTACAACAATACAACTGTGTAAGCAATGTAGACTATCTATTGGCTTGCATAATACCCAGCTTTCTAAGATGTCTTCCTTGTTCATAGCTATGCATTTATTCTTATGGTGAGTGTTTTTAGTCTCTTCAAACTGATCAGAACATGTTCTCTGAAAGCACTTAAAACTGTCTGCTCTCTGTGGGGGTTAGTTGGGACTCAACAGAAAGTCATATGGTGAATGTTTTCTTCTTGGCAGAATTACTCATGCGTGAAAACATGCAACTCCTTCCCCACAAATACTTTTGTATGCAATTCTGATATTTGTCTCTTGGCCAGTAAATGTCAATCATCTCACACATTTGCAGACAGCATACCATAGGGACTTGGGTTTGGCCAGAGCACATTTATTAAGGCAAAGAAATAATATTGATGGATAATTTGCAGTGTCTGAAGAGCTCTGCAAGTTATGCTTTTCCAGAACATCTATTTGCTGTTTGCTATTAATGGACATTGCTACAGGAAACACATGACTTTCAATGTATGTCTGTCAGTGAAAGGCAGGAGCCAAGAAGATGTTAAGTGTGGGAAGGTAAAAGTAACAGTGCACTGGAGGAATGAAATTAAATGTGTGAGGGAAAGAAAGTAAGAAGAAGAAACTGGAACTTAAAATCATATAGTCATGCAGACTACAAAGAGCTCACCATCATGGGATTAAGAAAGGAGAATTAGGAAATAAATTACAGTGAGGTTTGGTTGGGACTGAACTATAAAAGGAGCCTGTATGTGAAACACATGGAAATTACTGTGTCAGAACACACTGGGATCAACTAATTTCATGCTAAAATGAGTAAAAAAGAACCTTTTAGGCTAGTCGGGCTATTTGTATCCTCATTATTCCCATTTGTTTGCAGTCATTCTGAAAATACTAGCACCTTCTCCCAGTAAAACTTCATTTTATAGCCAGTGAGGGAAAAATAAGAGTTGTAATAGATCTCACCAGCTTTAATGACGCACCAGCAGACAGAAGCAAAAAAACCCCCTCTTCATCCATTTTATCTTGTTTTGTGTAGCCGTTCCAGAAACATGTCCTTGCTTCTGTGCGATAGCAACTTAACTGACTAATATCCTGTCTCTGACCTCAACTTCTTGAGCAAAGTTGTTGAGGCATCTGTGACGAGCATACCCTGTCATCATGTGGTCTTTGCCCTAACTCCCTCGGCCACAGACATCTATACGACATGGAAATGGCAGAGGCTGACCAAGCTAACTCTCTCTTCATGGCCATGGAGAAAAGATTAGCAGCACTGATGGTAACTGCTGGGTCTGCTGCTAGACTTCAAAAGCTGATGCCGTGAAAGCTAAACTCCAAAACAATGCCTGAGTGGCAACAGGGAGTTGTACAGTACAAAAGAGTGTTTTCAGTATTTCTTAACAGTCAATACAAACATATTTTCTTTCCCTTGCCTTTCCCAAAGTGTTTTTTATTGCTACCTCCTTCTGCACTCACTGACTGGACACAGCTAGCCATAAGAACAGAGCCTGGCTTGGCTTCTCATGCAATTGTTCTGTTGTTCAAAGGGGAACAGAAGTTTCTCTCTGTGTAATAAGGGACAGTGGCAGTAGGGAAGATAAGTTGCCTGGAGATTAAGTTGGAAAGCTTCATTTCCCCATTCCAGTAGGAAAAGAAGGAAAACTTTTAGCTTAATTCTGTTTCCTGGCTTGCCACCATAATCCATCCCTTAAAGCTATTTTAACCTGATGTTTTATGTGTGAAATTCCTCAGTTCTATTAAGAATGATCTTTTTTTAAAATTTTTATTTTTAAATTCATCTGCTTGTGAAGTTGTATGAAAGTGAATGGGAAAGGCTTTTGCGAATACTGAGGAGTATATAGTGGTGGATTTCAGAACATTAAAAAAAATGGCTCCCAGACATAGACATACAAATCCCAAGGGCGTGGGTAGAGTTGGAACATAAGTTCCATCTGCCTGTGTTTGTTTTGAAGGAATTGTCTACTCAGTGTAAAACTAGCTAGAATGTAGTCTGTGACTTGCTCAAAAGGAAGAAAATAACCCCACCTTTATGTGCATTGTAGAAAAAAAAGAAAGAAAAAGATTAATGATTGTGAATGAATTCCTGTGGTGTGCAGTATTTTTCAAGGATGGTTTGGCTTAGATCCCATAAAATAAGAATTAACAGTAAATACGTGAGTAGTTTCTTCTAAAGTACTTACTACACAGGAACAGCAGGCATTTCTCAAAGAGAAATGTCTTGTCCAATCTGAAGAGATTGCCAAATTGCCATAAGCAAATACACAACATCATTAGCACCTCAAAAAACCAGTTTCACAGTTCCAAAATCACAGTTTAGTCCTATATTTTTCAGCTCTGGCAAAATTAGCTTTGATAGGAAAAAAAAAAAAAAAAAAGACTCTTCCCCCAGTTACAGTGGGCTAATGAGAGGCTGTTTCAAGTTGAGCCGCTGTGCAGCAGCAGAAGCAAGCACGGACATTTTGGACATAGATTCTAAGCACAAGAGAATCCGTAAATAGCTTGCTTTGGCTGCTCCCCTGAGGCCAATACACCTCTCTACCTCTTCAAGCCACTGCCTGACACAAGGAGGAGGAGGTGACATCTACCCCATAGGTTCCCGTAAATCAGTAGATCTAGCCGGGTCTTGGGTGAGGGGGAGTTACATGTAGTTCTCTGGTTCATAGATCGTCTTTCTAACATTATTTCCCTTCTCATGCGGTACATCCCTAGGGGACAAGCCAAACTTCAAAAGGATTACAAGCTCCAAACCCCTTTAACGTTTCTGTAAGTAATCTACAGCAATCCTAGCAATCATTTATCAATGAAACAGTAAGTTACTACTTGGTACCAGCAGCTCATGCTGATTCACAGGTGTTCATACTGGGGGCAGTGCTCCACTTGTTCCATTCATCCTGAAAAAGGGGTGAAACCTTGCTTTTGAGTTGGAAGGAAAGTGTGGAATAGAAGGGATGGGGAAATGGGAAGGATGGGGAAAATGGGAGGGATGGGAAAAAGGAAGTATTCCATCAACACTCCTGTGCCAACCAGAGTAACTGCACCGGGGACAGAGCAAGTAACTTCCCTGCCGCAAGAAGGGGAGAAAGGGGAACAACTGAACAACAATCTCTACTGGGTGGACTTTGTATGAATTATTACTTCATAGACTTCTCCCATTCTTAACTCATGGGATGCCATTCACTAGGTGCCATGATGGGGAATATGTCCAACAAGCTGACCTTCATGGAGGGGCGGTTCTGCTTATTGAGTGAAACCAAGTGGAGTTTCTCTTGGCTGCAACGCAGTGTTGTGGTCTTTCTCCCATGCTGGGACTCCTTGAGCAAGATGCTGATGGCAGGATCAGACCACAATGTTCAGCCAGAGGTAATAGAAAGAGTTCAGGGTGGGAGAGAGGCCACAGCACTGCAATTGCAAGAGTTATGGTCTTACCTATAGGCAAGCATGAAATAAGAATCTGTTTGGAGGGAATCAATGGTTGAAGTATGAAACTTGGCTGCCCGATACCCAACAAACAACTCCCACCATGACATGTTTTACAATGGATCTTTTTGTTCTGAGCTCCACATGCAACCTCTCATCTTGGCAGCTCTTTCAGCAGAACTGAGAGAATGTGCCTTCCCATCCAGCCCACCCTGTCCTCTCTAGATCACACAAAGCACATTTTTTCAGCAATGTTAGGACTTTATTTACTCCAGGCAAGGGCACAGTTCTCTCCAACCCAAAGAACACCACATCGATGGGAGCTTTGGTGAAGCCTGCAACAGAGGCCTAGGAATTCAGATGTGAGTTATTAAACAAGCACAATACCGATCTCATATTATGATGATGATAACGTGGTACCTTTTCCTTCCTTCTGACATCTCTTTCTTTGTACAATACATTTTCTGCTCTCGCTTGTAGCTGGGCAAGGATTGCCCCTTGCTGACGGATGCTGTACGATCTCTCTGACCCTTACTTCATTTCCTCTTTTGAAACCACATGTTTTTCCTTTCTTTGTGCAAGGGCTCCATGGACTCCACTCACTAGCTTCACAGTGCACTGCAATAAACATAGGACAAGCTGAGCCTGGCCAATATCTTTTTGTATACACAATGCATACGGTACATTAATTTTATTCTGCATCAGCCAAAAGGTGGCAAAAATTAATGGAGTTAATCAGGATTTGCAGCAGTGAATTGACAGAAATTGGACTGCTGAGGATATACCGCACAAAATGATGTCAAATAATTATGTCAGTTACTATTTTGTATTTGCTGTTTTGTAATTCCATTCTTGAAATGGGGCAACAACAACACAATTGGTCTTAATGAAATCAGTTACTGGGCCTTGTTCTGAGGTTGCTTTGGTTTTGTGGAGGTATAAATGTTGTAGCTACAGTGAAATTAAACTTTGGTCATGCCTGTGTGAAAGGAGAGTGAAGTCATTGGGTCAAGCTGCTGCAGCTGGTCTCAAAGGTGTGGAATTTGAAAATCAATAGGCTTATAAAGGACCAACGGATATCAAAAGACATTACATTCAGAATCAAGTATCTTTGGTGATCTACTGCTTGGTATTCAGCTTAAATAGTGGAAGAGCCATCATCTGTAGCATATACAAGCTGTAAGTAGGAAAGGAGAATTTGGGTCGGAGGGGTGCAAGCTTTTCAGAAAAATGCGGGTTACAGTTTATAAACCACAGTGATCTGAATGCACTTCCTGTTCTATTGGGAGCTCAAAAGGTGTGCAGCTGGACACTTGTTCAAATGGTGTAGACAAAAATGGGAGTAACATTGGAAGCTAACAGCATGCTTTTAATAACTATCCTTCTTTTGTGCCATCTCCTCACTATCCTTCTCCTGATAAAAGATAGTAAACATTTATATTTACTTTATGTTCTCATGCGTGCTTAAGACTAGAAACCACTGCTGAAGAAGGAAAGACTTCGAGCTCCTCTATAATGAGGAATTTGTAGGTCAACATTTTTCCAGCTCCAGAATTTACTCCCAAATTTTTCAAAACCTAAAAAAATATCTGACCTCAGGCAATCTCTGAGCCTTCCTCCAGTGAATTGTCACGTGGGTCATTTTGGTTTTCATATTACACTGGAGTTCTCCTGTTAAAATAATTGGCCTTCACTTGCACAAAAAGGTTCTGGTTTTCCTCCGTAGCTTTAAATGGCTTTTCCTAGTTGAGATTGACTCATTGTTAAAGCAGCTAAGTCTACAGCACTTGGAAACAGCCATCAAGAATCAAAAATAATCCCTTGAATTTCTTTCAAAGATGAAAGTCTTTGCTTGAAAATAAAACCATAAAACCCATCACTACCACAGGAACTAATACGTATTTGAGGAGGAAAATGCCAAACTACTGTACATTATTTTTATTCCTACATTACTTCCCCTCCAAAACATGCGATGCCAGGGAGAGCTATGTGCATGTTACTGTGGGGGAGGAGATTTCCATCATGGCCAATCTGCGCCTAAGTGCTCCCTGGTTGCTGGTGGCTGAAGAAGTTACCGCTTCCACCGCAGTTCACAGCCCTCAGCCACCACAATTCACAGCCAGCATACTAAAACAAGCTAAACTTTGCTGCAGCTTCAGCATGCCCATGGCAGGGGATGTCAACTGCAGCAGCCCAGAGGCAAATATATCACTTGTTCTGCTTTCAGCCAGAGGAGTGGCAGAGGGATGGAGGAGACAGTTAGGTGTGGTGACCTCCAAAACTGCCCTGGCGTGAATAATCGCAGCTTGTGAGTCAGAGGCTGGGGAGATACAAAAGCAGGTCTCTTCTCTGCAGCCAGTGAGTCACAGGACCAGTGTCGCCAATCTCATTCCTTCAGCGACAGTGCCACACTATTTGGCACTGTTTTGTTTTAATCCTCAGTTTCTGGAGTCAGATGATTACGCACATTCACCATTTGGGGTTTTTTTTGTTGTTTTCTTTTTTTCCTTAACGTTTTAGTTTCTAGCCTTCACATTTATGAAGGTGAACTTCAAAAAGTTGTAACACGCATGTTTTGAAGGCTCAGGTAATACAAGGGAGCTAAAGCAAAGCAGCCAGTATTTTAATCTTTCAACTACATGTAAGGTCTGGCTCAAGATTTTTGAACCTTTGATGTTAGTGAAGTTGCATAACACCGTAACAGAGCAGGTAAGAGATGTATGTCATTCTGCCTCAGGGCAGACCAAAAAGGCACTATTTCCTGAGGCAGAATTGCCCTCAGCATCAAGGCTGTGTTTGTGGGGCACAACTGAGCTTGTGTCTCTTGTGAAATGACATACTTGGGAAATACCTTGAGTTTGTTTTGCTGGGGAATACATCTGCTGATGCAGAACACTTCCATTTTAAGTTGCACTTCCCTGCTGGTGTAACTGATTTTGTAACTCATGACCTCCTTAGATCTCCCATCCCCTGTGAGAAAACCAGGCAGGACACAGAGGGGGGCTGGACTTACCGATGCTAGTGCACTCCATCGTGTGATTGTTGGCTTCCAGCCCATCAGGGCACTTTTCAAGGCACTTTCCACTGTATAAGTAAAACCCACTTTTACATTTTGTGCAGAAGTTTCTGGTGAAGCAGGTATCACAGTCAGCTTTACATTCTGAAATGCAAGCAGTAAACAACAATGTTGTAGCTCTTTGCCACGAAACGCCGTGGGGTCTCTCACATATACCAGAATCACACAATTCTAACAATGTTAAACAATCCTCAAAGGAAACAAATTATATTCAGATCTTCTTTGTGACCTGTACACAGAGTGAGGCCAGCCACAAGTGACCTTGGCATGAGTGAAGATTTAATAAGGATGGCCTGATGTTGAACAGCCTCACACTGCTTGTCTTCTTGCAGACCTGTGCAAACAGAAGACAGAGCACAGCACATCAGAATAACGATACACTGCTTCTGCCTTACACTGACACAGCATAGGTGCTGATTAACCCCACAGGGCGCAGATACTGGGCCAGTTCCACGCTATCTATCTCCATTCATCCAGGAGAAATAAAAACATGCCAGAATTTAGAATCTGCTTAAGACTGTTTTGCATCAACATATTTTTCTTTTTTTAAATGACTCCCTGATGTTCAATCTACAGGTGTCCCGTAGTATTTCATGTATGCTTGATATGACTACCCAAATTGGCATTAGTGGTAGATGTCCCAGTTCTCAGATATTTTTAACAGAACTACATAAAAACTTGTGTATGGCACAGCTTGTGTCTGCTATGCAAGGCCACACACTGCTTTATAGTGTCAAGTTGCTCTGTAAGACTTTACTCTGGGGTCCACTTATTAAATAACTTTTATTACCAGGTAAAAAGTGGGAGAGTTGCTTGGCCATCGCTCTTATGTTTTTATATCACCTGTGGGATTAAAAATAGTGAATTCAACAACAAAAAGAGGAGTGGGGAGGACATTGAGATCTTTTCCAGTTCATTCTTATTTCAAAATATACAGTGGGGTCAAAATGTTGCCAGAGCGGTAAGGAATAGAGTTGAGTTCTCTGCCTCCCAGCCCAGAGGCAACATGAATTGGTAACTTCCCCCAAATCAGGCTGAAACCTGGCCAGCTGAAACCTGGACGGCTGCTGCAGGCATTTAGAGGACTACACTGAGTGTGAGACAAGCTATAAAGGGACCAGAGCAAACCGCATTTCCAAAGAATGCCATCTGCCATCTTCTCTCCTTGTTGCAGATGTCAGGCATCGGGGTGAGGAGGAGGAGACCATCACCTGGGTCCTAGGTGGGTCATTCATGCAGTGCCAGGATCCCTGAGCTTTAGGCTATTTTGTCATCTTTCACCTTAACTTCTTGCTTGGGTTAATATTTACAGCACTACTATAAAAGAACTGAATAAATAAGGACATGGCCTGTCCATCTGCTTCTCTGTTGACTTGACTCCTAAGTGGACACAGCATTCAAGAGAGAACAAACAGATCCATGTGCTTCCCCTTTTCCCAGGACTTACTTGCACACTTATTAATGTCGGGATACCGCGTCCCATAGTATCCGCTTGGACACGAGGAAAGACATACTCCAATCTGTTTCATGCCAATCCTCTCCAGAACAAAAAAGAGCCTGGGCTTACATGACAGGCATCCGTTGTAGTCAGAACATGTAGCACACCCTCCTTGGCAACCCTGGCTCACGTTAGGATGCACTGAGAAGACAAGCATTTAAAAAAAAAAAATTGTGAGAGAACAAGATATTAGACAAGACCATGAAATAATGGTTCCTCTGTACTTGGAAGGCTGAACCATCCACCTCTCTGACAGCTCTTAAAGATTGCTTCGTTTTTTCTTGTGTCTCTTACAACCTGACATTTCATTTCAGCAATTAATCTGCATAAAAATGAGAAGCTCAGCTGATGTGCTCATATCTTGCAGAAACAGCTAACAGCAAATTACTTTTGAAATAGATTTTATAGAACAGCAGCATCCTAGACAATTGCTATTTTTCTTTTAGTTATTTTCAGTGGCTTTTCTGCCTTGCATGCACTTGGCTCAGCAGATAAATATGTGTTCACTTATCTTTGCTTTTCCTAGCTGGATGATTAAACATCAGCCTAGTATATAATTTCCTTCATTGACTAAATGCCATTTGATTGAGTTCTGCTGTGCAGGAATATGCCCGTGTAAGATCTGATGCTAATTTGCCTTAATAAAAAGACACAGGAGAGCCATCCTTCTCACCCTCCTTCTTCCTCTGGAATGTTCTCTCTGGCATGTTTTTAATCTCTAACAATTGCAACCTGATGTTCAGACTTAACTGTGGCATTTACCCTGCTCCAGTCCCAGCATGGAGCATAGGTAGGATTATATTTGCCTTTCAATTGAATTGTTCTAATTCTTCAGACAAGGAAAGGCAAACTTATTACTCTCACTGCTTAAGACTATTCAGTTCTTCTTTAGGGGCTTGGGGGTAGCAGAACAGAGGATGCTATTGCAGACTTTTTTCAGCAGCAGACATTAATCAGTGTATTACTTCTCAGTGGTAGAGAGTAATGTTTTGTGTCTTCCTGTACATGAGAAGTTGTTACCTGCTTTTAATTCCTTCATGGTTGCATTCTTAAATAGGTGTTGGATCTGAAAAATAATTAAGCATCAAATAGCTCCGGACCCTGTGTCCCCTCTTTTCTGGCCTCATCTTCTATGAAAAACCCAGGCATTTTTCTAAGTGTAAGCTTTCGTCTCTCAACCTGAGACATCTGGTTATGTTTCATATGTAAGAGAAATCCAATCCTCATTTACATTTGTAAACTGTCTTTGTAAATATTATTGGCTTCCTGTTCTGCCTTCTCCTCAGGCCAGTGATAATTTTGTAAATATGCACGTGCCATACTTTGATTGCCTACTTTAGTGTTTTGATTTTGTTTTTATCTGCAGACACTGCTAAATAGCTTGCATACACAATGAACTTGCTTTTGTCAGCTCCCTTCTGTGGATCCTTTGGAGGCAGAGCAGAAGCCCATATGAATCCATGGCTTACAGGTTGAAAGCCACCAATTTCTGCTAGCTCAGGGGAGTTTGCCTGGTGGCAGGGAAGTTCAGGAATACCTCTGTACTTTGTTCACAAACAGTTTTGGCAGAAAAGACACAGCCCATGTATGGGGAAAGTGCTCCTCTATGCTCTGAGGTTTCAATGACCAGTCGTGCAATCTGAGAAACCTCAAAGGGAGTTCAAGTTCACTTTTCCTCTTTCATTAACAGAATGAGGAATGAAGGTTATTTCTCTCATCAGGGCTCAACACGTAGGAGAAGAGCAAACTTTGGCCATGCTGCAGACAAGCAATTTCAATGAGAATATAAGAACCCAATTCTCTGTGCTCCCTGAGGCACTCACTTCGTAGAACAACCTGGAAGAAAGTGTTTTAACCGTTAGGACACACCAGTACTATGAAAATAAACGTCATTCTGCATAGTAAGAAGCTCCAATCACAATTCAGTTATCAGAATTGCTTTCACTAGACTCTCAAAATATACTGAATGCTCGATAAGTATAGCACATTTTTTTTTCTGATTAGATTCCAAAGATTCCAAAGTATACTGATTTTGAAATTAAGAGCCTGAAAAATGTGCTTTCTTTATAAAGTTAAGTAAATCAAAATGTCCTTGTCTCTCTCTCTCCTGTCTTGTGGCTTTTTTATGAAGCTACTTTCAAAGGCAAACATGGCACCGTGATCTAAGAAGCTGGCATTATTTTAAAACCATCCATGACTTTCCCTCATTAAGTCTGACAGAGGGAAGAGAAAGTAGCTGAAGTACAAAATATTTGTCATCAGAGCTGCTATATAAAATACGGATGATCACTTTTGATGGGAAACATATTATGTGTGAGCACCTGTGATACGTCATTATGAACAGATTCTCTTGACAGAGAAAACATTATGTGCAACTGCTCTGACGTCAAGCTGTGTGTGTGAGCCCTTGAGACAGGCAATACTTTATTACCAAAAGATGATCATTCTCTGTAGCTAAGATCCTTTGCATGGCCAATTTCCATCTCCCCTTTAACTCCAGAAGTATTAACTATAAAATAAAATGTACTCCTAGCCATTTTCACAATTTCTGCCTCCTTTCATGCATCCCAGATATATCTCATACACATAACATGGCAAAAAAAGCCTGAATTTCCAAATGGAGAATCATATTGTTAGTATTACTGAGCAAGGAATAAGTAAAAATATGTAAGTCAAGCTCCATTTAAAGGTTGATTTCATGCCATGTTATATATAACTCGACGTGTGACGCAAAACAAGCTCCTGTTCTTGGACATGCATAGAGCAAAAGTCTCAATGAAAAGTCAGAATTGACATTTTAAATTAAGAAAGAAATTTTTTCTCTTAAAACCTATTAAAGGAATCCTTTTTGGATTGTCTCCTGTTGTGCCTGGCATTTCTTTGAGCCTTGTATCTGTGTAATAAAACTGTCTCTCATTGTGCTTGCTCTGAATGCTAGCTAGACCCTTGTTCTGTCTCAGGCAAGAAGCAAAGCAGGGGCAGCTGAGCACTCCAGAAATTGGTACTGATTGAAAGCACAACACTGGGCTTCATCATTGAACTTGAGAGAAGATAAATGATGGAGGAAAAATATTTGTGCCTAAAAAGTGAGATAGCACGTTTGAAATAAGGCATCTCCAAGCTCCAGCTGAAGATCTCATTCTTGTTACCTCTCAGCCTCCTCCCTCTCTGGTTCAGATCCAGGTGCTTGTCTGATCCCTGCAATGTAAGGGCTGGTCCCTCACCTCCTGCGGAGGCCAAGTAGGGTCAAAGGGATTCTAGAAGGAAATGGGGCGAACTCAGGCTCTGAAACACCATCCTGCCACAGGCAGGGAATTTATCACTGCTGAGTGCAGAACTGGCCCTATTCATCTCTCATTGCAGCAAGGTGTTAGTGCCTGCAGATCTCAAGCACTTCAGCAACTGTGCACTATAACGACTAGGAAGCAACCAGAAATTTTACTCCTTTTTTCCTCCATATCAGACACTGTGAGCTCAGAGTTTAAGTGATGTGCCTCAACAAGCTGGAAACATAAACCCCATCTGGTGAAATCCAGCCACAGTACACCTGGTGTAAGCATTCCTTCAAATTTCTATACTTAGGTCAACAGTAGAAATGGGTAAGTAATGTATATCCGCTTTAAGAAACGCTTTGAAGTCTACAGGTGAAAAAAGACTAGGAAAGCGCAGACCACTCCTGTTAGCCACAAGTTTTAGATGTCGTAAGCGGGGCAGAGAGATCTTCAGTCTCTTGTCAGAGGGGCAGTTGCTGCGGCCTCGTGGGTTAGGCACTGGCTGCAGAACTGGGAGGTCTGGGCTTTAGTGTTGCAAACGGGTCCAAGAAATGCTTGCGCTTATGATCACTTGATCTTTGATACAACCTGCTCCATTATGAAGACAAATAAAATGAAATATAAAAAATTCTTGACAACCCTCAGAACTGACTTCGGTGAGGGTGAAGTATTCTATGCATGGGCTGTTAGGAGCAGTGTCTGCTATTAGAGGTGACTCTACCGGCCATCGAGCAGTCTGCCCTTTTGTATTCAAACACTCTTTGAGCACAGTGAAATCCTAGACTCTGAAGGGTGGAAAATACAGCACAGCAATGGGCAAAGCAAATGGTGGGAGCACAGAGACCCACAGACAAGTTCTTCTCCATCTCACACACAAGGATCAGCCAGGCCTGCTAACTCATCAGGTACAAAGTATGTATGTGCTGGCTCGTGACTGGCTTTCAGTCCAGAATCCATGCCTCCATTTTTTTTTTTACAAAACCTAAATACTGGAGATCAGAGAAGACACTAAGTTAATCTTGAACTATTCTCTTTCGCTGCCTGGCTTTAAGCCCTTTCTGGCTTGGAGGCCTTTTTTTGTGTAAGCTGTTTGTCCAGATATTAGCTTTAAGCCTCATTAGCAAATGGAATCACTGGGGATTTTCCTTTCTCAGAATATTTTCCAAAGCCCTTCTCTGGAAACAATGAGTTGTGGTCTCTCTGTTAAAAATGGAAAGTTAGGGACAAGTAGCTGAATTTAAATCTGAACTTTCAATGACAAGACGATAAGAGATTTTGATGGCATGCAGCAGATGAATTCTACAACCTTCTCAATGAAATTTTACTATCAATTTATATATAGATTAAAATTTATGAGATCAAAAAAAGAAAATAAGAGAATGCAGGAGGAATCCAGGTGGGCATATGTTCTGACAGCCAAGGGAAAAGCTCGGGATAAAAGAATATTCTTTTGCCCATTTGGTACAGCTGTGGTGAACTGCCTCATCACCAGTCTTCAATGACAAGATGTCCATCTACAGGCTCGCTCTTGAAATGGACATGCTAGACAACTGAAATCCATCCCTGCTAGAGAGCTGCTGCTACTCCTGGTTTCTTGAGCTTGCACATTCTCACAGGAAATATTTTCACAGCAGAGCTGCTCTGGAATTCAGCCTCGCTGGTTGGGCTGCCCCTCACTGCAAGACCCAGGCCCTGCCTTGGCTTTACCCACCATGCAGCACCCACGTGGACACTACCCCTGTTGGTGGTGGGGTATTTGGGACAGGATATCCCATGGGTTCTCGTGTCGCTTGATCGCTCCGTGCTTTCGCTGGCGTTCATTTCTCTCTCTCTTGCCTAGTGCAAAGCAGCTGCATGTGGAAGTGGCCTGAAAACAATACTTCATGTAAAGCGGAGGTACTTTTAATCATGCAGACCGTCCTTTAGGCAAACACAAACAGCATTTGGCAGTCAGCTCTTCTAATGAGAAAGTCATTAAGGAATTCAGTCTGCAAACCACAGCGTATTTCCTCAGACTCTTTCTTGGACAGTGTTTCTCTGTGTGGAAATGTGTTAGAAATGGAACAATGGTGGGGCAAAAACACAGAACCAACATGTAGGCAACATGCAGTGTGGAGCAAGGGGAAAGCCCGGGAGTGGTGGGACAGCACTGGGACAGCAAGTGCACATGGGTTTGATAAGTTTATATTGTCACTACTAAATAGACTGCCAGCCTGGGCCAAGACGAAACCTGAGCTCAATCTTGCAGCCTAAGCTCTTCTCGATTGCTTAGCCTTAAATCACCCACAGGGAGGCAAGAGACTTGATGTGTTATCATGGGGTAGCAGCTGGGCTCTGTGGGGAAGATAGACCCATACACGGCAATTGCTACAGTGGATTTGCCATAAGTTTTCTGGGATGCAACAGAACCAGTGGTGATAGCTGAGGAATGTGCACTCTCCCTCCAGCTTCCCCTGGATCTACAGGAGTCTGAGGTGGCCTTGAAAGGAGAGGCAGCCACAAAAGGAGCAAAGAGGAAAAATCAGTCTAAAAGCCAACTGTTAAAAACTTAACATCTTCTGTTTCTCTTTGTGATTTGTGCTTCACAAATACTTTAAGATTTCTTTCTAAGAGGATAGTAACTCCTCCAGAGATTTGCCTGGCTTCGATTTTACTTCAGAGCATTGCTGCCTTCTATGGTACAAAACACGGTGGTACAAAACAAAGAAGATTCTCAAGTGTCCTCTTGTGTTTTGAAGGAAAAAGATCACATCAGGACTTAAAAAAAAGTTCCTCAAACATCCACTGGGCTTGACAGAATATTTTCCTCCTCAAGAGGCCCTTCCCATCTGAGGGAAAAGAAACCAACCTATTTTGTTCACCAAGTGTCAACAGTTCTAAAGAGCAACAGAAACATGAGTACGGGACTGTCCCACAGTCTCAGGGAGTATCTGTAACCATTTTGTAGTGGTGTCTACAAGCAAGGAGGCCCTCAGCCCAAAGAGGCCAAGATCTCGCTGGGGAATGCCTCATCATTATTAAACACATGTCTGGCAAAATGATCCTGAAAATTAAGCATACTGGCTGCCAGAACACATTTCCCCTGAATTTGGTTAGAAAGACCATCAACAGGCTAAAAAATCTCACTAGGGGTGCAGAGTTTTATGCAGTTTCCTAGCATCTTCAGCACAACAGAAATCAGCCACAGCAACCACAAATGGCTCGTTCTCATTCCAGAGAGTTTTGTAAATAAACTGAAAAATTCTTTTCATGGAGAGAGAAGGGAAATTGGCTTTTTTTTTCCCATGTACTATGAAGCACCACCAAAATTCAGGGATCCAGGAAGTTTAACCAGTATAGGAACCAAAGAGGATCCTTGAGACAAGTTGTCTTAAGCACCCTGGTAGTGATGGTAGAGGTAGGACCAAGTCACACAATACCTTCTTACATCAAGTTCTAAATCATAGGATCGTAGAAACATAGAACCACAGAATCACAGAATAGTTTGGGTTGGAAGGGACAGTTAAAGGTCATCTAGTCCAACGCCTCTGCCATGGGCAGGGACATCTTTAGCTGGATCAGGGTGCTCAGAGCCCTGTCCAACCTCACCTTGAATGTTTCCAGGGATGGGGCTTCTACCACCTATCCAGGCAGCCTGGTCCAGTGTTTCACCACCCTCATTGTAAAAAAATTTCTTCCTTACATCTAACCTAAATCTACCCTCTTTCAGTTTAAAACTATTACTCCTTGTCCTATCACAGCAGGCCCTGCTAAAAAGATTGCTCCCATCTTTCCTGTAGGCCCCCTTTATGTACTGGAATGTCACAATAAGGTCTCCCTGGAGCCTTCTCTTCTCCAGGCTGAACAACCCCAACTCTCTCAGCCTTTCCTCACCGGAGAGGTGCTCCAGCCCTCTGATTGTTTTTGTGGCCCTCCTCTGGACTCGCTCCAACAGGTCCATGTCTTTCTTATGCTGAGGACTCCAGAGCTGGACGCAGTGATGCAGGGGGGGTCTCACCAGAGCAGAGTAGAGGGGGAGAATCACCTCGACCTGCTGGCCACACTTCTTTTGATGCAGCCCAGGATACAGTTGGCCTTCTAGGCTGTGAGCGCACATTCCTGGATCATGTCCAGATTTTCATCCACCAGTACCCCCAAGTCCTTCTCAGCAGAGCTGCTCTCCATCCCTTCATCCCCTACCCTGTATTGATACTGGGGATTGCCCTGACCCAGGTGCAGGACCTTGTACTTGGCCTTGTTGAACCTCATGATGTTCACACAGGCCCACTTCTCAAGCTTGTCCAGATCCCTCTGGATGGCATCCCATCCCTCAGGTGTGTCAACTGCACCACTCAACTTGGTGTCATCTGCAAACTTGCTGAGAGTGCACTTGATCCCACTGTCTATGTCATTGATAAAGATACTAAACAACACTGGTCCCAGTATGACCCGCTGAGGGACAGTACTCGTCACCCATCTCCATCTGCACATTGAGCCATTGACCACTACCCTCTGGATGCAACCATCCAACCAATTCCTCATCCACCAAACAGCCCACCCATCAAATCCATCTCTCCAACTTAGAGAGAAGGATGTTGTGGGGAACTATGTCAAAGGCCTTACAGAAGTCCAGACATATGATTTCTGTAGCTCTTCCCTTGTTAGACACTCCATCATAAATCCTATAAGCAACTACAGATCTTACTTTTAGAGTCAGCTGTAGTTTTTTCCAAATACCCAGCCTTCAAGACTATACATTATGAATCTTCTCTAAAAATGGAAATCTGAATTACATTATCTCCTCCTCATTGTCTAGATAGGAAGACCTGTTTTAGAAGGGAAAGTACGGGATCTATAAAGAGTAGTAACCTAATAGTTGTATAACCAACATGTCATGACACTTATCAGGCTCAGCTACTTGCAAATAAGCATCTGTGCTGAGATGAAAGAAGGAGGCGGGAATTTTGGAAAGAGATTATATTTGATGCACATATATTTAGATAGTATTTTAATACTCTAATCCTGCAAGATGCTGTCATGAAGATTCCCAGTTGATTTTACACTGGTCCTATGCAGACAGAACTCCAAAAAAAAGTTGTCAACATCACTGTCATTCCCATGACTCCCCAATCTGTTCACTACGAGACACACACACTTCTATCAAGTAAAAAAGCAGAGCTGTATATTGCACATGCTCATTCTTTAAAATATACAGTCTTTCTGCTTGATTTTCTATTTGATGCTAGCGTTCTACCTATCTTCACATGTTTCTAACAAAGCTCCTTGGTGCTTAGGCTGTCCTGGTGGCAACAGAGCCTATCCCCCCACTTGCTTCTCCCGTTTTGTTCCTTTAACATACCAGAGACTTTTTTTGTTGCGTATTACACAGATGCTCGTGTACTTCCAAGCTGTATAAGGATCACTCAGCTCATACTGTCAACATTACACAACTACAGTAGCATTTGCAAGTTTCTCGTTTCCCACAGGGTCTTTTGAGACCAGAGTTTTTCTCTCAAAGTTTTGTTTCAGAAACCACAGAAAGAACAGCAGGATGTAACAGATTTTACTTTCCATGCTGGGGACTAGGGAGAAGGGTTTAGACAGCAAAAGCCTGTAATCCCATGTTGAAGCTATGATTTTCTACTACCATGTTTACAGCGTTAAAAAATTAATAAGCCAGACAGCATGCCAGCCCACTGCTTTGGCGATGCTGAGATGTGCCTTTGGTCAATTATTTAATATCCTCTCAATTTTGTATATTTTCCTAAGTGGAACTGATCAAAAGTCTGTACTTCATGAAATAATTTTTTCTGTGTGACGATTAAATTCATACCATACTGAAGATAACTAAAAACTCTGAAGTATATTGTTTGCAGTGGAACTGTTCTGGACTGATGCCTGCAAACACTGAAGCAGAACTTGTCTCTTTACATTCAAGTCTCACATCAAGATTTGAACCCACAGTATAGATACTAAAGAGTATCACAGTGCTGGAAGGTCTCTAGAAATTGTTATCTACAACTTGTAACAAGGGAAAACCTGATCTCAAGTTGTCATAAGGGAAAAAGGGTAAATTCTGCAGGCTGACCAGACCATCCATCTGTCAGTGACACAAAATTCTGTCCAAAAATTCCAAGTTTAAATTAATGATTAAAATCCTAGCTCTAGTGACTGCTTCTTCTGCTGTAGTGCTGTGTGGCGATGAATATGCTATCAGCGCTCAGCAAATGATGACCCAATTGTTTTCACCTTTCCCTCATGCCATTGGGACCCATGCCAGTCTAAAAATAGAAGTTGAAAGGTTTTGAGTGCAAAGCATGAATGGTATGATATGAAATCAAATTCAACTCTGATTGAAAACAGACAAGAGACTTCATCACCAGTCAGCTCGATCTCACTGACAGAAGTCCTGTCCCATCAAAGTCAATGGCAAAACTTCTGCAAAGAGGCAGGGGTGAGGATTTCACTAATTTGTTAAACAACATTAGGGTAGTCCATGGTTCAGAGTACAGTTACCTGTTTTTTTAGAGGGCAGTGTGATTGGATGGCCTGTTTTGATTTCGATTAAGTAATAGGATGGGCGAGATTTAAGTAGGCATCCAATTCGTGAGAAACTGACTCATTTCAACAGCTCTGTGTGCCTGGCTGTTCTTGTGAAGTAACTATGAATGGCACGTAGTTAGGGCTTGTTTCATCAACCCTTCTGTGTGCTGTCCTCCCTTTGAAGTTTGAGCCTTCCCCTCCCAACTGGCTTCACTGCCTCACACGCTGACCCACATGAAAGAAATTTAGTACTCACATCAAGCATCATTCACTTCCACAAAAACGTAATACGTCTAACATCACTGCAATGATACACAGCAGGCAGTTTACAGCTGAGCTAAAGCCATGTGAGGAAGTATTTGAGCTGAATTATTGGGGTGCTAGCGATGAAATCAAAGCTATCATCTATTTTGTGCTTAAGCAGGGATGCAGTTCATTTTTTATGTGGTGGTGTATCACCATTTCTCTGAGGATTTGTGTACCAGTCAGATCAGCTGATTGCAAGAGAAAATGAGTTAAAACTTCTTGGGGTGTTTTTTTTTTAGTGTAACATCTGTAAAAGCATGTTCTTTATCCCGAAACCAATTAATGGTATAATGCTGACACATCAAACTTTCCAGATAGTTAAATTAATTGAAACCTTATGCACAGGTTGTATTTGAAAATAGAAGCCGCAGACTGTGCGGGGTTGTTCATGACTGTCGTAGCCAGTGGCTGCACAGACGGGGTGAGCCCTGTGCAGCCGCGCAGGTAAATGGCAGGAAGTGCCATTATGACCTCAGTGGTCAGTGAGCCAGCCGATCACAGCTTTCCCTCTAAAGATGGTTTACTTGCAGCAATCCTATCGTGTGCCTTAGTGGCACAAAGAGGTCCAGGCAGAGGCCAAAATGGCCTGTTGTTGCCTTTCTGCCACCTCCAGCGTAGAAGACACCCCCCTTGTCCCCCATTCCCACCTTCACCCATACTCTTCCCTCTAAGAGGAGCCCCATGGCCACCACCTCCCTTGCAACATAAGGCTGAAAGCTGCCAGGCTGCTCCAGCCTCTTGAGGATGCCCTGGAGAGGATGTGCAGCAACCAGGAAATCAGTTTAATTGATTAAAGCTCTCCAGGAATGTTTTGCTCTGCTTCGATGTCAGCATGTAAGGATCACACCTACAGGGGATGATGGGAATCCTGTTTCACAAAGATCTTCAAAAGTGAGATTCCTGCAGAATTGCCATAAAATGCAAAAAATTATGAACTATTCCATAAAAGATTAAAAGATAATGTTTCACGTTGCTGGGAATACTTGGGGTTTTTGAAAAAAAAATATGGACAAAATTACATTAAAGTATTTCTTTTTTTAAAGAGTGATATGTTCTATGGAATTTTGTTCTGTTGATGATTCTCCGAGTGGCCTTAATTTGAAATAATAGTAGTAACAATGTCAAGGTGGTAAGGAATGGTAAGATATAGAATAATTTAAAAGAAAAAGGAAATTCTAAAGTAAAAAAAATAAATAAACTGAGGCCACCTATTGACAATATTAGGTTAAGAAAAACAAAGTTAGTTATATAATTATATATAAACCCAAGAATTAAATATCTAGAAAATTTAGGGTTAGTGTTATGAGTGTTATTAAACATTTTATAGTAAGATTGTAAAGTCAAAGGTTTTGAAGCCACTTTAATATTTTTCTACGACAGAAAAAAATATGAAAAAGAACCCACTTATTTATTTTTAAAACTACTTTAACCTAAACTGAAGACAAAAACATTTGGAAAGATTAATGGTTAATCTATGAATTATTACTTTTAGGGATGACTGGTTTTTATTTATCTGATATATTATTTAATATTGCTGATGCACATCCAAAGTGATATCTGACGCTTTTTATGCACAACTGAAAAAGTGGTCTTAAAAATATACTTTTGCTGAAGTATTTCACCAATAACAATGGCAGGAGTCACATATTTTAGGCTGGATCACAGCATCCCAAGGGCTCATGTTTAACCTTATGCTGCATATGCAAGTACAAATTTGTGAGACACCCCTTCCTACCCAACCTGCTACAAAACAAAATGGTCCATGTGCTGTTTTGTGGCCTGAGAGAGCTGCTTTTTCAGGTGTCGGGTGCCTTAGCCAGCTTGCAAAATATCCTTGGCACTTTGCAACACTGCTCCATTGAAGAACATTTTTCTAGTAACTACAGTAATGAAGAAGAGAGCACTGTTCAGTTCTGTTTTGTCACACTGTAAAATAATTAAGGAAAGCTGATGCGGAATAAGTGATAGAAATAGAAGCCATTACTGCAAATAGAACTGTCTAATATAAGTTATACCAACAATTAGTTAGGCTTCACTGAAAACCAAACTTCCCCTAGATATTAGAAAAACATGAAATCACAGCAGTTATTTTTAAAGCATCCAATACGATGAATATTTGGCAGCTTGACTGGTGGCTAGTGGCTTGCGGCACCACGTTGGGCTGCCATGAAACAGGGCTCGGATATGAGATGACCGCAACAACACCACTCCAAATGCCGGGCTGCTGCAGCAAAAATTGTGATAAAAAATGACACAAGCAGATGCCAAAATGCAATAAGTAAAAGGAAAGGTTGAACTGTGCCCTAGTATGAAAACATCCCTCTTAACTGACTTCTTGACCCCATTGAGTTGCATGAAGCAAGTCAAGCAATTTGCTGCCACAGAGAGGTAGCAGTTCCCCACAAGTATGACCCCGGCGACAGCAAGCAAAATTGTACGTATAGGGGATTCTGTCCTGGGGTAGAGTGATTGACCCTGTTACCAACATGTCATCTGTAGACACCAGAGGTCTGCCTAATGTTAGAAATGAGGAAAAATTACCGTGATGGTATCAGTTCCCCACCCCTAAAACAAACATATATACAGTCCAGTACAGATAAAAAAGAAACAAACAGCGTGGAAGAAAATGAAAGCAACAGGTGAACTTTCAGCATCTATTTTCTTTGTCTTTCCCTATATTTGAAACCCCTTTAATGGCACCACTGAGTTATGTGCTTTTGGATAAAGCTAGGGGTTCTTGGATTTGATGGTAGGTGAAGTTGGCTGCTTATGGTCCCCTTCTAGCATTGGAAAGTTAAAAGTATTAGCAACCACATTCTCAAACCCAGGGCCTCCAGTGAGACAACTAATCTGCTTCATAATCTGATTTTCAGAGGGTGCCTATGGAAGATGCAGATGGTCAGAGGTCTGAAAATGCAGCTATTTATTTAGGAGCCCAGTGAAAGGATTGCTGCTTCACTTCGAGAGCCAAACTTAAAAAGTTTTGGCCTTGTCATCTTTGGGCTTCAGTTCCTTCATCTGCAAAGGAGAAATGATACCTATCTCTTAGGAATGTTGAGGTGTTTAATTCATGGATATTTACAATATGTCCTCAGCTTTGGCTGAAATTCCTGGCTTCTTTGCACAGTCAAGCCTTCGTGTGCGATTCTGTTCCTGGCACCACATTAAACCTTGCTTTATACAGGATTCTCTCATGTACATCAGATTGTTATGAACACAACTACTGAGTCATGGGTGCAAGTGTGGTAACAATTTATTGTAGTCACTCGCACAACTTTTCCATGCACAGATTTCAAAGGCGGACTGAGACAACTTGAGAAGCCGGTTCTTTTAACTTTCTGATTTCTGCTCTGTGACTGAAGAGATTAGATTATTGGAAAACATGCTATTAGCACTGGCTTGTGGCCAAAGGGTCTGCTATGCTTTCTGCAAGGGGTGCTGTACTTGCTGTAAATTAAGGAAAAGAGCTGGGTAAGTTACTCCAGCGAGGAATGTTCCCTTTGGGAATTGTCCACAGCAAACGAGAGCTGTGGTTGGTGAGCAAAGAGCAACAGGGAGAAGAAAAATAACAAAAAAGGTCAGAAATTTCAGGCAAAGAAAAGGCCCTTTTTCTCCTCAGTACTGAGCACCAAGTTAACAAGCTTTAATGTTTGTTGATCCCTTTTATGCTACTTTCTGCATACCCAGACTCAATTGAAAAAAACCCTCGAACAATTACCGTGTAAGTCCATGCTTAAATTCCTCCTCATTTGAAAAAGCACATCAGCATATGGTTACCTTCACACATGTGTTACAGACCCCTTGACTTCAATTAGACTTAAATACCTGATTAAAATTAAGGACACATTCGTGAATAGAGGCTCTTGTGCTTGGAGCAGACATGTATCTTCGTGAAGTAGGCAAAAGCCTAACTTGTCACATTCTACTTTGAAATTAATGCCTTGAACTTCTCAGCCATTAACTAATTCAAAGTTTAAACTATTTTTCATTTTTTAACTTTTCAATGTTTTTAGGTAATTTTGTAGTAGAGAAAATAAAATATCAAATGTTTTCAACATAATGACTATTTTTTCATGGTGTTCCAGAGAGCAAAACATTATTCTTTTCTCCTTTTTTAAAAAATGAAAAAAAAAAATATCTTCCCTAAATCTGCAGGAAAAGGCATAGCTATGTGAATTCAAAAGTCTTATGAAAGGCTTTTGGTACTACTTTAGTCTATTAACTTTTTAAAATTAATGTTCGTGCATTTTAAATCACTGCCATTATATCTGGGAGTAAGATTCCTACAGTGCTTGGAGTCAGCTGTTTCTTTGTGTCTCAGCAGGAGACCCAACACATATGATAATTTAATTGCTTCTTTAATATAAAGATTTTCAACTTTAAGATTATTAAATAATTTTATAAGGGGTTACTAAACTATGTCCTGATAGGAAGGAAAATAGATCGCTTTGATTTCAGTAAGTATCAAACTGGTGTACTATAAAAGGAGAGACTCCAAGCCTACTCATTAATCTCTAAAGTATCTTTTTCAGCCTAAATCTGCTATTTACTATGTAATACTTTCCATACCAACATCATATGTAGCACTCCATATGGAAAAAAGCCAGTACAACAAAGGTATTCTCACAGAAAATGAGAAAGAGGTGTTCAAAGGGAAGCCAAGTGAAAATGAGGAAAAAGGTCAGGGAAAATTATTACAAAGTTTTTCACAGATAAGTGAAAAAGAGAATAAATACAACTATTGCAAACTCTGTTGTGATTTCAACCATCCTTAAAAAAACCCGATAACAAGGTATAATCAAATAGCAACATCAGCAGTAACAGACTCCAAATATATATGCAGTTCTGTAGGACCTTTCACCTTGTGGTCTTCAAGGCACTTTATAGCAATCAAGTAGGATGCAGATCCATGATGTAAGTAAATGCTTTAGGGGCCGTATTACCTTTCTCTAGGTGACTGCAGTAGCTCTTTAACAACACATCTTTGGAGAAGAAAGTGAATGCACCACATGTTTGATAGCTGCTATAACCAGTTCAAACTGAGACATCTGGGGAACCTCTAAGGCTGAAACTGTGTCTCTTACCAGCAAACCCAGCGTGGTTGCTGTCAGCCTTGCCATCCCAATGCCCATGCTGAAGCAATAGTTCAGTACTACGGATTCAAATGGGGCAGTGCACCATCTCACTGCTGGTTTTTTCCTCTGAAGTTCTCTAAGCTTTGAAGTGCCTTGACGCTACATAATACCTGAGAGCTGCTGGTGACGGGTGGGGTACAGCCACGAGGGAACATGACCCTGGGATGTCTTCAAGATCTTCACTTCCATCAGGAACACTGTTGCTTGGTCACAACATAGGAACAGCACTTGGTCACAAGATAGTAGACCCTGCTCCAATTCTTCTGTTATGACTTTATAATCAAAAAAAACAGCTCCACGAAAGTTTAAAGCCAGAAAAGTTACGCTGGCATAGAACAGGACTGAGATCAGAGCCTCAGACATGCCTCTTCTTAGAGATAAAAAAGCATAGTAAAAACTGCATCTAGCTTAGTGGAGTATTTTCTCCAAACCCAGCCTTGCCTGAGGCACACTCTACAACAGCTCCTCTTTCTCTAGGTAGGAAAAACGTCTATCTGTAATTAAGTGTTGCACCTAAAATATCTGATGTTATAAAGCTATCTGCTACTGGAAGTAAAGGTGCAACGGATCAATGGTTGGAAGTGGGCATCAATGAGTCTCAACTGCATTATCCAAGACAAATCTCAGAAAGCCTTGGTAGTTAAATCATTGCAACAGTCTCAGGGAGGCAGTATGATCTCAGTTGCATGTATGCTTCAAATATGAGGTCAGACATCTTTCTAAAAACATGCTGTAGTTTAACCATAAATTATTGTGCCTGAGGAAGGAACCATTGAATGGGTCCTACAGTTTTTGCTAGGCACCTTCAGACATCGCTCACTGCTGTACCTCTGGCTAGGGTCTGCACAGACTAGCGAGCCAGCCATTTGTTAGGGTTTTGCCTTAAGATAGCATCAGCAATATCATAATTTTGTTACTCACAGTGAGTTGTATTATGCTCATCAGTCTGATTCTGATGACATAAAAAGAGAGAATGAAATAATTGTGGATAAAAGCAAATAAAAATGCCGTATTTTTAATATAAGGGTTATGATTCAATATTTTCCTTGTGATTTGAGAACTACTTGCTTCACAGGAGTTTTCAGAAATAAAATAAACTTCAGTTTCCTTAAAACAAACTCCACATTGTTGCCTTATGAGCAAAATTGGATTTTTACGTCTCATAAGGTTTCAATGTAGCATATCTGCTGGATGAGGCATCAGTGTAAGCAAACAGATGGTAGGAGACTTGTTGATTTTACCATGATATATTTGTGCAAGATAGAGAAGGGGAGAATCTCAAGGAAGTATCCTTTTGATTTCACATAATTTTCTCTTGCTATGTCTTAGCCACTTGTCTAATGCAGCTTAATGTTCATATGAAATTACTGGCAAAATGGAAGAAAATTAACAGTACCTTTTAATTTTTTAAAACCTAAACATGTATCTAAAATTCTTCAGCAATATGGTCTCTTCCTCCATTTGTTTATTCTTCATATCAGAGGAAATCAAGAAAGCACTAATAAATTAGGATTTTAAAGAAAAGGTAAAGATGGAATGCTGTTTGATGTGAAAATGGACTGAAATGATGGAATGCTTCTCCTCTTTCAAAAAGCAGAAGGAGTAACAAGCCAAGTTATTCACTGTTCCTGTCTTTTCTGAACCACGGCGTACATTCCACTTTGCTTCTTCAAACTAGCATCTGGGAGGAGTGTTTAAGGTGCTATCTTATACGGAACTTGGAGACACCATTACCTTAAACAGCATATTCCCTCAGCCAGCATGGCTGTGAGCAAAAGAAGAAAAATTACCTTTATTATTGTAGCCTCTCTTTTTACACTTTTCTTTTATCCCCATTGTGCTGTGGCTTCTATTCTGGAAGTGTAGGGCTGGATCCCCCCTCCCCCTGACCCCGGGATATGCATTCACATTTCAGCTAAGTGGCTGTAAATTGCTTCTATTCTCAAATCAGCAGTTTCACACGCAAATTGCATGTGCTTCTGCTGAAACCAACCATATGGCAATAGAACAGCAAATTTTGAGAAACAATTGTTTTCATCGCAATCATTACATTGGAAGGTAAGTGGGAATGGCCTACAGCATCACAAACTTAAGGGGAAAAGATATCTCAGCAATCCCCCCTGAAATGATGTATAATTAAAATGTCTGCTGCCCTTGCTCCAGAGTAGGAATTAAGAACTGTGGAGGTTCAGTTCCCTTTCAACTACATTTTAGCACCTCTGAAAGATTTTTACCCAATTTTGAAAGTTAAAGTGCCTGTACTTAAGCACCCATGCTGGAATTCATCTCCCCTTGTGGTAGGCACTGAAGATTTGGACATCCATGATTGACCCACATGTCCAGGCTTGACAAGAGTCAACATGGGTCTTGTCAGATTTAACTCTTCTATGGATGGAGAGGGGTAGATCATCTGGGCTTGGGGACACCAGACTTTGTAGTCATGGAGGCAAATAGACACTTCTAGGGCTCAGCCCATCTGAACTATCTTAAACCTCTGCCTAGGGATGAGGTGGCCCAGGAGTTGACATTTTATGTCCAATGACTAGCTCAGTTGTTGGTGTTTATGCTTTCAATATCTGCAGTCAAGGGGGGAGGTCAAATTATTTATTTAGGTCAAATGTTACTGTCCTGTAAAGTCAACACAGCCCTGCTAAATTATCCGGTGGAAGATTTGTTCCTTGAGG
Organism: Leptosomus discolor; assembly: GCF_034619465.1. Lineage (NCBI taxonomy): Eukaryota > Metazoa > Chordata > Aves > Leptosomiformes > Leptosomidae > Leptosomus > Leptosomus discolor. The sequence goes on from NC_141392.1 coordinate 68,080,341, forward strand.
TAAAGAGGTCTGACCACCTGGACTTTAGCAAGATTTGCAAGTAAGTGGTCTGTGTGTCTTAAAATGACATCACTGCTGTTGGCTAGTCTTAGAAGAGAACTTACCTGCCTCCTTTTCACTTTTTGAAAAATTATGACAGTGCCCTCTTGCAAACCTGTCTGAAGGATTAATATGAAAAATTAACTGATATTTGTACAGATTTTGAAAGGTGTGTTCTTGCTGCTGCTTCTTATTGTTATAATTTTAAGGTGAATACAGTCATTTAGTGGAGTCTTGGGCAGAACAACTCCAGTTGCTCTCGACTATCCAAGCGTAGGAACACTCCTTACTAATGTTCCTCTCCCTTGAAGAGACCATCTAGTCTGCCACTCAGTAACTTTTCTAGAGCATGAGCTCTCTTCTACCTGACTTCCTGAAGCTGCATGTATGCACACTTGGAGGTACAGAAGATAAATTGCCTTACATCCTGCCTGATTCTTGCCACTGTCAAGAAGCTCAGGATGTCTCGCTCACCCTCTCCTCCTGCTGGCTACTGGCTCTAGAGGTGGAGGAATTTTGGCACCTGGAAGCCTATAAACAAGTTCAGAAAGACCAAGATCTAAAGAAGACTTCACGGATTTTTGTCTCCTGCTTTTGGACATATGACTGTTGTGTGGTGCAAGGCCAGACCCAGCCTATAGCAGTCATTCTCTGGCAGACGGCTACTGACTTCAGAGTCAGAAACATCAGAACTGGCCCTGCCTCAGCAGCACTTTGAAAAATGCACTGCGCCCACTGGAGTCAGGCACATCACTACCTACAGTTTGAGTCCACCTTGTGCTTGGGAACTAACAACATGTTATTTCATTCAAGCTGGGTACTAGTTGACCATGCAGAGGGGAAGCTGGAGCAGATGTTACTCTCTTCACTCTTGACACCAGCCCAACATCTGAACTAGTGAAGAGGCTGTTAATAACTTCTTTTGCCACCTCCCTTTCTGTTTAACTTGCTGAGGCCTGCTTTGGGCGGTCACAAGCATTTATCTTCCCCTTTTCTTTCTCTGGGAAACCTGCAACACCAAATTTTACCTTAACAAGTTTCATCCTTCTTCCCTGCTGCGACACTGAAACCAGCAGCTCCATAAGCCACCACAATCAGTGATGGGAGTATCCAACAAATCATCATGTTCCTGCTCAGCAGCTCGTACCAAACTCTCCCAGTTGCCCAACTTGCTTTTATTTATTTATTCAGTAAAGATCTAAATCCACATACAGAAAATGGTTGAATCTAAGTTTGAAAAGTCAGATGTGGCTGTGGAACTGAAATGAAAGAATGAACACAGATATCTCCTAGAAACTATCCAGACATTTTCTTTAAGGTAGGGGGACAGGAAAGGAGAAGGAGGCTACCAGCTTCAAAAATTACGTATGATGCTAAGAGGTCTGCCTTACATGCATTATTTCTGAGTACCAGACATTACTACCCTAGGAAAGCATTGTGAGTGGCCTGGATAAACCCCAGGCCTTTTTGCTTGCAGGACCTAACCAGTGCAAGGTGGACCCTGGAGCCAAGTCTTGTGATCTGTTCTTTTACTCCTTCTGAATTCGAACCAGCACACTCTACTCACTGCCAACTGACAATAAATAATGTAATTAAAATGAAAGAAAATTAATATCACCAACCTTTGTTGGGACAGAAAATTCTGCTATAGTATGCACATGCATAGATGCATACCTGCTGTTCACTATGTTGCCAGAATATCACAAGAAATTGGCTAGCGTGTAGATGAATTTATACATCTTCATTCATCTCAGTTTGTTGTAAATGCGACCTTTTTTATCCTCAAAATCGAGTCCACTGGAAAGTGACTTCTGTCAGCATTACTTCTTAGGTACGTCCTCGTCAGCCCCAGAACACTGTTGGTGTTCATCCCTTCTCTGCTATAGATATCACACACACTGCACAGTGAACATTTAAGACACTGTATTGTCAGGATAATTTTAGAACACAATATAAGTTACAAATTCCACCAGAGTAGTGCTTGTCTTTTCCGCTGTAACAGATGACAATTCTTGTTACATTTTGGGGTGGGAGGGGGCTTGGGGTTTTGGGGTTTTGGAGGGTTTTTTTGTATTTTTGGGGCAGACCAGAGAAAGGCAAAAATATCCAAGCTGAGGCTCTGAGTACTTTTGCAGCCTGCTACAGATTATTTAAAATACATTGGTCAGGATATTGCGCTCTACCCATTGCTGTCTGGAAGATTTGCAAGCGTGGTGCATACATCACAGAATGCTGTCTTTGCACTGATTATTTATAATGATAACACACTAATGCTCAAATTACACTGTGTTCTAGCTGCTGCCTTCTATCTTGCCCTTTCCTACAAGCAGGCTAGAGGTAGGACGTTCATATGCATTTGTAAAGCGTCCATTGCTGGAAACATTAATAAGAGCTATCACTTAGGAACAGTTACTTACACTTTGTTTAATTTCTAATGGATTCTTCTAAATATTTACAGTAGAGCAGTTGTCAGACCAAATGCTGGAAATTACTGGCAACTTCCCAGCAGCCGAAGAGAAGAGAAGAGAAGAGAAGAGAAGAGAAGAGAAGAGAAGAGAAGAGAAGAGAAGAGAAGAGAAGAGAAGAGAAGAGAAGAGAAGAGAAGAGAAGAGAAGAGAAGAGAAGAGAAGAGAAGAGAAGGGAAGGAACCCACTTGTTGCATTCTTCTGTGAGGTTTTAGTAAGTCAGGGTCTGCATTCTGTAACTTGGTGGCACTGCGGAAGGATGGTCCACGCACCAGCCTTGCTGTGCTTCAGCCGCATAAAACTGCCTCTATTCTTGCTAATCTTGAGGGAAGCGACTGTGCTTTGCAGACCCTGAAGTAAATAAACTGTGTGAAAGGGCAGTGGCTGCTGCAAGAGGTAGAGGAACTCCAAACTGGTTGGGGGTATCAGCATAGCATACAGCGCTGTTTGTTCTTGGTTGCATTGTGCCGTGCACTTGGGCAGTCTCTTGGCTGTTAGATCTGGAGCCTGCAGTATTCCCCTGTTGTCGTGGCTCCCTGGCACAGACTGATTGCAAGCATACGGGCCATAAAAAAAAAATAAAGCTAAGCCCATAAGGCTGAAAGAAAGCCTTTGGTGGCCTTCATCTCCACAGCCTCTGAAGTTGCCTTGTCTCTGATGTGCAAGATGAGAGTGAAGGAGGTGTGGAAGAGGAACAAGAGGATAGGCAACAGTGGGAGCCTGTGGCTCCAGGGAGGGACCCGTGTGCCAGCAGCACCTGGCTGGCAGATCAGCCACCAGGCTACCCAGCTGTGCCCCACAAGTGGGGCCCCGGGCAGGCAGGAAGAGGGGATGGCGGCTGCATCACTGCTCTACAGCTGGCAGAAGTGCCGGCACATGGGAAGGGGACCTGGACAGGAGGCACTTGTGTGGCTCGCTGCCTCCCACTGTGACACAGCAGGTCTGTACTTACACAAAAAGGCTTCAAGGATTGTTGTCTTGCTTTGGAAAAATTTCCATTGGTTTGAAAATGAGAATGTGAATTTATCCACATACAGAAGTTTTCTGTAGTATTTGCTATTGTAAGGGCCTGTCCTAATTTTGAGATGTGTGTGTGTCTGTGTGTATGTGTATGAATGCATGTGTGAGAGGGAGAGAAATCTCACTGCCTAAAACTGTTCTGCCAAGATAAACTTCGGAGCATTTTATAAATTAACTCTGCTCTATGTGTTTATTTTTCTTTTGGAGATTCTAAAAGGAGACTGTTCAACTCATCTTATTAGGGGCAGCATATTTTTTTTCAAAGAGAAAAATAAGTTCCTACTCTGCACTGGAAAGTATTTGCTATTTTCAGCTAAAAGTATTCGTTCCTTCTGACCTGGCATATTAGATAAGATTTATATTTCTGACCTGACATTAGGTAGTTAAGATTTATTCTTCTATATTAACTTTACTGAGCTTGCAGGCTATTCATTTACAGCATAGGGAATATATTTATGGCAGAAGCAAAGAAAGTTCACTACAAAGTAGTAAAATATGTTATTAGGAGTGTCCCATAGACTGATGAAAATTGTGAGTACCCTTGCAGCTGGCTCCCTTCTGGCTCTTTTTTCCTTCTTTGTTATTTCAACTTTAAAACTTGAATTTGAAGTCAGTTTTGATGGTGAATAACTTAAAAGAGTCCAGATGATTGTAATATATCCACAGATATACATGTACGTATATGCTGTGATTGAGAGGTGCAGGGAAGGGGATAACAAGTGACTTGAATTCTCTCCGCGTTCTGCTGGCAATGACCCAGGCATAAGTAACATTGGACCCTCGCTCTCCTGCCAGTATAAATCAGGAGAAACTCCACTGAGATATAGAGCTGGTGTGTGTGTGAGAGCTGAATCAGACCTAGAGCTTTCCTAAATCCAAAGGTGTGGGCCCAGGCAATCCGTTAATGTCCAATTGACTTAAAGAGGGGAACCGCAGACTGTGATGGAAACCTGGAAGCACTTCAATCCTCTATAGACAGAAAGTTGGAAAGTTAAAGGCCTCCTATTGAACTCAGTGACAAAACCTCCCATTAACTTCAATAGGAACAGAATCAGTCCCTAGAAATGGCTGGAAGCCAAAGTACTGGATGGCTCAAGAAACAGGTAATAGGAGCTGATGACTTTCACCAATAAATCACCAATGCAAACCTGGTCGTGCTTGGTTTAGACTCAAAATTGCTTTCATCTGATGTTTGTTTGAAATTGTGCGCATTGTAAAACATTCAAGAAGAACTGGCAGTCGTGATAGCTGTCTCAGCAAGAGGCCGATGGCTGGACAGGGTGTGGTATCTCCTCTGTCCCCACATCATCGGAGGGAGTCCATCTTAAAGAGAAGCAAGAAGCACTGGCCTGCCTATAGAAAGAGCAGTGGTTGGGCTCTGCTGTTAACCAGAGGTTTTCTGTTTCAGAAACTGTCAGACTAACTCTGTAAATCCACTTAGACTGAATATCTTGGGGGAGGGGGTTATGGCTCCACAGCAAGCCAAGAGGAGTAGATATTTCCATTTGTAGACATTATTCAACTGCTGTCACAAGAGAGAATAGAGATGTGCAGAGCTTTGAGGAATTAAATGTGCTGGAGAAAGGGCTTGGCATAGGGAAAATTAGGACCATTAGGCATTACAAAAGCTGGGAATTGCTTGTAGAGTACAGCAGGCAGTGCTGTGCGTTGCAGTTTAGCTGACGAACTCCGCTGCCCATCCCTTCTGTGACACTGCATTGCTCTGCAGCTGAGGAGGAGGATTTTGTAAGTTGTACTAAATCAAGGCCAGTTGTCTTGCCATCTATCATGGCACTCGCTGACAAAGCTGTGGGGAAATGCAAAGTACTATGAAGGAGACTTCCCTCCCGTTGTCCGCCCACCTGTTTTTGCAAACTGAACTTTTTCCTCTGGTCCCTGAAGGGTCCTGCACGGCTGCTTGGAAAGCAGTAGACAAACTGAGTGAATATTTTGGTATCTGTGCTTGGTCAAACAGCCATTGCCAAGTTTGATATCAGCTGACACATTCAGAATAGTTCACCACTTTCCAAACTTCATATTCTTGTATTTGATAGACTTCAGTGCCACATACTCTATTACAGTGTGCAAACTTTTCCAGCTTCTTCCTTCCTTCTACCAGGCCATGTCTGACAAAGGCTCCAAGGATTCACATCTTTTTGTATACGCAAAGATTCATAGCTTGTTTTTACAGTCTGTCTTTGTAAATCAAAGCAGCTCTTCACTGCTGCTTTTCTCTCACCAAGAAACCCACTGCTATCATCAAGTCATTACACCACAGCTCAAGATCATTCTCTATCCACCATTTCTCCTCAAAACCCTGGGCTCAGAACCATAAGTTGCAATAACTTGTGGCTTGGCAACAAAAGGGAAAAGTATGCCAAGGAGGAAAATTTCTTATAGGTACAAACAGAGGAGTGAGAGAGAGGGAACACTAAGGGAGTGTTCCTTTGGGGTGACATTAACTAAGAACAGGAATTGACATGATGAGAAAAAAAAAATTAAAAATTCATATGACAAAGGGTGCATTAGCATACACCTTACATAACATTGTTGGATGTGAATTCTGGTGTGTCTGCTTTGGTTCACTACATTCACCTGCTAGTTCTTGTTTCCAGTGGGATTGGGTTGGATCCAGGCATGTTATGGACAGTGAGGAGTACATGGACCATGCCTGTATTGAATCAGGCAGGCTAATGGAGTTAATCTAGAGTTCCTCTGCCACTTGCTACTTCAGAAAATGCTGCATTTTGGGTCTATCCCTGTGCTCACTTATTTAGCTAGTCTGATTTGGTGTATGCTCTGACTCTGCGAATTACTTCAGTCACTGCTTTGCAAAATAGTGCCCAAGTTCAATACCTGTAGGAAGAGAGGGAAGAAAGAAGTTTGACAACTATAACTGAGCAGATGGCAGAGTGGGAGAAAGCTCATGAGTACACAGTGCTGGGCAGGGTGAATAAGTCAACACGGGGAAAGCAGTAAAAGTATCCCTCCCACACCTTTAAGTGCCAAATCGCCGCTGTTCTCTGACAAAAGACAGTGGAATACCCTCAAGCCCTTTACCAGAACCTCCCAAAGAGAAGTGCAGATTGCATTGCTTCTGATTTTCTTGGTGAGTGAGAACAAAACTCCCCCACCAACTATCATGTTTTTTTAGTAACCTGTATAAACATTTAGGCTGGATTCTAAGCACATGCAAATTTTATGCTGGCAGAGCTCTGTGAGTTATTTGCTTCCTGACACAAGTTGTAACTAGAAGCAGAATCAATCCCTTAAGCTTTATGAGATGATTATTTTGCCTAAACCAACTCCCATTAAAAACGATGTAGAGGCTGTAATTGAAAACCACATGTCAGTCTGGCATGTGCCTTAAAATCATGACATTTCTGTTTGCTGATAAAAGAGAGGAATATTAACTGTCCTTGCTGTTCCCTTGGCACATGCACAGATGCAGGTACACACAGACGTCCCCCCCCCCGGAATGTCAGCAGTAGTGCTACTGCATTGTCACAGGGGGCAAGGAAAGACTCTTCTCTTTTCTTTCCCCTGTCCAGAGCCCGGCCTAAGGAACATCATTTTCCTCTTCAGTGCCTGAGTAAAATTTCCAGCCTAGTGATACATGTCATATGAAAAGCCAGAAAAGTTTCACCTGTACACAACAAAAAACGGAAGAGTCTGTATAACTTTCTGGTACCGTTTTAAGCCTGCCAAGCTCAACAGAAGGAGAAAAGAATCCACTGTCAAGCTTCCCATGCAATTTTTTTTTTTTTAATTTAGTGTTTGGTTTAACCTATAAACCCGATGATTTTATTTTCCATGACCAAACAGATCATAAGAACAGTGGGAGAAGAGGTGGAGTTTTCAGGCAAACCAAAGGGCTTTGTGTGGCTTGAAACAAAACAACTTCTGTCTGGGGTTATCAGTATCGTTTTTATCCATATTTTAAGACAATTTCAAAGTGGATAAAATCACATCAAGACCTTTAATTCTTACTTGTGTCTGTGTGAATTTGTGTGTATGTAAGTGAATGTGTATATACAGATATAGATATGAATGTGTAGGAGAGAAGGGAAAGATGACTAAATGTATGAGCATTTATAGTATTTTTATTTATTATTTACATTTTTGTTATTTATATACTTATATTTTATAAAATAATACTGTATTTTCCATCAAAATTATTAACTTTATCAATATTTTGTGAACAGTTTTAAATACCACTCTGTACTTTTTGTAGGTTTGCAGTTTTCTAACCTCTTTGTCAAGTGTTTACATGCTGATGGTCAAAAAGGTCTTTTTAGCAGATCATGGGCATAGACTGTGTAAAGGAGTTTTTCCAACTCTAGGACTACAGCTGTAGGCTTAGGGGGTTCTGGGGGATGAAGCACACATATGCCAGAGAAGTCTTACGTAGGAGTCAGGGAGTATGAGACGGAAGATTCTTCTTCTGAATAAGCCCTGTTATATACAGTACTGCAATTTCTGTGGCTGATCTCTTTTGGACAAGATGTGTCCAAGGTCTCTGCGTACTTCCAGATGAAAAACACAGGCCCTTTTTGGTGTACACAGGAGCAACCACTGTCAGTCATGGAACCAGGGTGGAAGGCTCCACCAGCAAGTTCCATAGATGAATAACTTACTTTTCAACAAATTATGCAAGGCTTCAGAAAGGATTATGGTTTGACTTTCATAATGTTTGGTGGTCTTTTAGTGGTAGCTATGGTTAGAGTCCTCCCTTTTTACATAATCAATGAAGCATGGAAATGCAAGAGAAGACTACTCTTTTGATTAATCTATTTTATCTGGACTCAGGTGTGATTTAGTCTGAGGAAGACATGAACTTCTCTGCTCACTGGGTAGCTGGAAAGGATGTAATTTCAGAAAGATGTGAATAGAAGCCTGTCCTCATCTCGAAAGGGTACAGTTTACAGTTTCCTTTGTGGTTAACCAAATCCTGGCAAACACAAGTAAGACCCCCCCCACTCCGGTCCTCCCCACCCGGTGCTTCTAACCTCCATAAAGCTTGGGAAGACTTGTTCATCAGAGTATCCAGACACAATACATAGATAAATTGTAAAAGAAAGCCTGTTTGAAACCTCCTCCATAATTTTCACGTCCATGGAGTGATCGAGCCCTCTTTGACCTCTAAGAGACCACACAATCATAATATATGGCACCACTTGTTACATTATTTCTGGAAATATACTGAACTCAGAGTCAGTAATGTAACAGCGTACTTGTTCTAAGACATACATTTGAAAGAAGCTGGGGGGTTACAGAGTGACTAGTATCTCAGTGAATTACTGAGATGAAAGAACATGGTATCCAGTCATGGAAGAGAATAAGCATTCTCAAATCATATTGATTTTGTGGCTTGTTAGCAGAAATAAATGATGCCAACAGAGAAAAGGGACTACTTTTGTCCACAATCTGTCCAGGGGAACTTGCTTTTATATTTACCTTTTCCTCAAAATTACTTTGGTCTTTTCTTGTGAAATAATATATGACTTAAGCAGCCATGTGGATGTCCTCTTGCTGACATTGACTCACAACTAATTCCTACTGATAAATTCTTAAAGACCTTCGAGATCTTGTCTATTAGATTTTATGACAACTGTGGCCATCATGCCCAGCACAAGGAGGTCTTATCTTAGTTGATGATTTTCAGTCCTGTGTTATACTAAAACTTTCTGGAATCCTCATCCATCTCTGTGTATTTGCTAAATACATGCACTTAACATCTTCTGACTCCCATGTTAAACAAATATCCTTTGGTCCCACCACTTGCTTCTATTTTGGAGGGGTAATTCTTCACTCGGCAGTGTAACATAAAGTAAAATAAAACCAGCAACTCTGTACTCAGTGGCATAGAAAAAAAGTGAAATTAATTATAAACATTCTAGGAAAAGGAAACAAGGTTATGAAACACTTGCCGATGCTGGTGTTTGTAATCTTCATAAATAAGCAATGCAATAATGCTGGGCAAGTGTGCGTGGGAGGCACGCTCTGAAGAAACTGGCTGTTTTCCTCTCTCTGACCAGTTGAGCTGTTATGAATAAAAAATGTTGTTGCTGAAGAAACCTGTAATAAATCCTGTTGGGAGTATTACATGTGCTGATAACATACATAAACTTCATAAACATATTAAAGTGTCAGGTTTTAGTAGCTCTGGTTCATGTGGATGTTTGTAAATGTTAGTCGAGAAATGCAATGGAAATCTTGTTCCACCAGCTGGTTTCTTCTACGTTTCTAGTTCACACGAGAGCCTTCTCCTCTTTCTTCCCCTTGAAACAGAACCTCACTTTGCAGAGCAGATGAGGAAAAAGGGCTCAAGGCCTACTGCTGTGACTTCCCACCAAAATGCTACAAGCAGAGAAGCTGCACCCTTGGTGAGTTTTTTGGAGAGAAGTAGGGTGGATAAGCTGGTGCTTCAAAAAGGATTTATGCTATTCTGAACATCCCTGCTTTGTGTAGCGATGCCCTCCATTGACACCTTCATCAAAGTACAGTTGGCAGCCTTGAGTGAGGCATTTGAGTTGCCTTTCAGTAGGTGGGAAGAGTCCCTCCAAAAGGGACTGACAAAAAACAGCATGCTGAACAAGGGATTCTCAGCCTAGTCATGGGGAAATGCTGGGGTCAGAAATCACCTCAAATCCTGGCTGTCCTGGGAGTTTAGGTACCCCGGTCCTGCTACCCAGCCCTGCAAGCCAATATATTCTTTAACAAAAGAAAGGTGACCTCGCTTTTTCTTTTGAAACACACCAAGAAGGGAGCAGCAGCCTTGCTGCCCTTAATGTATCCAAAACCTTAGCAGCTAAAATATTCAGCCAGGAGTTGAAAATCTAAGTTAAATAAGTTCTTCAATCTAGCATGACTCTAGCCTGTGTTGATCTGCTCTAATAAACTGACCTTTCGTCACCTGGATTTGCAGGTAATTGCAGGTAATTTGCTTGCACCCATTTTGGTTAGCACAGACGAGGAAAGGGCTGGGGGGGCAGGGTATGGGTACGAGAGCAGGGATACCTGTGATTATATTCCAGTGTCAGCAAGCAATCATCTGCAGAGTCGTGTGCTCCCTGTGGAAGAATTTGTATTGATATTTTTATTATTTGTTATGATTTATTTATTGGCTTTTTTACCTAGAGTTTCTTTAGGAGAAAGTCTCAAAGTCTCTGCAGAAGGGACCTGAGCTCAGAAGTCTCCCGTGCCAGATGGACACTCAATGTCAATAAGCTGAAGTCTGTGTTAGTAAGGACAAAACACCTGAGAGATGCCCATGCACCAAGGGTGAGATTGCAGTTAAGCAGAGCTTTGAAGGTGAGGGACTCAGGTGTTTAAATCATGCCCCAGACACACCTTAAGCACCTAAGTCCTGTTCTTGGGTCTGAGACTTGCTGTGTCTGCCCTCGCACTTTACAGGAAGCCGCAGGAATCATGCATCGTTGCTATTCCAACACCCGTCAATGAGCTCCTGTTTTATTTTACAGTGCCCCAAAATCTGCTTTACCCTGCAGGAAATATCAAAAGTCTGAAATCCCATCTAGGACCTTTCAAGTTTAAACATGAAATGTGTCAGGACGTAAACCTGACACACAATAAGAAGCTTGAAAGGATAAAATTTATAGCAGCGTGCTACCAGAACTTTGTGTAGACCTGTGGTTCGGGCTTTTACTTTCATTTAAAAGTATCACTATATGCATTCCTTTTTGTTCTTCCCCTAATTACTCTGTGTGTGGAGCCAAAGCATCGGTGCAAGGCCGGGTTGCTGCTCGGAGCAGTCAGGAGCTCAGTGCCATCACCAAGCCAAAGCAGATTCCCTTCGCGGCTCTCCCGGTTCAGCTCCAGTCCCCATAGCTGAGTTCTTGCCTAGCAGCACTGAAGGGAGATAAGTTCTGTGGCTCCTTTGCTTCAGTGGGTGTTATTTTTAATCACATGGGTAAATAATACTAACATTTTAAAATGTATGGTCTATAGCTCATAATCTAGAAATTGAAACACACAGAAATGTTTGTTAGCCAGCTATCGTAATACCGTAGTATAATTGTTCCTTCTTTTTAAGTAGCTTTGCTCATATCACTGCTCACTGCTAACAACAAAAATAGGGTTAAAGTAATAATTAATAAAATCTGTTGGGTTTTATTATGACAAAGCGGCGGAGTAATCATACTGCCATCACCAGAAACTCAGTTATTCAATTATTTATAAAAAAGTTGTAGCTCTTCTGTTGGGTTTTGTTGGGGTTTTTTTGACAGCCGTAACAAGTTTGCATGAATAAATATTCTCTGAATGTTTTTATCTGTAGCATTGTTTGTGGTAATAGCAGACAGACAGACTTTTGTATAAAAACGTACATGGTTTTCAGCTGCCTTTTGTCATCTGATAATATTGCTTTGTTCTGATTTATTTTGGTAAAAAATTGGCAAAGTGATTTTGAGGAGTTCAGACTCCAAAATTAGAAATGAGATAAAAATATTAATTTTTTTATTAGCTTTTGTATCTCCTCCACCAGACTTTCGCAACTTTTAATTTAATATCAAGAGCAAAAGGGACAATTTACTGTTGGGGAAAAAACTTCTTAAGAACCTCCATAGTTTTAATGGATGAGTTTTCTTAATAGTCACTGTCTATAAATGATTGAATACGAAGTGGTAGACAGCTTATTAATGTTATCAAGGCAGCACACTAGCTTTATTAACCAGAGAGCAAAATGAGCATGCTAAGCAAGAGATAATGAGTAAGTCTGACTTTTAAGTCCTAGCTCAGATTTTGTTAGGCATAACTTCCATTATCTTCCATGAAAAATGTACAGCAAGAAGCAGCAGCAAACCAGGGATTTGCAAAGGCCTGGTACACTAATATGAAAGCTTAAAAGAAAAAATTAATCTCAGAGTTAACTTTATTGACTTCAGTTGTCTCAATAGGTGAAAGTAGTAAAATAGCTATTCTTTTCGTGTCCTTAAGGAAGAGATTGCCTTCCAAGTAGGTTATGTATCACAGTTTTGAAATGTACAGAGCGTTGGTTTTTCCTATATAGATACCGTACATATTTGGATCATGCAATTTTGCAAGTACTCTAGCATAGGAATTCTTCCAAACTCAAAACATTTCCTGAGATCCTGCAGAAAAAGACCCCTCTCCAGCTCCAGTGAAGTCCATGGGACTTTCTCGACTGAAAGCGAAGGAGGAAGGTTCAAGCTCTAAAACCATCTCATTGATAATAGCGAAATTTTATTGTGCCTGCAAAGAGAAATAGGGCTTTTCATATATTTGCTGATACACCATCCTACATCAATGTCTTTAAGAAGTTGTGGTGATATACGTATTTGCAGTTTAACATGAATTTTCTATAGTACAAGAAATGTCTTCAGCAGCTGAAAGAAACAAAATCTGAAATTACCACCCTTTCAGATGTCAGGTATGAAATGGGAACTGGTGTGTAATGTCCTTCAGTCTCTTGGGATAATAACATGTATCGTTCCACTTGCAGCTAGTTTACTTCAAGCACAGATCTACAGGCACGTAGAGTTATAAGAAAAACAATGCAAGCAGGCTATCCCTGTAATACTTGTAATGCTTTCAGCAATGGGTGTTGATTTCCTAATATTTATCTAAGATACCGCTACAATGATATACGTTCACAGTTTATAAAAATACAATGAAATATTTCTACAGTGCTTTTGTTTCTAATGACTACAGCAGGAATTTTACAGTCTATTTCGAAACAAACAGGATCTCGTCCAAAACCGAGAAATATAGTTTCATTGCAAAAAAAAGATGCACTTGTCACCAGCAAAGTATTTACTCTGACAATACTAGTATGAAAACATCGCAGAAAAAAAATTATCATCAGCATACAAATACTCTGAAGGAGGACTAGCACTAATTAAATCCCACCCAAGGACAGATTTGGCTTACTTGATGGCTGCTTGCTTGGCTAACTTCTGCTTTAAATTACTGCACTCAGATATTAAATTATTTCTTTTTTAAAAAATTGGTAGCAAAACCTATATTATCTATAGAATATGTAGCATTACCATCTGTGCCATGCCAACCCTAAACATACATGTAGATACTGGTAATATACATATTGATGGTGAACTATTAAAAAAAATTCTTCCAAAATGCAGTGTTACTTTAACTAATAAAGTAATTCCTCTTTTCATGTTGACATTTTACCTCCGTGTGAATGACACCTTCCATGAGGGTATAAAAAAACCAAAGACATAATTTTACCAGTTTGTATTTTGTCAGTTCTCTCCTGTTTTGTTTTATTTTATATAGCTATGTTTTCAAACGGGCTGTTACACATCTGTTTAATTTCAAATTCGTAAGTAGTTGTATGCAAACGAAGATGGAGAGGCAGAGTGTTTGCAGAGTGGAGCCCTCCACTCGTGACCGTGACCAGAAGCAGATGCTGGAGGACCTGCAGTCCCACATCAACAGAAGAACCGACAGAGAAGCAACCAAAGGAGCGACCACAGGAACGAACGAACGAACGCTGGGTATCGTGAGTGTGCCGTTACAGCAAAAGGAGGAGGCAATTGCCAACATCAGATGGGCTACCAATAATATATACCATGGTAGCTCTACATCCAAATCACAGATCCCCTGGGTCATACTGACAGTTTTACTCCCAGATGTAGGAATTGTAGCACAATTGCAGAATTTTCTACCACTTTGCTTATTCTAGCGATTTCCAAATTTAGTCCATGTCTCACTGGTAGTCCGCAGGGTCACGGCAAATGGTCTGCAGGTCGTTCACAGTCCCATAGCAAATAATACTTCATTTCTGTCAGTTAAAAGGTCAATGAGAAAGGTGCACAACTGTCAGTACAAGGTTTTGAGGGCTGGTTGTGGCCTGCAAAGCCAAAATATTTTGGAACTATTGACTTAACTTTTTTTCTAAACAAACTGTAATCACTGGCAGATACGTAGAATTTCTTATTTACTGGTATGCTAGTCTATACTCCATTGCATATTAATCTCTCTTGCAGGACCTGAACAAGCAACTTAATTGGTTAATCTTAATTTGTTCTTATCAGAATAAAACCACAAATCTCTTCGCTAATGATATGTTTGCTTTTGAACTTTTATTGGTCTTGTGCTATGTCTAGTTATGGACCTGATCCCTTGTCTGCACTCCGTGATTGACTTCAGAGGAGTTTTGCCTCTGCACAGCCAACTACGCAGATATCTAGGATGCTCAAACTCGAAACTTCAGTAGGAGTTTGGGGAGTGAAAGGACTGCAGGCTAGACTTTTCTCCTAGTAAAGATTACTTTGGCAACAGGTACAAAATAAGTAATGCTTCAGGACCAGGGCACTCTGATGGGATAAATTAACAAAGAAAAGTAAATTTATACCAGCTGAGTGTCTGGCCCAACACATTCTGAATTACGCAGTCAAGGCTTTGTTATTCCTTTATCTTAAAATGTGGAGTCTACAATATAATACGTAGAATGGGGCAGTAGGATATTAAACACAATGAAGTAAATTGGGCTCACTGACTGCTTGATGGCAAGTGTTTTGTACTGCCTTTAAAAATACATAGATTAAATGGAAATTTGAAAAGACTTCACTAGCAACCGGTTTGGGACTTATGCTTAAAGGAGACTATCTAGGCAAAAGAAGCAGAAATCCAGAGAAAGTTTTCTGCGTAGTAGATGAATTTGACAGGTTTCTTCTTTAACTACACACTATCGTTTTTTTTTCAAGTTACAATATTCACTAATAGCAATTTGCCGGTTTTTAAAGCCAAAATGATCAGTGCAAGTGATGACCGTAATCTCTTTTATAATAACTTCCATAAACACTCACACTCCAATTTTTGCTTCACACCAGACAACCCCTAGTTACACCAACGCGCATTTTACAGCCAGCCCGATCTGAAGACCTCAGCCAGTGGACAATGAACACCATGTCCAGGTGAGGTGTTCTGACAGTTATTTGCCTTCACCGCCAAAATAAGGAGCCAGATTTCCACTCTGACTCTTTCTATCTGTGGCATCTCAGCCACTTGCTCTGTTGTGAATTTGACTTAACTCTTGCATTTTCACCAGAAAACTTCGAACAAGTACTCAGTACCTTCCCCACGTTGTTCCAACCACCTAATTATTTGCAGCCAACACTTCCACCTCCGTTTCCCGAAAATCCCGCAGCTAAACAGGGCGCCGAAGCGCGGCGGAGGCGGGCGGCGAGGGGCGCACCGCACGCGCGGGCGGCAGCAGCCCCGCGGCGACCTGCCTTCCCCCGCCAAAAGGGCGAACTCGGGTGGGGTGAGCAGCGGCCGTGCCGAGCCGTGCCGAGCGGAGCCGAGCACCTGCCGCCGCGGGCTGCCCGCCGCGGCACAGGACAGCAGAGGTCGCCGCCGGCCCGGCTCTGGCCCGGCGCGACGCGCACCAGGTGCCGGGGCAGGGACGCGTGGAGGGGCGGCGTGAGGGGGGCGGGGGGCGCTCCCCGACCGTCTCCCCTGGAGGGTCCTGCCCCCCCACCACCCCTGCTGTGCCCCCGAGCCGGGGCTGAACCCCTCCACCCGCGTCCGTCGGGGTGGGCAGCCGCGGCTTGTGAGTCCGCGGCTGCCAGGGGTTAAAGGAGTGGGTGGGAAGTGATGGGAGGCTGCGGAGCCCTCCCTTGCCAAGGATAATAAATCGGATGCCCTGACATGTTTTACTTAGCCCTTAGTGCTCCCTCACTGCGCGGCCGTGGGGATGGGAGGGCTGGAGCCCCGGTCTCTTTCGTCCTCGGCTCCGCTTTGGGGGCACGTTAGGTGAATCGAACCTTGTGTGCGGGAGGCAAACCGTACAAAGGAGGCTTTCAAGGGCCAGCCGTGCCAAGCAGGGGAAGGGAGCGAGGGCTGAGCAAAAAAAAAAATTAAAATAATAGTAACCCCCCCGTCCCCTCCCTGAGGAAGTAACTCAGTTACTTCTCGCTGATTAAATGCAGGCTGCCGTGTTTTATGACATTTCCTCGGTATCTGCAGCTGTCAGGGAAAGAGGACAGGCATGAGTAGCCCTTCCGCGGTAGGTGCGCAGAAAATGCCTCCCCTCGCCAGAAACGGGGACGGGTCCTATGCAGGCGGCATCGGGTGCGCGTCCCGGTGCGTCCCGCTGCCGCGTCCCGCCGCCGTCGGCGGCTCCTTGCGGCGCCCCGGCGGGGGGCTCTGCCCGGCCGTCCGGCCGGGGAGGGGGTGGGGGGAGGAGTGGGTCACCGCGGACCCGGGTCCTCGGAAGTGCCCGGTGCTGCCGACCGCCGCCGGAGCCTCACGCCGGAGCCAAAGCCCGCCCGCCAGCCGCAGTCCCCGGCGACCTGGACAGCGCCTTCCCGAGGGGGCGACTCGCTCCTGCCTCGCTTCTCTTCCTGCTCCGGTGCCGGGGGACTCTCCTCGCCTCTGGTCTCCCACATCGCGTCCTCCGGACGGCAGCGCCCGAGGAGCTGCTGCCAGCACCCCCTGGGTTCTGCCTCTCGCCCCCCGGCCCTCCCGGCTCCCTCTTGCCGCCACCCGGGACCCAGGCGGCGTTGGGCAGGGGCTGGCTAAGTCAGAAGGGACGAACGCCTCTCATCCCACGGGATTAAAAAACCAAAAACACACAGACCAAAAAAAAACCCAGACAAACCAAACCATAAAATATCAGGGGGCATAGCCCCAAGGCAGTGCCGACGGATGACCCAGTGGCTTCCCGGACAGTGCCACCGAAGTGACTAGTGACGAGCGGAGGCTGGAAGCCAACGGGCCGGGCAGCGCCGCGACACCCCAGCCCCCCACTCCGCACACCGCCGGGCGCCAGGCTTAACCCGTAGGGGTGATCTGTGCTGCTGGTTCTTGGCGTGGGGGCTTCTTGACCGCGGTGGAGAAAGGCGCTCAGGGCATCATGGCAAAAAGTTACCTGTGGTGTCATCGCGCCTTCCCTTTAGGAAGTGGAAAGAGCTAAGAAAGGACGTTCCCCTCTACCAGACATTAAAAGATAAAGAAGCAGACGCAGGTCTTCCCGAGGCCAGCTCTGCTCACTCCGGTGAGGTGAGAGAGAAAAGCAGAAAGAGATCAAAAATCGCCTTCATCCCTCCAACTCAATGAAACCGCCTGCAGATCCGCTCGGCCGCGCCGCGGGCGCCGGACTTGCTTCCCAGCGCCCTCGCCCAGGCACTGGGGGCACAAGAACCCCCCGGACAGGTGAACGGCACAACGAGAGGAAGCAGAAGTTATCAAAGTATAAATCTCGTCGCACTTACTTCTTCCCTGTCGCCGTACCCTGGAGGCGTGCTGGCTGCCAATGTATTCCATAAAGTTCAAAGTGATAAAAAACCAAGAAATCAGTCGCAATTGCATAGTAACCCTTTGAGAGTTCGACTTCTCCTTTTCCTTCTTTTTGTCTTTCCTTTAAAAAAAACACAATAAACCGGGGTGGTAGGCGGCAAGGGATGAACACAGCAGCAGAAATACCTGCACTGAGATCCAAAGCTGGGCTTGGCCGGCTTGATGGTTTTTGCCTTTTTTTTTTTTTTTTTTTTGCCTTTTTTTTCCTTCCTTTTTTTTTTTTTTTTTTTTTTTTTTCTTCCTTCCCCTCCGCTTTTCCTATTGCACTTTCCAACCGTCCGCCCCGCTACCTGCCGCAAACCTCAGAGGGGAGTCAGCAGCGGAGAGGAGCCGAGCAGCCGCCGCCGGGGTCCATGCCGGGCCGGCGGCCGGCAGCATGTTGTGGGGGTGCCGGGGTGCGTGCGGCTGTGCGCGCCCGTGCGTGCGGCGGGCGGGCGAGGTGCCGACAGGACGGATGGATGGATGGCGGTGGGAGAAGAGTGTGCGAGGGCGGGAGCGGCGGGGGGGCAGGAGGAGGACCCAGCCCCGCCGCCGCCGCTCCGGAGCAGCCGCGTTCTGCGCCGCGGGCACCGCCAGCCGCCGGGCGCAGGTGGGCCGGGCCCCCCCGGCTCTCCCGCCCGCCGACCAGGAGCCCCCGGGCTTCATGCGGGAGCTGCTCCGGAGCGGGGCCCCGGGGGAGAGGCCGCGGGGCGGGGCGGGGCGGGAGGAGGCGAGACCCAGCGCCCCGGCACGGCGGGGGGAGGCTCGCCGCGCCCGGCCGAGCCCCCTCGGGGCATTTGCGCCCGAGCATCCTCCAGCGGCGGGGCCGGGCGGGGGGCGCCGCTCCGTGCCGGCCCCGCGGCTGCGCTGCCCCCCGCGGCGGGGTGGGGCGGGGCCGAGGCCGGGGCCGGGGCGGGCGGTGGGGCTCCGCAGCCTGGCTGGCAGCCCCGGCCCGGAGGTCTCCGCTCGCCTCCCCTCCGCCGCCGGCCTTCCTGGGGACCCCGCGGAGCTGCCGCTAACCCCCGCGCCCCAGCCCCTCTGTTAGGGAGGAGCCCCCCCCACTTGCCGGGAGGCCGGGGCGATGTGCTCGGCCCCTTCCCCGCCGAAGGGGACACAGCGCAGCACACATATTCCCTCTCTCCCCCCCCCCCCCCTCCCCCCCCCCGGTTCCTGAATCTGACCCCCACATCCCTGCTCAAAATGGAGATGGGGAGATGGGAGGGGGGGGGGGGGGGGTGAGGGGTCTCCAGCCTCTCCCTCTCCTCGGGATTTTCTCGGTCGTTGCCTTTCCCCCCCGGGACAGGCATTTCCCGGGGTGGCTCCTCTGGCGGGACGGGGCAGAGCAAAGCCGCGTGTCCCGCCGGGGCCGGGGCCGTCCCCACGGCCAGCTGGCAGCCCGGAAGGTGCGGAGCTGGGCCGCGGGCCGGGGTCGAGCCGAGCCGAGCCGCAGCCCCCCGGGGGTGCCCGGAGCCGCCTCCCCGCCGCCGGCGGGACCCTCATCAGAGCCCCGGCAGCAAAGGCGCAGCTCGGTTGCACCCAGGCGAAGCACGGCTGCCTGTTTGACAGAAGGGTATCGCGTTTCATTTCAGGGGCAAGGGTTTCTTTTTGGGGGGAAGGGCGGGGGGGGGGGGGCTAGAAAGGGGGAGGTGAGGCTGGTTCGGGGAAAAACGGGCGACTTCGCTGAGCCCTTTCGTTCTTCGCTTCTTATCTCAGTGGCTGTCGCTGGGATGAGAAAGCAAGCCGGTAAAACGGCGCTGATCGCATCAGGAACCTCAGTGGTGTGAGGCGCAGCCACTCTATTTGTAACTATTTTCCTCAGTCTCTCCCCCCGCTGCCCCTCTCAGAGCTGTTAAATATCTGTACCATAAAATGTGGGGGATTTAAAGGTCTGTGGGAGGCTCCCTTTGAAAAGGACTCTGGGGAAAGTCTTCCTAATCCAGGATACTTGAGCCGGATGGGGTGGGATTGCAGAGAGGCATAAAATAAGAGTCATTTGGCAGACAAGATGAGGGGCTACACGGACATGAAGAAAGGACATTCGCCCCGGTGTTTTGTTAGAGATTGAGACTTCTTGTGTGCTAGTGCATGTGTGGAAACTTCTGAGCAAGCCAGGCAAATGGCATAAATAAAGAAGACTGCAGAGAAAGGATGGGACACGTGTGTGAGCCAACCTCCAGCCAGCCAGCCAGGTCGCCTGAGCAGCATTAGCACCAGTGGACAGAGAAAGCATGTCAAAAAATAAACGCTGCATGAGAAACATAAGGAAAACATTAAACAAACGGGGAATGCACTCCCTCTCCTTGCCCTGACAAAGCATGGCTGAGAAACTCTGCTTACTGCCTCTCCAGCCTCTTGCCTTCCATGTGTCCCTGCTACAGCGGGGACGTGTGAGGCAGATGTGCGGGAGTCAGTCCCAGGGACCATGCAGGTCACCCAAGAGCCTCGGCAAAACCGATTTGTGGGGTGTGTGCTGACCGAGGGCCAAGCAGAAGGGCAGGGTATTATGCATGAGTGACCAGCGGCGGGGGGGAGAGGTCGCTTATTTGCTGTGGAAGAGGGGCAGAGGCATAGACCGGAGAGAAAACAAAAGCTGTGCCTTGACTCAAGATGGGATCTGAAAAGAGGCAGGGCGAGAGGACGCTGGAGAGCCAGGTTACCCCCGCAAACCAGCTCTGTTAGGTTGGAAAAAAACCACCCAACAACAATAACAAACCAAACCCATAAACAGTTACTGCCGTTCTGCGATAAAAGGAGAAGATTTATATTGCTGAAATGTGTGGAAGGAGCTTGTTCCAGAGCAAAACTCTGGCGTGCAATTCTCTGTTTATGTCGCTCATCCCGATGAGATATCGGTGGCAAAGTTCAGGCTGACATCAGCCCTGGGGAGGCAGAGCCAGCGGTCCGGGCCGGGCTGCGCGGGGCCACGCAGCTGCGTGTGGGCCTGCGGCCGGTGGACTGCCGGCGTCGGGGGGGATCTGGCTTCCAAAAAGCCTCCTCTCGCCGGGCCCGGGGTCGTGAGGAGCCAGCAGCAGCGCACACGACGGAGGAGCTGGATGTAGTATTTCCTTGCAACCGAAATGGATGAATCAGAAACAGCTCCCAGGGTGGTTTTGTGCACCTCTTGGTTTTGGGGCTTATTAAAGAGGGTGGAGAGGGGGAGGATGGCCATGTTGTTGACGGAAAGTCAAAGATGTCTGAGCCCTCTGTTTTACTGAACTGCATTAAAAGCAGCAGCAGGAGACTGTAAAATCAACTAGGCACTGGTTTGGGTTTTTTTAAGAAAATAATAATTTAATCAAAAAGGAATAGTGTGTGGTAGTTCCACTATTGCAATTACTGCCCAGCAGTTTCTCTGTGCAACTTCCGTAGCTAGGAAATGTTAATTTCAGTTTTTTGAATAGCTAATAAATTGAGGGGGAAGGAACGTAGCCTCAAGGCAGTCAGATTATATGCAAAATAAGATGATAATATTCAATTAATAGCTGATATTGTGCTTACTTAAAATGGCACTCCAGTCATAAAAACTAGCCATGTGAACAGGACAGCTGAATGCTAACCCTTTGTCATTCTTCTCTAGACTGGAAATAGTTTGTGTAAGTGAACAAAAGGGTCACTAATTTGCCTTTTCAACTTGGGAAACATGGTAAAGAAATAAAGGCCTTGGATTACTTCTGATACATAACTTGAAAATGAAGCATACTGTGTCTGATCCAATATCCTTGTTTTTCAGGTGCTGCTCAGGGTGTAGATGGCATAGGTCCGACTTCACCACCAAGGAGGCATCCACAGTAGCATCCCCACAGACCTGGGTCAGTAATGTCCACTGAAGGGAGAAGGGTTAGAGCACTGAAGCAGTTTACTCATCTTGAGTAAAGCTTGCACAATCTGACACGTTCACTATTTGTTAAATACCAACAATATTCTTGGTACTACACAGGACCCCAAATCATGACAGTCTTTGCCCCAGATTTTTTTTCCCCTGTACAGGCTAAGAGGCAAGCAGAGTGGGCAACGCATGCAGAGAGGCACAAATACATAAGAAATCACCCAAAACACACACACACACATACATATATACACACACATAAGTATGTGTGCGTGTCTGTGTTACTATTTTTTTCCATGTTTCCCAACCTGACAGTTGTTACATTTCTCTCTGTTTCCTAACATCACCCATTTGCTCTTTAGCCACATTTAATTTAGGAGGTTAATCTTCTGTAACATCATGAGCATTCTCAAAAGCTGTTAGTATCACAAACAGAAGATTATAATTGCACAGTCTAAATAAATGGTGTGATGAGAAATGCTTTACTCACAATGTTGAACCTATAAGAATACATGTACTTTTTAAAAAATAAACTGGTTCCTAAAGATCCAGTCCAATATCTTTAATAACATCTTTATGCTTCAGATATTTAAAAGATGTAATGGCAGAACACTAATAAAATGTGCAGTAGGGAGCAATCCTACCCTGGCAACAAATAGACTAGATGACCTAATTGATTTTTCCCATCTCCGACTTGTGCAATTCTGTCATTGTAATAAAATCCCAGTGCAATCAAAGTCTGCAGGATCAGGCCCTAAATTAGCATGTTGGTCTGGACTATCCTTCAGCCTGGGCCGGGTCCAAAGCCTGCTGCTGTCAGCTTGACCCTTCATCCATCCGAGAGAGGTTTGGATCTGGTGTTCTGGATCACACTGAAAGAGAGCTGAACTATTGTTTCATTGTACACAGGAAAAAAAAAAAAAAGCATATTTGTGGGAAAAACACATGGGCAAATTCTGCAGCACAAACCTTCCAGATGCAGTTCAGTTAAGAAAGTCCAACAGGAAGGCCTCAAAATGAGAACTTTTTGGCACAGAGGAAGTTTTAGCGGTTAATAAGACGATGATCAAACCGTGCTAAGTGTGCTAAGTCATTGTCTCTTGGACTTGCGATCAGATTGTAAAACCTTTGGGATGCAGACCAACTTTTTGTTCTGTGTTTGCAGATTCTGTGCCTAGAGCAACTGTATCTAGAAGAAAAAAGTCTCAGCATTACTGATACATTATCTGTGTATTTTGGGCGTAAATACTCAGTCTAGAACAGAAGTGATTAACATAAATGTTTTTCTAATGTATGCTAAGTTGAAAAAAAAATACGCTTTTAGTCTAGACTAACTTTAACCACCCAGGAGGCAGTACCAGAATAACTGCACTGGTTTAAAGTCAAGCATCAGTTTGCCCAAGTATACTTCTCCTGTGGTGACAGCCCATAAGGTGGAAGTATAACTGGGTAAAGCTGTGAGTAACCGACAACAAAGGTTTCACAGGACTCTGACAAATCCATTTGTCTAGGCATTGACTTCTCTATGATTTGAGTATTTGGAAGGGTGATCCACAACACCTGAGTTAGGAGCTGTTTTCTCACTTTGGCAGTGTTTCCTGTGAATTTCTTTGGTGGTAAGGTCAGCCTAAGTACATCCCACACTTGCCCAAGTGACTTGCTCATTCCCATTTCCTGGGCCATTCTGGTCCAAGCATTAGCAATTGTACACTGGATTAGGGAAATACCGGGCTGAAAAAAACAAACAAACAAACAACACAACAAGTTTCCTTCCAGCAGATTCAGTTTCCTCATCTGGTTCACCATGAGGAAATGGGAATGAAAAGCCTGACACATAAAACAGTAAGGGTGGGGAGTGTCTCAAAGGGATCAGTGAAGCAATCTCACTGATGAAGGTGAAACTGCAGATGTAGGGTCCTTTGGAAAGGCAGGGAGTAGAGAAGAAGCCTGTTTCTTAATGTTCATGCTCACACCCCAGCACGGGTGATGGGCATGCTGTCCAGTGTGCACACAGAGGAACAGGCCTTCTTCCCTGTGAAGAAGGATGGTGGTGCACAGTGTGGATGGACTTCATGTGCTTTAGTTCCAGCTGTCCTCAACAACCCCATCCCATTGCCAGGAAATCCTGAAGCAGTTCATCTCTGGTGACCTGAAGGCCTAAAAGGTACTATGGGGCTGGTAGTAGCTGTAGGTGAGGGACTGGGCAGTTACTGTCACAACAAGAGGCACAGAGCGTGCAAGTATGGGGTACCCTGCCCTGTGCCAGCAGGGAAGGGCAACAGGAATCCGGCTGAGCCACATGAAATGGGTCTTTGGTCCCATGGTAATAAATATAGTGAAACAGCAGCACCACCTCTCCTAAATGAACATGTCAGGGTTAGCACAGGAGGAAGTTTTTCCGCTGGCCATACTTTGTGGCACTTAATTAGAATTTTGTCAGCTGAAGACAGCTATTATGCGAGATGGTCCTTCACTAAACATTGGTAAATGTGTCACTGGTACTTATTCTATGAGACATTTCAGTAACATACAGTTGTATTAGGCAGATAATGCCAAGCAATCAAAAAACGCTTCTGTACTCAAATGCTTTTGTTCCTTATTTCAAGGTGTACATTGAAGGTCCTGAAAAGCTTCAAAATGGTAGTCCTGAAGAAGGATGTTCTCTGCTTGACTGGTGCACCAGAGACATGGTACTCTTGAGAAGAATGTTTAAGCACAAGCTGATGTCAGTCCCTGTGCCTGGAGAGGTTGAAGCAGATGCATACATTGCACTGTTGTCATTGGAACTGAAATAAACCTTTGCACCTGTCCAAAGAGACACTCTTTCCTCAGTAAGATCCATACCATTTGTGTGTACCTTCTAGCATATTTCTGACCACTATGCATGACTGGAAAGAACCACACTGTGTTTTAATTCTGAACTTAGTTCTTTTTCATATGAGGCTGATGGCTGGCAGTGGTATGACAATGATTTAGTGATGTGGAGCTTCTGCTAAGCTAGTATCAACACCTACTGCATTGAAAAAGTTACAAACCAGGCATCAGACAGCTACAACTAGAAAGACAACATTTAATGAAATGTGGAGACATCTTCACTTTAGAGTAACAAATCGTACCTTGTAGGCATATGATTTTGCAAGTGACATCCAACACTCAACAGTTAGGCGTCTAAACTCCCCGAATAAACTGTGGGAATAGGTGCATCCCTCCGAACTGCTGTCAGAACCAACATTTATCCTGAACTGAGAGCCAGCAGGAGCTGGCAGTAAGGAAACACCCAGCCCAGCTGTGGTTTTCTGTCCAGCTGAATATCCATTTGTGCCTGATCCAGCCACCTCCTCCATCAGGGGAGAAATTCAGTTCCTTTCTTTCAACAGAGTCAGCTTTCTTTTTTTTTTGTTTTTCACAGTCCCCTTTAGTATAACAGCCCAATAGCAATAAAACTTGTCCAGCACATGGACCCGTGCCCTATGTGTACCTTCCATGTGAGTGTGATTCAGGGTGCAATTGCACCCCCCACCCTAGGGTCCCAGTTCCAGGGTTCTTCAGCTGGGGTCACTCCACAGGCCGCTTGCTCGCCTGTGCCATCACATAGCAAAGGAGATCAGATTCTTTGTGTCAGACCATAAGAAGGATCTGATTCTAAGGCACCTGGAGAGAAGTCTTAGTTTCTTTTATTTTTAAAGATTGCTTGCACATTTCACACTAAATGGAAATTTATGAGCAGAAACTGATATTTCCTGGCTGCATATATCCTAACCACTAAGCAAAGGCATTACTGTTACCATTTCTTTTTTTTCCTGCCCCTGTTTTATAAAGAAGCTATTGCACACTGCTTGCTGAGAGGGGTCTGGTCCTGCTGGTGGCTGGGTCTAGCTCCTCAGCGGATTTAGCTCTGCTGTGCTCAGCTTTGGCCCACCAGCTGCTCATGCAGGAGTCCTGCCTGGGCTGGCTCTGGGTCTCTGCAGGGGCTGAACTCTGGGGAGCAGTCACCCCAAACAAGGAAGGACATTGTCAATTTAATTAGGTGCTTCCAGGCTAAGTTGCTGCTGAAGATGATTCTTAGATCACAGCTTTCAGCACAGCCATCAAAGTTTGAATCAAACTTCTCGTACCAACCTGCTTTAATGTGCATGCAGAGTTACACAGCGTAATAACATTCAGGACATTGCAGGGAGGAGTTTCATGGTTCCTTACATGATACTGTCCTACCAATCTGCCATCTAAAAGTGAAATAAAATCTCCAACTGCTTAATCTGTTAGTTATTTATCTTTAATAGTTAACTGAGGCAGTTTTAGTACCCACAGACTCACAGAAAGGCATCTACAGCAGCATTTTGCAGCAGGACTGAATGATCATTGTTAAGAAATCGTATCTTCCTGGATAAAACATTTATTTATAACGTGTGGAGTTAACAGTATTTCTCATCTGCGACAGTAGCTTCTACAATTGTTACTGGCAGGCTATTTAACAGAAGCCAGGCTGTTTAACCGTGGGGTATGGGTATAAAGAGCACATGTAGATGTATTTCAGGAACTAGAAAGCTAATTTTGTAATATGGAGTCAAGCAGGGCATATGGTAGATAGCAGTCCCCTTTCACATTCTAACACAGGATTGAGATTTCTTAACAAAGGCAATAGAGTTGCAAAACAGCATGACTTTGTTGCAGTTAGTAATTAATGAGGTGCTAAAAGTGCCTAAACAGAGGATCCCAGACAGAGAATGCATGACTCAAGAGGATAAGAAGCCCCCATCATTTCAAACAACAGTGTCATTTAAATAAACAAGCAGCAAGTCGCTGGGTTTGTGGGGTGGGAAGGGTGCGTTAGCAGCCGTCGCTGCAGCAGCATGCACGTTAGCCAGCGCTTTCCTGCCTGTGAGAAACCAGTTGTGCTTTTCCAAAGGCAGCCAGAGCCTTAAGGTGTGAAACATTTGTTTAATCCGTTATTTGGGGGGTGGGGGTGGTGGGGGGGGTGGGGATAACACAGTCATCGTTGCTGCCACTTTTCTGGTGGCATGTTAGTCAATTCGATTTATAATCAAACAGCAGTGATTGCCCTCAAGGCTGTTACCAGCTACATTCTATGCAGGATGGAGTACCTGGCAGGCCTTTTTATTTTCCTCATAAGACATAATTTCTGTGTTCTCAGATGAGATATAAATAATTTGGCTTCCGCTTTTTGAATTTTCCTTTTGCATTTTAACAAGCATGGGAGATTTTTTGTCATTCTGCACAGCACTCCAGGATTATTTTTTTAAGCAAAACCAATTCCAGTTTTACTATTATATGAAAATAGCAAAAGTTTACAAAGTGTTTGTCCTGTAATATTTACTTTCATTCCAACCAAACATTTATAAATAGTTTGAGAGAAATGTGGCAAAGCACCAAAGTCATCCACTAAAATATTTCATAAGAAACTATAATGTGAAAGGGGAATAAAGGAGCACTTTTGGAAGTTATGTTTGTTAGTGAATTCTTTTTTGTGTAGGGGGATATGATGCAATATGTCATGTTGACCCTTTGGAGTCTATGGCATAGTGATCCAAATTTATTCCTGGAGGGACTGCAGCTCACTATATGTGTCGTAGTCAGATTGAATGTATCTACACATTTCTGCAGCTAAAAAGACGCTAGGTTGTTTTTTTTTTTTTTTTCCCTTTCTTTTGTGGCTTTAGAAAACTAGTGCCTGAGAATCCATCACATGCTGGGAAGTGATGGAGCTAGTTAGTAAGAAATCTAATTTCTCTATTTTCAGATCCAGGCAGCTACAGTATGTTTTTTCTCTCCAGGTACCTTTCCATCTTACTGCCTGGCAAAGAGAGAAGAAAAAATGTGCATGTCCTTTATTCCCTCTTTGTTATTACATATGAAACTTAATGGAATATATTTGATATTCTGTTCGGTTTTCATTAGAAATGTAGATATAAATGCTTTGGAAGACTCTGTGTCTTGTTTCCACTGAGCTCTTTCTTGAAAATTCAGTTGCTTTTTCTGTGCTACCTTTTCTTCTGTTCAATGTCCTACTACTGCTTGTAATCCTTTGCGGCTCCCCAGTACTGAGCAGTAGCGGGAGTATTAATGAACACAGAGCATGGCTGAATATTAGTGTTTCTTGTGTTGTGCACAACAGGACTGAGGGAGTTTAACTGAAAGAGTTGTGAAGACCTCAGTAACTGCATTGGCACTGCTCGTTTTGAAATAGGTAACTGATCCTGCTTTTAGAAAAAACAGTCATTTGGGATCTGCAGATGTTGCAACACTGTGTTACGTTTGTTTGAATCCCCAAGGGTCAATGTGAATGAAGGCCCTGTACTACAACGGTCCCTACAGTGGGTCCACTCTGCTCTGACTCGTTACTACAGACCAAATGAAAGCACTCCTACTGCCTTCAGTTGAGGAAGACAGGCAGAATTTGGTCCCCTTTCTGGAAAATGTAGGCATGCACCATTACAGCTCTTTCACCTCTTATTAAAAAAGATCTTCCTTTGTTTTCTGGTCTCAGTGAGGCACTCAGGCACTCTGGTCTGAGCCCTGCAGGGGCCTGGCTGTGACCGGCACCCGGCAGAGAGCTCTGCTGAAGGGAGGCTGCTGGGCACAGAGGGATTATTCCATTTGGAGCGAAGTACATTTCAGTGGGACTGCTGTGAGAGAGTTTCTGCAACAAAAAAGGAATCTCCTCTATCAAGCTTTTCCTTAAAAATACTCTAGAGGGAGTCAAATCTAAAAGTTTATTTATCTTTAAAGTATTTCAACTGCAGTTCTTTCTTTTAAAAAGTTCTGTTTGTTTCCTGTTTATTTATTTTAGGCCTGTCTATTAATACAGCATTTTTGTTTGAATGTGTTTGTACATTTTCAGATCAGATATGTGCTAATAGTACTTAAGAGGCATTACTGGGAGTGATGTGTCACTGTCACAGCAATAAATAGCCCTTGAAACCAGCAAAAACCCATTTTAGCTTTGAAGGAAACAGAGCCCTAGGAAGCAAAAACAGAAAAGAAAGTGAAAGACTTTCACATTCCAAAGAGAGGAAGATACTGCTTGTATTGAAGTTCATTTTCTGCAGTGCTTAATATGACTTCAGTATGTGGTGGCACACTAAGTCTATTGCATGATAAATTCATGTTAGAAACATAATTCTGAATCAGATACAACAGCCCGTCAGTTACACATTGGTATCTTGGATGAAGGCTGTGGATGTATCCTATTTAAAAAAGTGAGTCCACTTTGGACATTGATTTTTGGTTTGAATATGCAACTATTCTTGCTTTGTAGTGGTCACTGGACTGTGCTTTTAAGAATTAAACCTATATTGAGGTAGAAGGGGAGGGAGGGCTGTGCCACTTCAAAAATTATTCTGGGTACAGTGTCTCCTGGAGCAGAGCTACCTCTCTTTAACCTCGCTTTGCATATCTATTGTAGCAGCAGACTGGAAATTTTCTGCTTTTATTTAGCTTCCACTCTTACAGCTGCTAAATGTCTCCTGGCTTTCTGACAACAGCAGAAAACAAGCATTTGTCAGAAAACTATGAATCCAATTTCTTCCCTTAGAGAAGAGAGCAAGCAATGCTCATGAGGTTCCCTTGTAGAGATTCCTCCACAATCGTTGAAGGAATTACGCCCACTGCCTCACAGAAAAGACTATCTGGTATCTGGAAACCCAGAAACTCCACAAATTCCCTGAGATCTAAACACCCAGCAGAGATAATGAGTGGGAGGCCAGAGCTAGCAGTTGAATTTCAACCTGGTTTCACTCATCAATGAACACAACCTGGTATGACTTTGCAAGCAGAGCCTCGCTTGTGCTGAGCCTTGTGCTGTGAGGGGATCTGTATTTTTTCATGGGGGAAATGGGAAGGACGTGGGGGGAATAGTCATGGGGTTAGAATTGATCTGACCTCATATCTGCATACGAACTTGTTATCTAGACTGCTTTAGTAGACAGTGGAAAGACACAAATATTTTATAACTGGTTTATTTGTCCTGTGATAGATGTCTAAAAGAGCTGAGTTCAATTGTGTCCTCAAATATGTAAATGCCTGAAGTTAGATTGAAGACCTTCCCTTCTGCACTGTTGTGTATAGACAAATAAACATGCAGAGGGAAGGTTGAGCAACTGGCAGAGTATGAGAAATTTAATTCTAACTCATTGATATTTCTGATTTCCAAAATTATTCTTGTAGGCCTGAGGCATTTTGAAGAAACCTCTGGAAAGCACTGCTCCCTTCCTCTTATGCCCGTGCTTCCTAGGATGATGAGAGCACTTTTCTGTTCTGTGGTAAAACCATGCTTGTGTCCCTCTTTGCCATTACATTTGCTGTGGACTCTGCAGCAAAAGATTAAATGGGACATCTTACCTAACAGTGTTGATCATGTGGGCACAGGCTTTTCCAGCTCATCATCATCTGCAGCTTACCATCAATGCTTTTCCCAGCATTTGAGCTCCAGAGTAGCACGTTGCTCAGGTGGCTTTCACTGCCTGTCTGACCAGCATCAGGGATGCGTGACCAGCAATTGAGCATCCCTGTCTCTGCAGGCTGGAGGATCTCCCTTCCTCTGTGACAGTCTCCCTGCTGGAAAAGTCCTAGCTGATCTGGGAAAAAGGAAATGATTGATCAGAAACCACTGGTTACAGCAGGGGAGAGCCACCTTGGTATTCCTGTGTGGAGCCAGGAGGGACAGGGGTTTGATTTCTAGCTCTCCATATGCTCAGAAGGTGCCCTACCCTACCTAACCTAATCCAACTGAACCCAACCCAATGCAGTCCAATGGTTTCTGTCTGGTCCTGGCTGGAAATTCTCCAAACTTTCCTGATAGTGTCAATAAAAAAAAACCCACCAAAAACAACGTGAGAAACTTTAGCTTCAGTGCATCCCCTTTTCTTACAAAGGTGTTAGATTGAAAAATCTAGTTAAATTCCTCAGAAATATTTTTCCTTTAGCTCTTTCTAACTGTAACAATGAGCCTCTCTGAGGAACAACACGGGCCATAGGACCAATGGATGAACTATGGCTGTGTTTTTCAAAGAAATCAGCTGGATGAAGAGGAAGATGTGGTTAATATGACACATTGCCCTACACCTCACATTGGCTCAAAGAATATATTTTCCTTCTCCGTCTCTCTCTTTCCTTCTCTCTTTTTCTTGTTTTTCTTTTTGTTATTAAATAAGATGGATCAGGTTTTCCAAAATTCATGAAGAGGAAGTGCATCTCCTGGTGTCATTGTTTATGTACAGAGATTGACTGCTCTCTGTCACATTCAAAACCCGGTATCACTAGAATGTTATGAAAGGACATTTTGTTTAAATTAGATGGTTGGCTGCTGCTTTTGCCTCGTCTATGCTTTTATAACTAAACAGAATATGTCACACTTTTCGTCTTCAAAGCACTTTTTATAAGAATTTACTCATCAGTCTTCATAGTGACATTGAGAAATATCATTTCTACTGTTGCATCCATGAAGAAAGACGAGACAGAGACCTGATGAAAATCACGTTTTACTTACAAGTTACCCACCAGTAGTACTTCTGTTGTGGTACTGTTGATGGGAGATCTGGTGTGGACAAGCCAGCAGCAGCCGCCACCGTGGATTGCAGTCTGCCCTGCACCACAATTAGATGATACGGTTGTTGAATTAACAGTGATCAGTCACAACAGTCTTACAACTATTCCTACCTATTTATGGAATTGCAGCAGTTCTTTGGACAAAAATCAGTACAAACACAGAAAAAACAGACTTGCCCACAACCAAGTCTATTAGCTATTGCAACATAATTCTTGTGTAAATACTCCCATTAAGTTCAGCTGGAATTATGAACTCTTAACTCAGGATGCTCTGTAAGTCATGGCTAGGTTGTGGAGAGGTGAAAATAGAAGTGCCAGTAATTCAGTTTAAATGGCTTTTCCTGTTTGGGTATTTTTTTTTATTTTCCCTCCCAAAGCAATTGTTAATCTTGAAAGCAGATGCCTCCAAGGCTGTCTTCTCCTTCCTGGAGGAGCGTGTTGCAAACAATCTTACATAGCAACGAGGCCTGCCTCACACAGGGCCTTGGAGGGGCAAAAAGGCAGGGGGCGTGGAGCAAAATTGGGGTAGTTGGGCAGTTCTCGAAGGACAGTGAGTAGCATTAGCCCCATGAGACGCTAGTTAATGACAGAAATGCAACGCTGTCATCAGAAGTACTGTGGCCCAGATTTGCACTCTCAGGTGATACAGCCTGCAGGGTCTTTCCAGTTGTCTGCCTCAGGACAGGAATGTCGACGTACATATAAACCCATTTAGGGACAGCTAATTAACTTTAAATTTATAACCAGTCTTCATCCAGATTGTTTTGCAATAATCGTGAGTCTCCAACACTTTGGCTTCACCTAATTTAGTTAGAGAGGTGAAGTCAAACCCATCCAAGCCCCTATATAAATATTTTTATTTAATTTCTTGAAACTGGCTCTTTTTAATTCACTTAACAGCTCTTCTTGACAATTAAAAAGCCATTTAAAAAGAGGCAGAACTACCTCACCATACAGGATTTCTGCCAGCTATTAAAACCATAGAGAATGTTGCACTGGGGCAGATTATGTTGCATCTGCCCCCCTGGGGATTATTTTCCTGCCTCTGCAGTGCCTTTTCCAAACTATTGCCAAAGACAAACACTACAATATTTGCAGATTCAGGGTGGTTATGCCTCTGCTGCCACCAGAAGTCCCTGGTTCAGCTAAACCACTTACACACAGTTCCCTAAGAAGAGCCTGTTTCATGCCCAGGCTTAAAGAGGAAAGTTCTCATTTTTCATCCATGCTTTTCTGACTCATCACTGAAAAAACTGAGGAGGTCTCCTTCTGTCCTTTGCAAAATCCCACATAAGATACATGTCCCCTAGCACTCAATGCCTGCGGTAAAGGCAGAAGCACAAGGACATGGAACTAAACTAAACTCAACTTATTTGAAGTTGAAAGAAGAAGGTAAAAAAAAACAAACTGAAGAAACAGAAGGAAAAACAAAGCACATGCAATCTGAGCTCTTTTGCAAATGCCATTCTTACTTGTGGCCTTTTTATAGTGGACTTTGGTGGAACTGGGTCCTGAATGAGTGTAAGATGGATACTAGACATGATTCTACAATCCACTGAGTGTTGGTCAGCATTAACATCTGCATAGTTACTTGTTAGTGGTGTGCAGCTTATGTGGATAGCAGGGTGACTGTGCCATGGTTAAAGACAGACATGAGCAAACACTGTGCTAAAGATTTATAACGCAGGGGTAATTTCATGAGAATAGGTCTGTACCACTTCCAGCACCTGCTGGGATCCAGAAGCAAAGTAGCTGCTTTGATTGAGGATGAACCCAAGGTTAGGAAGCCCTGCTGGGCCTGGGCTGGTGCTGTGGGGAGCCCAGTGCTGACCCAGATGATGGGGGATGGGGTGCCACAGGCACAAGGTAACATGAAGGCATATGCTCAACTGAAGCATGGCCTGGTGGAAAAGCTCGTACCTCCTCATGGGTGCCCATGTACTCACGGAGTAGGTGTGTGCAGAAGCAGCTCCATTTTGGGACAGCTGGCACTGCCCCACAGGACCTGAGCTGATTTTGTGCTCCACATGCTTCTCCACTCATCTCTGCCTTCCTGTATTATCTGAGCTTCACCTGGGGTCCCTGCCCTCCTCAGCACCCAGTCTCCACTCCAAACAACACAGGGTTAACCAGAACTGTTGCAACAACTGAGCCTAAATCTTAGTTTTCTCCTGCGAAAAAAGGCTGCAGAAAGACTTTCGTAGAGATTGGTCCGACTATGAAAAGAGATGTCCATCTGAAGACTAAGAATAAAAATGCCACCCTGAAATGAAACCCCAGAAAAGACTGAAGAAATGGGAGAACTACATCCACTTAACGATGCTCCAGGCTGTCTAGGTGGCAGCCTGCTGGGGCAAACGCCCTGGGTTAATGGAGTAACCTCTCACCCCTGGAAACTAGTTTAAATCTTGCCTTAGGGTAATAAAGGAAAATTGCATCTGATGGTGTCAAATTAGTCCCTAGTGGACTTTTCTCCCCATCACAAATTCACCAGAAATTTCACACAATTTGTCATGATTGGCAGAATCTGCTGGAGAGAAGCTGAGGATAGGAATAGCTTGGGTTTTGTAGGCTGGAGGTCAGGGGCTGTTTGCAAAAGGCTTTAGCACTATCAGGCCTTCGCTGTCAGAACAAAGACCCAGAATCGTCCCCACTCTTCAAAACAAGGGAAACAAATAGACAACCATCATCTCATGACACAATTAAACTATTATTAACCTCTAGAGCCAAGGAGGTTTGTCAGAGACAGATCTGACCTATCCCAGTTTGACATCAAAGTCTCATTCAATGAAGTTATTTGGGGTTTACATTGGTCTAAATGAGATCAAAAAATATAATCGCATGCTAGTGTTTAAAATAATCAAGTATTTTAAAAAATAGTGGTCTTGGCATAAACAAAACTTCAGTTTCTGATGAAATTTGGCCTTTTCACATGGACCACAGTGTGTGAAATATCAGCTCAGAGAGTCCCCCTGCATGAATCTGCAGGCGTATATCTGCTTCATGCCCAGGTACGTGTCTGAGTCTCACACTTGAGCTGTGCACACAGAATTTGAAGATAAATAACTTAAAAAGCATATCCTGTGCATCAGAATTTTGAACAAATTATTTATAAAGAAAT
This sequence comes from Leptosomus discolor, assembly GCF_034619465.1. Classification (NCBI taxonomy): domain Eukaryota; kingdom Metazoa; phylum Chordata; class Aves; order Leptosomiformes; family Leptosomidae; genus Leptosomus; species Leptosomus discolor. The sequence goes on from NC_141392.1 coordinate 68,114,662, forward strand.
AAAAAGACCCTTTTAGAAGGCTTCAGAGAAGAATTAGAAGGATAGGGGACCAAACAGGGAAAAAAAAAGAATGTAAAAAAACACCAGTAAGGTGGGGTGTGGATTCATTTTCAGAGCTGATGGGAGGTCAGGCCCCTCTCCTCTTGGTTCTGGTTCTGAGCAAAACCAGCTCTGATGGAGCTGGGACCCTGCTAAGAAATGGACTGGAGAACTTAGCTCAAAGTCACTTCATTCAATAGAGTAATTTGAGAAATAAAATCCTTACTCTGAATGCTTGTAGAAAGAGACAACATGCTGGCCCACATGGCTCTTGGAGTAGTAACACTACCTACTGACACAGTCTGATGTTACTGTATGCTGCCTTTGAAAACATCACAGCCCCTTTTTGTGTTATTACTGGATGTCCTTACTGCAAGTCGCAGGACTTGTCAAATGGCTGCTTTCCAGATTTATTGACTTTCCTCATATCCTGTTGAAAATTCTTAATAATGGTGCTGAATTGGATATAAACATGTGCTTAATGTCTTTGAACATGAAACTTAAGCACTTTGCAAAGATTAGCTGAAATAAGTGGCAATAACATGTGTGTTTTCTTTTCAACAACAGGCAGAAACGCTATGCCTGTTTTTTATGAAGAGGGTCCCTTGACAAAACAAACTTTAGAAACCTTGAGCTACCCTGTCCTGATGGTCATTTTGGCTGGTCCCCACTGGCCTTTCTCCGTGCTGGCCAAGGATAGACATGGCGGTGCCCTGCTGCAAGCCTGGCACTCCCCTGCGCCTGTGGTGGGGCCGTGTGTGGGCAGGGGGATGGCCGGCAGTGAGCCTGCAAGTGGAAAAGTGCTAGAAGCCCTTGCTCTAGAAGTTAGGACCCTATCTGGGGGTCTGGGAGCATGAGGGCAGCACCAAATCCAGCCCTTGACCTGTTATGTGCCCCGCGGGAGATGTGGTTTCATGGCCATCTTTCATGGCAGGGCCTGCTTGGGGAGTTCTGTCTTGCTGCCTCTCCTGCCTGTTCCTCTTCCCCAGCCCACCGGGCTATGCCGGCATGGATTTTGTGGAGACCCCTCGGCACAGTGCCTCTACCTGCTATACGGGGTGGCCACTGCATAATGCAAATAAGTGGTATGGTGGACATCTAAATGAAAACTTCTTTTTTGATATATACATATATAAATTTTCTGTATAACTAAAATACAAAAAAAGTTAAAATCAGATAACTTAGGTGTTCTGGCTGAAAAGTAAAATTCTTATGTCCATTACCAACTGTTCACACCCTTAGCAGCTTCCTTTGAATGATTAATATCACAACTTTGCATCAAGCTTTTCTTTAACATAGTCTGTTGCATTGAGGATTCCATATCTAGCTATCTGATATAAGTGAGTGCTAACATTTAAATAAAATAAATCTATTTTCTGGTGGAAGCAATTAGGTGGATCACGCTCTGAATAAAGTGAGGTTTTGTAGCTCTAAAGGCCAAATACAAAGCTGAGTTAAGAAGTGCATTAAGGTGAAATGTGTGGGCTCGAGTCCTCCCTGGGTACTGGCAAGATGAAGAAGGGCGAGAGGACTCAAAACTGAAATGTAATTAAATTATTTATAAAAAATAAGCCTTTTTCTAAAGTGCTCTCTCATTTCCTGTTTTTCTCAAAAAAAAAAAAAATTCCCCAGAATGAACTGACTCAGAAAACCTCCCACACCATTTGCCACAACTTAGGAGTAAAGTTGACCTGAAATTCAACTTCATGTCAGTTTCATCTTCCATATAAGCAAAAAAAAGCAAATGATTCTCAGCAAGTGCACAGATGCATACAAACATGTCCATCCTCTGCCACATATAACCTGCCCCAACCTGTTCAAATAATACTGATTTTCATCAAAATCTACTGATAGAGGGGAAGGTCACGGGATATGATGTACAATGGGTAGCTGAGGAGAACCAGAAATGGTGTCACGGGCAAGATCTGACAGCAGAGGAAGGATACAGATCTACACTTACATTAGTCACGGTTTCTGTACAAATCCATGTAGATTTTTTTTTCCTTCAAAAAAATACTTGGCTTAACTATTTTAATCTAAACCAGCACTCTTAGCTAGTAAAAACAGTGAGGTCTCATCTTTTTGCTGGCTACTTGCTAACAGCATAAATTAGACTTAGAAAATTCTTTCTGCTGTGGATGTCTGAGGCATAAATAACACCATATGTTCAGCAGCAGTTTAAATAAAATATCATTCTTACCTTGACAATGACACTCTAATTTAGGAGCCATGGCTGTAATTAAAATGCAAACACTGAACTGTTCTGCTAAAACTTTGTAAAATGCTATATTATTTTTGAGCTGCTTTAAACTATATAAAATACTGCATTATATTTTCAAGGGGAAATCCCCATCATCTTCTAGCCCTGTGCTGCCAATATATACCAATCAGAAAATCTAAATGTCATCAGGAATGACCCACAGAGTGAAAAACTTGTTCCTAAGTGCATATGGACCCCACTGGCCTCAGGAAATATTTGAAGAGTGCACACACATTTCATCAAGATTTTTGAAATCCCAGGGGGAAAGGGAGGAATGAAAACATGACAGAGTAATTTAAAATGGCAGGTATTGCTCTTTTCTTGTTCAACACTGGAAATAGGATACCTAATATTAATAGAAGTCATTATTTTTATTACTCCTATTAAAGAGTAACACCTGCCATCTCCCAGATTTCTGAGTGGTTTCATTTTTCCTTCCCTTCTGCAGTGGTGGTTATATTGCTCCGGGTAAGGGCAAATGCCATTACTTCAGAGATGGGCACCTATTTTATCTTCCTAGGAGAATGTACCTGGAACAGACTGTTCTGAGCAGAGGGAGAAATAAACTCTTGCTGCTGAAGCAGAAGTGGAGGCAGCAGCCTCTGAACCCAGAAGGTCCAGACCTTTCCCTTGGGGAGGTGCCCTGCTGCTTCCCCGTCCCGAGGACGACCTGCCCCGCTGCAGCCTGGCTGCTGGAGGTGGTGGAGGCACGTCCTGTGTCAGGATGCTCAATGCTGCACCATGGGGTTCTGCTTTCCCCTTCGCTCTTCTGCTATCCCACAGCTTGACTTTGGGAGAGTTATTCGCCTCCCATGTTTCCCTCTGGCCTTTGAGGAGGGTTATTCAGATGGCAAGGGATGAGCTCCTTTTCCTATTCAGTGCTGAACAGTTTTTAAAACCCATTTCCATAAATAAAAGTGGAAACAACTTACAATTGATGACAGGCAGTTGAATTCCTCCTCTTCCTGAGTGCATTTCATTGCCTGCTGCAGCCTCATTGCCTGCTCAGCGGTCCCACATTCTCAGGACCCTGCTGGAGAAGAATTCACTACTTCCAAAGTCCTGGAATTACACTTTTAAACACTTCAGTCCTGCAATTAAAGTGTCTTTTTCAAGGCTAGATATAGTTTTTTATATATATATATATATATATATTTAGCCCCTGGTAAGATAGACCTTATAAACATAGATAAATATTTTAACCTTCTGACTATACGCAAAAGTAATTTAGGGAGTTATAAGGTTTGACACCAGGCAACTTTGCAGTTGCTGTTGATGTTGTAATCTCTCAGCACAGGCAGGTAGCCACATAGGATGGTGGTGAGAACTTTTCTACCAACCCTCAGCCGCAGGACTTTCAAAGGCATTGCACATATTTTTTAGGCTACTGCATGAAATGTTCCCTTGAGAGCACAGAGGGCTTGGATTTACTGCTGCTGGCACAGGGTATGTGTTGCACTCATTTAGTTAGAGTTTTGCCTATAAATCATGCGCAAGTTACCTACTTTTGGAATGAGAAGCCTGCCCCTGGTGATGTATGGCTTAATATTAGATGCTTTCTAGCATGTGTAGCTGAACTATTGCAAAGTTGGAACATTTTACAGAGATGAGTTTGCTGCTCCGGCTTTCAATGCCGCAAAACACTGCCACTGCTTCCGGATTTTTCAGAGGTTTTCACAGCTTGTTTTCCCTCAGGTTCAAGGACACACGAGTCACGTTACCACCAACAGGGGAAAGAAAGCTTTGGTGATAGAGTCTACCTCAAGGCTGCTGCTGCATCTGGACTTGTTGTGCGGTCACTGGGTTCCTCAGGGAGACAATAAACCAGTGAGGCTTTCACACAGGCGATGTTGTAAGTATATTCTTACAACTTTCGGGCCTTTACCGCTGCCAAAACCCGCTAGGGATATTTTGTGGCATAACGGTGCTGAGCATCCCACTGGGCACAGACACATTTTCAGTGGGTGTTGCGGAGAAAAGAATCTGCCTTCGTAAAATGAATGTGTGCTAGTAAAACCCCAGAGGTAAGAAATAGGAGCTGCTGAGACAGACCAGGCTGGTACAGGTTTTCAGTGACCATATACCGGTTACTGGTGCTGCTCTGTCTAGAAGCAGACCAAATAGTCAGCCTTGCAGACTCCATGAACAAATGACATTGGTGCCCCTTGCAGGTGACCTTGTGCCTTTGTGAGAAGATCTGGCCAGTACGTGCTGGGAGAAGGAAGAAACGGTGAAGAAGAAATATGAGAGAGAGACATTAACAGACAAGAACCTTAAGAACCTTCACTGTGTGCATCAGACTCCAGGTTCAGAGACATGAGTGCAACTTCAGCCCTTCCATGGGGGCCTATGGTTAACCCTCCCTAGTTTTTAGTGGACACATAAGTAGTAAAGGGAATTAGAAATGTGGACTGGTAATTGCCATTCCTAAATTTCACAGTTAACGCAAGTCTGTGTGATGAGATTCAGTGCCAGATGTCTGGGCTGGCACTGGTTGAGGTTGCCCCAGGAACAGAAACAGCGTCACCACATCGGTATGGCACGGGACCCAAGAAAATGAGCCTTGCTGGGAGAAGCTGCTCAGTGCAGTGCTGCACCATGCTGGTTATCTTGTTCCTGGCATTGTCGCTCATCTCTTTGCATGGTGCTGTATGGTGCCATGTAGCCATCAGAGTGTGCTCTGAGGTAATGTAAGGCCATAAGGTCTGCCTTTCCCAGGGCAGAACTGTAGAGGAAACAACCCTCATTGCTGCCAGTGCAAAACTAAGGGGGGACTTTAAACAGTCTTTGCTGTAGGATGCAGAGGGATTTGTTTCCTTTCTCTTCTTGTATCCCCTTTCATTAGACAAACCCCAAATCTTTGTTTAGTAAGCTTTTGCTTTTCAGCACTGCTCTAACATGTAAGGCAGGGGTGCTCAGCTGGAGACTTGCAGGCAGAATCTGGCCTTTAGGACTGATCTTGCCTCCCAGAAAAGTGTAGACAGAGCCGACAAAGCATGTACCAAAGTAATCCTTTCCTTTTTCTCAGGGAAGACTTGTGGCTGGAGAGGAAGCATGTGCTGCGTGGCTGTCTTTTCCCACTTAATCTCTTTCTCCAGCACGCCAAATACATTGCACTGTGTGCTGCACATGCCTGCACTAGAAATGCAGGGGACTGAGGAAGGGGGAGGAAATATCAAGAAACTGATGGCTAGGAAGGCAGAGATAGCAGCTATTTGAACAGGGTACTTCTGACCTTGTCAGTCTTTATCTATGGATAGTTTATCTAGACTATTAATTAGCCATGCCATGGGTGCAGAAACCCCAGGGCAAACCCATGCATCACTAATTCCAATTCAGCAGGATTTATTAAGCTGGACTTTGCAAAATGTAAGTCAGCTATGCTACTTCCAAGGCCACTCAGCCACTTTCCGATGTTGTCCAAGCTAATAAAACCCGACAAGCTTATTCTGATTCCACGCAGGGGCAAAATGAAGGTCTCTGCTCTGCACTCCTGGCATACTGGGGTCCAGAGGGCTTATTACGGCTTGGGCAAGGCAGTACTTTGCTTGAGGCTGGGGTTCACCAATACAGCAACTCCATCTTAACGGCTCTTCCGACCAGATCAAGAGGCACCACAAAAACATGATGCAAAGTACTTATCTATCTTGCTAGTGAAAAAACTCATTTTACTCGTACCAATTTGTTGAGTCGATTGCACTGGCTTATCTTTCCATCAGTTAGGTTTATGTGGCCCAGACATTGTCCTTCCTGTTGTTGTTACTTTGGAAGTATAAAATTAACAAATTTTAAATAATATGCTCCAGTTAATGAATGCAAGTCCACGTTGTATCTGGATCAGCTCGGAGACCTCAGACCCTGTGTTATCATTGTGGACCCATGGCCAGGCGCAGCAGGAGCTTGGAAGGGACTGGAGGAGCAGGAGATGTCTCTAGTTCCAGGCAGACACTGTGGTCAGCGTCTCAGTGCTGATCACTCTGCTGGCCTTCCACCTCGCTCAGTCATGGCTTTTACATTAGCCAAGGAAATTCCAGCCTCACAATCATGCTGTGACACCCCTTGTGAAAAAAAACTGACACCAAAGTATAATAAAAAAAGCTGCTTCTGTATTAAGTGGAAGTTCTGCCACAATTAAAACCTACTACCCAGATGCTGAATTCCCCATAGAATAGTAACAGTCCTCAAGAGCAGAGGAGTGGTTATGAAGGTGGGAAGAAGACTCCAGAGATATAAAGCTATTTATATCAAAGAACACTTTCCTCATGAATGAAGGCTTCTTCCTGGCTCAGAAATCCAATCCAAAAACTTCCAAAGCCTTTGGATTGTTTTTTTCTGAGCATTCTCTGAAAGCACACTGGATGGGGATAGTTTTCACTCTTGCCACAGTTATGCATGTAGCATGCATAAATTCTGCTTTACAATAGCACAATAGGACAGGTCAGCATGAACGTAATTTTAGGAGGTGGGTGGCAAGATCACCCAGTGCACATGCACTGTTCCTGTACAGGTGATAGAGTATTGGGGTGATGACAGCACTGAATTTTCTCTCTGCTGGCTTAAAATTTATTTCACATATGTTTTGCTTTCTGTTTTAACCAGATGATGATTTCATTGATTTGATTGTTATCTTATGAACCCCTTATCATCTTATATGACCATGACTGCCTGCAGTGAAACAGCTCTCCCACATGAGAAACAAAATGCCGGGTCAACTTGTATGCATACTGGTGATAGTGATATGCACCTTATTGACAAATAGCAGAAGGGAATAAAACAGTGTGAGTGGGATAACAAGTTTTAGAATGACAAGGAGTGTTTCCAAGAGTCAGGCAATCGTGTTTCAGAAGTTCCAGAGCTTATCTTGATCAGTAGCCTTTACTGTCATGACTCAAAATACAATTTCTGTCAAAGTTTCACAGTGACAGATCCCTGGTCTACAAGTCTTGCCTAAGAAAAGGTAAAATCAGTTGAGATTAGACCTTCATATCATACTTGTGTATGCAAACCAGCAACTCTCTTTTTTATATCTGAGAATTTTGGATTTAATTAATTGTGCAGATTTCTGCAACTGTTGATATTTGTGTAGTTTTTAGACCATATCTTTTTAGTCTCCAAAAAAAACGAGTGTATGTCTTCCAGCAGAGTCGTCACAACACAGAACTCAGTCTAGTAAAATATGACTGACAATTATACCATTATGTCCTTTCACCCATGAGTTGAGATTTTCTCTTGTTCTTCAGGGGAAGAGGTTTTTCTTCTTAAATCTATAGATCTAGATCTGGATCTGGAACAGTGGGTTTGAAGCAGCCCATGGTGATTTGCTCATCTCACTAAGCTACATTTCAGAATAGGTATGTCTTTTTGTTTTGTGGCCAATTAGTATTACTGTCTGCAGAAAAACTTGGATCACTGGAGCTAGCCTCCAGGACACCATAGCCACCTTTCTGCTGGTTAAAGTAATGTGGCCGACTTTCCTTATTAACCTACTCCTCCTGAAACACGGGCACACCAATCACAAGGTGAAAGGGGTTGATATTTTGGCAGGTACCCCATTTACTTTGGAATAGCCCTGGAAATAGTACCTACCCAAATTAACACAAGTAGGACTAAATTCTGCCTCTTATTTAGCACAGACTTTGTTAGTGAAGTAGGTGGGAACTGAATGCACTCCCAGGAAAAGGATTTTTTGCAGAAACTCCGTTGTTTCCTTTGTCTGGCTGAAGCAAGCAAGGCTGACCTGATCAAGGGTCTTTACAGAACACAGCTTTTGCTGGAAAAGCCCAACTGACACCTGTGAAGTATGCAAATGTCTTTCAGATAGCCCCAGCCAGGCCATTGCCATGGGGTAAGTGTGTGCCACAAGGCGATGTGGGAGCCTGCAGCACAGGAGGCATTACACGGTGCTGTGGATCCACAAAAACTGTCACTGGGAGGGATGAGCAGTCAAGACAGCCAGCACAGGAACCTGCTGTCAAGGAGCAATCCTTGACAGCACCTGCCCATCAACAAAGTGGCTCTGCTGACACCAGCCCTAATATCCTGCCTCCTCTTCCCAGTACGCTGCCGTCAGTGATGCTCAGGGGAGAGCAGAGAGGTTCAGTTCCTTCATCCTCTCACAGGCTGGAGCTTCTGATCCATTTTTTAGCTCTTTCTTATTTCTGGCAGGCAGCACAGCTTTCTGAAGCTGTAAGAAAGGAGTTGATTTAGCAATAAGCATAGTCTCTGCTGATTTGGATTGCAGGGGCTTTGAGCAATTGGTATTACTCATGCCATACCTCCAGGATTATATGAATCTGGTATAAATCTAATCTACTGCTGAAAGTGGTGGTCTCATCCTGTCCTGTGGGCTCAATCTTTCACTCCCACAGTCCTCCCTAGTGTTGTTACTAGCACTTATGTGGGCCTGCGGTGAGCTGGATCAAAGAGGGCATCCCACTGCAAACTAAACTCTCTCACCCACTCCTTTGACCACGAAAAACTCCATACTGATATAAGCAAGTGCTACCTCAGAAGTGCTCGATCTGTCTCTGCTAGGAGTTTGCCTCCCACAAATGGCTCAGGATACCAAAGGAGGAAATTTAAGTGCAGGAAGCAACTTCTTGTTGCTTTCCAGCAGTTGTGGCATTTGTGTTATACTTGTTTTTAAACTCTGTCCAAATGCCAAAATGGGATAAGGCAGATCAAAACTAACTTGAAATAGCTCGAAACACTTGTGAATTCACAACACTTTTGAATACAGGCCATGAAAGGTGCACCTGCTTAGTGCACGCTGCATTATTTTGTTTCATGTAGTGCTTCAACGATCCCTGCTATTTGAGAAAACTATACTTAAAGTGCCAGGAAACCTGATTGAAAATACGTTCGATAAACTCCCCAGGGCAGTTTGTGAAAAAGACAGTGTAGTTCAAGTAGCATCACACATGTTTAAAATTGCAACAGACACTTTGAAACCATGTGTTGTGTAATGATCGGGGTGCTAAATCATGTGTCAAAGCTGAGGGATCTGGTTTCTCTGAGAAGTGCTAATGTTTTTTGATGCTGAGTAGAAGCTGTGTTTAAAAGAAACGATCAGAAAGCACAAGCCAGTTTATGAGAGCATTAGTGCTTCAGATGTGGTTTATCTACTTAGCAGCAAACCCAGCCTGCAGCAAACATATTTTGGACATACGAAACGAATCATCCTATCTGCACACAAACCTCACATAACAGTTTGCCTTGGTAGTAAAAGTAATCAGTGATTAAATTGCTGCAACAGTGAAGTTGGTAAAAAGTGATGTGTCAGAGAGAACACGTTGTTTAGTGGTAGGTACCCTTCTGTTGAAAATGAAGGCTTAATGCTGCTTCTTGGCCAAATCTGAAACACATTAGTGATTTCAGTGATTTGAACTTCATCCAAGACTTTCTCAGAACTGTTCCTAATAATCTGTCTGTACTGTCTTGCACTTGGAGTTGCCCCAGTACGTGCCTGTGAGTCTGTTGCACCTGATATTCTTTGTGTCCATAAGCCCGACCAGTGTTTTGATCTGGTAGCTCAATAAGAATCTGTGTACACTGCGATGAGCTGGACCAATTGATTCCCATTTCCCCAAGAAGAAAGTCCATTTTCACTCTGAAAAATGGGAGCTACTAAAACTCAGGTAGGAGCAGAATGACAAGAAGACCTGGGACACTCATTAGCAGCTTTGGGACCAGAGGGAAGCAAACAGCTTTCAGTCAAGATAACCCCAAACTGGGGTTCTTTGACCTCTGTGAGGATAAGAAGGAAGACCAGATTGGAGAGAACAACAGAGAAAAGCCAGCCACATAGCAACCCAGAGACTGCTGTCTTACTGCGGGGCCATTGACTGATCCAGCTTTTGCCTAGTACTGACAAATCACTTGTTCAAGTGTAAAATATTCCCTGAGCTAAAGTGAGATTTTTCACATAAAGCTTTAGTAGGGGGCAGAACCTCCATTTTCTTTATTTCACTTTTGGTTCCCAGTAGATGTGACTCAGGACAGCCTCTAAGTAGAGAAACCACATTTTCAAACATGTAAAAAGTGGTTTAGAGTATCAAAAGGAACACAACTCCATTTGCACGGGCATTAGTGATAGAAATCGAGCAATTCTTGCGGGTGAAATTGTAGGATACACAAGCGTAGATATATTGACCCATATGGGCTTTTTTTCCCTCACTGGAATTTTCAGAGGAAATTTGGTTTGGAAGCCCAGTGAGTAACTTCAATCTACTGGCTGACCTGAGATTATTTTAAGCCCCAAGCACTTGCAAAGTGCACAGATCCCACAGCAGCTTGCGATGAACAGGACTCCTGCAACCTCACTTAGCATCCTGTTCCTATTAGCCCAAATTTCAATCCCTGCCTGCACAGCGGTGCAGGGCAATTTCCTTTGTAGCACAAATTTCAGGGCAGTGTGTTGGAGACTGAATTTCAAGTGTTTTCATGTAGCACACAAACTTCTTCAGTCTTCAATGTACTCTGTCATCAAAAGAGGTCCACAAACACAGGCAGATACACTCCTACCACAGTCCAACTCCTTACCTAAGTTCAGCTCTTCCAGTGCCACCTCAGCCTCAAAATATGTTAGCAATATAGACTAATAAGAGATTATTAGCCTACAGTGTCTCTTGTGTCTTCCCTCATAATGCCCAGCTCAACAAACTAGATGTAAGCCTCGATATTTGATTTGTTTGAGGATTTCAGGAATTTTAGAAGTACCAACAGTACCAATACTGTAGCAACAGTTCACCTTTGATCACAATCCGTGCAACTGGCAGTATTAAACTGTTGTAAACCACAAACCTTTGGCCATTTAAAGGCCAGTTCATAGGGAGACATTTAATAACAACCCATTTCCGACTTGATAGGGTCTTTCTGATTTGTGCATGTCCCTTATGCTTAATGTGCATATCCCCAACTGCTTAAAGGCTACCCCAGAAAACATGATGATACAGTCCTGGCACTCTGTTCCAATATTGACAATCAGCACGAGGAAATGCTGTAGCTATTAAAACCTGCTGTATCCACTTGCAATCCGTGTGATCTTCTTAACAAGGCCAAGCTGCCTTCCTCGGATGCCATGTTGCTCTACTGTACACCTCACATCACAAAATCTGCTCTGGGGCTACAAAATGAAAGCTGGATTAATGTCAACAACTAGAACAGGTCTGTAGAGTCTGTGTCTTGCCATCTGTTAGAATAAAAAATCCTAGACAGAAATATGGAGCATAACAAATAGGAAGGAAATGTTACTGAGTTGGTGGGCTGTGAGCACTTCAGGGTAGGCATCTGGAAAGGAACAGGGTCTCTCCTAACACATAATGAAAACAATTCAGAGTAATGCCACTTCATACAGTGCTGTGAGTCACAGGATATGTCCTTATGAGTCCTAGCACCTCATACGAGAGGTGTGCACATCTGGATGCAGTAATGAGAGGATGGCTTTCTGCTGTAGCTGTTCACATCCACATTCAGCTAACTCAAATGCCAGGGAGCACCTGAATTAAATTCACCAGGGGTGGCATGCTCTGAAACACTCCGTGAAGACATGAGACTCTTTAAGATTTACTCTCCACACTTGAAAAACCTATCACATGACCTTTGTTTAAGCAATAGAACACGCATGGTCCAAGTCAGTGTTTAGGATGAAGATCTGAATTCAGGGATCAAAACAAAGTCAGTAGCCAAAAAACAAGCTGAAGGTCAGGGTAAGGGCTAGCAACAACAGGCTTCAGTTGTCAGCCAGCCCAGGAGCAACTGCAAGTTCTGGCTGCCCTCTCCAGCCAGTCACCCGGGGTTACTTTAGTATGACCCAAAGCAGTTGCTTATTCAGTCATTCTTGCCAGGCCTCACTGGCAGGGAGGTCTGGTCCAAACCTAGGACCCAGAAACATGCACTCGGTTTTTATTTGAGAAAATAAACAGAGCTAGAGTTTCAAACTGTGGGTGTTAAATGCCCATGAAGAACTTGCATGGTACAGGTCATTCTCCCTCCTCGGCTTGAAATATTCCACATGAAAATCTGGCAGACCATATCTAAGGAACAAACACATTTGTCCCACTGTGGGATCTATTTTGAGACAATACTTAACCAAAGAAGGGCTCAGCCCGAGGAAAACATTTTTCCCAGTCACTAGTATCTTGCAGAAGCAATTTTCAAACATGCTTAACGTTGGACGAAGTCTGCTGTTAAAGTGAATGTCTAAATTCATGGGCATCAACAGAAGCCAATTAAGAGCAGACAGAAAACACTTTTGACAGTCTCCCCCACATAATTTCCTGTGTTGGAAACATCGTAGGAAGATTAATATCCAGTGTAGTTAATATGGAGAAATAAAGAAAACGGTCATCCTTTCAGCCTCTTGCATTTGTGTAATTCTCTTCTTGCAAATGGTAATCCTGTCAAATGTCATGATGGTTTTGTAATTTTGTTGTTTTTTTTTTTTAAATGACAGGGTACTTTAACGGCCGGCCATTACTAATAACTCCTGGTATGCAAAGCATGACCATGATACAATGCAGGAAAACTTCACAATTCAGAGAGCAAAATGATTAAATGCAACCCTCAAAAATCTTTTCCACTTCTGTATAGATTTGTATGAATAGATTTTTTAGAGGAGAGAGACTTGCAGATTGTGACAGTGTTCTTATGTTCCACATGAGTGAAAACTGAGTGATGATATCAATTGCATCACAGTGTGACTTCTTTGGGAAGGTAATTTGATTGACTTTAACTGGAATAATTCCAGATTTGTGTTAATATATCTGAGAACAGAACTTGGTATTTATCTTTCCTTTAATCAATGAAGTGGCTCCTGCTCTTACAGGAAGTCTCATTGAAGTTGATGAAGTATCTATTTGTTGTATATGGCACAACTGATTTATTAGGTTTACACAAATTACAGATTCCACTGAGGTTTGTCATGTGTTGCCTAAACCCAAGTGTTAGCAAAGATTTCCAAAATTCTTGCACTTCTGATATGACATTTTGCCATGCTGACAAAATAAGTATCACATCTTTAAAAAATTGCATTTCATAGGAAATTGAAAAATATGGGGTTTTTCCAATAAGTTAAAGCTAATAACAGAATTTCTACATTTTTTATAAAGCAGAAATACTGGGTTTTTTCCTCAGCTTTATTCATTAGAGCAAGAATGGGAGTAATTTAGAATAGGTGTTTCCAAGTTTTCTAGAAGGTTGTGTGTGAATTTACATGTAGCTCTGGAAATCCCCAAGAGAATTGAACTGAAAATAACAACACAGCTTCTTCAGAATTCTTTTAAGGATCTCTGAAATGGATAGATAGAATATTGTATTACCTCAGGACAGTTACATGAACAACAACTTTGATGGCAAAGCCAGTGTACACATACTCTCTACTTCCTTTCCCTGCATTCATTACTGCTCTACACTTTCTCATCCTGCACTGCAGCTCATGACTCTTTCAGGTATATCAGGGAAAGCTGCTTGTGGGTCCAAGCTACCATGAAGTTATCCCAATTAAAAAAAAAAAACGAAATAAAAATTGCTTAACAAGGAAAGAAAACTCCAAAATTCTCACAGAATTTTTTTAAAAAATAATTCTCACATGTGGCTGCTTTCTTCCATAAAGTGCTTCTTAAAGTTGACACTGGGAATTTTGGTTAAGGTTTCAATTTTTTCCTTTCCATTTCATTTCATTTCATTTCATTTCATTTCATTTCATTTCATTTCATTCCATTGTTTCATTTTTCATTTTTTCCTTTCCTACTCTTTTTGCTAAACTAGATCAAGAGGTTAAGTAGGCGCTCGTATATATGCTAAGATTGAAACAGAATCATATGATAAGAACACAGGTTTTATCCATTGGAGTTCCTGGCTCCTTTGCTGCAGAATATGACAAGTTTGTAGTGAAAAAGGCAGGAGATCTCCAAGTGCTCTCCCAGACAACCTTGATTCCATCAGAGCACATTTTCCTGTACAGAGATTTGCAAAACCTATCCATATCATAATTCATTGCATACGAAGATGGCATATTAGCTTGTAAGCTATACATTCTTTGGGTCTTCTCATGGATATGGGGTCCAAACGCTAATATATAGAAGTGGGAAATCTAAGCCTTTCATAAATATCTTTCAATATTTTGTCTTGGCTTTTTGGGGAAGTATAGTGAGCTCTTATTTCCTGGAAGCTTTTTTCCATGTCTATAGTTTGGAAGTATTCAGAAAGCCACAGTCTAGCTGACAAATACACTATATGTTTCCATGTATTCTCTACTGTTTGGCTACTAAACCCGCCATAGCAGCTTTAATTCTGTTTAGTAGTGTGGCCCTAGTTCTCTCCAGCAAATATGATTCCAGTAAGCTCAGGCAGGCTTTGCTGTCTTGTTTGGATTATTTTCTAGGCAATCTGCTAAGGTGCCGTAGTACCGATAGCAATGGAAAAACTCTTACTTTTTCATTTAAGTGTCAGTACTTTTTTCAGCATCCAAATATAAACACACGATTTATTTATACTTTGTGTTAATACAATTTAATTTATTAGTTTCTATTTTCTTGACTTATTTACATAAACTATCATTCTCCAGCTCTTCTTGCTAGAAACCCGTCTGTTATATGGCAAAAAACCATCCCTGGCACTTCTGCTTTCTGTTACATGTGAGAGATCATTTTGGTTGTTCTATTACTGATTTTTCGGGTCAAAAATATTTCTTCTGCCTCATGCTACTTTACTGTTAGCATCTCAAAGATCCTCTCTCAGAATATTCAGTCTGTAAGCATTTGTGGGGAAGAGCTATTTGCTTCCATGAATGTTTTCTTTGCTGTTTTAAACACAAGCAACTAATGCTTATTCTTAGAATACGGATAGAGCTGATGCCAAGAAATTTCCCCAGAGCAGGGAATTTTTACTTGTTTGGACAGACTTGCAGCACATCCAAACTGATATAAATTCATTTGGGACAATGACATGTTGCTAATTTATATGGTGATAATCTAACGCATTTTAGTTTAATTATTTTATGACATGTGGAAGGTTGGTGTGTATGTATCATTTCAACCAATCCGCATGTCTCATGTTAAATACCTAAGGAAGAAGGATCCAGGAATAAATTTAGGTGTGTCAAAAACTGTAGTTTCACAGTTATTTATCTGGGGAAATGTAGACGGAAGATTATTTTCTGCACAACAGTGTTTCTTCTACCTCAGCATCAATAGGTATTTGTTTTGCTTTATGGTTGTTAAACTCAGTCCCTATCTAAAGGTTTTTTAGGAGGTCTTGATGCCTGAAAAAACAGGCAATAATGGTAATTTATAAAAAATTGAAAACTGAAGAAAAAAGCTCCCAACCCTTTGATAGAAAGATTATTAATGATATACATATAATCTGTTATTCATATTGCTGTGCACATGTTTCTGATAAAAAACATTTTTTCTCACCATTGCACACATCAGCTGAACAAAATGGCACATTAAATTGGCATTTGCAGGATGGAACCATTGTCACCGGGTTTTTCTGAAGTTAGCTTTGCTCTCTTCATATATCCTTTCCCAGTTTTGTCAGTAAAGAAAGAATCCTCAACAAACTTGAACACAACTTTGCAATCTGTCTGCTGAGGGCTGTGCCAGCATACTGACTTGTATGCTTCTTTGAAGGAGCATGGATTTGCTAAAAGCAATTATAACCACATGGGAACGTTCAAGGCAGGCAAGGAAGAGAATGAATTAAAAATGAAAGAACTTGGAACAGTGTCTTGCAAAGAATCAATGTCAAGAGCCGCTAGTGTTTTGTAGGAATGAAACTATGCAGATATTATCCAAACCAGCACAGTGAGAAAGGACAGTAAGTGTCATTGCCATACAGATGATGTGGAAAGGAGTCCAGTCAAATGACAATTCCTGGATAAAGTCAACAGCAAACACAACCGTGCGGAGCTGGGCTGTGCTGTGGCAACCTGTCACCTTTTTTATGCATATCGTTTTGTTCTCTTTAATTACAAACTAGGATGACTCAGAACACCTAAATTTTTTTATTTGCTTCAGGCATTTGCTGCCTCTTGGGAGCTGAGATTGACCATATGTCCAAGGCTACCCAGGTGCATGGGAGACAGCAGAAACCTGGTCCATGCAACAGCTGGGTCCTTCCAGAGCTGGAAGCTTAAGCATTTCCTGCATCAGAGAATGGACTGGAAATATTCCAGTGCCCACTGCCATTGTGAAAAGAGAAACACTATGGGAAGGATATATGTCCTAAGAAAATCAGAAAACCCAGAGAACCCAAGCGGCTGATACTCTGAGCAATCCTGGGGTCCACAGGCTGGACATTGTTTTGCCTTTCTCACCCAAAGGTGAGAAAACGCCTACGCAAACCAGGTATGTGCAAGGCAGTGTAGTTAGCCATTCCTCCTCCATGACAACTGGAAGAGATAACAGACCTCACCCTTTTCGGGGAACATGCTGTGGGTGATAGCATTGAAGAAGCAAGAGCATTATTGAATATTTTACTGCCCCTGAGAAGGTTCTCACTCTTTGTTCCGTCATCAAGGGAGAGACACTAAACAGCAGAGATGCACTCACGTTGGTCTCTTTTTACCATGTTCACGAATATTTCATTCCTAAACTGAAAAGTTAAACCACTGCAGCTGAAGGGAAATTATACATTGCATTCTCCTCATTAGTTCCCCAAAATGAAAGAATTGCAGGAACATGGGAGCTGTGATGTGACCCTTTTTCAGACAGGGTAAGAAACCAAACCCAGAAGGACACCTGTGCCACAGTGGTGCTGAGGAGAGAGAGAATCTAGCATGGAGAGAGAAGCATTTAAAGTATTATTCTGCTTTCCATATTTCAGAGTAGTTACAACGGGCATGTCTGTGTGAAACAAACTGGCTTCTCCAAATTCTCTGCAGATCTCCCTTATTCCCTTTGTAGCTGTAGCTGAGTGGAGCCTGGGAGCTTCACTTCAGGCTGTCAGCTGTGAGTAGCAGGAACTGCCAGCATAAAAAAAGCTGATAGGCAGCACACAGACCAAATAGACTTGAAGAGCCAATCTTTGATCTTATTAAGGTTTAGTTACCCATCTGTAAGATAAATTTAGTTTTTAACTCTCAGACTGATCAGTGGAAATACCTCTTGTTAAAGACAATGAGAAACAGAAAGGGAGCCTTATACTTACATGGATACTTGTATTTGTGCACATCTCTTTTCAAATGGCATTGTGTTTGCAGTACTAGGAAGACAACAATAGCTTTTATGGCAGCTGGAAATTCCTCAAATAGCATTTAGGACTTTTAGAATTAGCAAAAGATCTCCTTAGACACTGCAGATAAAAGCCTGGCTCCTGGAATTCAGTGGGAGTTTCATCATCAGTTTCAGTGGAGTCTGGATTTCAACAGACAAGTATGAAGTCATAGAAATTAGAGATGGAAAAAGCTGCTTAATCATTCAGACCAGACCCCAAACCTTTTTTTTCTTTAATTTTTATTTTTTTCCTCAGGGACTTCTTTGCTGTCTGAGAACATTTTGCAGACTCTTTTGTTCTGAGATGTTCCTTTCTTTCCTTCCTAAACATCTCAGATCCCTTATTTAGCTGGGGAGCTGAGAAGCAGGGCCAGTAGCTTGGAGCTCCTGATGTTCCTGAACAATGAGTCCAACCCCCTTCACCCTTCCATACCCCACCAGCCCCAATACTCACTCATGCTCCTGGAAGGACGGGAAAGAGCTTCTGTACCCCCACTTCACCTGTAAGACACTTTCCTGACATAATATACACATGAAAATCCCTGCCAAATGAACAACCCACAGCGGCCTCCAGGAGCCCAGCTTTGGCCACTATGACTTTGGTCTGTCCTGTGTCAGTTCAGCATCATACCCTACAATGGAGTTTCTCCATCTTTTGTAGACTTTACGCACCTTATTTTTTACATGGTCTAAAAACCCCTCTGTTAAGGCATACCCTAACCTTAGCAATCGGGGTGCAAAAGCAAGAGGAAAACCAAGATGGTGTTCTCCAAGTGGGAGGAAGATGACACCTACTCATAAAATATTTTTTGAAAACTTAGCAGATTTGGTCTACATAATTTAAACTAGTATCTTCAGTCAGGCAGCTTTCCTGAAAGGGCAGGATAAAACAGAGACGAAATGAGCAGGAGAGTCAAGACGTCTTTATGGAAAGCAGTAATCTAATGGAGCTTCACAAGAGATCTGGTGAAGAAAGTTGAGGAGGTGTGCTAGTATGGTTAAAGAAGGTGGAGTGAAGTGCCAGATATTTAAAGTTATTAAAGTGGCTAAAGCAGCAGATTACATGCAGGGATATTTTCAGAAGTGTCAGGGGACCTCACACCTTTTGATCACAACCAGGTCTGGGAATCTGTGAGTGTGCTGTGTCTGTTGCTGCATAATGCCTTTGATGGTCAGGATTGAAGACACCGAAGAAAATGTCTGTAAGTAATGAGCTGCTTCTCTTCTGTGCCTGTTGAGAGTTCGCTGTTAGGAAGCTTTAGGAAACTTCTTTTTTTTTCCCCTTACACTTGTTCTGTTTGTTCTTATTTCTACTTCATTTTTTCTAGCTATACGTCTTAGCACAATTCTCTTGACCCCGGTGATGTATCACAAAATCTTCATAAGGTGCTGAAACGTAAGATAGGTGCAGGAGGGATGGTGAAAGGCGGCTTCCAGGAGTGGGTACAAGCGCAGGAGGTGGCAGTGGCTACTACAGGGCTCCATGGCTTTATTAAAAGGCAGGTGGGGTGCTGGTACCCTCTGATCTCCTTCTTCCCACAGTAGTTTGCAGGCAAGCTCAGTCTTATCGCCAGTCAGCTGATGTAGACAAAGCTGGGCAACCCCAACACATCAGGAAAATTTCTTTTTCTTTCTTGGTACTCGTGATGCGAAGAACATAAAGGAGGGCTTGTGTAACTGCTTAACTAGGCTGTATCAATGTGTTACCATTTCTACTCCTTCCTCATGGCTTGTCCCTCTTGCTTCCAGTTTTTAAACTTGGTTGCCATTCATTAGCCCTGCAGGTTAGTATGCAAGGTGTGTGCAATATCTACAATGCAGATGTCTATGTGGAGGCTAGTTCCCTAGCCTCTTTTTATTGTCAGTGTGAAAAAAAGGGCATTTTTAGGGTGTTATAAACACATCAACTTTAGAAATCTACTTCAGGAAGAGATAGGCAGTGCCTTACAGGAGCCTCTTCCTCTAACTGTCTGAAAGAAGAGCTTTTGCACTACCAACACACACATGAAGTAAGAGGAAGCCCAACTAGGTGCCTATCAGACATCTGTATATCCGGCTGACATTTTCATTTGGAGGTGTTGAAATCAAACCTTACAAACCTGAAATAAGCTAAAAGCTAGAAATTGATTTATGGGTTCTAGACATTCAAATGTGAAAACTGGGTCTTTCAAGTTTTCAGCAAAGAACTGTATTAATCTTTTCATCATATTCTAGTTTCTCTAAGACAAAATCCTATAGTTTTATCCCTATATGGCTACATCCTATATCTACAGATCGAGACCTAAGGATCTGGTGATCTGGACATCTGTAAAATCTTAGATAGGGTCTAGAAAATGCAAAACGTATGTTTGTCATGCCCATCAAATCCTGGAATTAGACTCATCTGTAGATCTGTGTTTTATCCACTGCCATATGGGAGGGGTATATTGTACAAAGTATAGATGAAGGTATGGGTCTAGGTAGAGATAAAGAGTACCTGGTAAGGGCACTTTGCATTGCAGAAGGAATGCATTAGTGAATATATCGCCTGCTCTTTGTGGTGGATATATGCATTACATTTTGCACGCACTTATCTAAGGGCCCAAACTGCACTCCAGTGTAAATCATTTATGCTTTCCTCTGTTCTTATCAACAGTTGTGTTCTGTGGAGCTTTATAGTTTAATGTGTGATTGTTGGAGATGCAGATCACATTCTCCAAAGTTTTCTGCACGTGAAAAAATAGCATAGCATTTAATTTTAATAACTACTTGTCAAGAACTGCATAGCAGATCACACATGATCTCTCCCTTTTCCAATTAAAAAAAACGTACCTTTAAGAAATGTGGCAATAAGCAGAGGCACATGGGCTGTTTGGCAGCCTGCCTGAAAATCCCTGCAGCCAATGAATAATGATTACACTACAGAGCATCTGCCATCCAGAAATAGATGTGCTGTCTCTTGAACCTGCTAATGTGTCTTTGCACACAACATGGTGGAGGTGAATGTATTTTTTCTTCTGGATGCAGTGAGGAGCCAGATTTTAATTTAAATTAGAAATGTGATTAAACAAGACCAAATAATAAGTAATGTTAGTAAAATATTAAAATATATCATCCATTCCGCTTCAGATTTTTCTGAACAGTTGTAACAGAAAGTTGCTTTCCAGTAGTCTCCTATTAAAAATTTCAACACTGATTGAGATAAATGTCTGACATTGCAAAACAAATGTTTCAGACAACTTACTGAACACAGAGAGCTGTCAGGGCAGGTCAAGCCGTTGCAAGCACTCCTCCACCCACAACAGGAAAAGTATTTTCATTCTCATCAGGGACTTAGTTGATAAATCAAAAGCCAATCCTGCCTTTCTTTACAGCCAGAGGCATCCAGAGAAAGTGCTGAAGGGTCATGAGGAATAAAAATGCCTCCAGAATGTTGGGCAGAAAGAGCAAGTCATAAATAGCTAGAACAGTTATGAATTGGAGATAATAAAGAAAAGATCTGCTTTCCTGCTTTTTTTTGAAGCCACGGTGCCTCTCTCTTAGAAATGAATAGGCACTCAGCACCTTGATACCGGTACCATTCTTTCCTCAAACCAGATCCACTTGTAGCACCTGACATTAAAGCTACCAGACAGTGGAAGTTCTTTTTCTCCTCTATGTTTCAGTGACTTGAGTAGAAGCCACAGGGATTTGCTTTGACTGCTGAGCAAGGAAAACAGTAATTATTCTCAATTCTTAGGACTTCCAAAAGAATACAATGTTATCAACTGAATGGGAATTTAGGAACTTTACATATAGACAGACTGTATCAATCTAAGCCTGAGTTTGACAACTAAGTAGAATTTAAAAAGCAGAAGATTACATGTTACAAATTTATCAGTACTGGAGTAGCATTAATAGGAATATCAGCTCAACTCTCCCATATGCTTCTAAGTGGCTTGAAACTTTTGAATTTAGGATATAAAGCTGAACATAACACATATAAAAATAAATGGCTAAAGTAGGAAAAGGTTTCAGAAATTTTGGAATTGGTGGATTCAGCTTTCCTCCAGAAATACTGAAGACAAAAAATTGATATATATTCTGAGCAAGGCTTCATTTTTGCTTGCTTTCTGATGCCTTAGAAAGTATGGTAATTTTCACAACTTTTCAACAGCTTTTATCACGACTTGAAAAGATGTACAAATGTGGAAAGAATGGTCTCTGCACTGTGATACTGATTAGGATTAGGATGTGAATCTGCAATTGGTTATGCACTAGCTACATCTTCTTTGTCATTGGCTACACAAAGGTCACAATATGTAAAATTATGCATAGCTGGACCAAAGTCATAGACAAAGTAACCAGAACGTTCTGGAATCATGAATCTAAAACTTTACTTGGACAGTTTATAAGTATATTATCTTCTTTTTCTTCTCTTTTATTAAAAAAAAATGTTCACCTGATCTTTCAGGGCTGGATCTAGCCCTCAAGAAATTATCAGGGTTTTGTAAGTCTATCAAGATGGCTACATATTTCTTTCTTTGCTACAAATACCAAAAAAAGTGAAACAATAGTTGTAATTTTAATATACAAAATGAAATTCATCCTCTAACATACAAGCTATTGCTAAAGTGAACGAGCATTTAAAATGTTAAGACTCTGTATAGTTTTCTGATTCTTTTCCTTATAAGTAAAGTTACTTATTGCAATTGTTTCCTCTCAACATCATTCTCTTATTATATATCAGCCTTGGCTCAAACATCTTGATACTATTGTCACACATCAAACCAAACATTACTTGGCAACAGGCAAGGGCAAACAGATAGGCTTACAGCTTGCTTTTATAATTAGCTACTGTGTCAGCATGAAAGCTAGGAAAAAGTCT
Source organism: Leptosomus discolor (assembly GCF_034619465.1). Lineage (NCBI taxonomy): Eukaryota > Metazoa > Chordata > Aves > Leptosomiformes > Leptosomidae > Leptosomus > Leptosomus discolor. The sequence continues at coordinate 68,137,022 of NC_141392.1, forward strand.
TAGGATATGTGGCCAAGGTACATGATCATGAAGTGCCATGCAAGACTACCTGCTAGGCTCATCTACACGAACTGTAGATGAGCTGTCATGAACAAACAGGTATGTAGCAATGCGTAATCTTGGGCAGGGCAAGGATAGTTTCAATGATTAAAATGTCTCATTACTGAAGCTGCACCTAGAAATTTAAGCAGTGATGGACCATGGCAGTTCATCACAGAAATCTGGAATCATCCGACCTAATTTCAGGTCCTTGGCAATGGTGTTTAAGTTATGGGCAGAGACCTGCTAAATTTCTTTTTTTGTCAGTGGAGAAAGAGAGGAGCACTGCCAGAGGCACATATCTGAAGTTAGGGGGGATGAGTGAAAGCGCAACTGTTTCCAGTCATGGGGAAGGTGGCATGTATTGCCTTCACGTCTTTACACATATATTCCTATATAAGGGCAGTTTACATAAGGTGTAACTGAGCTGTGGCTGCTGCAGTTCAGACTGCCCCCCTGCCCACAATGAGTAGATGTTACCTGTGGCAGGAAAACTTCATAGTTAATAGGTTACATGAGGACCATCTCCTTAAAGCACTTGCCTTTGTAGATCAAAAATCATAGTAAAGTGTTCTTCAAACTTTACAGCATGCTAAAAGGATTTATCTAGACATAAAGGAGACATGATGATGCTGGGTGCAGATATAGTGGGAGCAAGTAAGCTGATCAGCGGTGTGGCTGCTACCCTGGAAAACACCACTCAGGGTGCTGGTGCAAGAGGATCTTTAGAATGGCCTTGGGTCCCCACCAGCCCTCCCAGGAACTTCACCACTAAATAATGCCTTTGCTTAAGCTGTGTGAAGCTACATTTCAGTTTTTAATTATGTCACAATCTATTTGATATGGGGATATGCTATGGTGGCTACTTGGCTGTCATGTCTTCTTATGCCTTGCAACAGCTTAGGAGGTAACGCAAACACATTTATAGTGTACATGTGTAAATGGGATTGTACATATATATGCATACAAAAACTGTTTGCTGGGCTTGAAAATTTCTGTGGGTTGAAACTGCATGTTAAATGCAACTGTTCTCATCTGACAGAGGTTTTCTACTGTATTGAGCTATCTGGTTGATACAACAGGACATGCAAGAAAACCAGGACCACCTGTCCAGCTTCACTTCTAGAAAAATAAGTAGGTTAGCTTTGTTTTTTGGATACACTTCAGCGAAGTGATTATAGAGACGTTTTACTCTGAACACATACTTCAAAATGTTTAAATACTTCTCTTTGTCAGGGTCTTTTTTACCTTTATATTTTTGTTCTTTGCTGTGAATATATCCGGTCAACATTTTCCTAACTACAGAACAGCTCTCTGTATAATGTGTGCATTTATTTTCTTGAAAATGTATTGAAATTGAGATACTTTCAGCAAAACAAAGAAGTGTTTTGCAAATTCTCTTCATTCTTGACAACCCTGCCCCAAGGACAGGACCCGTTGGGTCCCAAGCCTTGGGCAATTGTTTTTTATCTGAGAACAGTGAACCATCAGAACCTCCTGTTAGCACTCAGGAAAAGTGTTGATTTCTCTAAATGGCTGCTGGATAGAAGGGATGATTTGGGCTTAACCATTATTTGGCCCAGTATGGACCAAACACTAAAGGAAATCTTGCCCCCTTCCCCCATCATATTTTCCTAAAAAATGGTAGATCTGTTTCCTTATTGTCTGTCTCTGCGAATATTTTTTTGAATGACTCCAGACTGATGTCTTAAAGTTCAGAACATTCACTCAGCAATTTTGATCCACAGGACGATGGAGATAAGGGGTTAGGTGTTCAAATACTTTAGTGATAACAGCAGGGGTGCAGAGCATCCAGATCTATTTCACTGAACACAACAGAAAGCAGAACATTTTCCTGGAGCCCACAAAAGATCTATAAATACTGTGCTATTATGTGTCAAAATAGACACCTCTGTGTTGCAAGTTGATTCAGATTACTTTCTCTAACCAGACACTTATTATTCCCTATCTTTTGTTTCTCTGATCTAAAGCAGCCATAACTTTCAAGCATGGATTTATCACAGAGGTGAGAGGCTTTAGTTCCCTGAGCCATCAGCCAGGGCAATATTATGTGCTCCTGTATTACATAAGGCAATTGTGGCCACATGACTGTGCAGCCCCTCCATTCAGATCAGGGCTTCAACTACCTCTATCTTAAAAGCATCACCCCTCCAAAAGCCTCAATCCAGCTTCTTCTCTGGATAAGATTTGCATAATAAAATACAGACAACTACCAGCTAGTTTCTGTACACTCTCATCCCTCCATGCAGAAGGGATTTGGGCAATTTTTAAGTGTGTCAAAAAAAAAAAATCCATTGTAAACATTTGGTTTTTTCTCCCAAATAGCTGTAAAGGGAAGCAAGAATGGGCAACTCAGGGACTGATATCTACTGTGTATACATTTATAGTCAAATGACTAGAGTTTCATGGCATTGAGAATCCTCTAATATTTATGACAGCATAAAATGGCCTGAAAATGGAGGTACTGTTGGTGTGATGTGAATCTGTTGAATTTAGAATGCTGAAAATTTGGCATCAAAAATGTGGGGGCCAGTTGCTGTGAAGAAATGTACCTCTTCAGAAGTGATTATGGTCCCTATTCCTGTAGTATGGAAACACCATAGGCATCAATGTTTCTATCCTTCACATGTGTTAGAGGGGAAAATGACATAATTCCTATTTATGCTTGAAGAACCAAGGACATGGGCAGATGTACTTCTATTTAACTAGCCAGAGCAGTTTATCAGTTTGCTGCCCTGTCAATTTTTTACCACAAGCCACCAGACCTTATTGTCACATCCTTCGCTGGGATGACATGACTGTCCATATGAGCTCTCTTAGTTTGTCTCAGCCTGCTCAGCGCTGCTAACTTAGACCTTATTTTCAGTTTTCAAACCACACTCTCAAGTGCTGCAAAGGCACATCTGTCTACCCTTTGAGGCAGCAGCAGTGGCTGCATCTTCAAAATAAGGGCCAAATGGGTTCAGCTCCGCAATGCCAGGAGGAGGGCAGTGCAGTGCAAGACAGAAGAGCAACAGCCTCCATTCTCCACCTGTCTTTGCCCATGCCCATAAAAACAGAGGGATGTTCCCCAGACTGTACAAGTGGGCTGTTTAAGACTCTGGGAGTTTGGTCCAGATCTTTTGAGTTTAGGTTGGTGGCTTCAAATCTAGACCCCTCATGCAAAAACAAAGGAAAAGAAAGGTGATTTATGGAGAAATTAACGAGTAAAAACAGTTTGTTGGATGTGAAAACAAGTAATGTTCCCTATTAGAGCCTCAGGAAGGAAAGAGTACTAAACTGAAAAAGATTCGGTCCAGAATATTGGTTGAATGCAGACTCTGCAATGCCTGGGATAAGTTTATCCTCTAGTGTTCTTTTCCACTGTACTTCATTAACTTCACCATATTCATGACATGGGATAAGACAATAGAAATGTGGGAAAATAGACAGGACTTTTACAAAGTAAGATGCTGCCTTGTAACTTTGAACAGAACTGGTCCATTAACGCCTCCTTTAGAGCTTGACAGTCATGGACTATTCCAACTTGACCAGACTTATTTGTGATATTCAATTTCCTGGCTTTTGCCAAGATCAATAAACGTATCAAAACTCAATGTTGCATAAATTGGCAAACAGATGCAGTAGAAGGGGAATACTAAAAAAAAGACCCAAACAATTTACATCAATGCTATGCAAAGTAATTGACATTCTTAAGAACAGATGTTACTTAAAATTCACAAGCACAGATCAACATTTCGGAGAGTAAGGACGTTTATCATGTAAAGATTGTGTTGGAATTCAGGAGCCAAGCAATAGCAAGCAGAAGAGATGCTATATTAGGATTTGGTGAGGCTATATGCCTAGATTCATAGATGGCAACTCCTATGTACTCATTAAATGTTCTTTAAAAAGTTACAGGCTGTATAGGGCATCCAGAGTAATTTTCTGTGGTCATAGGCAAAGAGCACAACTAGTTTGCTGGCATTTCAGATTTTCTGCATCTTGTTTTAAATTCTTTAGATTCACTGTACTATATAAAAATGTGATAGTTTGCATATAGGGAGTTGTGGTTTTGTTCAGATCTGTGGTTTTTGCATCCTGGAAGTCTTGTTTTGAAAGCAAATCTGGTCATTCCGAATTGATTACACAAAAGCTATAGACTAGGTTATAATTTCCATGGTGTGTGTAATATGTGGTGTAGCTGATTGGATGCTCAGAAATTGTGGTAGACCCTCCAGCTTGCTAACTTCCTAACTCAGCAAATCACAAGCCTTTAGATATATATATGTCCCATAGCAAGGATGGTGATGTTATTACTGTACATCTAATTAGATACCTTTTAATGTTACTTTCGTTCAAAAATATTGGAGATGCATTTCATCTGGATTTAGCTCTTTTCCAGATTTTTTTTTTTAAAAAAAAAAGAAAAAAAGAAAGGTATTTATTTTGTACCTCTGCCACGATTTAAAAAATATCACTAAATACTTGTAGGAGATTGCAGACTGAAGGGAATTAAAATAAAACCTCTCCGGGAAAAGGAAGCTTACACCAAGTTACAAAAAAAAAAACCTCTGCATGAGTAATTGGATCCCAAAATGTAATGAAATGTTGGCTGAACATTGTGCTGCATACCGAATACTCTCTTTAACAAGCTGAAATCTGAAAACAGTGGAAACATAGGTCAGAGTTTCTGATCAGAAATGATAGTGTAAGAACAAGGAGCTGTATTAGAAACAGGGTTCCCATTCATAAATATCTTTATGTTAGGCATTGTTTTGAAGAGACCTTTTTTTCATGAACAGCTAGAATCAGAAAGAAACAAAAATGTCAAATAAAAACCTACCAGGGCTTAAGGGAACTGACTCATCTCATGAGGAGAATGATGTTTTTCCTCCAGAGACACTATTCTCACTTGGCAGAAATTGAGAGAGAGGAAATAGAAAATGTAATTTATACTCTGTCAATAAATTTGGGTTGGATAATTTTTAACAGAAATATAATCTCTCACAAAAATAAAATAAAATAACAGGTGAGTTTGTTTGCAGTCGTTGGATCTATGAATAACACAGGCTCAGGTTGTCACTACTCTGGAAAAAAAAAAAGTCAAAGATGGGCTGTTGCATGAGTGCACTTGCAAGAGATATCCTTCTCCTTTAGAACAGAATAGAATCATAGAATCATTCAGGTTGGAAAAGACCTTTGAGATCATTGAGTCCTACCACCAACCCTACTCTACCAAGCACACCCTTAAACCATTATCTCCAAGCACCACATCTAAACGACCTTTAAACACATTAAGGGATGGTGACTCAACCACCTCCCTGTGGAGCCTATTTCAATGTCTGACAGCCCCTTCCCTCTCTGCAGCTCTGGATTTTCCTGCAGAGTGTGGGACAAGGACAGATAAGGCTGAAAGCAAAGCTGGACAAGATTGCTGTGGCCCAGGTCTTCCAAGGTATCAGCAGAAAACCCATTGAAAGCTTAACACAGTGTGAATGTTACTTGACTAACACTGACACAACAGTGGGATACTGAAAGAAAGACAAGGGGTTTAAGTCTTGATTCTGTAAGTGAGGAACAGAAGCATGACAAGCAGTTGCAGTAGTGAAGGAGAAGGAGGACTGTCCTGTGCATTCTGCTCAGTAGTCACTTTCACACCTATGTACCAGCTTGCAAAACACTACACCAGTCCCACTGGACTTCACTGTCCTTTCTATAAAGAGGAACTTCAGTATCTTCTGCTGATGCCTGGAACAGATACAAACATAGGGAAGAACAGATACAAACATAGGGAGAAACAGACACTTTATGTCCAGGTTTCCTTTATAAGCTCCTAAGCTTCACTGAGGGATGTATTAATAGGGTGTTATTTAAAACTTGAACTGTATTTTCAAAATTGAGGCAAACTCGAAGTTAAAGGAATTTTAGTTCCTCCTCACTGTCTATCGCAGTGATATGTCAAATGATATTCCATTCTATGATTCTATATAATTGCAAAAATCCCAGGAAGAGGAACCTTGCCAGACCCTTTCCTTAAGTGTGGCAGATTAACTTCTTCCCACTAAAGTGAGTGGATCTCCTCTGAATTTTATTAGCTGGCTATGTGATACCCATGCTTCTTTTTCACAAGGAAGAAAAGTAAGTGAACTTCTTCCTGCACAATGAAAACGTCATTTTTTTGCCTTTGGGTTGATAATTTCCATTTTAAATTGCCATTGCCTTTGGGTTGATAATTTTTAATACAAACTTGCTATGATCAGGAGAAGTCAGATCTATAAGCACTGTCAGACACCCAGGGCTCAGTTCTCCTAAACATAGGAGAGTATCTTCCACCTCCCCCACCCTTACCATAAAGATATTCAAGGTGTTGGTGCAGAAATGTACAATTCTTTTGGAGGTCCTGTTTGTATCTGCCAGTCCAGTGTGGCAGTTAGCCTCTCTCAGATATTGTAAGATCTCTGGAGTGACACTAAGTATCTGTGTGTGAGCAACTGAATCAAACTAAGGCATTTGTCACAGGAGTTTCAAAAATTTTTTTTTCACTTGTCTCCCACTAAAAGTCACTGGAGGCACATTTGAATCATTATCATTAGCAACCTAAATAACCATCCCAAAGTACTCTAACCTGTCACTGTGCAGCTATTAAATATCTTGCATAAAAGCTGGTACATGTCTACTAGATAATTTGCAGGACACCAGGAAAGGTGTAGAGGTGTATCTATGGCATGATAAAACACAGGACTTTAAAATCAGCACACAGTTGACTATGTTTAGAAGAATTTTTATTGCATTATACATATTCATTAGTAAAATCAACCTGTAATCACAGAAATATAGAATTATACATAAACTTGACTGTATTTCAAGTAAAAAATATGTACTTGAAAGTTTAAACCACACTTTTAACAATGTATTCAAAACACAAGCCATGTTTTGTCCATATTTCATCTGTCTACATTGCCATTTACAACTTTTTCACATGATTGATACACCATTATCTTAGTTTTGTCCAGTTCTAGAATAACAATCTGGGTTTCATGCCCAAATTCTAGTCCAATATCATGTATCCTCCAGCACAGTCTCATAATTCATATTCCTGTCTTTCAAAAGATGATAGTGACACAAGGGGAAAAGATAAAGCACAGCACCAAGCAGCAGATCAAACAGCGCAGGAATTTTTCACATCCTTATCATGGAATCATAGAATCAGAGAATGGTTTGGGTTGGAAGAGACGTTAAAGAACATCTAGCTCCAATCCCCCTGCCATGGGCAGGGACACTTTCCACTAGATCAGGTTGGTCAAAGCCCTGTCCAACTCTTTCCTTCCAATCTAACTGTGGATTCTAGTCTTATTCCTCACCTGCCTGTGTTTGTTAAATAAAAGACAAAGAATAAATTCCCAGGGTAGCATCACTTAGTGGTGTTAGCAAGGTCATCATCTCTGCAGTCCCTTCTCTGTCCCTTTTCCCCTTCAATTTCTCTCCGTTCTGTAGCAGGAAGAGATCACCCCCTGTTGATGCAGTAGGAAAACTTTAAACAGGAACTAAATAATGACTAGTTAAGACAGCTTGAGGAGTTTTGGCACTTGTGATAGAGAGTCAAGGGGTCCTTTCAGCTGCCATGTCTTCTCCTCTTGCATGTGTTCCACAGATCTGTAAGTTTTCCTGGTCTCATGCACTGCTTGTGTGCCCCATCAAGGAGCTGTAGCCTTTCTCACTAGGTACTGAGGCTATGGCTCTTCAGAGTTTCTTCCCCACCATTTCTCATTGACACAAGTTTCCCTTACATAAGATAGGATGATGCCTTGAAGGTATAGGCATCTTTTGAATGAAGAAAGTGCTTTCCTCAGTACAGCCCCCTCTCTCTGCCATCCTGCCCTGCCCTGCCCAGCTCAGCCCCAGGGGTGCCAAGCAGCCGGGGAGAACAGGCCAGGCCTCAGTTCCCTGGAAATGTGTAAGAACAGCTGTAGATACAAGGGAACAAATATCACTCCACAAAAACACAGTAGCATCCCCTCACTTTTGTCCTTGCAAGATATTTTTCCCCTGGAATAATGGAGCCATTCACACCACAGGGGTAACGTGAAGTGAGCAGACAAAGTCTGCCACTCTAACAGATCCCTGTATGAATGAAAGGCATGTCTTGTTTCTTCACTTTGGCCCTTAAACTCAGATTTCACCTCATGTTGTGGCTGACAGGTTGTGCAGTGTATTGGAAAGAAAGAGCCAGCCTATGTAACAATACCTCCTACCATCAGCTGCTGCTAAATCAGTTTCCCTTAGATAAGGACACCTGGACAGAAGAAAGACAATCTGGGAGTTTTCTTCTCTGTAACCACTCTAGTAAGACCAAGTTCCCGGCTGACATAAAGTCACTGACTTTGCTGGAGCTCCACCAATGTAACACAGCTGAAGAGCTGGGCCAAAACAGAGTCATACATCCAGATGAATAAATATTTTCAAATGCTTGTACCTAGGGGGGAGAAACTCAGGAGAGAGAGGACTAGCTGTACTCTTGGCCTCAAATGTGTGGATAAGTAAGAATGGCTATTAAGCATCTACACCTTTGGGACTGTGAATAGGGTCTCCCTCACCTCTGAGTTTTTTGCTTCTCTCTCTTCTCCTTCCCCCAGCTCAACATGTTTGGCATTTGGAAGTTTTGAAATAATTTCCTCCCTTGGCCTCACCTGGGATCTCTGCTGTCCCAGAACCTCCTCCTGACCTCAGTGTTGTGTTTTCATTTAAAGTTGGGGATGTCTATAAATGTCAGCAGTACAGGGCAATTAGAAGTCTGAAAAGGGCTGTAACATAAACCAGCATTATAGTGAAATGGATACCGCCTTAAGCTGCCTGAAATTCACTTGCTGTTGGAAAGACAATATCCTGCCATTCTCCCATGGTGGCCTTCAATTGAACACATTTGGCTGAGGGTTGACCCATTATTAGGGTAAGTCTCTGCGTGGCTTGAAACAATGAAGAAACACAGGGAGAGAGAAGCCAGCAAATTGGGCTGGTAGTTAGCCAGCACTGGGCAGAAATGTGACACTGGATTAGGCCTTAATAGCTGTCTGTGGTGCTATCTGTGAAATCCAATGCTCTCCTTGTTTCCCTGCATTGCAGGGCAGAAGCATGCGGTTAAATGTTGAACGAAATCCCCCCTTTCTTTCTTTTTTTTTTTTTTTTGGGCTAATAGCCTCTAAAACACACCTCCTGTAACTCTAAAAATAAACATTCACTGCAATAACAATTTGGTTCGTTAACAAGGTCCCTTTTTTTGGTATGTCATCACACTATGTTAACTTATGATGTTTCTGGGCAGCTCTGTCCTTGTCCCTCCAGTACACATGTGCTGCTTTCCCTCCCTGCTCTAAGTTGCTATATATAAACTCTGCCTTCTGCCTTCACACCAGCTCCATTAAAGCCACTAAAACACCCTCAAAATTCAACATCCTCCCTCACCGTGAAGGGGAATGAGAGGCATTTCTGCACAAAATGTGTTCTGGATTCATCAACACTACCCTCCCTTTTTCATGATGCAACCTAGTGCAAAGGCAATACGGTAACACTGTCTGAGCACCTGGGAGTACGTTCTAAAGCCAAGCAGGACAAAAAGAAAAAGGTAAAAGCTCCAAAGTGATCTACCCTATGGATTTCTAAGCAAATACATATATTTTTGCAGAGAGATTTCATAGAACCTGCCTCTCTGTTCCTAAGACAACATTTCAACTTATTGCACTTTGTTATCTACAAAAATCCATGCAGGCAGAATTTTGCCAATTTTCTGACAGGGAATTTTGAAAAGAGATGTCTCTGATTTATAAATGTTTGGATTCATTTATGATATTTTTTCCTCTTTGAACCTAGTATGGAAACACAGAACCAGTGTCTTACCTTGAAACATACATGTGAAAATAAGCATGCTTTACTATAACTCCTTCAAGTTCAGTTCGTTCACTGATCCTGCCTGCTACCTAAGAGCTACGGGTATTCTTTTGTGGTACCTTGACTTTTCTCAAAGGTCTCATACTGGATATCCACCTAAACACATTTAAGTCACCATCAGAACAGGCTGTCCTGATGCAAACCCTGAAAAGATTCCCATCACACTTCGAGTCAGGTTGTGAAAGTTTTTGAGAGGATGCTCTGGCAAAGTGGTAGGATGTCAGCACAGCCACTGGATCCCACCAGGGACTGTCTTGGGCTGGTTGCTGTGCTGTCCCAGGAGTGTCCCTGGTACATACAGCCATACTCTGCTACGACATGCGCACTGACAAAAGGAGGTATGGAGATATGTTACAAAGGCTGATTTCAGAGCGTGTGTCAAAACTTCCTAGTCAGTATGATGCTGTTTTAACATCTGTGATGAAACTAGTCTTTCACATGAGATTCACAAACAGGTCACAGCCTGTGAAATTATCAGAGGTGTCAAGGGAAAACCAAAGTATGAGGTTGACACTGGGAAAAATGTGCAATTTACTACACAATGGTCAGTGCAAGTTCTTGTTCCAAGCAGGACGAACTTCCTAGAAGCAAGATTTTGTGGCTCCATAAGGTATAATATGGCTGTTCCAGCACATTTCTAGTCACCCTGAGATGTTTTGCGAACAGCATGGTGTGCAAGCTTTATCTCTGACTTTAGCAGTCCTGTTATGAATCTTAAAGCATACATGGTCTCAAGTAACTATGTTGCTTACACAACAAACATGCCTGCACAGCAGTATAGTGCTGTGCTCCTCATCTACACAAGGGTCAAGTCCACCTTTGGGAAAGAGGCAGGGATGCAAAAAGACCATTACATTTGTCTAAAAATCTCTGTATGTTGTCAGCTGGAGAGAGAGAGGTATGTGAGATCTGGAACAAGAAAAGCTTAACACAGGAATGGAGATCCTCATTATATTTTATTTTTCAGATGTAAAATATAGGTAAATCTTTAGTTATTTTTATGGACTCTTGAAAGTTGTAAACCCACCCACTCCAATCTCTAGCTGCTATAGTACCTGGGTTATCTTCCACTATGAAAGATATAACTCCTGTGTTACATCTTCCACCAACAGTTTTTAGTGATGGGGGAAGACGAGAACCATGATATTATTGACTGAAAACTCTTTTTCAGCTCTTGATACACAGCCATCCAAGGATTCAGTCTATGACTCTATAAAGAGCCACATTCCCCAAACTATATAGGCATCCATGATTCACAGATCTTTGTCAATGAGTTTCAGAGGCTGGATCCCAAAAGCTGAACGATCCTCATTCTGTGAGTTATACACTGCAGAGGTCATAACACTGCCAAAATCCTACTCTGATGCTAGTTCTAGATGCATCTCCTTTCTGAATCACTCAGTAGGACACCTCAATAGAAGAATATTTACTGCATACAACCAAACTAAAAGCGTAGAGGAATAAATCCTTTTTTATACGGTCTCAGGAGAACCCTGATCCAGCTGTGCACCAAAACATGGGCGCATGGATGCTGGACATTCAGTTTAATACAGCTCCCAGCTCCCACGCACCAGTGCAAGAGCTGCCAAATATCCTGCGTGACACAGAGTTTTCCATATTACACAGCCAAATACCATGTCCTATATGTAAACAAAAATGACATGGCTTTTGCCACAGTTTTGCAACAACCACTTTCCCAGGTTCCCAGGAAATGGGATCTTGGAAAGACACATAAACAGAGCATACAGTAACTTTCTAAGGGGGCAGAATAATGCCATGCTGAATGCACCATGAACCCAACCAAATCACTTCCAGTTACAGATGTGAGGCAGAACTGATCCATGCTACCGCCCTGCCCACAGCCTCCAACGTCTTCCACCGATCCGGCCATGCTTGCAGGCATGGCTGGCTCTCACCAGCATGTGGTCCTTTTGGCCTCTGTTGCTCAGTCCGGAGGTTGTTTTGCAGGAGTGGAGGGCAGGCAGTGACCCAACACGTTTACCTAATTTCTGTTGCTCTGCAGCACAGATAGAAGCTCATCAAAAGTCTTCTCTACCAGCATTACAGTCTCAGGGGCATCAGCTTGAAATTCAGCATGTGTTTTACCTGCTTTACTGCCTTCAGCTGGTGTAGGATAAAGACATGCCCAAATGCTTTTCAGAATGATGGCCTTAGTATGAAGGATGGTTTTAACTGATAGAAATTAGTGATCCTCTGAGGAATACTCATTGGCTGCTTTGATTTTGACTATGTTTAGTCACTTCATTGGAACAAAAACATTCAACTATTGGGGTAAATTCTGCCCTTAGTTATGACAGCATAAAACTGGATTACTCCTTCAGCAAAAGGTAGTAATTTCAGCCTTACATGGGTACGGCTGAGAAGGGGATTCAGCTGCAACTTATGTGTTTTTCTCACAATTCTAGCTGTGCATTAGCCACAAAAACATCTCAGAGATGCTTGGGTTTGTTTCAGTGGTAAATGAAAACAGGTAATCCCTTCTTTAGAGGTGATTGTGTGGGAGGGTTTTTTTCCCCTTCCAAGAGAAAACCTCCATAGGCCTCTAAACCATATTCTTACTTGAGACTCTGGTTCTAATCCTTCCGACATGACTTTAGACCACAGCGAGTACAAGCCAAGCCCAAACCCTTATATAGCAAGCCACAAGATTGTACACCAGAACACCACCAGTGTGTAGGCCAAACACAGAACAAAATGTGGGATGCCCATAGACCACCTGATTACCTTCTGGAATGACCAACATGATAGGCAACAGAAGGGGCTGCAACACATAGGACTGTGTTCAAGTAAAATGTTGAGACTACTTTTGCCTTCTCAGGGCAATATTTACTAATTTTTCTAAGGAAAAGTGGGCTGAATTTCCTGGGAGTTCAAATTCATTTGAGCTCTACTGAAGCCAGTGAGAATCTGCTAGGATATATCAGCACAAAATGTGGGTCATCGTACCCAAAAAAGTACACAAGCCTATTGTTGTCTTGTGGTTAAAATTTACATGAATAGGGAAAATCACATCCATTTCTGTTACAATCTTGTTTCTATAAAAGCTGCAGGGCCACTCCCCAAGTCCTCTATTCATAGCAGCCGACTGAATACACAAGAAACAGAAGAATTATCACTGAGTTTAGAGTCATATGTGTCATGCACATAAAGTATCTTAGAGTTCTACATCTGTATTACTGAATCAGAGTGCCAAAGACAGAAGGCAATGTGTTTGTGGAAAAGGGTGTAAACAGTGACATAAAACACTTATACTTTTATTCAAAGAAACTGAGATGTTATATTTTAATATGTTATGCAGAAATCAAATAAATAAATAATCTTTACATGAATTCTTCTTGGCTTCTGCGTTCTTAAACTGAAGAGTTTGCATCAACCAACTTATATACGTTGTCTCTGGTACATTTTAAAAAGACAAATAATGAAGGGAGGTAATATACATACTTTAATCTATTCTCTTGGAAGTCTGACTGCTAGTACTCAAGAATGCAAGATAAAATGAATGAAAGCCTACCTTGGGAACCTTGAGTAAATTCCTTGCACATCACGCTAGCACTTTATTGCATAATTAAATTTATTGCAAAGGTACTTCATCTTCATTACACATGACAATGTTATTTTTTTGCCCTGCAGTCTTCTCTTTAAGTCTTTAAATTCAGAAGTTTTTGCTTCTCCAGACTTACATGCACATGCAGTTTAACCAATTACAGAAATAACTTGTCTGGGAAGAGTCAGAGTATATTTTTGAATTATGCCTCAATCAGAGTTGTCAGACAAGCACAGTTAATGCAATGTATTGCCGTCTGGCCCCCTACTTACCTGCGTGAATGTTAAATTCATTACGTGCCATACTGTTTCTTTCTGCTATATGACTACACTGAATGCATCATCATAAACCAAAATAAAAGCCAGTTTTAATGGACTAGTACCAAATAGTGTTTAGCTGTCACACACCAAAGCAAACAGCACTGAAGTTTAGAGCTGAACAGTGATTTATCTTTGAAACCATCAATGCAGCACTCTAGCACTATTCAGAAGGCACCCAAACTTGTGTCCTGGTTAATAAGGTGCAGCAGAATTTGTAGGTCAGCTACCCTTGGTGAGTGAGGAACTTAAACCAGGGCCAGAGGATTATAGGGAACGAAAGAAGGAAATGACCCTCTAGGATCTTGTTTGGGTCTTTAGTGGGATGGCTGGAGAGGGTGGAAGAGAATCAGAAGCCAGAAGATGAGAGCGAAGTGGCTGCTTGGAAGAAGGGCAGGTGGAAAGAAGCTACAGCCAGGGAGGAGCCCGAGCCAGTGTTGTGCAGAAGATAAAGCAGGGGAACACATCCTATATAGGAGAGAACATGCCCACTATGGCTATCCTGATGAGAGGTGGGGAAATGGATACAGACAAGCAGAGAGGGGGATACAGGTATCCAAAGGACATGATCTAGGGAGAGGGCAGCATGAAGTAATCCTGGTTCTCTGAAATCTTATTGGAGAGGATGTAGAAATTGCAGATAGCAGCTGAAGGGAGGAATCCAAATTCAGAGTATAGCACGAGAGGCAAAACAAGAAGGGCAGGTGTGAGGGGTGGACAGGGCAGAGAGAAAGGAATTGGCAGCTGTGTTTGGAGGAGGTGACAAAGGAGCCCATGAAATGAGGTCTGTGATTGTGCTGGGAAGAGGGAAAGAGATTTGATGGATAACAGCCTTATGGTAGCATGGTAATAAGCTGTGGGGGAGGGTGATGGCAGCGGTGGACAGAGGGTTGAGGAACTTACAAGTAGTAAATGGGAAAATTTTATGGAAAAAGCTGAATCTTAAAACTCAGTGTGGTTTTGCAGAAGGACCTCATCGTGTTGTGCCACACCATGAGGACGGTTGTTTAGGTCTGGCCCAGGAAAAACATGGAAGAACAGTATCTCTCCTCTTCCTTGTGACAGCTGCCCCTTGCTAAGCCACTAAAATTTCCTCATTTCACTTTTTTTCCGCATGTAGTATATGTAACTTCACACACTATCCTGGCTTTCCCTGACAAAGGTTCCAGATTCCAACAGTAGGCAGAAAACGTGTACAAGTTGGTTAATGCAAACTCTTCAGTTTAAGAATGCAGAAGCCAAGAATTTATGTAAAGGTAATTATTTATTTATTTGGTTTCTGCAGAGTCTACAGCTGATTTTTTTTTTCTGTGATTTTTAACAAGTTTGCCTGGGGTCTTGCAGTTACATAAAAGACATGTTCCATGGTCTGGAGACCTTATCATCTAGGTGGGATCTGAATGGGATTTGTGGTTTCAGGAGAGTCCTACCAGTGGCTGCACAGACATTCCTCCCACACCACATTTTTCACAGTCTGCAGTTCTGGACCAGATTTAAAGTCTGACCCTTAGTTGTGAGTTTCTGGGTTCGGACCAGAGCTGGGACATTTCTGGATCTGCTTGACAGATTGTTTTGTTCTTCTCCTTTGTCAAAACCAGCAGAGGGGAACACAGTGATCAAACCTCCTGTGTCTGCACTGAAACACAGCCCTGCAACTGTATACTTTCCAGCTTGCTGAAATACTAAAGACAGTTACAGAGGTCTCAGGGAGAAAGGGCCCCCTCAACTGCTTGCGCCCTGCTTAGTGACCCATTGCCAGTGCTTGTGCTCTGGGAGGAGCAGAAGGGTCACAGGCTGTGAAAATAAAAATCTCAAAAGAGTGAAAGCTGCTTAGACTGGATCCCTCTGCCCCATTTATGTCCCTTGCTGTCGCATGGTGTTCAATGGGGTTCGTGATGGCAATGGGAATTGTAGCAGAGAGCAGAAGCATCACATTCCTTCTTCCATGGCCTCCAAAAAGTAGTAAAATACATTAATGATTTATGCAATGGACTCTGGGGTAAGATTGTAAATTACTGTATATTTATGTTATGTTATACATGAGTCGCTAATGGTTTCTATTTCAAAGCACATTAAAACCTACAGCAATGACGTCTGTGGCAGCCTGGACCTCAGTAAGCTCATATTACGTTTATAACTACAACCTTTCTTTTGTTTCCTTTTTTGTATAGCATATGTTTGACATTTTATTTTTATATTACAGTTCAGGGAGTCTTTTAGTGAAGCCTCATGGCTAATTCTGGAGGACTGAAGACATCCAAATGTTACATACCCAACCACGCCAGCCACCTGCTACATCTACATGACAGAAGCAGGGAGGTTGGTATCAGTCTGGATTTGCTACTTGCCTTTTGTAACCTGTGTGTGAGAATCAGAAGTCACACCCATGTGGCTCATGTGTACATGACATAGCAGCAGCCTCTCCTGGGAACAAATGTCAGCTCTGTTTACGAATGTAGGTTCAAATGTTGGTTATAATAGCACAGTTGGTATTGCTACCTCAGAGATGAACTCTGATCAAACCTTTGGTGGTTTCCAGTTGCAGCTGGTTTATGTTCCCTTCTCTTTCTCAAAGTCTTGGGAGAGGACAGGTGTGGGACTTTCTACTGTGCTCAGCAGTTATAATAACATTTATACGAGAGGGGAGACATTTATTAAAGTGCTCCCACTGCAGCAACACCTATGTAAACAGAAACCCCAGCATGCCAGGAGCTGCACGAGTAGGTGTCTGACAACAGTGCTTGTCCCCAGGGAGAAATAAGCCCAGCCAGGCAAGCAGAAAGTGGAAGAGAGACACAGGAAAGGTCCCTGTGCATGTCACTGGGAGAGCCAGTATGCGGGGAAGGTAATTTCAGTTCCCCAGATCTTGAGTCACAGCAAGGTTTTACTGTCACTGGCCAAAGCCAACCAGCCCCTAAATAACTCAGAGAAATTATTTTGTGGGAACCCAAAATAAAACACTTTGCTTTCAGGCAATCAAACTCTTATCTCTTTTACTTAAAATCGTAGCCCAACATCAAAATTCATATTCTGAAATGACACATTAAACTCTTTTGTCTTAAGGCCAGTGAAACAAAACATTTAGACTTTAGAAACGCCTACGTCTTCCCTTCATTGTTTTGAATCCAGCAAGTTATAGCTGCATTACAAAGCAGATATATTTTATATTTATATTTTATATTTGCCAAAAATGCATTCATTCAGGTCTACACATAGCCTTCCAGTTTCTGGAGTGAAATAAATTAAATGAAACATTATGTTTGACTTTTTTAACTGTGTGTTATATGCAAGATGAAATATCCAGTACAACTGACTTGCTATGCAGGCACCCCAAAGAAACCTCCCTAATAATCTTATAGCTCATCTTCCTTGCTGCTGTCAGTGAGGATCTGATACCCAGCCTGAAAAGTTTTCTTTTAGCAACCCCACAGCTCCATATCAGAGCGTGAACAAACAACATTCACAGCTACACCAATGGAGGCAAGGTAAGAAGGGTCTCTCTATCTGGTCAAAGGTACTGATTAGCAGTGATGGCTGCATGCAGCTCTCACTCAGGGGCTTCAGCTGCTTGCCTCACCTGTTCCCTGCTCAGTGGATGCTGATGCATGGCGGGCAGATCATTAGCAGCACCAGAGCACTGCTTAGCCCTCCGTAGTAGCCTGACCCCCACCTGTTTTCATTGGGTGACAACAACTTGACACGGGAAGGATGCCGATAAACTGGGTTCAGATGGAGCCCTCTGAAGGGTCCCTTTGCATTTCATAAACGGAACCATAGCAGGATAGAAGTTGCAATCCAGTGTGCTCCAACAGGACATGGAGTCCCCCTCCTCCTCGTCTCCCCATGTCCTTCTCCTCCCCACTACAGCCTGTCTCGTGTCTAAAAATAATTCTTGTAAGGTGACTGGAGGGTGAAATTACTGGGTCTTGATTTTCTTTTAATTTTGATTGAAGTTGATTTTCTAATGTCTTATAAAAACATAATTTAAAATATTCATCAAAAATAATCCAAGCAGACTCGGTTTTACCCTGATGCCTAAAGGCAAGAGAATGTGCCCACACTCAGCAAAGTGGCAAAAGCGAAGTCTGACTAAAACTAAGTGAATCGCTCTGCGATGCAGAGAAGGACTGTAGCCATGGACCTTGCTCTCCCCTGACGCAGCTCCTCCTCTCCGTATTGATTGCTGCTTGCTGGGCCAGATTTGGCATTCTCCCTGTGACTAAACCCCTCGGGGCACACAGGCATACAGCAGGCTCCCTGGCACCCAGGAGGGTGCTCGACCTCTGCTAGATTACTCTTGGTGGATAGGGAAGAAGTTTCCGCTGTGGTTTTGTCTCCATGACAGGTCAGAAGATAATGAAGCCTTTAATCAAAAACCTGACTTTGTGGCAAGGAGCAGACAAAACTAATTGGGGAAAAAGAGAGAGTTCCACAGAAAATGACTGCAGAAACAGCTTCATATTGATTAGCGTTTAATGAGGGCATCTTTTCAAATGCTGGTAATTTTTCTAGGGATGAACTAATCCACATTAAGTTACTGGAAATCAGCAGCAACAAGGATGTCAAAGACCAGGAGGACAGAGCACTGTCAGTTAAGTCCATTTTGTGAGAATTGCCAGAAGGTCTTTAGATGGGTGGTGATTTATTTTGTGTAAGAGCAGAACAACGCAATAGGTAGCGTTTTCCTTGGGGAAGGAGCACAGCTCTCATATGTGATTGTATGGAAATGAGAACTCTGGGGTTAGCAGGGGTTTTGGGAAGCTACAGTAAGGCAGACAAACAGCCCCAAACCCTTCCAATCGGGCATACTGCGGTATAAATAGGGACCAACTTATTTCAGGAAAAAATGAAAAAGTAGAGAAGCATATGATGAATAACAGCAGCCAGATTGTTGATAGTTAAGGCATTGACTGGGCTGTCAGCACATCTCTAAGTGGCTAAGGCAAGTTCTGAAAAGACCCAGAAATGTAGACAAGGAGAGGCCAGACCATAAGATATGACAGGCTCATGGGCAGTTTGAGGGGAGCTCCCAAATGTCAAATGTGACTTTCAGTGTGACTATATTATCCTGGGTCTGCTGGATATCCTGAGTTCTCCAGCAAGGGTGGAAAACACCTTGTCACAGGGACTGAAACTGGCACTCTCAGTTCTGTTGGAAGCCAGCTCTCCATCTAGCCCAACCTAGTCATATAGTGAAGCAGTTTTCTCTCTTTGTATGTTCACAATATCATATTATGTCTTGACTATGAGCTGCTCCTCAAGCTTTCCCTTCTCGTGTGTTCCGGAAACAGATGATAGCTCTTACAGATCTTGGTTAGATAGAGATTTGGGAATATAAGTGGTGAGGACGAGTTTTAGACAGTCCCTTCTGCAGTACACTCTGTGAGGGCCAATGCACCTGTGCAGAGCTGCAGCTGTCATGCCTGCGTGCTGTAGGTTAGCAGGAGAACCAGACAACAGCACCAGGGGAAAGCAGGGATGAGCACTGAGATGCTGCTTGCACCATGCACCATGCCAGCCCTCTGTGCCACTGAGCAGGCTCACATTGGGCTTGAGGCACAAAGAGGGTTTCAAAGGGCTGTTGTGTAACCTGGCTGTGTGCAGCAGTGTGGGTTTGGGTGTGAAGCAGAGCACAGCTTTCAAACCCAAAGGCTTCATCTAATCCACTGAGTGCACGTCATCCTTCTTCATACCAGATGCTCTTGGCTGACGAATGCAACCCCAAAAGTCTCTGCTTTCCCTCTCCCACTGCAGCCCCTGAATAAAGCTGATAATCTGGTCATCCTCTTCCAGAAATGAGTGTTTTATCAGCCAGATGAAGTTTTCACCTGGGCTATGTGGTGGAGCGGTAGCCTGCTTCAGAAGCAATGCTGCTCCTCCAGCGCATGGGCTCAGGATTTCACTGTGGGAGCCTTTCATCTGGATCCCATTCATCTTCCCTGCAAATAAGGGAATCTGAACAGTTTGTGTCTGATTTCTCCAGTGACACCAAGTTATGTAAACACGCTTGCTGCTGTTAACAGCTCGCCATTTTTACTGTTTGAAACATAATCAGTTTGTATAACGATATGGACTGATTTGGGTATCCAGTCCAAAACACCCTGCCTGCTGGCTAAATATTTTATTGTTGTTAATTTATGGGGACTGCGCTGGCCTCTTTGAAAGACCTTTCAGAATTGCAGCATTTATAATGATACCACAATGCAATTCAGCATTTCCAAGAATTACTTTTGTTTCCTTTAGAATGGAAAAGACTCTTTAAAGGGTTATTTTTTTTTTTCTGTTTCTGACCAAACAAACAGAAATATTTCTATTTATGTACTTTAAAAAAAAGTATTCCCAGTTTCTTCCCGCCCCCTCCAGTTGTTGGCCTGACCCTCTGACTTCAGTGGGAGCCAGGAAAGGGTGTGTTAATATCTTTTTGAAGACTGTAAGCATCCTGCCCAGAGCTGCATGGGTCCCCAGCCAGGCCCTGCCACTGCACCTTGTGCATTCTTTGAAAACCAACCACAGATACTCTGGAGTGTGTGCCTTGGCAAACCGAAGTGCAAAGAAAACT
This sequence comes from Leptosomus discolor, assembly GCF_034619465.1. NCBI lineage: Eukaryota > Metazoa > Chordata > Aves > Leptosomiformes > Leptosomidae > Leptosomus > Leptosomus discolor. The sequence continues at coordinate 68,157,447 of NC_141392.1, forward strand.
ATCAAACATTCAGAGCAATTGTTGACAATTTCCAGTCACCGTTAATTGCTTGGGGCTTTCTTGGACCTCAGCCACATCTATACCTTTGTGTCCTTAATCACTAGGCACCCTTTGGATAATGTGTCACACCTGGGACATAAGATAATTTATCGCTTGCAGATGGATTAGCATCGCAGCTCGCTTAGATAAATTTTACTTTAGCCTCACTCCCAGAGGCCCTTCTTTTATAGCACAGTTTTATCCATTAAAATTATGACTTCCAAAATTCTGTTGTATTTTATGGCTTCCATGAGATATTTATGACCCTTACTGTTTAAGTGGACATTTCTAGAGATTTACTGCAGAAATAATTCAGGCAAATAGCTCGGGAGAGGTACTGCCAATAGCTTACAAATTAGGTTTGGTGTTGTTAAAAGACACAGAAATCAATGTGCATAGTTAAGTATGGATTTTTAATGCATAATACTGAAATGCCACTGAATATGTATTCAAAAACCCTATCCTTATGGACTCATTCTAGACAAAATCCAAACATTGAGTTTTAATCTTCCAAGTTCTCTCTTTCCCCAAAGCTGTTTATATCCTTTGCTTTTCTGCAGTGTGAGACATTAAAGCAAAGGCCAATTAAAAAGAATTCATAAGGTCAGATATAGTAGAGCCAGAAGAGCCAAAATAGCATATGCAGGCCATACCCTTGCTAATGCAACATTACTCCATAGCCCATTTTCAGTGTTTTTACTGTTCTTGTTCTAAGTTGTTCCATGAAATGAAATATATGCCTTTTACCTTAGGAAGCTGTCACACAGTTTATTAGAAAATCCTTTTTTTGCTCTTGCTTTATACTTCTTTATGCCATGGTTGCCTTCAGATATTTTGAAAAGCTAAATGTACAACTTATAGTGGCGGCATAGACAAGTAATTTCCCTGAGATTAGTTTTTTTCTAGAAGTCCAGAACTCTCTACATTAAACCTTAAATGTAAAGCAGGAGGTGACTGCAAATGGCTGCAGTTCCCCAAGTCATGGATTATTAGAAAAGCTGACAGAAAAGATTTTTTCTATAAACAGTTGTTTCTTGTAAGTTGTTTTTCACCAGTGAGCTTCGATGTCTGTCACAGACATGATACTCAACCAGATGAAGCTAGAAGTGTTGTTTTTTATGCAATAATTAGATCAGTTTTACATTGATGGATTTAGTGAACACAGAGACAGAATCTTCTTGTCTGGCTTTTCTCTGTGGAATATGACAGAATAGCTCTTAGCTCATATATAAAATCTAGTTTATATGTCTAAGAATAATGCACCAGGCAAAATCCTAGCCACACTGAAGTCTGGCCCTCGTGAGCAAATTTGTGCTTAGTGTGTATTAATCTCAGCTGGCTCTTGAGACTCCAGGGGGGACCCACAATTCGTCTGTAAGAAATGCACTTCCACAGGCCCTGTGAGAGGGGATATATGAGAGGTGTTTCTCTTTTCCTAGATGCTTAGTTTTGTCCTAATTGGGCTAATTCTATGGGTGGCCAGGGCTCTGAAAAACAGAGCTCAGGTTGCAGTTTGACAGAGCCACTGGAAGCTTAACCTGCTGCAAGGGGAAAGTCGAGCTCTGCCTGTTTGGTCCTTTTAGGACTAGAACTGGTCATCTGTTTTGTACTATAGAAAATCTGAGGATTAGAAAAGTAGCCTCCATAGCTTATGGTGTGTCTGTGTGAGAAGTGACTGATGCTGTTGGGCAACTCTGTAATATGTTTCCCAGCTTTTTTCTCTTTAGGGTGAACATGAAGCCTTTTACAGCACTGCAGCACAGGGGCAGAAAGCACTCTTGTTAGCTTGACTGCTTCCAGTGTGCACTTATTTTATAGGCTTCAACATCCTGATCCTTTGCTGAAGACATCCTGACTCCTTGCTGAAGCTGCTCTGTTGGACAGCTGAGGGGAACCCCACAGAAGGTCTCCAAGTGCCTCCCTGGGAAGAGCACACCGGGTAATACAGGTGCTGAGCTCAAAAGGTCACAGAGCATCAAGATACATTTCACAGAGCCTCACTCCCATGGATTTTCAGTGAAAATCAAAAAAACAGACATGCAGCTATGTAGGCTTGCAATGCATACTTTATATTAGGAATCAGATTCCTAAAAAATTCTAAAATTTGACAGATTACTGTTCAAAACGTGGAAGTCACTGCAGCATCAATAACTTCTACTGATTAAGTTAATGTAAATCAAGACAGAAGACCAAATCCCTCATTGCAGCTGGCTCTTCAATACATTTTACAGCATGACAATTTCTCCAATGAATCAACTTGTATGTGAGAAAGGTATCAATATGGCCCTCACAAATGCTTAAAGGAACTGATTCCAAGAGGGTTTATCTGTTTGCTTGAGCAAATTCATAAGAGATGACAGGCGGAAGACAGCCAAGTTTAACTGTTAGTTAAAGGTAGCCTGTCATCATCTGTCTGGGAAAGAGATAAATGTACCTGTGGGAAGACATCCTGACTGCATGTTGCATCAGCTCCAGCTACTAAATGGCTCACTTTGGTCCTAGCGTTTCTGGCTATGTCAAAGAACCACAGCCGATAGCAGAGCTGCTGCAGAAAGAGAAGGGGTTTAAATTAAAATACTGTGATTTAAGACTGGCATGGGTCTTGGACTGACCTTTACACATGGCAATTTTTATCCTTCAAGTTTCTTTCCTCCCCTCCCCGCCCCAAAATATGCTCCTTTTCCCTTCGCTGCTCTCTTCTGCTGAACTCACTCTATAGAGTTTTGTAACAGAACTGAAAAAACAAGAAGCAGACACACTATTGTATGTTCAAGCTCATACAGGACTCTAAAACTAATCTTTGTTCTGGCAAATCTCATGCAGCATTGACTGCTTTGCTGGCTACTTCATTCATCATGCGGAAAATGCATTTTACTGACTACCAATTACATGAGCCAAACAGTGGCTTTGTCAGTATTACATGGTAACCATTACCTTTGTAATTGCATAGCGACTGATGTACAGTATGATGTAATGACAGGTTAAATAAATGCATACTAATTTGTCCTGCTAAAATAAAGGAATGCCAGCACATTAACACAATTGCAAGTTATTTTATATGATTGTACATGAAGTAAAGGTATACATTTATCATAAAAGTCATGGGTAGCTGCTAGGTTTCAACTTTTAAAAATTCTTTTTCACCTTTAAAATGTTTAGAAATGTATAATGTCTCTGCATTCGTATTAATAGTGTTTGCAGAAGAAACATTTCAAAATGTGCTAGAAATATTAGAGTTCCCTTGTTATAAGAGTTGAAATGAGGTTTTTTTTTTTAATAGTAAAATGTTCCATTAGATATTTTCATTTACTTATTTAACACTCAGTAACAAAATATATTTTGGTAACTACTTAAAACAATAAAGACCTAAATTTTGGGTAGTATATGCTGTCATGTGTTAAAGAAAAATGAAAAGAAAATTAGTGTGAGGTCAGTTATTTACAAAAAAAACCCTCATGCAGTTAAAGAAAAAGATACCTGACAGGAGATGTTGATGTGAAAAATGTCAGTGAAACATAATTTGGAGACAGGGAATTAATCTAGATAAAGTTTCACATTAGGAGAAATAGAAGGAAAATTAATGGCATGAAATGAAAAAAAAAATGTCATAGTTGGGAGTAAAACTTGGAGGTTTTCAGTCCTGTACAGAGAGCATTAACTCAGGAATTCAAACAAAGAGTGTGAGAGTGCTGTTATCCTGAGCCAGAATGATCAAGCAGCCACAAAACAGATTTCCTCTGCATCCATATTTCAGTTTGGGTATTCAGGTTAGTTTTCCTCCTGTCCTTGAAAGCCCAGTTTTCCCAGTTCACAACCTGTAGCTAGGACTGCCTCTACCACAGTGCCAAAATGACAGGAAAGGACAGGGTTACGGTTGTCTTGCTTTGGATTTGGCAGGTCCAGAGGAAAAGAAGGAAATTGAGCAATTTGGAAACTTGTGTGCCAGGAAAACCCATTCCTGAATTCTTTTTAGGTCCTTTCTCCCACACAATCTCTTACTTCTTTCCCACATCTAAATTCACCTTAAAAACCTCCTCTTCTCTGTGTAAAATGGGTGTCTTTCTTTCTTCCTGTGCTCCAGATTACATCTCTCCTAGTGCTTTAACGTTTCATGCTTTTGCTATAGCATGTCTTCTCTTTCCTTGAAATAACCTGATCTGGCTTTGCAATTCACAGACCTTTCATGCTCCCAACAAGCTCTGGGGCAAGTAATAGTTTATGAAGGAAAAACACTAATTTTTCCCTATCTGAGACAATTCACAATCATCTAAGGATGTAATTTAGCTTTTATGTGTTCAATATGTAAGGCTTCTGTGGAAACATTCCTTGCAAATGCAGGGATTTTTTGGAGGGTTTCCTCTGTTGGTGATAATTTCGGTAGCAATTTTGTAATACTGAGGAAAAGGAAAGGGAATGACAACGTAATTTCAAAACCTGAATGATAGTGTTGAAGGTAAGGTTTTGACTAGCTACACTTCCTACACACACAGACAGAGAATGGTTCAGGCCTTGAGAATGGTTGGAAGTCTTTCCTCTCTGGTTGGAAGTCAGCAATGTCCCCATTTTGGTGGAAGTGGTGCCCAAATTGAGAAGTTATATTCCCGTTGTGGCCTTATCTTCTCGTAAGTCACAGGGCTAGGCTTCATCATTTCGGGCTGCCTATGTAAAAGTGAGGAAGCTAAATGGGATTTTATGTCAAATTAAAGAACAGGATTCATAGGAGAAATGCAAAAGTATTTTGGCTGTGTTTCTTGCCTATGTGGCAAGACGCCAAACATGATGAAGCTGAATGCTTTGGAAGCTGCCAAAATGCTTCTGTTGCACAGAGGCTTGTGGTATGGGGACATCTAAGCAGATCCACAGGAAAAGTTGGGTGAAAACAGCACCCATCAGGCAGGTTTGTAGCGCCAGTGGGACCAGCCTTCTGGCACCACCTCTGCTGCTACTGCCATCCAGAAAAACAGGCTTCACACATAGCGTAAGAAGTAACACTGATCATGATGGAAATGAAGTGAGAAGGGGCGGAGAAACAGACAGAGTCCAGGAGCTAGGGGACCAAGGAGGAGAAGCTGCTCAAGTAAGAGGTGGGTATCATGTCATCGTCCTGTGGTTTCTATTCCTTATTTTTTATTCTAATTTCTTAAAATTAGAAAATTATTGTGCCCTGTCATGCACAGTAATATTTTTTGCATGTCTTTGTGAAGACAGCTGTACCTTGGGAATCTTGTCCATTGTACCCATCCTTTCAGCTATCTTGGACTAAAACACAACTGGAGCAGTGAAATTTTGTGATGACAACTGGAGGATATAGCCTTTTTCTGATTCAGAATACAAAGCAAGGTTATGTTCTTATGTAGAAGAAACAAGTTCCTCCTGCTTTCCAAACATGCAGTAGATGTTATAAGCTGTGAGAAACTCAGAGACTCTAAGTTTAAGTTACAGAACAGCAGGATGATGTGAGCAATCGTCAAATTATCATGTCTGGTAAGTCTTCAGAACTGATTGCATAGTACCTTCCATACAGTGGCTGGATGTGGTAATTATTACTGTATCATTACAACATAAATACATGATCGGTCTGTCCTCCAAGCTGGGAGTTCAGTTTAGTGAAATTATACGGTTACCAGGGAGGAGCAATTGCCTAGATTGACACACGATCTTAGCAAATTCTAGTAACTGTGTAAAGTTGCGTAATTGCGTCCAGTTATTCAGTGATATTTTTTTTTTCTCTAATTTCTGCTTACTTCCATGTAATTACGATATAATTACATGGTTATTTCACCTTATAAAAGAAAGTAAACCACAAGGATTCAGAGCTTGCTTCACAGCCCTGCTTAGCTTTAAGCAGAGGAATAACCCTAGACGAAGTCAATGTGGTTTTCCCTGGGCTTGACGCTAAGCAGGGCTAAGGCACAACAACGTGCAACATGCCAAATTTCTAAACTGCCTTTGAGTCTAAGCAGGTAAAGTCATTCTCATTTTGGAATTTTAGCTAATTTGAACGTATCAATCTCCATATACAGATGTGAGCACCATTTGGTCCATTTCCAATTAGGAAAAACTGGGGGAAAAAAAAGAGAAAAAAAGAATAGTAGAAAGTACATAGATTAGACCATCCATATGTATGTATGTGTGCATTCCTAACTTTAGCTAGACTTTTATATAAATTCAGTCATCTTTGAAATAAAATGTATTTAAATTACAGAGGAAAAGTACTTGCAAACTCACCACTCAGTCTGTGCGGGCTGCACGAACCATTCCCTGGGAAGCTCATCGTGCCTCAAGCTGCTCAGAGATGGCAACGTTTTGCTGGTGCTGCAAGTGCTTATGGCTTCAGTAGCGAGTACGTTGGGCTCAGAACCATGGTTCTTTTGAACCACTTTTATTTTGTCTGCAAGAAATTGTAACAAGTCTTTTTGTTAGGTATTGAGTGGGACAAGGCAGCAGTGGAATTTGGGGCCCCCTCTCTGTCCCTGGACTAGATAAGGCATAGGCAGCTGTGTGCCAAGCTATCTTCTACTGTCTGCCAGTGATGGGAGGGCTTTCCCTCTGCAGAGCTGGGAGGTAATTCAATCTCCATGCTGAATCAGTCCTGGTCCATGCCTGAGCAGAGGTGACATGTTGTGTTAAATTACACTTGCTCTTTTTTTGTTACACTGTATGAATGACTGTTTAGGAAGACTGGAGTGAGACCACCCGGCAGTCTTCGCTCTGGCGCACTGGGGTGGGTGGGTGTTGGAGGCGTTTTTCGGCAAAGGGCAGAGCATTTTCTCCCGGATCTTACTCACTCTCCCTATCACCCCTTCCACATGCAGCAGTCACATGGAAAGGGTAGCTGGAGGCCCAAACACCCTTCCAGCACAGTAACCTTTCCACAGAAAATTATTGCCCTTGCTACTTCAACCTCTTGTGTTGGAAGAGCTAGGGCTGTCAAAGGTTGTTTTTCAAATGCTGCAGATCTAGCCCTGAAAAATCCAGAGTACACCAAAACATTTTAGACCTGGCACATGGATGCTGCAGCACTCCAGACCATCAATTGTTTATGAACTAAGTAAGGGTTAATTGGCATAAATAAATACTGAATGGCAAAGTTAGACTGTCCCGGCTGTATTTTTGGGGAAGATAGTGCAAATACTTGAGAAGTATGAAATGTAATTGTATGTGACTCTTCAGGGAGGCTCACTTGGTTACCCAACGCAAATTATTTAATAAAACTGAACTGGAATGAACACAGAGGGTTCTCTGGTAGAGGCATCATTCAGGACAATGCTTTCCCACAGTAATCATCTGATCACCTACTCTTCAAGGACATGACTTTACCTCAGCTTTTCCTCCACAATGCAAACTTTCAGGATCTGAAAAAGCCATAGATATTGTCTCTAGAGTTCACAGTTTTATGAGAAGAGTGAACCCACAAATGTTAATAGCTACTAAAATGCTGGACCTGGAGTATTCAGTGCTATTCAGTGACATACAATAGGAAACATAAATATCCTTTCTCTTTCTATCAGATGGTGAAGGCCAAAACATAAGTATGCTCTAATGAATAGAAGACAACATCAATCAATTCATTTATAACTTCAAAGTCAAAGTATCAAATAATAACAATAAAAAAGACCAGTTATCAAGTCTATGTGACAACAATGAGCTGTTGTCTATATAGTAACTCTTATGGTAGCACTCAGTTGCTCTATTTCAGGGAAAACTGCTGCCTGTTTTAATTTTCTCTAAATCATGTATGTCTATGTTTTGAATTAATATGATTTGTGAAGGATTAAAAGCTTAATTGCCATTATCAAACATTAAGGCAGCTAAGCTGGCTTTCAAGCTCTGCATATCTCTAGGCAATCGCATTTGAAAATGAATACAGTGAATAGGACTTTTAAAAATGAATGTTTTTAAAACAAACATTTTGAAAAGTACTGCTTTCTCAATTCACTGGACTGTCATTTTAGAAGTGGTAAAGTTACCGATTGATCTCAACCTTCAGGTCTGCACCTCTTCTTGGCAACATCTCAAACAAATATAAGGGGTCTTCTTTTGGTTTTGGGTATGTCTGTGCAACTCCCACTGATTGCAAAAATTTGTATATACATATTGGTGATTTTTCATGTGAAATAAAACCTTTTGTATCAAATGTCTTTACAAGACAGATTTCTTTTATTTCCCATGTTACGATATTTTTGGCCTTGAAATAAGTAGAGAAGCAGAGAGCACAATCCCACGTCAAAATAGGACCAACCTGGCAAATTTACAAGTAATGTGGCTTTGTTTTTTAAAAACATTTGGTTGAACCAGATTCTCACTAGTAAGTTACATCTATGGAGGGCAGAGATAAAAATGGAGAAGTAGGCAAATGTCGACTGTAAGACTACAGTAAAATAGGAAGGCAGTTGAAGGCCATACAACAGAAGATATTGTCATGATGTCAACAACAGATAAGCCTTGATATTGAAGGAAACAAGTCCTTTCTTAGCTGCACATAGTGCACCTCAACTTTCAGCACTGGGCAGTGTCCTATAGTCTTTCAAACTACTTCTTTGAGATGACAATTACTTTTGCTTTCTTGGGCAGCCCATAGGTATACAGACTTCCCTTGTGAGTCACAAGTATCAAAGTGAGTGGGAATGTCAAGCTGGGTTGAGGGAATTCTGTTCCCTGGAATTTTGACATATTTTGTCACTAATTCTAGATTTCATTAGGATTTGACTTTTCAAATCAGGAAATATGTAAAACTGAATATATTAACTGTGTCCAGCAGAACAACATTCAGATTTGAGGTAGCCAAAGCTCTGGGTAAAATGGGTTTTCTGCCTTCTAGATTCACATGAGACCATCAAAAAGTCTGTTAGGAGCAAGAAACAAGATGGTAGTATTGACTTTTCTTTATTTTCTGAGCTCTGAAGATTTGGAAATAAAATGCTAGTCGTGATAAAACATTGCTCTCAAGATAATTGTGGTTCACAGGAGGAATGTAAATTCACAGTCTGTACACTGCTGTCTTTCTACAGTCTCTAGAGCCTGAATGTGCAGGCAGATGCAACTATAGCAAGTGACCTAAAGAAACTAACTCCCAACTACTCTGAAGAAGCAACTTATGATAGGCCAATAACTGCCAATGGCGTTTTAAGCTATCACACTGTGTTACTTTATGCTTCTTGCTCGTGACATTTCTGTGCCAGTGGTCACAACTGGAACATCTGAAACAAATAAGGGGTGCTCCTTCCCAGGTGAGCATTCCTTGCTGCTGGATATTATGGATGGTAACAGTTTATCTGGGGCCAGGGACAAAGTTATGGAAGAGAAGTTCCACAATGACTCAGTGTCATGAAAAGCAAACCCATCACTTCTGGCTCAGGAAGTCCCCAAGCCACAAATTACTGAAGGCCTGAGAATACTGTGGGGAAGTATTTTTACTGTGGTGTATTATGTTCTACCATCACTCTTGGTGACAGGACATTGGTTTGGATTAACCTTTGGCCTTGACTCAGTATGGCCATTCTTAGGTTCTTACGTCCCTGCGTTCACCATTAGTACCTCCAGAGAGTCCTTGGTGTGAGTAACAGAACAATTTTGAAGAAACTGTTAGTATAAAGCCACCCTGTTTTTAGTTTAGACTTGAAAGGACTGGCCACATTTAGGAAAAATTCTGAAATACCAGTTTGAATGGGATATATAAGTGAGATTTCCTGATTCAGTTTTTAAACTGAATTTATATGCTGTTAAGTTGTTCCTTACACACTGATTTTTGCTTCACAAATTTCAGCAGATATGACTATTCAAAACAGAAAAGCTGTCGGAAAAGCAAGCACCAGAACAGTCCAGAGAGATCAAAAGTGGCCTTTGATAAGTATAGCTCTTCTCTCCTGAGGAAACATGTCGCTCTGGTCTTTCTTGCTTGAGCAAACCTCAAGCACTATTTTACATGTTAAGGGGGTGTTTCAATGCAACTTATCTTTTCTTATAACATTTTGAACTTCAAAATAAAAGGGAATTCCTTTCCATTTTTCTAGCATCAACAGCTGATGTGACTAGTTTAGGAATGCATCAAAGACTGCCATTGAAATTGAGAGAAGAGCAAAGAACACGCAGAGACCATTGTAATCCGTTGATTTCAACTGACTGATTACAGCTGTAGAGGATCTTAAAAAAAGGACATTTTATTAGATGTTATCATTCTACTGTGATCCTCGCTTCAGACTGAAATGAATCTGTTCCGTCCCAAGGTGATGGTGCCTCACTTTAATCACTCATGTAGTTGCAATAGGAAGCATAAAATTCCCTGTATTTTCTTCCGTATGTTAGAGAAATTCTTCCCCACCTTGTTTTTGTCTTCCATATATTACCCTTTTCTCAGATTTTGCTCAGAGCCATTGAAAGCTCTACCACCACAACACCTCTGCTCCTGCCTCCTGCTAAATTAAATCAAAGTGCATAAAACAGTACAGCAGTTTGCTCCCAGGACTGTGATGTTTGGTGTTGCCCTGAGGTGTAGATGAATTGAGCATGATGGCTGGAAGAAGGAAGCATGAGGTGGGATAAAGTCAAATGCTGCATAGGAGCCCAAAAGGAGCTGTAAAAATGTGGTCACTTAAAAGTGCAAATCTGGTTTATTTTTCAAGTATTAAAAACAGACATTGACTTTGGCAGCAGTTTGGAGAAATGTGTCCTAGCAAATTTCCTGACTGAACCAAAGAATTATTCAACATTACTTAAAGACTTGAAGCTATGGCCTAAATAGTAGTTAGCATACTTGTTATTGGCATTGATGCATTTCTCTGCAGGAAGCAGATGGAACAGAAAATATGAAAGTGATAAAAAGTTTCAGTTTTCACCAGTCCTGAAAGTCATTTGGGGATATTGTTTTATTTTCTTTTTTACCATCATGTCATTCACTGTTCAGAGATCTACTAACATTACGTGTCCAGATTCAGAGAGATAAAAGTAGCCAGAGATCTAGAAATATCTCAGTGCAGTTGGCATGGCAGAAAGCCATTGAGATTAAATATTAATCCATAAAGGATGCTCTGTAATCTCAAGGAGATGTGCGTGGAAGCATTGAAGCACACTGGCATTTTTACTGATGGTCATGGCTGGCATTCAGAGTATTTAGCATTTAGCGGTGATAAGTAGCCAGCCAAGGAAGAAGTGGAATTTGGAACCACCCGAGATCTCCTCTGAGTCAACAAAGTATTTCTATTCCTGTGTTGTGAAGTTGACAATCTAGGATTCGTGGCTTGCCTGGTGATCAGCTGCCTTGTAGGAGGATAACGTATCAGCTTCTTTCTATCACACAGTGCTTTCTTATATTATATATGGTCTGTCCTGTGGCACTTAGTTTCACACAGTGCTTTGGCCTGACATTCGTCTTCTCAAATCCATACCATAGGTCAGACAGATGTCTCAGGAGCCTTAGCTAGAAATGCTGGAAGAAAAGAAAACAAAGAAAGAAGAAAACACTTCACTTGTGGAAGGAGTCTTCTGATCCTTATAGTTGTCCACTTTAGAAGGTCTAAGATAAGGAAATCATATACGAGTTCAATTTAAAGAAGTAAAAAATCTTAAATATTCTCACAGCAAGGATTAGGGAATTAATGAAATTCACTAATAAAAAAAGATTAGAAGAATTAAATAACATCCAGCTTTGCGAAAAGCAGTGAACAAAATCCAGAGTATGATGGCCACTCCTTGGAGGTTTCTGAAGACATTTTCCTCTTATACTGGAATGAAAACAAAATCTTCTGGAAAGTTATCTATATCAAAACATCTGCTTTCAGGGCAAAAAAAGGTTTTTTATCTATTAGTCTTTGAGGTTCAAAATTAGACTTTCCAGTGCCTGATTCCGAGTAGATTTTTGAAGTGAAATCCATCTCAGCACAGGCAGGAAACTATGTCTTCCGTCCTAGTACCTGAAATGCTGAAAAACAAGTAGTGAGGGATAGAAAGCGAGAGTAGGATTTACTTAAGCTGCTTTAGACACCTATGAGGTAGATGTCTTCATGTGAGCTAGTGGCTCTCTTTATAATCAGAAGTGTTTTTAGGCAGAGGCTGATATAGGTGTTTGTTTCTGGGATGCAATTCACTTGCCATAATTAGGTCTCTGTGTTAGGATATTTACCTTAGTATCCATACCAACTCTTCAAAAGTGAGCTGGCATTGCGATTCCAGTGTTCATTTCAAGTATGTGTAATAAATCTGAAACCTGGATTTATTTCTAGTCCTTTCTTAAACTAATGTATGCACAAAAAGGACTACATTCTGAAATGTTCCTCAGATAAGACCTCATTCCCCACCAGGCGGAGAAGTTCATCACCTTAATTTCATCTTCCTCAGTCTGTGAAAGCACGTAAATAATTCAGATGGAGGCACCTGCTAAGCGAACATCTAAATTTAAGTCAGTTGTTTAAGATCCAAAGCTTCTTCTTCAAATCTCTATAAAAAAAAAAAATCTTCCATGAATATTTTATTGAAACCAATACTACTCCAAACAAGGCACCAATGAAAGAGCAAGATTTCATCAAACCTTCAGCTTCATGAACATTTTCCAACAAGATTGCTTTGAGAAGATGTAATTCTATGGGTTGAAAAAATTCAGCTGTTTCCTTCCCCTCACACAAACAAAATTTGCTGTCTGTTGAAATACGGCATAGATTAGTGCATTCTGTCAGTGGGGGGAAGTACAACATGTTGAGGCAGTGGGGGGAAAGCAGCTGTCCTGTTCTCTGTGTAGCATTTTACCAGTCCTCATGGAAACACCTTAAGAAGGCTGCCTGGCTCCAGAGTTGGGAAAAGAGATCAGGCCAGTGCAAAAAGTGGTCAAAATAAATGTACCACACAGTCGTGCAGAAAGTGTCTGCTTTGCTACTGCTTACCTACTTCCTCTTCAGTCATGAAGAAAGTAAGAAATAGAAATATTACCCCTGCTATTTTATTGCCTTTGCAAGTGATATTTTTTTCTGTTGTAAAAATGTGTGTTATTGTTTATTTTCAAATTCCTCTGCCAGGTTGACATCATGCTCTGGACATCATGAGAAAAAATACTGCAGAGATTTTTCTTTTTTTTTCTTACTTTTCAGAGAATGTAGTGTTGCAACTACTGGCAAGTTGCATACACAAACAGCGAATGGATGCTACCACATTTAACTCCTCGTTGGACCTTTTATCTCCACACAGTAGGATTTTTCTTTTTCTTTTTTTTTTTTCCTTAAAACATACTGTTTGTGAAAGGTGCCAGGCAGCCACCAATGTGATCTCCACTTGAAATCTCATCTCCTAGAATATCATCTTTTCATGTGTATACTACCAAGCCCCCAAGTTTCTCTGATTCAGTCTCAGGGAACGAATAAAATTTGAAGTCTTTAGCTCATAACTTATTTCCTACACAACTGCTCCCTTCAGTTTCCCTGGCCTGCTCCCTCTAGTCCAGGCACCTTCTCCTGCCCCTGGCTCTCCACAGTCCTGCCTTGCTTTTTCTCTTGCCCCTCAGTGTGTCTTATCAGCTTTCCCTTCATTCCAAAACTTTACACCAAAGTTACTATGGTGGGAGTTGCTTTCTAATTTTAATGTGGGCTTGAAATCAGTCTGACTTTTACTCTGAATGCTTTTGTTCATATCAAGGAATGTGAAGGAATGAAGAATGAAAGACTGGGTACATCAGGTTTTTTTCTCTGTAATTTGTCACAATGTAGTCCCTGAGCACCACAAATTCTTCTTCGGGTTGGTGCTCACGGCTCATTTAAGAAGGGAAGTGTTTTCTACCTTAGATGCTGGCATTCCCCCCTCTTTGTTTACCTGGGTCAACCCATAATCTACTGGGATTATTCTGAGGTTATAATGAAGTCCTTAGGAGTCTGTGCTCCACCTTTTGCAAGCTCAGCTCAAGAAGGTTTTATTCACATGATACACCAAAGTGTAAATGAGAGAAAAATCCCTGATGCACCTGAAAGGAAAAACTGACGGAGACAAGGCCAGTAACACAAACAGTATCTCAGACTTCATTGCATCCTTCACTGTTGCGATGCCTTCAATGTTGAGAAAACAGGCAGTAAAACCCCTGAGGTTTCTATACAAATTTGACAGCACCTGCTTCCCCCTGCCCATTCTGAGATCAATTGTCCTCTGTCGTTTTCCAGAAAAGTAACTGTAATAGACACAGATGAAGGAAGAAAAAATGCTCCTCCCAGTTTCAATGCCTGTGTCTTATCACTTTAAGAAAGTCTTTAGAAAGAAAATTAATAGGTTGGAATGAGCAACCAGATCTTGCAATCAGTTATACAGTCAGTGAGACTTTGTGCAGGCCCAAGACGCTGGGGAGGGAACTTCTAATGACCTGGCTGCAGACCAAGATCAAAAGACGTTTACCTTTTATTTTGTGTGACATAAAGCTAATGCAATGTTTTAGAGATGGTGTTGAACCAAAACATTGGCTCTGTGCCGCATTTGAGCGTACAAAGCATCAGAACCTAAACTCTGAATTAAGCTCTGAAATTTATGGCCATTTTTTATTGGTATGCTGGAGGGAACAAAAATCCCAGCTATAAACCATTGAGCGTTGGAGGAGACTTATCTGCCAGATCAAGACCTTGACTCTGCATCCTGCATGTAGCTCAAAGTTTGCTTGCTCATTTCCCATGGGAGTCATTTTTGGCTCTGTCTGTATTGGTAAATTAAAGGTGCTTGGGACAGTTCTCTGGCACTGAGCCCAACCCACATGTAAGACTAAGAGCCTGTGTCCGCATCATTAACTGTTCTCGCCCTCCAGAACAGGATGGCTGCATCCCAAACTGTCGATTTGAAATGATCCTTGGCCCACTGTGGGGGTGCTTGCACAGGCCACCCTTGGAAAAGGGCCTGGATAACCCCACCTGCTAAGACAAGCATGTGGCTGTAAACAGCATGTGTGGATCAAATACACAAACTGCCCCAAAACTCATGTTAAAGAGGAAGATGACCATAAACCTAGGTAAACAGTAACCAAGAAAGACAATTTTGAAACAAAGGAATTGGGTCTAAAGGAAATATAAAAGAGGGATCTTGATTTGTAACAAGGACAGAGATCTTGACATGAAAACAGCAGTAGTTAAAACCTTGTGTGCCACCTCCAGAGACACCCTGCAGCACCCTGACCTCGGGCAGGCCCGGCAGAGCCGGCTCCCTGTGGACCAGCCAGCAACCGGGGCATGGGCAAGCAGCATGGGGGTCCACCCTGGCTGCAAGCCCTGATCTGTTGGGGCATCAGCTGGTTGCGGGGAGCAGCAGGGGTAGGTGGACAGCTGCAGATCCTCCATGGCTGAGTATGTGTGTGTTTGCCTACGCAAGTGAGTTTAAAGCTTCTTGGGATTAAGCCTGGAAGGGTGTTGAGAGGTTTGTGGGTGTTTATTAACATTTTAGAAATGTCTAGCACTGTGATTTATCTATTGTACTGCTGATATTGATCCTGAATGTGTAGTTCATTGATTGGTGGTTAATTACCATCACAAAAAACAAATCACTGCAATCCTGATTTGACTTAAACTCTGTGAACTCAGTGGTTTTCCCCTGTGACAGCTTGTGCTGACCCTCAAACTGCATGTGGGTGCTGTCTTGCAGAAGTGTTAGGTTGTCCCAGTAAAACAGGGTCAGGGCCAAGCCTAACACTTCTGATTTCTATGAGTACGGATGATCACATTTCAGTGCCCAGGAATATTTACTGGCCTTAATTTATCAGTATAGACGTAGTCTGTGTTTTTCTCATGAGAGGGCCAGTCAGCATCCTGTCTGCAACATGTACTTCATCTGCTCCTTTGGAAATGTTCTCCCACTGGAGATGTTCTCCCACTAAATGCCAGGAAATAAGCAGTATCTGTAAGAGATCTAACGTAAGAACTTGTGTGAATGTAAGAAAACCTAGAGCACCTTTTTGTTTAAGAGAAATGTAGCAATTGTGGAAATCAGCGCACCATCAGCTGGTGAGCAGTTTGAGAGAGGTATGTACACTGGTCCTTCACTTTTCTATCCTCACCAGATCTTTAATGCTTCTTTGTTTGCATATTTTTACATTAAAATTACAAGTGCCAGTTTGGACCCAGCACTGGTATGGTGGTGGCTAGAAGATCACATCTATAACTCCACAAGATTTTGGTGTCAGTCCCTACATAGTCTGTGCATGGGAATCCAATCTGACAGTGGTGACATAGAGCCCCTGTAATACTGGTAAGAGCAATTTAAATGCAAATTACTCATGGGAAGAGCCAGCTCACCTTGCTTTGACATCTAATTCCGTGTGTAGTGAGGTGACGGTAGAAAATAAATTGCCTGACTCTGCTAATGAGGGAGGAGGCAGCATCTTGGAGACGCCTTGAAGAAGACTAGGTACTCAGTTTGGGTGCCAGGGCATGCGGATAAAGGTCTTCCTGTGGAGACCCTCAGAGATGTTTTCCCTCCACTGGGCAGGCAGCGGTGCTTGACTAGCTGCCTGAAACCTCAATACAAGTTCATTGCAGGCAGACTGGATCTCAGCCGGTGATTCCTTTGGGCCTGATCTAACACCTAGTAAAGAAATTGGAAATTATCCCACTTGTTCCATTGAGTTCCACAGCCTTTTTTTACATCTGCCTGTCTCCCTTTCTTCTCTCTTGTGATTAATATAGATTGCACAAGAGGAAGAAACATTTAAATACAAACTTTCTCACATGAAAACCAGTATTTTTTTTTTTTTTGGAGGGGGGCAAAGACAGTAAGGTGCCTTTTCTCTCTACTTCTGTGACAACTGCTGTCTCTTCAGCCCCATCTATAGAGTACAAGGCTGTGCAGAAACCCCCAGGCTAACTCTGAAGGAAATATTTGAACTTATAATGGACTAATATTTGTGGTTGCTTTAATTGCTTGTGATTTAGAGTAACAGTCATAAAGTGTAGAACAACAGTCATAAAGTGTAGAGCAGTATTTTAAGTCTGGGTATTCTCAGCAGAGACTCAATGCAGTCTAGGAAAAGCAGGTAGAACAAAAACCATACCTTGCATAAACTTTATTGCTCTTCTACGGCGTGTAAGACTACAGTAAGATTCCTCTATTGTGCAGGAAAATTAAAAAAACCAGGGTCTCATAATTCTAACATATTAACTAATGTTAAAAATATTAGTGCTGAGGTGAAATCACCTTCACGTGTTATCAGTGACTATTGTTAAGTCTGCTTTCTTTCCACTAGCTCTCCTTATAAATTTAAGGCTAGCTCTACCAAGGGATTTAGGCGTGACACCACCACACCTAACTTGCTGTCTGTGTCAAAGTAGGTACTCACTTAATGGCTACTGAGGCGCACAGCTCCCATTAAAATTAATGAGAGTTAGGCTTCTAAATGGCTTTCTAAAGCATGCATTTAAGTGTCATTGGTGAGCCTGCTGTAGCTCACAGAGAAGGAGCACGAATCAGACTATACACCATGACAATAAAGTCACAGCTAATTCTTGAAGTGATATCATCCTTAAAAAATAATAATTAACAAATGTTTTGGGCTGTATCTGGAAAGGAGTTGGATGCTTCCTCATATAGTGAATGGGGGAGATAGAGCTTCAGCTGAGATTCACAAGCAGCCACTAACTGAGTGGGGATATGCCTACACCATTCGTTTGGAAATGCTGACATCTTGCCTATTCAGCAGGCTAGGCACTCGTCTTCAGCTGATGTGGGACTGAATTTAATAACCCAAATCTTCTTTTAAATTGAGGTATCAAAATCACCTCATTTAGCAATAAGTGGTTGTCTCACTCTTTTTGTTTAAATTATGGCCAGTGGTGGTGGCACTCATGTTTCATGTTATGCGTTAGTCTGCATAACAATCCCTGCTCTCTGGACTGTTCTTGTATTCTAGCTAATGATCATCTACTGAAAAATTCATCAGAAGTCCAGACCACAGTGACCAGGATCGAGTTTGCCCCTCCAGCTGCATGTTTTTTCCACTGTGCAACACAGGCAGACTTGTTTCTCTGGACCATGGCTCCTACACTCTTACTCGTTATAGTGGTTCAGCTGTAGCAATAGGGCAGTACTGTCTTAAAAATGGGATATCAGCTCCATTGATGCAATCTTAGAAAGCTCTGGAGAGACTAGGCTCCAGGTTTCCCCTTTATGGATGAATACTCCAACCAGTAGGCTCATATGCAAAAGGTCTCCTCTACTGTTTCTTTTTAAGTGGAAGTGTGGTAGTGGTGACTTGCTTTCAGGAAAAAACATAGACATCCAGCAATGATGTGGACAGCAAGGCTTCGGAGAAGTGCAGGTGCCTGGACTTGATTTTAAGCAGCATTTAATCTTTCTTTATATTTTTTTTTTCCTAGACTTTACAACTTTTATGAACTACTTTGGAGTCTTATGTGCATAAACTGGTACTACTAGGATCATATACTCATCTTCAAGGCATTTTAGTGTCCAAGTTTGGAGCTTGCACATCTTGCCTTAAATTACACAGGACGGTCTCTGAAAGAGCAAGTAGCTGAATACAGAGCTCCACAGGTCCTGCAGAGTTACCTAACTACTGACCTGTTCTGGCTTCTTCCTCAGCCAAAGCAGAGGACAGCTTGCATTTTATTACAATTTAAAATTCTGTTGCATTGTCTTTCCAGGATTTCTGGGTTTGTGGATTGGTGACACAGTAACCGTCTGCGAACTATTAATTCTACTTTCAGAAAGAGAAATAGCTGACTGTAGGTGTCTGGAAAATTTTATCTGATTTGAGTTCAGAGATCCATCTCCTAGATATTTGGCTTGGCAAAGCTTAGCAAGCACAGTCATCTCCAGCTTAGAACCACAGTTCCCCTCAAAACCTTGGAAAGTTGTATGGTACAATCCCATCAAAACAGGACTTTTCCTCCCTCCTGCCCCAACTCGTGATTCTCCTTCTAGGAGTTCAGCTGTCTGTGATCCCAGGCTTAGTTTTGATACAGCCCAGCTGTGCAACATTAGCTCAAACTTTAGAGAAAATGTTAAGTTATGAGAAAGAGCTGTGAGAAAATACATAGACTAGAATCAGCCAAATGAAAAGGTAAAACTAGAGGCAGAGGTAAGATTGTTGGGACAGGCACAGGTAACAACTAAGGATTTAAGGAGAAAATTACTGACAAGAAAATTTGTAAAATCTTACAGGAGAAGACAGTGAGACAGAAGATGGCAACTCAGTGACACTGAGGACCAGCTTACTACCAGAAGCAGCAGCAAAGGCTGATGCTTTCTACCTGACATGCCTGCCTCACCAGCAATGCCCTACAGGGTGTCTTACTGGGGGGTGGTGAGCATGTTAATGCTTAGCCTAGTACCTAATGCTAATGCTTAGCTCCTTACATCCTAGCTGTCTACTGTGTGCACTATCCAATACATAATTGTCTTGTGGGTTTTTTTTGCTGGGTATACCCTATGTGCAGAGTTTGTCTCTTCATACATGTTAAAAGTTGCCTGAATAAAGAGAGCCAGGGGACAGAATAACAACCTGTAAAAACATGGCTCTGTACCGCTGTGCTCTAACACAGAGTAATATAGTATTACACAGGGTACAGTTAAATCATTAAGGGTATTTTTATGTTGCATGTTTCCTTCCCAGGCACTATTACACTTAAGACGTGTTAGTTATAATGGGTTAGAAATCTGCAGCTGCCTAACTGGAGACACATGCCAGTCTAATTCTGTTACACAAAGAGTGTGAAGTATCCCAGAGGAGTTCAATGTTTGAAAAGAAAAATATAAAGACCAACACAGTTCTTTCACAGGCAAAACCTATACAGACTTATCAAAGGAAAGAGGTTAGAGACACATTCTCATTTTACTTTTGCTAGCACGAGTAGTGAAGAACAGAAGACTACGAAACAACACTGCTAGTGCAGTGTGTGACTGCAAATACACCTAACACTGGCAATTGAAATATTTCTTGCCGTGTTTATACATCAGTTCCACATTACTGCCTGTAGAAGAGTGGTGGTACTTAAGGTCTGCATGAGGTGGCTCAACATTTCTCAAGTCTGGGCATATATCCTAAGAGAGAAAAATTCTGAAGTGTCGAGAATTATTGACAGGAGAATGGCAAAGTTTTCAAATTTGGGCGTGCCTAAAACTAGGAATCAAAACTTTAGTCATTATTGTGAAATTTTATTTCATTTTGCTCTAGTGGGTAAGGAACAGCATAAAGCATCTTTAGTAGTCTGTATGTTAAAAAAGACAACTTGTGATTATTGGCATGTACGAAGTTGTCAAAATGTTCCCTCTCTTGATAGCGTCAGCAGCTTTTGGATCTTTGTAAATATTCTGCCTTCCTCAGCTGTTTATTCCTGTATTTACTTCATAGTACTTCCTTTAAGTATGACTCCAGTTATCTAAAGTAGAAGATGGCAAAGTAGAATACTCTGGAAACTGCACATTAATGTATCATGCCTTTTATTTATAAACTCCAGGCTTCTTCAGATTTTTCTTTTATTCCTGTATAAATGTGAACTTTTCAACTTGGATAGTCTTGCAAAGCATTAAAAAAAAAGTATAAAAATTGCCAGCAGAAACATATATCTTAAAGTCATTCATGTTCTGGCATATAAAGTCCTCAGTTATTTTATAATGGTTACTTTATATTGTTCCCTTCTTTTCTTTCTTTCTTATTTTTTTTTTCTCTTTTTCCTTTCTACATTCAACTGATTATGTCCATGGAAACTAGCCCTAATTGTAGCTTTACAGGCAGGCTATGTTTTCCATCATTGGCACATACTGATGTAACTCACTGGGGAGTAACACAGGACCGAGCTGCTGTTTTCTGTTATGCTGCAAATCAGAACAGGACTGGTACTTCTGATTAATCGTATTCGCAAGTGACTTACCAATTCCCAGCCAGATTATCATGTAATAAATAAAAACATCACCAAAGATACCAGGGTCAACACTGATCAAAAAAAAAAAAAAAAAAAAAGACAGTCTTTCAAGGAAGATGTTTCTAAGTTTGCACTCCCTGTAGTGGTCTTCATGACCAAAGTTAATTCTACCCATGAAAAGCCTGAGTGTTCTTCTTGTAGGTACAGAGACATATATATCATGCCTTCTTTCACCCTTGGTGCAGGGCCATGATGTGGAGCCTGTGAAACCTCTAAGCAGGCTGCTACAGAGATGCATGGACCATACCAGTGGTGCAAGGATGCCTCCAATCCCTACTTTGCTAGATGGCTCCGTAAACGGCTGTAAGACTTGGGAAAGCTGGGACACTGCTAACCAAAGAGGGAGCCTGGGAAAGTCTTTTTCACCAGTAAGGCACCATTGAGACCTCCAGAGATGCGGGAGAGTGCACCAGCAGAAACTCAGCAGAGGGGCAGCAGCAGGCAAGGGTACTCGCCAGCCCCCACTGGCCATGGCTGCCCCTCGTGCTGGCATGGGGAGCACTCCTCTTTGCCTTGCTGGAGGAGGAAGGTGGAAGGAAGCCTGCCATCATCCCAGATCAGGAGGAAGAGAGGTCTGTGAGTGAGCTTCCCTCTCCTGGCCAGCCAGCCAGCTACCTACCACAGAGAGGGATTCTTAGGCCGGGGAAGGTGAGCCAAGCTGCCTGCTCGGGAGCCAGCACTCGCTCTACAGCTGCTGTGGTTCGGGAGGCTGCCGGCCCCCGTGCAGCCGCCTGTCATACTCAGTGGGAGGGCGAGGGAGACTTTGTCTGCAGGCACTGCCGAACACGAAGCCATTAGCACGCTGGGGCGTGGGCGAGCGGGTGGTAGCCAGCCTCAGCAAGACCTTGAAAACACCATGCAGGCAATGACACTGGGAGGACGCTGAGGACGCTCTATAACAACTGCTGCCATTCCTTTGCAATTTAGCCCCTGTTTTGACTGTTGCTTGGGTTAATCCCTGTTCACTTCTCTAAAGCCAAAGGTTGGTGGCAGAAGGCGATACATGTCTCTTAAGGCAAGGGGCCATTCCAGCCCTTGTGGGACAGTGTAAGAATTAAATCAGCTGGAGTACGAGGATTTCAGATAGCATGCCCACAAGTGTGCTGTGCCCAGGCAGATAAGGCGAGCCTTCTGTCAATACAGCTTTGATCTCCGGCCTTTTCCAATCCACTCTCTTTGGGAACAGGTTTTTGGAGGGATAAACTGAAGTTTAAAGCTTTTGTTGTGAAACTCTATCATACTTTTCTGCAGCCTTCATACTACGAGAAAAAGGTGGCATTTTGATTATTACTGTTACCTCTTTTGTGTTAACCCACCATGCACTTATCTTTGGCTGAAGATTTTGCTGACTTTAAGAAAAACTCACTTTAAAACATGTGTGAGTTAAAAAAAAAAAAAAGTTTTTTTTTTCCACTTTCAGTCTTTCAGAGTTTTTGAGGCTCTTCAATGTATTCTATAGCAACTCGTGAATTACAAGTACCAAAATGCATGAAGGTATATTAAAACATGTTTACATGTCTGCTTTTTTTACTCTGATACATCAAATGGTGTTAAACTGACAGTGAACCTGGAAATATAATGTCATAACTCTGGGCACTGGAGGTTAGCTGTTAGAAGGCACATGTGCTCTCCTAATGACACCACTCATTCAATCACGTTTTAGCAGCCTCCTGGCAGGGTGCGCTGATTTGTTTAACTTTATTAAACCTAGATAAGAAAGGTAAATATGTCTACCCAATATAAGACAACCACTCCAAAATAAGTTTGACATTGACTAATAATCACTCTAACATTTTTGTGGCTTTAGCAGCTTTGAAGACTGTTGAATGGCACAATGGGGAAAAAAAAGAGAGTGAGAGAACGAACGCCCGCTTATTGCTTTAGCCTATTCGAGATGAATTATTAGGAAGAACAGCCAACACTTGGGCTAAACGCTAACAGATGTGATGCTGAGTGTGCCATTTAGACACTGGTGGTTTGCTCTGGAGCAGTAGGAAGTGGCCACAGTGGGTGGCAATGCGAGTCAGTGTCCAGGCGGCCAGTGGCTGGGGAGGCACGGCCCCAGCTTCCTGGAGAAATCCTGCCCAATGGTGGGGCTGGCACTGTGTCTAAGGACAAAATTTGATCTTTTTACCTAATTTCTGCTGCGAAATTTCTTGTTACCAGACATGTCTGAAAGCGACTCTGGCCATGAGGCAGGAGAAATGGCTCAGGTCTGGAGGGCACAGGCAGCATTAAAATTGCTCTGTTGGGTGCGAGCTTGTACTGACCAGCCATCAAAGCCACAGGGGCTGAAGAGAGAGTCCTCCCTCAGCTGATTTGACTCACTCAGGATGTGATGAAGCAACAACCTTGCCATTGACATGTTTAAGAAGGATTTTTGCAAAACCACTGATGGGTGTTAAGATGAGTCTGATACCCATTAAGTGCAAGTCTGGGATGTGCTGGGCAGCCGTATGGTGTGACAAAAACAGGCTGTCTGCTTCACCTTGCAGACATCTGACTGTTGTTTTCCAACAGGACTGTTTTTCAGCTTCTTGACATGTAAATTACAGTGACACAGCTGTGTGTTGAAAACTGACAAAGCCGTAGCAAACTGGTTGAATGCCTGGTGGTGTTCAAAGCTTCAACGAGAGGGACAAAAAGATTTTCAACACAAAACCTAATATTGCACAGTGATGTTGGAGGTCAGTCAAGGAGCACAAAAAACAATGGCAAAGACCCACAACGGGATATGCAATTAGCTGGAGAGCAGACCACAAGCCAAAGTTTGCTCAGAAAAAGCCATCACTGAGGACATTTGATGAATGAAGGTGTTCTTATCACAAGCTGATTACATAAAAGAACAGAAGATGGCCTGTTGGCCAAGATACTGTGTCCTCTCCCACCTGCCTGCTTTGAAAACATGTCCCTGATTCAGGGAGGGTAAGGAAATGTGTCAGCCAGGTGTTGAAGTTTTACCAGAACCACGCTCAGTGGGCTCATCTTCCTGTCTGCAAAGAATGCAAGTTGTTTCTGCCACGGATTATCACTGATTTTTTTTTTTTAATGGACAACTCATTTTGATACAGAAAAAAAGTGTCACCAAAGAAAAGATTGTCATGACTTCTTCCCAACCTCAACGTGTTTGGGGGCTGGTTATATTCTGCCCCATACTCTTCCTGGGATGAAGGATCTCTTAATTAATCAGTTTAATATTAAATGTCTGTTCTTCATCCACTGTGTCTTCTCATCTTCATTTTTGTGTTGTGAAAAATCAGATCATTACACTTTTCTTTCTTTTTGCCTGTTTTGACTGGTCAAACCCATGTTGCTAGGGTCAAACAGTTAATCATTGGAAGCTGAATTTCTCATCCATCACTTTGTTTTCTTGCTTGCAAGATGAGACAGGACAGCACTGTAGCCAAAAGGCTACTGAAGCCAAAGCAACTACATTTTAAAATGATTGCTCACAGTTCGATGAATTTCATAGCTCTTAGGAAGACTTTCCAGCAAACCAGTAGGAGAAGCCCTGGAGTATCATGCCTGGGGAAGCTGTGGTCAATTCACCAGCAGCAGTCTGTAGGTGCAAGTTAGATGGACATCTGTCAGGAATGACACAGGCAGTGTTACCTCGGGGTTTGGGGGTGGCCTGGAGACCTCCTGCAGTTCCCCCAGACATCTCTGACTACCTGATGGAGGATCAGGGCTTGCCTCATCTCACAAGGAGGAGGCTGCATGCCACTATGGCCATATCTCATTAGCCTGACACTCCACTTATGCAGAGGTGAACTTACGAACTTTTTATTTTATGGATATCTTAACAGTACTGAACAGAAGGATTTTGGCTTCTCCTTACAGCGTGACAGATTTTGCTGAAGAGACTACAAGAGTTGGATAGGCACCCTCTATTCCAAGTCCAAGCTTAAACTGCCCTGAAAACATCTGTTTTAGCTTGACTCTTGCAGGTGGGAATGTAATTCCTAGTACTTTCGTGAAGATGCTAACATCGAGTTTGAGATCATTTTAATGTTAGAAACACAAATAAACAACTCATAGACTTTAATACAGTATAAGCCACACTGGTGCCTGCCATCTAGGTCAGTTTGTCAAGGGCACAATTATCAGAGCCATTCCCAGACTGAATTTAATCATGGGACAAAATACAACTGGTAACTTCATCTTTACAGGGGCAAAGGCATCAGATTCAATGCCGTGTCTGTTATGTAGCAATAATGACAGCAGTGTCCAAAAACTGTTTTCCAAAAGCTCTGCCAGGGTTCCCTGTCCTTGTTATTGTTGTGTTCACTAAGTCACCCGGATTTTAAGAGTGCTTGCCCTTTCTTATGCTCATAGTCTCCTATGACTTGGTCAAATCTGAATGTGGGTCTCAGTGACTACAAAAAACAAAAGGTGATGCCTCTCTGTGGTTGCCACTCAGGCATGGGTTTATTATGCATGTTCAGGAGAGCTGGCAGGGATGGGGAGAACCCTAAGACCTTCTCACCTCAGCAGTGCTGCCTGGCTAGAAGCTAGACATTGACATGATTAAGCTCAGCCACTTGCAGAGGCTTTTCCAACAGGTCTGTGTCTTTCAAATACCGGTCTTTGCGGATTGTTTTTCTTATTTAGACCTTTTTCTATCTCTGACCCAAATTTTATTAAGCAATCTAGATATGATCATTATTATACCATATGCATCACCTATAGTTGTTGCAAAATGCTGGTAAAACACTTCAACAGGGACTGAAAAGGCCACAGGAGAGTATCATTTAGAATTACAAATGACTTGGACTGAGATGAGTTTCACATTTAACTGTTTATCTCACTTTTCCCCCCTCACGCTGTGAAGTTAATAGAGAGAAACCTGAGTTGCAGAGCTGGCTGCAGACAACATCTCCAAAATTGAAGCAGGGCTTTTGCCTCGGTTTTTGAACAGATGATATAAATCAGTAGACATCCACTGATTTCAAAACTTGTGCTATTGGTTTATGCCAGATGAACTCTGGCCCATTTCGTGTCATGCCATCCCTTGTTACAGTAGGTGGCAAATGCACAGGGCACACGCTTTTCTGTAGTAGTCACCCCCAAAAATGGACCCAGTCCTTAAGGCAATCGTGAATTTAGGAAATGTTTATGGACTAGAAACTCATTTGAGAGAGGGAAATAATTCAATAAAAAGGGTGGGTGGACAGATAAAACTTCTCTGTGTTCAGGAGCAAGGTCCTTATGAGTACATCTTAGCCTCACAGCCGGGGCCATGACGCTTATTCCATAAAAGCTGCATAAGTATTTTTGACTTCTGCTCAGCATTGTTACCTTAACACCTATGAAAAATTAAGGAGATCTTTTATATCTTGTTTTTTATTTACATGGAAAAGAGAATTACATTTTCTGACAATGGCAGAAGACTAGATAAATGTGATTAGTTCCTTCCAATGAGTTAAACAGTATTAACTGCTAAAGTCACTTACTCAGCAAGGATTCCCTGTGACTTGAAAATATGTTGCACGTATTCTGTTTTCTGCGCTTTGGAACAATCGATTAGTTAAACATCTTTTTCTTTTTTTTTTGTTATAGGAGATAGTGCCTTGTAATTTGTTCTGTTACTTTTGAGTAAAACAACTGGATTTTGGACATAGCCTGAACCACAAAATCTCTCATATGATGGAAACATATATTCCACAGAATTACCTCAGATATTTTCAGTTACAAGGTATTATTTTAACTGTGAGAGATCATATAGGAAATTAGTCACAGAGCAGAGCACTGAATGCATCGTTATTTCCTAAATTTGTCTAGGAAAGCGTTTTCTTGTCCTGCTAGCCTATATGATACTGCAGGCTATTTTTTCATCCTGAATGAGAAAGAAAAGTCAAATATTTTTGTATGAAGAATCCAAAATACATTCTGACAGGAGTCAAGCCATTATTTTAGTATAAATTCACATTTCAAAGCAAAAAGCTGTTAGGGTCCAGAAAATAAACTTTTACTTTGGGAAACATCAAAACAAACATGTTGAAAGAATTGGAATCATAAGAAGAAAAACTAATACAACTCTTTTTTCCCAGTTCTTTAGCAGTACAAGCCCACTTTCCATAGTGATGTGTCAGATGCCTCAGCCATGTTATCACATATTAATCTGGGCTGCTTGCACAAAGCGTGGCTGTACAAGAACTTGTTCATTGAATGCATATTAAAAGCATTTGCCATGAAGGTGAAGGACTTGTAATTAATTCATGGGGCAGCTGGTTTCAGTCTTTATTTCCATCACTTGTATTCATGTTAAAAACTCATCTCTTCTGTTGGACTTATTTATTTAATTATTTTTTACATAACCTATGCATAAATATACATATATGCATATATATACACATATTAATCATCTTTCATTTTCCCTGGCACAAGCCCAGTGCTAAAAAGTATCATACTTTTTCTCTAAGATCATAAGATTTTTACTTGATGGTTATACTAAACGCTATAAATAGAGAGAATAATAAAATTATCCTCACGGAATTTAGCAAAAAGGCCTAACTAAATAAAACATTTTCTGCAAAAATTGCATCTAACCCACACACATGGCTGCAGATGTCTAGTTTCGTAAGTCATCTGTTTTTCTAGTAATTTAAGAATTCAGCATGGATGGAGTTTCTCTCTTAGATGAATACTCTGAGGTAAACATGAAAAAAGCAAATGAAATTAAATAAACATATGAAAAGCAAAAAAAGGTAGATCACATTTTTACAGAGCCATAGCCTTGAAAGTGTTGGGCTCTTGCAGAGGAAACTCTATAGTGCTACAAAAAGAAGGTGACAGTCCTTTGTGGGGTTAGCTACACTTGTTTCAACAGATCTACCCCAGGGATCTGCTTGGCCCATGAATTATGCTTTCCATGTAGATAGTATGAACCCTACAATTTTTTTTGGTCATCTATTCAGATCATACTGGCACAAGATTTCAGCCTCATGGGAGAAAAGGAAATGTTGCTGCTGAGTTGGAGACCCATTCCAAGAAGTTACTGATAGAATGGAAGGATCCATTGCTTTCAGACAAGGGAGTGCTCTCCCAGGAAACAGCAAGGGTCAGGGCCTACAAATGCATTTTTTTCGCTCAAAAAGTCATTATTCACTGGTGTAAGCACATTAAAATCAAATCTGATGGAGGCTTTCACTTTAGAGCTCAATTTTTACCTTTGTTTTCTGCAGAAGACACATAGCCAAGCCCAGTCAGTCCATCCGGAAGCTTCATCCATGCAGGGGGGATCCACTGCAGGGACTGACTTATCATGACTTGTTTTAGGATTATCTAGAGTATCAGAATCAAATCACTTTTAGTTGACTTATTGCCCACATACCACCCTGAAAGACACAGGTACCTAAACAGTGTAAGTCACACTAGCCCATCTACCGTCAGGGAAGGGGAGGATAGCCAAAGCAGCCAGTAAGAAACATCACTGAGAGGCATGTTCTCAGTCCCTAGCTCAGAAACAGTCAAGCATGAAGAAAACATGGCTGTTTGCAAATGAGCACCAAAGCATGGCTTCTTTCCTGGGGTCAGATACCTAAACACAGAAGTCCTTTCTTGCTAAATTTGAGGAGGAGAAATATTCTCCATATTTGCAGTAGCCAAATACTTTGGAGTGCTTGTCTGAGAAGTGAGACATCAAAATTCTGCCTTTTGGTTGATGGAAGTGGAGAAGGAAAAGCAGATATTCAGCCTCCCAGGTCTTCCACCTTGCTGGTTTAGTCACCAGGCAATGAAATATTCTGAGGTGGAGTTTTCCCTGCATCTCTTGCATTGATGCTGTTTTCCTTTGTACAGGTAATTGGAAGTTCTCTAGCCCAGGGACCTGAGGCCCACTCAACTCTTCCATGTACATGACCTCACATAGTCTGTAATGCAAGTAAAAAGCTTACAAAAAAGAAGTCTTGCTTATGTTATAATGAGGTATTTTACTATGGACTAAGAGGCACAAGGTAATCCAGCTGCAAATATACTCCGAGGGAGTTAAAATCACAAAGTAGGTGACAGAAAGCCACACCAGTGCCATGTTTGGAACACCACTGTTTTGCACGCAGTGGGCTGGCGAAACTGATGCCCCTTATCATGAGTTAATTTTTTGGCCAAGGAGAGGAGCATGCTGTATTTCCACCCTCAGAAGATCAAAGCATTAAATCTCTCTGTTTCAAATGAAGAAACCAGGTCAATTGTGAGGAGACGGCTATAATTCAGACCACTGCAAAGAAGTAATAGCTCGGTCTAGAATAAGCAAATAGCAAGTCAGACAGTTCTTAAATTAGGTAATTCAGTTTGAGTAGCCTTAGTGAACTTCATCCTAGAATGCTTAAATAATTGGCTGCAGCAATCTCAGAAGCATTAGCAGTTATATTTAAGAAATAGTGGAAGCCACACAAGGTACTTGAAGACTAAAAAATGTCATATTTAATTTTTAAAGAAAGAAGGGAAGGATAGATTGTTCAGTTTAACTTAAGTATCTAGGAAATACTGGAAATAAGGAGCAAACATGTTTTTGCAGGATGAGTTGAGTAACTAAACAGTACCGACTCATCAGAAGAACAATTTAATTTCCCTCCACAGAATGGTAATAAACTTTCTGGACTGTGTAGTAACAGTAGATACAGAAGCAAATACCTTGATTGTAATAGGACTTTCGACACTGTGCTATGCACCAAGCAAGTGGGCTAGGAAAGTGTAGGAGAGTATGTGGAAGTTGTTGAGATAAATCTTCCAAGAGACTCACAATTTTTCGCTCTTCCGCGGGAAGAACAGATGAAGAGGGTTTGCATGGGACTGTGTCCTGGCCAAGCTCTGTTCAGTGCTGTTGTAAGTAAGCTCGATGGTGGATAAAACAGAGTTACTACATTTGTAGATGATCTGATACTTAGAAGGCCATACATTTGCTGGGGGCAGGAGTAAAATTCAAAAGGATATAGAGTAACTGGAGGAATGGTCTAAAATAGGATAATTCTATGTAAAAACAATAAGCAGAAGTACAAGTTTCTACATTTAGGTGGAAAAACAAGTTCACAGTGGGGAACAATTAGCTAGGCAGCAGATCTACAGGGGAAAAAAAGGAGTTGTGATGAATCGGAAACAGAACATGCTTACTGAAAAAATGTGAATGTCACACTGAGGGGTATAAGCTTGAATAGAGCCTAAAAGTGGTGTGATATGATCCCTTAATTCCATTCAGGTTTGAAAGGCCTTTGCTGGAGTCCAATCTATAGTTTTGCTGCCAGAAGGATGTGGACCTACATTAGAGGGTCCAGAGAGCAGCAGCTTGAATGTTCTGAAAGGAATGGGCCTTTTTTTACTTCCTGAATGGAAGAAGGTTCTTCCAAGATAAATATCCACTGCAAAGAGTGGGGACGTTCCAGAACCTCTTTGATTTGAGATCTTCAGACAAATATCTGCTAGGAATGATGTAGCTTGTGTAATTTGTTTCTGACATGGAGTAGAAGTGTAGAATATATGATCTTTTAAGGTCCCTTGAAGAGGACCTTGAGATTTTACTATGATCTTATGATTAACCTTGTAACACCGAGGTCTGTGTAAGAGAGAGGCCTGTGGGGCTGCATCTTGGCTTGGCCACACTGCTGAATGTTATGTTTAATTAATACCAAAAAGACTGACTTCTCCTGGTGCTGTAACTGATCTTACTGAACAAGCTAGCAGAATTACAAGCAGCTATGTGTCTGTGCTTCCCCAGTGGAGGACATGCAGGTACACAGATAATGAGTCAATTAGCTTGTCAGGCCCCATAGACCAAACAAGGCTGGTTCTGCTGCATATTGTTCAAACTTACAGGAATGACAACAAATTAAAATATCAACTGATTTTAATAGCACAGCTCAGTGATTTGAAGACTGTGTCCTGGTAGAGGTGGATATCCATTTCAGCTACATGCAATCTGCAAAGTTCATCACTTCCAGAAACAATCAGCAAGGGTGAATGCATATGGAAAGCCATTTATGAAGATTATATATATCCATCAAACAGAACCTGGAGTCTAAAAGTATTTGTTCGCTGTTCAGGATAGGTAAAGAGGCGTGGGCTGTGTGTGACTGGAGGGAGGCACTGAGGGGAACGCACACTGGAAGACGGATTTTTTACACACCAATTTAGCAGCACTAGGCAGGACGTTTAGAAGAAATAGGCTATTGTATTAAAATTGTGTATGGGGTGTTGTTTTTAACCCATTAACTCTGTATAAAATCCAATGACATACTTGACTGGAAAAATAGTCTTTATTTGAACATATTAAGAGACGGAAAATCCACCACTTCTTTTGTATTTTTCTCTAACGGTTTAACATTCTTTAGTTTGGGGAGGGAAAAACCCCAGCCAATCCAACCCAACCCAACCCAATCCTACCCAATCCAACCCAACCCAAACACCCTCCCCCCAAGTCTGCATTATTTTCAGTTTGAATTTTTGTGTCTATAATTTTCAGGTCTCCTTTCTTTTCTCAGTAGATTAAAGACCCCTTTACCAACTGTTTTCTTTTTCTTTTTTTCCAAAGTGTTGATAAATTCTTCTGTTTCTCTCTTTGATAAGTAAACACACAAACTCTTACTGGCAAAGCTTAATCACAGTCTTTCTGGTGGCTTTTTTTGTATTGTCTCCAAGCTCTTAACACCCTCTTAAAACTACAGTTACCAGAAGTGGACATGATTCTGTAGTATCTTTCTTCCAGTGCTGAATACAAAAGTTAATTTACCTCTTAACTCCTACTCACTGATTGCCTATTTATTCAGCCGTGAACTGCAGAGAGATGAAGTGACCTCTTGCATGGTGAGTCTGATTCCCTGCTATCTGAATTGCCTAACCATTTATAAGAATTAGAACTGCTGCACTGGGTCCAGCCAAAAGTCCATGAAGGCCACTACTACACCTTTGACAGTAGCTAGTCACAGAGACTTAATGAAAAACAGAACAAGCTTACAATGTTCTTTTTCCCAGTATATTTCACAGTTTTCAGCAGTTTGAATTTGAAAGATCTCTTAAATAAAAAGCTACATCTTTGTGCATAATAATTCTTGTTAGATTTTTTTTCCCTAAATTTATCTCATCTGATACTTGCTAGTCCTTGGACTGCGAAAAATAGTGAATAACCATTCACTGTTTATCTTCTTCATACTGTTCATAACATTTTATTTCTCTGTCATATAGCCCTTTAGGTTTCTCTTTTCCAAGATGGAAATTCCTAGTCTGTCTCACTGTATAGAAGTCATCGCCTAATTTTGCACATCACTCACATTTCTGACATATTTTTCTCTTTCTACTCTTTCATTTTGGAAATGGGGAAAAAGAATTGCACATAGGATTCAAGATGCTAGTTCCATTTTAAATTTGTTTGACCTGGTAAGAGAGCTCTGCAAAAGGACTAAGCACCAAGACTCAGTTACCTAAATTAGATATTTAAATTGACTGATCAGATTTATAGGACTGTTGAGTACCCACTGCCTTCCACTGAGGTAGTGGAAACTGTGCTTTGCTCTCCTGAATATCTGAACCCTGCTGTGGACATTAAGCACTTTGGAACTAACCTTTATAATATAAATATATCTTGGAAACAGCATGTTTGCCTGAACAGCAACAGAATGAAAAAATTCCTCTAACTCTCTCACATTTTTTAATGCTGAGGTTAAATATGCAATCATGAGTAGGCAGGAAGAGGGTGTGCAAACTTTCTGCAACTGTATTATTTCATCATTTTTATGAGCAGTGGGGATTATTTTTTTTGCAAAGAACACTATGCATTATAAAAACATCTGATTTTTTGAAACGCATTTCCTGGCATCTTAAACTTCAGCAATATTTCTTCTTTTCTTTTTGTGTTTTAGGGGTTTTTTTCTTTCACAAACAATATCTTGGGGAAATTATGACTAATTATATCTAATTTAGGGAAAAAATGTTTATCTTTTACAACAGTGGGAATGCTGAACTGCTTTGCTGATGCTGATGTAGTCCCTTGTAACAGATAGGGGCATAGTTTTAGTTCTTCTTAAACAGAAGGCTTTTTATTGGTACAACCCTTACCCTTTGCCACAGACCACAACTTCACTGAAAGCCCCAAATGAAAAAAAAAGTAACAAATAATGAAGCAAAATTCATGAAGTCAAGTACACCTGCCTCTTCTACTGGAAAAGTCCCGAGAAAAGTAATAGCATTGTTCTCTATCATCAACCCATCCCCTTTCATAATCACTGCACTGTTTTTCTCAACATAATTAAAAAGGAGAGCTAATGTCCTGGGAATTTGTACGCTTCATTTAGTAGCACCTGGTGTACCTCTTCCTCTCTTGCTTTTTCTCCCAGCAAACATATATAGTAGATTATATAACACAGAAAAGGCAGGAAAGGCCATATGACTGCTTCTTTCTAGAGAAACAAGGCAATGTGGTTTTACTGCACTAAGAAACGCAGTCCTCCTTTGTCCTTCATGGGAGTCCTTCAAATATGAAATAAATATTTGGTGATTGAAGTAAATGGCAATGTTGAGTTTTTTGGCCTACAAATGGTAACTAGGGACCTGCATTGCATGGATTTCAGATCCTGAAGCAGTAGAGGAAGGTGGAAGTTGCTGACAATGTTCAGACAAATAAATACTAAGTCACTTCGGTGAGCTATGCCAGAACTTTCTCGTAGCAAGAAAACTCTTCACCGGAAGAATGAAAAATGAAAGATTGTGGCTATTCCCAGGACTGCTTAGAGCAGGTTCAGCATGCCTTGGTATCTGGAGTAGAAATCGTCACTGCTGACTTTAGCTGTGCTCCATTGGCCAAAGAGATTTCACCAAAGAGAATCTGCCTCAATATTTTGCTACTTAAGTCGTCCCTATGCAAGGACTTGTTATCAGAAGCAGAGCATTGCACAGTGTTAGCTGTAGATATGTTTCTCATCTAATTGCAGTTTAAAAATGATGAAATCATGCCTGACCGACCTGATAGCCTTCTATGATGGCATGACTGGCTGGGTGGACGAGGGTAGAGCCGTGAAAGTTGTCTACCTCAACTTCAGCAAGGCTTCTGACACTGTCTCCTATCACATCTTCATAGGTAAGCTTAGGAAGCGTGGGCTAGATGAGTGGATACTGAAGTGGATTGAGAACTGGCTGAAGGACAGAGCTGAGAGGGTTGTGATCAGTAGTGCTGAGTCTAGTTGGAGGCCTGTAACTAGTGGTGTTCCCCAGGGGTCAGTACTGGGTCCAGTCTTATTCAACATATTCATCAACGACCTGGATGAAGGGACAGAGTGCACCCTCAGCAAGTTTGCTGACGATACTAAACTGGGAGGAGTGGCTGACACGCCAGAAGGCTGTGCTGCCATTCAGTGAGACCTGCACAGGCTGGAGAGCTGGGCAGAGAGGACCCTAATAGGGTTCAATAAGGGCAAGTGTAGGGTCCTGCACCTGGGGAGGAATAACCCCATCATGCACCAGTACAGGTTGGGGATTGACCTGCTGGAGAGCAGCTCTGCAGAGAAGGACCTGGGAGTTCTAGTAGACAACAAGTGGACCATGAGCCAGCAACGTGCCCTTGTGGCCAAGAAAGCCAATGGTATCCTGGGGTGCATTAAGAAGTGTGTGGCCAGCAGGTAGAGGGAGGTTATCCTCCCCCTCTACTCGCCCTGGTGAGGACACCTCTGGAGTACTGCATCCAGTTCTGGGCCCCTCAGTTCAAGAAGGACAGGGAACTACTGGAGAGAGCCCAGCAGAGGCCTACTAAGATGATGAGGGGACTGGAGCACCTCTCCTATGAGGAAAGGCTGAGACACCTGGGGCTCTTTAGCCTGGAGAAGAGAAGGCTGAGAAGGGACCTTATCAACACATATATATCTAAAGGGTGGGAGTCAAGAGGATGGAGCCTGGCTTTTTTCAGTGGTGCCCAGTGAGTGGACAAGGGGCAATGGGCACAAATTTGAGCACAGGAAGTTCTGCCTCAGTATGAGGAGGAAAAAGTTCTTTACTCTGAGGGTGGCAGAGCCCTGGAACAGGCTGCCCAGGGAGGTTGTGGAGTCTCTTTCCCTGGAGATATTCAAAACCTGTCTGGACGTGATCCTTTGCAACCTGCTTTAGGTGAAATTGCTTTAGCAGGGGGGTTGGACTAGATGATCTCCAGAAGTTGTTTCCAACCGCTATTACTCTGTAATCCTGTGATTCTGTAAAACCTACAGCACAGATGAGTGAAGATAAAGCCTATATTATGTGGTGGACATCTTAAAACGACACTTTGTACCCGCTACAATTAAATACCTGTCTGAATGAAGATCCTATGAAATTACATAATCATCTAATTCTGAAATCTGTGCTTTGAATTTCCCTTCATAAGCAATAATGTTCAAATAAAAGAAAATTTTCCTGTCAGGACACAACACACAGTGTCATAGGTGCTGCCCAGAAAAATGAGTGCTGTCTTGGGCATTGAGAGGCAGAAGTTATGACCTGAGCCATGTTTTTTAGGTTGCTCACAAAATCTGAGAAAGCGATTACACTGCCTTATTTTTTAAAAACAAGGATAATTGCTGATGTCTATGGCTGTAAATCTGGACTCATCTTAATGTCTGTCTTCTCACTTTCAATGGCTTCAAATGGTCCCCTGTGCTCACACTCTTCACTCTGGCCTGTCATACCTCTCCTTGAACAGTAGCAGTGCCAAAGGAGAGGTTTGTGGCCTCAGATGTGACAGCCTTTGTCTGGCATCACCTTAGAGCACGCTAACGCCGTGCATCCTTCTTATTCCACACCTACTGTGGCTTTGCTTGCATCTTCAGTCAACTACCTTAAAAACCAACATTGCAAAGTGATGTAGAAGAGGTAGGTCTATGTTATCATTGTGGTCAGCAACACCTTTGGTAAAGAAGGTATCTGAACACTAGGTCTCAGAGCAAGTGCCAAAGATATTTTTGGGAAAAGCCTGTATGCAAGAGTTAGCAGTCATACCCTCTGAAGCCACTGGCAGAGGTCCTGGGAGCCCAGCTGACCCGTGGTGGCCAGAAGCCTGCTGGGATCCAGCTGCGGACAGGGGAGGGATCCCCAGGCTTTGGATCAGCCATAGGTAAAAACATTACTGGCTTTAATTTTGTCAAACCTGGAAAAAGTGTGAGCTGGCACTGAGAAGGCATTAGGAAAATCGGACAAGCTTCATACATCCTCAAACAGACTGAACAAAGACAGTAACATAAGGGTGCAACTGCAGCCCTTGGGTCTGTTATCTTTTGTGACAATGGGGAAGAAAAGTGGGTGAAAATTTTCTACCCATGGATTTGCCTTACAAAATCTCAGCTCCCTTGTCATCCTAGATGCTGTTCAGTGGGATGGGATGGAGATGAAGCAGAAAAACATGTTTTCCTACCTACATGAAGTTAAATATTCTGTGTTTACTAAGAAGAAATTATTGGATTCACAATTTCAATTTATCTGAGTCCCAAGAGACCGGTTTTATGCTATATCTTGCTTATTTTCCCTTTCCCAAAGGAAGACTGAAATCTCCCTGCACCGTTTCAGTGAAGCTGACCTAAGGAAATCTGCAGAAGATGCAGAGTGAAAAGTAGACCCAAACCATTCAGCAAAATTGGAAGATAAGTCAACTTTCTTGCTGTGCTGGTGCTGCATAACTTGCCTCCTAAAGTGAACTTTTTATTGCTATAGCAAAATTGTAATACATTTTTTCCCAATATGATTTAGTTGTGCTATTGATTTTTTGAAAAATGAAAGTAAAAACTACAAACAAAAAACCCCACCCAAACACCAAACCCTGGAAATAAACTAAAATAAAAAAACAAACGAAACACCAAAAAAAACAGATAACTGATTTTCCCAAATGTTTTGTTCAGATGTGGTTGTGACCAGAAAAGGGTATGGGCAATTGCAGCATATTTTATTAAACTACTAATTGTCCTGTAGAAAACAGCAGTATGCCACAGTTTGTGTTTGTTTGTCAATGCTATTCTTTCTTTTCACAGGTGGGCACTGAATCTTCGGTTTATTTTTATGCAATGCCAATTTTCAGATGTTTCAGGTACTGAGGCAGGTAGAGCAAAGAAAGAGGTGCCAGATGCAGGTGTTAGTGTTACTATCTAGTGTCTAATGCAGGTTCTGCTAGGCAAGGAGCTTATGCAGACCCAAATGACCTCTGAGGAGAGCAGAAGGGTGGTGGGAGAGAAGGAGTAAGTCATGGTGGTTATCATTTTCTTGAGTGATACTGTGGAACCCATTTTTGGGTGTGGATTGACAGTCCACTCCTCTGTTTGCTGAGGTAGAAATCTTTTTCTTTCTTAATCAGAAGAAATATCATTAAAAGAGGAGAAACTAATGAGGCTGGTGAGGTAGCTGGCTGTGAGAAGAACCATTTACTCTTACAGGGATGCCTCCTCACTCCTTCTAAATGACATTTATGATTTTAAGTTTGGGGCTTCAGGACAAACATCCTGCCTTACTTAAGTCAAAGCAAACTTTGCCCTGGACTTCACCAATGCTGCAAATTCACCCCAATCTTTCTGTAGACCAGGCAAACATGCCCTGAGCACACACTGAAGCAGTTTCACTACTGTGACCTTACAACAGTTCAGTAGTGCTCTGGCCCTCAGTAAGGGCTGATGTCTGAGCAAGCGCTACATTGCAGGCATTCAGGGAGTTGCTGCAACATGGAAGCTACATCAGTGTCAGTGTAGAGGTGCAGAAGTACATCATATACAAAAGCCTAGTCTTCCTTTTGAGGCGTCCAGGGTGAATCTGCCACCCTCCTCACAGCCTGGGCCAAATCCAGAGCCCTCCCTGCAGCAGCTGGTCCCAGATCCAGGTATTTCTTACAGCAAACATCTCAGCAGGTTCCGGCTGTGATCAGAACGGACCCCTTGTCCCCCTGAACAGTATTAGTCCTATTGTTTCATGCAATATAAATGTGACTTTTCATATTGCTTCACAGAATTTAACTTTGCATGGTACAAATAAATCAGCAATGGCACCTTGTCTGATGCTAGTGCAGTGCACTTTACATTCAGTGTTGCAAAAGAGCCTGGCTGGGCTGTGACCATTTGCTTTTGTCAAACCTCCTGACTCAAGAAGAAATGGAAACAAGCTCACAGATTACTTAGTAATGAATAATACTCCAGATGTTGTTAACCCCATCTTCTGTTGGCCATTAACAGAAGCAGTTGATGGGTGCAGCTATAATATATCTTTACTCTCAAAGGAAAAAAAAAAAGCTGGATCTTGTTCAAAAAGGGAAAAAACAGGAGTCACATGAGTGATTTGTTTTACTAAAAGAGGCTCATGAAATGTTCCCCCTTCAAATTAATCTTACTGAAATCTTAAAAATCAGAGGAGGACCACAGGGTGTTAGGTTAGCAAGCCAGAAGCATTTGCTGTGAACTTCAACTCCTCTCACCACAACTCAAGCCAAAAACATCTCCAAGCAAACAGATTTGTATTCTCAAGAGGTTTATAACATGGGTGAAACAGCTACGCATAACTTTTTTCTATGGAAAAGAAAGAAAGAAAAAAAGAAAAAATAGATTGCAGCTGTAATCAGCCCAGAGACACTGAAGCAACAAAATGGAGCGAGAACTGCAGTGAGAGGAGTTCTGTCAGAACCCAAATGTGCTGCTGTAAAACGCCCAGTGAAGATATCCACGTTCTGCAGAGAAGGAAAGGATGCTTTATGTTAGGACTGTGGCTGGTCATATTTTAAATGACTGCTATTTATTTATTAAATAAACCAGTTAAATATCTTACCTCACTGAATATCCATAAGAAACATTTTATATGATGTTCGTGATAGTTCAACAACACAAACCCTGGCCCAGATAATTAATCAGCCAACAGAGACACGCTATCCAAGTAGGAGAAAGTGACAAAGAAATGCCTCCATCTACCTGCTATTTTCTTCCCAGATGCCTAGGAAATTTGGTGGACCTTATCAGCATTCTAGGTTATGAATTCCAAGCAAACTCAAAAATCAGAGCCTCACATCAAAAATGTCCCATCAGCAGTTTCTTTGTTTTTCCCTTCCTGAAAGTCTCAGGCACAGAGTGGCAGAGGCTGAAAAAAAGATGCAAGAATCTTCACGATACTTCTTATATTGGAAAAGGAAGTTATTATACTGAATGAAAAATACCTACTATTATACTGGAAATAAGGCACAGGAAAAAATCCCAAACTTATTGGGCCACCCAGCAAGTACCAAACTCAATACTTTCCTTAAAATGCTTCCTGGCTTCTTTCCTGGATAGACATGCCACAGGCAGCAGATTGAGACTCTAACAAACTCTCTGCACCCTGCATTCACAATCAGCAGCTGATAACCGGCCAGACCCAGTCTGACTCACATTGCAGAAGAGGCAATCCGGAGACTAACGTTAAAGAGCTGCTTCACCTAGGAGAGCACAGGTCTCTGAGTACACAGAACTTTTTGTTACCTCTGCAGTGTAGCCACAGTGAAGCATCTGTCATCCCACAGAGCAGGAGTTCCCAGCAGAAAGGAAAGAAATTCTTTAGCACCTGAGACAAATGTATTATTCCATCATGCCCAGAAGCAGAATTTCAGATATAACAGTTCCTCTCTGCTTTCTCCTGTGCTCTCAGCAGGTGTCAGGTGCATATCCCATGTTTAGCTTTGAGGAAGCTATGCCGGCCCTCTGCACCTGAGCAAATGTCATCTGAAGGCTGGATTTTTCCAGAGCATGGAGTCATAGCTTGCTTCTGGTCTCACTGAGGTCATCAGCACCATTGCCCTCCATCTGAGGAAAGCAAGATGGACAAAATGATAAAAGCACCTGAAAACCCCATTTAGAATCACCCTCTTGCCTGGTTTTAGGGGTCATTGTAAACTTGTTCAATCCATATTGAAATAGGTATTTTTGTCTTCTCTTCCTCATATTCTCTTTATGTTCCTGCCAACTATTGCCTGCATTAGGTGTAAAAAAGGACAAATATTTTTAAAACATTCATTCCCATCCACCTTTTTCATTGATTTGAACTCTAGGAAACAGGGTTATGAATTTTATTCAAAACATGGAGATCAATATTATGGCTCCCTGTATTATGTATATATAAAATAGATGTTATGGCAGCATATAGTACAATATATGCTATATAGTGCATTACTACATTGTGGTTTAGATAGTATATGATATATACTGTAACACATTGTGTGTATATATATTTTGCATATATAGAATGTATATATGCACTATACGTACACATGCATATACATATGTAGTGTATACTTATATATAGAATACAAGAGTGCCTATTATATATACAAAATATAATAGAGTATATGTGATTAAAATGTGGCATCTATGTGCCACAGAATTAACGTGCACAGTATTCGTATGCAAGTTGCTCTGTGATGAACAATTAATCAGGCTAAATGGATTTATACGGTATGTCTTTCTGTGAACTTTCATCACAGTAACCTGAGGTTACCTATGACTTCATACTTCTGCAGTATATATAGTTTTCTTCCATGCCACCTATTTCCCCGTGCCTCTTTGCCTACTGGATTTTGGTTAGTGAAGCTGAAGTATGAGCTGTATCAGTTCCAATGTTGACTGGCCAGTCAATGCATGTGTCTCGACTGGCTAGCTGGCAGACCAAACCAAGTAGATAATTACTAGTCTCACACTGCAGCTTTTTGTTTAGTCCACAAACTGGGATATCCTCCATTACCAAGCCACTGACTCCACAAAGTTTGTAGAAGTGTAATTTTGTTTGAATCTTCTGTCCTTTGGTCAAGTTTGGAGTTAACCGATAGCTAGCAGGAGCAATGA
The DNA here is from genome assembly GCF_034619465.1 of Leptosomus discolor. Lineage (NCBI taxonomy): Eukaryota > Metazoa > Chordata > Aves > Leptosomiformes > Leptosomidae > Leptosomus > Leptosomus discolor. The sequence goes on from NC_141392.1 coordinate 68,198,140, forward strand.
CCGACATGTACACAAACAAATGGAGAGAGGGACTGAATGCATATGACCCACTTTCTTAGGAAACAATGAAGGGATTGATATTCCTAGGCACTCCAGAGTTACATTCCTAGCCTAAATCACTTGTCTTCGTCACTTCTACACTCAGTGAAGAAGATAGGTGTATCCAGCAGGCATTTGACCCAGTTTAGGATATGTAGAGGAGCATTTCTTGGATAAAATTTTTATAGCACTACATATAGCACACGTGAAGCTACTGATTCAGGAAGGCTGTCTGTTGGTTTATCACACTCATTAGTTGAAGAAGAATCTGTGCTCTTCAGTGACCCTAGCAACCAGCCCCCGAGAAGCAGTACACTCCTGAAGAGGAACCAAAGCTAGATCAATCTCTCACTGTGCATTTACACCCAGTCTTGTGTTTCTCCAGACACACCCTCTTCTTATATCCTGAATTTTATTCAGAAAGAAAATAATGACAACTTTGGACAAGATTTTTCATCCCTGGCAAAATCACCAGTGACCAGACAGTGCTGCTGGGTATACAAAAGACCCAGACAAGTGGGCTTTCTGCATACAGAGAAAACTTGCAACATGTCCACTGCAGGCTGGACATGTGAGATTGTCCTGGTTGGAGCGCATGCACAGATGAACAACCTGGGCAGCCCTGCTTGCCTGCCCATGGCAGATTCACTGCAGTTACACACAGAGGGCAAGCGTTAACTGATCTGACAGCTGGGCACATCAGGTCTTCTGTGTGTGCATTACGTGTTTCTCTGTCTGGGTAATCCCAAGGGAAACCTTTGTTATAGTTAGAAGTTAAAGCCTTAAAGGCAGGTTAGCAGCTGCTTCTGAAAGACAGGCAGCAGTGTGTGTGGTGGCAGCTTCTCCCAGCAGCCACATTCTCTGCTCCCATTGACACTGGTCTCCCCATGGACCAGAAGCAGCAAGCCCAGCTCTTGAGGAGTCTTCACCGCATTGGTCCTTTCTCCACACCTCACTCTATTTTCCCTGGCAGAAGTTTCCTCGGCCTTGGCCTTGGCAAAGAGAAACTGTATTCTTGCTGTACTCTCTGAGGAGCCTTGAACTGGCACCATCTTTACACACAGAAACATCTCTGAATAACTTACCAATTTTGATGCTTGCTTAGTTCCTGTTCAGTCACTGAGCATTGAACTTCAATGTATTTTAGTTCATCTTAGGTGTGAGATGAGTATTCAGCAAAGGTGGTAGCTAAATGCCAGTCTTTCTCAACTCCGTCCAAAGCACGTATGGGATAAAATTGCAGACGTATTGTATTTGTCAGAGGTAGAAAAATAGAAGGGTATCTGTACAATCATGTCTAATACTTTGGTCAAGCTGTGTTCATTCTATACACAATTATTTTTCTATGCATGAATCAAAACAGTTTTTTTCCTTGCTATCAATAAAGGACAATGTCTTATTTATGCAGGTGCAAAGTGCTCCATGTGTGTCTACCCTGTCCTAGGTGAATGCAGAGTCTTACTTGGAAGCCATTTGAAAAATACCACTGATTTGTTTTGATTTTTTTGCCAGCAAGCATTGGTCACAGGGTCAACATATGGGACCGATTTAGGGTATTATTCAAATGAGCACCCTCTGCCACTGCTTTCTTGCTCTCTCCCAAACCAGCAGCAAAATATTTCAGCCGTCAAAGCACCAGTCATTCTGGTAGAAGATACATCCTAATCTGCAGTCTGTGAGTTATGCCTTGGTGATTTATCTAGACTAGCTGCTTCTCTATTCCCTGAAATCTTCCCCATGTTGCTATTTAAAAAGCATGAAAATACATAAAGCATACAAAAATGTGAGCATGCATTTGTTTTCTTGCATTTGTGAGTTTGTGCTGGTGGTGGGAAGTTTAGTATTATGGATGATCTCATGTTGCAAAATTCATCTCTGCATATATGTTTTGCTAATGCTCTGGAGTGTTCACATCAGTGTTCTGGCAAGGTCAGTGGCTGGGATTAAAATGTTCTAAATTGTTAAAATGGATGTGATTTAAAAATACCTCCTCCCTTCTAGCAGTTTGTAAAATATTCCCCTAGTGCTAGAGAAAAGGCAGAAATAGGAATGTAAATTTTCAGGGATTATATAACCTGTTGTTCACTAGAGCCACAGTAAAGTCCTCCTCCCAAACACCGAGCCCTTCAGCAGAAATGCCATCTGGAAGGAATCTGCCCTTTCTGGGGATCTCATGCTGTTTTGTGCTTACAGCAGACGAAAAAATGATTTGGCAAATTGCAGGTCATAGCAAAATCAATGGAAGAGTATAGTAAAGATTTAATTCAGGTACTTCCCCCAAAAAGCTAATAGTTATATAGTAACAACACCTTTTTTGGAAAGTGATGATGAGAAACAATGAGAAACCCAAGGACAAGTTGAAGAGAAACCTGTTACTGTCTACCTGTGGGGTAAAACTTGGCCAAACTTTAGAAGAAAGCTAGAGCCGCTGGACTTCACTAGGGCCACAGCAGACAGGTCAGCTATCTATGTGTCGGCATTTCCTCCGTTGTATGCAGACACACGCGGAAACATGTACAGAAACACGCACACTATGTACATACTGTATGCTTACTGTGAACAACAGAAGAAGTCTACTGGAGAAGTTAATAATCTAGACAAGTATTGCAGCTGCAGTGCCTCACTTCCAGACATCTCAGGTTAGAAGAAATGAATCCCAACCAAAATTACTTTATTTTCGTCAATACCCTTCCCTGATCAATTGTACTGGTGCTTATCATTTATAAGCTGTGTTCTATGCTTCCGCAGGTAATGTGTTTCTATATTTTCTATGCTCTTGAGTATAAGAAGATTCTTCTTTAAATGGCAGTCTTTAGAAATATGTTTGCAAAGAGGAGATGTAAGGTCAGACAAAGAGTACCAGAATTTACAAGGACCAGAATTCACTGTATTGCCAAGGAAAGCAGCAAACTGGGAGCCTCACTGGGCTGGTGAGGTGGGTTTCTGGTATTAGTTGTCTTCCAGGTTAAACCATGACAATCAGTCGTTCGACTACTACTTAACCTTGCAAAGAGAGTAGTGACAGTTCAGTATTTTAATTTTGGGTGCCAGACGCTTGGTTTTGGGTATCACTACAGGCCTGAGCATTGATATAGCCAACGATGTTGCTTCACAGAACACCCTCAGCTTCCCAAGTATGGTGGCAGGTGCCAGGGCAAGTACCCTTGGACATCATCTGTTTCCTATGCCATTCTCAGCTCCTTCAGGCCCTGTTCAGCTCCCCAGCACACAAAGTAGAGGATCTCTGAGAATTGCCTTGAATAAATTACTTGATCCATCTCACAGGCCTCCTGCTAAGCCATGTACTTACAAGTAAATGAACTGTTTCCACAGCTTTACAGATTCTTAAAAAGAGATCTTCAAATCTTAGAGGAAAGTTAGAAGCTGTATGTTTTGTTGCTCAGCTTCCCCCACAGAAAAAGAATAAAGTACACAGAAAAGAAACAACACATTGTTTAGTTTACAAATTTTCACTATGGGATGGAGCAGCTATAGGCATGCACTTAATTTATGTTCTCCCCCACAACGACTGAGTACACAGGGGACAGGAGACTCAGCACTGATTGATGTGAAAACTTACAGCGTGTAAAATAACCCGCTAAAAACTCTCCTTCCCTAAACTAGCTAATGTGAGGCTCTCCCAGACGCACAAGAAAGTAATCAGCTTCTTAATAACTTTATTTGAGCCGCGGGATGAGGAGATAGATGGTTATTATCCACATTGTTTCATTTATATGGTACCAAATAGTGTGTTCCATCCTATTGCCAAAAATGACTGGGAATACTGTTACATAGCTTTTTCTCCTATAGGTCTTTGCTCATTAGTCCTTCTTTCTCTTTCTTTTTCCTCTCCTTCTGGCATCAACTCTAACCAGTAGATCTCATCCTACTCTTTCTCACTTTCTGTTTGAAGTTTTATCACTACCTGATTATATTCTGGTTAGTTTGCAGAGATACTGGATGTGTATATGGAGGAAAAGAAGGTGGAAAGACATGGTGGCAACCCACGAGGGCAAGGTTTGGAGGCTTCCCTGCTGGTTCCTGATCAAGACAGCAGTAAAGAAGCCTTTGCTCACAAAGAGATGTGGCCAAGACCTCTTGGTATCATCTGTTTCCAGTAATGCCCTGCCAGGTGATTTCTCACAGGAGGTTTCATTTCCTGCTTTCAGAGGTGCTTGAAGAGGGAGATTTTCTTCAGCCTGAAACGATGGTCCCAATGAAACCTGTCTTGGAAAACAGTATAGTAATTCCACATAAGAAAAGAGTTACTGGGCACCACAGTACACGGGATTTGTGCATGAATAGGTTGCTAAAGGTTAACTATGCTCCAGGGCTGATCTTTCCTCAACAGCCATCAGCGTTTCTAACATAATTAACTAGGATGTCAGGAGTTCAAGACAATAGCCTAAATTTCCAAGCACTTCTTACAAAAATAACGTGTGCAGACTAAAGCTGTCCAATAACTGAGACTGCCATTAAGACTACAAGTAAGGCACCCCATTGAACAGTGGTAACAAATAGGTGGGAGGGCAAGGCTTGTATGTTTGGCTATGTCTGTACTGTGGGACCTGAGAGTGCATCACAGATCCAAATTTGGAGCATCCATATGGGACCATGAATATGTTTGTCCTCTCCCCCTTCTCTCCTGCCAATCTGGCAGTCAGACTGCTGCAAAGCCCCACTGTCTAGATGCAGCCATTGAGCACTTGTCAGGGAAATAAAGGATAGCAGTTTTGCAGGATGCAGGGCACATACCCTCCTCTTCTAGAGGAACACAGCTCTAATTATAGAGCTAGATTTTTTGTCTTATTCACATAGGTATTTCATTAAGAATAATTCATTTATCACTGGTATAGTAGCTCCAAAGTAAAACTGAGAGCAGAATTTAGGATCAGGATTTAACATACAGAAACACTAACTCTGTAATTTATTATATTTATGGATGTAATTCTCTGACACCACATTGGTTCCTGTGATACTGTATTCAAATCAATAGAATTACACTGGGGATTAATTCATTCCTTAAATTAACATTGAAAATAATTATAATGTTCTGTGACTATAATATTTTCATTTTCCAGGGGGAGAAATTTGTCAATACGTAATATGGTCTCACATACCTGATTGCATATTACTTCCAAATCTGTGAGAGTCTGCAAGAATGCTAAAGCTGAAGAGGTCATGCTATTTAGGTTGGAAAAGGGCCAGCTGCATCATTGGCTGAACATCTAGGCTGCCTTCGAAATGGATGCACAAAAAAGATGTTGAAATGGTACGACATATGTTGATTACTAAATCTCAAAACTTCTTCGTTGTTGTTTCAGCAAAGTTCTTTGTGTGAAGAAAAGGAGCCCCAGTCCCAAGAGGGCCACAGCAGCTGCAATTACTGCTGACCTCGCTAGGAGCTGGAAGTGCAGCACTGGAAGTTAAAGAATTTGTTCTGGTCACATTGGTCTGGTACGGGCTTGAAGAAATTTCTTCAGAACCAGTAGAAATCACGGACATTTGAAACTCACACAAGCTTGGTCCTATTGTAAGTCTTTAAGACCGCATGATGTATTCATTTTCTGAATTCATGGTCTCTGTATTATCTAGGATGATCCGTAATTCTCTGAAAGATAAAAGTAGAACATACTGAGCTCCTGAGGAAAGGATAGACCTATATCCCTTTATTTGCATCAGTCAGAACTTAGCAAGTACTTTTACTGAAGTATAACAGGACACACAAATATTTTAAAGAAGTGGAAAAAATTTCTGGTCCCTAAAATGCTCTTACAATATTTTAGTTTGTTTTTTTCACGACACTGTGGAAGGATATCTGCGAGCTAAGGGACATGTGAATAATCCAGCCTTTCCAGAGAACTTGGGCTGGGACACATTGGAACTACAGAGAGCATAAACAACTTCAGGTGCAGGACAAGATACAGCCGCCATTAATGATGCAGTTTTAATTCCTTGAAGAAGATGGGTGTGGAAGTGTACGAAAGTATGTGAACGTGACTTGAACATGACTTGCAGTGTGGCCAATCATGTTAGACTATGGGTTTGTTGTTTGTGATGTAGCCAATCAGGGTTTAGCAAGTGTGGACAAGGGTTATAAATTACGCTGGAAACACAGAAATAAAGGTTCACTTGTTAAATCACATTGATCATGTCAGTGACCTCCTTCAGCTCCCGCAAAAGAAGTGGAAAAAATTTCTGGTCCCTCAAATGCTCTTATAATATTTTAGTTTGTTTTTTTCACGACAGCTCTTATAATATTTTAGTTTGGTTTTCAACAGCAACTAGAAGTTCATCATTTCTTACTTCAAAAGACACTTTTGGAAACTGAAGCTTTCCAGGTTTTTCAGTCAGAAGTTTTGTTTTCCAGATTTGGATATTCTACTCTCCCCCAACGATATCTTTAAAAAATTTGGGGCATTGAAACCAGTTTGTTTCAGGGGCAATTTGAGGGTAATATAAGGTGGTTTAAAGAAAAGAAATAAAAATGAAAGTTTCTCATGAATTTACTTTCCTTTTCAAAAAGAACTTTTTTATTTTAAAAATTAGAGTTTAAAAATCAGTTTTACAAGAAGTCAGTGGGACTTTCCAGGGTATAATCAGTATTGATAAGCAGGAATTCTGTTGAAACAGGTGATTTTAGCCCAGGCTTCAAATAATTAGGGGTATTTTTAATACCTAGTATGCAGTGCTAAAAATCTTGTCTCCTGAATTTTTGTATCGGCTCTTTAAATCTGCTAAAACATCTTTTCTGTCTTTCTTATATACTGTTTATATGCTGCATCTTTACCTCACAAATTTACTTTCCAGCCAGGTGCCACCACCAGTTTAAGAAAGGTTTTACTTTGTGGTACAAATAGCTCTTGGAGCATGTAGATCTAAATGTCATCACATTGCAGCATTTTAGCACAGGGTGATGATATTCTGTTTTGACATAGTGTCATCACGCTGCATCCCAGTAGGAAGATGTTTTGACACAAAGTGCTGACAAAACATCAAAATTTTAACAATTGATCTTTAATATTCATGTGTTCTGTGATGCCTGGAGCATACTAACTGTTAGTAGTAAGACAGAGGACCAGTAAAGATTGCTGTTAAATATATTTATTTAATTTTTATACAAACAAGTTCCTACTGAATATTCCTACCGGATGAAGGTGAACACATGTCCTCCATAAGGACTATCAAACAGGATGCTACCACCTTAGAATCTTAATAAGGAAAAAAAAAAAAAAAAACAAAAAAAAACCAACCCAAACCCACTAACTACTTTCTTCTGCTTTTACAATGCACAAAGTAAAACAAATTAATGGTCAGAAACAGCAGCATGGAAAGAGCATGATCTTAATATGAGAGACTGGAAATAATATTGGGTAGAAACTGTTATAACTGCCTACATGTGAAAGAACAGGCCTGTGTAAGAAGAAGATTGAGTCTTCTAAGAAACGTCTCAAGATTTTTGGGTGTGAGGCACAGTGAGGAGAGGAAAGATTTCAAGCTGAACAGAGACAACAAGGAGCCAGTCTGCTTGGGGTCCCAGTCAGCTGATCTGCCCAGAAACCCACAGCTCAGCATCCTGGATGTACAAAGAGCCAAGCAAACAAGAAAACTGCAAGGGGTTTGCACCCTAGAGCTGGAAGCAACAATTTTATCCATTAGCTTACCTCAGGCAGAAGCCCTCACACACGTTTCTCAGTATGCTTCACAGAAGGGATGCAGGCAGCGGTTTTACCGAACTCTGCTTTTACTGAACCTGAACATGGGTTTAACCTGAATAATAGGCCTGTGAAACACACTGGGCAGCAGCTGGGGCAGAGAAGCTGCAGGTGGAGGCTGTCCACCAGCCAGGCTGAGAGGAGCAGCAGCATGACACTGGGTCAAAGGCAGGATTTGTACAGTCAGATGTTCTTCCCACTGTCCAGCCTATTCCCCCACAGCACAGGCGCAGAAAGCTTCACGACAGCCACACTATTCATAACATTTTCTGACGGTAATTTTATTTTCATCAATCAGCAAAAGTGCATTAACTTTTTTAGCCACTGCAAACGATTTATTTTAAAGCAATGTTAATAAACCAGTAAAATAATTATTTTACCGTATATAATGATTAATACATGGCATGACACTTATCTGGCATTTCTAAGACGAGCCACTTTGGAACTATTGACAGTTTTGAGACCTGTAGTTGTTTTCCAATCTTGAGCTACCCTTCTCTTTATGACTTTATATTTGAGATTACAGTGTTTACCAGAAAGAAAGTACATATTAAGAAACAACAAATAACTCTGGAGAAATTTTCAAGCCCCTGGTATGCCCAAGTACTACAGATTTGCATAAATATAAAATTATCCCTCATTGTCTGGAACTATGTAATATTACACAAGGAAATCCGTTCTGCTTTGTGAATAGAGCTATTGATTTCTTTGGATCTATCAAATGATTAAAAGTTACTTACTTGCATAAATGTGTGTGCAGAATCAGATCCTTAATAAAACCTGTGTCTGGACACGTTACTTTTTCCTCATGAATTTTCACTGGCTGCAACAGTATAGGCTTGCTATTGTTACAGCATTGAATTACTTGTACTAATGTTCATGAAACTTAAATTTAATCTCTTTCTTTAGAAGGTGAGAGCCAAGGAGAGGCTCACATGTTCTTGTGGTCTGAAGCAAACAATATTTTATTCTAAAGGATTATCGTTAATGTAAAGATTTGGTCCTGAGCCCATTTCTCCAAGGATTAGTCCCTACAAAGTTTCTGGCACATGTTTAAGTTACATTTCAATATAATGAATGACTGTCATGAAGAATGATCATAACCAGCAGCCTGAGCTGAATGTGTCCTGCGCTGTTATAGGCTGAATCTTGTAATAGTTCAGCACCTTCATTTCTTATTGAATTCATTAGGAATCAAGGTGCTTAGAACAAAACCTGACTGGATGATGACAATTCCATTTTAGGCAGCTTTCAAGGTTTAACATTTGTTTTGGTTTCATGTTGAACTGTCTATTATTGTACTGAAACCTGAACACTTCAGCTAGGATCCCAAGTGGCATTTCTTGATTTACTTCCACATCAATTTGAATGTGGTAAAAAACTGAAATTAGCTTTCCCAAATGAATGCAGCAGAATGCAAGACAGTCTCTATTTTTCCTGAAAAAAGACCAAAACAAAATGTCTTGCAGTTCAAAACTTCAACAGAGAGAATGAACCTGAGGGCTTTCGTCCAAGTAACTTGCAGGTGCAAACCTCAGCACTTCCTTGACTCCGGGTCCCTGAGCGCTGCATGGTTATTGTTGCCCAACGCAAAGGCCCTTGGGCAATGCCCACTTATACCCATACAGCCAAGAAGTGTGACTGGCTGTGATACAGTGGAGTGCGCTGCATGTGCATCAGCCTTGGGTTTCCACTCCAGGCGGTGTGAGCAGGAGCATACACCGCCACCTTGCCCACATGGGCACTCCAATTCACTCCACTGTGACAGCATACTTGCACTCTTAATACAACTTCAGGTTGTTTCTAGAGGAAATCTGTAGTTAACAGCTGATTGGGCTTTTAGAAAAATGTATGTAAGTGGTAAACACATGCTTTAGGGCTGGATTCCTTAGCAGACAGATGCAATTAGAGTGTACCATTAATTTACAGAGCCATGTAGGTGAGTTGCAGTCTCTCTCTCTTTCTCTGTTTCTTCATGCTTCCTGATGCAGCCAAGCATCCAGGCCTGCCTGTGCATGCCATACAGAGTTATCTGCATATGCCCAGGAAGCCTGATGCACGTATCACACATGTGCTGGCCATCTGTATGGTGCATGTGCAGGAGGTTCAGCGAGTCACCACATTTCTGCCTGTGATTTCCTGGGCAAAGAAGTGGGAGCTGTATCCACACACACTCACACCACACTGATAGTGTGTGACCACACACTTTGCCAGTGTCCTGGGGGCTGAGTACAGCCCCCAGAGCATGGCTGACTTCAGCTGCAGGTCTGCCTGTTCGCTGTGGGTTTTTCTCCTTTCATTTCTAGTCATTCTGTCAGTGCCTGCATTGATCTCCATTTGACTTACCTTTCAGAGCCCAGACAGACTGGGGAAGCGATTGCCCTCTGCAACTGCAACCATGTGAAAGGTCTCTGAGCAAATCCTCTCACTTACTCAATTATCCTTTCACTGAAGTGATTTGCACTGCCATGGGCGGGGAGACCTGAACTCCCAGTGCGCCACACTCATTTATCAGGTGAAATGAGGCAAAGAAAGCAAGGTCAGCAAGCGTCCATGCTGCTCACAAGCTGCAGAGGCCTCAAGCCTGTCATTGCCCAGATTACTTAAAAACTCATTCCCTTCCCAGCATATGATCCCCTTTATCAGCAGCTGCTCTCCACTCACTGACAAGAGGAAGCTTGTTAGCCTTTGTCACCACATCCAAGAGAGAGATGGGCACTACAGAGAAAAGCCGCACAAGAGAAGGTAGCACCCATGCTACTGACATAGGCTTTCTTCAGTCTTGGAGCATCAGCTGGGAAGATCCTCATCCCCCTGATATGTTTTGATAGAAATCAGTACTGGCAAGAAGACGAATCAGGAACAAGCAGATGGAAAATGATCACTTAAAGATTGTTTGGCTTTTCGGTTCTTGGACAAGAAATGGCAAAAAAACTATATTACTCAGCAAGTTTCAGTGAAACATTTTAGCCTGGTTTCTTGTGGAAGGGAACTTCTTACGGCCATGCTATTTATCTGTTTTCCTCTCTTGTTCCTAATAATTTCTATTTCTACCAAGATTCAGAGAAAACTAGTGATTTTTAAGTGAAAGATTTCATTCCTGGAAATTTTGTGAAGATAGGTGTCCCTACAGAGAAAAGAAATCATGTAAGTGTCCCGGCTAAATCTGTCCTAGATCTGTAGGATAGCAAAATTCATTACTTTCGATGTCATACCAATGACTTGTCACACTTACCATTAGTTTTAATAAACAAACTGGGTCTAGCTCAACTTTGACAGGCAACATTTGTGTAGCCTCTGAAACCAGTAAGTTAACAAGTACAAGCATTCAACAAGAAAATTTGGTGAAGAACTTTCTACTACCTGAATATGTGTTTTTAAAGCCTAAACCCCATCTTTGAGTGTTGGTCTAATTCTAACTAACCCTAGCATTAATGTGATTTGCTCAGATACATTTTCATAGGAGATACATCACCCCATCTAACAGAGAAGATGGTTCTGGGATCATGGGCTGTAACTGTTCTCCTTCATGATCAAAGCAGAACTCTGTTTGTAAGACTTTGGAGGAAAACGTATCACGCTATCTATGTTAAATCAGTTATGATGAGATACAGGTAAGTATAGATACATACACAAATATGCAAACACACACACGTACACAGCAGTTTCAGACTGCAGGATGCTCTGAGCTGTTCCTGCCTCTGGTTTACAGCAGGATTTTACAGACAGTCCATCCAGGAGCCCTAGCATCACACCGAGTGCCTACTGGTGCACACACGAGGGCTACTCTGTCGGGGTTGTGGTTTCATTTTTGCTGTTTGCATAGTCACCAGTTCTGATTTCAAGGGTGTATTTTGTCACAAAATGCTGCATTTTGTGTTCTACACCAGGATAAACCAGTGGAGAGCTCTAGCGCTGTTGAGAAGTTACTGCTGAATTTGGGATTTACTGGACACCTGTAAAATTGTATTGCAAGTCAATAGGAGCATGGCTAGCGCTGTGCCACTAACATTTCTATTACTGCCAAAGGGCAAGTTTCCAACTTCTTATGTCTAGTTCTTCTGTGATCTATACAGTAGAAAAAAAAGGTTAGAAATTTACCACACTGCTTTAAACAATGTTCTTGATAATTTGGAGTGTAATGGCAGCACATGGGGTGAGATTCTAATTTTTTTTCTCTGATTGGCACCTGAGATATCTTGAGGAAAAATCACTCAGCTAGGTTGTAAGCCACTTTGAGTGGGTCCTGCTGCTGAGGAGGCCAGGTCAGCTTTGAGAACTGACGTTTAAAACTTGACTACAGACACAGCTTTCAAGGACTGAGAAACCAGGGTCTTGCACAGGCTGTGAGGATTCTTCAGCCAGCTCAGTGTCTGCTTGTGGTCAAAGACTTGTGAAAGACCAGTGAAGGACTAATGGCGAGGAGAATACATGTGCTTTCAGCCGCTCTGAGAAACCTAGATTCCTCTACCAGAAGTAATCTTGACATTTACTTGACAGATTATTGATATTTGGCTATTGAATGGTAATTCTCAAATTGTCTTTCCCATTATTTGTGTCTAGTTATGGCATGTGAGGCTGTCACACAGAGAGATTTCATTGACTTTCAGAATCATAAAAATCCTGATTATAATCATATAGACTAATTTTGGCTACTCTTCTTTTCGTGTACTTTAAAGGGACATCAGTAGGTCTACTTGTCCTGATGTCAAACCTACCAGATTTCTTTTGATTTAAACACAAATGCTATTTTCTGCCTCTTATCTATCTTTATGAACAGGCAGGATACCCTGACCTTGATTCTACTGCTCTTGTTCACATCTATATCTGCAAGGCAGCCAAGGTACAAGAATTACTGAATCTATATATGCCTCTTTCATAGAAAATCTTGGGCCACTGACAAGCATGTTCTCCAATGGAAAAGATGAGTGAGATATGAGGGATGAGGGAATCCTATCACTATAGTGTGACATGGGAAAGTGTCTGCACAGCAGCTGTTTCAGAAGTGACATAGCTTTTTCTTTTTTTTTTCTTTTTTTTTTTTTTAATCATAAAATGGACATTTACTTAACAGAAAATTTTGGGCTTCATCCATATAATAGTGTTCCTTTAACAGGATGCTTTGTATTTTACTACTTTTCATTTTCTTGCCTCTGAACTAGACTTTTCGGTGCAGGGCTGGTGTAAAAGCAGTAACTGTACTCACGTGGGGTCTTTCATGGAGAGCTGGCCAAGTGACTGGCGTTGCAGAAGGCACACAAGAACAGCTTTTGAAAAGGCTCTTGGAGCCACCTCTCCACCCCTTGTCATGGAACAATGAAAACATTGCTAATTATCCTCCATTTCTCCAATTTCTTGCATGTATGAAGTGTATGAAGCCCACAGTTTAAAGCTCATGTGTTATTTGTGTAGCATTTCTGGGGCCAGATTTTGACTCTGTGCCACATGCTGCATTATGGGTTGGCAAGGAAGAAGTCTGGCCTCTGCTGATGGTCCCCAGAGACATGCTGAGTTTGGCTGCAGCTCTGGAGAGACACAGGTCTCCTTTGCAGTTTACACATCTCTCTGCTGGCTGGTGAGGAAAGGGGCAGTATCACAAGTCGAAGCTTTTACTTTGAGTGCAGCTGCTTGTCACAGGCAGTATCAGATGAGAGAAAATGCAATGCAAGCTGTAGGCTGCTTCACTTCAGCATAGCATCCTAAGGCAGCTGAAATCGATGGGAATCTTACTTGTTCCTCTGAGCCCTTTCAGATCAGCATTGCTCCTGTTGGAATATTTGTGTGTAACCACAATGTAAGGAACAAGATAAGAATGCAGGGGAAATGCATTCAGTGCATTGTTCCATGACCCTGAGTCTGCCAGGGTCTTTTATCTGCATCCCATCCTTTTTCTCTTCTGTTTAACGGTAAATACCTCACGGCTGGGATTACCTCCTACCATGAGTACACTCAGTGTACAGTGAGGCCCTGATATCAAAAATTGTCTAATGGCACAGGTAAAATAAGCCAAAGCAAAAGTTTCCATTTCCTTCTGAAATTGTATATTTTGGTGATGATGAAAATATGCCAAAGGCAAAGGTTGCACACAGAGTCACATTGAAACCACAGCAAATATTCAAAGACCAAGCATATAACTTCCTTTCCCTTGCTGCAGAGCTGTTAGATTCTCTTCTCCTCATACACAGACTTTTTAGAAAAGTTTCTTTGCAGCTGAGCTTTTTTCGCGTTTGCTATAGACTGGATCTACTTCTTTTTTCATTTAGAGTTTGATTCTGAAGGCTGTTAGTAGGGATGAAACAAGGCTCCAAACTAAAAAGGAAAACAGTTACCAGCTGCATTTTCTGAGCTGGCAGGCTCTGAAAAAAAAACAAATATTTTTTATGCATGAGGCAAATACAATATTATGCTTTAAGAAGGACTAGGGTTTTGATAGAAATCTTAGAGTCCTAGAGCACTTGCCCTGCCGAGTGCTAAGTATCTTTGATGAATACAGAGTGCAATGTGGTACACAGATGACAGAGCAGGCGCTTAGAAAGTACAAAACAAAACAAAAAATCCTAACCCTTGGACAGTGAGATTAAGCAGATAGGATGATACTACACAGAACTCTGAAGACACTACATGTGCGGACATGCACTAAATCACAGTCTTTTATAAAGTCATGCAGGCTGCCATTTCAGATCTATCATCAGCTCTGGTGAACATGGTGGACTGTCTGGTGAGTGGATGCAATGCCGTGTCAGCAGATAGGTATGAATGTAAACAAGCAAGAGACCACACAGGAGCTTCAAGATGGGCCCACTCAGGTCACAGGTGAGACAAGAATCGGGAAATGTTCATGTTTTTTCTATGATTTCTACCTCTTGGCATCAGCACATGTGATTTGCATGCCTTTCTGGGGCTGGATTGCTACTAAAGAGTTATAAAACATCACTTCTGCATGCAGAAGGTGGAATCTTTAAAATCCAACTACTTTCAGAGCTTCAGGAAAGAAAGCAGAAAGAATAGAGAGACAAAAGCATGGACAAAATCTCCTCTTTTCTTGCTTCATCTGTGCAAAGTCCCCCTGGAGACAACAGAGGTCTGGGTGTCTCCAGCCAGCCCAGTGTTGTCTGCAGTGACCAGGTATGGAGAATGCTTCTTTCTCAGAGAAATTGTCTTGCAGGCAAACCCTGCTGATGAACAGGGCCTTCTGTGTGGTCACAGTGTGACCAAGTGATTTTCTTTTAGTGGGTAGAGATTATTCTAGTGGCTTTGGCTTCTCAAATTGAAAGCAACTTGCTTGAGCAGCAATCTGTTTATTTAATCATTTGCCACACAGTATGCATAGCTGTCTGATGACAAAAATCCGCCTTACTCTATCAGGCAAAACTGATTTTTTGCAAATAATTATTTTTTATCTTGCTTCATCTTTGAGGAATTAAGCCCCCCTTGATATAAGATCTTTTTCTCACTCAGGGTTCCTCAGATGAAGTACACTGCAGCTTTACAGTCAAGTTTGTGCTTGTCCATCATTTATATTATTTTTGTTTCAAGGCACCAGGTCAAACTCTGTCCTCACTCTCGTGCAACCGCAAAGACTTCAGTGTGGCTGCAATCGAGGATGGAATCTAACCCATTATGTTTGTTTTTAATCGGAATATGCATGACTTAATGTTGCTTTCTCCTTGATTTTAATCTCCCAGGGCAGTGTGAAGAATCAGATGTTGAATCTCAAGAGATTTCTCCCCAGTGAAATATTCTAAATATGTCAGGAAAAATGTTTTGTCAATTCCAGCTTGTCGATTCCCCCCAGCCAGCTGGCTGGGAAGGCTCAACCACTACATGCTGCTGTACAAACTGGGAGGTCGGAGCTGGGCGCATGCAGGCAGGATGGTGGGGCCATGTGCTAGAGCAGATTGGATGGATTCCATGTATTGTAGTAGATGATGTGTCCGGTCTTCTGAGGGAAGGGGAGGTTGCATGCCAGCTGTTGCTCAGGACTTCATTTAACTGACTGAAGTAGAGATAAACTGGAGTTAAGGCTTATCCCTGTGTTTTCACCATCCTTGACTAAATTCTGCCCTGCCCTTTCTGCCAAAGGCATTGGAGTCATAGTGTGCCTCTAAAGGTGGAGGAGCTGGAGGCTCTGCTTTGCCAACCTCTAGATCTACTAATACTCACTGAAAGTTTTCATGCAGATAAAAAGCATCCTCAATCAAAATGAGCACTTTAGAAATTGCCTTTCATGAAGATCTGTTTTATTCTTTATTATTCTTGAAAATAAAAACGATTATTGATTTTTTATGTGACTAATCATTAGAATTAAAGATAACTCAGCCTTTTCTTTCCTTTACAAAACTGATGCAGATCCTGCAAATAATCTGGAAAGTTCTAATTTATCTTTGACACACCAAGAGATTTCCCAAAAAGGGTGGATTTTCATTTTGTGGATTATGTGTATTACAATAGCAAAGGAGAGATGGTAATGGTGGCCACCATTGTGACTCTGTTAAGAACATCCCCTTGGTGGGGAAGGCTTGGATAGGCACACATGTTGAGAAACCACTAGTTTTATGTTCACATGTGACTGTGTGGCAGTGGATCATCATGCTACTGGTGCCATGGTAGGACACTGAGGTGTTTAGCAAATTAGAAGGAAAGGCGTGTCAAACAAAACCAATCATTTGCCAGAGGTGCAAGTTCTTCCCTTTGAAACCACAAATTTGTGAGCAGAAGCCCTCTGTGTTAATGAGATTTTTAATACTAAAGGGTGTTTTACGGAAGTAAGCCATGACTGTTTCGCTGAGGGTTACATTTTTGTAGTACTCCAAGTGCTGAGATCTGCATATTGCCCTTGCCTTGGATCATAGTCCTAAAGACCAAAACAATACTATAGGTGCCTTAGTGCAAAACGAGCAGGGAAAACAACCAATGCAAAGGAGCAGACACAGAAAGCAATACACAAAGAGACAAACGATACAAAGCAGAACCAGACTTAGACATCAGAGGTCAACCCACAAAATATTGTGAGGGGTGAACATGTAAAAAAGAAAATTCTTCCAAGGAAAATAGCCACAAAATGGTTTCTGAAAAAGCTGCAGGGCTCCCTCATATGGGCTCCTCATGCAATATGTACCCATTGCCTTTGGCTTTGGCACACACGTAACACAAGAAGAAGTCATGAAGCACTTTTTTTGCTGATATGTTTATCTATAGAAATTTTAATTTGCTTCTAATTTTAATGGAGGCTTGTTGTGAGGGTTCATTATAACTGAAAACATATGTAGCAAAAAACCCCCAACTTTATTTTGACCTTACTTTGCTGACCATTACTTCACTTAACAAGAGATACACCAAAATGTCTTACAGAATTAGAATCTACAAGACCAACGCATGGTCAGAATAACAGAAAAAGAGAGAGAGGGATACACTGAGCCGTTGATGCAATCAGAAGTGGAACGTTTCTTATTGCTAACCTATCCTATTTGCCATAGCATTCCATACACAGGAAAATAAACTTCAGTCAATATAACCAATATTTTGATGTCTCCTCGTGAAATGCAAACCCTGTCTTATGGATCATTAATGGAAAGAAGTTTTAACAGCATCTGTTCTAGGTCATTGGAATAAATGTCATATAATTCTAAAAATTAGAGTGCAATATTAGCCCAATTGATTTCAGTGGCTCAAAAGCTGCACCACCTATCTTCTCACTGGATGACTGTTGCAGATTTTCAACTGTCCTCAAGTGGTCCCTGCTGACTTTTTCTCAGGGTTGTCACTGTCAGTGTGAACACTATCAAAGACATGGAAAAAATAAATGTTTCGATTTCTCATAGGAAAAAATAGTGAGGAATCTGGGTGCTTAAGTTAGGTATATTGGTAAGTCTGACATGATACTCAAAAGTAAGCACCCTCCAGAAGAATCCTTATTTCTGCAAGCAGTTATATAGCTCGTCCTTAGTGTAAATGAGAAGCCTCTTCCAGCTTTTTCCTTTCACATCTGCACAATGATTTTCATACAGCTTTAGATATTTCCACTTTCTCCTAATCTAACCTAAGCTTGCTATGTCTGAGTCTGTATTTTCAGCGTGAGACTTACATGAGTCTCATCCAAGACTCGACTTACCTCCCAAAGACCGTGTCAAAGCTAGGTATGGACTGTCAGAAATACTCTGAAAGGCGAGTCCCCTCTGGGTGTCCAGGTCTTGAAGCACATCCCAAAGGCACATCCTGCCCCTGGTCACTTCTTGCTGTCTGGCCTTTATTCAGGAAAGCTGCAGTCCTCATGAGTGAAACAAAACATCCTCGAGGAACTTATGAATAAGTCCATTTGCTTCCTGCCTCAAACACTGCTAAAACATTAACCTGAAGCATAAACGTTTCTGCCTTTCATTTCCTTGGGGATGACAGGAGAGAGAGACTGAGACTGATTGCAAAAGCTGTAGTGCTTGTCTGAAGTTTTTAGCCTGACTCTGGTCAGGCCCCAGGTGACCAGCTAATGAAAATAATTCAAACTTTACCAAAACAAGAGCCATTTATAATGTGGAAATTCTAGACAGACAGCTCCACAAAACCCTGGGAACAAACACGGAGATAAATCTTTGCAAGAAAAAACATCCCTACCTCACCACTCACAAGGTCAATTCTAAATAACATCATGAGGCACAGCCCCCACATGTGGCAGAAAATTAGTTAGTATTAGCTTTTTAAAAAATACATCCATACCTGCGCGCTTGTTCCTCTGGAGTCATGAGGTATGAGGAAACATTTGACTTCAGAAATATTAGAAAGGGTTTTGAAACCTATGCCTTTTAAATAGATGGATTTTGAAATTATTCTTAAGAACAGTTTCGATAACCACAAGTGAAAGAGGAAGAAACAAACTGTGGAAAATGGGTATAAAAGCCCTGCTTTCAAATAAACACAACACAGACATGAAACAAGACACAGAACAATATGAGGAACATGCGTGAAGGATGAAATCAGCTGGGGTTCTCCAGTAACAAAACTGGAATCTTTCAGATGTCAAAAACCTCCCAGAAACAGGAAAAGGAGGATGGCTTGCATGCCATGGCACATAGGCTGTGTGATCTTGGAGAAAGCCAGCACCAAGGAAGCACAGTTGGAGGTAACCCATGTCAGGGAGCCACAGCATCCTAGGGAAAGTCTGTGCTGGTTTTCCCCAGGCTTGCTGGTCAGCAGCCTGCTCCTGCACCAGTGCAGCCCAGCCCTGCCCTGCCTGAAGGGCTGCGCATCCCATGTCCGTTCCCCTGCACCAGGAGGAGCTCCCCAGTAGCAGAGCCAGGCCATGGGATGGGTTTGGGGTTGGCAGAGATTTCCCAAGCAAAAAGGCTGCAGTTATGAGGAAAGTGCACATTAACTCTTGCAGGCTCAGGACCATCCCCAGGACATGCCTGAAGACTGAGCCAATGGGGAACAAACTGTTCTGTAAGATCATCGCAGACACTGCACAAAATGATGCAAAGGCTCTTCTCTCCATTTAAGTCTACTTAAAAGCCTTATCTAAGGTTTTATAATATAAGGATTTCAACTACATCAGAAAAAAAGTGCTTTTAATGTGAGTTTTGTAAATAAAAGATCTTTAGAGGTGCACACTATGGAGCTAATAAGTATTTCTTTATATTAACTTCATATATAAAAAATTATATAAACCATTTCTATGTATGTATATATATAATTTTTAATCTTGCCACTTATTAATACTTTATTTTAAAATAGCTATCTTCTGAATATTTTCAAAGAAGTCTGCAAAGACCCAAACTGCATTTCTGCTTCTTGTAGAAAAACGATAATTGGAAAATTGGCTTTTTAGCAATTATTGCCATCTGAGGCATCTTAGATGTGTCCTAATAAAAAGGTTTTAAACTTTATCAAATGAGTTACATCGAATCATATCCTCATCCCACATAATAAATGAAATAATAATTTTATCTCAGTGTTTAGTTGCAGTGAAAAAATATTTCCCATGCTTCACAGAATCACAGAATCACAGAACGTCAGGGGTTGGAAGGGACCTCGAAAGATCATCTAGTCCAACCCCCCTGCCAGAGCAGGACCGCCTAGAGTGGGTCACACAGGAACACGTCCAGGTGGGTTTTGAACCTCTCTGGGCAGCCTGTTCCAGTGCTCTGTCACCCTCACAGTGAAAAAGTTTTTCCTTATGTTAATATGGAACCTCCTATGCTCCAAATTGCACCCGTTGGCCCTTGTCCTATCATTGGACATCACTGAGAAGAGCCCAGCTCCATCCTCCTGACGCTCGCCGTTTAGATATATATAAACATTGATGAGGTCACCCCTCGGCCTCCTCCAAGCTAAAGAGACCCAGCTCCCTCAGCCTTTCATCATAAGGGAGATGTTCCACCCCCTTCATCATCTCTGTGGCTCTGCGCTGGACTCTTCCAAGCAGTTCCCTGTCCTTCTTGAACTGAGGGGCCCAGAACTGGACACAATATTCCAGATGGGGTCTCACCAGGGCAGAGTAGAGGGGGAGGAGAACCTCTCTTGACCTATGGACCACACCCCTTCTAATACATCCCAGGATGCCCTTTCCCCTACGCTACTCTCCAACAGCTCAGTCCCCAACCTATACCAGTATGTGGGGTTGTTCTTTCCCAGATGCAAGACTCTTCACTTGCCCTTGTTGTGTTTCATTAAATTTCTCCCCGCCCAGCTCTCCAGCCTGTGCAGGTCTCACTGGATGGCAGCACAGCCTTCTGGTGTGTCAGCCACTCCTCCCAGCTTTCTGTCACCAGCAAACTTGCTGACAGTGCACTCTATTCCCTCATCCTGGTCATTGACGAATTTATTGAATAGTACTGGTGCCAGTACTGACCCCTGAGGGACTCCACTAAATACAGGCTTCCAACTAGATTCTGTCCCATTGACATCAACTCTCTGACTTCCTTCATTCAACCAATTCACAATCCTCCACCTCACTACCCAATCATCTACACCACTCTTCCTCAGTTTAGCTGCAAGGATGCTGTGGGAGACGGTGTCAAATGCTTTACTTGAAATTAAGATAAACCACATCCGCTGCACTATCATCATCTATCCACCTGGTTATGTCTTCATAAAAGGCTATCAGGTTGGACAAACATGACTTCTCTTTGGAAAGCTTGCTGCTTTATGGGATTAAAGTTGAGCAGAAGACCTCTCTCACTATGTGTCTGCTATCTGGCCGCACACCACATGCACAGGTCACTGTATTAAGGTTATGGAGAGAAGCATTTTAAAGGTATTTATTGTTTCCAAAATAATTGAAGAAGAAGGCTGTTATATGGAGTCTCAAAATATCTCCATATTAAAGAAAACCCTCAGGATATGATTGCTTCCTTCAAGTTCTCACTGCAAGAAGAAAATTATTTCTGAAAGTGATGGAGGATTCTCCGTGTGGTTAAAATCCCTAAATTCTGATTGCTACATCATGTCTTGTGGTACAAAAGTAGCATGGTGCATTAATGCCTACATCATCACTTGAAAACAGTTTTCAAAACATCTATGAAATCACTGATGGAAGTCAGATCTATACTTTCATTTCCACGTGTCCAACATTATTTTGATGGGACTCATTTCAGTATATTATTGAAACTGTCATGAATTAGCAAAATTAAATGGAAATAGAAGTAAAACCTTTGAAAATGTCTAACAGTAATTCTGCTGCTTTTTAGCTTCCCTGAGCACAGCTGTCAAAAAGACATCACAAGCATAGGAATCCAGGAAAAACACTGGAAGACTTTTGGTGTCTGTGCTCAAGGGAAGAAATGTGTTAAACTAAAAAAAGAATTGTTAAACTAGCCAAAAGAGTTTGGAGGAAATTTCGTCAGTCTGTCACTTTTTCAGTGCAAGAGGTCTCATTTCTGAATTGTAAGATAACACGTTATAGTTTTGTTTTTTACTTAGAACCAACTATCTTGGGCCATTTTTGTGATGAAAATTCATATGAAATATAAAAAAACCACAAAAAATTATCCATGAAGATTCATAGTTGAGTATGTATTACTAGGTCACAAATTGGAAAACGATGGGAGAATCAGCATCATATGTTGCAGCGTTCACTACCAGTTCCTGCTAACAGACCTCCATGTTTTGGGTATAAATTCCCCTGACCCCAACTTTGTACCCCCCAAACTGGCATCACAAAATCATAGAATCATAAAATCACTCAGGTTGGAAAAGACCTTTGAGATCCAACCATGAACCAGTCCAACCATCAACCCTACTCTACCAAATACATCCCTAAACCATATCTCCTAGCACCACATCTAAATGACCTTTAAACATATCGATGGATGGTGACTCAATCATTGCCAGTAGTTTCCTGCAGGCAAAGATAGTGGTGCTGCAGTGATGATGCGTGAGTTACATTCTCCCCCTTCCCTCCAGGAAGCGCAGAGTTTAGAGCAGCTGAGGTTCACCAACTCAGGATGTGTCTGGGAGGCTGGTGGGAGCTGTTGCCTCTCCAAGGGAAACCCCTGCCCCCTTCTGCATGGCTACAGCTGCCACCCGTGGCTAACTGGGTGGCCACACAGCTTCCCTAAAAATATGTGTAGGTGATCTTCATGGTCTGAGTGGGGAAAAGTGAAGAGAAACAACCTTTTACCGCTAGTCTACAAGCACTTCAGTGTTACCCTAAACACATCTCCAGGGAAGCTTGGAAGAGGCAGGTAGCTTCAGCCCTTCCTCACCCATTCCTGGCAGTCACTCCAGGTGCCTCCAGGGTATCCCATTACAAGCTTATCAGGTCCTATTGATGACTAGATTTTCAGCTTTGCAATGATGGGCTGAAGTTATCTGAAAATATTATGCTGCCTTTGTGTTATTTTCTGAACAACCATGCTACAGAAGTTAATCCACAGAGACTAGAGTGAGTCTTCCAGTAACTCACCAATCTGATAACTAGCTCAACAACTGCACAAAGAACTAACATTCCCTTAAAGAATGTCTCCATGCCCTTGAGACCCGTTAGCCTGGTATACAAATTACAAGAAGATCACACATTAACAAGAAAAGGAAAAACTCGTGTCTATTTTTCTATTTATAACTATCTCCTAATAAATCCTTTGAGGAAGAAGAAATATTTGCAGGGAAATTTTATGGACAAGCTAGAGGATAACTGTTATTTTTTGAATGACTTGCGAATAATTTCCAGAAAACTAGCCTTTTCACAGACAAGTTGTTGAAAGAAGAGGGGCAGATAGGTAGGAACTGCATAGAGCATTCAATTCATCATGACTGAGGCACTCAGTTGCAATCTGAAGTGAAAATTAAGGCACAGAAAGATATATTCAAGTAACATTTAACATTTGGCTTCATTTCAGATGAACAAGCATGCTGCAGTTGAGTCAAGCTGAAAGTCTTCCCTGCTCCCATGCAGTGTAGGTTTTAAAGAATGAGTGCCTTGGCATGTTGTATAGGTCAAGCTAAGTGGTATCATAGGTTAAGTTCTGGCATTCAATCTAAATGCCCTCATGTTTGTACTTTACAGTCAGATTTTGAGCATTACTTGAAAAATTGTCTACATCCGAATGAAGTGATGGCTGCACAGGCCCCCTCCAAAATTTCTCCCCTTTATCTTCTCTGTTTTCCTAAGTGAGAGAAATGCCATTTCAAAGCAGCAAGAAAGCCATTAGGCATTCTCTGCTCTTGGAAGGGATGCCGACTTTTTAAGACATTTGGGCTGAAATGTTGCATGTCATGAAACATTTTGATTAAAAAAATAAGTTACTGAAACAGGAGTTAGAGTGGCATATGTAGACTGACTGGCAAATAAAGTCCTCACTGTTCTTTGTAAAATCTATCTTCTAAGGTTTTTTCTCTCACTGTTATAGCAAAGGCTCATCATTCTTATTAACACTGTGTGACTCAGTGTTTGCATTAATCACCTTCTAGGAAAGCAAATGCTCTCAGTCATGTGGGCTTTCCTTGCTCAGTGTGCTCGGGTAGTCTCCAGCGTTGTTTATGTTTGCCACAGCATAATCACTTAGCAGATCTCCAATAATGATACTGTTCAGACGCAGATGACCCAATGTCATCAGCTAGGCATTCATATATGTGTCTTTGTTTTGGAATTTAGTGCAGGCTTTAATTGAGCAAAACTAAGACGAAGTTTTCAAGAAAATGTTAAGAAGCACAAAGCATAAGCTGAATCGAGTCAGATTTTGTGAGTAGCACTAGATGTAGTGGGTGTGCTCAAAAACCTTCTTCTGGCTTTACAGATTTCAAAGGATTTCAAGATATCCCCTATTCTTATAAGAAGCAATTCTCCTACTTCTCAATACTCCCTCCCAGCATCACGAGGAACTGTCTACGCGCCCTTGTTGCTTGAGCAAACAAAAGACTTCCCTAGCTGAGCCACGCTTCAGGACCTGGTGTTAACATGTTTAATCCCTTAGCTGCTTTTCAGCAGGGACAGGGAGTCTGCCCTACTCAGTGCTGTCAAAAGATATACCTCTGCAGGTCACGGGGCTGAATCCTGTTTGTGCCACTTGCATACAACAAACAGGAGCTCTGATGGGAAAAAGGGACATACGGGCACACATACTCTGTCAGTACCTCTTTCTTTCCCAGTTCACCTCTCCGGAGAGCTGGGTGAGTAATTTTGGTTGTACATCAGCAATTAGGCTGGGGAAAAAGAATCCTTTTGGTTAAACCAAAACCGAAACATTTTCATGTGTCCAGTAAACCAAAGAAATTTAATTTCTAAAGAAGCCAATGATATTCAAATTGGATTTCAGGCACTGTTAAGGAAGAGGAAGGGGAATGTGGAAACAAGAGGTTAGAAGATCTAAGCATTGCTTATAAAGAGAAAAGAGTGATCCCCTAATAATCTAAGGGCCCCTGGTTAGAGGACTCGTCTGTGACAGTGGAAACACACACTCCTCCCACCACCTGCCCAGAGGCAGGGATGTAGCCCTCTGGTGTGTGCATCCTCACCACCAGGCTGTGGGGCCCCGGTCACTTTATAGCTATGGCTAAAGAACATTTTTTCTCCCATTGGAAGCTGTTTAAATAGATGAAAGACACACTAGCTCTAAAAGAGCACTACCACAGACAGGCCTACTGTGTTTTGTGTTCATCCATTTTCTAAATTCGCCTTTGTTTTCTAGGCCACCCTTGGGCAGAGAAGCCATTAATACCATATTTAAGATTTTTCTTATTTCTTTCTTTTATACAACTGGTATAGAAACCTATTGTTTTTTCATATTTCTAAAATATCTAAAAAACTAGAATGTTCTGCTTTAATCACAACTGCACCGCACATGCTTTAGTAATCTTTTGCCTCAGCTACTGTAACCTCTGCCATTTTGACCTTTGCATCTCATCACACTTCTCTCTGGTGTATACATGCTGCTGCTAAATCAAATTTACTCTCATACAAATCAAGCCCTTGTCACTTCTCTTTTTTGAACACCTCCAGCAGATTCTTGTAAATTCCTATGTCACTTGTGATTTTCTTATCAAAAACTTCTTCACGTTTTCCGATTCTCAGGCCAAAGCAATACCTGACTCATCCATACTTAAACATCCCTTTTGTTTTCTTTTATGGCTTTACTACTTTTCCTGTAAAAGCCTTGTCTTTTTGCTTTTTCTTTTGGGTCAAATGATTACATTTTCTTCATTCCAGCCCTTACTACTAAGGAGTTTCTCGCGGAATGTCCTTCACTAATGTTCAGCCAAAGTTTTCACTGTCTGATAGACTTAGACTGTATTATCTATGTTTTATAGGCAAACACTGAATACATTGTAAGCACCCATAAATTGTATTTACCAATACTGCTTGTGGAAAATACATTTGAGAGGAGCAAGTTCAAACTACACCTTAGACATTTATGATGAAAAAAAAAAGAAATAAAATTTTCACCTCAGCCACAGGAACTGCATCAGAGAAGAAGAGAGCGACACCCTTAGTGCATGTCTTTCTGGCTTAAAGTCTGATCTTTCCCAATTTCAGCCAATGGAACCTTCACCATTATCCTTAATGTGCCCAAGACCAAGCCTCCATGGTGCGGTGTAAAGGGGTTACAGCAAAGACAAATTGAGCTTTTGGATCCTGAAAGCCAGCAATGCAAAGTACAAACCAGGATCCAAGTGCATAAGTTCAAATAAAGACCTTAAGTATGCAAGGAGATTCCTCTCACAAAATACAAAATATCTAATTTCCAAAACAGAAATTATTTTTCCTGAGTTGAACAAGTTAAAAAAATACTCTTTCTATAGCAGGATTGATTCCTCTGGAAATTTGCAAGTAATAGTTTGAACACATTTGGTTAAAATTATGCGCTATCAACTCCTAAAAAAATCCCACCAATTATAGATTATAAACAGCCTTGCTTAGCTTGTAAACCCAGTAAATGTTATTTAATTTAGACCAACTTACTTGTCTTCCTTCCAACCTCACTTATTCTTTCAGGACCCATTGATATGAATGAGTTTCTGCTATTTACAACAGAGGAGAAAGAGCTAACATACATAATTATGTATCCTGATTTATTATGTCTCAGTGTCAAATCAGTTCCCAAGGTAGTTTGAGCTATAACGGCGTCTTGAACCTCACCTGAAACTGTGCTCCAGAGAAGGCTGCCAAAGTCAGGCTGGCTGCAGCCACTGTAAATGCCATCCTGCACAGCCAAGGCTTGGAGAGGAGAAGGCAACTCAGAGATTGTCCCTTGGCAAATCCCCACTGTCTATAAAGGATGGCACAGCTTGTGTACACACACAAGAGAGCATAAAGGAACAGTAGCAATGCACAGGAAAGACAGTAGGTTATAGAAATATAGACAGGAACATAGCAGGGGGTGGAAAAGAAGTACATTGTTTTTCCACAGGAGGTGCAAGATGAACTAATTTGGTGGAATGGTTGAGATGTAACAGGACTTACACTAGGTCTCGGATTTTCAGAAGAGTATCTGTATACTCTCATGTCTAATAGTTGCGTATAAGATGGTACTGCACAATGCCATCGCATATCCAGTCCTGGTGAAGACTGGTTCAGGTCCAACATGCCACTGAGAACATTTTTAAATGAGTCTAAATATTTCTATATAGGTTTTATTCATCATTGATGATGGTTTCTTGAATATTTTTGTAAGAGTTTTTGTGAGGTTGACAGTGGCTCTTAGAGTGTTTTCATATTTGTTTTGAGTGTATTTGATGGGAAATGCTCAAGCATATAGAGACATCATTTAAACACAGCCCAGTCCTTGGAGAGAGGAAGATGTGGCCTGCATTAAAGTTAACGAAATGTCTGGGAGAGAAATCCGTAAGACTACATTTTAACCCATTTATTTTTTAGTGAAGATTATGCCCCTGAAGGCTGACTGTGGAGAAATTCCCACATCTCCCATTAAAATGTTCCCACCTACTGCTTTTCAACAGAAGGAATGCCAGAAAGGCCTTTTAGACCAAAGAGTTTAGTCATGTTATTTCTACCATCCCAACTGAAAATGCCTACTTGCACTATTGCAGCTAGAAATATTGCCACATTATTTGTTGTTGAGCTTCTTCCAATAGAAATACCACAAAAATGCCTTTTCTTCGGGGTATTTAGGCTATTGAAATTCTTACAAATTGTATATATCAACATAGCTCAAATTGGTACTAAGTATTTCTCTTTTTTACTGTTACCAGTGTTTTGTGGCATGTCTTCCCATTTCCATCTTGAGAACATCATCAGATCAGAGTTCCTGCTGGGAAGAAACTGTTACCAGAATTCTTACTTGGTAAAAGATGAAGAAAATATACATTACCAAAAAATGCGTAAAACCTCATCTTTGCTTTAAAATTCTGTCTTTCCTAGAGAATGAGATTGGCTGGTATGTGGAAGCAGGACAGACAGTCAAGCAGATATTTTTCTGAATTATTTATTTGCATATAGTTCTATAGGTCTTGCAAATTCTGTTACCACAGTGGGCACTGGTAGGAAAATCATTTCCATTTTTTAATAGCTTCATTTAGGATATCTCCTAATTCAGAAATATTTGGTTATGTGAATGAAGAAATGTGTCCTTCATGTCTCTTTTTCAGTTTACTGCTTTGAAAGATTCAAAGGCTGGCTTGAAAGGTCAAAGCAGGAATGAAAACCTCTGAAATTCTGCTTCTTTGATGACACAACTGTTGGAGAGCATTCACCACTTTCAAAAAGTTCTCTGCAAAAACATTACCTTGGAAGGGAGCTAGCTATGATGAGAAAGCTTACAAACAAATATATGGAGAATCACTCTGTAAGAATTCAAGCCTACAGCAATTTCCTTGGGTAAGATGCACACCAAGGTTTTGACATGTTGTGTGTATTGTTAGTGTGCACTCTCAGAGGCTCCCTAGGAGGTAAGGCATGCCAAAAGTTTGTTGGAAGAGCAATATTGATAGTTTGTGATGAAGCTGGATGCTGGATTCTCTCCGGTTTGGGAAAGTTTGGGTTCAGTTGAGAAGCATTTGCCTTACACTGCTTACCATAAGGGATCAAACTGGGCCATCAGCCTGACCTGGCTCCCCACCTTCCCAGCATTGTGTTCAAATATAAACCCTGAACGAATGTTAGGGCTTGAAGCCTCCCCTAAGTAGCAAAGCTAATAACTATTCCTGCTTTGACTTCTAGGAGTGAAAGAACTGACCCATAAAGACAAAGAAAAAATTTCTATAGTTTATTAAATACATTTCCATCCTACGTCAAACACTACAAAAGCTCGTCTTAGCACTAGCAGTGTCTTTGGTTTCTTTTCAGCTCTTTTGAATTGCTTAGTCAAATAACACAGTTCTGCAACAACTCAGGGCAGCAGCCTTGGAAGGCTGAGGCTCACGAAGGAACCATCAGACCTGATGACTGCACCACAGGTTTCCAGAGAACACTCTTTCAACAGACTACAAAAGAACAGGGATGACTGCAACAAAATAGTCTCAGTGTTTAAAGACAGTTCCCAGCCTAAGCATCAGCATGGGCTCCGAGCTGGTATCGAGAAATACAGTCGTCACACAACAGCCTCTCTCTCCTCTGACTCACGATTCTTTTATAGTGGTGTGGCCCCTCTGAGCAGCCAGCACATCATCATGGACATAGAGGATATCGGAAATGGGCCCGCAGAGTAGCCACAGAAACAAGTGACATCTAGGTAGGTCTCTTTGTTCCAGCCTAACTTTTTATTTTTTTTTTTTCCAGAACTATTTGGCACTTCCCTGAGCTGTTGAGTAACTGGGTTAGAATTTTTTGTTTGTTTGCTTTAAACAAAATGGGATTGTTATTGTGCAATAGCATTGTTCTGGGATGCAGACAGCTTTTGCAGGCTGTCTGCAGCTTTGTATTTATAAAGTATCTGTGCTTTTAAAACAAAGGTCAGTGGTCATGCTATCAGGTCATTACTGTATCTGTGTCACTGTGGGATCAGAGCCTGCTGATAATTGGGCCACCAACTCCCCCACGCTCCCACAAGCAGCTTCGGTGCAGCCATCTGCAGGGCTGCAGGGTTACTGCAGGTGAGCCTGTCTCCTCCCAGCCTGCCCCAGCCACCCTGCAGATCAAGGTTCTCTTTCCCAGGTGTTCCCTGTCCAGACAGGCAGTGGAGCTTGATTTAGTGCTGCTAGTAATCAGCACCTTGAGATGAATTAAAAGCAGGACTGTAAATCTTGACATGCTCTTTCATCCATGACTTTTTGGTTCTTAACATCAAAATAGATTGACATTCCTCTACCACATGGCAGGGTTGGGTCTTATTTTACTGAGAAATTGAAGACTGCAGCCGCAGTGCTCGTGCTGTAACGATATAGCATGTGGGAAGAGGCTGAGTGACGTGTTGAACAGAGTACTGGCTCTGTTCCTCTGGGATCCAGGTTTTCAGTCGAATCTCAAGTCCTGTGTTAAATGAGTAGTCTCTGCTCCACTCCTGGGGGAACAACAGTCTGCATTAGAAAACCACGGTGCATAATTCAGCAGAGTCAGTAGCTGAAAGCCAAGAACCAGATTGCCAGAGAAAGTTAAATGTCTTCCTCCTGGATAGAGGATTCCTTCTGCTCCTCCAGGTTCAGGTCAGAAGCTGTCTGATGGGCATCTTGTCCATGGTGAAGCCAAGGACACTTCTGCCAGAGCTAGCCTCAACCACAAAATGTGGAGACAAGCCTCTGACTGGTGCTGTCTTGTAGCCGTAATGTAATTCTCCAGCTTAAGTCTTCTAACACTCCTCCCAGACAGCGCTAATATTAGTCACAAATGAAATGAGGAACCCTTTGGTCCAAAAAAGCCTTTATACTGTCCCCCTTAAAAACTATTGAACATGAAAAGCCCTGGAGCGGCTTGTACTCTTGAGTTCAGTTCAAAAAATCCCAGACAGATACAGCTGTAGTGCCCTGTGAATTTCAAAGAGATCTTGTTTTTATGAAGGGAAATAATCCCACAACTGGTAACAGAATCTGGTGATCAATTTGTTTATTCATTTTTATTGGACAGAATTCCAGGAAACAGACTTTGGAGCCACATGTCTGTCCAGGACCCTGACAGCAATATGAGCTTTATGATGAGGCTAGAAATGATCGAGGGACCCAGATGAAAAGACAGAGTGGTCTCAAGACCGGATCCTGGAACCAAGCTCCTGGGAACAGCAACCACCTTCAGCATAGTGTGCCGATTGGAGGATAGAATACCAACCCTTCAAGATACAATCAGAATGTATGGTATGGAAATTATGGAACAGAATAATAAGCATGAGGGGAAATTATATGAAGAAAACATTCGTTAACAGGTGAGATGCATAGTGAAAAGGCTGTTTGGATCATATGAGCAGTATTCCATGCTCACTCACTGACACTGATGTAGTATTATTACAAATGTGGAACAATTTGCATTGTTTTAAGAACCACTAAGGAATGGTCCATAGTTCGATCTTGTTGTTTAACTATGGAGTTTTCCACCAATATCAGTAGAATTACTCAGTCTTTATGAAAATCTGAATCTAGCCCAATGTTGTACTAATGCCAACATTTCAGCACATTATTCTTAACAGTAAGCCATATCCCGCAACACACAGTGTCTGCTGATCAGTGGGAAGCCAGGCTGTACCATTTGCTTTTCTGGGAAAAGGCTATAAGAAACAAGAGGCACACAATTCAAGGGCTGTAGTTGGAATGCAGACATTCATGTGCGTGCTACAAGGCAGTGCTCTGCAGAGATCTGGGAAAATGGGTGGACAAAGAGTAGCAATACTATATTGCCCAAGGGCAGCAATGGTGTTCTGACATGAAAATACAGCTTCCAGGCCCAAGTCAGTATCTCTGCACTGCCCTATGTAGATATGCCAGTTTGTTTGGAGGCTTCTTGTGCAGGAATCCTTACACAGTGCTTGGCTGCTTCTTGCAGATATACTCTAGAAGGTTCTCTTTCTGTGACGGGAAGGTACTGAAAGAAGTACTTTCATTGAAACAGTTGTAAGTCTGGATAACTTGACAAGAGCTGCATGGAGCCAAACATGTATAAAGCAATTGTATGAAATTCTGTGGTGTACCAGAAGGCAACAATATCCTCTTTGCTTGCAATCAATGATATGCTAGTCCATCTTTCACACAGCATCTCTGGCACCATCATTCTTTCCTTCAGCTTTTCCTTTCCCATCTCTCTCTGATGACCTGCCTTGAAGCTTCGCTACAGTCCTCCAGGTCTCACCACTCAGCAACACCAGCACTTCAGCCACCTGAAACGACTGCGCTCAAAGCTGTAATTCACCATTATTCTTCACTGTATACACTAGAAAGAACTGTCCCAATTAATGATGCCTTAGATTAAAACTTATCTGGGCTTTCAGACACTTAAGAGTTGTCAAGCATTGTGCTTACAGTCATAAGTAAGTCATAAGTAAGGCCGAGCTGGAGTGTGAACAATTGCTTTTTTTCTTCAGAACACTCATTTGTTATTAATCTCTCAGCTAAAAGTGTGCTGACTGGAGTGTTACTTCAGGGAGACTGATAAGAGTGCTATGTCTTGGGGTAGGGGGGGTCAGTATCTTAGAGCTATTTGTTTTAGATAAGCAATTAGGCCAATGTTATCAAGCTTGTGTGGAAAAAAAAAAGGCATTTAATTCAGATACTTACTGAGGTACTTCAGTGGATTAGCAAGAACATGAAGGCTAATTTAGTTGTACTCTCCTATCTGTATGTGACCAGGTTTGGAAATGTCCGACTTCATTTCCTGTAACAAAAAACAAACTGAAACTTACCTAATACTAAATATATAGAAAAGAAGGAAAACGGTTTTGGAAACAGGGTGATGTAACAGTACATTGTTATCAGCTGCTGCTGAGGAAGATGCACACCTGCAGCATCCTAGAAATCATATTAGCAGTGCTTGAACAAAAGGCCAGAGAGTCCTGTGTTTAAGATAATAATTACAGGGAAAACTGGATGGGCAGCATGCTGTGGTCCTAATTGCATCTAAATACAAAGCTGAATGTTTTAAAGCTGGTCTTTAAATCAAAGCATGTTCCCCTTTCATTACTGGACCTTCAAGGCAGAGTGAATTCATAGCAAATTCTAAGTCTTTAAAGTCCTTTCCTATATATTAAATCATCAAAGGCTTTTCCGTATGTATTTTGGACTGACTTGTGGCCAATCAGGGGAGACCTGACCATTTTCATGCTATCTGCCTAGTGTTCCCATAGCAAAAGAAAGCATCTTGGGTAGGAACCAATCTACTTACTGACTGTTAAATCCTCACTACCTGTGTTTGCCTGCGCAATGGAGAACACAAATCCCCAGATCTCAGGACTGAGATTCCTTTTAAGACCCAAATCACCACTGACAGGCAGAACCAGAGACAAGCTCTGTTCCTGCACTCAGCAATCTAAGGCTGTAATGCCAGAATTTCCAGCCCCCACCAAAAAATCATTCCTTAAATAACTACCTCTATCCCCCAAAGTAAAACATCTCTGAACGTACACTTCACATTTCCACAGATCTGCTAGCATGGGAAAAGAGGTGGGAATTCCACAGCTAACAGTCTCCTCATGGAGATGGACCACCATGAAGGTGCGTCACACTGATGTCCCCGTGGCAGACATTGCAGCTGCTGTGGCACTGAGGCATCTTATCTCAAGCAGGGGCACTCAAGCCACTCTATCAGGTGTGAAAGGACAAAGGCACATCCTTGTAATTCCCACAGGCAAGCGTGGAGGAGAAGGAAGACTTCATATCATATACTGAAAAGTGGGGTTCTCCAATTTCTGTGGATGATGCATTTATTACACATGTAGTACTCTGCTGGGCTGCCCTTAATGTGCCGTTTGTCTGGCACTATATGCCATCCATAAAACCACGTGGATAGTCTTTAACTGAACCAAAAAACATGCTAGGCAGAAAAAAGAACAAACCCTGTAAAGAAAATATAAAAGCAGCTACCTACAAGGCAAACACAAAAGTTTAACAAGCGATACAGGTTTTGCACCAGTTGCAGTTTTGTGCAAACTTCAAGTGTAGCCCTTACATAGTGCTCACAGTAGCTTACACAATGTTGTATGGAACAGAGCTGTGCCTGGCTTATTGTATAAAATTTTGCAGCCACAAATTGCTTTTCACCTGCCTCAACATAAGTGAAGGGCAATCATTTCTAACAGTACCCTGGATAGGAAAAGAGAAGTCCATCTGGTTTCTAAAGCAAAACTAGAGTAGCTAATGGCAGGCACTTCAGCCTAGGGAGAAAATATTTTTTTTACCACTGTCCACATGCCTAGTTTTGGTGGTCCAATCTCCACTAGATCCTGATTCAGCTGCAATGAGTAAAGGAACAACAGAAAACTGTCATGCATTACACACAGAAAGTACTGCAGTCCATGACTTTAGGACTCAAATTGCAGGAAGAGGATGACAGAGCACTGGAACAGGCTGCCCAGGGAGGTTGTGGAGTCTCCTTCCCTGGAGATATTCAAAACCCACCTGGATGTAGTCCTGTGCAACCTGTTTTAGGTGAACCTGCTTTATCAGGAGGCTTGGACTACATGATCTCCAGAGGTGCCTTCCAATCCCTACCACGCTGTGATTCTGTGAAGATGACACTGCAAGCACAAGGTTGAACACCTGCTGCAAATTGTCCTGCTTTCCTAATTGCTGAACTAAAATGGAGCCCAGAGGAATCCAAAGGTATTGACTACAAATGACTAATAGCAGGCAGGATTTTTTTCTTTACCTCTCTGTCTAGCCATAGCCAGCCTTTAGCATTGGAGAGAAAACCACCTACCTCGCAAAAAATTTCCAGGATGTTTGGGATTTTGTTGCAGTCAAAATGAATGGGAAATTTTGTGATAGCTGAAAAATGAGAAGATACCCTTCGGATATAATCAATTCCCCCCAAAACAAACAGGTAGAGGATCTCAGTTGTTCTTCCTTTGCATAAGGCAGATAAGCTTTAAAGTGGGCTTGCCTCATCCTCCTGAATCTCCTAACCTCCAGTCTACAGAGCCAGTTTCTCTTTATTCCTGCTGTTAAAAGGGTTTTGCCTGGATTGTGCAATTGTCTATAGGCTGAGTTCTGCAGCCCAAACTTCTGACAAAGTTAATTCACAGAGAGCTAACAGTAGAGGTATCCAGGATGTATCAGAAGGAAGCACGACAGGATAAATTAATCAATGAAATTTTTCCTTATCTTTTTGCCAGCTCTGTGCCTAGGATACAATAGAGCCCTATTGCACTTGGTGGCAAAACTTGCACTACTTTTAGTCACTTGAACCCAGCAGTCTTTGTGTTCACAACTGAAGAAAAGAGGCCATACCCAGCTGCTCAGCAAGGGAATAGCATGTGTGGAAGAGAGGGAATAGCAAAAGCGAAAGCACCATGTGCCTGTTGGCCTCCCCCTCCTTCCACCTCGGCTCTCATGCATCCCCCAAGGTCAGGCACAATCTGTCCCTTTGTATCCAGAAAAGAAATAGGATGCAAAGTGTTAGGAATTTCCTAAAACTGGCTCAAATCATGTGCTGTTTAAGTAACTGTCATTTCGCTGCCTGGTTCATTGACACTTGGGTCTTAAATGGTGCTTGTGGAGGAGTAATATTTTCAGCTCTGAAGGGGTAAAGAAAACAGTCTTACAAAACCAAAGCCTTTGAACAATGATATGCCAAGGAGGAATATATTGATATACTTATTTCACGTAAAGCCTGCATTTTCTTTGCATGAAATCAACAAGATGTTAAAATAAGTATTTCACCAAAGTATAGCATGTAGAAGTCTATTTTCATAGAAGGAAAAAAAGTTAGAACAGATGGTTGAAGGAAAAATTAGTTTAAAGACATCAGAAACAGCTGAATAAACTTTCAGTAGTCCAAGAGAAAAAGAGGCTCAATCTTCTGGTTTATTCTTATTTTCTTATTTACATTCTTCAAATGCACTGGAAATGGCACTCAACTTTTCTAGTACTTCAGCCTTTTTGATTTATTAAGGTTTTTGGGTATGGATCATAACATTTAAGATCCTGGGGAAGAACACTGTAAAAACATCACTAGATCTAATGATACTCTCTGTATGTTAATTTTAAAGTCATAAACAGGCACACAAGACTCCAGAGCTGTTATTAGTCCATGCCTCGTGAACGCACCGTAACAGAGATGGGATTAAAAATCAGGCTTATCTATTTAAAAAAACCCAAGTAAAATCTCACTCATTACTTTCCTTAGCCATGTTCTTCTGTATGTTGTAGGATGCAAATGTATGGCTGTGTGAGAACTCTTTGCCAGCTTCACTTGATACGTTCAGTGCCAGTGGAAGAAACTTTGATCAAGGTGATGAACTGCCTGATGGGTTAGACGCTGAATGGTCAGCATGTTTTGTAGTGTAACGCCATGTTTTAGATTTAAATAATGAAGAAGAAGGGTGCTGGAAAAGGCCTTTTACATGTTAAACGGTAGTTTCTGCTTCCAAGTATGAGAGAGACATTAGACAAGCAGCTCTTTTCAATGATACTAGGTCCTATCTATACCAGTCCTGATCTGGATTAAGAACTAAAGAGAAGTATTGGATAAGACATAGCCTAAAAAAGTTATTAGAATTAGGCAAATATAATATTAGATATTGTTATTATTTTTTAATTTAATTTTTAAATCTCATTTTGCATGTGAATCCGTAATAATTATATCTGTATAGTAAAATACCAAATGCAATACTTTTCTGAGACATACAGTGAATTATCTAGTTCTGGGACAGGAAGATGAAGAACATGCATTTTGGATAAATAATGTATATATTAAATTTGATTCAATGTGAGGCAGCAGTTTGGTAATCCTAAAGTAATTTTATGATTGTAGAGATTTGAATCCCAGAGATATAGGGACTGTTTTCAGCAACAGCAATGAAACAGAATTGTCATTATTATAATAAAATTTTTATTATTTTCAAACAAAATTATCCTTGTGACAAAATATATGTCACGTATCTAGACACAAATCTTATTTCTCTCATGTCAAAAAGCAGCATAATAATAGACAGAAATAGTTTAGTCTGGAAGTGTTAAGATTGTTGGCATATGCAAGTAGTTCGAGTCTTGTTGCCACTCAGGAACATAAACATTTATAAACATTTTTATCCTTAGATTTAAAGTGAGAAAACGTAAGGTAAAATTTTCATTTTTCATATAAGTCTTCAGGTTTTCCTGGTTGCAGAGCAATAGAGCTCCAGAATAAAAACTATAATAAGGTTGAATGCAGTGACTGAGGCCGGTAACATCTTCCTACCTTTTTATGAGAAGTCGTCTTTTTCACTAAAATAAAGATTGCTAGAAAAAAGATTTTTTTTTAATTAATATATAAGTTATTTTATAAATACCTAAAAATCAAAACAAACCCAAGGAAAATCAATAACCTACAGTAACCTCTGAGCAAACAATAAAATGTGGTTAAATTTTGTTTTGTTCTTTCACCAGGATGTCAAATTAGTTCCAAATGAAATTTGACAAAAATAATTTCTTCATCTTTTCCTATGAAAGCTAGTTATGTCTTGCATCATATCTAATTTTGGTGATTTATGAAAAAATGTAAGCATTTTGAGCAGTTTATTTTTAGCCTATAACATAAGAGTATTTTGTCTACTTCCCTTTATAATTCTTAAGAAAGCACACTTATCTTGACTGCATTTTTAGTCTACTAGTTTTTAGACCAGCATGGGACTTTTTTTTCTGTTCTATAGTAGAATGTAGCCAGAGCTGTGTTTATAACCTGTGTTTATTAAGAGAGATAAGTCATTCCATGATAAACTTGTTTTATGATTAATCTAATCTGGTTCCAGTGGCTGAATGAGTTTCATTGTCATATCCTTCCAGGACAGGACCCTCAAGGAAGATAAATTTAATTTACTGGTAAAGAAGCACAAGGAGACTTGAAAGACGAGAGAGAAAACCAGTTGGTAGCAGAACATGATCTAAAGACTCCCTTTTGCAGAAGACTTTGAAAAAATTCTTACTACAAAGATCTGAAGTTTTATGGATGAGTTTAACCAATCCATTGGTATACACACGTGAAAAAGCATAATCCAGCTCCTCCTGAATATTTTTTTGTGCAATTTGGAGGAGGCTTAAATGAATTCATATCCCCTATGCTATACTTCAACTTACCATTATGTCATATAATCACAGAACAATTTCGGTTGGAAGAGACCTTCAAGATCATTGAGTCCAACCTTTCTCCTAGCTCTATCAACACCACTAAACCGTGTCCCTAAGTACAACATCTACCTGTCTCTTAAACACCTCGAGGGATGGTGACTCCACCACCTCCCTGGGCAGGCTGTT
Source organism: Leptosomus discolor (assembly GCF_034619465.1). NCBI lineage: Eukaryota > Metazoa > Chordata > Aves > Leptosomiformes > Leptosomidae > Leptosomus > Leptosomus discolor. The sequence continues at coordinate 68,235,642 of NC_141392.1, forward strand.
CCAATGTCATTCACACTGATTGAACTGGCTGAATCAGGCCTATATCTCTTGTGAAAGATTCAAACCACTTGAGTATTGCTACTATAAAGTAGCAATAAAACGACTAGTAGGCAACGTCGATGTGTTTATCATATCAACATTTTTAAAGATGTAGTTTACTAGCTTCTTTTTAATGACTAGCTAAAGAAATTCCTAACTTTCAATTATGCAGAATGGTAAAATAAGGCATTAGATGATATTCACTTTTCCTTTTATTTGTCACAGGTAAATTTTCATTGTGGTTCTTGATGGTTTTGATGTTTTTTGAGCAAACTGCTTTGTGAAAATTTTCTTCTCTTTTATCATACACGTGTCATATCAGAAAAGCGCTTTCTGCATCTCCTGTTTAATTAAAACTGTCTTTTACCAACAGCATAAAACTTGAGCTTAAGCCATTAGCCACAACTAGAAGACAGCTTAGGTGAGCATGGATTCACTGTCCAGTTCAGTTAATATCTCTTTTGAAGTCACGGGGAGACTTAATTAATTTTGTAGTAAACCTCTAACATCTGTTTTAAACAAGATTTTAAATGTGTCTCTCTTGGAACTCCAGATTTAGTTGTGCTTCCCTGCTGACTGGATATATTCCCATGTTGTGAGAAGAGTCTATGACGCAATGACATTCAGAAGAGCCTAGACTCAATGACATTCAGAAACCTCTGGAAGAGCTAATGGCAATTCAAGGCACTGCAGCTCAGGTCTCTGTCTTGTCCTCACACCTGAGATCTGGGACCATCATCCAACAGCTGGTCTTCAGAGCTTCTTACTGACTTTTTACAAACACCCACAGTTAACACAAATCCTCTGCCAGAAGCCAAAGAGATCCTTTCCTGTTTAACCCCTAGGTGTGGTATATAACATACACACTTTCAGGCTTTTCACAGTTCCTAAATACAATATAGATCTTAAAAGGCAAAGTACAAGAGAGATTAAAAACCAGCAAGCAAACAAGCTGAATACAAGTCCTTTTCTCTGTCATCCATTTTCTCACTGGAGGCCCATCTGTATAGGACATCAGGGTCTGGAAAGCAGCTGTGTCCCAGGGAGCTCCTACCCTGGCACTGCTCGTCCTGAGCAAGGAACTGCTCTCCAAAAACATCCCTCTTTTGTTGTTAGTCTCAGATCAGACCCTGGAGGTGATGAGGGACAACTATCAGCTGTGCCATTAACAGCAAGTAATCTTCTCACCAATGAATTCTTGCACTTGGGGTGAAATACCTCCTTTTTTGAAGAAAATTAATTAAGAGAGTAATGTATGCAAATCAGCATATCTTGTTAGATTTGTTATTCTGTGCCACTAGTGTGCGGAATTTTACTGCAGACACAGATCAAATTGAGTAACAAAGATGAAAATGATAAAAAGGAGTTTCTGCCTCCCATTCACATACACAGCAAGTTCATAATTTCCAACAGGATTCATGAACTATTATAAATGTATTCTTCATATCAACACAAGCATTTGCAAATTGGTGAGCATCAGGGACAGATTCTTCCATAAGTTTTAATGCTGACTGTGAAACTAAATTTTCTTTCTGAAAAGAAAATTCAGCTATGCTTTGATACTGTGCTGTGAGACCCTGCTACAAAAATTAAGTGGTCAAAGACAGGAACAGAATTGCCAACACTTGTGATTTTATTAGGAGAGAGATCGCTTTTTCTTAAAACCCAGCTCCTGAAGTCATACGATTACAGGAAACGGTTATGTTTCATTCTTTCTGAAGAAATAGTTTCTACCTTTTGCGGTTGTGAAGAAAAAGTTGAAAATATAAATCCAATAGACTGGGCCACCAGACGACAAAAAGACACCAGCTTTATTGGCATTTTAAGGAACATGATGGTTTATGAAGGTCTGAAGTTGGGAACACTGAAATAATGTTATTCAAACAAAGAAGGCAGTGAATAATGATGTGAAAGTAAAATCTAAAGAGTCAGAGTGCTTTCCCTATCATACTAAAGAGAGGAAATAGCATGTATAGTGAAACTCCCCAGCTTCAAAGCTCATCCACATTTTTAATCTGGAGTAGTTGTTTAAAAAAAAAATCTTTATTCTTGGAGAATGGAGCACGTACTATGTCAGCTGAGAACCGCTAATACACTAATGGAAAGATAAAGCAATGCTTTAGGTCTACATGTTGGAATTTTACTTTTCCTGTTTCTCCAGATAAAAATGAGAGAGATATGTTAAATTATATGAAGCCCAGCTATTGCAGAATTTGCAGAAACTGCTTCCTGTGAAGAATTAAGGTTTAATTAGCTAAAAAGGAAGTGTACAGAGGGATGATAACTGAGAGTTGGTCACCCTGTCTTTCTGATGAGATTATCCTCTGTACCTCTGAACTTTATTATCCAAACAACAAGTCCATGGCGTGATTTGTTGCCTCCAATAATCTTGTGCTAATTTTTACTCATACTGTCTGTCAGGAGGCCCTGAGTTATTTGCAGAACAGCTCTAGATATGAAGAACAATTGACTGCATTAACTGTGTGTGCAGGAACTACAATAGACACCAAAAAATAGACTGATCTTTTTCATAGAAATAATAAAATAGACTATTTTTTGCTAAACTGATCACTGGGTCCTGATCCAAAGTACATTGAAACCAACAAATAACTTCCAGTATTTTGAATAAAGATCTTTAATCACTTTTGCTTAGTATATTTTTGTGCCTTTATTTTTAAATTGGTTTACCTCATCATCCTAGGAAGTGAAGTCCTAGGTCTCCTAAAACAGATGAGACTGTGAAAACAGGATCAGATCTAACTGATCGCTGAAGCACCATGTGCAAAGGTCAGCAGTGTCCTCCTTCAAATACGTGCATCAGCAGGATACAGGCAGAGCTAAGGAGGGGCAGCAGGTTGCCAGTCTGGATCCATTGCTAGAATACTCCTTTGCTTCTTCCTGGCCTCATGTACTTTCTGGCTGGGACCTGACCTTGCTCTCTGTCTGAGGAAGATACAGCTTTCTGCAGAGGTTCAGGCACACTTGTAATGACCCATGTGCCAACAGATGGGCTCCACTGCCTGTTACAAGTGATAAGACTGGTTGTGTCCTGCCTATTGCTTGGTAAACCCCTCTTTCCCATGCAAAATGGGGTGGTAAATGCTGCTGTCTCAGGGTGCTCCACAACCATGCAATGCTCCCAACTGCAAAGACAAACTGATTCTGTCTGGAACAAAGCTGCAGTCTCAGGCACATGGAAAAAGTTTATTCTGTAAAAAAGATAAAAAAAGCCAAGAATTGATCCTCTACACTGCCGTAGTCTTGGTATAGGCAGGTACTTAACTGGGCTCCCAATACAGTGACACTGCATTTTTTAGGGAAGTTCTTTAGAGTGAAAATGTGTCCATGTCAGTTCAGGTATTCTGAGGGATTCAGAGCGGTGGGGAAGGAAAGCATACAAAAACCTCCATAAGCTGGTGTGGACAAAAGGAAAGAACAAAATGAGACAATAAAGGGATTAAAGGATGATACAGGATTGGATGTAAGAGTCATTGAGAGATGTGGATCAAAAGCAGCTGTAGGGATCTTACTCTCATTTGTCCTTTAGCAACAGTTTAAGAACATTGCTGACTGAGGGACCCCACTGTGCTAAAAGTATTGCACAAACTCATTGTAATTTTTACAGGCATGCTCTGCCCTGAACCGTTTCTAATCTCAGTTGGTGAGCAAGGGCACAAAGGCACAGAGAAAGGAAACAGCTTGCCCAAAGTAGGTTAGTAGCAGAAATAAAGATAGGATCCAGATCTCCTGCAGCCAGCTGGATGCATCCCATGGAGAAAAGTGTAATCTGCCTCCCAAGCCCATGGGGAAGCTTCCAGGCAGGAAAATCTCTTCAAATAAAAAAGCAAGGAAAAGGAGAAAGTGTGGGCTCGAGGGTCCTAATTGGCATATGTAGGAACATGCCGACTGTCTGTAACTTTCTCCCAGTGGAAAGATCCAAGGAAATAAACAAGTACAGATGATTTAAACAAAAAACAAGACTCAGTAGCTGCAGTGTTCAGAGCCTAGCTAACTCTGCAGCTCGTTCTCTCTTCAGAGAAAGAAAAAGCATGGCAAAGACCTCACAGATCTCTCACAAGTGTATTATACAGTGAGGACAAAAAGAGGATAAGTATGTTATTCTAAGCTTTAGTGGTTTGGGGGAAATTCTGAACTAGAACATTTCTTTTTAGCTAAAAAAGCACGGATTCATTTCTTCAGATATTTAAGTCTGGGTTTCTTGCTGTTTTACTTCAGCTTCTGTTCCAAGCTGTTTATGATCCTCATCTTTTAGCTGTTTAGAGATTTGAGAGACTGAAAAATGGCTCCTGTCCATTGAAATTTCTACATGGCTTTGAAAAACCATGGTTTTAAAAAAGTGGCCTGACTATGATCAAGCCAAAATGCAATACAAACAAGCAAATCAGATACTTCCATCATGTTGAGTGCTGCCATTAGAAGGAGAATGGTAGTTTCCTTGAACTCCTACAAAAAGGTTGCTAACAATAATGTAAGCATGACACGAAATAAAAACTATCAAAAAGAAAGAAAATTGTCAGTGTATCAGAGGTTTTGTGTCAACGTCAAAGGTTTCCAAGCCAAGGAATGGAATTGAGAAGGAAAATCTAAGACAACGAGGAAACATTATGCGGTGTAACATTAGTACTAAATTTTAATGCAATGTTCCATTTCTTGTACAGGGATAACATTAGTTTTTTCCTCTAGAAATCTGAAAGCATTCTGCCTAGAAGAGATGGAGCACCTCTATGAATGAAAGTATGATAGTTTTCCTGCACCAGCCCTAAAGGAAGGCAAACTGAAGTACAAAGGTGTTAAAGATTAGGCTACCTGCTTCTCTGATCTGACTTAAAAGAAACAATAATAATCATCATCTTTGGAAATTAGATTCTGAATAAAGGTGCTCAAAAATTAATGCAAAAACGATACTTTTGAAATGAAGTGCTTACTTTTTAAAATTTGATCTTCCTGTTGCACATGATGTATTAGTATCAGAGAGGGTCACAACACAGACATATAGGCCTTTTGCTTCCTGTGCTAGCCATTCAGGTAGGACATTTTGCCTGCAGGCAAGCGCTGCTGGATTTTTCTCAAATTAATTCCATTTCTTAGTCTCTTTGGACACAGATGTTCGTCACATGTGCACTTCACTAGCAGTATAGAGAGAAACTTTCTTTACCTCATATTTAAATATGTTGGATTTTGGATATTTTATGGTAGTTACTGTCTCCCTTAATGATAAAAACATTGCCAAAACTCTAAAATCATGAACAACATATTACACTGTCAAACCAATCAAGGCAAGTTGCATTTGCTTTGGTTTCCAGCACTAGATAGGATCATCTTTAAACTGATGTGTCCCCAGTCCAGGTTAAGTTCATTATCAGCAGAGCTCTGGAAGGTAACATTTAACAATGAATTCCTTAGGCTCCAAATTGCTCTGGAAGCTTATCTGCAAGAAATCTTTTTCAGGCACATGTGAAGAGGATCATTAGTCTGGTCATTAAACCACAGGACAGAGCCTGGCAGCATGGATTCTGGTCTCAACTCCGCTAGCGAACTGCTTTGCTGAACACAATCTAGTCTCAATTTTTCCAAATGTCTGCTCAGATTAGGAGATCAGCCTTTATTTTCAAATCCATCTGAGGGAAAATCCACAAAGAACGTTGGACTGGTCAAGAGAGCAAAAATGAAATGGTGTGTGTCCACAAACCCTGAGCCTGCACTTTGCTGTGCCTGGTCCAGCAGACACTAACTGCTGTTCATGTACACTCACAAGACATTGACAAGTGTTCACCTATTCCCAATATACTGCCCTTACACTCCCCCCGTCTTCTCTGTGTTGACCTGAGCCTTGGTACAGCTCTGAGGTATACAGCTTCAATACTTAAGTTCACAAGGCAGTGAAAATGTGTGGTGAATTGCTTAAGGAAATGACCATGGCTAAAACCAACTTTTTTTTTTCTTTTCTGGAATAATAGTTTTAACAAAGATCAGTTCACTGATTTGGGTCACCATACAGCATCACAGATGCTTGTACCAGCACCAGGAGATGATGGGACAGAGGTGTGAACAAGATGCTAGGGGTGGGCAACAGTGGTAGCAGTGCTGGTTTATGCTGACCTAAAGTATATGTGAAACTAGCAGCTTTATTTTTTTCCTTTCTGCTTATGGAAATGTTCAGAACAATAGCATTCTGTACAGTCTACTTGAAGGAAAGATGACTGGATGATGATGATTGTCATTTTTTAAATGGCTTCACTTCCTTTCACTTTGCAACACAAACATTCTCTCTAGGGATTTCATGCTTAAGTGTTTAAGCACCAAATCCTGTTGATGAGACCTATGCTCGAAAAAGCACATTCAAAAGCATTAGCCTTTGTATTTCTGAATGCATTTGTCTGTTTATAAAATATGACTGACATTTATCTACCTGGAATTTATCTCTAGTTTTGCTGCTCAGTTGCCTGGAAAAAGCAAAGAGGAGGCTGCCTGCTGATAACACATCACATATTTTTTACATTAGGAGCTATGTGTCCGGGGTAGGGTTTCTGGAGTTCACAGTTCAGGCTCACTCTGAAGTTGACCTGAACATATTCTGCTGGATCAGCCCCTGAAAATGCTGGCTGGGTATGAATGGAACAGATGTTTTAATGGATGCAAGATCACACTTTCATTAATAAAGTTCAAGGATCAATTAATTCAGGGGGTGTCCCTGCTCTGCTTTTAGATGACACCCATAGGCCTCACAAGTGCCCACAATTAACAGCAAAAAAAAAAAAAGTGAAAGCAGAGAGGAACAGAGGTGTTGTGAAAGGTAGGTATTGCTTCCCTAGCAAGGTCTGGAACTGAGACTGAATTTCCTACAGCTTCAGTCTCTGACACCATTTGATGATGCTTACCACATATTTTGGGAAGGGGAACTTTGCAGGGATGTTTCCTGGAAGGATGTCAGCCCACTGCTAGTTGCCCTGTGGGGTGCACAGCTCCAGGGGCAGTCAGAGACAGCGCACAAGGGAAGAGAGGCTAGTGCCTGTGGCTTGCCAGGAGCTACTGATGGTAGGTCTCTGCAATGGACACATTCCTTCTCAAACGGGTGCTGTAGTCACAGCTCCTGAATACCTCCTTAGCTCCAGAGTTTCTGGGACAAAAATCCTGACTCATTTCAGTGGCATAAACATAGCAAAACCACTTAAAAGAAGCCTGCAGAGCTTGCCCTTCCCTCTGTCTCCAGCAAGCTCCCAACGGATGGGTCTGAAAATTCCCCACACAGAAGTATCTTGTTACTGCTAGCCTTCACATTGAGGGACACAGCTAGGACAGGATCTGTCCCTATGCCAGATCATAAGGTAGGCCAGAGGAGGTAAGGTGTTCTACCACCCACTGCAGGTGCGTGTTCTACTTGCTCCTGCAGAACGGTTTCTGCCAGCGTAGTCGTAAGTGTCCCCAAGCGACATGTCAGAAAAAGTCCCCTCAGCATATTCTAGGATGGATTTCTAGAATGCCTTTAATTGCCTCTCTTAGTGGAGCATATCCACACTGTGTCTTAGGAGGCAGCTGGGTCACCATAAGATCCCGCCCACCCTCCTGCTTCCCTCTTGCTGCAGCTGTATCCAGTCCTAGTGGGCCCACCTACAGGGGAATTTGGGGAAGAGCTTTATTTCTCTTCTCAAACAGGTTTTTCTTCCTTTTTTTTAGTCTCAGTGAGGCTAACCCAGAACCTAGCAACTCAAGAGCTCAGTCCTACAGTTAAAATCTTACAGAAGTATTCACACCATCTTTGCAGGGCTGTTCTAGGACCTAACGTAGGTGACACTCAAGGGACTAAGCTGGAAGTTTCAAGTAACCTAAAGGTGTGAATCAACCCTTACAGGATGGGATTTGTGAATATGGTAGAAGCTGTATGAATTTCTATTTTAATTTAAGTCCACAGTGGCTGGTCTCGGTTAGTATGAAACAGGGTTAGTTATACCGGGAAAACTTCCAAGGAGCTCACCCCTCAACATTTTTTACACAACAGGCAATATTTTTTATATCCAACAGTCAGGTCAAATATTATCTGTGGGTAAAGGTTACTAACCCAATATCCTTTACCACCTTCTGGACTGGAAGTGGTAGCAGAGTGTGCTATGGACTCCTCATGTGCACCTTTGCTAAAAGAGTGTGCAGAGTACTGAAGCACACCTGGGAGATGGAAAATCTGAAGCAAAGTGATGCTGGTGAGCATGTGGCTCGCATCTCACCCAGTGCACAGTGCGGCTATACATGAGCTGTGTATGAACCTCAAAGCACAGGAATGCTCATGCTAACAAAGCCACAGAGCAAAAGCTGTGTTTGAAGCTGCCGCTGCTTCCTTGGTGACATAGTTACCCAGTATGTCAAATCTCTTGGCATGCAAATGAGACATAAGCCACTCACAACAGGGCTGTTTTGCACATCTTCACTGCTGAGAACAGTGTGCCCTTGGTGAGAGATGAGGAAACAGCAAAATCAGTTCATTACCAGACTGCATTGTACTCACATGAGGCATGAGGATTGACAAGTGACAAGTACCACACGATGATGTGCACCAAGTGCCAGCTCTGGGCCCTCATCCAAAGTGGCTCTTCTCAAGGAAAAGTACAGCACATCCAGTATCATCTCACTGGCTTCATGTGCTCCCTTCTCCTCCTCACAATATTTCAGAGATCTTCAGGGCCGCAGCTGCGGAGAAGTCTTGCCTGTTTGGCAAACGTGCAGGATGGCTGAGCATATCAAATGAGCTTTCTAAGCTTAATTGATAATGACAACAAGTCTAAGGCAATCACATATAAAATTCTCTCTTCTCTCAGATGTTGCTGGACGAGTGCTGGCACAGCCACCTCCCCTCACAAACATTTCAGATACTGTTTCTTACTTTTTGGCTAGAGCTTTCAGCAAGGCTTGGAAAAAGATCAAGATTTATCATGGGCCAGTGTTGTTGTTCTTTTTTTCCCTTACTTTTTTATCCTTATTCTCCTCAGACAAAACACCACTTGATTCACTCAAAAAAAATCGTCTTCTAACCCTGTTCTCACTTTCAGTTCTCACTGAGTGTTTGGGGTGAGGTCAGGAATGCTCTGAAGCGGCACCTTTGCAGACAGCATGTTAATGACACAGAGGTCAGATTCATTTCACTTACACCTTGGCTAATGGACATTTTACAGTGTACATACACATACACACACAGCTTACTGTGTCTCTATAAATAAAATCCCCTCTGAGCACAAGATTGTACCTTTATGGGACTTTTATGAAGTGGCATTGTTCAGTGAACTTCACGTAAGTACATGTTAGCACTAAGTCTGGGCCAATGTGCTACAGCTAGGAGCTGGAAACGAAGGCTTCCAAACATCAGGAGTGTTCATCAGTGGGGTTCTGAAACAGGCACTTTGCAGACAGTGGAAGTGCATGGCAGGGGGGGAGTGGGAGGGAGCTGGAATAGGGTCTTGACACAAACCCAAATACTTTTAAGTCTGAATGGGTGTTTGAATCCAAAGTTTTGGTTTAGTGCATTACTGAAACATGAAAGCTATCCATGGAAGAGATATCTGATGCTGAACTTTCCTTGCATGTGTGGAGTGTCCTGAACTATGGCCTGGTTCAGGTCCATGACTAGGTAAAACGTCTCTACTTCAGTGACCTACATTTCATGGTTCAAACAGCTTTCCCCTCTAGCCTCTTCCCACTGTGGTCTGAACTACTGCAATGTCTGTTTCTCCTCTGTCAGCCATACCAGTCTAGCTAAAAATATCACCAAACATGCCCCTTGTATCTCCCCTGAGTCCCAAGAGGAAATTCTTATATGAAGGCTCAGGTGAGCAGCGATGATATACCTGCCAAACACAACCACCTTGCAACAAAGAGATGCCCACACTAGTTGCAACCCAGTCAGCCTGCCCATCACTAGTGAGGAACCTGTGGCTGTATGGGCATTAGCCTGGACTATATGATAACCAGGGCCATCGGGAGGTGTTTGGCTGTAAAAAGCCACGTCGCTGTAGCTTCACTCATTACACATACATGTCTCAGTAATGCAGAGGAAAACACGGGCATTAACAGATTTTGAAAGGTGGTCCAAGAGAATACTTATGATCACATTTCCATTACCTTTCACTGAGTAATAAACGTACTTACTAAACAAAGGGGGAAAAAAAACAGAAATGGAATTTAGGTTGTTCATTTGCAAAGAAACTGGATACCTAATGTCACCTCTCTCTTTCTCTCACGTGTTCTCCCAAGTATGACCATTTTATCTGCAAGAGTAGTCTGTTGAAAACCCCCATTATCATCCATGCCTGTGTTTCTTCTATTTGGAGATAAATAAGAATAAATAGTCTATGACCCTCTCTTCTCCTCAGTTCCCTGGTTTCCCTTCCGTGTCAGAACAAACAGATAGGGCTGAGATGCCATCCCAAAGCCATCAACTGTTCAGCTCAGCTGAAAACTACCCATAGCTTTCCACTGGGCATACCACTCATTGCCCGACTCACTAAAAATAGGTTGTATCTTTTTGCACCACTGAAACCTGTACAAAAGAGTCAAAGCCTTGACAAATCCGCAGCAGAAGAGCTACGGCTTTTTATGACCATGACCTTAAGTGACCATGTTAATTTACTTTTCTTCCTGGTTCCATGCCAAATCCCGCTTCCTTGATCCACACAACGGGTCCAAGTTGTCCAGAGCAGACAAGAGGGACTTCAGTTTGGTGCTGTGTAGTCAGGCTCAGTAAATGACAGTGCTCTTCAGCACAAAACCTAGTGCTGTTGGGGCTGAAGCAGGAGTAAGGAATCATGGGAACAGAAGAGAAAAGAAAAGCAGAGAACAGAAGGAAAGACACACAGAAATTGCCTCAATAGGTGCAGAACTTTTCTCCCCTGGATTGAGAGCAGCAAGTAAAGCAGGGACATCTGATCAGCATCAGTCAGATGCACCTCTACCTTTTCGCCTTTTTTTCTGATCGATGCATTATAATGTGTGAGCACAGACGTTACAGCTGGCTGCAGGCCAGAAGCATGTCCCAGGCTGCCTTAGTTCTTGTCTCAGCCGCGGAAGCTGGGAGGCAAGACCTGAAGGGACTGTGAAAGCATGAGGGCAGCAAGACAGTGTGGCTGACCCCATGGGAAGACATAAGCTTTTTCCACTGTCGAGTGACTGGTTAGCATAGCCCGCTCCTCCAGCCTCCTGAGCCAAAGACAGATGTCCTTTCCATGCACAGTGGATTGTGTATCCATCGCCCAGCCCTGAGGCAGGGAGTAGGTGCCGTCACTTCCTAAGAGTAGCCGGGAGGGATTGTGCTCTATGCATGAACAGCACCCTTGACACATCTTTGGAAAGGAGAAGCACACATTGTCCATGCCTTTTAAATACAGTGACCTTGAGTCTGCACACTGAACTTGAAGGGGACATGCACTACACTTAAGTTCCTACTCGTGCTCTTTTTTCTGCCAAGTTGACTGGGGCGTGAGTCACGTGCAGCACCCAACCTCCAGCTAACAAGAAGGTTACCAAGAAGGATCCAACAATATTTTCAATCAGGAAAAGTCTGAGGAGAATTTGGTTTCGGGGTCAATTCTTTGGCCTGACCAGCCTACTTGGAACTACTGGAAAACAGACCAGACAGTGGAAAATATAGATTTATTTTAAATTAATGTTATGTGAAAATAGAAACATGGCACTTTTATCTTACATTTATTTGTAAATTAAGCTCATTTGTAACAAATTAAGCATATGCAGCTTGCCCTAGATCCCACAGTTCCTGGAGACAGGGCAGGATACAATCATATCGGGAAGTAAAATGGCAAGTTGAGGTCCCCAGGACTGTGTCGTTTCCTCCTGCCTCTCGTTTGCAGAAGCCATCCCTTCATATCTTTCTTTCCTTTATACCACGATTTTCCCTTCTCAGGTCTGCTCTCTGTTTCCTGCTTTCTCCCTCCTTATGTAACACCTGTGCTGGAAAAAAAAAAGGATGTTCTGATCTTTCCACAGCTCCAAAAGGAATTATTTAATCAAAATATTGTAAAAATTGTTAATATAAACAGGAAGAGAAATTTTTAATTAGACATAGGAGAAAAAGCAGATTAGCCCCAGGATCTCTTGTGTAGAGATCATCGGGCCATTACGGCAGCTATTTTCCTGATGTCTGCGTGGACTGAAGCCAGCTACTTTTTGCTCCTGCTGAAGAATCAGGTTAATCAAAATGATGACAGCCAAATGGACAGAGAGCAGGATTCATCCAGGCCTCTTTGTCTAAACTCCAGATGGAATTAGAAAGTTAAAGCACAGACAGCATGCCCGGGATGGCCGGGCCCTCATGTGACAAGCCCTGTCTAAAAATCGTTCCCATTAATTTGCAACTGTCAATCACCTCAGCATTCTGCTCCGAAACAATGGCTGGCCCCAGATCACAGCTTCTCCACATCTCCTCACACCAGCACAGCAGAGAGTTAGGGATTTTTTTTTTCGTGATTAGTGAAGACTTCTTGATGCAGTGCAACTGGCCTGGTGCAAGAAAATAAGCTGCTTAAAGGCCAAGGGACACTTTACACAGACACCCCACCCCACCCCCCACCCCCCCCCACCCCCCCCCCCAATAAAGAACTAAAAAAATTTAATGGGTTACATTTAGTGTGCATTTGGATTGTGTGAATAACAAATTTTTCATCTTGGCACCCAAATAAAAAAAAAAAAAAAAGAGGGAAAAGGAGAGTAAGGAGAGTAGAAGTTGGTTTGAAGTTAAGTTAAAAGCAAGGGAAACAAAAAACAGGATTCACCACCCCGCCAAAGAAGAAGGAGGCAGCAGCATCTCTGTTTCACCCAACAGATCATGGGTGGCTGCTCTCGCCCAGGATGACCTTACCCGCAGAAGGGCTGAACATGGGTTACAGTCTCTGCTTCAGTGATTATAAGGAGAAGCATTACCAGGAGAAATTTGGAACATCTTTTTTCAGCTGTCTTTAAACCACTGCTTTCTGCACTTTCTTGGATGGGTAGTGGTAGCTGAGTTCAAATCAAACAAGTAAAGGAGGGAATGAAGCATGGTCTCATTCTGGTTTTGGATAGTGCCCTGACTGAAGATATAGAGCAGACAGGAGATGACAGCAAGTTCTTCTGCAGTTTTGTATCTTGTTCATCTGCATTCCCTGTGAGAAAACAGCACAGAAAATTTGACGCAAGTTCCTAAATGGCTTTAGGGTGACTAAAATATATTTGAACGCACATTTACTATTATCAACAAAAATCCTCCCTTGTTCTGTTGCTTGTATAAATTTCATGACAACTAAATTCATATTAATTTCCTATGCAAAGAATTCACATTTCTTTTTTGCAGACTACATTACCAGTATATCGAATCTGATGCAAGATTTAAGCACATTTTTGAAATCAAGTCACATTCATTTAAGATATACAGAAACTATATAAAGAAAAGAATACAGAAGGAATTTTGAAAAGTCAGATGATATTATTTGAAATGGCAGCTTTTTTTTTTTCCTTAAGATACTCAGAATATTACTTTAAAAGAAAAAAAAAAGTCAAACCAAACCTTTCAAATTGACTTCAAAGGAGAGTTTTTAGTTCTTTCAAAAACTTCTAAGATTTTCTATTTCATTTCCACCTGAACTGAGGATCCACAGCAACCACACTGAAATCCCTTGTTCTTCACAGCTCTTAATATAACACAAAATAATTAGTCATCTGAGATTGCTTTCCTGATTATATTACTCCTTTATCTGGGTGACCCAGTCTGAAGACATAAAGCCAAAGTCAGTAGCCATTTCACTTCCTAGACTGAGGCTGAGTCATTGGCCTGCACATGCTTTGTTTTTTCTCTTTGCCTGTCTAAAGACATATATACACAATATCTAACACATGTTTGATACAGGGATGATGTCATATGCTATTTTAAAGATTCATACAGTAAAGATTATCTATCATATACCACATGAAACTTGTGTAACTTGTAGATCCATATTTTCCCCTGTTATTTAGATTTTACCCAAGAAGTTTGTTGTCTTAGGAAGGAGAAGAAACTGTTAGCTACATGATATTTAATACAAAATTACACTCTCTCACAAACAATCTTTTGCTAAGAGTACAAGAGAAAAGAGGGGAAATAAAACAGATGAAAAAGAAGGACGAGTGGGTAGAAAAATTACATTACTTCGCTCCTGGGGAATGGAGATTTTGAAAATCAATGCAGTCATTAACCATCTGGCTTACTAAATAGTTAGCAAAAAGTTCCTCTGAAAGGGTTGGCTTTACATTCATAACTGCAGTTTATTGGTCCATTGGCACTAGCATGCCTAAGCACAAGGGAAAGTCAATACTGTATCATAGCATTGCCTAGCTAACACCTGGAATATATTCTCTGGAGTGAAAACAGCAGGGAACTGACCAGAAATAACCTCTGTCATATTATTCCTTCAATTAGACCAAAACAAGTTTCCCTTTGAAAACTTAATAATAAACACTGCAGGTCATTCACTTGTTTGGAGCCCCTTTGGGAAAGCTGAGCAGATGGGTCCCCTTATCTAGCCCCCTCGCTGTCACAGAGACAACAGCCGCAAATCAGGACAGATATTGATTTTAATTGGAACCAACAGCATCTACATACCGTCTTAATATCCACATCTTCCTGGAAAAAAATACATCTTTTTAAAAGATTGATTTGTTTTGTCCTGTCAGGTTGATTAGACAGAATGAGGTAATTCTTTGCAAGATGAACAATTATGCCATTTTTCAGGTTCACTGCTTAAGTAGATACACACAGCAAATCTCTAGGCAAATCCAAGGTCCATTTCAGAGCCTTTGTACATACAAGCAGCACAGATTAAAACATCGTTCATGAAAACTGAGGCAGTTATATTCTCATTATCAAACAGGTTTGAGGTGTCGTCAGGATCTCTTCAGTGGTTTTCACTGAGGCATAAGTATGCCTTAGCCATGGAGAGAACTAACAACAGAAAGTGAACATCTACTTAAAATCAAATTATCTGGGACATTTTCACCACCCCTGGGGTAAAGGCAGTTGTCCTCAAAATTCTTGTAAATTCGTCAAGCCTGCTATTCCCCGAAGAACCTCAGATGTATTGCTATTTGCCTTTAACAGAGGCAAAGAAGGTCCCTCCCCCTGCCCCCCCTCCCGGTGCAAATCTCTTTCCCATACGGCATGTTAATTCGCGCAAGGGAGTTGAGATGAACAGGTGCCATGGTTCTTGACTTAATTGCTGCGAAAAGTAGAGCACTAATAACGAGCTGTTCACTAGCGGCAGTTTCCATCCTGGCAAAGAAGCCCTGCCAATCTGGGTGGCGTCAGCCAGGCAGTGGCAGTGTCAGCCGGCAGGCTGCTGAGACTGCAGGGGTGGGCAGATTGTAGTCTCGGCAGCAGGCCAGCCCAAGTAGACCTTGCAGGGTTGTTGTCATCGGCATTAGCATCGTCCTTCCAAAGTGGTGAATAACATCACTTTCGTGCCCCCTGGGAAGCATAAGAAGTAGCTTTATCACTAAGGGACTCACCTCAGGGAACCTCTACGAACCTGGCAATAAAACAAGTGGCAGCATAAAAAAGACTGGACCCCTGCCTACACGTATCCCTATGGAGGCCTTAACAGGGAATGAATTAGTCTGGGGATCAACAAAGAATTGCATTAGGAGGCTGGGGTGCAAATGGAGGGATCATGCAGGGCTTTCATTACTCCCTTCACCATGGGGCAAAGGACTGTCACAGCATAGACTGGAGGCAATGTAAAGTCTATTTCTAACCTGTCTCTGCATACTCCATGCACTGATGACCACATCTGGGCCTTTTTTTGGTATATATGCTGGGGAAGGTCATTCACAGGGAGCCCAGATGATGACACCTGTATGCTCCATGTTCCCCAGCTCACAGAACTGTACTGCAGAAGTAGGAGGGTGCACGCTGCACCTCCACAAAGGAGAGTACTCCCTCACATGTGTTGGGCAGCTCCAGGAGAAATTCTTCCTCCATGAGAAGCATCCTTACTTGGCAGCATAATAGCCTCTCAAGGGAAATGGTATAACCCACGGCTTGAATCGTTTAAAACTAGATTGTAGCGAGTGCCAGCAGATGTAGCGGAGATAACAATCATGCAGGGGGTGCAGAGGGGCAGGGGGGAAGAACTACTGTCCATCTCTGACGTTTGTGATTTCGTGATTAATGAAATCCCCAGCAACAGCTGCCCTTTTGGCTAAGGCTCAACAAATCTAAGGGTTATAAGAGCTTTTTGCAGGGCTGAAGGAGAACTCAGAGATGCAGCGGGTCTCTTACATTTTGAAAATTGTGTAGCACACTCAGATCACTTCTCCTCTTCACTACCTGATATGCCTATTAATTTTCCCTCGTGCCGCTCATCTCCAATCCCCCTGCCAGACTGCTCTGCAAGTTTGGCAACCTTTGTTTCTTCAAGTGCATGCTTACCCTTCATGCAGGTTTTCCCAAGCTCTCACTGCTTCTATTAAAAGCCCCCCTGGAGATAAACTACAAGGCTAACACTAATTACCATAATAATTTGTTAGAGCATTGCTTTGATCTTTTCTCACCTACCAAGTCAATCCTGTTCTACTGCATCTCCAAAAGTGTTAGAAGTGATTACATAACTAATTAACACAAGAGATTGAATTTTAAAGTATGTATGACAGTAATTCAGATAAAAGTTTTGATCTCTTGATAAACAAGGAAGTGGGCAAACTTATCACTTCCCAGGAGACTCATAGTGGGCCAGTTATTGCCAGAAATATAATGTGTAACACAAATGGCTTAGAACGGCACTGCTACGCCAGCAAGTTGTACTGTTGTCCCAACAGTTTCTGTAGAAAACACCATTACTTTTTTTTAAAAACTTGCAAACTTAAGGTAGTCATGTTTTATTCTTACACGTGAAACATGAATTCTCTTTTGGTCAGGAAAACCCCAAACTTTTTTGGAGTTTTTGTCTCCTTTCAGTATCAGTTTCAGTTTGATTTCTACCTCAGAAGAAGACAGTTCAAAATGTTTTCAGATTCCTTGGTGTGTCATCACTATTTAATTTCTTCGGATGCCTGGTAAGTTACACAGATGAGCTCTCTCTGTATTTCTTTGAATAAATAAGAAAAAGAAGAGAGGATGAGAGATCACCTATCACACTTTACAACATGGTCAATTTACACAACTCCTAAAGCATGTTAACTAGGATTTAAGAAAAAGAATCAGAGCCTGTTGGATTTATGCACTGACTTTAGAGATTTTGACGTCAAATCACAATAGGTAAAAATGGATCAGAAAACCAGATGAGTGTCTGGGAGCATCAGGAACTACATAACCGGGATTATTAAAGCAGTAAGAGTCTCTGCATGACTGCTTCATGTTGTCACCTGCAATATCTTTGATGTCAGAAGCTTTTGTTGGATATTAGAACCTGTGAGAAGCTATTGATCAAGCATAATTAAAGGACAGTGCTACTACTAATAATTTTTTTTTTAGATTTTGGACACCTAGTATTTTGCAGTCATGGTTCCTATTAGACTGTGGAGAATTTTTCAGGACAGATATAACTGGTATTCAATGGTTAGGAAAACAGTGTTAAAAGAATTGAGTTATGACTGCTACATTCAACTCACTGTACTGTACTATGACACTTGTAGTGCAACATTAAAATATTGCTCCAGGAAATAAATAGTTCCCAAAATAGCAGTGTATTCCATACAGCCAGAGATGAGGGTGCCCGCGCAAAAGGTGTATCATGCAGGTCTGCTTTCTTATTGATTCCACCACGTTTTTACATGCTTAGTGTAATGGTGTGGTCTGCATTGCTGTGGTTGCTAGCAAGACACACTTCTCCTCAGAGTTTAAAACATTTCATAAGCATTTCACATGGTTCACATGCCCAACTGAGACATGCACAGGACCAGTTTTCAGTAGAAACTAGAGCTCACAGATGCAGCTGAGAGAAGGAAGGGGGCCTGTGGATGACGGGTGTGAGAAAACATGTCTCTGAGAAATGTTTGCAATTGTCTTCTGTTTTTACTTTCTGCCCTCTCTCTTTCTATCTCCACCTCCTTCTCTCCCCTTCTTTCCTCTCCCTTTCCAAAGGCAGTGCATGCATGTGTGTGTGTGTGCTAGGCACAAACTGATAGGTTTGATTTTGACGACAGCCCTGGACTATGAAATGAAGGAATTCACATAGAAAGGTTCTAAACAGATTTCAAATATGCCTGTTACAATCCCTTCCCTTTTTACTAAAAAAAGGAGAGGGGAAATAATAAAGAGAGAAAAGCCTAGCTTTTTGACAGGAAATATTTTGTATTTCTGTCATCAGAGATATAAAATTAAGACCTCAAATTTTTTGCAAGCTTCTATACCCATCCTTGCTACCAGCCTTAGCACAGCATGCTACTTCAGGAGCTTCTTGTATGACAAATTGTGTAGAAGCAGAGCAATATATCATCAGATCTTACTCATGACCAGTACATTCATCCAAATGGCCAAGTCCACAGATCATTTCAGTGCTCAGTAATGTTACAGCATTCAGTGTGCAGAGTGTGATTTGTTAATCTGAGGTTTGTTTAAATAAATGGACTTTGCGAACTGCCACGTGCAGTCAGATCTCTTCGCATATGGACCCTACTGTATGGTCATGTGCACGGCTGAAAAAGAATTCCTACCCATTTGGCAAACCAGCTGATCTATTTTACCCTGTTGCTCCTTTACCAATGAAATGTATCAATATACTGCCTGTTTAAGTAACACAAATTTACATTTCATCAGTGGTGGTGCAATATTACTTATATACACTTTTGCAGGCGAATGGCCACGTTGTTTCCTTGTACTTCAGTTCAGTTACTGGGTTAAAATATGGTTCAACATCGCTGATACAAAAAAGCATATACCACTTATTAATGAAATACTTGAGTTTAGATAGAGCCCTGAGACAAAGAATAGACAGTCTGTGTGTGGGCAACTTCATTACCACTGCTTACACCAAATTTGAATTTGACCTCTTGATCTTTGCAAGGCTATAATGCAATTTAATTCAGTCACTTCAGATTTCATTTGAGGTACCTTTCACTGAGAAAGGAATTTAGTTTCATGTGTGCTTGAGTTAAAGCTGCCAAGAGAAAGTTAGGTAAATGTTCCTCTCATTTATTCCAGTTCAACTTTAACAGAACCAACTGACATAAGCAAGAGGAGATTTTGTTCCTTGTCTCCCCATACAACTATGTGAATCTCATTCTTAATGACTGGAATCAGAAGGAAACAGAGCAAAAGTACAGAAAATTGGTCCCAAGG
Organism: Leptosomus discolor; assembly: GCF_034619465.1. Classification (NCBI taxonomy): domain Eukaryota; kingdom Metazoa; phylum Chordata; class Aves; order Leptosomiformes; family Leptosomidae; genus Leptosomus; species Leptosomus discolor. The sequence goes on from NC_141392.1 coordinate 68,254,981, forward strand.
GTCATTTTTAACGATCTGCAAAAATAAAGTCTCTGTTAGCTCTTTCTCAATTCTAACCTGATTGATTGCTGATGCTTTTGGAGGAAGAAAGGTGAACCTAATCTATTGCACACACTCTGAGGTGAACACTGAGATAATAATGATACACAAGAAACTGTGCTCCCTGTTAGAGAGGCCTTTTTTGCAGTAACGTTTTTCCTCATTGGCTTCATTACAACTGCCAAAACATGGCTATCATTTGAGAAGTGAGTGAAAAAAGTCCTCTTCATCCTACAAACATTTTTTCCCCTTGTCTGGTTACTTTGGGACATTAGGGAGTTCATTTGCAGGCAGGGCCAAATCCCAGTTTCCCTCTGAAGGAGAAATTTGACATCAGTGAATGTTTAGTGAGAGAAATGACTGCAAATTTGATCTTGTAAATCCTGTAGCATTACAGAGCAGCAGTCCCTGCAAAATCAACTCTGCATTACCTTACTAGCTAAGGGCTAACTCCAAAGCTTATTTAGGATGCTGTGACCCATATGATCAGTTCACCTGAGGTTGTTTTTATCTCTGTCCTTTCTAAAGGCTCCCTGCATGATCAAGCAAGAGAAACAATTGGAGATTTAGACTCCTCTCTGAATTTAGAAATTGGTTAGGATCTAAATCACCCTTCTAGTTTTGATCTTCTATGATTGGTGGGAGAAAGGGAGATTGAGCTGTTAGCTCAGGGTATCCGTGCCCTCCTTGTCCTCTGGAAGCACTCCTAGTTGCTCTGTGCTGAAGTAACAGATATTTATCAGCCTGCCAATTTAGTTAGACTTAAATGCCCGTAAGGTAAGCAGGCTACTTGACAGCACGAATGATCATGATCTCAGGCCTATTCTTCCCTTTGCAGTATGATATGAATGATTAAAAGCCTTCCAGAGGCTTCCTGCCCTATCAGTTGTATTCTCTCAGTTATCTTTGGAGAGCCTAAAGATGGTTTTTCAAGAGTTTTATGCTCTTTCTTGCCTTTACAAATGTAGGCTATATTCTACCTCTGGTGGTTAGTGCCATTTCTGAGGGGAATGCAAAATCTTCCCTCGTGTACTCTGGCACATATTTGAATATGAAGAAGGACCAGACTGTATCATACTTCAGTCCCTGAAGTCTAAGATTTAATTAATAATCTAATTCTTAGTTTGAGATTTAATTAATAATCTAATTCTTAGTTCAGACAAGTAAAAATGCCATGAATGTTCATTTAGTCATGTTACCTTCTAGCATATTTCCTTCTTCCATGATTCTTCTGTCTTTTTGACTGAAATAGAAATGCAGAAAAGAATTCGCTGATTTCATTATAGAGAATTATTTACTTGATCAGAGACTTGAAAATTTGCTTCCTGGTAAGATACACTTTTATGTTCTTAAAAAATAAATAATGAGACTTTTCAATTTAATTATTTTATCCTGAAGGGGAAATACACATGAAAGTAAGATATTGTATAGGTCTGTGTGTGTGTGGTTATGGGTAATTCATTAAAAACACATTCTTCATCCTGCCTGCCCCTGGAAATGTGAAAGGTTAGGCTTTTTAGACTTGCCACCTGTGAGATGAGGGATCACTAGTTTCTTCTTCCTCCCAAGGACCCACAGTGCTCATTCCTGCTATAATGAAGAAGTTGATTGATGGATGTCACCCTCCATGCTGTTGACATCCTTATCTCCCCTTGCTTTACACAACAGGCATGACTTCCTCCAGCCAGATGGTTTCTGAGTGCTGCATCCACTGCTCACTTCTACCACCCCCTCAGCATACTCTCCTTCAGCACACATGCCCACTGGCAGCTACCTATATGTCTGTCTGTCAGTGGCTCTGTAATGAGACCAATTTATTAGGCTACATAATCTTACCTGTAAAGCACACTGGAAGAAATCTATCCTGGCTTCTAATTCTCAGGACGGTGGGAGGTAATTTCTTTGTAGTCAAAAAAAAAAAAAAGTAGAGGTAGGCTGGCATATTTGAAATAAGTTCACTTCAGGGCAATCTTGCAATATTTTCTTACTGTTATGACTTACTGTTTTACTACATCCAGAAGGGCTTCTGAATCAAAATGCCAGATGTAGACTCCTCTGGGCTTTGTAGAAGGTCAGACCCAACCCAACTGTGTCATTGTTTTCCTGATACGATTGTATTGTAAGCCATTTTATGAGCCACTGTTGTTTCCCTCAAAAAGTGTATCATTTTGTTACGTTGAAGAACTCCATTGCTTCATTTTACACTTCTTTACTGGGAGCACTCAAGAAAAGAAGAAAAGCCTTGGTAACTCTTCATTGTGATGCTTATTTTACACATAGGATCACAACCTTTGTGTTGTAGTGACAACGCAATCCTAGAGGCTTGGATGTGACACAAAAATAGAGAATGAGGACAACAGGCTAGTCTTTCCATATACTAGGCATTTTATATAAGATGGTCACCCTGAATAGTCAAGTCCAGCTGCAACAATTTGCAATGTAAGCAGACAAGATGGAAAAAAAAAAAAAAAAAATAAAGACAACAAGGAATATTCAGGTAAATATCTCAGTAAAAACATTATTAATTTTTATGGCAGAAATGCTCCCAAATTCCAGCAAAGTTCAAGATCCTATTGTGCTAACTGCTTCAGTGAAAGGCAACAATAACAAAATTAAATTAAGATGCAGTCTGCATAATGTCAGCATATAATTTGAAGTGTTGTTACCCTGGGTTCCTCCTAGTAGACAGAGAAGAGAACATCCAGGGGATAATTCAGAGGTTAGATAAGTTGAAATGCCTTTTAGAGGTGCCTAGTGCTAAGGTGGATCAACCTAGACCTAAAGGACATCTATCATTTTATAAGAAAAATAAAGCATACATTATATGTGAAAATAATAATCAAACCACAATTTAGAAGCACAACTAAATTCCGTGTTCATTTGGTTTTGAATGAAAACAAAAGGCAACGGCCATAACTCTCTAAATAAATTTGAATATATATTAAAAAAAAAAATCCTGAAGTTTGTGGCTCAGAGGAGAAACCTTTCTAGCAATAGCTGGTTGAAAACTCTCAAAACTAAAAAAAATAAATAAAATACTGTGCGTAGTATGTAATACATACTAAGTGCCCCAATGCTCCGCTAAAGAACTATATCTCCCTACTAAATAAAACAAGCTAGGGACCATTTTTCCAGCTGTTATATCAAAGTGCTTTGCATCCAACCTTCCTATTGGTAGTAGTCTCTTGGTCATTCCTACTGACTCCTGAACTGCATCTGGGAAGTGTTTGGAAGAGTGTTTTTTGGCACAGGCCAAAACTGAGCTAAAATGCAGGTTTACAAATTACCAGTAGAACTGATCACATACCAGTATTCTGGCACTGTTTAATCTACTAGTACAGAAATAGCCAAACTGGCTACAACTGATTCACCTACAACTGGCTCGACATTCAAGATTTTAACCAAGTTATCCAGCTATAAGATTGGCAGATGAGAGTATAGTAAACAGGCCCCAAGATTCCCACAGTCTTACAGTAGATCACTTCACGTACCAGTTAAGCAATCTTGCCTCTAATTTCTTTAGGATTTCTTTACATACACAATCCATAACGAAACACTGAATGAGTTCATCTCATGTGCACTCCCTTATTAAGTCCCTTTTTTAGGCCAAACACTGAATACCGAGCAACAAGCCTGAATGCAACAAGAAACCAAAGATGCGGCTCCTGGTGTCACTTCTCAAACCCAGGCTACCAGCTCCCCTAGTGGAAATTTCTCTGCATTGAGCTTGAGTTAAGATTTTGTCTATAGAAATGCCTGGATCGTGAGCTTACAGAGACACAAAAATAACCAGAGCACTCACTAACCCCAGAGGGCATTGATGCTGCATTACCATCCATTCCTTGTCAGACTTAACATATTTATTATACAGAACATCTTTGGGAAAGGAGCAGACATCATAGTGATTGGTGAACAAAAGCAGAAAAGAATAAACACAGTACAATGGATATCACTCATGCAGGGTAATTCATCTAACACACAGAAACAAGGGAAATATCCCCAATCAAAACTATCTGCTCCTTAAGCCTAAACATTCAATAACTTCCCAGCTTTGGAATGTATGTGCATCTCCTCCCTGGGTTTCCTGCAGTTTATATTATCATTTGCAAGGTATATTATGACAAGTTATTTACTTTGGGCAATAGCCCTGAGGCATTTGAGTGTCTTTCCTTCCAAAGAATGTCATAAATAAACACGAACAATCTGCATAAAGGGAGATGACTTTATCTTATAACAAGTCAGAAGAGCAGGCTATGTTCTTCCACAGACAATTCCCTACGTATACTTCCTTTTGCCTGATCATGAAGGCGGTAAGCTTTTGTGTGCTTGTTAAATAAATAAAGAAACCTTTCCTGTTATATTGTACAACAACACATTCACATTCAAACAGCAAGACGATCATTTAAGTCAAATGGTTTCTACCAATAAAAGCTACTATTTTACTGTCAGCAGTATTTTTTCTATGCTATGCTAACAGATGAATAATTGTGCAGCCAATAAACAAGCAATTCAGTTTAAAACCAGTAGCACTTGTCAAACAACAGTTCCTTAACACCACTCTCTGACATCCCCTAGCATTACCTCATGAGGCTAGAGACAGGGGACAAGGAAGGCTTTTAGATTAAACAACAGAGGCTCACCATAGCCTAGCTCCCAAAATAGTAGAGAGAAAGGCAAAAATAGTTAGACATGCTGATTGTATTGTTATAACCTAAATTGTATTCAGATGCGAACTCTGACGTGCCAAAAACTGTAAGAGCTGAGCATGAAAGATCAGAAAAGTGACATCTGGTATTGGATGCCCCTCCAGACATGACTAATACCATTGGTATTGTGTAGGTTTTGCCCTTCCTAATTTAATAGTCAAATGTAAAGATTAGGCCCCCACAGCTCCTACAGTATCACGAGAGACTGTTTTACTCTATGTCTATATAAAACTCCCTACTATCCTTCTCCACGGATCTCCACAGATGGGCTGACTTTGAATAGGCATGTATATCTTTCATATTGTTGTGGACAGTTCATCTCATTACTTCCAGCTGGTGGATTTACAACTGAACCATATGACTCCATCCATTATTAGTGGGAAACAAGGGAAATTTGGCCACTAAATATTGATTTTGTGCAAGAGCAAATTTTTGCTGCACAATATGTGACATATATATGCAGCTAAGCCCAAACTTCGTCTTCGTTTTCATTAAAGCTGGAGTTACAGCTGTAGATTTCCAGTGCATTATTAACAGCACAGTCCAAGTATTTTTAAGTCTTTGACTTTACTTTTATGAATATCAGCAAGAAGTCAGTATTAAGAATTTAAAACTTTCTCCTTCCCTGAATTTAGTTTCTGAAATCAGGAACCCAGATCTCTTTTTTTTTTTTTTTTTAACCAGTATGATTTTTTCTCTGCAAGTTTAAATATTTGTTGCTGCCACACCAGACTACCTAGTGGTATTTTCTGACTTTTCATACAGTAAAGCAGAATAATAATATGCGTATTTCCCATTGTTCTTTGCAGATATAGGTTTCAAAAGAATTTTCCCTAAGAAGTGTATTTACTCACCCTTCACAGATGGACAAATTGTGCCATGCAAAACCAACAGGCCCATTCCAAGTCACAACGCAAAATGACACAAAGTTAGCATTGGAAGAGCGTCCTGTCTTGTGTTCTACTCTTTGTGCAACCCAGCTGTACCTATATACATGTAGATAACATTATCTTCAAAGATGTTAACCATGATTTTGTTACGTGTTGAGGCATATGACGATAGCCCTGAAGGGATAACAGGGGTAGCATGGATGACAGCACTGAAGGATCATGGAAATGATTTAAATTTAAAAATTATTTTTATATTTATTTATTTACTTTATACTTACATTATTACTTTTATAACAAAATTATAGGTGCAGCTAAACAGATAAGCTTGGGCACAGTAAGTGGGCAACAGCTTAAAAAAAGACCCTGAAACACAAAGGCTCAAATTTTGTCTCTTCATTGCTGTGGAGTAGTACACCAACTCTAACATGTAAGGTACAATGCATGAGCGTTGCTCACTGTGTATTAACATTGACCTTTTCTTTCCTATAACAGAACACTGCAATTATTCTTTCTAATATCTGCTATAGGAACAGCTCACATTCACTTGGATAAGAATTAGTTCTGTATATGATTTTTTCACACTAAGTCATTTTAAAACTGATATCTGAAAGCCATAAAAAAGCATACATGGAGGACCCCAAAACATTATCCAAGAGTCAAATGGAAACTCCATGTTGAATCAGGCAGACTTAACATGAATATTATCAATACTGAAGTACAGAAGAGAGAACAAACTTTACGATTCAGAGGTTCATTTTGTTTTCACGAAGGACCCAATATTTGAATGTTCATTTGGGTTTCATCCAGAATGCCTGACCGTCTTTGATCTTCAGAACTAGCCTGGAAGTCTTGCAAAAACACGGTATTCTTGCAAAAATTCCAGTAATTTCTCTTTCTGGTCCGGCTTGAGATACCATAAATGTAGTCTTTTTTTGTGATATTTCACTGGGTTGTTACACTCCATGCACAGTGTCAGTGCTCAATGAATAATACGTAAGTATAGTTTTTCAACACTTCTGTTTCCAATCCTGAGCAGACATGGGAAGAGAAGAAGAGTGGAAAAAAACCCAAAACAGTCAACTCAAGTCTCAAAATGTCTTCAACATTTGGGCATTTGTGGTTTTGAAGCCAGGAAAGGAGGCCCCATGGCAGCTGTGCAATAACACAGTCACCGCCATCGCTGCAGGAGAAAGGATGGGTTTGCCGGCCACAGTCAGAAAAGAAAGGATGGTTGTGTACCACATAGGAGAGCCCTTCCAAAATTCATGCTAATAACAGGGTTGAAGTTTTAAGCTAGTGCTCTGAATGACAAAACATATCCCTTATCTTTTAGCATCCAAAATCTCTCAAGCTTAAAAGTCAAGCAGAACTTCTGAGTCCTTTAGGTTCTTGATGTTTTCTCCTTTATTTTCAATGCCTTCTATCATATTTTTTTATATTTTAGCACAAATCTCTAGCTCCTTGTAAACAAAAAGGCAGCTAAGATTACACTTCTTCAGTTTACTAGGGGGTAAGGGAAGGGGGGAGATCTGTGTGACAGCTGGCCACCACAGCCAACCTGATTTCTAAAGAACAAAATATCTTGAGGAGACGTCAGATTTAGGGAGAGGGGTGTGCAAACTGCCCAGGGAAATATCAGTAAATTACGTATAACCCACATGACAATTGCCGCAGCCATTATTAAAACTAAAAGGCGTGTGATGATTGCATAGAACAAGCTGGTATTTCTGTAATTTGGAAATTAGGCACTTTTTATATTATAGATCTTTATCCTAGGATCTAAGCAACACATGTGTCCATTTTTCTTTTGAAATAGAAAATACTGAGCCTAATACTGACTTTGACTCGATAATACCTCAAATCATAAAGAAAAACATGAAAACCTGAATTTTTGCACTTATCTTTCAAGTTGCATTAATCTGTTTTTGCATCTCCTGAAAAACATCTGCATCCAAGGAAAATCAATAAATAGTTTAAATAGTTTAAGCCATGAATATGAGTCAGTGCTACTAAATTTTATGATACATTCCATCTAATTAATGTGACAGAATACCCTGAAGACGTTCATTTATACATATGTTATGGAAGCTAATAAACCATTCCATAGTTACGGTTAACATATGAAGAGATACACAAACACACACCCCCCTGTACAAATGCAGGTAAATATTACACCTATTCTGTAGGGTATTTATATATACCTGTATTGCACTGAAAGCAAAAATACATCATGTATAATATTTTTTTTTCTTGTACACAGAGGGTAAAATGAAGATAAAGATTCACAAAAATACCTACTTAATTTTCTCTTTCATAAGGGAAAAATTTTGACAAGCTGACTTCTGCAGTCTACGTTAGTGGGCATTATACATTTTATATACTTACTCCTGACTGTCTAGCTTAGGTTTTCTAATGCAGCATGCTCATTGTTGTAGCTGAATATTGACACAACTCAACACCCTGGAATAAACTTTGGTGATAAAAACTGTGTAGCACAGTAGACCATCTACTCTCATGTGAACAGAACAAAATATTCACTAACTTTGGATTTTTCACATGCTACAAAAGAAAAATCTCAGTTCCAAATATTCTCAAGACAGGAGCTTCACCTTTCAACGTACTGATCATTTAAAAAATGCATGCTTGTTTTAGTACTTTAAGACCTATGATCTTTTGGAAACAAAGGATGTGACTAGATGAGCTCCAAGGAAGCTATTTGAGAGAGTTTAAAATATTCCTACCTTGTCACTTCACCTGTCACTTTGAATTATCCATCCCACAAGAAAGTATGTCATTCTCTAGCCTGTTTATCACAGTGTTCACTTTCTCAGCCTAGACCCACAGCCATCACAAACTTTGGTTACCAGACTTTGCACTGTGGCAGGCACATCATGCATGCTTGCCTTATGCTGCTGCCTCTGCTGCTGGGGCACTGAACTCAAGCTGGAGAGCAGCAGCCAGCAGCCAGGAGACAACCACACCCCAAACCACTTCCAACAGAGTCTTTGGGGTACATCTGACTGTGCCCTTAGGCACAGTGATTATGGAATAGCGTCCACTTTGTGTCATCTTATTTCTATGCAAAAAAGTTCAATTCTGTTTTATTATTCTTCATTGGGAAATCATTCTGTGCTTCCGAGCACCCATGTTACCTACCTCTGTATCCTACATCCCCTTTGGTCTGGAGGAACAGCACTACACATACTATTTCAGAGGGGACTACACCACGGTCTTCATCATAAAGTGGAAAATCAAAGTTGCCCGCTTCATTTTCCATGAATGAGCACTGAACTGATACTTCTCTTTCTCTCAAGATCTCAGTCCTGAATAGGAATAGTCAACACAAAGGTTATCATTCTATAAATAAAGTTAGGGTCGCTATTTTTCCATGTGTATCACTTTATGTTTATCTATATTGAATTTTTTGCTGCCATTTATTTCTCTATCACTCAGTATTGTGTGGCCCCCTTTAGTTTTTTGCAGACAGCTTTACTGCATTAAATAACTGAGCATCATCAGCAAACTTTGTCACCTCTCTGCTCACCTATTCCCTGAATTATCTATGAAAGCCATGCCTGGGCCCATGCAGCTCAGGGCCAAACATGTATTATTGTGGTAGTCCACGCATAAGCTCCTTTTATTCCTATCCATTGCTTTCTAAATTTTAACCAGTTTTTTATCTGTGTGAAGGTCTTCCTTCTTATCCTATGCTACTTGTGTTTCCTTAGAAGCTTCTGACGAAAGACATAATTGAAGCACATCAACTAAATAATCCACTCTAGAAAAAGAAATGTGTTCAAAGATGTGTTAATCAAAGTAAACAAACCTTCAGAAAAGCCTTATTTTTAATTCTATCTTACTAACTACTAGCAAAACCATAATGCCCTATACCAAGCATTTAGAGCATGTTAACATATGACTGATGTACATGAACACCCATTTTTGTTTTGGAACTGCCGTGCTAGAATATCAGTAACAGCAACCTCACTGTTAGCTTGGGATGTGTCCGATAAGCTAGTGTGTGTTCATCCTGAATACTTACACTCCTGTCATTTCCAGGGAACAACACCTTTCTGGCTCAGAGTTTTATAATTGCCAGCTGACTAGCGAGTGTTGCAGGCTTGTCCTCTGCATCACCAGCTGATTATATAATAGGAAACACAGGAAGCTATTTTAATTTATTATTTCTTCACTTGCCAACATGACTTTGGTGCAACTAATAAAATAAAGAATATTTCTCTGTGTTCTTTATTATGAACTAAAAATTTTAAAAACACTTTCTAATGTAAAATGAAAAAGTTATTATTCCTTGGCCAGGCTGGCATATACTAACTTGTCTTCCCAATTCTGGTTTTAATAGAAAGAAAAAGGGACATATTACTTTCATAAGAACTTGATTACCTTATGGGCCAGGTCCTTCCTCCAATTTGTGTAGTAACTGCCCTGTAAATAGATGCAGTGTTTATTTAGCCGGATGCAGTTAAGTTGTGGTGACTTACATTAGTAGTCATGCCAAATCAAGCTACTAATGAAAATCTATTATTGAGAAATTATAAAGGCTGTGAAAAACCCTGAAAACACAAACATCTTTGAGTGTAAAAATGTGTTACTCTAAGGAGCATCTTACCTGGGTCTTTTAAATACTTGTCAGGACCACACCCCTTAAAAAAAAAAAAGAAAAAGAAAAAAAAAAAAAAGGAAAAAAGGCATCAATTCTTTAGCTGCAGAAAACTTATATTCTTTAGATTGGCTTTACTAAACGTTTAATCACTCAGTATCAGTGAAATTTCACAGGTCTTAGTTACAAGTTTCTTCCTATGACCCCAACAACCTGTGAATTTCCATGTTTTCCAGCAGATTTAATTTCTGTGACCAAAGGCAAAGCAGCTTGTGAGTTTCATGTTGCATTGTTATAGTTTCCAAGCAATTGTGATTAACTTGGTGTGATACACAGTTAAATTTTTTGTAGCTTTGCCCTCAGTAGGAGAAAACATCAAAGTGGTCTACACTGCTGGACTGTAAACCAGCTATTCCTTCTGGTTGTGCTGACTTCTCATTCAGAAGTACCAAAGACTGTGGGTTTCTACTTAAAAACTTGATGTTCTCATAGCTATAGTCCCACGCTATTTCAGATAATGCACAGGATATTTAAATAATGTACAGTGGCTGAATCTGCCTTTCTGTGAGATCCATGTTTAGAAGCTTCTCGGGCAACGTTTATGTTTTTGCTGCAATCTGAAAAGATACATTGGTTCTGCTGCTTTGGGTGAAGGAGATCATTATATCACCCTCATATCAAGCTTGTATTTTAGAGAAATGCTTCTGGTCTTTCTCCACGGTTGGAAACACAAAATGCTAGATGTCCAATGGGCCACATGGCCACAAAACCCTCACTATTGACAAAGATAGAAAGTAGGTCTAGTCCTTTCACTGCAGCAATTATGATCTGATGAAAGAATTATACAGCTTTTCACATGAACTGGGACAGAATTATTTTTAAAAAGGAGCTTCAAAGACATTATAGAGGCCTTCAAACCCTCCATAGACCACTGGCAGTCCGCAGAGAGTCAGCTGTTATTCTCATTTCCAGCTAAGAGAAACAAAACAGATGGGAGGAGATGAAGAACAAAAGCAGAAATTGCAAGTGTTTTGTTTTTCAGAAAGGGAAAAACATTTATCACACTCAATACAGTACAAATGCATAAATACTTTCCTAGTATTAATTTTCTGCGTAAGCAACCACTGTCATTGCCACAGGGGTATTATGTGAGTGAGCATAACAGAGGAGGCAGCCCACACAGTTCTGAAGGGGAGGGGACCTGGTACTGGATACCAGCTCTTTTACAAAGAGATCATCAACATTAATAAATGTTTTAGCACCCCTCCCAATGGAATTTTAAGAGAATTTTTAATATCATTAATTTTCCAGACAAAATCCTGGTGGCTTACTATGCCCAGTCTGGGATAATGAAAATTTAATTTCCTTAAACTCTTCCGTGCCCAATTTTCCTTCCTCTGTACCGAGAAAAAATGAAAACTAAATCATACTTATGTACAAGCATTCTATCACTTTAGCCGTGAGAGTTGTAAAGACCAAACATTAAATAACAAATGTTATTTAGCAATAGGGAAACCAGTCTAAACAAGTTAACGGAATCTTTTTGCAGTCTCTGACAGAGTGATCAATGGTGAGGATGTGGCATATAAAAGTATTTGTCAAAAAATGCAGCTTGCTGAGATTTTGTCTGGGATAGCACGTAGGCTGAAAATATCAAGTGTATCCCCGTTTCTTAGGCTACAGGGCACACGGCCCATTGGGACTTCTGTGTTCAGCTGCCAAACACTCAAACTTTCATATTATAATGCTGTCCTGTATCTAAGGCATAGTCCATTTAGGAGTCTCTAACATTCTTCAGTTTATTCCAATTGCACTTAGTAGCTGTACAAAGCCACGGATTTGAACAAACCAAAGAGAAAAACACAGATCCTGCAGAGTATAAAAACTAATGTCTTCTGTCTCAGAATTTCCAAAAGCACTGAGAATTACAAATTACTTTGTTTCCATAACTGTCTATGTTTGGAAACTCAGAAGCTGAAGTAGCCTGGGTCGTAAGACTCTTCTGAACATCGACTGAAGATTTTTTTTTCTCCAAGCTTCACAAGATAAACTTCTGATTTGATTTTACAAGACTTGTCACTTTTGGTGTCCTACGAAACTTTTGATGTCAAAAGCTTTAGGACTGCGGTGGGTTTTTGGTGTTTGGTTTTTTTTTCATTTTGGAAAGTGAGGTGAAGACTGTTCATGAAGTGAAATACATTACCAGGACTACTGGAGGATGTAAACCAACATTATCTTTTCTCTGCCTCAGTGAGATGCTGCCGCTGGACTTTACAGTCTCTTGTTCCGGAGTCCAGCTTCTTCATGGGTCTGTCCACTGTGTGAGGAAGCATGAAACCACTGACCCTGGTGGCTTAGGATCTCCAGCAGTACACTGTAACTGCATCTACTCTAGTGAATTAAACAGTGCCAGGAACTGCTTCTGAGCATTGAGACGATTGTCCACAAAATAGCAGAACAATCCTGGGAATGTTTTTGCCAGAGACAGCTGCTATTTTCCCAAGCAATTCTAGTATATGGTCTGGAAATTAGCATGCCCTACATCATGTTCCCAACAGGTAAACTGGAGGTAGCGATCCTGTGGTGGAGAGTAAGAGATCTTCATAATATGGGCTTGGGATCTTCCATGCCAGAGAATGGCCCTAAGAACACTTAATTTACCAGAACAGACTTAGCCAGAGAAACCACTGTTCCTACTCTGCTGGAATCCTGTACATGGTTCAATTACAATTCCTCAAACTTGGGATGTTTTTGCAAAAGAATTTAGCTTCAGTAAATGAGTATTTTCTCACCAAACTATTTCTTCAATAGACTTCCAAACCACTTTAGCCATTTGAATTTTCTTACCACAGCCCAGGAAGAGCCTTGAATCATTTAAACCCAAGAACTCGTGTGCAGATGTGGCCATAGAAAGCAGATAGTGAAAGTCAGAGGTAGGGTGAGTACTCTTTGTGTGAAATGAGTTAATACTTAGCCACTTATATTGTTATAAACATTTTCCTGTTAAAAATCTCTACCTTCTCCCAGTAACAGTGGGAAGTGAGCAAAATACTCCCAGGCATAAATTTTGTAGGTTTTTTTGTTGTTGTTTGTTTGTTTTTTGTTAAGAAGTATTTCTAGGGTTCTCATAATTCTTGTTGCTCTACTTTGATTCCCTTTAATATGTCAGCTTCCTTCTAGCATTGTTATGATAAAGCCTGAGCACAACAGTCAGAAACTAATTCAGATAATACAGCTCATACAGGTAATACAATTTCTTACTCGGTTGGAATGTCCTCTGCTGAGCACATGCAGGCATAATTCCCTCGGCCATTGCAATGGTAACTTCTGATCAACTCCTTTCTGTATTTTTTCCAGAATACAGTCCCTCCTTTTACAGGATGTTCTTTATCCCTAAGAAGGCTTTCTGTTCAACTGTGTAAACAAACCTGGTGTTTCAATGAACTGACTTTCAACAACATGTGAAGGTCTCTGCTTTTCACAGTACTAGTAATTTTTGTGCCATAAGGTAATACCACTTGAATCAACTCATTAGAGTCTTACCCGAAAAGGATAGTGTCTGCTAGAGATATCTTTATAGAAATGGTTACCAGCCTTATTACCGGCGCTATCTAGAGCATATAAACAAGATATTACAGTATTCAAACCAACAACCAATATTTAACTGCTTCTCATCTTTAAAGGAAACAGCAAATTGTAGGTTTCATTTGTGTTAATGTGACCTCTCTCATTTCAGTCTGTGTTTGTGCTTAAAAGGAAATTAACAGGCAGGTTTCACACATTTTGAGAAGGCTCTTCAAATGGATTCTGAAAGAATACAAGAGGTCACTCATGTGTTACTGGAGCAGATACTATCATCTTTTGTCAGGATGGAGGATTCTGAACCTGAACATAACTGAAGAGAACAAAAGCAATGTGGACTCCTGCTGCAAATCTCCTAGAAATGTTATTAATTGCTTTTGGTTTTCCTCAGTGATATCCAACTTTGAGAGCAAACTAAGTCATCTTGGATAGAATAGGATTATTTGCAAGAAGCAGAAGGTTGGAAGCAAATTTTTCAATCACAGCTATGAAGAGTAAAGTCTTCCTTCAGACAGGAAAGTTTCTACAGTTTCTCCCATCATCTATTTGCCAGCTCAGATGCAATCTCTTCTAAAGTTTAACTTAATTCTGGTCTCTGAATGTCACTTCAATAAAGACATCGTAGAAATGTCTTGATTTTACTACATCTATTCCCCCATCCACCTCTCTCTATTCTTCTGACATCTACAGATGAATTTTTCCTTTTGTTATACCACTGGAATAGATGGGGGCACAGATGCTCTCTGAAGCTTGGCAGTTCAATAATGATTAACCACTTGCTTCTGTCAACCTGGACTCCCTGGCACAGCAAACCATTATTGACTGCAGTCTTCAAAAGATTAATATCATAGACAGTCATCAAACAAGCACTTCATTGGCGTCCTGCAATTGTTGAAGTTTCCACTGCTATAAAATCTTCAGCACCCCAAGTACCTGCCACTGAGGCTCCAAAACTGCCTGAAATGCAATTTTTGTCATCTTTGCTTTGGTTTTTGGCATTAACCCAGCGAGTCCTGTATCAGCTTTTCTGCTTTTTGGTAGTTCTGCAGAGTAATGACATTTCTAATCATATTTTTATAGCCACAAAAGCTAAATGATGAAGACAGTATAAAAGAGCAGAAGGCTATTTTTGCTTATATAGCTTCTTTTCTACATTCTTTCCCAAGAGGGACAGAACAATATCTACATGCAAAAGGAGAATATGGGGAAAGAATGATAAAGGTCCAACATAGCTTTACTGGAATGGGACATAACAAAAAATGTAAGAGGAATTTTGGGGAAGTGCTGAAAGGAGTGTTGTTGCTGTAAGAAAGTAGATGGTCTCTGAGTTTTTTGCCTTGCCCTCCATCAGAGAAGCAAAACTTTCTACATTTCAACACGTATATTAGCAGATCTCCACGGAAATTATTGATTCATATTATCTTTTTCTTCTCTAACTAGGTGACTACACAAGATTTAGAGTTCTTTGAGTGCTGATTGAGGCAAAAGGATATTATACAGATCTCCTGTGTCAAACTTACAGCTTTATGACTAGACCTCTTGTCATGACCACAGCATCACTCACAGTCAAAGAGAAAGCATGATTTGCAATTAGTATTTCAGAAGCCACAATTTAATCTTTGCTGTTTCGACCCATCATCATGGTACCTAAAGGCAGGCTGTACAAATGACTTCTTTTGCCTGACCATCTTTGGACTATAATATATCACACAGTTTGAAGTACAACTACTTCATTCATTCAGGCATTCCTCATCCCATTCATGTGTTTCATTTTAGATGGGTTCGGCTGCATCAACAGTCTGCACGACTGGAATGTAAACAAGGAGGGCTTGGCAGGCGAGGCAGAGGAAGGTGAAGAAGCAAGCTCCAGAGATTGTGCTGGGTAATGTGGAACAGGCCCGATATGATTTTAATTAGAGCACATGCCACAGGATCATTTACTCACAAAAAATATTCAAGGACTTGTGGGCTAGAAACCTCTGTTTAGAGGAAACTTCTCCGCCCTAGGCTGCTTCAAGATGTCACTACATTAGCTAGATTTAAATATGTGTGGCTCATTCCAGATTCAGTGCCCCCAGTCTTTCTGGCATGCTAGTCACTTTCTACTTAACTACTGTCACTAATCAACACAGAAGCTGCTGCAAAGTAGGGCTTGGAGGACATTTAGTAAGAACAGATTAAATAAAGTGGAATCAGAGCAGCTTGGTTTCTAGTTCAGTACCTTTTGCTAGCTCTTGATGCTACAGCTTGCTGCCTGCTTCTGACCTTTCAAAAGCAAGTTCCTTCTGTAAATGAGGCTAACACTGTCTAATTCAGAAGCACATTGAGCTGAGGAGCTGAGATGTTAAATAACCCTTCATGAAGGATATGGAAGGACTTCAAGTTTCCTGCCTTTCTGCATAAATTATTATTATTTGTGTCTCACATAGAAGCCCCAGTCAAGAGTTGTCCTGTTACTTCTGGCATATCAGAAATGTGTGACAATAGCAGGTTTTTTCTCTGAAGACCTTACTAAAAATGAGAAAAGTGACTAGCAGGCTTCTGTTACAGATAAACTAGGTGAGGATCAAATGACTTGACCAAGATCAAACAAGAATCCTGTAGAAGATCCAAGAACTGAGACGACTTTCCCCTTCCTACAGCACCATAACCACAAAATCATTTCACTTCTCTAAGACAGCAGCAACTGAAATTAACTTAGTGATAGGGAGCAGTGTAAAGGGATTCATCCTGTTATGCTATCAGATTTTAGAAAATGATGACTCTGAAAATAGCAGGCAGACAAATGTTTTATTTCTCAAACCCTTAACTAACTCAATACTTCTGAAAAACTTTCAAATATTTCTTTTGCATAACCCACAAAGGGATATGAAGGTCTAGATTACTGGGAGGTGAAGCACTTCTAGTGGAACAAGTCTTTACAAACAAAGGAACAACTAATAGCGAGTACACAGGACTTGTGGAGTAGATCTCATCTTTCATGTAAGATAATTAAAAGATCCTTTCAAAGGCAGGTTAGTATGCGCTCTTTAAAACAATTATTTTAGCAAGGTCTTATAATTATTAGGGATGTGACTGCTGCAAAGCACACTCAGAGAATTTTAAAAGCAGAACACATTGGTGATACATGTCTGTGTCCCTGGGTCTTTCATATATCCATGTAAAAAAAAAAAAAGCAGCTCTTTGGAGTTCACTGAGGTCATGTTGTGGCGGAACTCATTGGTTTTGTTTTTGTGGCAAGGTTTTGGTAATGGGGATGCTACAAGGGTGGCTTCTTGAGAAGCTGCTAGAAGCTTCATCTAAGTCCAACAGAGCCAATGCCGGCTGGCTCCAAGATGGGCCCGCTGCTGGCCAAGACTGAGCCCATCAGTAATGGTGGTAGCGCCTCTGGGATAACATATTTAGGAAGGGAAAAATGTTACTGCACAATGGCAATTGCAGCTGGAGAGAGGAGTGAGAATATGTGAGAGAAACAATTCTGCAGACACCAAGGTCAGTGAGGAAGGAGGGGGAGGAGGTGCTCCAGGCACCGGAGCAGTGATTCCCCTGCAGCCCCTGGTGAAGGCCATGGTACGGCAGGCTGTCCCCCTGCAGCCCATGGAGTCTCACGATGGAGCAGGCCTCAACCTTCAGCCTGTGGATGACTCCATGAGGGAGCAGGTGGATGTCCAAAGGAGGCTGTGATCCTGTGGAAAGAGGAGCCCATGCTGGAGCAGGTTTCCTGACAGGATTTGTGACCCTGTGGGGGACCCACAGTGGAGCAGTTTGTGAAGAATTGTAGCCCACTGGAGAAGTCCATGGGGGACCACATGCTGGATCAGGGGAAGAGTGCGAGGAGTCCTCCCCCGAGAAGGAAGATGTGGCAAAGAAAACATGTGATGAACTGACTGCAACCCCTATTCCCCATCTGTCTGCACTGCTGGGGTGGAGGAGTTACAGAAATCAGGAGTAAAATTAAGTTTGGGAAGAAGGGAGAGATGGAGAGAAGGTGCTTTTAAGATTTGATTTTATTCTCATTATCCTATTCTAACTTGATTGGTAATAAATTAAATTTCCCCAAGTCGAGTCTGTGTTGCCTTTGATGGTAATTGGTGAGTGATCTCTCCCTGTCCTTATCTCAACCCATGAGCCTTTCATTATATTTTCTCTCCCCTGTCCAGCTGAGAAGGGGAGTGACAGAGAGGCTTTGGTGGGCAGCTGGCATCCAGCCAGGGTCAACCCACCATACTCACGAGAGTGGGATACATACCTGCTACAGCTCAACGAACAGTAGCATTTGAAAATAATAACAGTGAACTAAAAAATACAGACACCAAATATTCTGTTGTTAAAAGATATGTCTGTGACAAAATGTATTCTCTAGCTCTGGTCTAAGTGTTACAGCATTGCTTTTTGGAAAAAAAAGGAACTGGAAGAAACTGAAAAAGTGACACATGCCACTTGCCTCACTGAATGTTATTTTAATACTAATGTGGAAATTTTGCTTTGTGCACAAACACTTTTCTTTAGGGTGGATAAAAAAAAAACGCTTGAAGAATTCTGTATCTATTTCACTGGTGATGACAAGTATGTTAATTGCTTGCAGATAACATCTGCTCTAGTGAAATCAAGATGCAGGCTGTCGTTGGACTGCTAGTGCTACACTTTGCGCTTTGTCTAGGAAGTCTACTGCTCTTTGCTGAAGTTTGAAGGGAGCTGAAGTGCCTTTGAATTTTTTGAGAATCCTCCAGTAACTGAAACCAAATATGCCAGGAGTCCTGGGTCATCGCAATGTCTCTCTTTGAGCACAGGACTTACCTTTGAAGCTCAGAGACTTTCACTGACCATGACGCCGAAGTGTGCTCTGGCTGAAACAAGTTCATGGTGATCTGCCAACAGCCCTGCATGAGAGAGCCTCTGATTTCTTTCTGTTTACAGTAGAAGGTGAAGGGCCTCTCCTGCTAGAAAAGCATGAGCCTGGTAAATATAATGTCAGATCTGAGGAGCCCTTATCCTCTACAGACCACATTTACAATTTTACAGTGTGCTTATGCAGACCCTGCCATGAAGTTGCTTACCAGATGTGCCTATTGAGTCTGTCAATCACAGTGTTCAAGCAGCAGCTCCAGACTGCTACCATTCCCTACTTCCCATCATGTATTTGCATATGTGTTCTTTAATAAACTTGTAGCTTCCCTAAAATACTTTAATCTCATTAGCTCTCCAACATGAGGAAAAATTCCTGGCAATGTGTTATTGCAATAGCATTTATGAGGGAGCAAGGGACAAACAAATCCCACTCATCCTTAAGAGCAGATCATTATTAAAATCCTAAAGACACAACGAATATCAAGTAGAGGTCAATGTGCAACTGCACACTTAATAGAACTTGTTCTGTGCCATCTGGGCTCCCATCAGGAATAAAGTTCAGCCATATACTGAGGGATACTTCCAAGAGTTGTGCTGCCTGGGGAAAAAAAAAAGGCATTTCTTCTTTTTATTGAATTGTTTTCCAAGCTCTTCTCCTGTGCAGGGATAATCAACTGCACAAATACAGGATGGAAAAAACATACAAAGCAACTGAGTTGCAGAACAGGAGCTTGTAGTGGATTGTATATGAGATCCTCTCTGTGTCTATCTATGGAGATAAATCTGGACCAGTAACTTATGTCCACTTGATGATCTGTGATAAGTCTGATATCTTCCTGTTGTGGCAGAGGGAAATTCTGTTACCGAGCTGTACAAAGAAAGATAAAGACTATAAACCATACGCTCTGGTTCTTCTGTTTTGTGCACTGCTGGCAAGGCTGTAGTGGAAGTAGCGCATTCATCTCACGGAGATTAATTAAAGGTGGTTCTGAATTGACTAGAGAGAGCCCTGAGAACAGCAGCAAGAATGATCAGAGATTTTTAAATGTATGGAAATATTGAAGGAATTTGAGTTATGTTCTCCAAAGGAGAAACAGCTAGGGGAAACATGATGATGACTCAAATACATGGAGGATAGCCATGGAGAGGTAATATACTGTTCTCCATCCTCAGTAAGGATAAGACAAGGGGCTGCAAGATGAACTCCCAGCAACGGGGATTTCAGTCCAAAATCAGAGAAAACTTTCTAACAGGAACAACTGTGAAGCCCTGGAACAAATTGACGTGAAAGACTGTGAACTCTTAACACTGTTTTTAAGAAGAGGCTAAGCCTGCTCTTTCTGGTGATGCAGGTGCTCCTGCAATGGGTTAAAGAGATGGCTTTAAAGGGTTCTCAAAGGTATTGGCAGGGTTTTTTTATAATAAATTGACGAAACAAGAGCCATCTAAGGGAAATGCACTTTCTTTTTTATAAGGTATTCCTAAAAATTCTGATCAGCCTTAGTCTCAAGAGAAGCTGAGCATCAGGGTGTGTGTCATGTCCCCCCCTTCTTAAATGGCAACATCTTTTCTCTTTTTGACCTTGTGTGAACTAAGGTTTTGAGGTGGTTTTGGCTACACCTTTTCCTCAAAACAAGCACATCAAGGGGGCTTCTAAACTCTATAACTAGATTTTATTTGACTACATACTGAAACAAAGTCACTTTTTGAACAGCAAAAATTTCAATAAATTTCAAAAAAAATAAAAGGAAAATAAATCTCTCCTTGTCCCCTTGCCTACTGTGCCATTGTGGGGAGGGGGACGGGATACTTTCTCCCAGTCTTCTTTCAGCTCAGGAATGTTTAGCGGCTTCCCAGGATGCAATAAATAGCACACGTTCCCTCTTTGTCCCTAGATAAAGACAGCTGTCCCTCACAGCTGAGGAAAGGCTGCATGGCTGCCCATTGCTCCTCTGAGGACCAGCACAGTGCCCGCTGATGCTGCTGGCCTCCAGCCGCCCCTGTGCTCCTCACCCCAGCCTTCTCCCACAGCACAGCTTGGGTTGGTTTTTTCCCCAGGGAAGGCTGTCCTCCACCTGTCGGAGCTCCCATCTCTACCCCAACAGTCACCACCAGAATCAGGGAAGAGGCATCTTTCCTCCCTGCTGCCAGGTGCAGCCCTTTCAAGGAGCACAGTACCTCACAGACAGTAAATGAAGGAAACAGCTCCCATCCATCACAGCAAGATAAGCCTCCCAGCATCACATCCACTCTCAAAAAGAAAAGGCTTTCTGCTATGTTTTACTGTTTGCTTTGTTTTCACACCATTCTTCATTTGGGTTTTCTCTAAAGGAAAGCTCGCAAGTTTCACTGCACTGCTCTGCTCTCAGAAGGGATGGAGATAATATTTCGCAATAATCCCAAATATTGCAGAACAGGGATTGTGGAGAGGTGGGACAACAACTGAATGAGTATTTTGGTCCAGTGAGAAACTTTGCATTAAATCATGTGGTGTGAAAACATCCCCTTCTCTGCAGAAACCTTCCACTTCTGCTCTGTAAGCTCTGTTTAAAAGCCTTCTCATGAATAAATGAAGATCTCAGGTGTCAACAGTGTAGGGAATCTCAGATACAGTGGGAAATTAAAAACAAAACAAAACAGCTTAAAGGTCAAATCAAACTGAAATTAAGTCAGTAGATTAATCAGAGAGAGATTTCAGAGCTGGTTATACAGTTTGCCAGAGTCAACAAGGTTAGTCAGCACAGACTACTGGATTCAAGAAAACTGTGGCGTTTTTTCAGAAAAGGGAAGTAGCAATCGTTTCTTGCTGTAGAATGCAGCTCTGGATTTTTTTAGCTGGTTTTGTTAAAAGATCTATTTCACTGCTAACTCTGTAATAGCTTAATAACATGAAAATTTCCAGTCTTTACACAGAGGAATGAAGGGTTTCATTTTATTTCATTCATTATAATGCAGTAGAGTTTAATTTCATTTCATATATTTTAATGTAGTTTCCTAAAATGAATGCCCAAAATTAGGCATTTCTCTTTATAGAAAAGAATCTACTTGATTTTGCAGAACTGCTTAGCACCCAGCAATACCTACCAAGGGCATTCAGCATATGTTGGATGCAGAACATATACTTGCCTAAACTTCTGTCCACTTAGAGCCTAAATTAAGGTATCTCTTTCCAATTTCTGTAGTTTCAACCAACAGTTTATTCTTCTGGTTATAAAAACAAACACATTCTTGTTAAAGCTTTTCATTCCTTGACTCCCTTT
This sequence comes from Leptosomus discolor, assembly GCF_034619465.1. Taxonomy (NCBI): domain Eukaryota; kingdom Metazoa; phylum Chordata; class Aves; order Leptosomiformes; family Leptosomidae; genus Leptosomus; species Leptosomus discolor. The sequence continues at coordinate 68,276,924 of NC_141392.1, forward strand.
CTTGCTCCACAAATTTTTTAAAAAGGAAAGGTTCTGTAACCTAATAGATTTACCTATATACAGAAAAGCTACAGTTTATCTACTCCCCTGCACTGGAAAATTTGGAATGTAAAAAAGCATTTAAATTTTTTTATAGCTAACTGTACAATCCCTCCTAATGCTTTTTTTTATATTGAATGTTTATATTATATTGAAAAAGAGAAACACAATTACATAACCAACATCTGTGTTATTTTAAACTCACATATGCCTTGATGTCAGTGTAGCTATTCCTAACGTCAAAGGCAAAAGAGAGTAACTGTCATGTTGCAAACAAGCCATAAAAATGCAATACATTTAATAAAGTTATACTGAAAAAGAACATGCTGTTTTCCATTGAAACACTGTAAACCCCAAAATCTTTCAGGCACTTCCAATTATGTCCTTCCAGTTGCTTCTTTGTGACAATCTTATAAGACTGGCAGAACTGCCATCTTTTTTATTCTGTTTGGTTTGTTTTCTGATGGTTTGGTTTGGTTTGGTTTGGTTTGGTTTGGTTTGGTTTGGGGGAGGGGGGTGCGGGGCGAGGGGAGGACATTGTTGTAGGGTCTTTTTTCCTTCTCTCCTTATCCCTACCTAGATACTGTACAGATCTCTCACATATACAGCTTATTGACTACCATGACCCTAGTCTCTTAAGTTGGAAACAACAAAGCCTGTATTTCAGCAGCACCATTTTGTGAATTATTCTGCTCAAAGATGCCTGTTATATCAGACAAAAATAAATGCAATAGCATCCATAGCTGGGGAGTCCTCAGTTGAGAGAAGACTCATAATACACTGTGCCATAAGATTAATTGGTCTAATGATTCTGCAGACGCAGTTCATTTCGGAGGCTGCCTTGCTCAAACAGTTTACTCAGACAAATAGCCTTTCAAGGATTTCCCAGCAATCCTTTTGCCAATGTTATCCATTCACACCTATTGGAATTCGAAACTAAAGAGCTGGGAGCAAATTACACTTGTTAAAACAGCCAGAAAAGCTAATGCCAAAACCAGAAAGGAAGGATAGGAGGGAGAGAAGGAGGGAAATAAGAGGCATGCATTCTTTTGGGTAAAAATCCTGCAGACTTAAGTTCATAAACTGACCCTTGTGGTATCTGCTTAGAAGGCTGAAAGCAAGACATCCCTAGCAGGCTTGCCTTGAAGGTCACTTATGTATTTGTTAGGTGCGGAGCCAGAAATCTAAAAGCATTAGTGAGAAATAAAAATATATCCCAGAGGTTCTAGTGTGTGCCCACCTTTGTGACAGAGGGTGAAAGCACTTCTGTTTTGAAGCTGTGGGATTTAAGAAGCTCAAGTCTACACCTTGAAGAACCATTTGAAAGGTGGTGAATGCACTGGAATTATATTTCCTCCTTCTTGTTTGCCTGAAAATATGCTTCCTATTTAAGGAAAATTGTGTATTTTTATTGTCAGTTGTTCGCTGATAAACTGCTTTACAGATTGCGATGAAACAATTTGACAATCATTTTCTTCAAGCCACACAAAGAAAATAAAAATGCACTATTCCCAGCTCATTTATGCTTTCAATCATTCCCTCTTGCCAGAAAGAACAGCCCTAGCCACTTGTTTCAGAAGGAAAGAGGCAAGATTTATTTCAAGTGGTGCAAAAGTTTAGAACAGAATATTACAAGAAATCAAAGAGTACTGTGCAGCAGAGGAAGAGAAATTGGGCCACCTGAAAAGATGGAAGACCAAAAAGGGCACACTGGAAAGAAAAGAGGGAAACTTGTATCGAATAGCTGTTGTCAGAAGCTGTCCCACTAATCATACCTCAACTGTTGGTATTCCAGTCACCCCCATGAGAGCAGAGGTGCAGAATCCACCCGCTGTTAAAAGTACCCATCATCAGGAAAGGGAAAACATAAATGGAAAGGTTTGGGGAGTAAGCAGCCCCCAAAAAAGGGAACATTCATCAGAAACAGGATTGTATAACGGCAATACTTGGACTACTTTATTCTGCTTGTATTGATGAGCCAAACACTATGGGTTCCCAGGAAAAAAAGCATGGAAATTACACTAAGCTCTCTCCCCGGCTGCCTGGAGTATCTGGGGATGGCTCTCAGCTAAGCCTCAGCTAAGCAACTGGTCAAATTTGTGTCATCGTCAGTGACACAATGCCCAAAGTATTTCACCATTGGTTCGAAGAATCACACTTTTTTTTGGACATGCAATCTATAATCTTCTGGTCAACTTTTCCAAGGGCTTTTAAAAAAAATCATGATTATTTGTTCTAGCAACTAAGATGTTGTCCAGGTAGCAGACTACACAGAATTTCATCCACAGCCTTCTGATATACAGCAAAATGTCAATGCTATGCTGAGAGGTAATAAGTGTAGCTAAGCAGACCTGCATGTCTTTATTTCAGAACTACTGTAATTTGCCTCTCAGCATGTTTTCAAATGTGCTCACATTGTTTATTTTATAAAAACTGTCACCTTTGTTAAAATCATTATGATAAACCTGTTTCTGGGCATCAGTACTTCTGCTAAAATCAGAGGAGGACTTGTAAATATTTTAGACTTCCCTTGATTCTTCCACCCTTTTGATCTGTGGATGCAGTCAGTAAAGACTACTTAGCTTTAAGGGGAACATTCAGTTATTTGGTCTTTTTCCCAATTATTTGAATCTCCTTGATTCAGAGCATTTATTAGGGAAACCACTAATCAATGAGTGCTGGCATTCACTGCAAACTATATGCTTCAGCCAATGTATTTCAATCTAGATTCTTTTAATGATACTCTAGATAAGTCACTTGCTTTCAGATGATCTGGGCATAAACAGCTTCATGATCATCCTTTCTTGTGTATGTAAGTTTGATTGTTCAGAAATGAAACAAGAAACCTACATATGAGCTGGAAACAAACCTCAAATCTCCTGCTTCCCAGACTCAAGCTTTAGGCGCAGCACTATTTCCCTCTTCATATACATGATGAGTGACTTCCTGCCTTTGTAGAGTTCAGTTCCAAAGTTTTCATGGTTTCTAGAAGCCCTTAGATTCACTGTTTCATAGTCAGTACAAGACAAACAAAGGAAATCAGGAACACATCATGACTGCTGTTCAGCTACTAGGCTTCTTAAGCTCTTAGGAAAATATTTAATGGACATTTCTTTCTGGACGATGCTGCATTAACAGGGATTCAGTCAGAAAAAGGATGAAAAAAAGTATGTGTAGACAAGCTTACATGCACAAACCTGTACTTCCAGGGTCTGTAACTGATCACATACACCAACTCTAACACTGCATACTAGCTTTGGAGAAAAATTAAACCAGAAGAACAGAGAAAGGGCTGGTGAGAAGGTCTCCCAGTGACTATCCAAGAAAAGGAACAGGAATTCCCCAGACAAGCACCCTTCCTGGACATCTTTAATGCAACATATGATTCTTCCTCCCCCCCCCCCCCGTACTTTTGCCATGGTAACGCAAAGGTCCCATATAGCTTTTCATGAGGAACCACTCCAATTCCCTGTTCCTGCTTCCTATGTAACTTGCATCGACTGGAGCATGCTTGGGAAAGCCACTGCCACAACAGCTCAGGTCACAGATTCCAGAATTGCTAGTGAAATGCAGGCTTGAGAGCTGCAATGCAAAGTCTGTAGCATTGCCCAATTTAAGGCACTTACAACACTGTGCAACACAGTCCTACTTCATTAAGCTTGGATACCAGGATAGTGGAGTGCAACAAGATGGTAAACTCCCTAATATCTTGACCTTTATCTGCCATTCACGCTAAATGCTCTTGTTTGCTTTTTTGATCATTAATATTTTAAATAAAGCTACTTCTGCACAATATAAACGATGTAATGAAGCATACATCACAACAGCAAACATCAATTACTTGCCACATATAATGCACGGGAAACGACTAGGATTGACCCTTGTAGGAAAAAAGTTGTTCATACAAACTTCTCAGGGAATACAAATAATGAAGCCATTCCCCAAAATGAACTTAAGTTCATGAACATTTTGTGAACCGGAAGAAAAAAAAAGGCTTAGTTCTTTAGATAATTTATTCACAACAAGTGATTTAACCACATGTACTTCAAAGAGAGTGGTTTGGAACTGCTATTTATACAGTGTAGAATCTATTGCCAAAACCTTATTTAACTTAAGTGCTGTAGCTCATAAACAGCTTTTTTTCAGGAACAGAAATGAACATACCATTCTCTGAAAGTGTTATTGTGTGTGGCTGATGGTAATAGAGATCTGTGATGCAATCTTCTAAAAAACACTACTGAAGTTCTGAAGTGCCTGAATTTTGTACTTGTGTTCAGATAACAAAGTGCACAAGAACACCAAAATTTACTATAAATTTCCTCTCAACAGTGTCTACAAGAAACTACAATTCTCTGCTAACATCGAGCCATTCACATTTAACTTATCAGCTCATTCTACCATTTCTTGAACTGTCCATGCCATATGACATGGTGGCAAAGCATTTGACTCAATAACTGTCAGCAACATAGCTCACATAATTAGTGGAGTGTCCCTAATGATGTCTTAGGGTTCCTAGCACAGTAAAAAAAGCCAAAAGGAGTTTAAAAAGATGCTATAGCAGCCATATTACTATAGGAGTAGTAATGATGGAAATCTTGCAATAGAAGAGAATCTTTCACAAATGCTGAATGGGATTCAGTACTGAAGTACAAGTACATGTTTTTAAAAATTGCTTCATAACATTGCCAAGTCATACCTGTGTCATCCTCTAGGTGTAAGTTAACCTATGGAAAATAATACTTTGATTTGCCACATCGCCAGGAGAATAATTGCTTTGCAGGATGGAGTACAGCGAAAATGGAAGGCAGCTGTAACTGATGGACACTGCATTGTCAAGGGAATAACAATCAAATCTCTGCCTTGTGTGTTTGCAGTAGGTGGTACATGTGCTAGGCTACTAGTACATTCCAGAAGAAGGCAGAGATAAGACAGGAAGAGAACTTTTCCTCCTCTGCTTACTGTGTTCACCGAAACATAAAGTGGAAAAAAAGAAGCATTATACGAAGTTGGCTCAGAAAGCTACACCTTCCCCAGCACCTAGATCTTGGTAAATGGCACCCATGTGATACACTGCTGTGTTCTTCTCGTACATCTTTAACCTCACCGCAGACCCGTACTCATCTCTCATCTCCAAGCAGAACTGTATTGTTTGTATAACTGGTATGAGGAAGATAAGCAGCAGGAACAAGGGAAGGTTTTAGACAAAAGATATAATTTGAAACAGAATACAAGATGCAGAACAGCTCTACTGCAATTGTCACAATAAAGTTCCTTATTCAGTGTTAGATGAACGCTACTGACCATTTTTCATGACAGATTTATTCCAATATAAGAGCATTCTGAATGGCTCCAACCTCCACTTATATAAAACAAATCAGTCTACAAAGCCAACTTCTTGTTTAACCTCTAATTTTTATTTTATTCCTTAAATACTATCTCAGTTTCAGTCTGTAACAGGTAGGAGTCTGTTATGGACCACTAACTTTTTCCACAGCAAGTATGTAATAGCTTTACAGGGCTTTTGTGTAGTCCAGGAGAAATAGAAACGAGCAAAAACTTAAAAGATTATTTCTCGCTTATATTACCACTAGATAATAAAGTCCACTTCTAGCCATTCACACAGCATAAAACACTGGCTTTGAAAATAATGAAGCATGATGCTACCCAAAATTTTTTGAAAATTCTAAGCCATTCATTCCTGAAGTGACTTTTTAAAGATAAATTTTTAAAATTGTTTTGCTTATACCCAGTACCTGTTAGTACGATCTGGGAGGCCGTAAAACTTTGATTACCATTCTTTGGGAAGGTCTGGATATTTTCTTAATGTGTTGCCTCTTATCTCTGCTTCTAGTTTATCAGGATCCAGATGAGGTAACCTCGTGTACAGTTCAAATATTCTTACGTGTTGCTGGTGTCCTCAATTTGGTGGAAATAATCACAGCTTGAGAAATGCTGCTCTCAGTTTCAGTTTCATAGCTTTTGCTTTGTGATTGCTTGTTTATTTATTTCTCTGTGAAGAGTTTTCTTAAGGAAAAATAAGAGGCCACCATAGGGGTATGGAAGAGGTTAAACTGAATGTAAAATGAACACCTAAAATTAGATAAACAGCAAAGTCATTCTTTCAACATGAATTGCAGCCATTCTGATCTCATAGGGATACAGTAGGACTGGAAGGGATGACCTAGGTCATTGTTTTCTCAGGAAACCATAACATATAATCTAATTCATTAAGTCACAACATTTCATCAGAAATTGATTAGTAGGTTGGTACCTTTCTACACTGTCAGAAAGAACAATGTGAGAAAATAAAGTGTGCATACTTCAATAAAACATGAGCTACAAGGGAAATGATTTCGTAAAATTAAGCTCAGGATTATGAATGCTGAATAAGGTTAAGATCCAAAAGAGATAAATGACCAGGAAAGCACTTAAGACATCAAAGAACTGAAAATCACCGGGACCTATTATCATCCATGGTTTTGGTGTAGTTATTTATGTGTCTGCACAAGAGATTACCACAGCAACTTTACATAGTCCTACAAGGAGACAGCAGTGAATGTATGACACATGCGGAAAAAAAGAAAATTTTAAAGTACTGACCAGCGTTAGTCTCCAGCCATGTGGAGATCATTAATGTTTATGATGCCAAACCTAACCTCTGATCATTTAGTCAACCAAAAGGGATAAAAATGAAGTACAGGAAGTACAATAGCTTGACTTTTGATTCACAAGTTCTTTGTGGAGACTGCTAAATGTAAGACAAGAACCTGTGGAGTAATGGGGACAGATTAAAAAAGACCTATGATTCAATTCCATGGTCACGGTTATGGAAAGTTCAGGATTATAGACAGCTTCTATAAACGCCTATGTACTCTGTCACTTTGTCCTCTAAACCAAAACCACCGTGGTTAAGGGTCAGTTACTCCCATCCCCTGAAACACTGAAGAGTGTTGAGCTATTGTGATTCCTGGTCCTTACTAGGAGCTGGTAATGGATCATGGCTTGCTCTTTTTTACATGCTTACAGAGACCATTGTTGTCAAATTATATGTATATTTGCACAACATGTGGCTTTTGGTATGTTCAAATCCCATGCCAGTGCCTGCAAGAAGGATGTCTTTTGCAAAAACTAAATGTCTTCTTTACAGCCAAAGTAAATTGCAACCTAATTGCTTGATAGTCTCTTTGCTTCCAGGCCAGGAGACGTCCCAGGGGACACTGCTGTCTCCAAAGCTGAAGCCTATAGCCACTTCATAGAGGACTTTGGAAATAAATGTTAAAAATGAAGAGCTTGGTTAATAGTTGAACTTATGAATGACAAGAAACTCACTGCATGAACTTTTGAAACTGAATAGACTCCTCCAGGAGAAAAGACAGACATAAGCACAAGGTTGTCCTGAAAGCAAGATCACAGGATCTTGCCAACATAAGGACGAGTTTGCAGCTAAAACGGCTCTGTGGGCATCCTGACATCTTGTTGTATGGATGTTACACAGTGGGTCTCCTGGGTCTGAACTGACTGTGTCAGGGTGTCATGAGGGCCAGGGGCTCCTTGGGGTCAGGCACTGAGGGCCATGGGGGCTCCCCAAACTAGGAGGCAGATGGGCAGGGCCCTGGTTGTGAGGCTCTGTCTGGGTGCCCCCCACCAGACAGCAGGGCAGCTGGGGGGCAGCAGGGACAGCCCCAGCCCCCGACATCGGACATCTCCCTGCGGAAAGGCAGAGGATGGGCTGCGACGTAGGCTTGCAGGTGAGCCCAGCTCCGAGGGGCCCATGCCTGGGCAGGGCTGTGGGGAGCTGGAGACCACACTTGCTGCAGCAACGCTGGGGCAGGGGCTGACTGCCCTAGGGGCTGAAATGGGGTCCTGGGCTGTGGGTAGGGTGGAGAGAGCCCTGATGGGGCTGGGCAGGGTCAGTAAGGCTGATAGATGCTTCCATGGCCCTGATCTGCTGGTAGCTGTAATCTTTAATTTTATCTGACTGTCTCAATTTATTTAATTTTTATTTTTCAAGCCCATCACTATTGTAATAAATTACATCTTAATAGAATAAGTTGGTTACATTTATCTTAATGTTTTTCCAGTCATACAAGTGATTTCAGGGTGCCTCAGAAAATCTGAATACCTACTTCCCAAAGGACTGGCAGTCCATGGTGGCAATCCCTGCTCTACTCTTCTGCTGCCCAGGTCCCACTGCGTGATCAAGGCTATCAAAGAAGCAGCAGGATATTCCTCCACTAACCTGAATTTTACAGTCAAAAGGAGAGGTAACAGACTGCAGTATGTGAATGGAAAGGGGCACATAAGCTGAGGGGTACTGGTGAGTACTCTTCATGAGTCCTGAAGAGTACTGAAGAGCACTTGAATCTAGGGAAGGCTGTACTCTATCAAAATCTCAAGCAAAACTCTGTAGTGACCTTAAAAGAAGCGGGCAAAGACAGAATTTTGGAAAATGCTACAAAGGAATTAATTACATGAATAAATAAGAATGCATTAGTCTTTCTTCATGAATCTCAAATCATTCAACAACAAATAAAGTAGCCTTGCCCTTTTTTACAAATAGGTGAAAACCTACACCAAATTGATCTCATTCAGGGATACTCAATCCCCAGTGGCAATGTGAGAAACCATGCTGTTCTTTGCACATTACATTGTACTGTTTTTCCCTTAAAGCTTCTCCTTTTCTACAAAGGGCTCTGTAACCTGCATACGAATGCCATTCAGCATTGATTTTTTATGAATACAATACTCTTTTGTGATAGTTCAAAGTTCCAAGAATAGGGTGTATGAACACGTAGACAACAGTCATCTATTTCTGAAGGGCAAATCTACACAGAGTCAAAATATTAGAGTCTGAACAGACTTCGTAGTTTTCCAAGGCCACCCAGAAGCAGAATTAATGAGTGTTTTCAGTACACCTTCTTATGTGCATCTACAGCAATGGCTCTTCCAGGAATGAGTAGAAAATAAATCTCACGCGCACTGTAGAAAGTCCACTTCACAGAGATGAATTTAATGTATATTTTGAGATATACTATTTAAAAAGGAATTATCTTAACTTTAAACAATTTAGACTTCAAAAGTTAAGGTGCTAATTTTGGAGAATAACTGTCACAGTACAAATCCTATCTCATTAATTTAGACAATAATAGACAACTATAGACTATAAATAAATAAAATGTATTTATCCAGCAGCTGCTGTCCTTTCCTGGCATATTCTATCTGACTGAAGATGTCATAAAATATTGCCAATAATTCTTTTGTGTTTTTTGTTTTTCTGTACTATTTTGTCTCATCATTACCTTTCCTGTTGGGTTTTTGACATTTTTTTCCTGTGCTGTAGTAGTCTTAGCAGCTGACCTGTTAGAGAGCGTATTTTACTTCTGACTTTCACGTGTCTTAACCATTGTATAACAAAAGCCTGCTTCACATAGCACCGAGCAACTTTCCCTCACAGAGGCCGTGGCAAGAGGTACGGGCTGACAGACTCGTCTCTGTGTCTCCTGATATTATTCATTGTGGAATCCTGGGCCAATGCTAGTCTCCATGGTCTTTTCAGTTTACATTCCTTGTTCTGGAAGATGCCAAGAAACAGCAAGAAAGCGTTTATTAAATTAGACAGGGAGACATTACAAAACAGGAAGGGAGCTGGATGGATGAGCATTTATCTTCAGAAGGTCCCAGCAAAAAGATTTGTTCGAATTGCTGGAGATTATTCGGTTTGGTAAGATATAGGCTTCTACCACACTTCAGTTAGCTAAGTTCCTCTTTTGGAATCCTTGTGCACTTCCGGTCTTTATGGAGATACAAAGTAGTATGTTACTTTAAGTGGGACTATACAGGGACAATGAGGTGAACTTACCGTTTATTTATCATCTGTGGGAAACTGTTCCCAATAAAATGAAGCTCACAGAGAGGGTGACAGTTTTTTTTTGTCATTTAAGATCTTCCTTTTTCAAGCAGTTAAAAGATGCAATGTGTATAAATCCAATTTTGACCTCAGCTGAAACTCAGAATAAAAGATTACTTTCTATGGGCTCTATTCAGCAAAAAGTCCAATTTTTGTGGTTTTTGGCAATAGTTTCCTTGTGGGCTTCAATGGTTTAACTTTCACTGAGCTGAAGTTTCAATCAAGAGCCAGAAGTTTCTCCACACCTCTCCCTTGAGAATCAGCCTGAAGGTTCTGGCAGCAGTTCTTTACTAGTATTGAAAATATGTCATGATCCCAAAACACATAGTTTTACTTTATATTTACTCATATCTGTGTCTACCTTAACTCTGTCTTGAGATTGGTCAAATGTTAATGTTAGCATATATATGCTTAAACAAAAAGCAAGAAATAACCAGCTACTTTCTTTTTTGAATATATATGGGTAGAAGCAAATATCAGTAACCTAGAGTGGAAAAAAAAAGGAATTCCATAGATGGTGCAATTATCTGCAAACTAACTTTCTAAATGCAGAAAATACAGAGTTAAGGCTAAACGTAAGAACCTCAAACACAATAGCATGTGGAAATACAGGGGAGATACCAAAGCAACTGTAAATTTACTTATCTTGTGGGCTTCTACTACATTTCTTTTGATTATATCTCCTCTTTAGATTATTTGCATTGACTGTAATATAAAAAGAAATTGTGGCAAAGGCATTCCAGTGTTTGTGATACCAGATTAAATAAATAGAAACCTTTAAAAGACCTTCACTTTCCCCAGTGTTGCTTAATTGCAAGAAAAAAAAAAAAAAGAAGTATCTTCGTTCTCTCTTTGTAACCTAATATTATAATAATTCTGCTACCTTATCTCAGTTTCTGAAGTCTGGGGTGTCGAGAACCGCATAAAGTCCAGGAGCTAATTTATTTTGCATAGGATATGCAGGCCTTCAACAACAAGCTGTAAGAATTGTCTGGAGGCATACACTGTATAGCAAAGATATAAGTACAACCAGTTTCCCCTAACTTTTGTACTTGTGACTTAGCAACCTAAAAAACACTCATTATATTTTTATATGAATTATATAAACACATATATCATATAGATTCACACATTTTAATGCAGATGGAATATTAGGTGAGTTTGCAATTTTAATATGCCATGGAAAGGATTAGATAACAAGTATGTGCCCCTAGCCCAATAACGCAATGCTGATTCAAATGCATATTCTCACAGGGTGTATGGGCAAACAGATGCATAGGGAGTTCCAAAATCTCCTAACTTCCACTAAAATGAATATAAATAATGTGCCTGGGGACATTATGCATACAGAGTATTTGTGTGCAACTGTCGATGTCCAAACGGCCTTTAAAAGGTAGCTGTAAAACCTGATCCCTATGCGAGATAAATTATGAGTGAGAAAGTGGTAAGAAAGTATCTCCCAGCCACTAGGTCTAGGTTCTTCCCCTGTTCCATAGCAATGAGCAGGTAAGCTGAAATGTGCCTAGTTCTTTGGGTATTCTGAAATAGACTACAGCTAGTATGAAATTATGAATTTATCCAGGTATTCCTAAGTTCATCCTCACAGGCAGACAAATCAATTCTGTGTACAAGTCTAAAGGAGAAAAATTTAATGAGAATTGCAAACAATTTTTAGTGCTGTAAGATCAAATTCATCTTTTACAATGTTTTCTGTTAAAGAAACAGTTCTGGTATCTGAAACAACACAATATTTTTCCCTGCTGGCATCTAGAAAGTAGCAGTGGTATCTTAAGATGCAGGAGCACAAACAAATCACCATAAAGGAAGCTCAGACTTAGATCAATTGCCTTGCAATAGTGCTCACAAACATGCATTGTGCATCATCCCACATTTATCCCAGGGTACAAGAAAGCACGTAAACACTTATTGGGAAGAATAGCTTTTGTCCTGTAAATTCCCATCTAACCTCACCTTATTTGTTGATGTGCCAGTGACTTGTGAATGGATGGAAAGAGGTGAATTGGTGAAGAGTCTACAATACAGTCTATAAGACCTATTATTTGCCCAGGAAGTGATGACGTAAATTTATCCAGTTAAGTCCCTTTGGGGACTGTAGAAGCAACATGCATCAGTCTAAGTTTCTGCATGAACCTTCCCAAGAAAAGGCAATTTTTTGTGGTTGCTTCAGATAGAAGAGGGAAGTGCATCATTATCACTTAAAGGTTAATGGAAAGGTGGAACATTTACCCTGGTAACGTATAGATGGACAGAAGGGGTTACAGGTGCATATTGCAATCAGTCTCATTAGAATTCCAGGAATATGAAAGAAATGTAAAAATGCTTACAGTCAAGTCAAAGGACACTGAAGAAACAAACAGTATAGAAGCAGAAACTGGGAGAAGAGCTTGCCATGAGTGGTAGGTGGATTTATGTCAGTACTAACCATTATGAATCTTTGGTTACGGATCCAGATGATAGATTCAGGTGGGTTAAACATCTGCCATAGTTTAAGTTATAGTCCATAAGAACTACGCATGAAAGGAAAAATTTGGGACATTCTAGCCATGTGGCTATAGACACAGATTTATGCATGAGGAGGAGAAGGTGGTAGAAATTAGTTTATTTCAACGCTGAAGAAAGTAGAAGCACATTTGGCAAAAGCAGATTTATCTTGGGAAGCTGCAATACAAGATAGGATGCACACAGTGGTCATCATATAAGAAAGTGTAAGACCTCAAGGACGCTTATGGCATCAGTTACTAGGGAATTCTATGAGATTTCCACCCACATATGAAGAAGCTGTAGGAGACACTGCTCAATTATAAGCATCCACACTACAACTGCAGCCTTCTCCAAAATTCAGTATCTTTCTCTCCAAGAAATATGAAAAAAGTAACTTTCTCTAATTTCAGAATACCATATTACTCCAGTCATATTACTAGTAGAGTGTAGATGGAGAACAAAGCAGTGGATATGATCCAGTGAAAGCTAAACATGAGCTTATCACATTACAGTCTAAATTTCATATGCAACAGAAAGCGAAGTAATGAAACAACTAACAGGAGTGTATTGCAATACTGAATGGTGAGTTCTGATAGAAATGAGAAGACAACATGCTTTGAGTACACAAGATGCTAAAGTAAAAATAGCAGATAGCCAAATCCCCTGGCAACATGTAGCCTCTCCTCTCCTCTCCTCTCCTCTCCTCTCCTCTCCTCTCCTCTCCTCTCCTCTCCTCTCCTCTCCTCTCCTCTCCTCTCCTCTCCTCTCCTCTCCTCTCCTCTCCTCTCCTCTCCTCTCCTCTTTCCCTTCCCCTTCCCCTTCCCCTTCCCTTCCCTTCCCTTCCCTTCCCTTCCCTTCCCTTCCCTTCCCTTCCCTTCCCTTCCCTTCCCTTCCCTTCCCTTCCCTTCCCTTCCCTTCCCTTCCCTTCCCTTCCCTTCCCTTCCCTTCCCTTCCCTTCCCTTCCCTTCCCTTCCCTTCCCTTCCCTTCCCTTCCCTTCCCTTCCCTTCCCTTCCCTTCCCTTCCCTTCCCTTCCCTTCCCTTCCCTTCCCTTCCCTTCCCTTCCCTTCCCTTCCCTTCTCTTCCCTTCCCTTCCCTTCCCTTCCCTTCCCTTCCCTTCCGTCCTTCTGAAGTTTTGAAAAATGGCTTTGGAATTGAGTCCAGGCTGGACTGCATTATCCTCAGCTGTTTGTGACAGCCTGGGCATTTTCAGGAAGTGGTTCAGTAGTGGGCACAAGTCTCCATCACCTGGCTCAGCTGAACAGGATGGGAGGGAACTTGTTTGCAGGCACACTGGGAATGTAATAGTTTGTCTGAATAAAACCATATACCAAAACGCCTGTCTCAGTGTGGTTGGAAACTTTGCTGTATATCAGGAGAAATCCAGACAAAAGGGCAGTTCCAAGAGAGACACAATGGTAGACTAATGCAGTGTGACAGACAGAGTGAAATATAATCTATAGTAATTTACTGTATTACTGAAACCTTGCCAGGTAGCTGATGGTTCTATTAGAAATGGACAATTTCAAGACACCTACAAGTAGTATGTCACACAGCATCACCCAACACCTGCTCATCTTTAGTTTTTATAGGATGATTTCCACAATTTAAATAGTAAAGAAAGTTCTAGTTTTCCTGCTAGTTAATGAAACAGGTGTTGTGTCCATTTAAAAACAAATCTTTTATTCTGCTAATTGACTCAAGAGCAGCAAAATCCATCCATCCCAAGAATCTTCACTGCTCTTCATTTGAGTTTTTGCGAGTTGTAAAAAAGTCATTACTGCTCATAGCATAAAAATATTTTCCCATTAAAACAGTGGCCTGCTTTTAATAAATCCCAAAGTTATTGTTGGCTCTGGATTTTCAACGTGTAACCAAATGAATATTTTTTTTGTATGCAAGTCATGAAACTTAATATACTCTGTAAAACTGTTCAAATCCTTCAACAACTCATTTAGTCTATGCAGATGTCAAGAGAGACGAAGCTGTATTTTAAACTATTATATAGGCATGATTGACCTTTCTTTCCTCACTGTTATCCCCATAAGTAGGAAATGTTGTATTGGCAACATTTCTACTGGGTTGCTGTGGGAAGGGAAATTTGCCTTCTGTGCTGTCAAGGGGAAAACCTACTTCAGAGCTTTACCTGCAACTGTGATACCTTTTATCAGATAGATAATAGCAGTATCTAGGGGAACATTTTTTCTTTGTCTTGCAGCTCAGTCAAGTAAGTTCTTGTAATCTGACAAGTTTCCTTGAGCTAAAAGTTGATCCACTAAAGTCAAAGTAAGTGTAGTCATTGTATTATATACTGTTGCAATTTCACCCCATATTTTTAAAGCACAAAAGATATTCCAGAAAGTTCTGTTTCAGTGAGTCATTTCTGCACCTGAAGGAAGAACAAGTTTGACTGGGCTCTGAGCTTTATTTCACATGAAAGGCTCTTCATTGAACCGCGGTAAAGTATTTCATTGATGGCTTTTTTCATCACCAAAATATTTCATATTTACAGTGTGAAATATCTTTCATGCAGTTTTATTATGGTTCCCATTCGAGAAAGCACCCTTATTCTGCAACAATATACAAACCACAGCTACCTTGTACTGCATGCCCCACCATTTCTGAGCTCTTCAGCAAATGGCTAGTACTCAGTACTTAACTGGGAAGCCACACTGTGGTGGATTTAACCAAAATAAAGTGAATAATTATGGTAAGGGATACACGTATGCCTAAGTGACAAAAATGCACAGAAAATTCCTTCAGCAGTCTCCAGCTTAGGTGTGACAATGATTTAGCATACTGAGATACTGTTATCACCATCACTTGTTTGGGCTTTTTAAAAATAATAGCCATGTCTATTGTGTTTAATGCTGGTCTCAGTAAATCCCAGATACAGCCAAAAATTTGACAGGCATTTCAGATGCATCTCTGGATCCTCACAATTTAGATAGGAGCTTCACATCTTTTTCCTCAGAGCTGGGAGCTTCTGTGCCTTCAAAGGCACCTAGTTTACAGCACTCTGGGAACATGCAGGCTGAGAAAGGACATACAACTGAACTTCGACAGCATCTGGGTTGAGGTTTTCATAGTATTATAAGGTGTTCAAATGGCTTTCCCGAGGAAAGGCACCTAAAATTTACACTATGGGACAACTCTGAGTGACCATCTCTGCAGGGACAACTCTGTGCAGGGACAACTGCATGGGGACAAGTGTACGCAGGGACAACCCTGCACGGGGACAAGTCTACATGGGTCAGCATATTCCACCGGTCATCCCTGGCATTCAGCAGCATGCCGTGTCCTCCCCACCGCATGGCAAGCTCCGCAAGGCCCTTGAACATCGTCAGGGGCTCTGCATGGTGCAGTGGGGAGCCCCAAGAGCCTGGCAGTGAGGGGTCTCTCATAGGAGAAGGAGTGGGGGGCTGCCCGCCAGCTCATTCCTGCCGTGCCTGCAGTGTGCATTACACCATGTCGGGAGGACGAGGGGGCATGAAGACAAGGGGGTGAGCAGCAGGAGAGGCAGTGTGGGAAGCAGTAGGAGGGGCAGCTCTGGGCACAAGTCGGGGGACGCTGGATGCCTGAGCACTGCTGAGCTGAACTGTCCTAGGCCTGTTTCTGCTCTCGTACATGTGGTGCTAGTACTGCCGTGTACGTTCTGCAGACAGGGAAGAAGTGCTGCAGCAGTGGGGATTGCTGCTCTCCCCCGTGCACGGTGCTGTGACGGTCCTCCCCCAAACAACACCCTCACCACTCCACCCCCTCCCGAAAAAAAAAAAAAAAAAAGAGAAAAAACCCAAGCCGAGGCCAACGAAACAAGCTCTCCGGCCAGGCAGTGCTCAGGCTGCAGGCTTCCCCTCCTCGTGGCCAAGGCAATGCCTGAGGAGCTGCTGCAATGGCTGTCCTTGTCCTTCCTCAGGAAATGCCTCAGCTGGCAGCCATTTCAGCAGAGGGATGCTTTCTCCTCCTTCTTTAGGAAACTGATTCCAAGGGTTTCTTTTAACCCTGACCACAGCTTCCCTCTGTGTACTAATGAAGCGGTGAGCAAAGGAAGCACTCTTCAGTCAGCTCTGCTCCAAAGGGCAGGCAGAAGTCGAGATGCAAAAATGTGCCAGGGGAAGCAATGTGGGGTGCAGGCACACAAGGGACCATACAAGCAGCAGGGAACATGACATCAGAAATGTCAGCAGTGCTCCAACCTGAAGCCAAACCTGCTGATGGCCCTCTTGCTCAAAGCAGCCTAAAAGAGCAAATAAATATGTGATAAAGGAGCCAAAAGGCAAATAATGTGTCTCAAATAATGAGAAATAATACACCGTGATCTTCTCCTACAAATCCTTCTTTAGCGTCCTTGTATGATTCCATGACAGACACATATTTTTAAAGGAAGCTCTTCAGAAAAAAGAAGCTCTGGAGTGCAACTAAAGTTGTGTTTTATTTACTGCCTCTTCTTTTGTGAAAAAAATGTACTGTACCTCAGGGTTATTGTAAGAATTAATTAAGAAAAAATACATTATAAACTCAGGCAGTTTACAGAAGTGGGTTAAAATGAACATGACTGTGTCTGCTTTATGTGAGGACACCTAGAACTATAAACACCATCCTCCAGAATTACCACAGGGAGAGAATTAGAATCCTTAGTGAAGTTGCTTTGATCTAACCCCAGATTATAATTTAAAAAATGCATGATACATACCTAATATATCACATTACACTGGGGTAGAGGTAAGGTTGTTTCGTAGCTTTTCATGTGAAAATATCTATGTTTCTATACTGGGTTTTTAATCTTATATTCATAAGATTTTCTGGTCTTACAATGTTTATTTTAGGAATACCACAACAGCCTCATAAAAGAATTTCATGCCAAATCACTGCTGTGTATGTACTCTCAACCTCATTGTAGAGTTTATCCAGGAATACATATGTGCATTAGGTTACTTGATGTAGAACAGCTAAACAACAATCAGGAAAATTATTTTCACTATCAAAGTGAAGTTACAATCTCTTCCTCTAAAAAGGTGTATTTGCAGACAGGCGTCTGGAGAAGCCCACCACTGCATGGGACATCTGTATCTATATGAAGTCAGTGTCTGCCCTTGTAGTTATCTTGGAAGGTGATATCAGCAAGATAGTTCAGCTGAAAGATGATATACAGTTCAAAGTTTTCTTGCATTTTTGACTGATTTAAGTCTAATTTGTAAAGCCATACCCCTAAATATTTTGTATTTATTGAATCATCCTTTAAATTTTAATTTATTGTTTAAAAACATGCCTATTTTCCATTTTAAAGTGCAGGTGTTGTCCGTTTCCTTTGTCTCTGTTTTTAGAATATACCATTTTGTACAATGATCTCCCTGCCAAAAACAAAAATTACTTTGTCCACTGACTAATTTCAGTACCTTTGCAATAAATTTCTCCTTCTGAGCATCATAACTGAAATAACAGGAATGAGTTCACAACAGTTTTATAAATGGTGTACAACTAGACAAAAATATTTGTCAACATAATTTCACATCTCTGCCATCTCTTTCGGACACAGACAGGAGATTTATTTTCCAGCAGCATCTGAAGCAATGGCCTCCACTTTGTATATACGATTATTTGTGTCAAAGCAATTTTACACGCTTTTCAGCCATTCTGCTTAAGGGTGGCTGAGATCCATGACATTTTGCAGTTGCATACTGGGAGAAGTAGTCCCCTACAGGGCACACTTCCCATATTAAAGGGATTACAATGTCCCCATTTTCTGCATATCTGATTCAGACCTTCAGCTCCATGCAAGCTGCCAGTGCAATCGCTCAGTTGGGCAACATTTGGATGTTTCCTTCTTAGGTTTTCCAGCCTGCTTTAATATACAATATCTGTTCTGTTCAGATCTTGGCTGTGTTGAACTTTCTTTTCTGGAACTGCAAAATATCATAAGTTTGGCTGCCTAGCACCACTGTCTAATGTAATACTCCCTAACCCATCTTTAAAAAGCCTGCCAAAGTCAGATTACTGCAAACATGAAGATCAGATATGTCTAACACAACTTTAGAAAAACCATGTGCTGTTTCCGCATCACTATTATTGTTCTGGAAAGAAAAGCATAAAGAAGGATTTGACATCTACTGTCTGCTCTGGTAGTTGTGGTGGCTACTTAGAAGAAAAATATATAATGCATATGGCAGCCCTGCAGGACATCTACACTTATTTTAATACAAATTCTAATAAGACTGCAAGTCTCATTTACAACCCTATATTGCTTTCTGCATAAAACCAAACCAAAACAAAACAAAAATTTCCAGAATATACTATCTTTCTATGTTGAAAGTGTCCATGCCTTACACAACCAAAGACTCTTCTCCCACAGTTAAAGGAAATGCCTCCTTCTATTTCTCTGTCAACTTAATATAAAATTGTCACAGCAGTAGCTCAGGAAAGGTGGTTGTTTTTCAAATGTACACTTATCCATTACTCATTGAGGTACAGCCATTGTAATTATGAAAAAATATTTCAAATTATAAATGTAAACACAATTGAAAATATATTCTGTGTATCCTCAGACAGAATCCTCCTGTCTTCAAGGATATTTCTCAGGTTAATTAATTTGAGAGACATCAGTAGCTTGATCTTTCTTTCTGGGAAATGCATAGATACTCCAAATTTCATGGAGTTCCAAAAAAAAAAATCATCATAGTAATGATGTTGTAGCTCATTATAATGTTCACACAGCAGAAAAAATAGAAGTCCATTGTGCTACAGATAAACTTGTTTTCCTGTTATTAGAACGGATATTGCAATGAATCTTCCAGTCTATAATTAAGTTACAGCTGTGCAAAATGTCTGCAGCCAGCACAGTAATTATCCTACAGCTAGGAGGGCTCCCAAACATTATTCTCATGTTCTTCTTCAAGTGTGCAGTCTTTTCATGAAAAGGTGATCTTAAGTGAGGCTAACACAGTGGTGGTGAAGCCAGCAGGAGGAAAGGTTACCTTGAACTATTTCAGTTTGGAAATTATTCTGAAAAATCTGCGAGACCAACCGAGGACAAAGTGAGTAGACTTTGGCCACATTTGTTTGTCACCAGTGAGCTAAAAACCTCACTGAAAATGAAAATTGTACCTCTGTAATGTTTGGATTACCTTCCCTTTTGTACTTCCTATGAGCTCTCAACACCATCCCCTTAAGCAAAGTGGTGATCTCCACAATGCTTTGGGGGAAACCTGAGCTTTATATGTGGATTTCTTTCCATCAGAGGGAATCACACCAAAAGGACAACCACCTGTGATGAATGTACAAAGATGACAGACTGATCTTGGGGGTTTATTCTCCAAACAGTGTGTGGTCCACAGTTCTTTAAGGGAAAGAGATGCAAACAAGACAACTTCTGGGAATTTTTGCAACTCAAGATGCCTTCACTCCTGAAGTACTGGGCATGCTAGTGGCATGACTGTCTTTCCATGTTTAGTGATGACTGGTTTTTAAAAAGTTCAAAACTTATTTTACCCAGAGTACCTAAAAAGTGTCATAAAATGGATGTGCAGTAATTGCAAAATATGATACACTGATAGCAGAATAGCTAGGTCTTTAACTCCCTGCCATCTTCTCCCCAGACCCTGGTGAGTGTCATGCTGACAACACAACAGACTAAAAAACTTGCATATTTTGTAGTTTGCATTGCCCTAACTTTCTCTCCCCAACTGCTTGCCCTTCCTTGTGGCCTCCTGAGAGACATGCTGTCAGCAGGGTCTGTCACGGGCCCCTTGTACATGGTTTGAAGATGAGTCACGTATGCTTATATTTATCACAGATGGGTTCCCAGCAGTGAAAAGGCGGTTGGTTCTGCAGCACTAGGAGAATAGCAGCTGTCAGACTGGAAACAGGCAGCAACACTGGGTGTACCCAGGAAAGGAGTAAGAGCATCTCCTTCGAGCTAACCTGCACGTGCTGCCTATTCCACAGCCTTTGGTGGAGTCCTTGCTTCCAACTACACCAGTAGGGACTGATTAACCACTGATCCCTTGGTGTGGAAACAGGACTGCAGAATTCTCCATGCCCTAGTACTGGCTCTGTAATCTCTAGATAAATACTGCCTCTACTAGCAAGCTGTCATCAATTAAAACAATATACTCAAAAATATTTAATGGTCCCCATGTTAATCCCAATCAGAACTCAGTTTCTGAACAGTCTCTGGCCAAACTAACAGATAGAGATAATAAATTAGTCCTTTAGAAATAAGTAATTAAATACCAAAATTATTCCTGTGACTAGACAAGAATTTCAGTGGGTATATGAATCTTCTTAACATGACATTCACAGTATAAGACAGATATGGTTTTTTCCACATTAAGGTCTTAAGATAGGATATCCCATCAGTCCACTCCTCAGACAATTAGCATATTAGCTAAATTTGCTGACAGGCATTCTGTGTGAGATTTATATCTCCTTTCAGTCCAAGTGAAATATTTGTCTTTCTGCAGTGTTTTCCAAGAACATACAACATGTTTGAGAGCTTTACTGTCCTATTTTGATAACTAAGTCCAAAACTAAGCTTAAAATGAATTGCCCAATCCAGCTCTCATGAAATGTCAAACTGAAGCTGGCAAAGGAAGATAACAGATCATAAAGGTGGCATTCTCAGGAGCTAACTGGTGCCATTATGCTTCAGGCTCTCTCCATCGCTACACTGCATACCCTTACTTGGAGGGGTTTATAACTTGGCTGCAAAAATGTTTTCTGGGTGAAATTTGGCAGATAAAGTCTTAACTTGAGAGCAAATACGTTTTAAAACAAATTTCCGCAAAAAAGAAAAATCTGTCTACAGTGAAGCTTTGAGCAGTGCACAGTCAAACTGAGTCAACCTGGTAAGCTACAGTACACCTCGCACAGCCCCAGTGCAAGCCCTGAGGGATGGCTCTGCCCACCCTGCCACCGTTCCCACAGAGGAATCAAAACTTATGTCTGCTTTCACCCTGGAAAAGACAGATCTCTCCCTCCAGCCCAGCTGAATTAAATGTGGGCATTTGGGAGCGGCTACCATGCCTGCAGGAGGAGACAGAGCTGGAAGGAGGAGACAGGGCTGAACAGCTTGTCTTCCTTGGAGTGGCTGAAGGCACAGCAGTAAAAGCTCAGGGTCACTGTCTTGTCCCCTCTCATGAGAGCCTGTGGCAGAGCTGGGGCCCAGCCCTTCCATGGGAAAGATTTTCTGGGTCCTCATTAATGCGCTTTTGACGACATCCTTCTAGCACTCGTGGCTGCTATGTTCACAGAATGAGTAGAAAAAGTTACAACAGCAATACCTTCCTCTTTGGTGTTTATCCCGCAGGACTGTCAAAGCAAGTCAGATACTTGTCAGGCCTCTTAAGATTCCCACTTCAAGGCACACTGAGAGCTGTTGCCTGTTTCACAAATAAACCACCACACAGGGAACTGAAGTAGTTTCAAGCCCCTCAGAGTCAAAGAGAGAACTAAGTCCTGTCCCACTTGAGTCCTGCTTTTATGATGATGTGTTTCAGGCTCAGCAGACAGGTTTCAGTTATCTTAAGACAGATTATGTTTCTCACTGATTTGAAAAAGGTCATGGATCAGGCAACAAAGACTATCCCAGAGAGCCTGCAGAGCAAAAAGCCACTAATCTCACCTGAATATCTGAAAGATGCAAGAAGATCTTCTCTTTTCCTGGCCAGAGTCACATACTACTTGTATTGCAGCAGTTGTGTTGTATGGCATGGATATATGATACGGCTGGACCATCTATGTGAGGCTGTGTCGAAGATGGGGAAGGACTCATGTTTGTCCACCAACTTGTTTTTATTCACCAAAAATGGTAACTCTATTTCAACTAAAGCTGTAAATTTTAGCTAAATTCAGGAGAAAAAATAGTTTCTGATTAATAAGAAAGAAATGCCAAAATTTCAAAACAGTTCATTTCAGCACTTCCAAAATGAAGTGTTTTGCTTTTCTGGATTAGACTCAAAAAGCACATTAAACAATATTCCATTAAAAAAAAAAAAAAAACCCTAACCAAAACAAAACAAAGCAAACCAGCCAGAGAAGAAAATGATGGCATATAGCCCATAGTTTGGGTTGTCTGCATATAAGAAGCATTTTGAACATCCTGTCTTCCTGGAGAGGGCACTCACTGACCTTTGAAAAAAAGGGTCATTCTGATTTGTCCTTTCTCTCCCCAGGAAAGTTTATTTGCTTCAAGCCACCCCAGAATTCCCAATATCTGGGTGGTTAGGAGGTACACAGACTTGGTTTGACATCCCTTCTCTGACTCAAGCTCAAAGAAAAAGCAACTCCACACTCTCTTTCTCAGCTATAAAACAAGAAAAAAAGCAACAACTGGTAAAAATTCTGAATTCGAACCATATAACCATTTTGGCCATTGACCTGAAAAATCAAGTCACAGACTGAATGAATCCACATAAACCAGATCTAAATTTTAGCAAATCCTGTATACTTCCTCAAATAACATCTACCTTTAGTTCCTTAGTGTTATCCAGTGAGATATCATTGTGTTGTCTGTAAGAAACAAGGTCAAACAATGACTTTCACAGGAGATTTAAAGAGGCAACATTGTTCTAGAAGAACTTTTCCTAAGCTCTAGAAAGCAGTGAAACACCTATGTAAAGTCATCAGAAGCTAAAAACTGTGCAACATCATGTCTAGCCTAAACTTTTTGTTTGGAATTTATATTTGAATTAACCATTGAGAATATATTTTTTTCTGATTTTCTTCAGTTTCTCAGCCTCTAGGGACAGAATAAGGGCAAAGGTTTATTCTTTGGAGTTTATATTGAAAAGATACATCACTTCTTTCAAACATATACTTTAGCTCATATCTCAAATAACAGTCTAATAAGGTCCTGAGCCTGAAAGTGGGCATTTAACTTCATAGTGCTGCCAAGAAATTATTAATTTCTAGGAGCAGCATATAAATGTGGACAAGAAACATTGAGGTCAAGCCTGATTTTACAGGGGGTAGGCAAATCAAGTGCTGATGCTATGAATTCAGACATTTCGGATCAACATCCAGCTCCTGACATATGTACATTATTAAATTAAGCTTCTGACAACATTTGACTAGATGTCTATATACGATAGATCTTTTAACCCAACCATCTACTCTAACTAGCTGGTAGTAGGAATAACAGATTCGTGTGTCTTTCAGTTCAAGAGGTCTTAGAGATTGTTTTCTCACCAGTTCCCAACACCCAACTTCCTTCTTGTACACATATTGAAAATTATACTATATTTATACCAAAATATGGGGTTTCTATATTATTGTATTGTTGTACCACGAAATTCCAAATTTCATTAGATAATCTCTATGAATGAGCAACCCTACAGACCTTAAGAAAAGTTGAATACTTTTCTTGCAGAAGACAGAACAACGTTGAAAAAATGGGCCACCTCAGTTTTTTGGAATCACAATAGGAATTGGTTTCAGCCACAGGTGAAATTAAATCAAATATATGAATTAAAAAAATCAAATAAAGGAAACACTGATATCTTTATCTAAAGAATTTCATAGATGCCACCCTTAAAGATACTGTAATACACAGAAAGTGGGGTAAATGTTGAACATATTATACTTATAAAAAAATTAAGTTGATGTGTGTAATCTAATATAAACCCTGTTAATTTTCTGTTTTTCTTGGTTCTCTCATGCCCATTCTCTCTCCAAGTCACTTGGCATTCATTCCTCAGTAAACCAATTACTTCAGTGCTCTATTAGATTTACGTTCACCACTCTCAGTCAACTTTCTTATATCCGTGAAATCTTATTCATGATGCAGAAGAAAAAGCCCGAAGAGAATTGAGATCTAGGGAACTGGACAGGTTTGATAGAAACCATGGAACAGAACCGCTGCTACAGCCAGTCCTTTCAAGACTTCTCTAGATGCACTGAGTGCTTAACTTACTGTGACTGCAGTGGCAGCATTCAAATGCATAGGACTAGATGGAGATCTTACATCTATTCCTCACCATTTTAGGTGTCCTAGTTTGTCACCAGTCAGCTCATTCATTGGACATGAATACATCCCTGCATACCTGGCTTGAGCAGAGGTAACAGTGGAGGGACAGGACATGAGAAGGGATGAGGAGAGCCTCCCCACTTATTAAGACCATGAAAGCTCAACCATGGTCATCATTGCATCCTTACAAAATCCCAAAAGTCATTCTAGCTTCTTTGTAAGGAAGCAGAGTTACAATCCTGTGATAAGATAACAAACGAGTAGTTTAAAATTAGCTATAATTATCAAGATTGACAGCCTTTGAGATGGCAGCCATTTTGTCTTCAGCAAGTTGAAACAGGACTGCTCAATACTGGTGTTTCTCTTTGCACTTATCTCTTCAGTGTCCCTTCTCTCACTTACTCTCTCAATGTAATAAGCTAAAGTTCTGTTACAAACTCTGCTATAATTTCTCAGTAATCTGAGAGGATAACCACAGCTGCAGTTTTGAGGTTGCCAGCAATTCCTGCTACTGGCAATTTTCCTTCAGTCTTGTTAAGAAATTTGCCACAATTTTACCACAAATAGTAAGTCTGTGGCATACTCCAGAATTTGCATACAATTGCCGTTAGCTTAGCAAAGTGATCATTTCTGTTAACAATAGCTCTCTAAAACTTCTTGAAAATCGGGCTTTAGCCAAGTAAATCTGGTTTACATTATACAAAGTATTTTACTCTGAAACCGTTTAATAGAAATCATCACTTAAAGTCACTTTGAGATCATGCTTGCTATCTGCAAGGCTTGAAAAACTAATTGTATACTTGCTTTTTGGATTATTTGTTCTGCTTTTTCCACAAAAGAAAATTTTTGGAAGCATATTTAGCCAAAATTTAAGTACAAGTTATTTTATTAACATTATTAAAATGCATATTCAGTAAATTAATTTGGCTGCATTAGTTCGCACATGCAGCTTCTGACTCCTTATACTGTGTTACTAGTAGTTCAGAAGAAAATAAATTGTTCTTGTGTTGCCTTTTGATTTCGTAGGTTAAACACATGTTATATACATGCATATACAAAGTAAGTGACAAAAAAATCTAAAACTATTAAAAGCATTTCTAGTAATATTTAGAATCATCTGAAACTGGTTTGGTTAAGGATCTTTGATGAAATGTGATCAAACCACCTAAACTGATTAATTTGGACAAAGTTGCAGTTTATAATGATTTATTTTGCTGAACACAACTGAAACTTCATGAATCATTATGGCTTCCTTTATATTATATTTTGTGTTATACCTGTAGAAGAATAAAATTAATTCTCAAAAACAATTACGTTTTAACTAATCATTTTGAGTTTGGACATTCTTCCTGTAATCCACAAGTCTCACATTTTTATGCGAGTTCGTTTTTTTAAAAGACTGAACACTAAAAACTTTTCTGTGGAAAACTATAAAAGTGAGATTTGTTACTGGAGATGTTCTTGCAGTACGTCCAGCCCTTTGGCATACAGTTTCTCAGCAACAACACATGTAAATCTGGTGTGCCATTGCGTGAACATTTTGCGTAACCTCATGCCTGAGCTTGTTTTATGAGTTAGCATATCGCTGAGAAGGATGGAACAATTTAAACACTCTGAAGGGTTGTGGTTTTGATCTAAGAAAACATTGTGGCTGGTCATATAGGAAAAGTCCTTCCTAAAATGCTAAGGGAATCATTTTTTTTTAATAACAAAAAATTCACCTATTCAGCAGGTTTTAATTCTTTCAGGCGAGCTTGACAGTATATCAAATTGTCCAGTCATTAAATGCTGACACTATAATGAAGCCGCCTTCTCTTATGATTATATCATTCTCTCCATTACTGGAAAGACTTTAGCCTAGCCATCCGTTTAATGGTGTTTTCTTTACCAAAAAGTAATATGTTTTACTGATAAAAACGGAACCGTCTGTTCTTCAAGGTGGAAATTAAGTTTTCCAAATCTCTGCTGGCTTGAAGGCTGGCACAAGGGTAAATCTACAAATCCCAATTAATTTCACTGGTGTTGGCTGTCCTTGAAACAAAACAGATGCTGGTGCTTTATTCCTGTACTGCTTAGGAATTTTTGGATTCTGTAAAACAATTAAAAGTGACAGGACAATTATTGGGAGCTTTCACTTATACTACCTTTTAGCATCTAATTAGCATTAGACTGCTTAATTTTGAATGGAGACAGAGGACAGCAGGCCCCCTGTGGTCAGGACCCTCACTATTCATTCTCTTCCTTCTGACAGTGGAAACCTAATAGAACAAAAGTGTTTTAAATAAATGGACAAACACTGAGCTGAAAAATATGTAAACATCTTTAGCTTAGGACTCATCTCAATTTAGTTAATATCAAGATTTATAGCACTAGTGCCATTCCCAAATGTATTTAATCTTGTGACATCCAGCTTGCGCAGGTTGATTGAAGAGATTGCTTTCATAAATCTGAAGACTAAATGAATTGATCATCAGGTAATGAAGATCTTGACTACCAGTAAAATATTTCCTCAGAATGACTCATCTTCATAACAAGTTATTTCTTCCTGACCCAAGGGTAAGTTAAATTTGTCACGCAATCCAACAGTGTTTAGACTAAATGTAGTCTTATTAGGGCTGTTAGGACACTCTCTTAGTGTGTGGCCATGCTGATGACTTAACAAATCCTATGACTACTGTTTTTTATATAATACCAGCTGCTATATTACTAGTACTGTGCCCCTCATTGTTCAGTTTCAGAATGAAAGGCTGAAGTACCCTCTTGCCTATGGGCTTGAGCCCATCCCATACTACAGAAAAAATAATCTTAAAATACTACTAAAAACCACGGATTTGGATGGTCTTTGTACCCTAAGAAAGTTTAAAAGTTATGACCATATTAGAGAGGCGTTTTGCCCCCTTATATCTATAAGTCAAAACAGCTTCTTGATAGACTTACAATGTGATTTTGACTGTTATGCACAATGGACAGGAACTAGATTTAAACATGTCTTGCAGGTTCCTCTAGACAGAGTGTAATTGTCCTACTGAGACATACCATGTTCCAGGCCCCCAATGAAACATTTAATCCTTACCTTCTACCTCTTTTTCAGTTTTGACCATTCGTTACAGATACAGTATTACACCTGTTTATAATTATAACGTAAGTTAGTTTAATTAAAAAGGTGCCTTTCAGTAGATCAGCCTTCAGGTCTGTCTCTAAACTACCCTGTAATATGTCTTCTAATCAGACTGCTGGAGCTGTGCATGAATTCCTTCTTTTCTCTGAATGATCCAGCATAAATTATTATTATGAAATTTTAAAAGGAGCAATGTGGGATTAAATTAGAAGGACGAGTATTTATGCAATCATTCAATGTTCATGGAGCAAAATGACGGCCTGCAACTGTATTCCTGCAGAAAGTATTTCCTTCTTGAAATGCTTGGGCTACTTTTTTGGCATGAAAACATTGCCTGTTTTTTCCTAACATATCAGCATGCATGAAGTTTAGCACGATACAACCATCACAGCCCTTTTTCTAACTCAATCTGTGCAAGTCCACTTTGCAAGGACTCCTGTCAGATTCTGTCACAATGCACCAGCGAAATAAGATGGTCCCTTCAACTATAAATCACTGCTGTAGACCTCACTGCACTTCTGTGGGATGGTTACTGTGTTTCTCCAGTCCCATACTCAAATATCTTCTCTTTATTCTAGAAGCTCAGAAACTTGACTATACACATCATATTGCACATGACCTCCTAACCAGATGCAATGGTCAACCCAGAGAAAAGTCGTGTATCAAATATCAGACGAGACAAAATTTCTTCTGATTGTTCACTCTTATTTCATGTTCCTCAACTCAGAAGAATCATTTGCAATTCTTTTCACAAAGGAATTTGCCTTATAATCTGTACACAATAGCTAAGCACCATTCACCCACTTTGTGAGAGCTCTAGCCATTCATTGTAAGTTTTTAACAAAGAAGTGCATTCAATTTCCAAGGCAACCTGCTACTTTTACTCATATCATCATTCTGTATCAGAAATAGTGTGGCCAGTAGGTGTAGGGAGGTGTTGTGCCCCTGTACTTGACATTGGTGAGGCCGCACCACAAATGCTGTGTGCAGTTTTGGGCCCCTCACTACAGGAAAGACATTGAAGTGCTGGAGCGTGTCCAGAGAAGGGCAACAAAACTGGTGAAGGGTCTAGAGAGCAAGTCTTGCAAGGAGCAGCTGAGGGAACTGGGGCTGTTTAGCCTGGAGAAGAGGAAGCTGAGGGGAGACTTATTGCTCTCTACAACTACCTGAAAGGAGGTTGTAGTGAAGAGGGGGTCGGTCTCTTCTTCAAGTAGCTGTCGATAGCACAAGAAGAAATGGCATCAAGTTGTGCCAGGGGAGGTTTAGATTGGATATTAGGCAAAATTTCTTTACTGAAAGAGTGGTCAAACATTGCAACAGGCCGCCCAGGGAAGTGGTGGAGTCACCGTCCCTGGAGGTGTTCAAAAATCACGTAGATGTGGCACTTTGGGACACGGTTTAGAGAGCATGGTGGTGTTAGATCAACAGTTGGACTTGATCTCAGAGGTCTATTCCAACCTAATGGTTCTATGATTCTATCATTAAGATATTTTAATGGCCACCCCAAACAGATAAACAGTAGAGAAGTTAGACTAAAACATATCACAGATAAGAAGTTGAGAATCACAGGTAGAAAATAATAGGTAAAGTCTGAAAGCTAGTGTTTGATGAGCTTTCACACATCACTACTGTTTGATGTGTCTGTGGAAGATAAAACAGTTTTGCACTTTATCTCAACTGCTACTTCAGTCAATGCTTCCTTTGTACTGGCCCTGAAGAGAAACTCATTGTAAGATGGGCTGACACTAAGCAGTTAAGCAGACACAAAAAAAGTTGCTTAAGATTACAGAAAGAGAAATGTTTCTGCATATGGTTCTATATATTTGAGAAAGAAAAAGCAATTTGGGAGACCCCTTCCACTTCCATCTTTCCATTTCAAACTTCTCTCTCTGTTACATACCTATAACATTTACACCACTTCTGTTTATGTTCACGTAATACCTGCACAAAGATTGCCTACAGATTTCCCAAATACGCTTATTTGCATCTGGTTAGGAAGTCCATCCCAGAGTGTAACTGGGCCATATTCACCTGTGAAGTATCCAGGTGGGATTGAAATTCAGTCTCTGAATTTGCCACGTTTCAAGTGGTTCTGCGCTAATCACTGTACCTCCTTTAAAAATTGTTTCTTAATTGCGTTAGGAAGAAATCCAGACTAAACTCTTTTCCCTGTTGCCATCAGTAGAAGCTGTTGATGGGATATGCTCAGTCATAGCGGACCCACCAGAATGAACAGACTGGTTTCCTGTTCCAGAGGAAGGACACAATTGGTTTTTCCCACAAGTGCATAAGAAGCTGCTGCTTTGTAGGTAAATACAAGGGAAGGTGTGTAAGCCACGTACTTCCTTTTGCATCCAGCTCAGTCCTAGAAGACCAAGATTACTCTGCACTTATCTGAAATGAATTAAGGCTCAAGTAACCCAACATAAAAATCCAACTGCTGACAAACTATAGCTCTTGAAATATACCACATGTCTATTTTAAGCAACGGAAGATTCACCTGGCAGAAGTACAAATTTTGATGACACTAACAAACAGAGATGAAAACAATACTTAATTCTTCTATATCTCCTTTAGTTCTTATCTATAAAAACTCTTTATAAAGATAGGCAAATATTTATATTTTTATGCCACATCTTCAAAAAAATGAAATCACTTTCTGCTTAAAATTAAAAGCCCAGCCAATGATGCATAAAAAAACCAGTAGCAACCAGATTTCTAATGCTGCTGTTTCGTCATTAGATGGTTTAAGATCTACCCTGAAAATCTTTAAAAAAAAAAAAAAAGGGAATGATCATTTCAATGCCCTGATCTAGGCAGCCAACCTTAAAGATGTTCTTCCAAATGACATGTTGCATATCCTCACTATCCAGCCTTGGCAGATCCAAGGAAAAAACCTCACGGTTCAGTTGTTTTAAATGATCCGCACTGTCATAACACATGATTGACAACAACCACTGAATCTATGGTGTAGTGTCCCAACTTTGGATACTCATCACCTGAGCTGCAGGCACTTAGAAGGGAGCTTTCTCATTTGCGTTTTAATAACTTTGAAAAAAATAAACCACAAAATAAATCTATGCTTTCAACATTTAATATCCCTTTTTAATTAAATTGCTTAATATTGCTGACCATTTCTCATCTTACGTTATTTACATTGCTTTCAATGTTCAGAATCACCTGAAAAAACAAGACACTTGGACTATACCCCATCAAAACTCTTGCAGGCTGCATCACTTCTAGGGAAAAGGGCAAAAAATGAATCTGCACCTGATTTCAGAATGTTCTACTTCAGGTTCAGGCTTTCTTACATTTTAGGGCACCAGAGGCAGCTTTGGGTTTCTGTGGTTTTATGCCTGAAAATAGAATTGCTATTGACTTTTCACAATCTGTTTTATAAGAACTTATATATTATGTTTCATTCTTCAGTTTGCCTGTAGTTTGAGAAAAGCACATATAACTTTTACAGCCATTGAAGTGCTGTAGTAGGTGAAGCACAGGGATATGGGAATGGCACTTAAGCTTTCCTATACCTACTTTTTGGCTTACTTACCAAAAAGCAAAACACTGGACCCTCACTTGGTTTTATAATTTCCTTTACTCATGTTATCCCTTTATGGTGATCAGGGACCACAGAGGACTTGAGCTCTTATGAAACTTTATAAATAAGACTCTTGGTACAGCAGCATGCCATAGGACATGCTTCCCTCATGCAAAGCATGACCCCACCTCCCCACTCAAGTCAACAGAGGTTTGGATACTAAGTTCAGTGGGAGTAGGATGAGGCCCTAATGCTTCACCAGTTACCTAGTTGCTCAACTGCTCCAGAGCTAGTAGGGCAGCAGGAGATCATGACGCTGTGACGTAGGACTCCTCCGTTTCATACAGCTTTGCAATGCTCTGAGCCTCATCAGAGAGCCTGATAATCCTCAGATGATACTGTTGGCTTTTTGCACTGTTGCCTGGTAATGAAAACAGAGAAATGTTTCCAGCAGTGACTAGCCATCACCCTTCAGTCCTTAAGGGAAAACACACATGTGAAGACAAGCGCACAAGCATACATGCATGTGCATGCACACACACATATGGCTTATGTATATCACGAAATGACTGGCCAGAGCCATGGCTGGCCTGTGGAAAACCTTATCTTGGTTAGATTAAAATATACCTCACCTCTTAAGCCTTTTTCCTTCATCAACATAGTCATCTTGTTACCTCAGTGAACCACATTTTGTCCAATGCCTTGTACATTTGAAAAATTATATGGTTAAGCAAGACATTTCATAATCATTAATCTATAGTTAACTCAGCCTGCTGTATTATGCAATACTATGAGGAACAGCTGGGGCCCACTAACCAGAAAGCACTTTTATGGTTTCTCTTAAGGGCCATTAAATCAATGTGATGAGAGCACAGCTGGAAAAAATCCGGCAAAAATTTATCAGATCCCACACAATATGTAAAGGGACCACTCGGTGCAACTGCAGACTCAGCACCAAGCTCTCAGTTGAAATTGCAGGTGGAGGAACATTTACCGCACAGCTCATATACACTCCTGAAAATGTCTGCTGCCTCTCCCTTTTCCCTCATCTGTGGGGTTTTCCGTTCGGGCCTCACTAACTGCTGTAATTGCTGTGGATCCCTTAGGGGTAGATTAATGGAATCAGGAGAGCAGCCTTTTCGGCAATTGCCACTCTGCCTTCTTAAGCCGTTTGAGGTGGAACTTCCTAACACTAATGCAGGGAATGCTGGCAGTGCTGCCTCCCTTACTTCAAGCACACTCTGACAGAGGCCTGGAAATCTCTCTCTTTCTGCTTTCACATTTTGAAACAGAAGGCAGAAAAGAGGAAAAAGCTATTAATCCCTGAAACCCACATATTTCATGACTGTTCACACATCATAGATAATGCAAAATAATTAAGAATGAATGCTGTTACTGAGTTATAATATCCTGCAGAATTAACCCCTGATGAAATAAAGCAGATTGGGAAGTGAAAAGCATATTAATCAGAATAGAGAAGACAAAAAAAAAGAAATCACTATACCTGCTTCATGGATGTCTAATGGGTTTTAAGCCCCAGAGCAATTTATTTAACACCTTTCTTAAACACCTATTAAGGACCTGATCCTAAGAGTCTGTTGAAGCCAGTGTAGTTCTGCTTTGGACTTAACAGTCTCTGGATCAGATCCATAAATGAATCAAACTAAAATGCAGAGGAAAGAGAAGAGCTAAGTATTAAAAGAAATCCAGAGGCAGAGACAAAAGAGCGTAAACACAGTCCAAGAGGAACATTACCAAAAAAGTGAGCACTCTTCTGGGAGAATCCAAGCAGTGGTCCATGGGTATTTTTGCACACCGGTACAAAAGTAATCTTTGCACATGCCTGATAAACACAAATACTGGGCTATGGTCGAAATGCACATTAGAAAAACTCAACATTAGAGGCCTTGATCCTGCCAGACCTTTCATTCAAATATATGCAAGGCAGTAGACAGGTGTCTTCCTACTGCTCAACACAAGTGGCTGGTGTAAAGCCAGATAGTTCATTCATCTAGGCTCATCATGAAGGCTTTTATTTACAGTTTCCTTCCTGTCTTCTGCAGAATGAGCAACTCACACAGTCTGCTTCCCTTCTTTGCTCCTCTTTATTTGTGAAACTGTGCTCACTTTAGATAAGACACTCATGAAACAGCTGTTGTGTTCAATGCTGCAATATTACCAAATAGCTTAGGGTAGAAACTAAAATGAAACAGAAAAAACAGACTGGAAACGTGTGTGTGTGGGAGGGAGGGTTTTGGAGTAGAAACAACGAACACTGCCAAATTAGAACTTAGCTATATACACCACAGCTAGCAGCTTTCCACTTTCAATGGAGGCCATGATCTTAAAGGATCACATTTTGGCAGATTGCACATGGACAGTAATTACAGAATAGCACATAGTCAGCGTCATGCACATATCAAAACCACACAGGCATTTGTATAATACGTGTGCATGTATATATGTGCCTGCATGTTTGTGTGGGGGTATAAAAAAGTTATGTGCATGAGTTATGCCATATATCTTTATCTGTGTTTTATATACATATGATACTTAGATACGCACACATACTGAACATATATTTCATAATATCACACTGCGCTTTGATTAAAATTCAAGAAAGATCATATCCCACTGAAACATCTTCTATTTCCCTGTTAATCCTCCCAGCCAAGACCAAGAAGAATTTGGTTTTATGTAGCTTAGAAGGACTGAAGGACTTCCAGAACAAAGATGAATAAACCCTTTTTTCTGAACCACTAAAGTCTATGGAAGATTTGTCACTGTCTTCAGTGGGTGCAGGATCAAGTCCTTCTAGGGCTGAATAGGAAGACCAGGATCAGACATTCATGCAAAAATCTGTACTTGAGTGGAGAAAGCAGCTCCTTCTGCTTCCTAGGACTTCTTTATAGCATTATGTACCCATATAGCACAAGCCACAGGGAAGAACAGTTTGGAGTGAGGAGGGGAGAGAGAAAAGTGTGTGACATAACAAATATCGACCTCCAGACAATGCACTCAAAAGAAAATTCTGCTTCACACTGTGCTCTCTTTTCCTTCTTGCCATTACATCTTCTGGGACTGCATTGAAAAAAGCCAAGGTCTTTATGGAAAATCTCCCTTACAGGCATGATGCTGGAAGGCTAGAAGCGTAACACAAACAAGAGATCCAGGGCATGGCTGAGGAGAGGGGAAGCTGGTGCTCAAATTCAATAATTCTTTAAAATTTTATGTCTCCCCAATGGTATTCTTCGTGTGTGTGTAAAAGGTTCCACATTCTCCACAGAAAACAGGCTTTAAAAAAAAAACATTTAGTTTTCAAAAGTGCTATTGGTTCTTAAACATATTTTGACAGGCTTGCTGCTGTTTAAATATCTTGACATAACCAAAGCAGAAATACCCGCTGCAGTAGTTCATGGTTCTTTTTACTGAGGAAGTCTGAAATGAGTTTCCAAACCCAAAGCAGGGGAAGTACAGAATTTTTGAATTTTAAAAACACAGAAAACCGAAACTCCCTACGGTATACAAAAATGTAGAGGGAGAAATTCTATCTTCCCAAGGTTTGCCAAATGAAATGGGGAAGAGGGGGAATTAATCCTTTTCAGAAACAAAAGAGAAAACAGGAGAAAAACTTGGGTCAGGAGCACCAAGCAGGCAACAGAACAGCTTGTTGCAGCATGCATTCTCTCCACTGGAAATGCAGTCTAACACAGGATGTTCTTGGCCCACTAGAGTATTGTACCTTTAGATTGAGACATGACACACAGTAGCGACCAGTGGAAAGCTCTTCTATGATTCTACATTGACATTTGGCACATTCATAACTGTTACAGTATGTCAGGTTTACCAAGTCTGTCAAAAATCCCGGTAGAGTCCCAAAGAGTTGCAAATATAATCCAGTTCAGACTCATATTCTGCTATTAATGGCAAGTAATGAGAGGACAGACCCTGACATTCTTGCTCCTTCAGCTTCCAAGAGCATGCCTTGCTGTGTTAATCCTTATTCATATCCAGACCACCAGAAAAGTATGAAGTGCTCACATCCCCTTAATTATATTTCAAGATAATGTGTGGGTAATGTGGCTCATTTACCTCCATTAAATATGAGCAGTGCTTCAATATTATTTCTTTTAAGAGTTCTCTAAATATTTCATGATGCCTTAGATCAAAGTCTGCTCCTTGTAATTTTGATCGCAACTGTTTAATTTCATCCAATTTCTTACACTTTAAGAGTATTTTTCAAGAAAGAATCTTTCTTTCTCTCCTTTAAACCTTCCTCCTCCTCCTCCATCCTGAATCAATGTTTTTAATTAAAAACAAACTTGATTCAGGGTTGCTGGCAAACTCCCATGTTCGTTCTTGATACCTCATTCAAAACGAAAGAAAATCTCAAGGTCCCTGCAGAATTAAATTTCAGAGATAGTAAAAAACACTCACCAGAGATTTTTCAAAGCTAAATCTTTTTCTTTTTCTTTTTTTTTTTTTTTTTTTCAAAAGCAGTGTGATATATAGGTAAGCAAGGGACAAAGGACATTGCAGAAGAAAATATAGTAACTTCTCCCAGACAGAATAAAAATCTTTCTGAGTTCAGTGAATAGAGTTTGGAAATTGAGAGGTATTACTGGAAGTCTATGAAGAATTGGTTATTCTACTTTTAAACCAAAGAATAATTACACAAGGACTTCTGCATTCTGCATTCCATATCAGAGAGATTCAGACACCAACATAAGCGACAGAGCACTTTGTTTCCAACATATCTGATACTTAACTAGAGCATGTTACTCATAAAAAAACATGTAAAAGCTTTTAAAATCTGATGATAAAAAAAACAGAACCCAAATCCCAGTAGTAAATATATCCCTAAGTGGAAGAGTTCTTATTTGTTGTTGATTTGTACTGTTCAGTATGTGGTCTCATGTCCTATGGCATAAGTCACTAAAGGTTTAGCCTTCACTTCACAGGGGCAGTTCATAAAGTCAGAACTAAATTAAATGGACAGTTGCAACCGACTGTCTGATCTCTTCTGATTGTCATGGGTTGTGTGCAGATCACAGTTCAACCACACACTTCTCATGTTGTCTCTCTGATGTCATATCGAGCCCTTAAATGTCAAATTTCCTGTCAATGAAGTTCCCATGGCATCCAATTATCTGGACATGGGCATTCCCAAAGCACACAGGTCCTTATGGTATATCTAGGACTCACAAAAACCCCCAAACATTTCCTCTCCTCAGGTTCCACAAAAAACAAGGCAAGAATAGGTAATTCCCTTTATCTGCTTCTTTTTCCACTTGAATTCCCTTCTTTTGTCAAGGTACACCCACTCAAAAGTGAAAACCCAGTGAACAGAGCAGTTAGTCATGATTTAGAGGACCTGTCTTTAGTTGCCAATTCTCTCTGGAAGGCAGAAGAGTAACGAGTAACCAAGCACTAGGCTGCTTTTGATATTTTTGATATCATCTATGATGAAATTATTTCATATCAAGTTACGTATCAATGAACAATTACTTGGTCTTTGGGCAAAGACATGACGGAGAGCTGGTAACTCTACCCCTACAGCATTATGGTGAAAGAACTCACCAAGAAGAGTCAGACACGGATTACAGTAATCATCAGATAAACCCTGAAAATAAAATCGTTTACTGGAACTCAGGTGAATTCCTTAATCATTATATGATAGTCTTTATTTCTGTCTTCCTTATTTGGGCAGTTGCATGCTTCATCAACCCACCTGAAAGCAAGAGAAGACAGGAGGCGCCACCACGTCCTCTCATATTTATGTACGTGCTGGCTTAGAGAATTTAGAGTTGTAATCCAAAGTAGAGAAAAGCACTGTCTTTCAACTTCAATTCATCTATATTCTCTACATTTCTCACTGATTAACACACTACTGTTTTTCATGGACGCCATGCTTACATCTCTCTCCCTCTCTAGTGTGCAAAGAGTTGGCTTGGCTAGCTGACTTGGCACTAGTGGGCAGAGAGACACCTGATGAATTCCTTTAAGTAGGTGCCGTGACTTAGACCACTACTGTGTCAAAATATTGTCATGCAAAAGGTCAGACTGACAACCCTTTGAAAATGTCTCCTTAGTCCAAGAATCTGTCCTGCCACCAAGAAATGAACATTCCTGATGACATGCTGTTAACGCACAATGAAAATTTGATCAACTGCTTCCTTCACACCACTTTGCAAATTACCTTCTGCTTGGGAAAGCACTGTGTAAGCAATATTCTTTCCTGATATATGGAACATCATTCAAAATGAAAATCCAGTCCTCCACAGACTTCTGCCTGTGACATTTCCTTTTAAAAAGTGTGAGTACTGTACGCTGACAGATTTTCATCTTATTTATACCTGAACTTTGCAAATATTGGTGGGATTTCTATGAATTTATACTGCTGTAAATACTGAAACAATGCTGAACTCTCATTAGAACTGACTTTTTTACACAACTTATAAAATACTGTCATAATGTGGTGGTCCTAAATTTACCATGAGATCAGACCAGCAGGGAAAGACCCGATGGTAAAATAACTACCGCTTTTACCCATAACTGCCTGCACTCTTCTAATACCTTATCTGAAAGGTTTAATTGTATTTTGGAATTTGGTAATAGGGTGATACTTCCTTTGTATCAGTACCATGAAAGGTGAATTGCATCAGCTATCAATATTCTTTCATATATATGGACCATACCTTTGGTGTTTTTAGCATTAATACACGTAAATAAAACTGTGGGGATTTAAAACAGGTGTATCCTTCATTAGAGGGATAGAAAACGTGTTCTTATCATTTGTTGCTGCCAAACACTTTGGCCATAAAATGCTTGCCTACTTTACAAATTGGAACCTAAAAGAAAAGGAGTTAAGAGGAATGAATTAGAAGAAATATGGCTGAAACAAAAAACCAAACAAAACTAAATAGAGTTTTCTCCTAGTTTTAGCAGCTTTGGATTGACTTCCCTTACATAAATCCAAGTAGCAGAAATGACAAGTTAGTTCAAGAGCTTATGGGTTGTAAATGTATCTAGATAACAGAAAAACAGCATTACACATTCACTTCTGAGTGAATCACTTACAAAGATATTTTTAAGGGATGTTTATACTTTCTTAGTTTCTTACATGGTATAAGTACTGAAATAGAAATTTTCCCAAACAAAATGGAAATTGAATCAACTATCCAATTGGCCTTTAAAACCTTAGGCTATAGTACTGTGTTTGTATATGTTTGAGTATTCTCCAAAAGATTATCAAATGTCAGCCAGAGACAGCTCAAGGTATAGGATCTACTTCTCTCAGGCTGTCAATCATATAACAGCTACCATTCATCTTGAGCATTCATTTGGAAGGAAAGATTTCTTGTCTGCATTTTAAACTTTGTGTAAAGAACTTTTTTAAATGGGACTAAGAGGCACTGAAACCGGTAAAGCAGATAGTTCCCTAATCCACTGGTGTCAGCTACGATATACTATACAGTCATCGTCTGGCAAGGAAAGTCAGATGGGGGGAAAAAAAAAGCCACCTCTCTAAAAGCACAACTGCATTTAGAAAAAAATTTTCAAGCAGCATTCTGGTCTGCTTCCCTAGCAGCTAGGAGAGGGATTTTTTGTCTGTGAAGTTCAGAAACCAGACTGCACTGCAAACAATCCCATAGATAATATTTCTAATATGATTTTGTAGGAAAGTATGGGTGATCATGGTATTGGCCATTAGCTTGAATCTATTTTGAGTGGTTATTAATAACAGAGCAACAGAATTTCAGTGATGGTATGATGAAAGATATTGATGCTGTCTGGAAAAAAATGAAATGAAGGACTAATCTGAACTGATCAAAGACTGGGAAGTAGGCTGGGACAAATTTAGAGCCCAAAAGGGCACGCATGTTTTCTCTGAGGACTCTTACCTGTAGTTGCACAAACCAGTATCTGAAAACTTAAGTTTATGGAAATTTTCAAAAACTGACACTGAAACTGGCTATAGGTTTATTTATGTTTCTGCTTACAGCTGTTAGTTGTTTAGGTCAAGTTTGGCAGAACAGGTTTGCAGTCAGAAAAAAAAAAAAAAAAAAAAAAGCCTGAAAATGTATTGATACTTCTTTTGCAAATGACTTTTTATGTTGTGGTATATAACATGCTTTTAAAAGCCAAAATTAAAACAAGCCGTTAAAAGCTTTTTTAATTAACATTTTGGCACTAGAATTAGGAACAAAGTTCTGAAGTTCTCCACAAAACAGAATTTTTGTTCTCTATACAGCTCTATTTCTGGCCCACACTGAGACATAACGATTATAGCATGTGAAGCAAGCTTAGCTTTTGAAAAATTCCATTACAGAATAATAACCAAATTCATAGGAATCTTAGAAATACTTTAGTACATTCAGAAAACTCAAGGAAACCTCCACAGCACTATCAGTTGAATAGAGTAATTTTAATATCCTAAGACATGGCAGACATTTAATTATTTAGAATGACATCTGATTGCAGAAAAACATTTGAAAGCTAGCTTAGCCTATCTTGTTACCATATGTTAATATTTATCTTAAGAATAAGAATGGTTGTACTGCATCAGAACAAAAATCCCTTTAGTCCAGCATCATGTGTACAATATTGGCCAGTAATGGATGTTGGGAGACACTATAAGAAGACAGCTTCTCTAAAATAGCCTTTCCTCTGGATTTCCTTCCAGTATACCATAGCTTATGGACTTGCTGACGCAAATTGAAGCCTGACTATCAACTATAATAGATCTACCTTCCCTAAATATATGTAATTATTCTTTGACTCATACTGTGGGCGACTACAGCATCCTGTGGCCATGAATGCAAGCATTTGATAATGTATTTTAATTAACTAGACTCTTTCTTCTGACCCTATTTTGAGTTCATTTCATCTCTGTCAAAAATGTTTCAGCTGGGGAGGAGGAAGTGTTAGATTTTGGGTTTGATTTGTTGTTTTTTAAGAGCTTATTGAAACAAATAAGGATAACAAACTAGGTTTTTATTTGTGCATGTTTTTACTTGTAGTCCAAAAGATTTTGTTCAAAACATCTAATGTAAGTTTACTTTTAATGAAAAACAGAAGAACAGGATAGTAAACTCTTGATTTCAGTTGTATTTCACATCCCACCACGTGTAAGCAGCCATTGGATCACTGGATCTTTAAAATTTTATGGGTAGTGTACCTCAAATATATTCACTTTGGCTTAGCCTAAAATCTTGAAAGGCACCAGACTTTTTTATGATTATTCCAATAGTTTTGTTTAATCCACCTATGTAGGTGTTAAAAACACCTACATAAAAGAGAGAGAAAGGACCAAAACCAACCAAACAAAAGGATTATCTCAGCCTGTTCAGACAACAAAGGAGGGAAATTCAGGAGGGATTCAGAAATGGTATAAAATGTCCAGTCATACAATTTTAATTATTCCAAAGAGAAAACAGAGATGAATGAAGGAGAACGTAGATATTCCCTGAAAAAAAAATAAATCTTTGAATTTGTCCAAGTGTGGGTAGATTTTCTTTTTTCTGTTTTCTTTTTTCTTTTTTTACTTTTTTCTTTTTTTTATCTTTTTTTCTCTTTTTTCTTTATCTTTTTTTCTCTTTTTTCTTTTTTCAATTAGAGTTTTACAGAATGTAAGATTTTTACATGAGAGATTCATTTCCCATACAGCATTGACCAGGACTGACTGCAACTAAACTTTGTCCACTTATATTTTGGGTTTTTTTCTAGATAATTAATGGCTGCAAAATCTGATTTTCCTTCAGTACCACCAAACATAACAGTTAAACAGATGCCTTCAATTCCTTCATGGTGTCAGAACAGAAACAACTCCAAGAGAATTCTAAGAAGGGACATGATGCCCCAGAGGAGGAGACATGGTCTAGCTCTGACAGAGATCAGACATGCTTCCATCGTGTAAGCAGGCAAAACCACTGTTGAGCCTTTGCAGTGAGCAAGCAGACCTTTTCTAGCTGTAGGACACATATCTGGGGGTCTAGGCCATGACTGCATCATTCAGGTCCTCTCTCCTTTACATGGGAGTACTAGCAAGATTCATCTTCCAAGATGATAAGAATTTTACGTAGATACTTTCAAACAGAACCTTAACAATGTGCTATTGCTCATGTTACTTCCAACAGCAGACCTGCAAGTAGGAAGCAGTTATAACCACTGTCTATCCCAGTAAACTGGATACATAAGGATTGCTCTGGACACCAGTCTTTGGAGGACTGGTGGGCAAAACAGTATATGAGATTGACTTAGCAGTGCAATTACCCAAGGATATGTTGTCTAACTCATTTGAAAGAATTTGACACAGCATTTGGTCTGCATCTGTTCTCCCTGCCTCTCTGTGACTGAGGTATAAAACCTCTGAATGCAAAAATGTATGCTTGGAAAAAGTAATTAAAACCAAATCCAGTCTGGAGTCAAAGGTCACCATGCAGAAGAAAGGACACTGAGACACTTAAGTTTCCTATTATTCTAGCAACTTTGAGAAAGGGGTTTCTGCAGTCAGTCTGTCCATTCAGCTACATGACACCTGAATAACAGTGGAATATAACAGCTCATTTCAAACAAACGTGGTAAAGGGAGAGAAATCCTCAACCAATAAAGTTATTCAGCTTCATATAATTCAGCAACTGCAACAGGGAAAAATATTCACATTTGAGTCCAACTAGAAGCAAGTTCTGTATAATTTTGTCCAGGCAGACAGTTTGGCAGATGAGAAGGAAGCCAGGTTAAAGGCTGTGGAGAGGGGAGACTGGAAGTATGGTGAGGCTGGAGGTGAGGGGGAGTATAGAAAAGACCTAAAATTAATAATTAGTGGAGTATAGGTGAGTGGGAGAATGTGACATTGTAGTGGGAAAGACAGAGGGCTTCAGAGAGAGCAAAGATTACTGTGGTCCAAAGGTAAGGTGATACACTTCCACAGCAGAGTTGGCTTCACTTGCTCAGCTGTTCATGGAATAACATGTCACATTTGTGGTGGTTTGGAGAGGAGATGAAGCATTTGGTCCAAGTTTGGAATGGATGTGTGAATCAGAAGCAAATGAAGTTTACAGTTCAGAGAGGGAATATCCTCAGAGCATCCCCAGAAATTTTATTGCAGACATCTTTCAATGAGAAGAGTGGAGAAAACTGTCTCCTTGGCTCCAACTATCTCAAGATATATTCTTCTACTTTCCATTTAGCTCATCAGTTTTGCAGAAATAACATTAAATTAAATCAGGCCCTTGTATTTGCCATTTCCAGCTCCTTCTGTTCAGAATGCAACTGCAAGAGGAACACAATGCCTTTAAAGTTAACACCTTTTAAATATTTTATTTCTTTTTTATAGGTCTAATAAGCAATAATTGGAAGAACAACACATTTGGAAATGCATAGCACCAAAGGAAAACATTTCATATCTTTCCATTCAATGCCCCAAGTTTTTTCTCACTCCAGGGTGTAAAAACATTTGTCCTTGATTCACACGGTCATTCCAAATCCTTGCTAAATTATGCAAAGAGCTGTCAGATTTAATGGTGCAAGTGCCTTATTCCTCATTATGGGACTTGAACAAATAAAAGCAATACATTGTAAAAACAGGTAGTGAAGCTACTGCCAAAAGCCATCACAAGAAGATGTTTTTAATAGTATTCTGTCCTATCTGCAGTGCCTCTCACAGACCTCAGGTCTCTTTAGGGTCTGAGATTAATCTGCAGCGCACCTGTAAAATACAACCAATAAACACTATATTCATTTTACAGATACAAAGATACTCCTCTAGCAGAGTCTACAGCCTCAATTCAGTAATGTATTGAGCCAGTTGCTTGATTTTAAGCACACAGTAGACCCTCAAATTCATATTTTAAGGTTATTGAACTGAAGGTTCAACAGCTTTCCCCTGCACTCACAGCAAAATGCATGCCACGCCAGAAGTGGAGTGTACGTCCCCTTGCCTGGTCACACGTAGATCCTTGAAGATAACCTTTGGTTCAGCAGTAAAATAGGGAAAAAAAATAAAAACAAAAACAAAACAACAACTGTGCTTAAACTTAATTCTGCCGGGTTGTTTTCCTTTCCTCCCCAGGCAACCCAAAAAAAAAAAAAAAAAAAAAAAAAAAAAAATCCTTTGGAGGATTGAGTCCCTGGAGGGGAATATGAACTGTAACCACCCACCACTCCAGTGAGTGGCCTGAGCAGCTGGCTGTAGAATACTGTCAGGTGGGAAGATTTAATCCTGCTTCTTTGGAGACCGTTCCACTCTGTATAAAATATCTTCAGGCTTATTTCAACAATCCAATTGATTTATTTGTTTAACACTATGGACAAAGCACCTTTGACTCTCCAGCCTGCAAGACCAGATAATCATCTACAGCTGGATCATCTTGAAACGGATCTCATCGCAAAATCAGAGTGACACATGAACTGTTGCTGAGCACAGAAGATGCCCAGAAGACTATTATTGTGTCC
The DNA here is from genome assembly GCF_034619465.1 of Leptosomus discolor. NCBI lineage: Eukaryota > Metazoa > Chordata > Aves > Leptosomiformes > Leptosomidae > Leptosomus > Leptosomus discolor. The sequence goes on from NC_141392.1 coordinate 68,320,447, forward strand.
TTCCTCGTAATTCCTGCTTCTTGATACTACAACATGGTTGTTGTGAACCACAGAAAATCAAGCAAATTATTTTAAATATGTGGAAATAAGCAAAAGATAGACAAAATCCCTCCCTAAATCTGAATAAACAGCCCACAATTCAGCTTTTAGCCCAAACAATCTGAAATGGTCACAAAAATGTAGATCTGGCCTGAAACTGCTAATTGGAGCTGTGAAAATTCTCACTTAGACTTTTTCTTTCTTACTCTCTTTTTTTTTTTTTTTGAACAGCTTTACAAGTATGTGATTTGAATGCTGCCATTAGAAATGCATTTCAGAGCAAGACTCTACTGCTCATTAAGTGAATATCACCAGTTTTCAGCCATTTCACAGTCTTGCTTCCCAACCTGTAGTCATTTGTGTTGGCAGAGAAACCTTTGCAACATTTGATATGTAGTAAAAGTTAAAATAAGGATATTTTTCAGTTTCCACATGAGTGTGTCAGGAAACTGGGACTGAAAGATTTATAGTTTTGGGTACAAAAACTGGTTAAGAATTAAGCAAGAAGGCACTCTTTCTCCCCAGAAAAAAACTCTGGTGTTACAGTCAATAGGATTTTTTCCATTTAATTCTATGAGAAGATGATGATCAAATTTCAAGATGCGAATGGAAAGGGGAAAAACTCAGTGATCCAACTAACTTACTGCTTTTAATGAGAAGGGAGGCACCTCCCAAAGTTATAGCAATTTATTTGCCTTGATTAAGAAAGGTGCAGTAACCCCTGTCAAGCATCAACACAACTACATCATTTGCACCCCTTCTCCGAATCACCTCTGCATGCAATAACAACTGAAAGGGCTGCTGAGAGTTTTATTAGTGGTGACCACAGAACATTATTTGTCCTTCCTAAACAGAAAGACCACCACAGGTAAACACCCTCTGTTTCTCTGGCTAATTTGGACCATAAAAAACCATGGTATCTGTGTAGTCTTGGCCTCAACCGCTCAAAGTATTTTAATACTTTTGAATTATATTACAAGTTCCTCAGTCTAGGACAGTCACTGAAGTGCACACCTGAATATCTCCAGGAAATTACTCCTAAATGAGGATTTTCCAACCAAAATCAAATCTTGCACTCTCCTTTATTATCTCTAAGCAATCAAGCAATCTCTCTCATGTGAGACACCAAACAATTGGTTCTTTTGCATGGCAAGTTATACTAGCAGGTTTTCTTTCTGAATTTCTTAATACAGGGCATCCATTTTTTTCTTAATTACAAGTGCTCAGTGCTATTGGTTACGTTGTTAATGTTTCGCCTTTCCAAGCAGACAGCACACTTTGCTCTTTGACCCTTTTCTACTCTCCTGTCCTCAGCTCCAGTGCTATAGTATGACATTGGCTCCCCTTCTCGAAAGAAAGAGAGAGGAAAGTATTTTTCACTAAAATAATAGCTCCCCTTTTGGCAACAAACAAAGGAGAGAAAAAATACATCCAGAGAAACGGAACTCTTTAAAAAGTGCTTTTTTGCTGTTTGATGACACAGGCATAAAGCCAAAATTCACCCATTGTACTTCACATTCAAAATTTCTTCACACAGCTCTATATTGCTGACAGGTCTTTAGCTACAGCCATGCTACTGAGCGCCATTATAATAGTTCACCATACCGTTATGATGTGTCAGTGTTTATGACCTGTATCCCAAAACTGGACGACACTCAAATCTGTTGACTGCCTCTAAATCACTTTTTTGGAAAAGACTTAAAGTACTGAAATTGCAACTAGAATTGCTATTGCTCAACTGGCCCCATCTAATCTTTTTTTCATTGAAAACACAAAAAGGTTACAGAATCATAGAGCCCGTGTGGAACAAAACACAGGAAAATACTTATTGTTCTCTCATATAGAGGAACACATATAATACCCACAGCTGTATGAAGGCTCAGAGGGCTTTTTTATTGGTGCATGGATTAATTTTTTATTGCTACTGAATAAAGTGTTCTTGACATAAGTATTTGACCTCTGACACTAGCAAGATTCCCTCTTGGTGGCCATTAGAATATAAATCCTACTTCATGTCTTCCGACTGTAAACGATGCACTTTCTGCAGGGGTTTTTCTAGTGGGAATAAAATCAGAGAAACAAGAGTAAGAAAGCGTCTTATTGCCTGGAGATGGGCCAAAGTGGGTTGAAGTGATTTCACTTACCTTAGCCTTGAAAAACTTGGAAGAGGTCTGAGCAGAGCAACCTGCTTCACCAGGAAGCAAGAAAAATGAGAAAAAGAGGAAAGTCAGGAAAAGCAAAACAAGGGGTTGCTGACTACTTAGGGCTTGTAGGTCTTCATTAGCACAGTTGAGTAATGCCTGTTTCTATAGTCAGGCAACTAAGACAATAATGTGCTTATTAGCCTTAGGTGACTGCCTTTCCTTCATCTGCCCAAGCTTACCTATTTGCATAGAACTAAGCATGACTAGTGGTCCATTTTGAAGGAAGGATCAACCTGCTTTTATTTTTAGTGTGGGTGCTCCCCAAGGATTTCAGTAGTCACATTAAACTTCTGTTGATTGATAAATGTGAAAGTTAGGCACCTTATCCTAGAGGAAGCCTTTATTGATTTCATTTCTTCATCATTTTCTTTGCAAACTTGGTAACAACTCTTATTAGTTTCTGAAGACTTTAAATCAGGGCTAACTGGTCAGGTAACTGACCACCACATCTCTAGTTCTCTGACACTTTCTATTTCTTAGATCTGATCGCATCTAAGATGACCCTCATCCTCCTCTACCTTTCCAGGGATGTTCTGTGATTCTGTGACCAATAGAGCATAAAGCCAGGAAAAATCAGCATTATTGGCAAAAAAAGTGTTATCAGAACTTCAATCCAAGCAGTTCTGACAAGTTCTGTGCCTTTGGTCCCATTTTTCAATTATAACAGTTGTTAAGTCACACCCCTCTGAGTTATTCTGGTAATAAATCACTTTGTTCATCTGGAAAGTCCCCACTCCCTTCTGGGAAGCACTTCCAGAGGTTGTCAGGAGCCTGCACACTGTTTATGAGATAGTCCCGCTGGACAGCAGAAAACACATACAGAGCATTGAGCCACTATTTTGACTCTTTCTGTACAAAATTCAGCCTGGTTTCAGTGGGAAATTATATGAAAGGCCCAGAGGAAAAGCCAGACAAGAGTCAGAACATGTACCTTTTTGTTGCCCTTCTGTTGAACAATGGCTAAGGGTACCCACAGCATCTAACAGACAGTGTCTAGGATTTCTTTGAGGAGGAAAGTCCCTCACTCTCAGCCATCATATTTACATTCAGTATTTGTGAAACAGCTCAAGTTTATAAGTCTTTCAAACAACCACGCCACATGAGACCTCCAGCTTCCCAAATGAGTTGTTTGAAAAGATAGCGAAAACTGGCTCCTGGTACTCCACTCTTTCACCGGGATCTTTCCTTTCACGTTGGTTGTGTCATGATACAGACAGAAGGTGGAAGCGCTGAACTTCTGCATGCCTGCTCTGCAGGTGGAGAGCTAAAGCCAAAATGGTCTTACAAAAATCTCTTTCTCTTCCTCCACAAGCCTTCTCTAGTAACTCGGACATGTTGGTGGGTCCTATAGTGTATCTTAAGAAATAGGAGTGGGGAATAAAATTATAAAGCTACGCAACCTCCAAAGTACCAAAGCTACACTCTAGTTATCTACCACTTTTCCATCAGCTGGAAGAAGTACAGAAACCAATACTATTCAGATCAACTACAACTAGCAACTATCTCATTGCCCATCGACAGAGATGGCACTGCAAGCAATACAAATGGATTCTTGTGATGGCACAATGTGAGACTTCCTTCAGAAAGATTTTAGGTATAGGGAATCTAACTCTTCAGGCATGAAGGATAAAGCTAGCTTATTCTGCTGCAATTAAATATTGAATGCAAAATTAAAATATTTTGTTTATAAATACCATACTTGCACCTAACCTACAAATTTAGGACAAATGATTCTGAGGACAGGTAAATGCCATCCACTCAGCCACCTACAACTTAGAAACAGCAGAGAGATGGAGCAAGTCTGACCTGGTCCAAAAGAAACAGCTATTTTCAGGGAGTTTCTAACTTTAGCGGAGAACACTGCAGGCTTCTAAAATAGCTACAGGGACATATATGAAGAACAATACACCGTGTCATGGCTGGCTGGTGAGAACAAGACAGAGGAGGGCTTGCAATGGAGCAAGTGACAAAGATGGATCGATTTGAGTGATGTTTAAATTTGGTTTATTATGTGGCTGAGGTTGACAATGTTGCAAGCTGCTCACCTCCCAGAGAGATAGGCATGTGGGCCATTCTTTGATTTCATAAATCATCCAGGAACATACCCAGAGCACTGACCTTTTATGGGGAGAGAGCTCAGGGCATTCAGCATAATTTAACACCGGCATGTCGGATGGTGTCCAGCACAGTTTAACACTCCTTAACCTCTGCCTCATTAGACATCTGTCCTGTCATTTATCTTTCTGTTTATTTTCCAAGTGATATATTATTGGTAATAACTAAGGAATGGGCACTGATGTTACTCTCCATGGAGCTGCCATTAGTCAGCTGGAAGTCAGGCCAGCATCACTCTGAAACTGGTACACAAAACAGCTTTTAAAGGATTTCAGATATTTTCTTTGCCAACCAATTTCCTCCTGGCATCAGCAGCTAGCACCCTTATTATATAATCTTTTATTTATTTTTACTCTTTCCAGACCAGATTTTAGGAGTTTTTAATACCAGAAAGTATTATTACTGTTGGTAATAAGACCTGAATTATTCTTTTTGCAGCAGAAACTTCATCCTGTCTGTGACAACCATGGCTAAATAAGAAGCTAGCAGGGATGCAGCATGGTCTTCCATTCCAGTCACATATATATATGTACTTGTACACAGAGACAAATACACATACACACACAAAAACACATACGTTCAAGCTCTTCCCTCACAGCTAGGTCATCAGTATATTGGCAGATATTAAGACTCTTTTCTAAATACAAATATTTTAGCACACCTTTAATTTGCTGAATATTGGAGGTTCCGTTTATGCTGCATTTCTTTATCAAGTGGCAACTACTTTTCCAATATTTGGTATATTGTGTTACATTCTGGAAGGTGTGGGGGGGGGGAAGCAAAGAAAACATGGGGCCACAATGAGGGGAAAATAAAATTTTACACATTTTTTCAATGTTGTGTAAGATATGTGTTGTGATATTGCATGGGAAGTAAATTCCAACAAAGATTCTTCTATGGTACACATGATACTAAGCATGAATTTGGATTTCTAGCAGATTATAAAGAAGGTACAAGTCCAGAAGGACCCATAAATTCAAAAAAAGGCATTCCAGATTTGTTTATCTTGTGGATATTTGTGAGTCAGCTCTATAATAGGTGTAACACCTTGAGAAAATATTGATCATGTTTTGTTTAACTGAATAACAATATTTTACTTTTAAATCCATTATTGCATGAAAGATATTGAAATTTTGAGCAATAACAAACAATTTTATAAGAGCAATATTACCACTGAGACACAGATTGAAGTAGTTAAGGAACCCCCTGGCTGACCTGAAATGTCCTCTATTGAAACACACACAGAGTAACCTTCAGCAAAACAAATCCTAAACAATATCAAATGTCCTGAAAAACTGCACAAGACAGGTATCACTCAAATTTGGATTGTGGAGAGGAGAAAGTGCAAAGCGATGGGAGGCGAGCCTGCTGCTGGCTCGCATTGGCTGAGGCGGGCTAGCACAGCCGAGAAGGAATTCAGTGGGTGGGAGGGAGTTCGTTGGGGTACCAGAAGCTTTACTTTCCAGATGTACTTTATTTATAAAGTGCTTAATCCTTTTAAAACTACTACGTCCCACACAGATTTGGCATTGCTTTATTGCTTAATTAATACCATCATCTCAGTTTTTTGTCTAACACCATGGTTAGAGAAAAAAATTGTATCTCCACACATGCAAATACTGCCAGACCTAATATGACACTGTGGAAGCAATTTTGATATCATAAACAAGACATCTGCTCTTTGACTGCTTTGGTTCATGCTCTGCAAATGGATATTTAGCTGTACTTTTTTGAAAGTTGGGATCATGTATCTGGTATTTAAAAGCTTGAGGGCTACTGTGAGCTTCTAGACTCAAACTTTTTGGCTACTTCTTCAGCAGTGAAAAGCCTGCATATACCAGTCAGTCGTGGGATACCTATGCAGTACCACAGAATGCACTTACCAAAAAGGCAATGTGATCTGAGAACGAATCCAGCAAGGTGTTTCTAGGAGTATGAAAGCCACCGATACAAGGCCCTTGTGAAACCTCAAGTATTTTTTGCCATTTGGGTCACCCATGTTGATGTAAAGGGAACTTGTACAAGAACAGGTGCAGAAATGGCTGCTGGGATCATCCAAGCAATGAAGGGTTTATTTTACAAGAGGAAATTAAAAGACGGTGGCTTATTTAGCCAAGAAGACCCAAGCCTGAGAAGGGATACAGTCACTCTTTGTAAATACAGCTGGAGGATAAACACTAGAAAAGGGAAAGGGCTTTCTAAGCTTGAAGACAATGACTTGGCATAAGAACAAAGAGATATAAGCCAGCCATTAAGAAATACAGGCTGGAAATCAAGTATAGGTTTACAGCTCTCAGAAAGGTGAATTTCTGGACCTTCCACCTTTTTATAACAGTGGGGTCAGAATTCGCCACTAGTTTGCAGCGGATTATGAAAGGCGTATATGACAGAGCATGAGAGTCCAAGTACACACTGTGCATTGGTGCCCTCCTCAGCTCTTCCCACCCCAACCACCAGGATTGTGAACCAATCTGTCTGGAGCATATTTCCAGACCACATTTCTACACTTTCTTCCCTTGGAAACCAGGGTATGAGAGGCACCAGGACGGAAATACTTCACGTGTTGTCCGTACGTCAGTGGTGTCCCTGGATAGGAGTCAGGAAGCACTCTGAGCCGTCTAGGTATGGGGGCTGAGAGATTTTGCAGATTTCTTTTAGTCCTGCAAAATAATTAGTCTGAGGTAAAGCTCTTATGACAACAGGGCAATCTGTGCTTTTCCTGTGCTAGCCAGGCAAGGTGAATTGGCTATGTATGTACCCTGCTTTACCTCAGTCTGCTGAGGCGAGGACAGCTTCAGGCTGTCCCGCCTGCTGCTGCCCAGGCCCCAGCCTCCCACCAGGCACATCTCCAGGGTCTGACCAGCCACTAACCCCAGCAGAAGGAGCCTCCCGAAGCCCATTTCTGTCCAGTACACATGCTGAACTCTGCACTCATTGCCTAATCCTACTTAAGAGCAGCATTTAAATGTTTGTGTGTTTCTCCTAATTAAGTGCCAAAAGTTTTGAGCTTTCTCCTCAGCGAGGGGAGACTGAACCCAGCCCAACTTTGACGTAAATTTGATGATGCTAGTGATTCTATCAAACTACATGATTCAAATTTGGCCCAGGTTTTTTCCCCCATTAGTAATAAAATGTAAAGCTTTATTTTGAAAGTACGTAATTGATAACATTGTCAACAAAATTCATCATTTCCCTAGCATCACCCTATAATGAAAAGCAACAATGTTAATACAACACAGGCCATAAACAAAACGTTGTTTAGTTCTGTGTTTCTAGTTAAATTCTAAGGCTTTTAATTTTTGTATATTGAAGTAGAAAATGGAGTATACAGAATATTCTAAATCTATAAATGCATCTAATAAGTTGAAAAAAGAAATTTTAGGGTTTATAGTCTTCTGTTACTGCTTAAAGTCCCAGACAGGGTTACTATAACATACACAAAATAGATTATGTTCAGCAAGAAATTTAAAGATCAGAATTCCTGTAAACACCAGTGTAACATTTGGGCACGATAAACTCAGCTTCCCTTTCTGTGTTAATGATATTCTGGGTAAATGCCTACAGATCATTTACTTTGGAAAAAAATTGTATGAAAAAATATGGGGATTTGTTCAGGTTCTGTCAAGATAGAAGACTTGCTAGCCCTGGCACAGACCCCACCACACACAGGCACACACTGCACAACATTAAGCCCAAAGAGAAACTCCATCTGAACCTCCGTCCAGATTGTGGTGGCAGAGCTTTGAAACCTGATTTGTACTTGTGCCAAGTTATCATCTGCACTGCAGGGGAAAGAAAGGGGGTCCCACTTCAACTTGTAACAGTGTTTTTTTAATCTCCCACCTAACTTAGGCAGGAATTTTGGGTGGGTGTGAGATTTGTTCACTCTCCAGGAGATCAAAGGTCTTGGGCTCGATGTGATGTGTTTTCTCAGCAGGCTAGAACATTGCTGGCTGACTGGGTTCCCCATAGAACAGGTATCTAGCATTGGTCTGATGGACATGGTGCTCCTGGTATCACCTTCGAAACATAACACAGACACCCATACTGCCACCCTGCAAAACACTGCAATGTAACCTGCGCTGGAAAATACAGCAAGGCCAGGTCCCAGAAGCTACCTTCTTTTAGTCCTAAAAGTGGACCTGTAGCCTGAGGATGCAGAGATGGCTCCTCATGGAGTCAGGTGCCTGCCCTGCCCTGCTTGGCAAGGCTTGCGAACACTGTATGGGGAGGGGACTGAGCTGGGACACCCCTCCAGCCCTCCTTGTTGAAGGGCTTCGTGGTCCCCCCCAGCCCAGGACCCCATGCCATGTGCCACTCTGAAATCCTTGGCATCAAGGTGTGACTTCTCAAATCAGCATAATGCCCAAAGCCAGATCTGCCCAGCTGACAGGCTTCAGCAGCTCCAATGGTGTTTGACAGGAGCTACCAATTTGTGTTGGTATCATGCTCCAAAGAAATCTTCTACAAACATCCCATCAGTGTGTGGAAATGACCATGAAACTGCATTCATTGACCAAAAATGCCAATATCTTCATTTTTCCCAAGAAAAATTGCGATATTTTTCTTATTTCACCAAAGTATTTTTTTTTTCTCGTTCACACTATTAACAATCCATGCTACCTCAGCACAAACAACTGACTATGGACATGCTCCTGTTCGCATGCTGAAACATCAGGTATAGGCTCACTCTGAGACTGTTACATCATGGTGTCACCTGGACCTGCTTCAAACCACATGAGAAAAGGGCAGTGTGATAAGGGTGTATGTCATCGGCTTCACAAAGGACCCTGCTGTTAAAGTGGGTAGGAAAGATCTTCCAAAAGAGACAGACACAGATCAGACGCCTTAGTTTCCTCTAAACTCACCTCCAAAATTTGTTCACCATCTCGAGTTCATCATAAGTGATATTCTTTGCATAGCAGCTTTTGTCTCTTATCCCATCACACACATCCCTCTCTTTCAAAGGCATCTTTTTAGTCCTAAGAAACTGCTACAGAAATGCTGCAGTTTTTTGCTGTTGTTGCAAAGCGATGAATACGGGGCTGTGAAATTTCCAGCGTTCATAACAAGTTCATTTAGTCTTTGAGTGGTTTTTGTCATTTTTAGTTAGACCACCCTGAAATATCTTTTGATGCATCAGTTAAGTTGTTGAAGTTCCTCTGAATTACTTTCTGTTGGAATTCAGCTTCATTCCAATAATGATGGGACAGAAATTTGGAAGGTACACACACTCCAAGAAACACAGGCCTTATCGATTCCCAGTCAAATTTATGCTCCCAGGTTCCTCAATTATTTTTTGAAACTGGACTTTAGAATCAAAGTCTCTTTTTAATTACAAATTTTTTTTTCTTAATGCCAGCATATGAAGCGACATCACCTAATGCTGATGAGTTGTTCTTTATCTAAAAGTAGATTATCATCATTATCATCGTACACAATCTTCAGAAATTCATACTCTGAATTACTTTCCACTGTTTTGTGCAATATTGACTGCTCCTTCACTTAACTTATTCTATAAATCTTCCACTTGTATTTAAATAAAATACACACACAATTCCTGAACAAGGAGTTTTTGTGTAATAGCATTTAGCATTAGGACACTAAGGGAACAGGCCTAGACACATGCTGAGTATCATATCATTTCTTGTCCCACCATCATCCACATACTATAGCTGGATAGTTTCACAAAGGCACCAGAAGGCCCTGCTTTTCATTAAGCAAAAACAAATCTTCTGTCATCCCCATAAAGGCAGAAATACTGTTGCCTTTTCTCCTGCAAAGGATATGGTATAGCTCTTTCTGAAATCTTCAGACTTGCTGACAGAGCAAAAATCAAGGAGCCAGATAACCCCCTTCCCTCGCCTCCAAAAGGGCTGTTGAGCATGCCTAACAACCCAGAGTTTGCCAATTTTTTTCCTTCTTAGCACAACATCTCTAACAAATGTACATATTGTATCTTTTTTAAAAACTCACATGGAAAAAAAATTAAACCAAATGCCACATGTTCCAATGGCATTTCAGTTATACAAAAAAAAATCTTAGCCATTTAGTTTACAAGATGGTGGTTTACAGTAGGGCTGTATGGTTTAGTTATTAAAGCACTGAATTAAAGGTCAGTGTCTGAGGGAGTTGATATTAATATAGCCAAAAAAAGAAACTCTACTTTCAGTTGAGGTTTGGAATAAGCGGTGAGGCAATGAAGCAGAGATACAAGAAGGCTGTTTTGGATGGCAGGAGCTTAAGAGAAGGTCATTCTCAAACCAGTGGCGTTTGGAAAGAACTGAGAAATCAAGACATAGCTTAAAAGAGCGAGAGCAATGGTGGAGAGATAAAGGTAGGAAGAACTTTCTGAGAAATAATGGTAGAAATTCAGGGAGGACTTTCAAAATAGTACAGAAACATGTAATAACATTGTAAACATATTGAAGAGTTTAAAAGAAGAAAACAAACAGGTCCATAATCCAGATGTTTCTCTCTCAGTACCTGATGTGCAGTAACAAAGGCCACAGACTCCCTGTTTCCAACAAAGGGCACTGTTCCACGCTGTAAAGTTCAATTTCTGGAATAGTGGATGAAAGATTATTTTTGGAAACATAAACTGGGAAATCATTGAGGTCTTTTTTGTATGCTGATTTACCGAAGAACAATATAAGGAGCGTTTACGAGTTCCTATCAAATATGGGTTCATTTATTTGTCAGAAAGTTCACAGAAAGTACAGGAAGTGAGCTACTTTATTGCTTATATCAAGAGTGGGAGCTTGGAGCAAATCTGTCCCCACATCCATATCCAATATCTGTCTTGTCTGAAAAGAGAATGGGGAGGTGGGAAGCAAGAGAAAATGAGAGGAGAGGAGAGGAGAGGAGAGGAGAGGAGAGGAGAGGAGAGGAGAGGAGAGGAGAGGAGAGGAGAGGAGAGGAGAGGAGAGGAGAGGAGAGGAGAGGAGAGGAGAGGAGAGGAGAGGAGAGGAGAGGAGAGGAGAGGAGAGGAGAGGAGAGGAGAGGAGAGGAGAGGAGAGGAGAGGAGAGGAGAGGAGAGGAGAGGAGAGGAGAGGAGAAAAAAAGAAAAGAAAAAAAAGAAAAGAAAAGAAAAGAAAAGAAAAGAAAAGAAAAGAAAAGAAAAGAAAAGAAAAGAAAAGAAAAGAAAAGAAAAGAAAAGAAAAGAAAAGAAAAGAAAAGAAAAGAAAAGAAAAGAAAAGAAAAGACAAGACCAAATTGGTGTTTTTGTGTAAACATGTTGCACTTGGAAAAGCCTTCCTCATTAGCTTTCAGACATTAAAAGAATCTGTGTTCCTTGTTAAAAGAATGAATCTTGGCAAACTACCATTGTGACAGAATGGGATATATCTGAGTCAAATTATGAACCGTGTGTTGTATTAAGAGTGCAAACAAGCCAGGACATGCCCAATTACAACCTATTACACTGAATTCATATGGCTGCCGGACTTAAAAAGTCTTTTCACACCTCAGTAAAAGGCTAATGCCCATAAAGTCTACATCCACTTGATTTGGGTATGCCTGTGGGAGCGGGTGCAAAGGGACACAAGCAAACTCTGCCTGTATTCAGAGCTAGCCGGAGAGGAGCCAGCTCCGGTACAGAAGCCACGTAGGATATGTCTACACAGTCGATTGCAGGCAGATGTGAGCTCCCTTCGCCAGCACTCTGAACTAGCAGGCAGAGTTGTAGCCATATTTACTGTGGCACAGAGTCATTTTTGAAAGAAACAGAAAACAAAAAACAACAGCATTTTAGGTCCTGGTCCTGCCTTCCTCATAAAGCTCTGCGTTTGGGCCTCTCCTTGTCTATACAATTTTCATTGTACTGCCAGACAGGGCTTATTAGTTCAGCCTCAGTGCTTTCCTAACTGCAGTTTTGCAGTCTCCAGACCATATGTGCAACAAACCCTGCCTGCAAAAGACACACACTCATACATTAGTACACCACCAATCCTAACTAAGCAAAGCCACTCTACAGCTTCCAAAATAAAACTAGACTGGTCTAGCAAAACTGGGAGAAGAATACAGATTTCTACTTCTGTCCAGATATGCCCCGAAATGCCCAGAAATGCCCATCTTTGACACACTGTTGTTGCTCCTCTCCTAGGGAATAAGAATGCAAACACTACAGAAAAGCAGGATTCTGGTCAGCACAGCGTCACCACTGACTTTGAAGATTTGTAATGGAAAGCCACCAGGAGGTTTGCTGGCTTTCTTGTCTGAAAGTTACTGTTGGTTACATTAGCGTTTCACTGAGCCTCAGCTACAGACTGGGAACCCTGTTGCACCCAGTGCTGTGCTATATCCTTCCAATGAGATTATGAACTAATTAAAGCAGACAGGGGAGTGCTAGGAGGCTAAAGACATTTTTGATCAGCAGGGTAGGCAGTGGCCTGAGCACATCAGTAGCCCTGTCACGTCTACATTATTAGGGAGAGAATGAGCTCAGGTTTGAGGACTCTGAGTCTCAGGACTTGTTTATAACACGATATTTAACTCCCAAGTGCTGTAAAAGTGAATGATCACTTTATGTATTAAATTTCTTTGCTGAGCTGAGCAAAGCTGTTAAACAAGAAGCTGCAGCTACACAATGTCTGGTGCAGAGGTGTGGTATGTGGCATGTGTAAGTAGTAGGGTAAGTAAGTAACTAATGTGTAAGCAAGTAATTAATGGAAGTCTGAAATATCTCTGTAACACTGTCAGGGTTTTTTAAAATCTTGATTCACCCGACTTGAAACCTCCTGTAGGAATGTACTAGCTTTAAAGACTGTGGATTTAGGGGGGGGTTCCCAGATGCACGAGACTGAAGAACAGGACATACATTCATGACCATTCTGTACCAAGTAAAACCTTGTTATTGGGACAGCCACCCAGCAGTAATTCAAATTACTGCGCTGGCTGAGCCAGGGACTAACTTCAGATGGAGTTTTCCATAGCATATGAATGCTCTTATGAGAGAAGTGTTGGGATGACTCAGTCACTTTCTTCCCTCCAAGATTCTGGCCTGTGTTGACGGCATGTCACTACAGAACAGGAAAAAAAAAAAAAAAGTCCTAACATTTTTAAAGAAAAGGAAGAGGGAGAAGAATAAAAGGGAGTGTCTCCTACCCCACTCCAGAACTCAGACACTAGTTTCAGCGGACAACAGCCTGTACGTCCAACTGGGAAGTGTAGCCAGTAAGAGGCTGATGTGCCCAAGCCATATACTGGAAGTAACGCCGAATAATAGCCAGATCCTCTGCTGGATGGTATGTGGTGTCAACGTGAGACAGGTGACCATGGACATAGGCACTCAGCTGGACTTTAAATATCATTAGCTAACTTTCATAGTTTTGCTTCTTTTTAAGGAGACTTTTCACGACCAATGCCTGTCAGCTACCTCTAGATATCCTCATTAACTGCACATAGCCATACGATGCAATTCAGTTTTCTGCTGTCTAGATCTAGGTTAGATAAACTGCAATGAGTATCCATTTCCAGAGCTGGGAGGAGTTTGGAGACAGCATCCTCAGTTGCCTAAGGGAGATAACACACTGCAGTACTCAGTAACCTGTGACACTGAAAAACAAGGAGCATTGCTGGAAACCTCAAAAAAAGAAGCTAGAAATACTAAATGCAAACCATGACATAATACTGTGAGGATGGATGATTATTAAGTGGGAACTCCAGCGTAAGTGCAGACACTTGTTTACCTCATTCTCTTCAGCAGAAAGCCAATACGTAGCCAGACTCCTCTTATGGTCTTACTGTTCCTCAGGAGTAATACTTAAAAAATTTTCCCATCCTGGCAATAAAAGGCACATAAAAGTCAGACGTGATAAATGTCAAGTAGCATCCAAAGAAGATCAAAATTAAGGTATCCATGAATAAGTGTCCAAGGGAAATATCTTAGCCTCTCTCTCTGGGACAGTAAAACTACAGAGTAAAGCTGTGTGTATGTGTGCATGCCATGTGGTTTATTTAATTAAGGTCTATAAGCTTAAATTATCTTATATAATCAATTCAATAAAAGATAGTACAGAAATTATGACAGAAGGTTATGAAGATGAGAATAATTTTATATGTCACTAACATATGGAATAACTGTTCAGTTCTGGCCTCTTTACACCAGGATAATAGAGCAAAACCAAAATCTAGAGATGAATATTAATTATTATTAAACACACAGCATAATTCCCATTCAATAACACAATGAAAAAGTTAAAACTGAAAGCAAGGACAAAGAGAAAACCATGAATGGTGCATATTAGTGGGTTTTGTGTACATCTAAATAAGCTGTAGCTGAGGATAAGATGTCCATTTCAGGATGCCCTGATTAGTATTGCAAAGCTGCTGTTCTGAATCACAGTAAGAACTGAAAGTTTCCAACTTGTTTATAAATGAGCATTCTGAACATTCGATTTGATCCAAGCGCATCAGAATATTTCATCTGAGACTCTAAATACACAATAATACAAAATCAAATAATGTTGAAATGAAACAAGATTTCAAAATGAAATGCAGGATGTGATATTTTTGTGTTTCTGGAACATTTTTTCCAATTTTCTTTTGTAACAAAATTATAGTGAATCTGACAGTTTTATAAAGCAATTTTCATTCCAGCAAAAATACATTCTCTACTTGAATTTGGTTTTATTAATAGAGATGTGGCCAACTATATTCCTACCACTCATTCATTTGAAAAAAAGAAATAAAAGAAAGAAGTCTATCCAACAAAATTATCAGGCAAAATATTTAACACCAATAAAGGCAAGTACAGCCGTAAGGTAGAGCTGAATCTACAGCCTTCATACGAATCAAAACCAGATGAGATATTTAAAAAGGGTAATGAGCATAGGCAGAGATGCAGTAGAAAACATTTACAAAAAAGAAAGATACCATAAGTCAAATGTTAACTGATTAGTGAGAAACTTTGTCTACAAACAAATTATTCCTGACTCCCTGCTATGGTATTTTATGCACTTTTCCTGGGAAGTTTCTGGTGCCCCTCAGAGTCAGCAGTGTATGAACGGACAGACAGCTGGCCTGCTGCTTTTTGGCCCTATCTCTGTTACTGTGCATCCTAAAAGAAGTAGGGGAGATGTTTTGCAGGTTTCATTGCTGGAAGACCCATTTCACCCACACCCTCCATCCCCAAACCTTTGCATCTGCTTTTTCAGAATCATTCAAAATTTGGCTCACAATCCAACAACTCATTTATCCATAATCACGCTGCTTGGAAAGACCTCTTTTGGAAATAGTTTTCACTGAACCACTTCCAGAGGTCCCTGTTTTCCTCTGTTAACATAGATTTAGCCATTTCTTTGTACTTTCTTTACTGTGTTTACTTATTCAGGTGATTTTTATGTCATGGCTTGCAAGTCTGTTCATTCCTTTCAGCAGCATTTCCTCCTCTTGTTTAAAACTTGCTGAGTGCCTTCTTACGTTTATGACGGAGCACTTCTACAGTTCAACCAGAACACTAAATATATTATAGATTCTGTTTATTACATACTCTGGAGAACTGTATTTAACAGTGTAGATTAAAAAAAAAAAAAAATTGGCTATACTGTTCTTTAAAGGAAAGAATTAAGGGGGAAGCTCACAAAAGTGCAATTCTTACAGCCAGTCAGACAGATGCACTTATCTGTTCTCCAGCGTTACCTCACAGGCAGTAAGACACTTAGCTGCAAAATTTATCAGCTATGAGGTCATTAATAAAGCTGGTCAGTCTCAGTAGTCACTTCAAAGACGACAGTGCTCAGTGATAAAGTAAAATACTGGAAGATAGTTTTGTTATATGTAAGTAACTGAGTTATGATTTTGTAGTTTAAAGGATTTTGACAATGCTTTCTTTGAAATTTCTGGCCTAGATTTTTAGTCAAGGAGCCATTTACATATTCGGCTCTTTCCATCAAGCTGGCTTTAAGAATCAAGGAATACGAGTGAGTCCTCGCCAAAGAATATAAAAGCAAATGCAAGAATTTAGATTTATAGTAGAGCTGGTATAGCTTAGCTTGGAGAAATCTCACCAGGCAAGCAGGCTCTTTTCCTTAAAAGAAAGCTCTTTAAGCTTGCAAGCTATGGAGAGCTTTACTAATATCCATGGAAAATGCTGATATGAAAGTAGGAAAGCAGCAAAAATTTAAAAGTCCAATTATAAGCTATGCTGTCAACACTCTCTATGCAAGCTCTTAGCTTGTGCTCACTTCAACATTGTCCAAATTCCCACTTGAAGGAGCCGAGGGGCAAGTGGCCCTCCATGGAGCTGTCATATATAACGTAGCAAAGAGGACCTGAGCCCGTTCTGTTTGCTAGTGGGAAGGTTTGTGGATCACAACCTTCAGCTGAGCTCACCCTCAAAGAAAGAGTTAACTTGCATGTGTGTCAGGCTCAGAGCCCACACACAGACACCCTAGTTCAGCCACAGCTGGTAAGCTCCAGTGAACTCGATGTGTGCATGTAAGTGCTTGAGGCAGCCTCATATTCAGATATGTGGGACATAAAAAACTCCCGATGATCACAGTTGCAAATGATCAAGAATCTGGGAGCCCTGCTCAGGCTCCTAAATAGAAATGCCCTGGTAATATTCCCCTGAACCAAAAGGTTTGCATCAACCTGCACAGGACTGGTGGGGGCTGCCTTCTCTCAGCCCCCCAGCCTGCTGCCCATCTTTTCACACCTTCACCAGCAACAGACTCTCTGCCCCAGCATATAGATGCTGCTTCTTATCAGAGCCTTAAATATATATATCCTAAAGCTACAGGAAAATTGCAATCCAAATTGTGCAAATTGAGGGCCCCATCTCTCACAAGGCAGGCAGAAAACTGCCGAACGCTTGAAGGTATATTTTCACAGTTAACGCACAGAGCAGATTAGTTTCAAATCAGCTGCCTAATCAGGGTTCCCAGGAAGGCTGCAGGCAAATTTTTCAAAGATGAAGAGAAAGGCTTTCCTGCCACTTTAACTACAGTTGTTATGAAATCCCAGAGTGTGGGACTGGTGAGGCACAGGGTGAGTTTCTCCCCAACGTGTTCCTTCACTTACATTTCAGGCTGCCCCCTTTCTCTCAAGAAATTCTAAATAGAACAGGTATCTTCTTATCACAGTATTTTTTTTCTTTTCTCATTTTTTCTTTCATGTAATCAAGATCACTTCTTCAAACACTGTCACAGAAGAGTTGATATTTAAGTGTCATTTACACCAAGTATCCAACTGAACAGGGGAAAGAAAAAAGTGAAAAAAACCCTCTGCCACATTTTTTAATCTGATTATACCATCGTGCACATCTCTTAATTGTTTTACCTTCTTACTGAAATACTAGACCTCAAAAGGAATTACTGTGTAGGTATCCCACACTTCAGCTTATTTAAAGCCGCTCAATTTCCTCCTTCAATTTAAAATTCAAGATATAGGAGCGCTCACTATGGGGACCCTATGTAGGACACCACACCATGTAAAACCATCTCTGAAATATATTTCTCTAAGTCTAGAAGTTGTCCATGAAGACTTATATGAATGGCTCTTCCCAGATGCAGAGCCCTCCCTGTTGTCTTTACTTGCATGCTGTGGTCTGCCTGGAAGCAGCCACAGGCCCTCAGCCCCTTTGCTGCTGCTGCAGAGTGAACCGCCCAGGAAGGCAGGCGGCTGGGGTGTGCAGGGTGCCCTCTGTGCCAGAAGTCCAGCTCAGTGGAAGGACACGGAGCGAGGACAGCATTCCCACTCATGGCCATAACAAACATCTCTCATGCCCCTACCCTGTCAGCAAAGCGCTTCCCTGAGGCAGTGTTCTCTGAACCTATTGGAGAGCTTTATCAATTTTTAGGGTTTAGTCTAATTGTTACCATTTTGCTCTGTCTTACGTAGCCAGAGAAGGTGCATGACCCATGCATTTGACTGGGATGGAAAGAACCTGCCGTTTCTTTTGACTAGTGCTGTGTTGTGTCCTCTGGTCAGAGACCCCTTCTCTTCACAGCCCGCTGTAGGATTATTTACTTTCCTCTGGGAAATCCATCATTGTTCCATAAACAAGATAATGAGTTTGCTGTGAAGCTGACAGTGGTCTAACCTGCAAATACACAATTAACATTAATGCCATGCATGACTTTTGCCAAATCCTTGCCTTGTGCCATCACTATGATTGGCATGTTTGCAGCACACATTGCAGGAGCTTGATTTGGTTCACAGCTCTCAGTCATTTTTATGTTCAGACATATAATCTAATGAGGTGAAAATGGAAAGCAGCCCCTGAGCATTTGGCTATTGCTGGGAAAGAATGCAAATTAAATATTTGAAAGAGAGAGCGGGGCACAGGGTAGTGTGTCACAGAGCTTCGGAGTTCCATCAGGTGCCTCACCAGCTTGCACAGCCTTTGTGTCCACATTGTCTGCCTGTTGGACGGAGCTAAGAGACAGAAGAATGACAGTCTGGGGAAAAGAAAGAAAGACAGTAATTATGGGACGTATGTGATTAGCATGGTAGCCAGAGAAATTAAACCACCAGTCCCAGGAATCTTCCCTTCTATAAGGTACCTGTGGTGGAAGAGAAAAGCTCCTCACTACAGAGTTCAGCTGGAATCCACTCCCTGCTAGTTTAGCTTGATTGCTTTTTTGGATACCTACTGTGGGGGTTCAGTTCCTTGACCTTCTTTTCTATAGAACTATATTGTCCTGCCACGAAGAAAGGCAGATTAAGAATTTACAGGGATCCTTCCATCACTGGACTCTGACAGGAGTGCTCAGGGAGTTCATTTTGCATGGCTTAAATTGCTCCAGGCCAGCATTCTTATCAAAAAGGTTTGTTTTAATGTAAAACACAGACTTCTTTTCTTTCTTTTTAATTTTAGCTCCGTATTAAACAGCACTTCAAATTTCCCTTTGAACAGCAAGTTCCTGAGCTGCTTTCCTTTGAATAACATATAAATTTAGACTAAACTTTATTGTTCCTGAGTAAATCAGCCTAGTTAAGAAGTTTATAATTATTATTAGGGAGGCAAAATATTTTACATAACAGCTGAAAAGTCTGGAAAATTCCTGGTGTAATTAGACCACAGATTCATTGTTTGCTTGCTCTTTAAAGGTACCAGCTTACAGGATAGTTTCCAAACTTTGTGTTTTGGGTGCCTTGGATCTCGACAAGGTCGGAAATAAAAAGAATTAAAAGTCTGGTAAGCATTAGCTGGCATTCTAACTGTCGCTTCCAGTAGGAATTTCCCCCACACCTCCCAGCACACGGTGCTGTCTCCCCACAAACACGTTCCCTCCATAATTCCCCACGATTTTCACTCAGCAGCTGCTGTTTCTCAGGTGGGGCCCACTGCTTGTGCTTTGGCAGCTCAGGACCAGGCGATGCGGTGATGGGGAGAAGCCCTCTGGGCCCTGCAGCAGCACAGCATTTCTATCTGGCACGGAGGTCCTCCAGGCACCCCCGAGCATTGCAAAAGCTGCTTTCTCCCAGTAGCACCGCAGGTACAGTTAGGCCAGGAGCCAAAGGCCCATTCCTCTCCCATCCCTTAGGTGCTTTGAACCCACACTTCATCTGCAAAAATGCCTGAACTATTAACTGCCAAGCTTCTGGGTACTCAGAGACAGGAAGCTGTTTCACTTTATAGGGAATAATTAAATATAAATTTGGCAAGAGAAAAGGAGCTGGTGTTAGTGTAATTCTGGAGCCTAGTAAGCACTCATCAGAGAGGATCAGACAAAGCTTTCAGTCCCTGGACACAGGACAATATGCATAGTCTTAGATTAAACCTCCTTGAATAAAACACATGCAGCAGGGCTAGGGGTTAACCAGAAGCCAGATGTCCTACCAGCACCATGCTTACACGTGCTCTTCCTTTGTTCCTCTGTCCTCTCTTCAGTCAGTCCCCATAAAGTCATGCTCAGATGACCCCTAAGCTAGAGCTACAACATCTCTAGAAAGTGAGAGAAATAGGAACAAAGAGAAGTGGAGCTGCAGATGAGGAAAAGACCTTTACCCTCACATACATAACTCAGTCTTCTTTTTGAGGAGCAGGTCTGAAATAGGCACCAAATGGCTTAGTGCTCTCAAGGCAAAGGTAACAGCCAGCTGGAGAATTTTACATTCAGATGGAGAATTTTAACAACAGAAATGTAGTGCCTAGAGAGTTTAGACACCAGCTGAGCACAGATTTTAAGGATCTAAATTTTGGACCTCGAGTTAGATCCCCTTTGGAGTCCAGTCTTAAATTCCTATGGTGAAATAGAGGCCAACTGCTGCTGAAATCTATGGGAGTTTCACTATGAGCTTCAGCGACGCCAAGAGCTCCTTTTTAGAACTAGAATGGGAACACTTACAAAATATAAAGAATAGTCTGTTTGGCAAAAGACATGTCATTTTCTCTAGCCCTGTGATCATAAACAATACATATATGTTAAGAAATACAAATATTTAAAATGGCAATTATAATTTCCAAAGAACAAATTACAAAAATGTCCAAGGTACGTGTTTGCTACCTTCTACATGTAAACCTACCTAAACTGGCTGTCAAGTATACTAAAAGGCTGGGGAATCAGAATCACAGTCAAATTCTGTAGATGGATGGTTTCATAGTTTGTGGGAAAAACTTACATTTCAAAGAAAATTTCTAAAACTTCAGAGATACTGATGAATTCTCAGCTAACCAGATGCTATATACTAACTGTGTGCCAATTTTCTCTCAGTGCTGGAAGAAAAGTAGTTGAAACAACATATTTGATGGATTTGTTTAGGGATTTTCTATGCATATGGAAATCATTTGTTTCTCTACTGCAAAGTATGTTTGATTGTTCAGTATCAACATTTAACTAGAAAAAGTAGCTACAGTGCTCCCAGTTGTGTAAAGCACGAGCTAAACTAAACAAAAACTGAAAAGCAGCTTCAGCATATCTCATGCTCATTAAGAGAATAAATGATGAAAAAATTAACTGATGACAGGTATGCAGATTTCTGTAAGTCAACAGTTTAATGTGAGAGTCTTCTTTGGTTCAGCTACATAGAAGGAAATCCTGAAAGACTGATGTGAGTCCACCTGCAAAAAAAGGTGGGTTGGTGAACTCCAACAGGTTATGAAAGAAAGTTCCACCGAAGTGTTAACTATACAATGCAGTCCCTAAAGAAATAAATAATACCTTGTTTGTGTCTTCTCACTATAGAAGAACACTGGTGTAAAAAGTTTCTTCCTTTCTGTTCTTGAGGTTCCCAGATGCGAGAATCTCAGATGGAAATAGAGACGTGTGGCACACACCCTGTACAAAGTCATGCATTGCAGGTGATACAGGATGCATAGAATTCAGCACACTGCAGAGACACTTGCACATCCAATTAAATGTATCCCAGACTGGTTAGACTAGTTCACGTGCACATCAGTTGTGCACACAGGCTACTGCATGTTCGGCCATTCCAGAGAAATGGCCAAATTCTTTCTTCTTCACACAAACTTCCTTTCCAAGCATCTTGGATTTCCTTGGACATATCATCAGATAACCCTGCCTTTTTCTATTCTTAATCAGATGATGGTGAAGAATTCTTATTTTACAGAAAATTTTCATCATTCCAAAGCATGATTTTGTTATTCTGTTTTACCTTTAATTGAGGTTGAAAGTTATAATTACCACGATAGGCTTTCTTTCTCTGAGTTGTTACATGTAACTACTTTCCTGGTGTAAAGTTCATAGAAAGCAAATTCAAAATTTACTTCACTTATTTTTATTGTTGCTCCTGCAATATCTGTTTTCTTGACAGCTGTCTCAACAATAAACTTTAAAAGCAAATTTCTTTAAGAATTCAGTAACAACCCAAAACTAATTACTGTCTGGGTAACTTATTATTTTTCTTTATTCAAATGCACAATAATTAATTTTTTGCAATCAGAGTATGCAATATTTCCCAAAGCTTGGGTTTTTTTGAACCAAAAGACTTGTATATGGCTGCTTTATGTAACTTAAGATATAATGATTTTGCAAATGTGAGGATATAGCCAAATTGAAAAGGAACCACTACATTTTGGGATACACTACAAACCAGACTGTTTAGGTTTGTACATAAGAAACAACTAGAAATGAGGCCAGACTGCCTCCTAGACTGGGGTATGAGTTAAAATCTCGTCAGAAAACTTTGATTGTGCTTACCACAACTGTTTTTAGGATTTAGGACATGGATAGATTTAGTATTACTCCTGCAGCTGTACTCCTTCTGCCAGCAAAAAAATATCAGGTTCAAATTTTCAAATATTTCATTGTAAAATAATGAACACCCTAAGATCAGTCTGCTTCCCAGAGGAACATGGATAAAATTGGGCACCTGCCTGTGCATCCACATTCGCAAGTAAATGCTTCTGCATTTACAAGCTTTGAATCGGTACATAAAATGTCCTACAAAAACTGGAGGTGAAAATGAGCACGACACCATGCCAGAAAAGCACAGCAAGGATTTACACAGCTAGTAAATAAAACACCCATCCCACCACTCTCTTCGTGTTAGTCTTTTAATTCAGTACCCAAGCCTCTGAGCTGAGTGCTGGGCTCATCCCAGCTGCTGCCCCCTCTCCTCTTCCCCTTGCCTTTCCCTCACATCCTGTGATGCAGCATTGGTGAGGAGGGGAGTCAGATACACGCCCAGCAGGATGGGAGATGCTGCTCAGTCGACCTCCGTTTGGTGGCTTTTCTGCTGACGTGTTAGCACTGGGTAAAGGGAGTTTCTCCTGCCTCAGCTCCTTCTGCAGCCTCAGAGAGAAACACTTTACTGTAAGATCTTCATAGAGCCTTTCCCATGAGACTACAGACCCCCATGGCACTGAAACACAATCCTGACCCCACACAAGCTTCATTTTCTCTCTCTGTTTATGATCATTTTTCACTGCCAAACCAAGCAAGGCCAAAGTGTTCACAATGGTGACGCCGTTCCCATGAACTTACCCAAACCATTGTGCTGGCCAACCGCTGGCAAGCTGGGAGCCTGCCCCTGACAGCTTTTGCCTGCAGAGCTTATTCAGCAACACTTTTATACCTCAGTAGTACCTTCACTTTGAGAACTGTGAAGCAGTCTACAACAACAACTAGCTATAGCTCCGAAACACTTCAAATAACATGCGTTAGGCCACTCTCTGCTTTCCCGATGGGGAAACTGACTCCAAAATGGATAAGGCCACATTTAAAAACATGGTGCCCAAATAGAAGCACTCCAGCCTTTATTTTCAGAAAAGCTGAGGTACCCACCAGCTCAGCTGAAGTGAACACAGGCTGCCATTCTATCAGCTCCTGGGGAGATCTGACATTTCTCAAGCTGGTCAATAAAAGCAGATTTGTCAAAAATTAATGGGTCCTTTGTGGCAAGTTAAGGCTTTTCCAAGTCTGTGGCAGAGATTTGTACATCTCTTAGTTGAAACAAGTCCTGAAAAGAGAGGAGTTCTACATCTCCCTGAAAATAAACTACTGGCTTTAATAAATTTGGCACTCAAAGAAGACCCAAAACTGTGTCTGAATCTTTTGCCATCAAGGGGCATAGCTCTCATCCTACAGCAAATGTGCTCCTGTGAGGCAAGCAGTTTGCATAAGAAAACTGACTGACAATCAAAGACATCTCAAAGTAGATATTAAACAACTATGTAATTCGGAGAAGACATCAATATTTTCAGCAGACATTTTCCCAGGAGTCTGTCACTAAAAGGGAGACAGTGGGTGGGAAGAAAGCAGCAGAGTCTGGATGGTGCCCTTCAAATTATAGTGTTCTCATGTAACATGTTGAGGATTATATGTCGTAGAGGGAAAACATGTGACAGACTAAATGGACAAATATAATTCATTGCTTGGGACAAATATTCTGGGAAATGAATTTTCTGATGACTTCTTTTCTTTTTTCTCAGCCTTAAATTAGGGATTTGTATTTGAACACTCCTGTTTGGTTATGGAAGACACCCACTGCCTCCCTCTCCCCTTTCCTCAAATCCAGGAGTGCCTGGGTGAGGAGTCCAGGGGCACAAATAACTGAAGGCAAGCAACGAATTTCTAAAAGATACAAAGGTCTGCACTGAGGAAAGCTGTATCTAGTGCAGGTAATTATTCAGACTTTTCTAATCAATGTAAAGTGGGTTAAGACTGTCCCAACTAACCTGAGAAAGCAGCTGAACAAGACACTGTACAGACAGATTGCTTTTTCTGTTTCTACATTTCCATTTGATATTATTTTCAAAGCTATTTGGAGTGAAAAGGAAGTTTTGCCATGCATTCTATGTACACGTACACCCATCTCTGGTCACAATCATGTCTCACTAGCAACAGAGAAAATATGCTTTTAGGCTTGAAAGAAAAATATCTGCCTTTCCTTTCAGCAAACGCATATCTGTTTGAAGTCCAGCAATTATTTTTATCAGTTTGACTGCTTCTGAGAAAGGAAAATTAAAGAACTCCCATAAGATTCCATGGGTTAATTTGAAATTACCTTTTTTCAACTATTAAGCTAAATGTAGGATATTTCTATACAGACAGGTACCAAACAGGAACAAGCTGCTTTGCCCATCAGGATCCAAATGGGCCAGATGTGGAGCAACTTCAAAACAGAAGTGATTTAGCTACATTTCACCATGCTATTCTCAAGCTTTGCCCTCTGTTTTAGTGGCTAGATACTTCACCACTCTAAATGAAGTCTAAACCAGTGATCCCTTGAGTCCACACCATTTGGAAGGTGTCTGAGAGTCAGCTTTTTCCATACATGTCTATTAAAAAAAAAAAAAAAAAGGAAAACCACCTTCTGAAAGAAGAATTCAGGTTAACCAGTAACACTTACTAGTGTTCATTTGATATCCTAGGGTCGCAGGACAGCTCAGGCTGGACAGGAGCTTGGGAGGTCCCTGGTCCGGCCGTGCCGCAGCAGGCTCAGCGCCAAGGTCAGACGGGGCTGCTCAGGGATGTGCCCCTCGGGGCTGGAAACACCCGGACGGAGCCGGCACAGCCTCCCTGGGCAGCCTGCGCCTCTGCCCCACTGGCCCCAGGGAAGGACATTTCTCCCTTATCCAGTCTGCACCTCTCATTTTAATTTATATGCGTGGTCTCTTGTCCTGCTGTCATGTAGTGCTATGAGCAGCCCAGCTCTGTCTTCATAAAGTACAAACACGCTGTGCACTGTAGACCTCAAGGCACAATAAATTTACCTGTGCTTATGTTGTCACTGGCAGGTTGGGTTAAATTACTTTTGGTGGTTGCATCGTGAGCTGGCAGCTTCTTTAAACCGTGATGGTTTTTCTAGCCACAATTCAATCTAGCCATGTGTGCACAGCTCTGAAAGTGCTTACCTTTGCATATGAGGGTTGTTCCCTTCATGTCAATGTGACTCCACACCATGCGGGAAGTAAAACATGTATGGAAATATTTGTATGGCTGAGATAATGCAGAAGGATCTTGTGAGACTGAGCAAGCAATAAAACAGCAGAATAAATTCATGGATAAACATGTAAAGTGATATGGGGAAAATAATCTTAACCTCATATATAAAATAATGGGCTTTGAGCTGACTGTTACCACTCAGGAGAAAGACCCTGGGATTATGTTCTATGAAAACAACTCCTTCCTAGCAATCAAAAAAGCAAATTAAAATGTAGAAATTATTAGGAAAGGAGTAGAGAGCAAACATAGCTATGCAGCTGTATAAACTGTGGTGTGCCTGTGTCCTGAATACTGTCTGCAGTTGTCATTTCAAAAAGCATGTAGTAGAAGTGGCAAAGGTTCAGAGGAGGGCGACGGAGGTGATCAAAAGTATGGTATGGCTCCCGTGAGGGGGATGGTAGAGCAGTGTTGATCCGGCAGCCTAGAAAAGAGGTGACTAGAGTGGTGTTATGACCACGGTCCACCAGAATCATGATCTGAAATTTACCATCTCTTCTACTGAGAATCATCCAGTGAAGCTAATAGGAATCGGTTTCAAAATCAGCAAAAGAAGGTGACTCTTGATGCACAAGGAAGCAGATCTATGGAGGTCATTGTTCAAAGGTGACTTGGGGTAGGACTCAGAAGAGAGATCTGTGGGGATAAAGGAAGAAACTGCAACAGACTCAGGAAATCTCCTGACCTGAAACTAGTAGGAATCTGGGACAATACTCAGGAAAAATATCAAATATGCTTGTCCTGTCCTTACTCTTTGGGGACATTTGCTTACAGCCACAGTTGGAAGCAAGGCATTGGGCTAGAACAGCCTTTGCTCTGACAAATTATGGCCTTTTTAATGTTCATTTTCAGGATCATAGTGTGTTTGTACTGAGGTTTTGATGCCATTATAAATTCACTTTGTGACCACCATAAGGAAATAAACATTTACAAGAAAAAAATGAATGATAAAAGTTCTATAGCTCGAAAGTCAGGACTAAGAAATTAAGAAAAATGTTATCAGTCAAAGACTTTCTTTGTAAGCTAATAAAGAAATGTTTAACAAGAACCAGTGATGGCAGCTGAAGCCAGATTAGATGGACTCAATACAGGAGCAGTTAGGTAACACGCGATGGCCTGTGATACACAGAAGGTCAGGCTAGATGATCTAATGTCCCTTCTGGCCTAAATATCTCTGAGTATAGCACTCTGGCAGCCACACAAATGCTGAAAGCAAGCTCCAACTCAGCATGTTTTCTGTCAGCCACACTATATCTAGATAGATTTTCATGCCAGGTTTTTAAAAACTTGTCCTGTTGATTTTATAACTGCACTTTATTTCTCTGCTTAAGGAAGATAATACTGAAATGCTAGGACAACTTAGAGCCATGATAACCTGCAACCTTAAGTTTGCATTTATTTGTGTAAATATTTGTTTTAGTTTCAATCAATGCAATATTTTCACCTTTGTTAGCTCCTTGGTATTTTGCTTTTTGAATGTAGATGCTCAGAAAATAAGTTTCTATTTTCTCAGTGGAATTTTTATTTCCACATTTTTTCATTTTCACCAGAACTGTAAGACCAGTGAGTCACCTATGGATTTCCTGATCAAAGAATTGCTCATTCCCCGCAGAACAATGTTAAAAGCTTGGAGAGCGATTCTGGCATAGCATGCAGTGCTACGATGGTAACCTAGGCTGGTTTTGAAAATGGGGAAAAAAAGAAACAATAATATGAGTAAATAAAAAAAATTAGTAACTGAATCAGAAAGAAGAGGAATTCTTTGATAATTCTCTGTTGTTTCCTGATTTAATACAAGTGACACCAGGAATTGCTATAAGGTTACCGGCTTCAGTCAACCTCCTGTACCCCCTTCGCACAGAACATCCAGAAATCTCTGCCTTTCTCTCTCCTTTGCATGCTCTCCCTCTCTCTCTCTCTGAAACTAATGTTTCAAAATAATTTAAATCACATGTAAAAAGACTTCCAGTTTCAAGTTTCCTTTGGAGTAGCCTATTAACTGTAATCACCTCTGATTCATAATTTTGGGTGGCATTTACAGATTTCTACAAGTATACACAAAATCCATTGAAGATTTTATTAGCACTGTCTAATAAAAACACATGCTTGAAATAAAACTGCTACTTTATCTAGCCCATAAACTCTCTATTTGTCTACTTAGAAGAAAAATTGTTAGTAGAAGTCAGTGAAAGCAAAGGTTATATCTGAATCACTGGTATGTCTTAAAAAGCTCATAATCTTATCACAAAGCATGTAAAAGGGCAAAGGTTAGCAGCAGTATCCTACTCTTTATACCATATGGATTTTTCTTCAGAGCAGTTTTCGGAGATAAATTATTTATAGGCACTCTGTGGTATCAGATTAATACATGCACTTACGAGTAGGTGGACATGATTGAACAAGCTAACAGGATTTTTTCACTTCTGATTACCAGGAATCTATCAAAGAACTAATGAATAATAATTTAACAAAAAACACGAATCAGTGTCCACCAATCAATTCATCATGCTGACTTAAAGGGTTCACTAATTTTCTCAGTAGTGACATAATAAAATGCTTACTCTCCACCTTCTGTAGAAAAGAAAGTCTGAAAAATCAATACAATAGCATATGGGTGACGTGTTAAGAATGAGATAGCTGAGAGATTTCAAAATGTATTTACCAGTAGGGTGTCATAATTACATCAAATTACTCTTAGTGAGGTTCCAGGGTGGTGGTATTATTTCAGGTGGCAGTCAACAAATTCACGAGACATAAATAAAAACATCCGTACATTTTGATAATGGTAACTGAAAAATTTAAACTTCTGAAAACAACAGCCTTAAGTCAGACCCAAAATTACAAAGACAATATCCCAGAAACAAGTGCCTGAAAAGAACTGACGAATCAGCAGGTGAAGAGCTGAGCCTGAACTTCATACACAGTCTACAATAAAAGAGCTAATGCAATCCTTGTATGTATAAAGAGGGAACCAGTCCCCCTACGGGGGGAGACTATGAGATTATGGAAATGAATTTATCCCTCACACAGCACAGGCCCTATACATTTTGGAGTGATGCACAATGCTCTAGTGCACATTTTAGAAAAGACGGCAAAACAGTGGGGAGGGTAGAGGAAGGAACAACAAATCCAATTCAAAGACTAGAGAAAATGCTTTCATATGCAGCTGGTAAGGGAGTAAGAAGTGAAGCTAGCTCTATAGCTTAGTTAAGATACACATTTGGGAGAGGAACGACACAGATTCGAAGCCATAAGAAAATGACTGTTTAATATCTATGAAATTAGTTATTAATTGGATGGAGACTGGACATCTCCCTCAAATGAAAAACTTATTCCAGTGACCTGTATAGTTGTGCTCATATTACCTGACTGCCAGAGAGTGCAAATGTAAACTGTGGCCCGTTCCATACAAAATTGTAAGAGGAATGCTTCAGACATCCCAGCCCCAGGATAGCCTCCACTGTGTACAACGTAAGGTTTCAGTGCAGTAAGAACTAACTCTGAGTCACTGGAGTGGAAAAAATGGTAACACCAGATACAGGGCCCACATTGTGCAAAGCCTGATCCAGGAGGCATGGTCATAAATTAAGCACCATGATAGGTGCTGCAACCAGGACGGACATTCCTCAGCCTGGTTTCATCCCATCTGTCTTTAGGCACTTAATTCAGTTGCAAGACCAGTAGGTACGAAGACTGCATCGTCAAAGGTGCTTTCTTTTCCTCTAGTGACTTTATGATCACTGCTGAAGGCGGAATGGCCCCTTTCTGAGCAGACCCTGACTCAGATCCCTCAGGTGGTAAAGAAATTGGGTGACGCTAACAAAGGCAGTGACAGCTCTTACGACTACTAGAATTACAAGGCACCAGAGTGGGCACGTCGAATTTAAAGTTCAAAAGTAGAAAGTAGTTGGGTCATAGGCACCTATGGGCACAGGCGTACCACAGATTTTGGCTCTCTGCAATAGTGACCCCAGCTACTCCTGAGCAAAGCAGCTCTCATTCTCAGCTGGGCGCAGGTCACTGGCGAGGCACTAGCTACGTGCCAGCAGCTCATCCATGGTTTGGCACAGCTCTCAGCACAGAGAGGGTAATCAGTGCTCCCGCTTGGCACGCTCTATGAGCTCTATGAGCTGGAGCAGTCACACAAATATGGCTGTCCTGCTACTGGTCACAGCTCCCAGTCTTCCTGGTCTGACTCAGGTACTTCCCAACACCACAGCAATACTCTAGCTGTGAGCCTGCTACTCATAGGTGACAGGACTGAAGAAGTCTCCTGCATGGAAATGCTTGTCGTGCTCTTTGGCTTGTGCAGAACATGAACAAAGAACAGTCTCTAATTAAATTTTAGTATCCCAAGTGAAAGTACACTGGCTTCACAAAACCACAGGAAGTACATTCATATTTAGGAGTAAAATAATTAGCTAGCTTGTTTGAAAAAACAAGAAATTTCAGTATTTTTTAAATATTCAGAAAATTGGATTTTTTTTGCATAACAAGTGATATTAAGCCCAGTTATCTGCCTTCAACTCACCAAAAATTCACTGACTTCCACAGTAGTTTGCCTATGAAGGAACTGCAGGACGAGATCCATAAACTTTAAACTGCTGAATCTATTACCTAGAGATTGCAGTCATTAATTTCTTTAAGTTTTCCTAGTTCAAGCCCAATAGGTAAATGGCAGCAACAACTACCAATACCATTAAACTTAATAGATGGTCATTGCTTTTACTGAAATTGCCTTTTTCTAAATTTTAGACTGCAGAAGGAGCTTTGCATACAATTTTCTAGCCTGGAAACAATTTTTATGCTTGCAGATTTTCCAAGGGATCTCTTTGGCCTCTTTTAAGTTACAGAAACATAAGAAACACATAGAATTTAAGAAGGGACATTTCTTCTTATTGTTGCCTTGATGCAACTAATGTGTGGATAGAAATCCTTTAAAAGATATATCAGTATATTCATTAACAGAGCTTCATTTTTCACAGAGCACCTGTGTGTGTTTATAAGTGATGTACAGGTATCAGTGAGGGGCCCAACCAGCAAAGACTGAGTCTGGATTCGATCATTCTGAGAGTTCAGTGGTTTTGGATCGAGGGATTTAATCTGAGCCCATTTCTTGTAATGTATTTTAAAGGTGAAAGGGCTTTTCTTCTGCCAAGATGAGAGCACAGGGCTGCAGGGATTTGCATTTCTCTTGCAGCTGTAGACATCATTAGCAAATATGGCCTCAAATCTAGAAGTGGCTTAGCTTGAATAGATCTCCACCATGACATAATGCTCCATTACAGCCAGTCTTCAGAGGCAGAGTGAGCCACGCCAGCTGCAGTGTGAGGTCAGAGATGACCAGGAGACCACACTGCAGTAACACTTCAGCATTGCCCTCCTGAGTCTCACTGCAGCACGAGCCTTCAGTATTAGTGCCCTCAGCATCAGGGGGAGATGTTTGGCCTCCAGGCTGTTTGTTGGAAATTTAAGGTTCTCAGTACAGCTTTACATTTTTTTAAAAATAGATTTTCAATAGGTGAGACAATAATCTGGGCCTCTGTGGTCATCAGCACCAAGCACCTAGGCTGCAGGTCCTCCCCTGGACCCAGAGCCTGTGCAGGACGGGGGGGTGGTGGAGGAGGTCTGAGGAGGACAAGGCAGGCTGTGCCAATGTACAGGAGCACTCAAGTTAAAGTTTATCTTCAGGTGATTGTTAACTGAGTACCGTATTAATCTTCTTAAAACTAATTTACATACAGGCTATTGCTGGAAATTTCAAAACCTCACGTTCCTCTTCCTCAGGGATTGCTCCAGCAAATGAGCTCTCTTAATTTTTCATTGAATTCTCCCCTTCCTGGATACTTCTTTACCTCAGCCTTTCCTTAGCAGAATACAACTTTGATTAAGATCAGCACTTGACCCAAACCTTGCAAACCCACTGCCTCTGCAAAGCCAGGTAAAGCGTGCTTGCACATTGTCCTGATCAACCAGGGAGACTGAGCAGGCAAAACCCACATTCTCAGAAACATTTTCATACAAAAGCTTCAGAATGAAACTTGATGGCAAAACCATCAACTTCCCATTGTGAAGTAGCCATGGTTCCACTATACAATTTCCTATTTACTGCTGAATTCCAAGTCTTCTTGTTTTACCATATTTTTCCCCCAAAAATTAGAAATTTATCACTTATAAATGATAGTGTGAAGTTAACTGAACAGCTGTCCTGGAAAAAAAATTTTTTTTTTTGTTAGAGTTGATGAGGTAAAGAATGAGTTTAATGAAAGAAAACTTATTAGGGACTCATTCTTATTACAGTAAAGAAGATCTTTCAATGCCGAAGATTATAATGTCAGTTACACATATATTGCATAGAAATCTATATCTGCCTGTGTATCAACACACATTTACACACATGCATATACATGCACTTCAAAAATTATACTTACTTATGATGCTCTTGAAAAATTGATACTCTATGAAGGTAAATTCATACGTAACATTGATCGAAGTTTGCTTTCCTTGTATTTACAATCCAGGAAGCATGTGATGCAACATCCTACAGTCTCTGTACTACATCTGACTGGTTCATATTGAATACAAGCTCTGTTAAGTTGAAAGGATTTCTGGTTTGTTTCAACTTGAAAGTGATTTAATATGAGGCCCAGAGAGAAAATCTGTCTCAGTAATCAAATTATAACAAGTAAGGATTAAAAGTATTAAGAAGTTTAAGCAATCTTTTAGCTGCCCTGTGTTCTTGAGGTCATTTGAAGCTGGCTGTGGGAATAAGTAAAATAAAAAAACAAGAGGGAAAAAACCAAAGTATTATAGAAAGGAATCAAAGAGCGTCCTTCAGGATTAGATTATGGTACAAGAAAGGGACTGAAACATTTTCCAGGATCCTTAATTGATTTTCCTTTGGGAAACATAATTTTAAAAGGGTATTTTAATACCAATCTTCTTTTCTTTCCTTCTGAACTGGATGTACTAACATTTAAAAACTTAATGTTTTTATCTAAAAAACTGCAATAAAGGCTGATAACGTACACTAATTCACAAAATAAACAGTGTTGCCAAAATAGACAATTTTAGGGACTGGGCATATGGTATTAGTCTTTTATTATACATACATACTTATATACAAAAATAAATAAAAGAGCCTATTCAGCCTAAATCGATAGTGGCAAATGCATTAACATCAAATTGCTTTATAGCAACTCATGTAAGTGCCTCAGTGCAAAAGACAGTCATCTCTGCTTTTGTAGGTCATTTTAATAACCTTTACAAAAAGACAAACTGAACCAACTAACTACTAAGGTTCTGGTGGCATCTCCAACTTGATGCAGGAAAAGGCTGAGGTGATGCTACGAGGAGTCAGGTTTTTTTTTTCTGTCTGAACCCGTTTTTCTTTCAATTAGTAGCATCTTTCCCAAGAGCTAAAATCAATGTCCCTACAAATCCCTGGCGTATCCTTTGAGATGAATCCCACCGACTCTTATTCCCCCAGCCTGCACCAGTGAAGCCAATTATGAAGTGGAAAAGCAGAGGACTTGTAATCACAATTAATCTCCTCAAATTATTTTTTGCTGGGCAAAGAAAAAACATTGAAAATTACTTTTATTTTATCCTGATATCCTGTTTCCAAGAAAATTTTTTAGCCAGCTCATCCTGAGTATTTATCTATGTGGTAAGTCCTGACAAATGCATATGTATGGATAACTTGTACATGGCTGAGGTTTACTTTAGAGCAACAGCTCAGGTCTAAACAACAAGTCTGCTCAGAAAGCACCTTGTCCCCCTGACACATGCATGTTCACCACTGCCCTCCTTGCCATGCTATGGTATGGTCTGTGGAAACATAACCCTCAAGGGACCAACCAAACACCACCCTTGTGCTGAAAACTTACAGCCTACATGTTGGCTAGTCACTGTGCAGAGGGAAAGACCAGGGCACTGAGCCCATTTATTTATACATAATGAAGGATTTTAATTAGGTTGTTGTGGGGGAATTGTGCACATCATCTGATCATAATTAATTTTCTTCTAGCAAACAAATATTTGTTTGCACCATTAAAAAAACCCCAAAACTTAACCTAAATGAGGCAACACAAGCCAAAACACACTGTGCAAGCAAGGTGGTGTCCAGATTTGATCGCTAAGCCTTCAAAAAGCAGCTGCCAATTACTATTAGATGGTCTTTGCATCAGAAGTTCACTTCCCAGAGAAAACAGTGAGTCCATGCAATATTAAGTATATATGATTGTGGAGGACTGTTTTTAAAAAAGATGGGTGGGTGAAATCTGCACTGAGTTGAGTGGACACCTCCAGACATGGCTAAGAGTGTCAATGCTCTCAGCAGAGTTAGCTGCCTCACTGGCAGGCTGACCAGGGAATACAGAGAGCAAATCATGTCCAAAGGTGGAGAGCTATGCTTTCTTGCTTTCCTTTTTTTTTTCCCCTGTAAAATGAGAATACAACTGACTTAGCTTCTGACATGTAAATCCAGCCAGCCACTTTCTTCCACAGTGGCTTTAATTTCATTATCCATGTACTTTAAATCAAGTTGTTACTGCCTGGGCAACTTCATTAAGAAAGTCTCCAAGGCACAGCGGCTGAAGGACCTGGCACGGCTGTGACCGGCCAGCGCAGCTGGGTCCTGAGCTCCCCACACAGCTGTGGCAGAGGGTCCCACTCCTCCAGGCTGGAGAGCTGCAGAGCCAGCCAGACACGGTGAGGGGCATGGGGAGAGCAGCTTCACAGCAAAATGTGAGGCAGGTGCAGGTAAGGGTGCTTGTCTCCAGGAATTTTATTCATGACTTAAAATTATGGTATATATCATCATATATACACACATACACACACATTATATTTTTATATATAGAGAGACACACATATATGTACAGACTATATCTTGGCCCAAGTGTGCTGTAATTTTGGTCACGTTTTTGGACAAGATATTTGTAAAAGCAGTGACAATTTTTTCCTCATTACCTTTTGTCTTTTATACTCTTCCCTTTTTTGAGGGGTCATAGTCCCAAAATCTGAAAAACATCAACCTGCACCAATCAGCCCTTCAATAAGTCATTTTTTGTCTTATTGAAACATTGACCCATGTATTGTTCTGACTTACAAATGTGATTTATATTTCTACCAAAGGTATGGTGTTGACAGTATCTCTTTAAGTTTATTACACTCCATTATGAAAATGTCAATAAAAATCACATTTGTTTTTTACCTAAGTATTTTAGTTTTAGTAGCTGTGATGTTGATATGTTCCCAGTGTGGAACACAAAGCTCAGCAGAGGCTGTTAATTTTTGAGTAAATACATACGCAAAATCTTATACGCTTCTCTAGGGCAATAAGAGCTCTCACCTACTTAGGTTGCATGTGACTGATGAATCCCACCATGTTTTCTTATTGCTACCAACCTGGATTCTCTTTGGGGAAGTCCTTGGTTGTGGAAGGGCTTGCGTCCATGCTTGCTGGATTCAAGAAGTCACCAGTGAAGGACACTTGATAAAGGTCCAATTGCAGATCTTTATGTGGCAATGACATCAGAGTAGTTTTTTGTATGCTAAGGGACCTGGCTCTTAAAAGTTCACTAGAAGATACAAAGCTACCTCAAAGCAGAAGGAATTTGCTGGGAAAAGCTTTTGATGAGATCTTTTAAAGGATGTAGAGGAGAGGAATCTATCTGACTTCTTAAACATACTTGGGGCATACCCTACGGATCTTCATTCAGGCAGTACCAGTGATTTCAGAGAAACTGCTTTGGAGAGCCAGGGGTTTGGTTTCCTCTACTTACCCAGCGCCCAAATAGAAAGGGAGAGAAAACAAACTTTTATGCTGTCTCCTTGTTGACTGATTGCTAAGACTTTATCTGTAGGATGAAACCAGACAGGACAGGATAGTAAGGACATCCAAGAAAGCATGGGTAAATGGGTGCAGCAGGGGAAATGCACATCTTCAGAGGAATCATCTGCCTCTCAGTCAGAAGCAGTATTTCAACCGTGGCTTGGATCTAGTCAGCAGTAAAATAAGTCCGTAAAGCAGTAAGAGGGGTCCAGGTCATCCACTGATGAGAGGATATAGATCCAAGGCATCTCCAGGAAGAGAACAGACAACAGAGGGAGCCTGGATCACTAAGCCGTGCTTCAACCGATGACCACAGTAAGGACACAGCCATGACCAGAGCTACTGGTCACTACCAAGGATAAAACCACTTAGCCCTAAACATGACTTCTGGCTTAAAAACAAAATGAGGAATCCATGTATGCCTTTAAAAACAGCAATATATTTGCCCACCATCAGGTTTCCTAACTTTGTTTTGTTTAAGGGCTAGTGGGCTAGTGATCGTGGCATCAAATCTGTGAAACGTTGCAAGTTAGGACAGAGCTGAAATCCAAAGACATTCAATTCACTGAAGAGAGGATTTTCAAATGCTCTACAGTCTACCATCAGAAGAAAATATACCCAATAGATGTCTCCTAGAGACTTTCAATTCCTTTTCTTTTTAATCCAAATAACTGTCATGTCCTCTGCATCCCATCTGACCGGAGGAAGGTACAAACTGCGCACCCAGAGATCGTAACACGCCTGTCAGCACCTGCAATATGGCTGCAACTGCAGATGTACAAAGTACTGCATTTTAAACTGAAGCATTTCTCTCAGTAGAGAAATCCTCTCCCAGCCTATGACTGTGACACACAAAGTTAAATTAAGATTAGAACAAAATCCGGGAGGATAATTTAAAATGAAAATCAAAAGGTTATAAAGCTAAATGCTTTTTCAGAGCCAGTGGTTGTCATAGTAACCACTTGTACAACTTTTTTTCTTGGAAACACAGAGTAAACACTTATTAAAGTGGGCCTCAGTGATACAGTAAATACATGAATTTATTACTATTTGCAGTCAGAGCCGGGTGAAGAAATCCAGGAGACACTATTTCAGAATTTGTTTTCTTTCTCAAACTAAAAGGTCCAATGATACAGTGTCATTCAACCAACCAAGGAGCTGGAGATGCATGTTTATTGTCTGTTTTGGCCCATCCCTGGGGCCATCCCTGGGGCCCTGCAGCTGCAGCTAAGCAACCAGCTTCATCTGGGTCAAACTCAAAGACATGGATAGTACACACTAGGCTATCGTGTTGTGAACAGTATGACATGATGTAGAGCTGCCATGGCAAATTTTATTTAAAGAAACACAGTTTCAAATTAGTCTCATTTTTCTGTACTAACTAGGTTGTGCTTTTTGTTTGCGGCCAAGCTGTACAAGTTAAATGTCTACTGGAAATAATAACACGTAATGTAAGCTGTGTTCTCTCCAGCCTTCAGCTGTATGCGACAAACCAACATCCCATTAAACAAGGTAACATTAAAATTATACATAAAGTATTCCAAAGTGAATAGTTTGGTTATGTTAACCCATGCACTTGAACTGCCGTAGGCATCTACAGTTTGAACTTTCAACGTATCAGGTGCTTTGGATCACTCCAAAAAAAAGAAGAATGTGCAGCCTCAGGACAAATTTGTTCAATAAAACACATGCAAATAGCAAATCCTTGATTGCACGTGAAAACACAGTAAAGTTAAATCATGTGAAGTCCTAATTTAGGTTTTAAAATAAAAAGATGAAAAATCTTAAAATCTTCTTTGAAAAGATGAAAAAACTTTTTAAAATATTTTTTAAAAATAAATTTGAAAAGTATGTCTGTACATTCACCCTTTCTTTATTAAGCAGCAGTACTTAATCATAAAGACATTCAGCATCTACCTTAGACCAACATGGACAAAGAAAACAAAGGTAACTGACTAAATTGAGTCGTAAAAGCAGGAGTCAAGTGCTGAACTCCTAGCTATATTTATTAGAAAAATATTGCTGATGTAAACTACGTACATATGACATCGGATCTAAAAAAGACAGTATCCTCATTGCAAACAACACGAAGTAGAACAGCTCTACCCTGAAAACACTGTAGTGCCTGCTATGGCTAGGAGGTTTTGGACATTTGACCTCATACCACTCTCCTCTTACTACTTATTTCTGTGAAGAAGCCTTTTCTTCAGCAAAATAGAGATGCACACAGCTTCACATCTAACTTATAGCCAGAGCTACAAAGTTACTGAAGGTAAGAGAAACGCCTATATGTTCAAGGTTTGTATTAGGGGAGCGAGATCTGAGCGTCTGTCCTACATCCCAATGATTGCAAAAATAGAGGAATGGTGTTGGAAGCAAGGCCTGGAAACCCAGTCTTCCCACCACAAACTGATTTTGTTCGTTAGGCTTGTCAGACTTCTGCCTATGCAGCTTTATGCTCTCTCTTGGAACAAATTCTCTGCACTGGGATGCTACTCCAAAAAAAAATTAATGAAGACTGTCTCAGCTTCAACATCCCAATTTCTTCCCCTGAAGGCTGGTTTGTGGGTTGTCCTGTGTCTCAACATTTTGGGAATGCAGACTGGTATTCCCTTAGGAGCTCAGGCAGGAGGCAACTGAGTATTTTACATCAGGATAACCTAGAGGGAATTATTTTTGTGGGAGAGGGGAAAACGGAACTTTATAGACATAAAATGTCAACAATAACTTCATTTTCTGAAGATCTCGACTTTGGGAAGTATTTAGTTTTCTCAACAACACCTACTAAACTAAGCCTTTCTGGGAGGCAGATAGAAAACACATTGGCTACATATATACTACTAAATCAAATGAGCGTGGGACTGTTTTCTGTCACTGCGTCCAACTGGCATGGAGCAGTCTACATCCATACTCCTAAATTCTCATCTTCCAAAACATGCTGGCGGCAGCCAAATTGCCTGTGATCTCTGAATGACCTTTGGCCTCTGGAAATCCTTACTGTACTCAGCAATTGTTTGGGATAGTGCTAGCTGGTCCAGGTCAAAACCATACTAGGAATCCTTCTAATAACTTAACAGTTGGATGACTGAGTTACGATGTCCAGCAGCATTCCCAAAAAAGTCTGATTTATTAATATCGATGCTGTCTTTTTAACTCTTCCCCAAACAGACACAAATGTAAGTCAGGAGTTAAGCAGACTGTCAGGACTGGGGTAGTTCTGGAAATGTAGACAATTAAATTCAATTAAATTTTCAGTTTGTAAGACAGAAATTTGGATTTTGGCATCCAGACTTCAACTAAGACTTCATCTAGGTATATGGTGCTAAATGATCTGACTCTGTAGTTTTAATATAGCAAATGTTTTCAGAATGACCAAATGAAAGCTTCTAGGCTCACTTTGCTTCATACACAGCATAATTTCCCTCTCATGAAACAAACAGCCGTACAGATGTTTCTCAGCTGCGTGAAACACAATATAAAATTTCTGCAGGAAACCAGAATTTGTTCTGGTTTTTCAGTCTGCATGAATTTTTCTACACAGCTCTATTTAGGACAAAATTTTAGTTTAAAGTATCTATTTCCCATTTATTGTTGGTTTGTGATATTACTATCTGTAACTCTTTGCACTGTTCCTTTCACTATTTATTCAGCTTTTAAATGTCTGAAAAAGAAACATTAAACTTGAGCCTGAATCATGATCTGCTAAAAAGGTCTCCCAATAAAATTTGTTAGATTTCTGATGGACGTGTGAATCTACTGTTGCAATGCCCACTGAGGATTCAGAAGTATAGAGCCTTAGGCTAGGTAGTGAATGTGTTATAAAAACAAAAGTAGCTGATGCATGAATATTAATTGAATGAATATTCAATTTGCAATTCAACAAATACCTTTGGAGAACTACAGCAGAGAAAAGCTGGTCTTTTCTTACCACAGCTCTTCTTCAGGACATGCCCAGTTGCTTTGCTGGTGGACACAGAAATTCTCCAGCTCACTTCACTCACCGACTGACTTACTGGCCCTATGAAGTAGGTTGTGATGCTTACTATGCTGTGAGTCTGTATAATAAACTCTGGGGTGCAAAACACTCACTTTCCTTCATTTCTAAGGCTTGTGTATGCTCTCAAATATGTGCTATACATAGAAATAAAGAGCCACGGGATTTTAAATCAGGTGAAAAAGTACTGGACTGGACAGGCCAAGTTCTTGTTGCACAGAACCATGGACCAAAAGATGTGTGGATGCCTGAAGGAGAAACAAACAAGGCCCAGGTGTCTCCACCAACACACACAAAAGTGACAAGGAAGGCAGGAAGCACCTGAGTCACCCTGGATGGAGGGAATCAGTGAAAGGAAAAAAAATGAGATTAGCAATCTCTCCTCTCAGTATGTATCATAGTTATCTAAGCCACAAGTAGAAGCTGCTAAAGTTTGTTCCTCACCTTTTTCCAGTTCTGCAAAGAGTAGTAGACTGTGCACTTTCTAATTCAAAGGACAAACCTGACTGCTTCAGCATTAGGTGCACAATAATAAAAAATAATTAGCATCTCTCTTCAACTTAGAGAAAAGTCAGCATCTGTACACTCTTTTGTACAGCTGAAGTAAAATCAACTTGGCAGGAGCCATGGGATAAATTAGACGTTAGAAAATAATCCAGATCTTCAAATTAGAGCTAGTCAGGATTTTGGTTTTTGACAAGACAATTTTTATGTGCACACATTGAAACATGCCGCTTCAGTTAAATCTAAGTATTCAGCAGAAACATCACAATTTGAACTACTTTTTCTAGTGGAAGAAAGAAAGATTCTCACCTGTTGAACAGTATTCCAAGTATGGATAAAGAAAGAGAGGTACACCTAACTTCAGAATAGTCAAAGCATTTGACAGGGTGCACGAAATTTCTAATTCATGTTCCTGGTCAGAAACAGGCAAAACTGGGTTTCTACATCTCACAGGAGTGCCCTAATTCCCGATCTGATCTACACTCGTTCTCTCACTGTTCATGAACCATTTCAAAGAGGATTTTTCTTGGGGAAGAAAAGGGCCTTTTTATCTATATACTTTTTACAAGATGAAAAAAAAAAATTCATACCCAGCTCCACTTCTGATCTCTACTTTTGCACACACTATACTGAACATTGCTACAATTGTTTGGAAAGCAACTCTTGAGCCCATGGAGGCAAATCATTGCTGTGGCCAAGAGCTGATCAGTGCAGGAAAGAAAGCGAGTAATCAGGAAGATCTGGTTACCACTCTTTGATTTTCCGCCAGCACTGGCTACAGAGGCAGCGTGTGTCAGTGCAGCCCTCAGGCTGGTCTAACCTACACCAGATGACAATGGTCTTATGGTGGCAAACTGCCAGCTGGAATTATCTGGAGCACAGTAGCACTCCAGTCTCATCCCCTCCAGCCTCTGGCATTATTATTGTATAGGCTGTGACTGGTAAGATTCAGAGCCGTGCCAACCTAATGTCTGCTAAAACCTCCCTTCTGCTGGGAAATTTTCACTTGGGCAGATACAACTGAATTCCTGAGGTACCGAGAGGCTAGCATATGGAATTGAATCTGTCCCAGTGTATTTTTGGTCTATCATCTTGTTAACTCCTCAGTTAAGAAAATCTTCTCAGCTGAAAAGAGCCCTGCTGTGGTGTCACATTGTGGTGATCCCACAGCTTTATAGTATGCTTTGCACTAGAACTCAATGTCACTGACACATCTCGAAGGGAGAGGTCACATCAAGAAGAGAATCAGCCAAGAAATCTGAAAAGATACAGCTTTCTTGGCACTAATGGAGCCAAGATTCGCAAAAAAGGCTGTTTCTGAAGACTAAAAGATAGCAACACTGCTGGTGATAACCGCCATGTCTTACACAACTGCTGCCATGGTTACAGAAAGTCCTGTTCAGAGAGAACATAGCAGAAGAAGACAGGGACTTAAATCAAGCTTTTATAAATGTGTGTGCATGTATATTTATAAAATGGCACAGTAAAAGCCTTTTACCCAACTAAGCCCCCCCAAAAAAAACTTGTTAAAATAATATATTTTCACCAAAAAAACCCACCTTCTATTTCTAGTCAGTATAAATGGGCAGTTCAGATAAGGCAGTAGGACTATAAACTAACTAAAATTAGCACACAGTTGCCATAAGTCTTTTCCTTTGATTCCTGAGCTTATCCTCTATGCTCTCAGCTACGACCATCAAAACAACCACCTTGTCCAGGAGATGTAGCAGGGAACTGATCATTAGAAGTTACGGCTCTGCCTTTCTTGCTGGCATGTCCTTCCTCAGGCAAACTGCTCAGCATCCATGCACTCCAGCATACTGGAGCATAGTGGAGACCACTTTTTAATTTCCTAGACCAAACCCTTCATTTCAGAGTCTAATTCTTGATGGTCAGCAGCACCAAATCACTCACCTATCACAAGGGTTTTAAAAGTCCACATTGAAACTCATTCAAATAGTCAGAGGCAAAATAATGCTTGATGCTTTCTGTACAACTAGTTCAAAGGAATATTAGACAACAATTTCTAGCTGGGTAAGAATAACAAAAACCTACACAGATGTCAGTTCAGGATAATTCTCATGTGACCTGCAACTCAACGCTGTTTAATTTTCTTAAGCATAAACCTTTGCTTTCATAGTAAAAACAAACACCAAAACCAATTTCTCCATCCTGCAGGCGGAGCACAAAAGGGTTATTAACTGGAAATAGCAGCAAACTTAGCTTCTGCTATACTTACATCTCTTTCTTTCTCACTCGGTTCTCAAATACACATGCTCATTGATCAAGGTTCTCCGGCAAGTTAAAGAAGCAACATATGCTCTTTCACAGAAAGGTGGATGAACTTCTGTGTAAAGTCCCCTCTAGGAGACAGTGGTTTTGAAGGCAGGACAAGCTAGTATTATCCTTCTTTGTCTGCAATAGGTAATTTAATGTTAGATGTTGAATTTAAAAGGCTACTCTTCTTTGTCATGAGCTTATATGTGGTTCTTATCACTGTGGTATCTGCTCCCTAAATTACCAGAAAAGAGTTTACTTTAATGCAACTGAATGAGAGACACAGATGTGAAAGAAAACAAGCCACCAGTTTTTGGTGTCAAAATTAAGACATTTATGGCCGATTTTTTTAACATATTAGGCATGGCCTAACTCTTCATATGTTGAAAGCACAGGGATTAGAAATTCCAATGACACATATGAGGACTCAACTTTTCTGCAAATCAGAGCTTATGCTCTCCAGTCAGACACAGAGAAAATGAGTCATACACATACAATAACTACATGCAAAGGACTGGGGATAAATGAAACTTCTACCATCTTATCCCTTTGTAGCAGATGAAAAAATAGAATCCAGTTCTTTACTGCAGCAGATAGACACCTTAATAATGCAAAAGTGCTTTAGTTTTGGCAGCCCTTTCAAACTTCTGCAAAATTTGGCCTTTTAGACAATCACTATTCAAGCCTGATTCATTTCCAGAGCAGCTCCACTCAATGTACTGAACTGACAGTGATCTTCTGGAAACAGGACTATAGACCGAGGTAAATTAAGGTTATCATAAAGCATACAGAAGAATAATGGATTAGAGTTCCACAGAAATATACTGGTATGCTATTTTTTATAATAGCTTGCCTTTACAATCTTAATACACTGGAGTTTGGAGTTTAGTTTGGCGGTTTATTTTTTTGCATTTGTTTCTCTTAAAGCTTGGGAAATCTGAAAAAAAAAAAAAAATCAAACCCAAAACAAACAAAAAACCAGATAAATCTCCTTATAAAAGCCCATATAGGCTTTACAGCAGAGCTGGCATCTTTGGTTGCTTGGCAAAAATCTCTGCTACCTGAAATAACTGTAAGTTAATGGAGTAACTGGGAGAAACAAAAGGCCACTACATTCTGTGTGCATCAGCCTCCAGTATGAATGAGAAGCATGCTTTGCATTCAGCAAATATCCTTGAAATTTAATGACACAGTGTAGTAACAGAATTTACTAAGTGCTAGAACTGCATGGAGAACATTCACATCACCCAGCCTTGGGCAGCTAGCCCAGTCAGCACGTTGTTCACCATTCAAAAATATGAAAGGGCCTTGAGAGATCATCTAGATTGTTCTTTGTCCTAAGACAAGATCAGCCATTATTTGTGCCTTCCTGATAGACAATCTAACCTGTCCTTGTAAGCTGCTAATTCTGTGAAAGCTTCACAACCTCCCAAGGCAGCCTAACGGTTCATAATTCGTAGTGTTAAAAGGTTTTCCTAATCCTTACTTGTATGGTCATCAGTCCAATTCAAGTCTATTTTAAATCATCATTTTAGTCCTACCTACAGTGGACGTAGATAAAAGACTCTTTCAGAGAGTGATTCAGAACAAGAGTCTAAGAACAGAGTTTAGAGAGACCTGCTTTGCAATATGGCCAGCTCAGATCAATGCCTAGTCATAGAGACAGACCTCATCAACTGGATTAGGAAGTTGGACTAGATGATTGTTGTGGGTTCCTTCTAACTAGAACTATTCTATTCTAATTATTTTTAAACACACATACTTCCCTTTAGGATAGAGCTGGTTGCTTGTCATGGCAAGAATGCGAATAAATTATATTTTCAGCACTGAAATATATAAAGCCCATGGCCAACTGAAAAGGAAAGAGCAGAGGGAAGTGGAAAAGGAAAGAAAAGCCAGTGGCACACAATGTTTTAATTAATAATACGTTGCTGGAACTGTGAAATCATGAGAAAAGTCAATATCCTTTACCTCATAATAAAAGTGGTTTTAAAGCCTTTTAATATTATTAAACTAACAGTTTCAAATGCTTTAAAACTCTATTACCCACTAGGCTGGAGATGTGAAAACTCACAGAGGAGTCTCTTTCAATAGCGGGCTGGCTGATGTGACAAAGAGTGTGACTCTCTTTTTTTAATTCTTGCGTTATGTTTTTAGTTGTTTTTTCTTTAATGGAAACCATGGGTAATGAGACATGTATAGCCTTGGGGAGAATTTACTCACTCACTTCAGCAGGAGTACTTTCTTGTTTGACTGAAATATACTAACTGTGGCCAAAATGGTTTCAATACACACCGCAAAAATTGAAAATATTTCATGAATAATGGCATGCTGGGACCACTACCTCACAGGGCTTTCAGGAAAATCGTGGTGGTCTTCTCACTTTGGCAGAAGAGAATCGGGGCCAAATCTTTGGAGAGGCTGCACTCTATTTAACACAAAGCCCAGGAAAGGAACAGAAGGTGGTACCATCTAACTATGGTAGCAGATTAAAATCCAAGCGTCTAAAGGCCTTCCATGCCAAATCAATAAAATGCTATTATACCTTTAATCTCATTGTCAAAATATAGTTGAATGGACTTTAGATTCCCAAAGCACTTGCAGTAACCATAGCTTTCCTAAAATTAATATCTCACCCTCATCAC
The DNA here is from genome assembly GCF_034619465.1 of Leptosomus discolor. Classification (NCBI taxonomy): domain Eukaryota; kingdom Metazoa; phylum Chordata; class Aves; order Leptosomiformes; family Leptosomidae; genus Leptosomus; species Leptosomus discolor. The sequence goes on from NC_141392.1 coordinate 68,365,416, forward strand.
CAGTTCCCCACACTCTAAAAAAGTTAACAATGTATTTATTTTGATGATGTTTTCTAAGGCCAACTTTTCCTTCATTTAAGTTTTCTTGTGAGGAAAAAAATATGAGATCATATCACTAGGGGCAGTTTTCGGTAAGTTTAAGACTTGCTCTGATCTCATTCTTTTACGCAGTGGCTGTCCTGTACGATGTCTAGACTGTTAAGTGATGTTTAGACTGTTAAGCAGTCCAAATACTGCTAAAATTCATGAGGGCTGTCCACTTCTGTTATGGAGAGAGACAAAGACCTTTATATCTGTATTCCAAAAGTCCTTTTTTCTACCCATAAAGTAACATTTTTCAAAGATCACCTTTTCCTTTGGTTACCATTAGGAAATAAAAAGCATCATTTTACTGGGCAAAGGAGAAAAACATGCATTCAAGTAACAGTTGATGAATACACTGCTAAAAATAAGCCTTCTGTTTGTTTTCAGTTGAGGACAATTTCGTGGTGTAGAAATACTTTTTAAAGTTTTCTCTTCTCACTGGGGAACTGATTTAATGACAACAAATTAGTGCTTCCAGATAAATCTCTTGTGTTTACAGCAGTATTTCTGCCTTACTTATTTTTTAACCGTTTAGTTTTATGTTCTCATAGACTTGTGGAAATTAGTTCTTGAAAAAGCTATTTCTTCACTTTTTCCATCTTGCAGGTCAGTGCCAGAATCTTCCTTATTTTATGGTTTAGAGAGCTTTGTTCAGGCTCTTTTTATATATCCCAAAGGATGGGTATCTACCACTTCTCTTGGAAAACTTTCTACAGCTTAATAGACTTCATTATTAGCAAAAAAATCCCGTAAATCAGCCTAATTTTTCTATGATACATTTAAATCTGCTATTCTTCTTAGTTACAGTGTCCTGGACCACTCTGCACAATCCCCCATCCTTCCTTTCTTTTTAACATCTTTCAAAATTCTTGGCTTAGTTCCCTGCCCTAACAACGGTTGTTACCTGTTCCTTGGGAGCAAACCGTTTTCTTGGCAGGAGACACCCAGGTAATGCTCGGTACATCCTGTTCACAGACATTTCACAACTTTTAAACAGCAGCTAATTTTTTTAAAGTTAGATGACATCATCCAATATTACACTGTGATAATTGATTATAGACAGACCCAAAAACTCAGGTTTGCAGAATGCTTACCTAGCAAAATGTGCTTTATATCTGTTTAGTTCTGCTAAGACGCCCGTGTTTGTTCAACCAGACTGTAAATCTCTGATAAAAAAACTGAGAGGTGCTACTTTGCCCTGCTCTTCCTCTCGGGTTCTTTCTCTGTGAAAGTACAAGACATGAGCATCACAAAGAGGACAGCTAAGCACGACTTTGCTCCTGTTCAAGATGTGTGTTTGCACAGTTTAAATAGTTGCTGTTTAAAACCACTGGCAGTGCTGAACCTGAGCAGCCAGAGAGGTGGTTATGGAACACCAGGCAGGACCATGAAGACACTATTTTTCCTCTCATCAGCAAAGCTAACACGTGAACAGAAAGGTAGAATAAACTATTCTCACCCTTAGAGATGGATATGGCAAGGTATATGTAAGATCAGAGAAAAGCAACTTTTATGGCATTTCTACTCTACACAATCTTAACTCCTGATAACTTAGCTTTGTCCAGTTTCAGCAGGAAATGTAACTCTGTAAAAATCAAGGTAGTTAAATTATTGCGTGAGATTTATCAATTTGAAAGATTGAACAACAAAGTTTTTGAAAACCTCCTGAAAGGCAGGTCAGAGGAAGCAGCTGGAAAGCTCCTACAGTGAATCAGTTGCTGGAGGAATAGGAAAAGGCTCTGCTGGTGGCAGATCTCCTCCAAGAACCTTCCCTTTCGCATCTACCCTCTCTTGGCTGCCAGTTGTGCCAAATGTCAGATGAACATTTCAACATGGTTGTTCTGTAACACAGGACTTGAAAGCCTCTGACAGGCATGGGGACAGTATCAAGCAGCCGGGAACAGGAACTTTTTGAAATGATAATAAAAAAGTTTAACTCATTATTGTTTGTGAAAATGACAATTGGTAAACAACTTAGAGACTAGCATCACTTACAAGGCCAATGTATTACTGAAAATGTCATCCATCTTCTAAAACTTAATTACCCTCATTGTATACATAACTGAGTAAAAGAGGTGTAGGAAGCAGGGTCTTCAGCACGAGTGTAACAACCAAATGCGCTCATTAGCTAAAGAGAACAAATACTTTTGAAAAAATCTCTGGTGAACTTACAAAAAAATTATTAGGGAGGGAAAAAAGGTGAAATCACAAGTTTATGTGGTATAAATAATTCCTATGAGAATCAAATTTCTATACGGACTTCCTATTCCACAAACCTTAAAAGGTTTAGCCATGTTCTCAAAGAAAGCACTACATTTTGTTCAGCTTTTCCTCAGGTCAAATTTTTTTCTTTCTGTCTTCTTGAGATTGAAAAAACCTCCAAGACAAATGAGGATACCAGCCCTTTTTGTCTCGCAAGTGCCGTTTGAGCAAATGAGATAAATATGCCGCCTATAAGCATAATTGTGGGGAAAGTCTTGCGATAAGACTCCATAGAACATTATTTCATGTTCATATAACTGGGACTCTACCCAACACTTATCATGATGTTTTTTCCTATAAATCTCAAAATCCTCAAGCAAGGATGATGACCACATACACGCAGCATTTGTATGGAAAAACTGAGCAAGAAAGTACTATAGTACTCTGGAAATAATTCCTCAATGTGTTGTTTCTTCCAATAATACCACTTGTTTACAGTGCACTGTGGCAAAGATTGCAGATTATGATTCTGTTAAATGTTTGGCTTACTGTATAGTTTTAAAACAAGTGGTTCTCTAGGATTATAAAATAGCAGTATGAACTGGAGGTAATAATGGACATAAAGTTTCACTTGGTTAATGAAGTACTTGGCTACATGCTTTTTTGCTGGAATAGCAAACATTCATAGTTTATGAATTTATGCAAGGATAGCTGCAGAGTTTGCAATGCATTTCTGCTGAGGAGATTAAATACTCAGTAAGTTTAAGTGTTTAGGTTCAGATCTTACACGATACATGGGTGTCTGCATTCCTACTTACACACTTAACCTATGTTTTGGCATCTTTGATGTTCTTCAGCTACTTAACTGCCGCTTAATCCAGGGAGGATCTAAATTTCTGCTGGTTTGTAGATGTGATAATGAGGCACAGCTGGTGGCTTGAAGCCCCTGCCATGCTCCAAGTGGAACAGGAACTTGATCCCAGGCTGCCTGGTCCCAGCCAAGAGCCCTGTTTGAGTGCTGTCACTGAGGAGCAGATCTTTCTCAGTCTATCCTGACAAATTTGCTGCATTTGTAGAAACACTTCCCCTGGGGAGAAGGATTGAATTCTGGTTCCACACTACTAGTATACACAGACAGTTTTCTTCACTTTTCAGAGACAGGAGAATTACCTTTCTGCATGTCCGGCTCCAAGAGAGGATAAAAATTCACTGGAGCAAGAGTCCTACCTCTGTCCTCTGCCTGGTATTTACCATCAGATATACATTCCCAAATTCTTTGGTAAAAGGAGTGGTAGTGACTGCACCTTTCACTACTTTCTGCTTTTGGCAGAGTCCTTTAGTGAAAACCCTTATTGTCAAGAGAAAACTGTGATCCTATTGAATTTACTGGCTGAACCCTTACAGCTCCAGAGCAGTGGACAAGAACTTCACTGGCTCAGAGTCCATAGCGCTGAATAAGCAAGCACACTGCCACCGGCAACGTCATGTTTCCTCTCCCTCTAAATCCAGGCCATAAAAGCAATAGCCAAGGTTTTAAACATTTGTTTGTTTGTTTCTTACAGCCATAAACAACTTGCAGAGCACCTAAACTGGCTGGAAACACAAACAAGGGACCACTGCTTATTTGAGACTAAAAGATAGACTTTCCCAACATCCCAAAGGGATGTTTCTGGCAGTATTTGAGTAAGATCCTGCACATGACCAGAAATGAGGACAACGGGTACTGGCTGCTTTTTGCTCCTTCATCTTTTATGGAAAAAATATTGTCTGTTTGAACATATTTTCATACAGTTTATCTTGGCTTATCCATCCAAGTTAAAAGAAAAAAAAAGGAATCAAATTTCAGGTTTGTGCTGGAATCATGAGTTGACATGCCATGTCCACCCAATTTCTGTGAGGGGCAGTTGGGACCTATTCTTGAAACCTATAGCTTGTAAGGATTTAAATGAATGATTAGCCAGAATTCTCAAGGAAAATAATTATTCGCTTTCCAAAATAGTTTGGTATCTTCATAAATGGGTGCTTATAGCATTGCACTGTGAATACTAATTTGGATATCCAAAGAGATGTCAGTAATGCTATTATACAAAAGTTCACTCTATACCTTTCATCCCTCTATTACTGCCATTTTATCTAATTTTACTCTGTTTAATTCTTCAGAATTCGTAAGCCACCAACATTCAGGTCTTTCTTTAGTATTAGCAAAAGAAAGACCTTGTTCTCTTCATCTCTAGGTATTACGCAACTCTATTTACTCTCCTAGAAGTAGGTTCTATACACTTGCAAATCTACCATCTCAAAAGGTTCACATACAGTAATAACATGTAAGTTCGACTTTCAGCAGAGTGTGCCCTATTTTTAAACAATGGATGTTAGCAGACAAAAACATGTTCTGAGTGAGAAGACAAAAACTGAATGACTTCACACACTACTTTAGGAGTCAAACTCTTAGAAATGAAACTAAGAATATCACAAAGATAATTTAGAAGAAAGTATATATTAATATTTGATATCGACTATCTACTTGTCAGACAAATCATCTCCTCTGTCTTTCTTTTTTTCATTCTTTACAAGGTGATCTCTTTCTACAGGAAAGATAACTCAGTTTCAGTCCTGCTCCTACACTACCTTTAAACCAAAGCAGAAGGGTGGAGCCTTGCTTTCAGAAACTGCAAGAAACAGAACTTCCTAGTATTTTTTTCTAAGCAATCTGTAATTCTTTCCTTGGTCTCACCATGAGTATAACCTCTATAAACATACCATAATATTAACTGAAGTAATTCAGGGACTTGGTTCCCAAATTTACTGGATTCCTGTCATGGTAGGGACCGACAATGACAAAAATATATGTAAGAAGACAGTCTTTATTAAGTTGCAAAGCCAAGATGGCCGAGATGGAGCAGCAGAAAAAACATACCCTTTTATAACCTTTCTTATCTGTCCACCTGTTCATGCACTAAGGCTGCTAAAATGATTCGCTCAATAGCTCTGTCCATTCACCTCTATTCACATACTGATTGGCTGGAGCTCCTACTGTATTTCCCACTTTATCTACTGTTCTCTTGCCAAGTTTCTGCTCTGTGGTATTTACTTGTTCAGTCTCTTCTTGCTCAGTCTCTTATCACTTCCTCAGACTTGTTTACAACATTCTTCATCCACTTCTTCTGTATACTGGAATGCTGTCAAGGTCAACTTCATCTTCCTCAGTCAGGCTATCCCCGACAGATTCCCATCAATCATATGCTGCTTGATGGTAACTGTGAGACTATTCACCTCTGGAGTGCTACCCAGAAACCAGTGGTAGCAAAATCAATTCCATCATTATAGACTATATGGTTCTATGTACATAGAACCTTATGAACTCCTTGTGTGACCTGATCATCACCTTCTGTGTCACCACAAAACTTAGTTCGGTAACTATTCACATTCACTGTTTTTGATACTAAATGTTTAAAGAGTTATCATTGCAAGAAGCTTTTTTTTTTTTTTATTACGCGTTACAATGCTGTGACATGGGTTTAGCTCATTTGCACAGAGCATACAGATTCACCTCATGCTTCTCTGTAGCTGGAGAACTGGATAGGATAGACAGTCATAAACCTCTGTACTAAAAAGGACTCAGCCTCTTGCAAAAAGCTGACAACTCAGCATTGCCCAGCTCAGACCATTCAAATACAGGACTTTATCTGTCATGAATGGGTGTGTACGGTGAGTGGTATATCACTACAAAGGCTAGAGACTATTCAGCTACTACACAGTCCTGCACAGTGCGATACTCAAACTTATCTGTTCATAAGATCACATACACCAATACAAAATTAGCACAGGCATTCACTATGATTAATTTACTGTGCTTTTGCCACTGTAGATTCAGGAGTTTCAGCAGCATGCTAGCTGAAGTAGCTCTTCTCCAGTTTCTTTCCTAACCCTACAAGTCCTTCTTATCCTGGCAGAGTATAGACTACAGCAGATCAGATATCTGGTCAGATTCAAAATAAATTAAAAAGAGGGAACTTCCCAAATAGGCATGAAACCTGTGGTTTAGAAGAGCTAACACACTGTCCAAGTGCACCTCTCCATAGCATTGCATTATCCTGCCAAGATGTACTACAGGCTTTCTCATTTACGGGATGGCAGGGCATGTTTTGGCTTCTGATATAATCAGACCAGTAGATGTGGCTACAAGAAACCGTACTGAAGATTAGTAATTCAATTCAAGTAACCAGGTGCTTTGCAATTTTCAGAGGAACACCAAACAGAAAAATCTTGACTAATTCAAATGATGCACAACGTAGCTTTTTAAAAGTGGGGGTGAAGTGTCTTTTTGTTGTTTATTCGTTTGTTTGAGTTTTTCCCCCTGGAATTCCATGGAAGTCCTCATGTAGAAGAATTTTCCACTTTTTATTCTTCAATTGAACAATAATTCATCAGCTAATCTTTACTGCATAGAAAACTGAATCCTATTTGGACCAGTTTGTTTTCTGTTGTAGAAGGAAAAGGCTATCATTTTACTTGTCTAAAGAAAGCTATAACTAGATGAGTAAAATCTGTGGAGGAAAAAGCAGATTAAATACTAGCATGCTGATGAAGTGATATCATCAGGACGAAATGATTATGTGGTCTCCTTGAATAGGTGCGCACCCAGCCACTACGACTCTTGCCATTTCCTCAAATTGACCCAAACGGCTCACATTGTTATGTCTGTGCTAATCTGCATGATCCTCCCTTGCATGCTGACTTTGCAAGGACAGCTGTATTTCTGCAATCAGTTGAAATGCTTCTTTTGAAAATGTGGTTATTCAATACATAGTTTTTAATGAGGTATTACTATAAGGGCTGTACTGTGCAGTCCCCCTAAGGATAAACTTACTCCAGATGAAAAGGATCATCTGGTTTAAAACGGTTAAAGTTGAATTTTTTTCTGATTTACTTTCAGCTAAGTATAACAGGAGATAAAATACTTACCCTTTTTAAAACAGGGCCTAATCCTGCAGTCTGCATAGTCTGATTGAAAGAGTTACATTTAGCTGAAAAATATGTATTTGCAAACTGTAGCAATAAATTCCAGAAAGGTAGGTTGAAAATTAGAACTGAAATGTTTGGAGATGCCTCACCCGATCAAGCCCCTAAGAATCTTGGTGTTGACTCATACCATATCTATCAGACCTACTAAAGGCCAGAATATGTGACTGTAAACATCAAGGGAAAGAATCTCCACATAAGATTTCTGTTCAAAAACACCAAAGCAACCCCATCATAACAGTATTATGACATGCCTCCTTTCGTCATGAAGCAGAACTGATAATTTCAATCAAATGAAAAATAACGTTCAAGGGGAAAATAACCCTCTTAGCCAACTTATTATTCTTATAACAAATCAAAAACATTTTTTAATTTTGTACAAAAATTGAAGCAGAGTTGCTCCTCATCACCAACTCCCTTTTCCACACTTCTTCTGCCCTCCCCTGACTTATATAAAACCTATGACATTAACTCACACCAGCTTTCTCTTTTTGTGCTTTCCTGCTCCTAAACTCCCTTAGGAAAGACTCAGGACACTGCTAGTTTCTTCTACTGTATGTTTCTTTCCCTTACATTAATAGTGCTGCCTCTAGAACCAAACAATAACTCTCATCCTTCTTTACTGGGTCCAATACCATCAATCCTGAAATACATTAGCAAACTTTTACTATTTCCTTGACCATTCTCCCACTATAAAATATCTGAATACTTCTGCAAAGAGTAGATTTACATATCATAAAGAACACAGTGTGCAAGTGGCCCAATTATTTTCTTACACCTGTTTGGCAGAAAGAGTTTGCATTGTATTTGAAAGGTAATGACTAGTGTATAACCCAAAGCTTTCCCTTCTCTCTGAAAAAATTACATGCTCAGTACATTGGAAAGATACAGCTTGACTTTCTTCCTTCAGGGAAATTGCATTTGATTCGATTATGGAAGTTTTTCAGAGGTGGGAAGGTTAAAAGAATTGTTTCAGTCTGCATTTATATGACCAGAGTTCCTGCTTCATACGTTTAAATAATTCTAAAAGGACAAAAATAATTATCTGAATAAAAAATCTATAATGATAGATATTTCCCAATATTTTATGATCCATTTCTTGTATGTCCACTAAAAAGTAATGTCAATGTAACGTCTTTAGGAAAGGACATTACAGCATTTTCCACTTGCTTCCAGCAATGCTTTTAATGCAGCTGCTCTTGCTATATCTAATATGTTTAGTCACAGTAGCCATGAAAACCTCAAATGGGTATAAGGTTTTGCAGCTTCAGCATATTACAAGTTTAGCAGTCTCTGGGAATGATGAGCCATCTACTTAATCTTTATGATAGTACACAAAGTCACAGAGTCTAAGATCAGATTTTTTTTTTTTTTCTCGGGTCAAACATTACTATTTTTATTAATATTTTAAAACCCAAAGAAACTGAATAGCATATCTCAATTTTGGTACAGCTTTAAGAATGGTAGATGATGGAATATCTTGCTTCACTTAAATACCTATGATTAAAACTATGTTTCTTAATGGGGCTTTTGCCTGAGTAAGCCAGATCAGATTCAGAATTAATATTTATTTCTTTCTTGTACTTTCCAGTACTCCACAGCAGTCAAGACAGACATACAAGCTTAAGTAAAGGACAAAAAGAAAACTTTTTACAGGGGATTATCAGATAAACTGATCTCTTCTGACTTGATATCCATCTCAATAATTCTGACCTGATATCCATCTCAAACTCTGATTAAAAGCTTTCAGGAATTCTAGCAGAGCCCTAAAATTGAATTTTTTAAGTAAAGCAAGATCCAGAGCTAGGTCCCAGCAATAAGAACATCCAGCTATCAATCCTTTGCATATCTTAAGGGAGAAAGAGAGAAAGGAAAAGAACCTTCATGCATTGAGATTTACTGAAAATATATGCTTTTCAAGTTTAATTTCATTAAAACACTTTTGCAAAACATTTTAGTTTGTGATTATCTCCTTCCTCTATCTTTATAGAAAAATAAGTCATCAAATGAAAATAATACAACAAAGAAATCAAATTACCTCATGGCTCTGTAGCATTTGCTTTATAACAAGAACATTTACCTAACTCCAAATGGACTGTTAGTTAAAATTTGAAAAACTGGATCAACAAACCTACTGGTCCACCTGGGATGAAGTGGAAATCAATTGAGAGAAATTCAGGTTGACACAAAAACGTTCCTTTTGCTTTGAAACAACCCAACCCAATCAAATTGGAAGTATAGGATTATATGGTCTTTTTAAAGAGAGAATTAAACTTACCAAAACAAATTAGAGCAGGAAAATATTTTGATAAAGACAGAATTCATGTAAGTTTTGAAATTAGTTTCATGCTACAAACTACAGTGTGAATGTGAGATCAATCAAAATAGCAAAAAGGCAAGTTGCATCACATTTACAGGAAGACGAAAGAAATTCGTAACATAGTTTACTCCACTGTAATTAATGTTTTGCTATGTCCAGACCATCCTTCCACCATTTCTTTTCTATATGCCATGCACATTTTACTTAAACAAATGTAGTCTAGACCCATCTTTAAAATGCTATGTTTGGGAAAATGCCACTTAACATACCCAAAAGATGACTTAGGCACTTCTCTGTTTTAGGAGCTAAGGCCTGAAAGCATTGGCATTTTAACCCAGTCTCTCAATACATGTAGGACAAGCTCCTCATATTTCTTCTCACAACAGACAATGTTCTTAGTACTCATAATACCTAGAAAGTGAAAAAAATATAACTAAATTCTTTTTAACACAAACATTTAGATAACCAGGTGTTAACACAAAATATGTAACAGCAAGATCCTCCAAATGAATCAGAAAATACCAAGCCGGATAATCTAACCAACCTAAAACTTAAAGTATGATTGAAAGTAGTGTGTTCAGTATAACAATCTGGTAAAAATGCATCTGACATGAAATTAAGAAAAAATGCCTAAGTCAGTTCATCTTTACAGAACCGTAAGACTCCTCCAGATATTTTGGATATATAATGAAAGAAAACCAGGACAGCATGGAACTATATTTAACAGAGGGGACTTAAAATAAAATTCACCCGTATGTAACTGAACAGAAGACAGCTTCCAGCACCTCTTATCGAAACCAAATCAGTTTTCCCTTTCTTGGCTTCAGAAGAGCAACTGTACTTCCCCACAGCTAGCACAATTAATTCATATTCCTCAGAGGAAGGATGAGAAATAGATTCAACAGGACTCACCTCTCTTCTAGACCATATCTTGCTTTAATTATGGTTCAATTCAGAAGCATATCCAAGTAACGTATCTTGGCAAAATGAAGACGTTTTACTCACTACAAAGGACTGTAAAAGGTTCTGGCACTCAAAAAATTCACTCGTGTCAGGAGATGAAAGGTTGGAAGTGCAGGAGTCAGGGTAAAGTCAGCCATCCTTTCCACAGAGTTTGTAATGAGTCTGACTTGGACATATTCCAGATTTCCTTAATAATATTAAATAATAACGTGGAGTAGCACTCTTTCCCTAACAAATGGCCAGTCATCACAGTTTGAAATTTAGAAAAACCAAACAAATCTGGTCAAGACTTTTTGGAGGGGGAGCAGACATAATCTCTGCTGCTTCATCTGAAAAGGTGAGGAAAGAAAGGGTAACTATGAAGACTGTACAGCCTAACGTTTCTGGGATAAGCAAGGGAAGTTTTTAACCTCTTCTACCATATTCTGGTTATCAGTCGGACTCAAAACACCATTCAGCAGATGAGAGTAACTACAGCAACAGCAGCTCACACCTCACCCTGTGCTAGGACCTTTGATGTGGGAAAGTAAGATAAGATGTACAGATCTGGTTGTTCTCCATGATCGGAATTTAACTCTTTTTGTGGATGCAGTGATATACAAGGACCTGAGTGAACTAGAGAAATAGATCAAGTATCTTTCACTTTGCTGCGTATAGCATAGAGCCTTTGGGACTCGACAATCTGCATTTGAACTCCACTCTTGCTCTTCTTTCAATTCAGAAGTTGTTTACAGTTCTCAGCTATGAGAATGAAAACACAGGACTGGGATCTGAGGCTGTATCTTGCCCGGAGTGACATTCAATGGGACACATCTTCTTATGCATACACATAGAAGAATACCCATATGTATATGTATTAGCATGTGTGTGTGTGTGTGTGTGTGAAAATTTCACTTTCTCTCCCAGAAAGGTTACAATATTTATGGATTTAAAAATAATGTTCTGGAAGATCTCTACAGCATTGTTTCTTGGTAGAAACAGTTCTCTAAATATTTCGCTCTTGAAAATTTATTGAATTAAGGATTGTCATTCTAACACACACCGAGACCAAATTGGTTGAAAAGGTTATGCACTAAACCCTTATCAAATCATGGATATATGCTGCCGCAAAATTGGCTATATGAAATCCTAGGAAATTCCAAAACAGTTTTTTCCCCTTGATATTAACTTAAGTAGCTTCTTTTAGATGGCTTATGATATGTTTTTGTAAAATACAGTGAACACTTTTTAAATGCACTAATTTTGCTTTACATAAGAGAACTGTGTGATCTTGGACAAAATAATTGGTATAAAAAATATTTAATAACACTTGAGTTTCTGATGATTTATGCTTTTTGAGGAATCCAGAAAAACAAGGAGGGAACCCAAGTGTATGTTTGTAGACTATGTCATTTTCAATTTATTAACAAGCAGGAAGGAAGAGAAAAAGGATTATATGTTCTCCTTCCCCCAGCCTCTTTCAGGAAGGCAAACTCCCAAAATGGTTGGAAAACTTCCAGAAGAGGAGTTGAGTTTTGTGTGTCTCTGAATTTGGGATGAAGCAACTGGCAGGGCTTTGTGCCAAAAAGGTGTTGGCTGCCATCATGGCCGTACCCGATGTGTGCTTAGAAGAACAGGAGAGTGTTTCTATTTATTTTCAGTTGTTTTCTTACTCCTTCATCTTTTGAAGAAATTCTTATAAAAACGTTTATCTTGTCATCATGTGTAAATTATGTAGTATATTTTCAGTATTAGAGGGTTATGTCCACCCCACTGTGGGTTATATATCAAGATTCCTGCAGCTGTTCTGAAAAGTATTTTACTCTGAAGATACTCCAAAGTTCTGGTTGACTTGAATTTGGAATAAGGATTTTGCCATTATGTGCTTTATGAGAGGGAGACTGGTAAATGTCTGGACTTTGGAACTGACTTTGTGATATTTGGACTGCACATACACATCATGTGGTGAATTAGCATGTGGTGTTCTTATGCAAACAATAAAAACAAAACAAAGAAAGAATTAAAAGTGCATTTAAGAAAATGAGTTTCAGCATATGACTAAAACAATCCCATAATAGCAACAACTTTGCGGTAAAGGTACATACTTGCCAAAAATATCTGCTAGTGTGGAAGCCTAGTGTCCAAAACACTCAATCTAGCAGTAGTACTGTTACTTAGTTAACACCAAGTATCATAGAGAAATTAAGTGCAGTCTAGAGACTGCACTTCAGAGCAAGATGCAGTAGCCAACTATTGGGGTAAAATCTTGCTCTCATTTTCAGCAGCAGAGATCACTTTGTAAGACTTCGGATTTATAACAGGCTAAGCAGGGAAAATTTGGTCCAGAATGTACCTTCATAGCAAAAAAAAAGATGTTAACAATCCTAAAAAGTAAAAATGATGAACATTATAAAAAGCTCACCTAAAAAGTTCTTTATCTCAGCCAGTTGCTAATTTCCCTGCAGCAACTGCAATGCGCAGTCAGCTGAGCCCCTAAGAAAATGTAATGCTTAAAGGCAGTGACAAGAATGGCTCTTATTCCTGAAGACAAATACACAGTTCTACATTTTTTAATAATGTCCCCTTAAATGTTAATAACTTCTGTTATTTACCTCAGTTGAACTGCGATTTGGATTCTACTGCAGAACAGATAACAGATAAACAGAGAGAGTAGCTTGCCTGTCTAAATCATAACCGAGGGCATAGTATCGTAAAGAAGTTATTGTCTGCAAAGTTTTAGCAGTTGGCTTCCTTTCAGATCAAACGGCTTCAGTTCTTAGAACCACTTATATTGGAGATTACATCTTTTCTTCCTGGACTTTTCCTAAGGGGAAGGGTTTTCCCCAATGCACTTAGTCAAATATTTCATCTACTACTTATGTTCTGTACAAATACAGTATTTCACTCCAAAAAAAAAACCCAACCTGAACTTCAGTAAGGCTGTATTATTTATTACACTTATAGAGTTCTGCAGCTAGAACTGATCAACTACTGCAAAATATTTTCCACAAGTGTTTAATTTAGATTTTTAAAAAGATACATATATTTCAGCTTAGCTTTTCCCAAGTTAATGAAATGAAGTTTATCATCAGAAATATGATTTAAGCAATTTAAGCACATTTCAGAAAATATTTACTGAAAAGCACATTTACATCTGTCTTCTGCAAGCTTCCAGTTAAGAATTATTACATATGTTCAATCAGGACAAAGAAACATAGCATGCAAACTAACTAGCTGATTACAGACTGTTGCCTTTCAAATGGCAATCAGCAAAAACAGACAGCTGATCAGTGAGCTACAAACCAAGACTCACTAAGAATATTCAACAAACAATCCTGAATGGCGAATACACTTGAAGAAACTGAATTATTCATCAACAATTCACAGTAAAGAAGGAAAATTTTGTGAATTATCTGCTCAAAAATGTTTTAGAGTACTGCAAGCTGTAAGAAAACCTTTAAATAAAATACACTTGCTTTCAAAGAAATATCATTAAAATGGATGGCTAATGACAAGAATTTCAGAGATACTACAAAATTCGATCAATCAGCACATGAGACTGTCTTATAGGGTTACAAAATGTAATTTCTTATCAGAGAAACCAAAAAAGATACCTGAAAATAAAAAATATGGAAACTGGATAAAAATTATTTTTTTCAGTTGGTCAGGATGCCTTCCTCTGTTATCTTGCTCTTTTACTGAACGGACATATTGTAATATATACGAGCCAACAATTCTAGCGCATGTTTGAATAATAGGTTACTGTGACCTAATAAGGATAATTTAAACAATTTTTGGCAAGTGTCCTAGATACAACATTGGATTCTTTTTTTCTTTTAGTAATAAGGAACAATTTCAAACAAGGATTTACACACAAAATTGCAACAGGGTTTTCAAACCCAAAGATTCAAAAACAATGTTATTTGTTAGATTTAAGCATGGCCAATAAGATTTGATCAATTTACACAAGCTCTTTATTTCTGGAAAACTGCATTCACAGTTTTTGGTCAATTTTTCAAATCTATCACCAAGCACTGTGTTAGAAAGAAAAAATTTATACATAGAAAAACGTGTATGAAAATAATAAATACGCTGTAAGTTACAGCAAGTCTATCATAGCAGCAGTTAGAGGGTTGTGCATGACGGATGGGTAGAACTGCTTCTTATTTGCCTAGTGCTAGAGCTTGAATCTCCATAATTAGTTTCTCTACTGGCTTCATACAAGCTCAAACAAGACTGGAGAGAGAATACATTAAACTAGTGAAAAGGTACAGTTTCAAATCAGTTTAGAAAGTCTGAAAAAAAAAAAAATTTTTGCTTACTTCTTAATCAGTTACCTCCTGCAATGCTTTGGTTACTAGATCTCCACAGTTAACAAGGTAGGAAGAACCTTGCTTCTTACTGTAAGGAAAACACCAGGAACGACCTCCCTCCCAGTTTAATTTTCCATAAGAAGCAGAATTTGCTTGTGTCTTTTATGAACCCTATCTCAGCCTTGAAATTCAGGGTGTGGGTATGTATATGAATAAAAAAGTGGAAACAGACAACAAATTTGACACTGCAATTCAGAAACATTCCCATGCCGGCTACTCCACTTACATGCTGAACATCTCCCAGAGAAAATGTTTTGATGTGTTTCTTTATATCCTCAAGAATGTCCTCCTCCAACAGTTCAAATGTCTCTGGTGTAGATTAGTTATGGATCTTTCATGCTGATGAGGTAATCCCCTTAATGTACTATACACCATAGGATATCCTCCTCCTCCGTTTCATGTTCTGACATTGCTAAAGGTCAGGAAAGTGTTTCATGTGGTGCTAGACCCTATTTAAATGGGAAATTACAAGAACAGACAGAAATTTATTTTTCTCCAGGTTTCCAAGGACAGTACAAGAAGCCTAGGTAAAAAAGGATTGTGAGCGCACCTTGTATTAAAAGTACAGTCATAGTTTCGCTCAAAATTTGATATTAACCGCTAAACATCTATTTCCAACATAGTGATTGGTAACACAGCGGTATCGATATAGTAAGATGAGATCCATATTGTAACTGCTAAGAAGTTTACTCATAGAAAACGTAGACTTCACATCAAACAGTAACAACATAAAAATAATTTATGTTGAATGCAAAAATTACTGCTCTAAACACATGACTTTTATTAAAAGTATACTTCCTCTGTAGCAGAGGCATGTAAAAATTAAATTAACTCAGAAATAAAGATATTTTGTTACACAAATTATGTCTCAAACATGGTTCACATTTCTTTCCATGAGGGATGCAGGCAAGAGTTAAACTTACTAAGCTCTAAAAATATTATACACAAGCTTTCTGACAAACATAATTTTACATGGAATTTGCAAGAGAAAACTTAAAAAAAAGGTGGTATTTCAGAAGTGTTTCTTTACTACTAGGACTATTTTGCTTGTTTGTGCAATAATTTCATGTTAGCTTTTTAACAAACTGATATTAGTACAATTTATGAAGTCCCAGTTGTGATACAGCTTTAAACCTTCAGTTTCTAATTTTTAGAAGTTTTCTCAAAAGAATATGTATTCTTCAGAAAAAAATTAAAGAAAATTAAACAAAATGTTTTTCAGTCAATAATTAACACACTACAGAAGAAATTAAATTGTCTTGTCTTCATGTTTACATTGGATCTGATGATCTCCTCTTTTTTGCTGACAAGAAGAAAAAAGGCTTCAGGTTTTTTTGGAGGGCGGGGAGCATTTCCACAATTTTTAAGCAAAAGCATTGCTAACAAAGGTTCATCTTGTGAATCGTCTCCTCAAAGGACCATCTAACCTCAATAAGGAACACAGAGCATTTGCTTCACCTACTCTTTCAATATTTAAAGCCTGGTACCTGTTGGTATTATTGCTTATGCTCCAGTGTAAATGTCCTGTAACGCTGCAACCATCCTCTCCTCTCCCTCTCTTCCCTTTACCATTGAATTAAGAGGAAAAAGAGGAACAGAAAATACTGGGAAGAAACTCTGATTAGTCTTCAAAATTAAGAATATTAGGAATGTTATGGAAACTGGAAGACTTCTCTGGAAGATGAGTCATAATTGGACTTTCATCCTTGAATAAGGGTATATATCAAAATTTTAGCAAAAAAAACCCACCTTTAAAATATCTATTAGCCTCTGTACTTAGGAAAAAAAAACCCAACAAACAAAAAACCAAACCAAGCAAACCTGAGCAAAATTTTAAAACAATGTAACAAACATCCTGTCCATTCTCAACCGCAGAATAGCCTCATATTTTAAATTGATGCGTTCTTCAGAGAATAAAACATAGCCCCAGGTAGTCTAAGTTCCACCCGGAGTTTTATACATTAGAAAATATCTAGAGTTTCTAAACTGTAAAAAAACCCCAAACCAACCAAAATCAACTAAATTTCTTAAAAGTTGTACACATAAAATTCAGTACATGCAGAAAAGTTCTTTACACATCAGAGCAAACATTTTAAACTACAGTTAGCAGAGACAAAATAATACCTTCTTGGTAAATCACTGAATTTCTAAGACTTCATTTTAGAGATACATGGCCTTCTGCTTCACCAGGAACTTCATCAAAAAAAAAAAAAAAGAGCCGTTGGAAGAGTCTTCCTTAGAAGAAAGGAATATCCAGCTTATCCCATCCTCTTCCCTTGAGTGAAACTGGTCTAGCCAGAAGTGGGAAAAAAACGTGTTTGCAGAAATATCCAAGGTACAATTCAGGGCAATACATCAACGTTTGTTTTGGAGAAGTTCAGTGTAATTAAGCATCCATTCTACCCAAGTAAAGATGATTTGGAAAGGTGTTTTCTTTTTATTTCCAGGAAAACCTTGCAAAAGATGCTACGTTCACGAAAATAACGTGCCAAAGTAAAACTGCTGTGCTTGCACTCATCCTGTGTTTTTAATATTGCCTATTCTTCCAACTCTTGGCTACAGTTGCACTGCCAGCTAGCTGTTTAGCAAATAAGAAAAGTTCAACATAAGGCATGGTAGCATGAAAAATAATATTAACAATAAAATTTCTTTGTGTTTGTAGGTACAAAATCATAGTACACTTAACATTTTCTCAAGCCAGTAAGTTATTCCATACCTCGTTCAGACTTAACTTCAAAAATCGCAGTCAACAAAAAGTATCATTAAACCCCACGTCCTACTTTCACAACCTCACAATGTTTGTGTTTAATCTATATCTACACAGAAATATTAAAGTGAACAGAGAAAAGTAAGCAATGATATTTCACAAATCTTATGTAAGGCCTAATAGCTCCTATGCTTGCTTTCTCCCTGAAGACTAATGTTTTTGGAGGACATTTAGTATTTTAATTTTACTCACTTTAGGATAGCCTAAAGCGTATTTTTGTGTATGGACTGCATAATAGAACTACATTAATGTCCATAAAAGCACAGAAAAACCTACAGAAAAGGTTAGAGTAATCTAGCATATTCTCCAGGGCAGACCTGCTATAGAATCATGTGGACAGACACCAAGCCCATTCCAGTACTGATGTCCAAAGAAATTCCCCCAGGCTGTTATAGATACAGCAGTGTGTCTCCCAAGACCTGGATATTTGCCCAAAGCAGATCCCTATTCTCATACCCATGGCTAACAGGAGAGCATATGCCACAGAGCCACGATAGCCGAGACCAGTGGAAGTGTCATATTCTGCCTTGATTGCAAGACTGAAGCTTTGTTCTGTACAGATATCTTCTGACACAGTGGATGTAAGCTAATTTCAGATCATTTGTCTGCAAGACATTGCACAAAACTGAAATAATACCAGCAATGGGGCTAGACTGTGGGGTTTTTCCTATTTGGAACCGTTCTCAGCCAACTGGTCCTTCTCTCCTTCCCATTTTATAACCTTCAGCCAAAGAGAGAAAAAGAAAGCTTCACCTAGCTGTTGATGGCTTCTTTGAAGCTTTTTCCTTAAACTCTCTTGAACTCAGTATACATTTCAAAGCCAACAGACTGCTGAAGGATTCTTGTACTAACTACAGCCCCTATTCATCAAGTTAACCATCTTTGGTAACTTTCCCTCCTTTCCACTAAAAAACAAACACCACCCCAATACCCAACCCCCCAAAATCCCACAAACCAACCCAAAAACATCCACAAGTAGTGGTGAAGAGGGATTCTTGTTCTTAATTCTTCAGCCACTTATATACATATACACACACTTACTAATCTATGACAAACATCTATGGATGAACAAACCATTGGTCATTTAAGTGAAAAAAGCATCATTGCCCAAATTCACATAAAGAATACTAATGTGCCTTCAAAGAAAATTGATAGTGAATCCATTCTTTTGGCAGCAGTAGATTTTTAAATGTTGTTGCTGCCCTAAAACAAAACTTCAGTATGCTTTCCAGTCTTATCCAGAAAAGGAGAAGGAAACAATAGGGAAAACAAAATCACAATGAATTACTGAAAAGCAGGTAAGTTAATTTACACATACTGTTATGTATTTTGCAAAATTCTAGTAAATATGGAAATGTTTCCCGTAAAGCTCTTAGACTAAGCAAGATTAACTTCTTTTGACCGCTTCTGATCTCAGTTTTCAAGGTTCATTCATATGAATTCATGGAAAAAACCTTCCAGAATAGGCAACAGGAAAAGTACCATCAAAATTAATTACCATGTGAAACTCTGATGACTATTTAGAAAGATATCCCATATCCCAGAAAACCTTAGTTAATCTGAAGATAAGGTTGAACAGACACAGCACTAACCTTATTGAAAAAAGTTTTAGAAGAGCATGTTACTTAAGAGAATATGAAAACTACTGCCCTCCTCCCCCAACCCTTTAAATTTGGAAAGTGTGGGAACCCACAATTAAACTTCAGTGTGAAAACAAATTGTGAAAGTACAGAAACACAGTTACGGTTAGCCAGACAATCATTTACTACGCTGTGCGCCTATCTTCCCCTTTTCCTTACTGCTCCGCCCTCTCATTTTTAAATTAGGGTCTTTGACTCATTTTTAATTGCTAACCAACCTTCGGAAATCAGTAATATTTAAACAGCTGACCTATTCTGGAAACAGCATTGTACACACAATCTTTTCTGAAGAGTGAAAACAAACTAGAGAATAAAGAATTTAAATATGTTTAAATGTAACCCACCATCAGCACGCTAACTTCAGCTTTTACCCTGTGAGTACCCTCCAACAGCTAGGGCTACAGGCTTGCCTGTACTAAGATTTCAGCTGTGCAATAGAATTTTAAAAACTGGCTTACACGTTAAATGTTTTCCTTTAACTGATTTATTTATAAAACTTGCGCAAATCTCATTAAAACTGATTTCAGTTATATAATCTAATCTGTGTGTGTACCTACTTGCTGAAGTTCAACAAATGAAAAAATTCACATTAGGCTGTCAATTTTAGAGGTTAGCACAAATACAATTAGACCAATTTAAACCTGATATAAGGGATCAGAATCTCCAGATAATCCAACCCTACTCCTTATTACATCTATTTGGAAGTGTTTGCCCTTTATAATTTTTCATTCAGGCCCTGTTCAATTGCCAAAATACATATCTTTCTGTGCTTTCTACACACTTTGGAAACAAAATAGGAGTGTCTGTTTCTGCAGAGCCTGACCTAGTGCTGGGAGGTTAAGAGCAAGCCATTCCTTGGTTTTATTTAACTGCTGCAATCACATTATTACTCAGTAGTAAGGCTGTGTCTACATTTCTTTCGTAAACCAGAAGTAATTTTAGGGCTATTTAGGCATTTTTCTATGCTCCACCAAGTTCTCCACGCACTGAAATCATTCCCCCAGGAAAGTGACCTTCTCAGTAAGAAACTTGATCGTATGGGTATCAAATGACCTGAAAAGATCTTTCAGCAGTTTGGTCAGGATAACATTAATAATCCAGCCCACAGGAGAATATTATGTACCAAAGCCCGTGTGAATTTGACGAGTGTGCACTGCAAAGGAACTGACATGCCCCCAACGTTGTTCCCCAAACAGTAAATCAACGAATTCCGACCAACGTCTCCAGAACCACGAGCTGTCAGGTGGAAAGACTCTTCACCAACTTCCTCCAAAAGCTGCAATTCTGTATTTAGCATAAAATGTTGTCAGCATCTTCTCACCCTAGAACTGAAACTACTCAAACATGTAAGAAATTTGTTCTATTGTGCTCTTTTATCATATCCAAGTAGGTACCAGAGCAGCTACAAGTACCACACTACCAAAACATATCAAGGAATCTACATTCCAATACATAATAGTACATTGAACTGAAAAACTGCTACACACAGTGCTTTGAAACAGTCTGAAGAACTTAAATTTGACATATAAGTTACAGCTCTGGAAAACGGAATTTTGTTTTACTGTAATCAGCACTTTTGTTTGAAATATAACTCACACCTCCTAAATATATACTCATAAGTCACCTCAAAACCCTATGTATTTATAGGAGTTACAATGCCCTATCATTAGTTGTTCTAAGCTGATAAAAGACTAATGGAATGTCAAGTCAGCAATTCAACCAATACAAGCTATATGTTTTATAGTCAAGGCTGCCATAAGAGCAATGTCCTGTACAAAAACCTCCTACATAAAATTGCCCGTGGAAGACACCAGTTTCTGAAAACGAGGCTATGTTGTAAAAATAACTGTAGACCTATAGCTAAGGAAACTACCTGATGCTGAAACATTGAGCTTTGAAAAAAGAAAAATCTTCGAGACCCAGCAAAGCCTCGCATATCTAACTTTCACCCTCTCAGCATGGATCAGCAGAATGACCTTTCTTGATGCGAATGGGATTTTTTTTTTTAAAAAAAAAAAACATTAATTGCCCTACATATGTCAGTAGTGCAGGCTCAGTAGTCTTCAAAAGATTATCCGGAAGTGTCACCACCTATAGTATACTTTTTAGCAGGAATAAACAGAGTATTTTCTCTAATGGGAAGTTACTGCAGGGAAGAGTAAGACAAGTTTTTGCTCTATCCCCACCTTATGGCTAGAAAAAGAATTTTCCTATTACAGCATACATATTTCTGAATTTTTTTCCTTTACTGTATCACTATAGCCAGAGAGTATTTACTATTTGTATCATGCAAATTAAGATTCTTTTTAGCAACCATGCATTCCTCCACATATAAGCACAATGAAACTCCAAGGCAGAAATCTCTCTAGCACCTGTGTTGATTTTCTGAATCAAAACAGCGGACTTAATGATCCAACGTAACTTCAGATAGAAAAGTGATTATTTGGGCCCTGATCCACAAAAGTATACAAGTTCATGTATTCCTTTTGACTCCATTAGGAGTTAAACAGCTAGATCTCTCCATAGATATAACCTTCACTGACACATCATTCTTAACATTCTCACTTTTTTAAACAGTTTTAAACCTAGTAATGAGGTGACTCATATCACTCAAAATATTAAACTTACATGCCCTACCAATTAAGACAAAGGTATGCATGAACCTAGTTTTAAAGCTTTCACATTTATCCTCTCTTCTCTTGTGAGCAAAACGATGTGACCAAGAGAGCTAGAACAGTGCATACTGCTCATGAGAAGAGGTACTCAAGCTGGCAAAGAGCAGACCCTCTTTCATCAGTCACTCCATACATGGGATGAAACAAAAACAGCAGCAGCACCACCCCACAAGGGAAAACACTCTCTTCCCTCAGTCACCTTGCTTATCAATCAACATTCTTCTTCTTTTGTGCCTTAATCACCTGTGATACCACTCATTGGCCCAGGGACTAACATTAGCTACGTGAAATCCTGAAAACCAAGACAAGGGCCACCACAAGTACTTTTGCCAAATTCTTCTATTTTTTCATTTTGACTTTTTCCTCATTTATTGATTGTCATAGTGAAAGGGCAGGGTAGGACATGAAACAGAAGAACACTGGGAAAGCTGCAAAGAGAGGAAAGAGAATGGAAAAACTGGATAATGTCTTAGTGTGCCTTTAATTTTTTAGGCCTTCTATCCTGCTTTCCTGAGGAAACAAAAAAGTCATAATTGTATTGTCTGAGCACCTCTCCTTCCCAAAATCTCTTGAATTTTACCTTTAAAACCAGAGGAAATTCAACAGAGAGTTGATAGGCTCAACCATTTCTGAATCCTAAATTTCTCAAGTTTTCATGAAAACAGTTGAGTAGAAGAAACACCTTATTAATGCTTTAGCATGGCTCTTGCCTCAATAATCCTTGCCTTTTTCCTCCTAATGGCAGAGAATCAACACAGGAATTCAAATAAGAGAACCCAACTTCATTAGGCCTTCTACCACAGATCTAGTTTAAAAAGATATTTTCTAGAACTACGTGCTTCGATGTTTTGTGATAAAATAGAGATTTGACAGAAAATAGATTATATTCTCCAAGGTTATATTAGTTGGAAGTGTTCATGAGTATTTAGGTAACACTGCTGTAAGAGTTTTGATTTTAAGAATCCAGTAAGGAGTACCAGGTAGAGAAGAGACCCTATGCATATACACAAAGGAGTACAGAAGAGCTGCCAAATATGAATATAATTAACCTTATGATGAACATTCAAGAAGAAAATACTAGAAAAACATAACAGCATTGTATATTTCTGAATGCTTTAACCACACTGCATCAACCACATCAATTTTCAGAAGGCATTTATTTAAAGTTTAAGAGTGAAACCTGAATGCCTGCCAAGCTATTTGGGTCTTCTGAATACCTGCCTGCTTCAGCTATCACAAAACATTCAGAAAGTACTGGCAACCTAGTGATAGGACACTCTCTGACTCAACTTCTCAGGGCTTAGAGGAAAAAGTCCCTCTCCTATTAAAGAAAGGGACCTTCTTAGCCATGAATACAGGCCAAAACCACTGTATAAAATGTTTTAGAAGAATGCTGGTGGCTGGTTTTAACCCTTCCTTGCCTCCCTTCCCCAATGGTAGCTGATCATCCATCTACTACACGAGAAAGAGCACATTTCACTAAGCTTAGAGCAGATCTTGCTCCTAGTCAACTCAAAAAAAGAAACGCTTAAAGCAGACGTCACAAGTTCCAAAAGAAGCTACAGCACCCAAACAACTGTACAATGAGGAAAGGGAATGTGGTTATATAAGACTATAAGAATATACTTCCAGGAAAAAATAAGAGAAAATATCTCTAAATAAGGAAAATCTAATGTTGCAATAATATCGTTAAATCACATACAGTAATTATAAAGAAAAACATAAATACCTAGTCAGATCTCCTTACTCCTGAGAACGCATTTCAGATTATTAGGTCCAAACATCCTCTACACATGTTTGTTCTCAGCTGTCTTTGTGGATTCCAAGGGAGTAAGAGAAGAAAATGTAGAATAAGGAATCTAGTCAACCTTACAAGAAGTAGACTGAACTAAGCCCTATACGTTAAGTAAAGCAGAAGTCATCCGTTGTTTCTGCATACTGTAAAAGGACGACTTTTAAAAATCCTGTACAACCTGTGAAAAGTACATAGACATAATACGAAACATGAAGTTCTGGCACTGCTTCAGTTTCCTTAGACTACGAAAATATTCATAAAATGCAATTTTTTTTTCTTTGCTGAGCTTCTGGAATATACTCAGTAACATGTTAAACAAAATTAAAACACTCAATACATAACATTTTCAAAAATTCTTTATTTCAAGAATAGCTCACTGTGCATATGAAGGATCAGCTACCACATAATCCAAAAAACTCTATTATCAGCTCAAATCGTAAGATGCAAATATATCTCTATTAAAGGATTTATTAAGCAGTGTTCTGCAATTCCACAGATTATGAATAGAATACGATTTTAATTTAAGAAGATATTTTTATATAATATACATTTCCAGACTTCCGGCAGGTTAGGATAACACTCATACGGGGGGGGGGGGGGGGGGGGGAAGGAAGTACCTTGGCACTCATGCCAATTTATCGTCACTACTTGTACAGGATCTAACCCAAAAAGCATCAGCTGTGCCGGATCTTTTCTTTTCCATAACGTGCATCTGTCCATCAACTGAATGGGAGACCACCAACTTGTGTCATATACCACATCAAACAACAGGCCAGCTTAACAGCTCAGAGAATGATTTAGAAATACAAAATAGGTATCCTTTCCCAGAACACTGAAGTTTTAGCCTACTTTTCAGTCATTTAAAAAATATTGAGACATTTACAAATAAATTAAAGGCAAGGTATTTAATACACTAGTTTCTACAGCGATTGTTCTGAAAGCCAGGATCTTGTTTAGCTAGTAAATCTGCTTTGAACTGCATAATCTGTAATGGACTTAGTGAAACCTGCATTTTTACTATTGTTCTCCTTTAAAAAGTTTCACACTTCTTATAATAAATGCCACATCGTACCCAAAGAGTGACTATGATATAGGCATTCCTCCATTATTATGGAAGAAATAAGGTACATCAAAAGTTGTAAATGACAAGTGACACGCATTTTAAAATTACGCATGAAGTGTATGAAAATATACTTGCTAAAATTCTTTTTTTTTTTTTTTTTTTTTTAAGAAACAACAAGATATTCAGAGTCAGGAGACAGACATCAATAAAAATAAATACTTCCACAAGTGCAAAAGCTGGCTCACAGAATTTCACGTTAGTAAGAAAACACAGAAAAACATGCTTTGAAATTCCAGTGGTCTGTTTTCTAGCCTCTGCTTTTCTTTAAAATAACCTGCAAAAAGAAAAAAGTATATTTATCACTGCTTTTATCACTACAATCCAGGCAGCAGCAAGATATCCAAAATGCTAGGCTACTCAGACCAAAGGTCCCCTAGCCAAACAATCTGTTTCCAGGAGTAGAGTCACCAAGGGTGAAAGTCTAGGGAAAAGGTTAGAAATAAAGCAAAAGCATATAGAAAAATTCCGTAACAGAATTATTTTTTTAATAAGAACATTCATAACCAAGATTTCTGTAAAATAAAAGGCTTATTTTAAAAATGAATGCTGAGAAATGCCAATAGCGCTCTCAAGCCCTCAGCAGATTCCTTGAAGCTCTTACTCCAGCTTAGACAAAAAGAAAAAATAAATTTGCAATTATACAGCTACTATGCTCAATTTTTGTTTGCAATGCCTTATTTCTCTCTATATCAAGAGGGCCCAGACCTTTGGAAGGACATTTTTTGGTTTGGAATTTAAGTTGAAAAATGAACTTCAAAGCCCAAGTGGGACCATTTAAGTGTTAACATTATTAAAATAACGGCAATTTTTCCTTTCTTCTCATCTTAAAAAAAATAAATAAATGGAGCACAAAAATGTTCAAATAATGTTAAGATTGCAGTTAAAAAGAAATTACAAATGCGTAAGATTCCAACTGTAACATTCACTTGGCTACCCTACACATCCTGTATGTATTTCTGTTACTATAGCAATAGAAAGTATCAAACTAAACATTTCACCAGAGGGGAAAAAAAGTACTGCAGATAAACAGAAGCCACAGGACCCATATATCAGATAGCACTGAGTTTTGCCTAATTTGCCCAGCAGTAGTAGATGGTTGAACAGATAAACTCAACAAACTAAAGAGACCGAGTTCCTTCATGAAACCTAGGTAAAGCAGAGACATCCTAGCGAGTGAAATGAGCTACAGAATACAAAAGGATTTCAGTCACACTTCGACACTTCTTTAACTCTTTCCAGAGAGAGGAAGCTGCGCAACATCATTCCCTTTCCCTTCTCTTGCACGGACACAAAACTCACCGTGCTCTGTAACATAAAGTGTTCCTGCTTCACAGATACTCACGCAGCAACCTCTGTTATGCCGAACTACCCATACAGCAACCCACAGTTTAATCCTCCCTTAGTTCTTCCCTTGCCGAACACAAGATCACACAAAGTATCTGTTTGTTCAAGTAGAATCTGCACAGTGCTGTGAAAAATCTACTTCAAACATCTTTCAAACTGAGCAGGTAAGAACTGAAGGTGTAAGAAAAATATCTGAACCTCTTTGAACTATTTCTCACTCGTTCCATGAAGCCTCATTTATACTACTGTAGATAAGACAGCATGCTTCCCTGACACAGTATCATCTGAAACAAAGATCCTTCAACTTTCGAATTTGCTCCCGTTCCCTGGGCTTTCAGCCCATGGGTTCTTGCCGGTAGACTGCTGTATATACTTATCCACATATTGAAACTATGAATTTAAACATGGAATAATCAAGAAAAAATAGGGCTGTATTTAACAGGGCAAGGAGAGTTAACTTGATGTCTTGCTAACAGTAAATTATGCCAATGATGGATCAGAGAACATTATGTTTCTGCAGGTTTTGGATAAATAAAAACATACCAACACTAACACAGAAAACTTTTGTATATGCTGTCATAATACATTTTTCATTAAACAAAGAAGAAAAACAACAAAAATGCTTTATTACCTTTGCTGCAGCTATAGTGTGCTCAGGTTTAATTATTTTACTTTTGTTCTCAAAAGCATTTGTCCTGGCTTCTTCTGCTAGCCGATGGAGAAACAGTAAGAAGTTCAAATGCACCTTTAAAAGAGAGAGAAGAAAAAAAAAAAATAAATCAAGGACTCAAACTCTTTAGGCACGGGGATTTTTTAGAGGTTCATTGTTTGAGACAGAGGATTTGGATATTAAGCTCCTTCCAAATTCCTGAAAGGTGTTCTCAGGAAAACAAAGTACCACTCAGTTCAGGTCTTAATAAAGTCCCAAGACATTCCTTACTGAAAGACTCTTGTAAGAATAGTTTAAATTTAGTATAATTAAGGCATAAAAGTACTCTAGAAATGATCATACAAACAACTGATCTAACAGAAATCAAATCTGATTTTAATTGAAAGGGTTTTATAATACAATGTAAACACAAATATCAGAGAATGAGAACGAACTTTTTGCTTACTAGCAAATACAGTCAGTGTTCAGTGACTACAACAGCCAGACTTTTAACGAACAGCAAATTCATCCCTGCCTTATCATCAAATGGACCACAGACAAGTTCAAGGACTTCTGCCCCTTTCCAGTGCAAAGGAGCATTGACATTAATTTCTCCAGAACAAGAAATTCTCCACTGTCAGGAGGTTCCGTCCATTTTTTCCCAGCTCATCACTTACTTAACCTCTTTACATGAGAAGAAGTGGTAGGGCAGTATTCCGTTTAATACAGAACACTGCTCTGCTGGTACAGAAGCAGCAAAAATTTCAGCAGCCAAGGAACTGCTCCAACCTGGACTGAAAACTGCCAGCCAAAAGCACCCCTGTGTAATAAGGTACCTATAACACAAACCTCTAGCATTATACAGACATTATGTGAACTATTTTAATGGTCCAACCTGGAAATTGGTAATTGCACCTTCTGTAAATT
Organism: Leptosomus discolor; assembly: GCF_034619465.1. Taxonomy (NCBI): domain Eukaryota; kingdom Metazoa; phylum Chordata; class Aves; order Leptosomiformes; family Leptosomidae; genus Leptosomus; species Leptosomus discolor. The sequence continues at coordinate 68,393,279 of NC_141392.1, forward strand.
AAACTTTCAAACAATATTAACTTTGCTATGTAAAGTGTACAGAAATAGTTTTTCAATCAAGAGCTCAGAAAAAATATTACTGAAATATATGAAAATTTTATTTATACGAATTAGGTGACACACTTATTCTGCCATACCTGATCTGCAAAGCCTAGAAAGATATAACAAGGAAAGTTACAAGTTAGCGTTTATAGGAAATACTTTGGCAGTGGGTTTGCAGCACAAAGAATCTGTTAGAAGACAGGCATTTCAGTGCTCATATGACATGCAATTTAAGGGTTTTTTTTCTTTTAAACTCCTGATCTAAATGAAGCCAGTGTGCAATAGATAAACTTATATGCTATTTGGCATCATTTGGAAGCATCTACTACACAAAAAAACAGATCTTCTTGTAGATTTATTTAGCAAAATATCAAAGCAGTTTTCAAACCAGTCTTTAGTTACTCACACAGAAATAATTTCAGACATAATCAAGCAGTGGCACTAAAACAGTGTTCAACATTAGAATTCTCGTTATTAGACTTATCAACATGGAGATTAGATTTCTGGAAACAACCTGGGGAGAAGAGGGAGGCGGAACAAAAGCTTCCATACTTGCAAGTCCTCCTGCTGAGATACCTAAAGGCAAAAGCGTTCACTTTAAAACTGCATATTCTCTCAGAATCACTCTACCTTTATTTTCCTATTTTCAAAGTGAATTGCTGCATGTGGAGAAGCTTCCCCTGAACTCCTATAGTTTTAAATATAGTCACATAACTAAAATCAGAACACTCCACAATAGAGCACACATGCTAATAAATATTCCAGATTATTCAAGGCAATTGAGAAAGGCTAATGAAAGGCAGACTGACTGAATACCATGACTGGGACAGCTACTGACAACACCTAAGTGATACCACATTTGTTTAAAGACACTGCTTTACTATGTATTAGATTATTGTCCCTCTGCACAAAATTTAAATAGTTTTGAACTACTTATGAAAACCACCTTACACAACAGAATGTTTATTTCCCATAAAAGAAAGGTTGTAAAGTTTTAAGAACACATGTAAAAACTCACAACGCTGCTTGCAGAGCAACTTCCACACACCTGTTCAACAGAAGTAATGAACAGCAGGGACAAGCGCCGTAATTTTGTTTTGCTGCCATACCTTCAGAACAATTCTTTAAACTGATATTTTGCCTTTAGCGTACATTGTTCACCATTCTATGCCGTTAGTGAAGAAACAAGGGGTCATTCAATGCAATACTTTAAGCTTTTTCTGCAATGTAAATACAAACCTGCCGTTCTAGCATACAAAAAGCAGCTGAGTTCCTGCTTTTCTTCTATAATTCCAAGCTAGAACAAAGTTTGCAGCTTTTTCTCAGACCATTGGGCGGGGGGGGGTGGGAATATCTGAACTTCAGCACTAAAATCTTTACCTCTTATTTTCAAAAAGGTAAATAATTGGGTTCTAAGAGTACTAGAAAAACCTTAAACATTATTCCTATCTCTGAGTGAAAAGACATTATCACACTCCTCCAAAAAAAAACAAGCTTCTTGAGAAAGTTTGATGAAATTTGTTAGCTACACTGTGCACAGAGAAAGATATTAACACTTAGGAAATAGGTTCTGACAAAGCTTCACATTTCAAAGACAGACTTGATCATAAGAATCTGATAAGAAGAAACTCCATTCAGTTATTTAACAAAATTGTCTGAATTCTTACGTCTTTCAAACTTGTTATTAACGATCATGTAAGAAGACAGTGGTTTAATTGAGGAAAAATAATTGCTGAACATCAGGAAAACAATCTGTGTCATAAGCCAGGCAGGCAGACCTCCTCACTGGACTGGCTAAGTACCACAGAAGATTCAAACATAACGCACGGATTGTTCAGGAAGATAGACCAGAACCAAACTAGCCAATTCTCATATTCTCCTGCAGAAGACAAAAGCACTCTGCTCACAATATGTATGGTTTCATCTTGTTAAGACAGCTACTATATAAATTGCTAGAGCATGCAATCTAATCACTCTTACTAAGGTTTGTAGGGAATAACAGAGAGACTAAAAAAAATATACTCTCAAAACTTGTTACTTATTAACTACAGGACTAAGCTTAAACTCCTCCACTCATTTTTTTTTTTTTTTTTGATAAAGCGAAACTCCAGCTGTAGTGATTATTTATTCATATAAAGAGCTAAAGAGCTCTTAGCCATGAGCCTAGTTGAAGAACATCATGGACAATCACCACCTGTGGACATTCCTGTTTTACAGTAAAATAAAAAAGCCAAGCCTCCTAACATTAAAGGCCATTTAATTTGACATCACCAGAAGAGATAACCCAAATCTCCACCACACTATTAAAATTCATTCTCATCTCATCCTTTGTGTTGCCATGAGGATTTGCATAGCCATCTTTTAAGCTTGATCAGATTCTTGCTCAGTAGTCTCAGTCAATTCAATTCACTGCTTGGCTTTGCAGCCCACAGAACACCAGTACCAGGACAAAGAAGAGAAGGGAAATAATGGTCAAGATTTGGAGGGATGTCCCACATACCCCTTTTCAGACAGTCACACTACCTTGAAGCCAAATTAACATGACCATGGAAACAGACCAACTTACTAATGACTACAGAAAAATTTATTAGTGATTATGTAAATTTGATTAATTGACTGTTGCATTGCACTGAGTAAGCTTTGAGCAGGTCTGAGCATAAGTAGCAAGGGGCCAAGTCCTTAGTTCACAAAATACTCTGAAGATAGCAAAAGAAATAGGAAAAGAACATCTTTTTATTAGACCAATTAGAAAAATACGTACTGTTTACGTTCAAATGTAAATCTTCTCACGTAATTACCATATTAATCCATTATATTACCATGTATTACCATATTCATCCCATTATGTTATTTTAAATTTCATGTATTTACATTTAGCTTCATATATCCCAATATGAACCTTCAAGAATCTGCAAGAATCTGCAAGACACAACTTACATACACATATAAAACATGGACTTACAATTCAAGTCAGGGACCACACTAGTACATAGCATGCATTGATGCTCCAAGAAGCACACACATTTGAAAACAAGAGGGCACAACAGTCAAGCAAGTTAAGCCTATAAAGTCACTTCAAATAATATTTTTTATGCACAAATTGTTTTTTCAATATGGCAGCTACCAGAAGCTCTCCTGAGGTCAGGTTTCCTCATCGTAGTCGAGTAATTTCTTGGTGAGACAAACCCTTCCTGTACCACAAATCCCCTAGTGCAGGTCAGAAGGAATCCAGATTGTTGGCCTCAGTTTTCTGAAACTTGTTCGATATGGCTCTGTTATCCCTACACCCTTATGGCAGGTGTTTCTATGAACAGGATCCCAACACCTTATTCTCCTCATTAGATTGCTAACCAGACTTGTCACTCCTTAGTTTGGGACAAAGATTACTCAGATGGTCTTCTACAAAAATACGATCATTCAATAAGATGCGTTAACAGCTTAGCAACTCATTAATCACAACTCAGTTGACCGGTATCTGTATCCCCAAATTGCTCTATATAAACAACAAATATCTGCACGTTAGAGCCACATAATCCAAATTCCTGTTTTCCAGTCCATCTACATCAAACTCTTCGAACAGCAGTGTGTACATATAGTGACACAATATTTATGCATCAGCCTATCCCCAAATCCCCAAAGTCACTGTCAGAAATACAGTAGCCACCAGCAAAGCACAAAGCTGCAATCACTACTTATTAGTATTTTTTAATTAAACTAAGCAATCGTCTATTCCACACAAACTTTGCTTCTCTTCTGCCTGTCGGTCGCTGCATAAACACCATTAGCAGTAACTTGACATCCCATTACACCCAGCAACTCCAGAGTGCTCCAGTGCGCACATAAAGGGGCAAAACGTTTAGAGACTAACTGTCCCTATTTAGGGACACCCGTCCCTAAGCTGCGGCTGCCCGCCGGGGCCAAAAGCGAGACTGATCCCGGCCCTGCGTTACGACCCCAGGCTCCCGAGGAGTCCTCACGGGGCTGGGGGATTCAGCCCTCGACCTCACCGCGCTGCCCGAGCGGCTGGGGACGGCAGCCGGCCGCTCCGAGCAGCCACTGTCCCCCGGCCTGTGCCCGGAGCGGGCAGGCGGGAAGCCGCCGGGGCCAGCCCCGAGGGGCGGAGCGGCCCGCACCCAACTCCAGGCCGCGCACTCGGCGCCCGGCCCTCCCCTTCCTCACCAGCAGGTCGACGTTGGCCGCCAGGCGTAACTGCGGCTTGTGCTGCTTCATTATTTTCCGCAAAGTGCTGCGGGGCGCCGTGCGCCTCATCCTCCTCCTCCTCCTCCTCCTCCCGCCGCTGAGGCCGCAGCCGCCGCCACCGATCCCAACAGGCCGCCGCCCAACCGCCCTCCGCCGTTCGAATCCGCCGCCCTGGCGCAAGCGCGCGCCCGCCGTGACGCACTTCCCAACGGCCGCGCGCGCGCGGCCCCGCCCCCGAGGAGCGCGGAGGTGGCCGGGGCTCTCCGCCATCCGTTCCCCCCCCCCCGCCAGCGCTGAAGCGTTTCCCTGGAAACCGCATGGAGCCCTGGCAGTTCCGGCAGAGCCGCCCGGCGCCGCTGCCCCAAGCGCTGGAGGGGGGAAAAGAGGCGCCATCCCACCTGCCCCGCCGGCTCCGCGCCCTTCCCCGGGCACCGCCGGCTGGGCCCGGCCCTCGCCCCCAGCCGCTTGCCGACAGGTCCCGGCGGCGGCGGTTGCCGGCTCGAAAGCCGCGGTCCCGTCGCGGAGCAGCGACGTGTCAAACCGCTCCCCTTGCACGCCAGCCGAGACTTTGTCTTAGCTCTGGCTTTAACACGTAGCCCAAACCTCCACCCAGGCCTTTTTTAACCAACGGGAAAGAAAACGGGCGCGGCGGTTCCCTGACTGCCTCACCTGGCCTTCGCGCCCGGCCACTGCCACCTGCAGAGGTTGCCCAAAGCGGAGGGAACATGGCACCGGCACGGGGCTGCCTAAACAAGCCTCAGGCCAAGACCTGTGGATTCTAAGTCGGCAGTCGTCTCCCAAGGGCGACAGAGTTTGTTTGCTGCAGAAGTCGGGGGAGTTGTACAACACCCTTGTTCTCTCCTTCATCGCCCTGTGTGCCCCTGCTGGGAGACCTGGCACCAAATGGCCTAGTCTGGGTGGACTGTGGGACCGGGAGCCTAATTAGCGCCATAAACCTACATGAAAATGAGTGTAGAGTGATAGTCATGTTCTGCACATAAATCTGGATAAAATACAGCATTAGTACAAGTATGGAATGGACTTAATTGTCCACAGAAACACACGCTCGTTCTAAAATCAGCCACCACTTTAAAGTGTCATCTTTTCTTTAGCATCCATCCCTGCGCTTCTATTCGGGCTGATGGATGCTGCTGACTGAAATACAGGTTTCCCCACAGAGGGGCCTCTGTAGCTTGGCATTCTCAGTGTATTTGGACTGTGTGTACTTAGTTGGAGAAGGGGTCAGGATTTCATACTGAGGTATGGAGTTTTTCGGCATATTTATTAGTTTTTTGTTTTCTTTGGCCCGGGAGATGTTTGCAAATTTAAATGTTAAATCAATAAGATAAATATATTGTGTTAATGTGTTCAAAATTATCGGCATCCAGATATGAATCAGTTTTATTGAAGTATGTTCTAAAATCTGTATGATTTGGTATTGTAGTTAGTTTTGCGATATGCACAAAATGTAGTCCAAATAGAAGTATGATATCTGACAGCAGGAGAGAATGTAAGATTTGCCAGTTCTTCGTACTCTGTCAGATATTTGAAAATCATGCTTTGTTCTCTCAGCTTTGACTGTCACTTGCCATTAGCCGTCAACAGCGATGCAGATCTTAAAATCAGGGTCTTAACATTTTTTTCTGTGAATGGACAAGCACACTGAAGCATAGGGGGATTTTCTGCAGTTTAATAATAATCCCAGTTAATGGCTCAGCAGCACTGCTAGAAGTAAACATTTGTTTTTTCAGCTAACCAAGCAGCTAGGACTCAGGAGCTACATAGGGTCACATACTGTAGCGCTCCTAATATACACGTAGAAACGTGCATTGGGATCAACAGTAATTCAGCGTGTCAACAGACTCGAATCTACAGCTGGGATAAATCAGGAGCTCCGCTGGGCCTTACTCAAGCTGAGAACTGGGCCTTGCAGTCTCACACCGGCTGTGGGAAACTAGTATGGACAAGCATTTTACAAACTGCACGAGTTGCAAAAGTACCTCCAGTGTCGGTCTAAAAATGCATCACACGAGTTTGGAACTGTGCAGTGATCTGCATAAAGTGACAGATACTGAGGCTGAAGGCCAGTAACTGTATCTTTAGTCATGGGCTTGCTTTATAGGCGATGACTGAATAATAAAATCTACTGTTTAGTCCAATATTATTAGATTTCTGTTCATTCTGATAATTTTGTGTTTCTAGTGGACTATTCTTTGGTTGCAGCCACAGAAAATAATAGTTTAAAGTGCTGTCTTAAGTCTGCTTATTCACCAGATTTCCTTTTTTCTTATGTTTTGGAAAATTTATGACATTAGTTACTGCAAGGAATTGATAATGTAAAAATGTTAAATTGTAGGTTGTGATTTACTGAACAAACATGAACTTCAATAGCTAAAATTTCTCCTTTAATATGTATTTTAATCTCTTTATCAGTAAATATTTCTGTAAAATATTTTTGAATAGTCTAGTTTTAATACAGGAATACTGTAGAACAGGAAAAAATATATTGCTGTGCGTTATGCACAATGGACAACAATGATTTTGTAAATTAACTAAGTGACTAAATTTCATAAAAATCACAACTGTTTAAATTATTTGATATGTATCAACATATGAATTGATGATTACATTACAGTGAATCATAGAAAACTGCAAACTCACATTATGTTTTTGATTTTGAACATGACTGTTTTCCTTTTCTTTCTGATAGAATCTGTAATGTTCTGCTACAATACTATTATGACATATTACCTAAATAGCTAAAAGAATAATGCAAAATGTATTTTAAATGAATTCTTGAAAAGTTGAAATTGTTAATTTTGTCATGCTCAGGCAGCTTTAAAAGAAAGGCAATTCTGTGCCTTACAGGCACGTTTTCATGTTTTGCCGGTTCAAAAGCTGCAGGAGTTTTGGATCCATTTTCCATGAGCAGTTACCTTGTTTTCAAATACTTTTTAAAGAATTTTATATTTTTCACTTTTTAACCATTGCAGTTTTTAAGCATACAGTAGTTCAGTTTGTGAACTGGATGTGTTTCGTGGCTTCAGCTGCAGCACAGCATCTTCCCACTTTCCCAGCAATACTGAACTGTGGTTTAGAACGGAACACATCATCTGGTACCGATGAGAAGAGCTAGGAAAATTCAGCAATTAAAATGCTACCATCCAGGTCTGACTTCTTTAAAAAAACAAACCACCTTTGCAGAGTTTTTGAATAAAGGACATTTCAGTGGCGTTATTTTGTCACTTTTGCTTCCAGATTATGTGGGTTTCTTGAAAACAGTTCCATACATTTCAGTGACTAAAAGGAGGCCAAGCTTGGGGCCGTCATTGCTGAACTGCAAAGCCAGAAGCATTTTGTTTTCCGTTTCTGTAAGGAAAGAGATTATTTTAAAGACTGATTTTACCCACTCCCCTAATACACTGTAAGTTGAAATGATTAATATTTGGAACTTGAGCTGAAAAGCAGTGTTTTTTTCTGACCTGAAACTTTTATAAGCCCATCTCTACTTGTTAAATTTGCTCTCCCAGCCTGTCCTTCACAACTATTACTTTAATTATATTGTTTCTGGATTTTGACATTATCTCAGTCAGACTCTCCATCAGCTCACCATCAATTCATAATCTTAGAGTCAACCTTCCCAAGGAATGCTGAAGAATTCCTTTTTAAATGTATGATATCTTGAAATTAATAATCACATTTTATAGATTCTTGCTGAGCAGAAGGTCCCTTGGTTTCTTCTCCAGTCAGGTAGAGACTGTTAAATACTTTCTGGTGCTAATCCAGTTTCGGTGATGAAAGACATTGAAACTTACCCTGGATATGAATGTCAAAGCCTAAAATCTTTTGATGTTTTCTTCAGTGATGAAAAGATATCTCTAAAACAGAACATAACAATTCAGCAAAAGTAAACTCAGCTATAATGTAGTTGATAGGCTTGATCGTAGCAGTTGGAGGACACAGGCTGACTCTCCTGTTACATCGGTATATCCTTTCTGTTATATATAGGATAATTCAGGTGTGGCTGAATACTTTTGTAGAGAAACAGGAAAAGAGAGAATACAAAGGAGCAAATTGTACGTTTTCCTCTCCTCTAAGCAAGTCTCTTACTTGAAAAAGAAAGTGGAAATGGCAATTTTAATAAGAAATTTTTCTCTTGTGGCTGTCACTATTACTATAATGGCAATAATTTAATTGCAATAGTAAATACTAGAAGCTCAAACGTGTTTGACATTCACCTTTTATTTTCATGAAGAAAAGGAAGGATCAATTTTATTTTTTTTTTTTTTATGTAGCCCTATCTCTGTCTGTTTACAGGCCCAGTCTTGAACAGTGAAAAATAAGAAAAGCAAAGCACCATAAATTATATTTGAAATTCAGACAGTTTGGTGACTTTAGGGTTTACAATTTAAGCTTCAGGTTTGTTTTTCAGGACTCTCTGTGTACCAGGCTGTGAAGAACCTGCCTAAAGTTAGTTGACTTCCACGGGCCGGGCACCACCTGCCTCTTGTAACTATTGGGGCTGCGTTCGTAAAAAAGCAAAGGCGTATACCTCACAGCTCAGCAGTCACTCTTACCTTCAGAGATATTTCTCGTGCTCTTGACATGTCATCAACTAAAAGTGTATCAGTTTCACTGCTTTGGGAGTAATTTAATGCAGAATCACATTGATATATATGTACAATACTCGATACTGTAAGGGAAATCGTTTATTTTAGCTGTTTCCAATAAAATCCATAAAGATGAATAAGTAACACCAGAAGAAATTACTTCAGATACCCACTTTGTCTGCGTTCATGTAACTTTTCTCATTACTTTTTTTAGATTTTTACATTATTTGAATTTTGCTCCCGGATCTACTACACCCATTTAATGCCGATCATATTTCCTCCCCCAAATTCCAGAAGGAGCAATGTTATCCTCTACAGATGTCATGCTTTACACAGCTACATACAAGCCAGAAGGATCTTGCGGCAACTCTGACCAGCTAATCCAGACCTGCCAAAAAGACCACCTTCTCTGAGAAACTTTCACAAACCTAAACTATACTGAAAAATACCTGTTGTCTGCCTTCCAAAAAATATATTTCATGCAAATGTGTTACAAACAGAGAAGAAAGGAGAGCGCAAAACTTAATGATATTCCCTGGGATCTTACTTTACTGAAAACTGGTCTAATTAGATGTTTAACTGTAATGGCCGTCAATAGAGAACTCAAAACAAAGATTAACAGATGGATACATATCACTCAACTACCAACTTTTTAATTATATTTATCAGGGAGATTAGATAAGAGGCACTGACCACAAGAAGGCCTGAGCCTAGGGGGTTTTTTTCACTTTGTTTTGCACATGAAGGGTAGCAATACCTTTTAGTCCCACTAGAAGAGACCTCAGCTTTCACCTCCCACAAGGACCATGTTTTTTTTCCCCATTGACCTTTTCTTCAGTCAGAAAGAAATCCCTAGAAGTCTGATATGCAACAGTATTTTTCCTACCTCTTCACTGATTTCCTTCAGGTAATGTCAGCTCTGAAATGCTAAATGGTGTGCTACAGAATGGCCTGCTTAGCTATGCATCTTTCCACCACTTTTCTGGCAGTGGCTGCAGAGGAAAATGGGTGATGCCAATTTGAGATATCAACCCCTGCAGCAAAATAATTAACCTCTTGCTGGTGTTTCTGATTGTCACTAATCCTCAGCTTTCCTAAAGTAGTGGAGGAAGCAGTCATGAGGCCACTGTAAATGAAAAATACCTCCTGCTTGCCTGGTACTGCCTGCATGCCCTGTGCTAAAACAAAGGGATGAGCATACGTATTTGTTAACATTAAAGCTAGTGAGACAACTGATCACATGTATATCTCAGGCCAAAAACATAAACACTGTTAATTAATTTTTTTTTTAAGTTAATAAACAGTAGGTGATAATCAGTGGGTTGCCTGCCTGCCAGCTGGTTTGCCCCAATGCCCCTGATGATGGGTTACAGCAAACTGAATTCAAAGAGAACCAATGAAGTAGCAGACAGGTTAGGTTTAAGATAAGGTGAATTGATTGCTGATTACTTAAATCTCGCTTCATGTGACAGAAGCCACGCCTAACATTATTGTTATATGTGAACATGGTAGATAAAAAAGAAGAATGGCAGCTGTAGTGGAGCAAGAATTTAAATATTCACTTTCAGGTGCATGGAATACACCTATAACATGATAGGGTTGTTCTTCATTGCACAAAGTTGGCATGTATTCTGCAGTCAAGAAGACAGGAGAGGGAAAAATGAAGTAATTTTTATTTCTTTCTTTTGTCAACATAGGCAATAAGGGAGTTTAAAAAAGAACATCTCAGATAAAATATGAATAATTCAGAATAGGCTGTAACCACAACATATTTTTTTCCGTGCAGATTTTCAGAAGCAAAGAGGTTTTGTTAATTGCCAAAAGGAACATACAGTCACCTGAGAATGAAGTAATACAATTTATGCCAAACAGTTTACCACAAATGATTCCTCAGTGATCCACCTTCTTTAGCAAGGAAACATAAAAGCATTGGTCTTCAAAATTAGGTTAAGAAATGAATGATCTAATACAAGCTATCAAGATTGGGATGCATAGAGTTCAACTGTCTAGTTTTCAGGGGAAAAAATTGATTGAAAATTTTAATGTCAGTTCTGTACTAGTAAAGAATAAACACTCTGGAGAATGACAGAATTACTCTTTAGTTTCCATCATTACGGAAATGCTTGCATTCCTTTTGAGTGCACAGAAATCTTCCTGAATATGACTCTCATGTCATGCTTTTTTCAAATTTGCAAACACCTTTTTTAAACAATAATAATAAGCAAAATATAAAACCCGCTGAAATTATTCCAGATTGTATTCAGAATCAGTAGCTTTCTGAAGGTGCCTAAATGAAAAACGCAATTTTTTAATAATTGCTGCTGCTGTAGCATAGACAGATGAAAAAGTTCTTCAGAGAATATGGTGAAGTATAGGAATTACTAAGTCCTTTTCCTTTCAGCTAGTTAACTTCAAATTTTATTCTTAGGAATGTACGTTTGGGGATTTTTTCATATCTTGCTATGTAGTGTATAGAAAGAGGCATCAAGCATTAATTACCCATTCAGCTAAAAATTCTTTCATGAGCTTAGAATCGTTTTACCTTCTAGGGACAATAACATTTGCAGTTTCAAATGTGATTAAATGGAAGTGGTAGTTTACAGAGTGAAAGATGTTGTATATACTTCTTTGTAAAACAACACCAGTAATTATTGCTTAAATAAATGTAACTTTGACCACAATTTTGTAAATAAACAACTGCTGATACAATCTTCCTCTTTTCCTGCAGAACAAGCACACTTTCTTCAAACAGTGTTAGACACAAAGAAAAACAGCGAGGGTGTAACACTTCAGGTTAATAAAACGAAAAGATAGCAGCTGTAGCTGCAGCCTTGCACAGAGGCAAGATGCTGCTCTCTGCTGTAAGAAACTGCATTGGAGCCTTAACACAAGACTAACCATATTGTCTGTGGAGAAGAGAAGCCATATCGAGTTTTCTTCATCTGCCCCAAACTGCTGTGTAAGCCTGTTGTTAAAACAGAAATGTATGTGGAAGCACAGAAGCTAGCAGAACTGGCTTAATGAATGGAGGTGCCGTACTGGTTTTTTGGACACAACGGGACTACCTACCTGAGCTTACATAGTGTAACTTAACTACCACAAAACTAAGAAAAAGGTCTGTTTTAAGGTGAAAGTCACACCTCTAGCATCAGCACAAATACAATTATAGCAAAACTAATATCATAAAACCACAGAGCGAATCATAACACAAATACAAGATTTTTTTGAAAGAGCATACTGTAACGTTAGCTGACACACTTGGAAAACAGAAGCCAGCTCTAAGGTCGCTCACCTTTATCCCAGGTATTGCAGGTAAGCATTTTGTATTTAGACTGCCTGATCCTGAATATTAGTAAAGGTTAAGCTTGGGTTTTCAGTGCACAGTGGTGTTCCTCGTGGTAAATAAGGTTGCTGTGATGTTTTCTAAGTAGCTTCAGCTGGGTGTGGGCTGTGGCTTCTTAACATTACCAGGGATGCACCAGCCTCCAGATGTGCTATGGAACAGTTCCCTTGGAGCAGGTCAATAGCCTCAAACTGCTGCTAGTTACCGTCCTGACTGATGGCACTTTGCCCCTGTACAAACCAACTATTCAGTGCTGCCATTAAACAATGCAGAGAGAAACACAAAATTGCTGTTCCAAGGCAGCTCCTTGCCTAAAAAGGTAGCAGGTGTGTGCTTTTTCAGATTTAGTTTTTTTTTTTCTAAACGGTAGTACATTGATATTGAATTCTGCCCTTCCTTTTAGAGTGAATAAAAATATTCTTATGCTTGACATCAGGATTTTTTTTTTTTCACAGCATGTTTTTCAAGCTGGTCTAAAGATATTTGCTGTTTTGAAAGATGTGTTTGCTTCTCTCTAGCATTCTTCCCACGTTTATCTGATGATATAGTGGTATCACTAGGTCTACTCTTACGTGCAAAGTGTCCTGGAAGAGAGCCATCAGGAGAAAGAGGATTAAAAAAAAAGGCACGTGTAAGAATATGGAAAGTTGGGCCTAGACACAGCTCTTCTGCAGGGTGTTCTAGTGTAAATGTCATTCGGTTGAAGGCCCGTACTCATTGGTATGCTCAGCTGTTTTGCAGTCCTAGAAGTAAGCAAAACAGCTGTAAACCTAGCTTAACTCTCCAATTAAGCTGAATTTATGACATCTTTACAATACCAGTGCAGAACAAAGCAGCTGGAGACAATGAGTAATTCTGATCCTAACAATCCCTTTTTAGGCTTTATTTGGCATTCTTTAGTCAGGCAAAAGTTTGCCAGTTTGTCTAAGATTAAATTTAGAGGCCTCTGAAGATTAAACAAAATTATACTATAGAACACGTGTTCATAAATGCATCAACTTTAAATGTTTCTTTGTAACACTATATTTTGAGCAGATTAATCCAATTTGGGTGCCTTGTGAACCCAGAACTCTCAGTGATTTCAATAATTACCAGGATTGCACTTTAATTAGTTTTGCCTATTACATTTTTATTTCCAAAGAAGTAAATTGATTTTTATTTCCAGAATAAATTTAACAGTTGCCTTGTGCCACAATTCTTACACTTGTGAATTCTATGTGTGGATGACAAATCTTCATTTGCCCTTAGCTACAAGGGTCCTGAAATACGTACGTTTGTGTAAAGAAGCCGCAGGCATCAGTATCTTGATGTACAGTTCACAGCCTTACTGCTTTTCTTTGTGATTCCCAGCACAGAGAACAATTTGAAATAGTTTCATTGGTTTTATTTTTTGTTTGCTATTCTTTTGCATCTGTTCTTTATTTGTGAGTTAGTTGCCTTTAGTAGATCCAACCAGCAGAATCTGGTTGTTCATTTGGAATACGACTCTCCTTTTTGATCTTCTAGGCTGTACCTGTGAGTATGATGTTAGGCCTGGTCTTGGGTCTGAGAGCAAGAGGCATGCTACACCTCAGGTACCTATGGCTAAATTCTCTTCTCCCTAAATATTGGGTGATCTAGTCAATCCCCACTATTGGGGACAAACTGTGCCATGCACCATCCTCTGGGCTGTGTCCAGGAGTGGGCTGGGGGACAGCTTGCTGGCTCAGGCCAGAGCTGTGCCTGCTAGTCTCATGCTGTAAACAGAGGAGTTACTGCTATCGCATGCCAGACTTTGTGGCTGTCCCTTCTCCAGTTTAGCATATTGTACCTGTAGCCATGTAGTAATGCAGTAATGATTGCAGAACATTTGTCAGCGGGGCTAGAAGTTAGAGTCCTAAGCAAGAAGTTGCAAAATTAGGAAAGCTCAGTGGTCAGGCTCGACAAGGAGGCTGGTCCACATCAGGATTGTTTCTGGGTTCTATTTTGTCCCCCAACTAGCCAGGACCAGGGTCCGTAACATGGATCTCCTCTGTGCTTGGAGACTGTCCTTACCGCTGACCTAGAAGATCATCTGCTTGTGCTTTTTCTTTCTAGTCCTGAATCATTCTCTGTTTGCTACAGCAACAGTATTTCAACAGGCAGAATGGGAAGTACATGTCTCTGCATGTCCACATCCTGGTGGCTGGGGCATGCTTCTGGGAGGTGGGGAATGCAGTCTTCAACCCCAAAATTTAAGAAGAAAATGGACTGAGGATCCTTCTCCCAGGACAAACGTAGTCACCACAAAGGTGTCATACAGAAGAGTACCAGCTAGCAATCGGGGGTGCAGTCTGGTCCACAGGCACTGCCCTGTGCTTCAGCCATCGTAAACAATTATTTTTGTTTGTTCGTTGTTTTGCCATAGTTTTGTTTAGACAGTATCAGTTGCAGAACTGAACCCTTCTTGGTTTTTAAGCAGAGCTCAGAATTATGCTGTCTGATGCTCAGGGAGTTGCTTGGTGTCAGGGTGCAAGCACACGGTAATAAATTTATTAAATCTTCCATGAAACAGTTTAATTTCAAAATTTGACTCTACCTTACTCCAGTGGGAAACAACAGTGTGATAGCACAGCAACAAAATTAAACCTGCAAGTAAATGGCTACAGGTCTGAACATAAGTTTGTGGGATATTTTGTTCTATGTGTTTGTGTAGCTGTACATACAAAAGGATCTGAATTCTCCTAGCAGCAGTGTCTGGATCCAGAGCTTTGATTCAGATTGTGTTCCTCTGGGGACGCTGTTCCATACGTATATAAAACTGAATTTAGCAATTGAATGGGAACCTCTGCATTCTGGGCCCATGAATACCTACTCCTAACAAAGTACAAGACTGGGTTTGGAAGTTCTGTCTTTGGGAAGGTTTGATTCCAAATTTCCAGTTTTAGCATTTCTCTGATATCTTGAAGTCTGCTGTGAGTGTGCTGTATTATAGATAGAAAAAAGTCTGACTGAACCTATCAGGGACATGAATTGCTATATGCATAACTGGATGATTAATGTGGTTTTATACAGTGTTACCTGTCTTCTGGCCTATCATGACTCAGTGGAACCCAGTACATGCATTAATATCACAAACACTATTTTTCCAGTATCAGCCCTGATTTGTCTATTATCTGCTTAGGTCAACAAATCCACGTACACATGAACGGAAAAGCCTCTCCTTAGGATGCTTCCCTGAAAGCCATTGCTCCAAGCAGATAGAACATATAGGTCCTTTTCCAAATCTAAATGAAATTTTAATACTTCAATACATTTTTCAATACATGAAGAGCATCCTGTGATCCCCAATATTCCTCCAATCTTTAAAGTTTATTAAGTGTCTGAAAACTATTAGTGAAGTTCTCACTCTGTACCTATGCAAAAGACAATGAGGATACTTTGCTGATGGCTAGCTTTTCTACCTGCAAGTTAACTCTTTCTCCCATCAGGAAATACATTAATAGATTTTATTGGGCAGTTTCTAATCACCTGCAGTAGTTTTTTCATATACTTGAATTTTCCTCTTTCTTAGATGCAAACAATGAAAGCTACAAATACAACTTAAGACATAAAATGCCCATGACTTCCAATTTGGAGTCTCAGAGACTTGGACCTTTTCAGGAGATACAGTTCTATAACACAACATGCTCAGAAGTTAGTGAGATATAAGTTTAATACACATTGGTGTCTTGCATTTCTTGTTAATAAAGTTAATAAAGTTCGTGTTTAAAATACAAACAATCTTTCTTGTTACTCAAATAAAGGCTACAGCCTGCAAAAGAGTCAGAATCTTTTCTGAATTCTGTAGGATTAGTTGCAACTTCAGCATCTATTATCTTTGTAAACCAGTGTCTTCACTATGTAATATGTTAAATAAATACAGCTTGTCTTTTACAAGATGTCTTCTCGCATTGACTGCCAAATGAAGCACACTTACTCCAGAGATCAGTAAAATGTTTGGCAAGGAAAACATGGACTGAGCCCTAGCACTCATTCACATGTCAGACAAAATAGAAAACTTGGTTCATAGCGGAGTGCAATGACAAGAGTGACAGGAAGGCATTCTTGCAAATGCATTCTACAAAACCATCCCACTCTCCACCTTCTCTGTTGCTTTCATGTGCAGCTCAACTACATTTCAGTAAAAGAGCATGCCCGAATGAACTCAGGAATGTGTATGTCTTCTCCTGTGAACAGATGCAGAGCCAAACACCAACCCCTGAATCAGTGCGTGGACATACTGCACAGCTGGAAGAGCAATTGCAGATATTAAGAAAAAGCACATGTTTTTCCTACTGGGTCATCTAAAAGCTTGAGTTGTAGTGTGAAATTGTGTTTTAAACATGATTTTCTAAAATTGAGGGGGATTAATTCAGATCTAACTTTATATTTTTTAAAAAAAATTTAAAATAAGATTTTTTTATTCCTTCTGAAATAAGCAAAATCGAATACCTTCAATACTTTTGTAAAATCTAGTCTTTTTTTTCCCTGCACACATACATTGATGGCTTTAGCACTTCTCAGACCTTTACAGGGTCTGATAGGTCTAGACATCACAAAACTACAGTAAAGTTGGTACAGAAATCATGATCCTCACTGACTCAGACATTAAGACCAAACTGTTACTCTAAATCTGAACACCTGCAGAGATACTTAATAACAAACAGGTGATGTAAGAGTTATTAGGACTGAAAACATCAAAGTACTACTTAAGGTCTGTGGAGATAGATGCCCAAGTCTGAAAACACTGTTTAAGTTCATATTTAGTTTGCAAACATTTAAACCATGCATAGGAATATTTATTTGTCTGAATGTGTTTACAGACGCTTTAAATTTGTTAATTTTTTAGAAATTTTTGACGTGAGATAAAGTTACCTTTTTCAGCGGATTTGCCTTTTGCTTTTTCTAGAAGAGGAGGTACTTCTGGGCTAACAAATTTCCATTTAATAATGTATGAATTTTCCTCTTATGAAGCTAGATAGTTTTTCCATCACTTGTACTTCAGTATTTCTGAAACCAGGTGTTAATTTTCAGGGGGATAGGAGGTTTCCAAGCAGCTGCCAGGACTAATATAGCAGCCAGCAGTAAACGCTGAATAAGCTTAGGTACAAAATCTATACCATCTGGTTTTAGGAGTCCTCAGCCAAAAAATATGAGGCCAGTTCTTTTCATGTCCAGAAATCTTCCTATTCATTGGGAATTGTGAGATGGATCTTACCTTTACATTACCTTTTAATTCACAATTCAGAGGAAGATTCAAATAATGGTCTTAAGAAAACATTGCGTAACTGTAAAATGGACTAAGTAGTATGCTCAGGTTTCATAGTAAGACAGATGAACACTACTTGACAAGCTGAGATCAAAGTGCATGCTCAGCCTTGCAGCCGTCTAATTTTCCAAGCTTCTGTTTCTCAAAGTCAATGATAGCTACCGGTACTCAACACAGAAACAAAGTCCCTCAGAGGAACGGTCTCCCTAGACCAGTAAGTCAATAAGGAGATACAAAACGAAGCCCTTC
Organism: Leptosomus discolor; assembly: GCF_034619465.1. NCBI lineage: Eukaryota > Metazoa > Chordata > Aves > Leptosomiformes > Leptosomidae > Leptosomus > Leptosomus discolor. Next base: position 68,410,992 of record NC_141392.1, read on the forward strand.
AGGTTTGATTTAAGACCAGGGAAGTAAGGAATGAGGTCCATCTTGGCCGCCAGTGAGGAAATACTTCTGGTTCCTCAGGTGTCTGAAGAGATCAGCTATGTTCTACATAAAAAATTGCCATACTGAAAATTTTGGTTAACTTAAGAGTGACTTTGATCACAGACATGAGTATGAAGGCATAGATACAGCTTGGGCCACTCTAGAGATACCCGAAGAGATCCAAGCAACAGAACTTCCACTGAGGAAGTGTGGAAAAGGAGTGTTTCCTGCAATTTTTCAAGTCCAGATCATTCCACCCTCTCTCAGGCAGTCATTTACAGCTATACATAATCCACAAGGTCATTTTCTTATCAAAGCCCTGAAGGTACCAAGCTATCATCCCATCCACAGAGTCATTAATATCTCTTAGCTTTTTATGTCTGGGTTATATGTAAAAATGGCATATAATAAGAAACCATGTAAGCCTGTTTTTCTTTTACTATCATCACTGCTTTTAACACACTGATTAAATTGTTGCTTTAACTGGATGATTAAACCCATTTGAGACAAGACTGCCATGTTACTGTATTGGGCTAGAACAGAGTATAATGATTCCCCAGTCCACAGACACTATCACAATGCAGACAAAGCAGCAACGATAGTGCTGTTGCATTCCTGGTAACCGTGGGTTTGTCTACACTGCGGAATAGCAAGATTGCCCTGAGGTCCATACAGCAAGTTAGAATAGCTGTGTTGGCTGATCTAGCAGCAGGTTTAATTGGAGACACTTTTAAAGATGGGCAGATGAATACAGATAACACTAAACTGGGTCAGAAAAAATATAATTTTAGAAGACTGGTGTTTCCTCTCAGCACTGATCTCCAGAAGATGTAGTGTTCTGAGGATTCATTCTGACTCCTTTGTGGCTAGTGATCAAAATATTTTTTTGTATCTAAGTCTAGTAATAGTAAAGTGATGATCCTTCTGATCAGATACACTGCAATAGCGTTTGATCATAGATTCCAGCCAGAGGGTATTCTGAATTAACAATTTAACATAACCAGACTATTTTACAACACACTGTGAATAATCATTTCAGTAAAGGCAGTGATTTTGCTGTGTTCATGCCCTGGAACAATAGTGCTAGTATAAATCCCAAGATAGCACTCAATGTACTTTAAGAGAGAACTTTAGTCACCTTAAAAAAATTTAAAAGGCTGTGGTCCAAAGTTCCACTTATCTCTGAATGTATGATAAATTGTTGATCCACAGATAGAGTCTTCTGTATTGGATCCATGAAGCATCTGTAAGTGATAACTTAGGCAACTGTAGTGCACTGATGTTTTTCAAAATGGCAACAAAACACACGTCAAAATACTGACCAGTCACTGGCTAACTGACCTTTATATTCCAGAGCAGTGTTTCCTCACTCTTGAAGCTGTAAGCTCCACATGTAAAAAGTAGGGCTAGTCCACAGACTGCAAAATCACTTAAAGAACAGACATGCCACAAAGTTCAACCAGATCCAGCAGGCTTTCCTGTTACTGATTTTCATCTATTTCATTATTTAATTTATTTATTAGGATTTTCCTATTTTACTATTTCTGATATTATGAAAGGTTCACGGACTAAAGAATACCAAAAAAAAAAAAAAAAAAAAAAAAGGATCTTTATTTCACATTATCTGGTCTAGTTCCCAAAATTCGCAAATCACTTTTAATACCACAGAGAAAATATTTCAGTGAAAGCAAGCACATGCACAGCCTCTGTCCAAGAAGAAGAAGCAGCAGCAATTTCATCACTCACTCTTCTTCAGTGTTAACAGCCAGAGGGAATACAGTCTGGAAATGAATTTTCTTTTACGGGAACTTGATGTGGGTAGTTGGTTGATGTGTTCAGCTTCTGTGTGGCCCAGATTCAACAAGACATTTAAAAGTGTGGCTGACTTTATTCATGTGGGTATTTAGGTATGTGCTCAAGTACCTTGCTGAACTGGGGTTTCTGTTAGGTCGTGAGTATTTACAAGGTCAAGCATCCAGGCTAAATATTTCTCTGGTTTTCCTAGTTACACCACAGATAAGTCCAGTCACACAGTACATTTGGAAACGCCTGCGTTGAATTTATCAGGTGATTTTACCCAAGGCAATGGAGAATACATTCTTGTTCTGTTGGAGAAACATATTAATTTGCCTCCTCAGTGCCAACCCTGCAGACTGCTGAGAGGATCTACGTGGGCCAGACTTCAAACATACAGGACAATAGAGTAACAGTTTATTTAAATATTTATGCTGCTGCAGTATCCAGCACTTGAGGCCAGTCTTATGCCCTATTCTATTAGTCACCATAGAGAAGCTGGAGGTTCCTGCTCCAAGTAATTTACATTCTTAAGAAGCATTGCACGCCAGGGCTAAGTAATCAGAGCGCCATATATTTGCCACAATGAAACACTTACTAAGATAAATCAAAAAGCAGATAATTTCTGAGGGAAAAATTAAGTGCATGACTGCTTTTTTCCTCTTTAAACTCTGGCTATTAGCCCAGACATTATCCTATCTAACCCACAAGCGAATAAGTTGTTTAGGAAACACAGTGATTCCAAGCATTGAGGGAGTATCACTGAGCAAAATTTTTCTGTTTTCTTGGAGGAGATGATGTGATTAAGATTGGGCTCTAGTCTGCTCATCAAGCCCTCTGTTACTGACTTCTGACTCCGTGGCACATTTTGGACACAAAGATATAAAGTTCTCACGTGGTGTTCAACATCCCGTGGCAGAAGAGAAAACGACCCTTGCAGCTGCTAACTGTTGCGTGTCCCATTAGCAAGGCATAGAGTCTGGCTGGGAAAACTGGTGCCTTGCTTGAGCTTTGGCAGTGTTTGAAACTCATGCTCACTGCAAGTGAACCAGGTTCTTTTCCCATCTCTACCACCGCCTACATTTTTTCTGCTTAAACTGCAATATCCCACTCTGCCTTTTACTATCCTGGCAAAAATACTTATAAAACCTTGAATTAGTGTCGTCTCTGAATAAAAGACTGTTACAGCTCAAGCAAGAAGATGTACCCATCTAATCAATGTACACATTCAGAGGAGCCAGTCAGTGCATCCATGGCTATAACAGAGCCTGAGCACGTGGGAAAGAAAGACTAGGAGATACGAGAGGCAGCTCCGATTCCCAAGGAAAGTAGGACAGAACCTGGGACACGATTCCTTGTGAAACCAAGATTCACCAGTTCCATTGCTCACTTATGGCATAATTATCTTCCTTGACATGCTTTCATTCAGCTGTAATCATCACAAGTGTTTCTCAGTGTCTTGATTTTGCCTCAACATTAAGACTTCAATCATTTGAATTGAAGGCAAACTGTTTTAGGAGTGACTGCTTCTAAGTAGTTCAGCAAGGTTGAGCGTTGGTCTTGTGAGTTGTTGTGGTGTCTTTCTCTTTCACCGAACCAACACTTCACAATCATAATATGCTGATGTTAACTTTGTGAACTGAAATGTCACTCTTCTGAATTTTATTCAGACTTTCTTTAAAATTTGATTGAGAGTGTCAGTTTATATTATATGGTTTACTCATGTCTTGATGGTATGAAAATTCTTTGCTGTTTGCAAAAAGCCACAGATATATTGTCATGGATTTTAACAGTGGTTAGGTACTGTTAACATCGACAAAAAGAATTAGTGGATACTATTTGAGCCATGTTTCTTTTTTAGTGTAAATTGGACACAATGCTGAAAAAGTGGAAATCATCATTAGGTTAGCAAAACTCCTGCCTTACATCTCACCCATCTTCACTATGTTTTATTCTAGTAATGGGATCTGTATGTATTTTGAACTCTAAGACTAGTGTAAACTGTGAACATCTCTTGGGGAGGGGGAACACGCAGCAATGAAATGATAGAACAGAAAAAGAATGAAGCTGAAAATTAGCCCAGAAGATTGAAATCAGGACAGATTTAAATCATTCTTTGCTATTCTATTCATCTTGGTTGTCTGATAAACTACCAAGCGGGACAAAGTTCATGAGACTTGATATACTGCATGTTAAGTCTTTGTTGTTATAAGGTGAACTCCCTTACTCCAGCTTGCTCTCCTCATCTCCCACACTTGCTGTTTTAATACAGAGGAAAGTTCAACTCCCCCTGCTTAACTCCAGTACCTCTTAATGAGGCAACTGTAACACTATCCAGTCGTCTCACCACACGGCAATTGGAATTTCATTGCTTTGCACAGCTTGACTTATGTCAAAAAGGGTGGTTAAAATTCACCCAAGTCCTGGAAACCCCCTGTTGAGCTAAACAGATCACATCTTAGCCACAGGAGGATCGTTAGTTTATTTGTTTATTTTGGTTTTTAAATGGTCAAAAGGCAAGAAGTTTTATTTGCAAAAGTTTTCACACACCTGGTTCTTAGGATGCTGGCATCAGCAAGATGATTTACATATGATATAGTCAAAGAGACACAAGCACTAGAGCTTCACATGCCAAGAAAAAGAAACACCATTTACAAAAAATACAGTCTGATCATACGAAATGGATCCTTTAGCCTATTGTGGTTAAGAAAATCTCTTAGAGCATCCTAATAGATTATCTTTGACAGTGTGGGCTTTACATTTACAAATGAGCAAAAATCAGAACAGAAGGCTCAAGGCCAGTAAATATGAGTCACAGGAGGTAATGTTATTTGTGGGCAGCAGCACTTGAACCACCATTTCTGAAGCCTTCAGGACAAGCCTCCTCGAAGGCTTACATGCACATTATATGGTTATTGCAATTGCTGCAAGAGAAACAACGCAGGCAAACTTTTGCAGGCACTTGGCTTATGCTTGCTGTAGCTCAAGTTGTCTCTTCCAAGAGTTTTTAGACATTTTTCTTTTAGACTCTTTTTTTCTATGTTGCTTCAATTAAACTGAAAACCAGACACACGAGAATGCTCTATTAAACTGTGAAATTATTGTATTGCATTACAGGAAGCCTCCAAGTTTACAGAAATAGGAATGTCTTTGTGGTATAGGGGTAAAAGATTCTTATTACCCCTATACCACCCCTGTTTACAAGACAGTTCAAAGGATATCATAAACAATTACCTCTGAAGTGATAATGCTATGGATATTTTTCTGTGTCAGTAGAGTCAGCACAAGGAGATGACTTTTAATAGTAGTGGTTCTACATCTGTGAAAGATTAATTATCCAGAGAAAATATAAATTGCTTATAAGCAACAGCCCTAAAACCAAAATCATTAACTATATATTTAAATGATGGCTCATTTAAAAATCATTTAAAGGTACAGGGAATGGCTGAGTAGGCCAGTCTTCTCTATTCTAGAAAAGAGACCATGGAAGGAAAATATGAATAGTTTACAGAAGAATCATAAGGGGCATGGAGGTAAATAGGGATCGTCTGCTCACTATTTTCTCCAGTGCAAAACCAGGAAGTCATCAAGGGAAGACTATAAATTCTGATCCAAACAAATGTGAGGGCATCATTCTTCATGCAATATGGGCAGTAGTGGATGTTGTACACAGATGGGTTTGAGGGGACACTAGAGCACTTCATTAAATTAAAATCCATTGCACGTTACTAAATGCATAGAAACTGCATCTGATTCATGAAATCTCTGAGCTGGTAATAATATAAAATAAGGAGTCCTCAGGGCATACTCATACTTGCTTGCTCTGTTCTTGGTTTTCCTTAGGCATCTGCTTATGACCATTGTTGACAAACTCACTGGATTTCCCCTTATATGCTTCAGATCATGCTTAATACCAGCTACACAGCCAAAGGATAATGAAATTTAAAAAAATCAGAAAAAAATTACAGAAACATCAAAGAGGAATAGTGTCAAAGATCAAAAGTAGAAAAAACTAGAATGTGTGGGTGGGACAGAGGCAACCCAAAACAAGTCCAAGAAGTTCATGCCAACAGCATCACCACTCCCTTCAAGGCATCCAGCTCAAGGCACCCAAGGAGGTAATTGGTATTGCTTAGTGGTGCTCTTCCCAAATGGAAGGGACAAAACAAGGGAACACAGACTCATCCTGAACACACCAGATCCCTCCAAGTTTCCTTCCCTAGAAGCTGTGAACAGCCAGCATAGAAAGGACCAGGAGGAGGTTGACAATAACGTCTTGTGACTTTTGGGTCCTCAGATGATGAGAGTGTACATGAGAAGCTGAGGAGATAAATGCAGCCACAACCTCAAGGACTGGAGGACCCAGAAGAACTGCAGGGCTGTGCACTCAACATGCATGTATGCCAGAGCCCGTCTGTCACTGCAAGTGAGGACCTTATGAACTACTTTGTGCAATGCTCATCAACATTCCTATGCCGGCTCCACATTCTCCCTGAGTATAGCACAGTCTGCTTTCATTCTCTGCTTTAGTATTTACCAACAGTTCTTTTGGCTGAAAAATCTAAGCACCGATTAAGACCAGTTGATACTGGGGTACAGACTTTATGGACAGGCTGCCCATCATCCTTCCCAGTTATGGTTCTCTTGGCGCATTTTGCTCTCCACATCTCGCACAAGGCAGGGTTCACACCTTCTGAGAGGAGTGAAGATCATGGTACTCATTGGCATAGCCAATGGTGTCTGTATGCAAGAGAGGAAGAGGTTGTACTTGTAGCACAGTGCACACTGCTCATGTACAGCAAGGACAAGATCTATCCTTCCAAATGGCTGAGACTTAAGCAGCGCAGAAACAGGCCAATCCACCTCATTTTGTCAGGAGGCATCTTTGGTGTGGATTTCACCAACAAGAGCAATGTAGGCTATAAATAAAAAGAAAAATGCAGCAGTGCGGTTCCAGCACCTCAGAGTTCAAAACTCAACATTTAGACAAGATAGATGGAATAATTGCACAGCAGACAACTGAGGTGAGTCCAAACAGTGCCCTCCAAATAGCCAATGCTTTTATACATTACCTTAAATGCAAGTTCTCCCATATCATTACCACAGTTAAATCTGGTAAGGAAGAAAAACAGCATTTATGCAAACTGTCTGAGAAAACTTGGACTTCTGGGTGTTTTTAGGGTGTAAGAATTATGAATCGCTCTCAGAGGAATCCAGCTGCATGTAGAAAGTATCAATGACTTGTTACGTGCAAATATTGAAAGCTTGTTTAAAGTTATTAGTCTTTGGGTATGGTCTGTGCTATACAGATTTATGACCCACAAAGCTACATGGTCTTAGGCCAGGCCCAGTTGTGCTTTCAAAGACAGGGTGATGTAAGATAAGAAACTTTAACATACACATGCTGTGCTGAATTTTCCAAGTGTAGTGCAAACATTGGCAAACCTGTTTGCAGAATGGGAGAGACGTGTTGCACAACAGCTTATATCCAGCTGTCTCCAAGGGCAAGGCTACGCTGCTTGTCAGGGCCCTGCATTCAACCTCTTTTCCCCCTGCCTCTTTGCCAGGACCTGGCTGCCTGGCCTTAGGGCCAGCTTTTGAGTCAACTGCATGGCCTTGAGCCAGACAGCTGTGGGCAAGGAGCTGTGAGAAGTGAGTTTCTACCCTTCTTTCCTCAGGAGCTGCTTTTAAGCTCAGACCCTCACTCTTGATTTCTTCCTGAGTGACATTTACAGCTGTGCCTGAGCCCAGCCATTACCAGCTGGCTTGACTTCCCAGCTTGGCTTTGATCCTGCCTCCTCTATATGGATTTTTCAGGTGATCTGGACTCTTAGGTGACCCTGGTTGCTGTCACTGGACCTCACTGCTTCCAGCACAGCCTGGAGATCCATCCTTTGTCTGGCTGCGGCACCAGTTTCACGAGTCCCACAGACAGGCAGCCAATCTGCAAGGTTGGCCCCAGGTAATCACAGGGACCACCCCAACAGGTGGCAGCCCACAGCCTTGATCTCACCACCTGGTTTACCCAGACAGGCTGTCCATGAGCCACCTGGGAGGCAACTGTGTCAGGGAGCATGCCATGAGCATGGTTTCATGTCAAAGGTTGTATAGACATAGGCAAAGTGATTTACAAAGCTAAGTGAAGAGAGAGCTAAGTCTATTCAAATATCAGATACCATAATTCATCCTGATTAGCTTGGGATGATTCAACAGCTGTAACCATTTAGGCTACAATTCAGAAAGGCAAATACTTTAATCTAATGCTAGCAGGGGATTGCCAAGGAAAGGGAGGAACTGAAAAGAAAATATATCAAAATTTCAAACTTCATCCTGGGAACAGAATTCCAAAACTTCGTTAAAATGCCTATGCTGAATGTGTCAAAATATAACTCAGTTATAACAAAAAAATTCACTTCCAATTTGTTGAGAAGGGTTGAGAGCACCCAAGATGCATGCGATGTAGATGAACCTTAGGTCCAAGAAAAGTGATCAAGAAAGCTATTACCCAGCAGTGCCTTATCATGAAGGCATCTAAAATTTAGTGGGCACCTCTATCATGCCTTTTCATGGTCTTAAAGCTCCCCAAGTGCCTGCACATCCACAGTAGGGCCTCAGCTGTGAGGCACGTTCTAGCTTATGCTCTGCCATTATCCAGAGATAAGGATGTCCATCTACAGCTACAGTCCATTACAGCCTGCTTCCAACACATATAGAGTGCTGAGGTCAGCATGTAGCACAGCATGGCCATCTTCTCCCAGAAACCTGGTCAGTGCTGGCAGCAGCCTTTTCTCTAGAGGCTCTGTCAAAGGACAGAAAAGAGCACAAGATTAACATGGCCTGGAGGAGTCTGAGTCAGCTGGTGAGGTAGAAGACACGGGCACAATTTTTGTGAGAAAGGGGCAAGATGGATCTGCCCCCCACTCCCGTGTAAGCTTTCTGTTAAAAGGAACAGAAGAAGCTGCATCTCCTCCAACATTGCTAGTAGGACATGGAGCCTCATCCCTGAGCAGTTTCCAGGAACTCATTTCTGCTGATGTGGTTCTTCACACCCCATGACAGTTCAACGCTATGCAGAACTGCCCCTCCAGCGAGAGGAAGGGAAGGAGACCTGGGGTCTATGAACACTAAACCTGGGCACATAGCATGCAGTGATTATACTATTACTTTCCTCCATTGTGTGCAGGCTTTGAAATAATGTTCATTTTTCACCATCTAACTGTCAGTGTAATGCAGCTGAGTCGTTGAAACATTAGGGTTGACTTAAGACTTCAGTGAGTAGAGCCCTTTTGAACTACTTACTAATCACTATTAAAAAAAAGTGGTCAGGTAGTGTCTTCCTCCTCCTTCAGTTCACAAGATTAATTACTTCTCTTCAATAAAGACCAAAAGCAGAGGCTTATGTAGGTCTGGGTTCTGACTCGGCTGGAGTTTTTTCCCAGAGCAGCAAAGACATCAGTGTTAAGAGACATCCCTAAGAGAGGATGGACTGATAACATCATTGTATGAGAAGAAGTGTTTAGGTTCTCTTTCACCCAATTTGTTCCTATAAATTGTTTACTATTGTTAAAGTAAACAGGTTTTAAGATAAGCTTTCTTCTAAAACCCTTTCTGTCAAAGTGAGTAGTCTTAGGATGCAACTGTTTTTTTAAGGCAATTTGATATAAGCTACTCTTCCTGCAAGATACTGGGTTTTAATGGCAGAGGAAAAGTTGACCACCTGCTTGCACAGAGTCAAAAAGAGTAGTAGGGCTCAACCTTCTAGGTGTTCATATTTGGCATTAACTGCTCTGTGCAAATGCAATGGCCATGCTCACACTATTTCCTGGCTACCCGGCACAATCATTTCAATTTCTTTTTTTTTTAAATCAGGTAGTTTCTAATAGGTAGTGCAATATATGCTAAAGATCTGTGTTTTGTGTTATATGAACAGTATAGCTATATAGCTACAGGCTCTGGAGGTCTTCCCACCAGGAACAATTTCCCAAGTCTGCAGCTTCAGAAACTGAGCAGATGCACAGGGCGATGTTAAAGTAGTACATTTTAAAGGAAGCTGGGCACCTTAAAACTGAAAATAGCTAGAAAAGTGAATTCCTGAGGACTAGGTAAAACTGCTTAGATTATTTATTTTACATTTAAGAAGCTACAGGAAAATTCAGCAGAAGCAGCTTATGGTGCACCTGTGACTGTACCGGTACACATGGAAGAAGAATCAGGTAAGAGTTCCACAATGGTGACACTTGTAGATTACATTTTATATCCTCTTACGAAAAGTGTCTTCCTTCATAAATTGTGTTCCTAAAAATTGAACATAATCTGATGTATGTAGGGAGAGCAAATAGGGTTTGACACCAATAGAACCTGATTTTTAAACAAACTCCGAACTTGTACTGTTTCAGTATCAGTAGGGAGATGTAAATAAAAGTGCATCTTAATTTCTTGAGGTTATTACAGAGGTAATACTACCCAGACAGTGTCAAATTACAGCTGATATAAACTATCAGATTGTATTTTGAGGATATATTCAGGAAAAGTCATTCAAGTAGCGCCAACCCAAGTTAATGATGTATGGCACTGCACAAACTCAGAGAGGCTGTTCTGCACCTGTGCTGGCTCAAACTGAACTAGGTTTGATGTCTCTGCATGAGTTTCATAGTTTATGCACAACCTGAAAATCTGCTTTTGGATAATCTGACTGTATGTATCATATCCTTGGGAGAAAAAAAGCAAAGTTCCAAATTCTGACCAATCTAACAACAACAGACAAACTTCAGGGGATCAGATGATAGCTGATATTGGACGCAACTTCTCACAATCATCTAGTCTACCTGCCCTGCTCAGAGCAGGGTCAGCCAGAGCAGGTTGTTCAGGACCTTCCCTTGTAAGATTTTGAAATATCCAAGGGTGGATATTTCCACAGCCTCTTTAGGCAACCTGTTCCAATGTTTGATTGTCCTTACGATAAAAAAAAGTTTTTTCCTGTGTTTAAGTGGAGTTTCCTCTACTTCAGTTTGCAGCCATTGCTCTTGTCCTTTCCCTTGGCACTAATGAGAAGTGTCTGGCTCCCATAACACACTACCTGGTTCCCCTACTCTACCCTCCTAGTCAAAAATTTTTTTCCTAATATCCTCCCCAGCCACATTTTGTGTCCATTGACTCATCTTGTATACCTTGCCACAAAAGATAAAAGTTTGGGTCTGTCATTTTTGCAATTCTACTTCTACTGCTACTAGATCACCCTTTAGGCTTCTCTTTGCCAGGAAGAAATAAACCCAGCTCCCTCAGCCTCTCCTCAGAGGTGTTGTGGGCTCCCAACCAGCTTGGTAGCCCCTCTAGTCTCTCTCCAGTTTCTCCCTCTTGAACTGGGTCCAAAACTAGACTCTGTATCCCAGGTGTGGCCTCCCAAGCACCAAGGGTAGTTATAACATCTGTGGATCAACCAGCCATGCTCCTCTTATTGTAGTCCAATATGCAGTCTGCCTTATTCGCTCATTTGTTCTTCAGTCAAAACTATCCTTGCTCTAAGACATAAATATCTAACCATTCTTTGAAATGAATCAGTAAGTGTAATGACATAGTTAACCTATGCTGCTCTTGAAAGATATACCCCAGCGTCCACTGTTTCTTGTTACAGTGGCAAACCTGTTGACCGCAATAAATTAACATTACAGAAAATAATAAAACAGTTCGATCAAACTCAGCATTGCTGAGTCAATTTGATACTTGGCACACCTTCAGAGTTTGCACTGACTTATTCTGCTGGTCTATGTGATGGGTCAGAGCAGACATCTGCTGTAAGCATGGAGCCCATCTGAAAATCAAAGATCAATCTTTCTTAGTCAAGGAGGTCAGGCAGTAGCTCAAATTCCAAAACTGGTGTGTGGTATATGCAGAATCTGTTTATCTCCAGAAAAATATTTCAAAGCCAGAGCATGACTTTTAGAAGTATTGACATGCATCTCCACCCATCCCTTCAAAAACTCTCACTCAAAACCCAAACCTTCCACCCCAGCCTAGATGAGACATCTTGGCTGAAGGCCCAGCAGTCCTTGCAGTCTGCCTAAACCAGGCTTGGGTGGACCCTGAAATGAGATACAGTCTTTCTCTTTTCATTGTAAAGGCAATGGTTTAAAGATAAGCAGTGAAAGAGAAAGAAACTGAAAAGAATTGTATTCAAGCTGGTTGTTAGGAACTTCAAGAAAGGGTAAGGGTTGGGGAATGAAAAAACGAACATTACCTTTTTAGAATAATGAAGGAATAAACTGAGAAAATTGCATTTTATTTAAACACCCTCTGTAAGGCATTTATCAGCTTCCCCTCCCAGTAGCTTCAGTGGGAGACGCAGTACTTTGTCAGATGCTCCCCCTTCTTTAGCAAAACCATAAGCCATCTGAAACACTTAGCTCGTGCTAAATAATCATATGCCAAGTATTGTGGTGATGACTGATCTTGCTGCCTAAGTGGAATTACACAATGAACAAGAGTGGAAATAAGTAGGTGTTTAAAAGTACTTGTGCTCTTAAGGACATGGTTGTGCAAGTTCCTGCCTCCTTGAGCTATGGCACTGTTTTAGAAAATACTGCTACCCAATGACACCTGTCTGCTTGACTGCTGCCATGGCCATCGAAGCAGGAGTTTCAGAGGCACCTTCAATACTAGAGTGTGACCCAAGGAACATAGAGAAAGTGCACTCCCAATGAAGCAGCACAGACAAGGCCCTGCAGCTTGTACCTATCCGAAGGCTGCAGTCAGGGAGCAGCAAGAACAGGATTGCCCCATGAAGGAGGACAAGTCAGTAGCCAAGGGTGACCCCAGCACAGGTCATGCCCTTACCAACAAGGCACCATCCCATAGGGGCTGAGCACAGGAGGGAGTCCCAGGGGCTGTAGCAGGGACCATCAACAGCCCCCAATACAAATGATGAACCAAGGCAAGGGTCCACCCAGGGGTTCCAGTGAGGAGGAAAAAGAAGATGGAGCTGGAGACAAGGCTGGAGGTAAGCTTTGATGTACAACTGAGGGGACCATCCAGGATATAAGCTAGCTACAGAGTAGGTCCAGGGTCCCTTAGGGAGACAGGGCTGGAGACAGGCACGCCTACAACACAGCTCAGGACAGGACTAGGTGCCCATTCCTGAACTTATAGAGAGCCCCTGGGCAGAGGAAGCGTGGGTGAGTGTCCCAGGTGAGACCAGTTGGGGCCATTAATGCCTATCAGTGCCCTGAAGGCACTGACAGTTACCTCACATGGCCCTAATTCCAGTATGAGTCATTTCACTGTGTTATGGAAAGATGTCATGTCAGAGAGCAAGAGCAAGCCAGAAGGATAGCAGCCCAAGCAGGAAGCGCAAGCTATCAACCTGGCTTTCGCTGTTCATAAGGACTAAGCGCATATGCCCAGAAAGGCTGAATCCCATTTGCGAGAAATCATTAAACATTGTACTGAGACCAGCTGATATTAGTAAGGCCTCACAATCCCTGTTGTCGACAGCTCATTCGCATAATTCATGGCTGCCTCCAATTATCTGTGGGAGATTTGCAAGCCGGACTCTCAGCCTGCTAAGGAGGTTCCACATGGGCAGGCGCTTAATGAACAGATTGGATTATAAACACTAGCTAATCTTTCCCACATGTACACCTGAAGAATATCACAAGTGACAGCTGTTTAAATTTCCAAGGAAATTAATGATTCCTAAAGAGGCAAGGCTTATCAAGGCTTTGACTGGGCCTGATAACAGACAACCACCAAGGGGCAAATTGTTTATAATAGTCTATAAGTGCCTCATTCTATGGGTTCATCTTGGAAACTTTTATTGACATGGTCCCTTTTATTAATGTTTGTACTGGCAAAGACTAGAGCAGCTTTGTTCAATCTACTGATGATATTAGGCTACTAAGGCCTCTAATGAGTATCTCCTATCTTCAGGTCACAGTCAGTTTAAAATGACTGGTACTGAGGCCAGGATACCATGTGCTCAGCTGAACCCTACGAGATGGCTACATTGTCCCTGCCCCATGCAGAGCTCACATCCTTGCAGGGCCCATCTGTGAGACTGCTAAAACATTAACTCATGTGTGGTGGGTCATTTGCTGCGTTCACTGTCTTGAAATCGCGGGTGGGAGGCGAGGGGTGGGAAGAGGGTGATCCAGGTTTACTGTGAGACTAAACCCTACCTTTTCTAATAGACCACATATGGAAAAAGAAAGCCTCTTCCTCTGTCCCGTGTTGCAGAAAGCCTGTACCTTTACATTAGGACTCAAAACATCCATCCGTCACCCTGACATTCATCCTTCCCCACAGATCACATGTCAGGACATGTTCTTATTTCCAAGGGGACTTTTCAGAGCCTGGTTCTATTTCAAAGAAGTCATCATAAAAAAAGAGCATCCATGCTGGCCTGTGAAAGTGGCAACATGGAAAGATCTTTGTTAAACTCAGGGGTCAAGAAAAAGGAATTAGCTACAGCAAATCATTCTCAAGCTGCAAGTAATGCAATTCCCATGCAGGACTGGATAGCTATGGGATTATTTTAAAGTTCAAACTTCTCTTCCTGGTCAATGCGTTTTTCACCAAGGAGCATGGAATTAATTTAAATTCAAGACTACAGACAAAACAAATGGCTTACAAGTAGTTTATAGATGTTTTCTTGCATAAGAATAACTCTGTGATCCATCACTGAGTCCGCTTCTGAAGTGTCTGGTCACAGCAAGGGACCTATTCCTCCTGCCACACCAGTGTAAACCAGAATTGATTCAGCTGAAACAAATGGATGAAGGTGATGGTTAATGTCAGGCTAAAGCCAATGGAACTGGGAGGAGTCTGACTTGTGTTTTATCTAAACACATGCTAATATTACTGTCTGACCCATTGCACTCAATTAAGCCAATTTTGGATGTATGTCATGTATTCTGTGAATCAGCTCTTTCCCAGTTTATATTCATATAATTACACTGCTTCTGCTTAGTGAAGGTCTGGCTCAGTATTTGTGACTTTAATTTCTCTGTAATTCATCATCAAAATTAGTTGGGGGCTTCACTTAAAGAATATTGGAGCCTCCAATTATGGGATAAATCATTTCTGTATGGGTTATTTCTTGTGCTTTCTCTGACTAGCACGGCATTTTTCCCAGGAATAAATATGAAAGAGAAGTAAATCACTGAATTTATGATTGGATTAATAAATAATGGATATTTTAAAATACAACTTTCAGGCTAAAGATGATCTATGTCCTCCCATTGCACACACATACAGACACACATACATCATTTACTCAGTTTTATTTTAGGATCATGCATGATTGTGCTTTTTCTTCAGATGCTGAATATCTGCCACAGAGAATGTTCTATTATAACCGTAACAATGTGATACTATATTAGGAAAGGAACTCAATTTGTAGAACATTTGGAATCTTTTTTAGTTACAATTCAAGCCTGTTTGCTTTCATGAGGCGAAGAAACCAGGAACAGCTAGCTTAAGCAGCAGATGTTGCTAGCAGGTAATAGGACTGCCCTGGTCGAGTTGACTGTTCACTAACCTTCTGCTGAATTTCTAACAAAATAAAATTCTTGCACAGCATTGGGAAGGATACAGCTGTTCACTTGTCTGGTCTGTTTGAATTTTTCTATTTTGTTAAGGGTATTTCTGCTGGAGGACATGGGTCCCTCAGTGGCTAATACAACACTTTTTAATCAACTTTTAATCCTTCTTTCCTTAAGTAACAAAACAAGTGTAAAGAACGCATACAAAATTAATGTATGTGTGATGCCAGTTGGTTCAAGGCAAACAAGGGGAGAGTTGAAGCCGTGTAGAATAAACCAGGCCTTTTCCTGAGCTGCACCTTGCTTTTTCCTCCCTCTTTCTTCCAGTATTCCATGTTTGTCTTGAATGAAGACCCTGACCCCTCCCCTGACCCAGTGAGACTGCATGCCCAGAAGCTGGAGAGAACAGGCTGACCGATGGGAAAGGTATGGCAGAGACCCCCTGGCACAGTGAGCGAGAGGAAGTGGAGAAAGAGAGAATGACTTTCCTTCTCACCATGGCTCTGCAGCTTTGCCACTGTTATCAACAGTATACCAGTCCTGTCTTAATGCAACTGGTTTTATAATACATCTATACACCCGTCCAGAAATTTCTTTCAAGGACCACTATTCAAATGCCTATGCCTGATGCTCAAGGTCAGATAGCTCTATCTGGTGAAAGTCTTTCTATGACCGAAAGTCAAAAAAAAAAAAAAGGCAGTGATGCTTCTCATGGATTCCACAGAGGCTATAGATCTGGGCAAAAAACTCAACAAAACCGTTTTCTTACAGGTTTAAAATTTGCTCAGATGGGCCGAGAGAGAATTTACAAGACTATGTGCAACAGTGCCATCTGATGGGCTTACTCAAAAGGGTAAACAAGGTGACAAAGTAATCTGCAGGCCTGGCAAGTTACCTTCAGTCCTCAGCAAAATGATGTGACCAGTTCTGGATTTGATTAAAAGAAGGTGCTGTCCAATGAATTCTTATTTACATAGCCTTTTCCCATGAGCTGATGTCAAATTACTTTTTAAAATAAGGTTATGGGTTTTTTTGATAAAGATAATAAGATTAACATCTTTGTTGGCAACATGGACAGTGGAATTGAGTGCACCCTCAGCAAGTTTGCTGACAGCATCAAGCTGTGTGGTGTGGCTGACGCACTGGAGGGAAGGGAGGCCATCCAGAGGGACCTTGACAGGCTGTAGAGGTGGGCCTGTGCAAACATCATAGAGTTCAACAAGGCCAAGTGTAAGGTCCTGCACCTGGGTCGGGGCAATCCCAAGCACAGATACAGCCTGGGCCATAAGCGGATCGAGACCAGCCCTGTGGAGAAGGACTTGGGGGTGTTGGTGGATGAAAAATTTAATATGAGCCAGCAATGTCCACTCGCAGCCCAGAAAGCTGATCGCATCCTGGGCTGTATCAAGAGGAACACTGGAACAGGTTGCCCAGAGAGGCCATGGCTGCCCCCTCCCTGGCAGTATTCAAGGCCAGGCTGGATGGGGCTTTGAGCAACCTGGTCTAGTGAAAAGTGTCTCTGCCCATGGCAGGGGCGTTGGAAATAGGTGATCTTTAAGGTCTCTTCCAACCTAAACCATTCTGTGATTCTATAATTGAAAATAATTTCCGTGGTGGGATATTTGATTTGGTGCTGTTGAACATTTTGATTGAGACACTACAGCAAATGAAACATACAGGTCAAGTAAAATGTACTAATTACTGGGTAGTAGACCCTCAAGTGAAATTTCAAAGCAGGAAGCAGTGCAGGGGAGATGACTGTCCAGAGATCCCTCAGGAAAAGATGGTGCATCACAGGGGCAGACTATATAGCTACCTAGGATGACAGAAGAGGAAAGGAAAGAAAGGAAATATATAACTGATCAGTATTTATACATTGATATCTCTTTGACAATGTAAACAAATGTGGGTTTCATCTTTGCAGAATACATTGCCCTTAAGTAGTTGCTAGAAATCTGTAGGACAAAGTTAACGTTGAGGTTTTTAAAAATCTAATTCATTCTTCTCCAAGATCCCAGTCAAGTGACTTTGTTTTGAAGAATGAGGCATGTTCATTACCCATTAAAATAAATGTAGAAATGAGGCTCCTGGGTTTCATTCGTTACTTCTAAGTGCTTGGTGTGGCTACTTATCTCTAGACTGCCTTTCTCTAAGCCTCTTCTTCCTATAGTGCATGAAGTTGTTATTATTATGTCATTAATTTTGAAAAGCTCACTCTTCTTAGACCAATTCCAAATGTAAAAGTGACCTTTTAATTGATTTTCATCTTCATTACTGTACTGCAGCATAGGTAAAACAAACTAATTTCCGCAGACCTGAATTCCTGTGAAGATGCAGAAGTGGACAGCAAAATTTATTTCATTTGCTGCGGTGAAACAGCAAGAGCCATCACTGGCCACAAAAATCAGTTCATGGCCCTGTAATGTAAGCAGCTTTTATCAATGAGCAAGGAGAAAACCTTAAATCATTATTTATACAATCTCTAAATAACACAAATATTGGAAATATATATAAATATTGGAAAGAAAAGACTTATGAAACAGACCTGCACCATTTGGTAAGTAGGATTCAGATCAGTGTTATATTGTTCAGCATAGGTAAATGAAAAACTTGGGGAAAACACAGTACATCTTTTTAGGACTCACTTTATCTTTGACAAGAAGTCTACTAAAAATGTTTGGAGATTATGATAGATAACTGATTGAATATTAACTGGCTTCTTCTGTGTTTGTTTTCAACTTCCTTCCTAACTCCTAACTCTTACAAACAAAAATCACGACTTTTTTTTTTTTTTTCCACAAATCAATTAGTCTCAGAAAGCAAAAGCAATGCTGGCTCATTGTCACAGAAAAATAATTTTTCCAGAGATGAAAAATAATATGAAAATTTTGCTTTAGCTCTTCATTTTCTTTGGGCTTCTAAATCCTGTCCTGGGAACGTTCATGGAGGAAAGCCCTGTTCAAATGTCTGTCTCAGAGGAGGATTAGGTGGATGAGATCTGAAAGGCCAGAGTAGAAAAAAGGTTTGTGTTGAACCAGAAAAGGATTGTTTCATTTATGGCTGTTTGGAGGGAGAGAAGGAAATGGGGAATGATGGCAGGGGCAGAGGGAGTGGGATTTCAGGGATGTAGTCATCTCTCACATAAAGAAAGCATCGTTGCTGCTTTTGGAAAAAATACAGTTAAATATGCAAACACTATGGCTGAGACATCTTATCGTACTTGACATTTCCTGGCTCTACCTACATCAGTGCTTGATATTAATGGGAGAACAATCAGTTCTGTGCCAAAAGCTGTTAATAACTCTATTTCCTAGGAAAGCTCACTTTGTAGCAGTACCTGGAGACAATACTGATAGAGTATGGGGAGGGGCTCTTTATCAGGGAGTGTAGTTATAGGATGAGTGGTAATGGTCTCAAACTGAAACAGGGTAGATTTAAACTAGATATTAAGAAGAAGTTCTTCACTGTGAGGGTGGTGAGACACTGGAACAGGCTGCCCAGAGAAGCTGTGGCTGCCCCCTCCCTGGAAGTGTTCAAGGCCAGGTTGGATGGGGCTTGGAGCAACCTGGTCTAGTGGGAGGTGTCCCTGCCCATGGCAGGGGGGTTGGAACTAGGTGATCTTTAAGGTCCCTTCCAAACCAAACTATTCTCTGGTTCTATGATTTACCCATTGGCCCTTATTAAATCCAGGAGCTATTTTTCAGTAAAGGCATAATTGGAAAACTCAGGTAACCAGGCTTTTCTTTTGTGTGTGTATTATGTGTGCAGTTTAGTTATGCAACTACAAAGAACCAAATCCAGATGTCCTCAGCTGACATAGCAGAGAGCATGTCTAAGAAACACCACGCTTGCTGTGAGCAGAGCCACATTGCTGTAGCAGGACACAGAGCTATAATGCATGGTCATCTGTTTTTAGCTTCATCGTCTGAGGAAAGGTAGGAAGCAAATATGCAGCCCCATATTTGTGCTTTTATCTACTTTTGTTATTGATCCCCAAATCCCCTGGGACCCATTCTACAATGAATGATTGATATTTAAGTTAATGTTTACCAGTTAATCTTCTGTCTGGTATCTCCTTCTCGGTAAGTCTAGGCCTGGTTATAGGCTACAAGGCAAGATGGAAATGTGAACTCCAGCCAGTAACATTGTCAGAGTGGCTCTAAACCTGCTAAATCAATAAAACCAGAGGCAAAGGCTCATAAATCTCTGTGTGTGTGTGTATAGCTGCCATGATCCAGCTCCTTCTGGGAGCCTGCATATGGCCTCCAAATAGAGTTGCTGGCAGTTAATCTTTCTGGTCTAGAGGTACAACTGTGATAAAGCAGATTTAATGGGGAAGACCTTGCAGTGGAATAACATCAGCTGTATGTTTTCTTTCTTCCCTCTCACCAAAAAAGCTAATATTCAGTTTCTGTCCTATCCAAGTCAGATTAGCTTCCCATAACAGCTCTCACCCATGAAAGTCTCCAGTATTTTATTTCATGATAAACTGAGCTCCATGAACTAGAACACTTGCTTTTGGAGCCGACTGCAATGGATGCTGAAGGAGCTTCAAGCATTTGCACTTGGAAAGGGGCAAAGCTCTGTATTTATATTCTAGCTTTCTGTCTGCATGTCTGAGTGTATGTGATCTAATGCCAAACAAGTTCATCTATGAATTACAACATTAAGGTAATGTGCAATGCATATGGAAGGGAACAGTTTCATTTATGGAGCAAGAAACACAGTTAATAACTGTAATCCTTTGGTTTTGTTAGTTAAGAGGAAAACAAATCTTGTGATTTTTTTGTTTGTGAAAAATCAATATTTTTAGCAGTTTCTCAGTAGAAATATTACACCTTGTACTTTATTAACACTGATTTTTTAAAAAGCTATTGAGTTAGTCCACTGGTTTAAAGAGAAGGCCTTAGCATATTCTTTTTTTAAGTTGTCTCCTTTTTTTAGTTTTTCTAATTATAAATGCAATGTTTCACTGCATACTTAGCATAAGTTCTACACTTTCATGGAAGCCTTCAAAACATGAAGAATTCTTATGAAATAGAGGCAGGAGTGAAAAGAAATTAACAAGGTTCCAAATGCATCAGAAGCAAGAAGTATGGCAAAGTGTCTGTAGAGTCAACAGATTCAGCTGTAAAAGAAGCTTTGCAGAAAGATAAGGCCATTAAAGAAAAAATAAATTAAATCTTTACTTAGTAAGGGAGGTTTCCACCACAGCCTTTCTTTACAGAGGGCTGAGTCTGATGGTCTGTTTCAAATTGCAGTGTCAGAAAAGATTTTTGAATAAAATTTATAAAATGAGAAGTAGGAAATCAGAAGGACCAGATGGTGTTCACCCGGGCTTTCTGAAGGAATGCACGTACCAATGTGAAAATATTATGTGTAATCTGTCACTTAAAATCAATCTCATTCCTAGGGAAACAGAAAGCAGCAACTGTGACACCATTTTTAAGCCGTCAGGGAAGATTAGGGGAATGATAGATCACTAAGTCTCACTTCCATATAGGGAAAACTATGGAGACTATAATAAAATCTAGAATTAGTAGCCACATGAAAAGATTTGAGTTAGTAAGGAAGAGTCAAAACTGCTTTTCTGGATGGAAGTCACAGCTAAAATATTAAATATTTCTTAAAAGTAATTAGTGAGCATGTGGACAGCTTTCCAGAAGTGCCCGCTCTGTGTTTCAGGCACAAGAAATATAGAAAATGAAAACTTCATTAAACCACTGTATGAATCCATGTTGCGTGCTGCATGCAGGTCTAACCCTTGAACATCCAAGTGTGTATTAGTCTTAAAAGATGTACAGGGAAAGAAGTCATGTTAGCACAGCACAACTGTGAAGAAAGCTGTCTTCTGACACAGCAACAACACTGAGAGTCAAGCAGATTCATTTTATTTTAAAAAGCAATTTTGGATTACTGATGTCAGGAAAAGAAGAATCTTTAAAGTCTTATAAAAATGTCATTGAACATACCTGCAACCTTCAGGGACAAGTAAATTGCCGTCTGTTTTAGTGTTTTGTTGTATTTGTACTTAAAACAGAGTCATCAGAATTAAAAATGTCCCCAGGATCTCTTGAGCTGTGAACAGGGCATGGCTTGCTTTAGTGTTAGCAAAAGGGCTACTGTTAAATGGAGCTTGAAGACAGTTACTGAATACCTTTTGTGGAAAGAAAGGAGAACAACTTTTCTCTGAATGGAGAGGAAATAAAAGTCTGAAGTAAGGGTCTGAAGTTTGGAAGAGTTAAAACTCCAGTGAGAACGGGTGGTTTAACCAGAAGTTTTATTCTACACCACTCAGCGCTTGTTTCTAATACTTCCCTTCCTGTCCTTCAGGGTTATCTTCTGCAAAGTCTGGTTCTTGCAGACATAAGGAACTGGATGTGAGGATTCTGGGGGAGATGCTAAGCCAGGGAACAAGGAATGGGAGTGGGTGGATACTTGTTAGCGCAATGGAATTGATCCCATGTGTGAAAGAAAAATACTCTTCTGCATTGTAGGCACTATCTGAGCAAGCCCAAAATTCCTAGGCCTGTTTCCCCATTATTGACACCCATGGACATATTTTCTAAGATGCTAAAATCCTGCGATTGATTGTCATGGAGCTTGAAAGCATCCATAGATGCCGGAGGAATGGAATTATAACACTCATTACTAAAACGAATTAGAGTTGTGGCAATACCAGGTGTGCTTGCTTTTTCTGTCGTTCTGTCTTTATTTAGATTTATGTACATGGATAAGGATCTATGCGTACTGTCTAGGGGATTTTGGTTTTTTAAATGGTATCATAACAAATATTTACAAATAATACTGTAATGAGCAATTTTAGAACGTCAACCTGTCCTCCCAGGATTTTCTCTGACCTCTTTTACAAATAGGTCTTTTAATCTATCCCAAGGCTAGTGGCTATGACAATTACTTTTTAAAACAAACGTGCTTATGTCTAGCATCTCAAAACTATAGATATGTCTGTGTCTAAGAAGAACATCTTACACATATAAGCACACAAGCACTCATAACACCACAGGTCACATTACAACAAGAAAGTATTTCTTCTTTCCCCATTCTTTTGCACCAGAAAACATCTCCTTATAAACGTTCCATACATCTACTGCAATTATTCACACAAGAGGCAGGTGTCCCAGTAATATTTGTAAATCTTTCACTTCACAGAAGGAGACATTTTTGAGTGTTTTCTTAGCTAAAGGCAAAGCAAGTAGCCTCTCATCTTGACTAAAACCCTCTGACTTTTGGAATCCTCTGCTAAATTATATTTGCCATACAGGAAGGGTGTAGGAGGGAAGAAAAGAATGAAAAACTCCAGTCTTGTGTCAATTATCAAGTGTTTTAAATTTAGAGATTTTCCCATCAACTAGAAACTAGATCCACTTGTTTGTTGCCAGGGAAGATGGGTGAAGATACCATTTCTAAAGTGTGTAAAGACTTTGTGGTTCATTTCACAATAATATTTGTTGAACTTCTGCGGCATGCTTTCAGAGGAAGCGAGATGGGGCTGTGTTACTCATGACTTGCTAAATAGTACGTCCTAATCCTTCCTAGTTTTTGTTTATTCATGCCTTGCTGTGGGATTTACAGTGTTAGCTCATGGAAAGAAAAAGAAAATCCCAGCAGATAGAGGAATGCAGCCTTCCTGTCCGCTGCTTGGAGGCAGGCTTCTGTCAGGAGGACTTGCTTCACTTCTGACAGAAACCTGAATGCACAGGGAATGGGGAAAATGAGCAGAAATAGGTGGTCTGCTTCTCAGGCACAGGCATATGAGACGCGGAAGACCAAGCTCCACACACAAGGTGACCTTGAAATCACAGATACAGCCTGGCAAGGCAACACACGACAAGCTGCACCTTTCTCCCAAGAGCTCTTCACATCCCTGCTAGCTGCCTCCGACAGCCAAAGCTGCAGTCAGGTAGAGACCATCTAGCTTCAGGTACCCCAGGGCACCTCCAAGCAATGTCACAGCAAGGAGGAGGTTGCAATTGTGCTAGAAATGTTCCCACCAGCTCTACCTCCTGCCTCATGATGTTACTTTCACTCTCCATCTCTCCAAGCTGAGCTGACGGATAAAGGAGCTCCTCTTACTTTTTCTCACCTGCTCTGAAGAAGAATCTGTTTGTCATGGGAGGCCCTTTTGTCAGAGGAGAGTGTCTTTTCTTTGTTTTGTTTCCTTTTGACTCTCACTGGCCATAACCTTGGTGGAGCTGGAAGAAGGAGCTGCGGATCTGCCATGGGTGGTGAAGACTCATCGCAGTGCTGAGGAGCACATGGAGGGGTGGCAAACAAGGGAGCAAGTGTTTTGAAATCCTGCCTGCGCTTTTCCGGTCCGGGTGATCCTGTCAGTGACAGATCTAGTCTGACTGAACCTGTGCTACCGCTGAGGAGGGCAAGGGCGAAGGGAGAGGAAAACCAAAGCCTGTGGCGCATAATGAAGTCCTTATGCACTGAAAACTCGCATTCGATATGCCATAGATGGATATGCTTGACAGCCACAGTCTGTGCCTTGCAGGGAGAGATTTTGAAGAGAAAACACACTGCCTTTGCAAATGCTGGCACACAGCCGGCGTGGGACTGCAGAGCATTGGGTCTGTTCAGTGGTGACTCCCATTAGAGAGCTAAGGAAGAAATAATTCGATTTTTTTTCTACTTTAGTGCATAGCTCAGTGGCTGAGCATGCGGAGCAAGGACCACAGCATCCAAGAAGGCTGGATTTCTGTTCCTGACTCTGTCATGGTCTTGGTGTGTGAATTTACGCAAGTCTGCTCTGTTCTGGGCACTTTGCTTTCTGCATCTCAAGTCTTTGGAAATATTCAAATCAAATATTGTTAACTAAAGTCACTGGATGCCATTTTTAGTCTTGGTCAGTCTTATCAGTCCTCAAGAAATGTCACAGTTTTTACAAATCCCTCCTTCCCAGTGAAATGCATTTTCCTACACGAGTTGCTGTGAAAATTATGTGGTGAGACTCCATAAACAGGATGAATGTGTGTTCTGTGGCTGATAGCGAAAGAGAAGAGACTCACTCCATCTGCCTCTTCCTGAGCTGCTTTGAAGCAACTGGGTTAACAGGACTCAAAGCTATGTATAATTCATTAGTTTAGATCTGACTGTACCTTGCAAATTTTGTTACAATCCATTAATTTGGGGACAAGTATTCTTGATTATAACACAGGATTTTAATGTGCCTTTTGAGTTACAGCAGAACCTTCTTTTGGCTCAGCTGCTCCGGTATGTTGTGTATCCAGTTCACACTTTTATCAGCAGTCATTGCTAAGTTTATATATTTCCATTATTTCTCTTCACTTATAATGTTGGTCTCAGATTTGCAGGACCCAACTTGTGAGCACAGGTTACAGAGTCTCTCTCTAGAACTGTCCAGTTCTGGGTGAAAATACTTGTATTGCATTTTGCAGGGGCAGGATAGCTACTTCACATCATGTCAACTAAAGAGAGATTGTGTAACTTGTGCAATGAATCCCTGAGACCCCAAAAGGACATTTACCATTCATACTGTATAAAGAGTGGTCCACCATATCCATGTTATTTTATCCCTCTTGTTCACCGTATTACCACAGCTTGACAATCACCCACACTTCCCACACGGTGCAAAGTGGTAAGGGAGACACCTGCATCTGGCTGCCGTAGCTTTTCCCGATCCAGGAATTCTCCTCAGGATTTGCATGATCGGTTGGCCATAACACACACACCCAGCCAACACATCCATGGGTAGCTTGGCTGTATCAGCATGGATATACATATGGCTACAGCCATATCTCTCTTGAGAGGTGCTGTGCCAGTTCGCAGCTGCAGGTCTGCACCACTGCTATAGTTAGGTATATAATCCAAATGTGGTTCTTCCCTTTTGCCTTTTCCAATTTCTCAAAATAGTGTAATGAAGAAATAGAAGTCTGAGACTAAATTTAAAAATGGGAGACCCCGAAGAACAATCTCCCTTCTATGGTGGTACTTTCATTGTGCATGGCTCTGTCAGTGATTCCTCAGACCCCCTCTTTTGTCTAGGCTTTTTTTTTTTTTAATTAGTACGCCAATAAGGCACAAGCTTTTTTCAAATTAAATGAGATCCAGGATAAAAGATATTATTTTGTGCTTAGGAATGAGGAGCAGGATGGAATTATACTTTTAATTAAGCTAGATATAATTTTGGGTTGTTTGAACCACTGTGACAATTTTTGCAACAGCCCAAGAAAGAAATTGAGATTTATATTTGACACTTTATTTAACGTAGTTTCATATCCTGTATACTAGTGTGAACATCACATTTAATTCAGGAGATCAGAAATAAGCAACGGAAAACATTTTTTTTCAGCACATTATTGTGGTGGTGTTGCTTTTGAGCCACTAGAACAGATTTTTCTATTACTGGCATTATACTCTTATAATATAAAGGGCTAAATGCAGAGTAAACACTAAGTACAGAACTCTCTAGATCATATCATAAAGTGTATGTAGTAGCACTGTTGCTGCTAATTTATGTTCTTATGAGGAGTAAGGAGTAGATTTAGTTATATATAAGAACTATCTTGTACTTCTGTAGATATTATGTAAATTACAATTGTGATCTACCTTCTCCATAGTATGAAATGTGTAACTAAAAATAGTGGCAAAGTAAAATAATTTCTACATTAAAACAGTATCCAAAATCATATCTCACTCTTTGCAGGAATGTCATGGGGTAGCCAGTGCTACCTACCTTCAGCTGGTGAGGTCCCACCAACCAATAGTCCGTCCTGCTGGGAATGAATGTCCATGGGCATTTACAAACCTAGACCTGACTCCAGAAGTATGAATACAAGGTGGAAAGTTACTATTTTGCTAACTAGATCAGAATATCAGATTCACGTCTACAATTAGGACAAGATGTTATTGCACAAAATTTTCATTTTGGAAAACAGGCAAATAATTGCCAAGCTGGAAAGAGAGACAGAAAGTGGCAACGCAAATATGTCTTTATTATCTTTTCCTTCAATCGTTCCTACTATTCAGATGTTTCCGGTGACATCTGTGTTTGCTCAGCAGACGCGTGTTTTTGCACAGTCCCATCACCTTATGCTGAGTAATTGAAAAAAACAACATCTACTCAGCTCAGCAACACCCTGTTTACAGGAGAAAAGCTTTAATTTCAGCACTTTCAACTTGGAGTGCTATTTGGAAACATTTAGCTCATAAAAAGTCTTACAGTTCATGCTTTGGCCTCATCATGACCTGAACATTTTGTTAACAAAGTACCCTGTTAATGTTTTGACCAAAAGAACTAATGTACTTGGGGCTAGTTGTGTTGCCAAAGTGGTGCTTGCTCCTAAAAAGGGAAAGTTTTAATTCTATTTTCAAAAGCAATGTCTTACTCCTAACTATATATGGAAATGTCATCAATCAGTCCTGGAAACAGAGAGCGCACTGCAATGTATTATAATAGCTGATGTTTCTGCATTCGGTGTAACAAATCTCACCGTATCGCGGCTTGCAGCGGAATTCTTTTGCTATGTCTATTTTCCCTTTACTAGCTTGAGTAGATGTGAATATAACTTTTGTTTTAATCACCAGCAGTGAAGAATAAAGTAATAAGCTAATCAAAAGAGGGGATAATAAAACGCGTAGCCACTCCCAACCGTATTTACAACAGTTCTTTGACTAAGATGTTTTTCTTGTGTATTTCTTTTTTCATTAAGATGTAAGCCACCTGAAACCTTCACACTCTACAGATGCAACCTTCTGCTGTTGGCTCTTTTTTAATGTAATAAACAATAATTTATCTAAAAAATGTATTCTAAACATTTTAATCAATGCCCTATTAATACCTACCAAAGGGCTTCAGCAACTGAAAACCGTCTCCTTACTTGACGAAGTATGTTATTTGAGCATTAGATCTACCAGGAATGGCAAAAGGTAGGTGTTTTTGAAGTAGGCAGTGAGCTCAGACTGTTTGGTCCTCTTCTTTATAGATCAAACCCCAAGAAATCCCTGGCTGATAAATTCAGCAGCAGTGAAAGTAGCAATCACATGGAAATACTATGGCAGTAAAGAAAGGCAATAATTAAGAAAGGTTGTGTTAGACAAATTGGAACCGGCCTCTGCTAAAAACCACAGTACATTGGGAAGTACTGTGTGCACAGTTATAATTTATTAGCCACTTAACTGTATTTCATGTGTATCTTTTAACTTCTTGGTAAGTCTTGGTCAAGATTGGAAAGCAATATATACTATGCATATTTTAAAACAGTCATAATAACTCCCTTTTTTTTGTATGGAGCTCATCAAACATTTTGTAATTTTTTTCGTTTTCATTGTCAGTCATCTAACTTACTACTGTCTCCTTCATATGCAAATAACAAGCACTTCTAAGTCCTTTCAGAAATGCGTTTTAGGAACTGAAAATAGTCATGGTTGATTTGGTTAATATGCAAAAGGGGGTTCTACAAGCCCCTGGTAGAAAAGTTCTCATGGAATAAAATATCAGTCAAGTAGATGAATGCAGGAAAAAAAGTGAAAAGGATAATAAGTGGGACGTTTTGTGGCTTCTTAAAATACTGCCAGCTAAATATTGCCGGCAGAGACCTTGTCAAAATTAGCAGTCAACATGATGCAAGTGTGTAGGATAAAATCTATTTTGTTGGTGAGGAAAAGATGACTGTTGTCACTTATTTAGCTACAGGATATTGTTTCTGACACTTCATCAGCATGTTCTTATTAATACAGAAGCTGAGCATTACTTGTGTCAAAATTGTCACGCGGAGCCCTCTCTTCCCAGCAGACTTCAGTTTCTTGGTAATCTGCAAACTCATGCAATTATTTTTATTTTGAGGTTCATACTCTATCTGATGCCAGAGTAAAAGTGGCAGATAAACAGAAAGAGACAGAAACCCTCCACAGAACTCAAACTATTGAGCACAGATTCCTAAATTTAGAGTATTTTAGGTAGGAAGCCTGATGATCTAGAAGGGACAGTTCACCTTATTAGAAAACAGGAGGCCCAGTTAGAGGGACTTACTTCACTTTTGCAGTACTTCATTCCTTGAAGAGATTATACTACATGTTTCAGAAAGTTCAGCTAATTAAAATGCTTACACTAAATACAGAATATCCTGAGTTACAGTATGCAGATATAAAGCTTTAGGAGAACAATTAAATGTGTTTTAGATTTAAGCCAATCTCTGTTAACCAGGGTTTGGGGGAAATCTCCTTCAGTGAGCATATTTTCATGAACAGCCTAGGTGACAGAAAACAGAAAGTCCTTGTTAAATCTGCAGACAATAGGAAGGGTGGAGCTTCAGACATGCCAAAGAGCTCAGAATGATCCTGAACACTGAAGTTAAATGAAAAAACCAGGATGGTATTCAACAAGAAGAATGCAAAGTACTATACTTGGCCAGGAGGAATCAGCTTGTCAGATGCAGGATGGGGAACAACTGGTTAGGTGGACAAGGATGGAAGAGGATCCCAGAGTTATAAAGCACTGCTGGCTGAGTATAAATTAGCCATGTCATCCTGCTCTGGACAGGCCAAATGCTAAGCTGGGACTTATAAACAAGAGAAAGACATGCAGCAGCTTCTGTTCTACTCAGAACATAAAACCTGCTGTTCCACTTTAGTCAGTTTTGGTGTCTCCACTTCTCAATCCACTCTAGCTCTATTTTCTAGGATGGTCATTACTCTAGACTTTGCAATACCTTCTTCAGAGGACATGGAGGCAGCTGCCATTGGTAAGAACAAGTGCGATGAGCAGGGCTTCTGCAGTTCCTCCATACTCCACGGCTCTGCTGTACGCAGTGCCCCATGTAGGGGACTGGGCTGCTCATTTGGCATAGCTTTTTTTTTCATTTTCATTTGAGAAGGTGGGCCTGAACCCCAGACCTGACAATAGTTCTGAAACGTTTCACTTCCTAATTTCTCCCAAACTCTAGGCTCACCTCCAAGTCCTTCAGATGGGAAAATGTCGTATCACATTTGTATTGGCTTTGCCCCGGACGTTCTGCAGCACTGCCAGGCCAAACATCCGTGGGACGGAAGGGAAGACAGAGGAAGGGGTAAAAGTCAGGTCTCCAAGTATTGCACATAACTCATTGAGGGGAACGAAGAACTTTTACATTCGTAATTTTACTTGAGTTTAGGCCAGGCAGTAAACTTCCTTATTCTGAAAAACATGTTGCACAGCTATTGAAACCTCACATTTTGTTCTATCGGCTTTTAACACCCTTCCTTAGATTTTGCTTTTTCTAATCTGTTTGTGATGAGAATGAAGACATTTACTTGGTTCGACTTAATTTTTCTTTATTCTGTAAACTGTATGCCCTTCAGGAAGCAGGAACTGTCTAGTCACAAATGAATTATCATAGACTGCATGGGGAATGACTTCGTGAGGAAAAGCAGTCACTGCTGAAGTCCAGTATTCCCTTTTGCCTACAAAAGACTTGAAACTTTGATATATCTATTGCAAGCTAGTAAGAGCACTGGTTTCGGATCCACCCTCCAGACAACACACCACCTCCCTCAAGTGGTCAGCGAAATTAGGGTTGTTTTCTGTGCTTCAAGGGCTGTTTTTTGGCACTGCCTAAAGAATGTGTTGAAGAACACACTTTTAAAAAATATTGTTAATAGATCAAGTTTAAACCGTTGTGCAACAAAAAGTATTTTGAATGGTAGAAAGAGATAACAATCCTACAGAAACAAATACTTACCTGGCATCACTTGGGCACTGTAGGCTTTTGAAGAGAAAAAAAATGAAATAGCTGCTTTTTTGTGGATGGGCAATAATAGCTTTCTGCCTGCGGTTACAGGCATTCAGTTACAGTCACTGCCACGGTGGGGATTGTATAAGCACATAAGCTAATCAAAACAGTGGCACATTTGGAAAAGCAGCACTGTTAATTCTGATGGCTTGCTCAAATCCTCATTGGAATTACAGTTTTCTTCTTTTGTTCAAAATGCTCCCCATTTAGAAACAGCTCTTTTGTAATTTGCTGCCTAATGTGTGCTTGCAGAACAAACTGGAACAATGCTGGGGTAGAGCTCACAGGAACTCAAACCAGAATTACATAAATTACAAAAACAGCAATAATGATGGTAAGATAAAAACAGAGAGGAAATAGAAAGCTTCATACTTCAGAAAGCAACCAGGGCACACACTGCCAGGGTTCAGGATAAAATTTTTTCATGGAACAGTGTGCTATAGAAGTGTCTTGCAGAGGGACGTACACCCAACACATGAAGCAATGCCTTTGTATGTATGCTGACAATATCTACAATGACAATGGCAATGGGTAAAGAAATTCCTGCTCAGGCAGCCAAATCATGCTCTTCTACACATCACTGGACACCTGCAAAATTCTGTGGGTATTATCCAGGATAAAACAAAACATTCACGCACACCACTACCCTGTCAGTGCCCAAACACTGTGATTTTCAGTGTTATCTCATATGAGCTAAGACTGATAGCAAACACAAAAGGAAAGGAGTGTGGGTAGACCTGAGCGAGCAATCAAAAATCAAGAGCACTATAAAAAAAAAATCATAATTTATAGTC
The DNA here is from genome assembly GCF_034619465.1 of Leptosomus discolor. Classification (NCBI taxonomy): domain Eukaryota; kingdom Metazoa; phylum Chordata; class Aves; order Leptosomiformes; family Leptosomidae; genus Leptosomus; species Leptosomus discolor. Next base: position 68,441,907 of record NC_141392.1, read on the forward strand.
TGATAAAAAATATCTAAATAAACCTGTCTAACAAAAGACTACACAACACATACGTATGGAGAAGAGGCAAAAAATCAGTGATGCCAAGTCACCAAGCAGTTAAATTAGTTAGTACAGGAAACACAATCCTCATGTTTCAAGGCCTAAGTCAGTCCCCAGCAGGAGTCAGGAATAAAATTGTGAAGTACAACACATATAGCCAAACATATTATAAGCATTGCTCTTGCTAGAGGCAATGTTCTGTTCTAGAATGTAATTTTTGTGTTTCTTTTGCTGGGTAAAACTGCAATCAGGTAGTTCCAACCACTTCTTTTAACAAAAGCCTGCTAATTAAAGCAACACTACCCAGCCTCCTTCTTGGCATTAATGAAGTGCCAGAGGAAGGAAGCCTTAAGCATTTGTTTTCCTTTCAGAGCATCTAATATCCCACACTACAGCCGGTGGAAAAATGGTAACACATTTCCTGACAAAAAAAAAAAGAGAGAGAACATATTTACCACAAAAGTTTGAAGAACAAAGTTTCTTCTGCAGTCTGTCTGAAAGCTGTTGAAAGGATAATGTCCTCTGCATATTTGAAAGAAACATAGGTGGTATGAAAAAAGGTCCTTCTTGCCTTACTACAGCACCAGGATGGTTTAGGTTGGCTGTTGCAGGTCTCCAAAAAGTACAGCCAAATCAGATTGCACACAACTTGCAGGTGTTGTGACAGAAGCACGGCTAAGGACAACAGCCCTTGACTTGTACAGATGTGGATAGATGCAGAGGAAGAATATATCTTCAGATAACTTGTAAGGTCATCATTGCTAACTTTATGTGATTAATCTACAGCTACAACCCCCGTCCAGCTGTCTGCTATTTTCCCTTACATAGCTCCCACCTAAGAGCTGCCTTTCATTCACTCTGGCATCTGAGAAGCCTTTAGAAAGAAAAGCGATTCCTTGGTACCAGATGCAAGCCAAACCAAACTCCCACTTCTAAATATCCCTGAAGTTTAGAGTTGCTTGAAATTTAAACTCCAATTTAGATCCAAATTTGGCTGTTTGAGGTCATCTTTACACATTTTTGTTTAAAAAATAGCACTGTCTGATTCCCCCAACTTTTTTTTGCTTCAGAGACTCTGGTAACCTACCATACACATCCCATTCCCTCGCCTCTTCACTTCATAATCTTCCAGAGATGAAATTCAAGATTGCCCACTAATTGTAACAGGACAGCTTCTCAGACAGATGACTTTCCAAGTAACCTTCTCATTCCACTCATATTCAGGGAATGAAAAAGTGTGCCAGAGCGTTATGTGATGACGGATGAGGCCCAACATTACAATTTATGTTTGTGACCTGGCACGCAGATGGAAACACAGAGTATGATTCAGTGGTTTTTGCAGCCTTAATCCCTACTAAAAAGTGGCTCTGCCAAGGTAAACCTGACATTTTAAATGAAACTGCTTTGCATACACTGCATGGAACCTGAGATCCCACTTTTGTACTGCGGTTTCCTTCTAAAATGTAGCTACTGCCTGACAGGGCAGAGTAAGCGTGCAGTCTGGGCTCCCCTGTGCTAACAATATTTGGTCTGCTTCAGCAAATGGCAATGATGAGCAGACCGTGCAGGAGTGAGACAAATGTTATTTGAACATTTACATTTCCAAAGCTGAGAAGAGGAGCAAAAATAAGGGCTGGATCCCACTTTCCTTCCCCACCCAGGCAACTCCCAAGCAACAAAATCCAAATTAGGCCTCACATTTGTAATAACATCACATTTCCTGGTAAATCAATCATTAATCTACAGATCTAGGGAAAGGCAATACATCTCGTCATTGTGTCCACAACTCAAAACAAGGTTTTAGCACTGGGAGCAGTTTCCTTTTTCCTCTTGCCATTGCTTCCTTTGTGCTCTTTCTAAAAATATTGACAGCTTTAAAAAAGGAGCAAGGGAAGGAATTCAAGTCATTTAGTGCTCATTATAGCATCAATCCAACCCAGCACAAAAAGCTAGCCTCTGCTTAAGTATATAAGTAGTCAGAATCAATGAGGTTTATCCAAGAGCTTAAAGGTGGTGCACCAAAACCTGAATATGCCCAGCTGAGCCTCTCTGCAGCAGTGTGTCAGGAACAGCACTGGTTTTCGTCAGGCAAAACTCCACCACAACACCTCACATGCAGTGTGCAGAGCTAGACCACAAAATATAGCTCATCTCCCCACTCCCTTGCTCTCCCGAAGACCCTGCTGTGAGCATGCAATGAGGAGATTTATTTAGACTGAGAGCAAGTCATGTCACCCAAACACCCCACAGTCATCAGATGTCATCAAAGTCATCGTAATCTCTCACTGTCACTGGCCAGATCTGGAGTCAAAAATTACACATCTCCAAACAGTGCATAAGCCTGGAAAAAGAAGAGCACAGAGACAACTGGAGACAATCAGCTAACAGTGTTCCTCAGCCTGCTCATCTCTGCCCAGAGAGAACAAAAAGCATTTAAGTATCTGTCCTGGTTTGGGCTAAACCAGAACTAGTTCTGGTTTAGTGCTTTAACTTTTCAATTAAGTCTCCTCTAACTAACTGCACTTTCTGAAACAGCAGCATGTTTTTCCAGACAGTGACTGCTCCCAGCAGTGATAAGGCCTGGTGTTTATAGTTCATACTAAGGAATGGGATGCAGAGAGGCCCTGGCTTATACTTGTTCTTATAGCAACCAAGATCACTGCTAAATCTTGTACTCCATGTTGGGGTGCCGGGAGTGAAAAGGGTCACAAGCACGAAAAAGGTCGCACCTGCAGGGAGAAGCGAACCGGACAGGTGACCCAAACCTGACCAACGGAGTGTTCCATCCCATATACGTCATATTCAGTATAAAGCTGAGAGATCATGAGGGTCAATCTCTCTCTTTCCTTCGATGGCCGACATCTGAGGAGGACTCTCTGTTCCTGTGTCGTAGATCCCGACCCGTGCATCCCTGAATCCAATGCCTGAGTCCAGCTCCTGCATCCCGTCCCTGTCTGCTGCCGAGTCCAGCCTGGGACTGCCCCAGTGCCAGCCCTGCAGCATCAGTGGTGACGTATCGTCATCAGGGTGGGGGGAGTTGGGTTTGGTATTGGGTTTGTATGTATTTGTATCTATTTGTACATATTGTATGTATTTCATTATTTCCTTATTCTTATTATTATCTTTTCTTTTATTGTTATTGTTTCATTAAAGCTGTTTTAGTTTTCTTTTCCAAACTGTAAAGTCTCTCTCCCTTGTTCTCTCTCCTTTTCCCTTTTGGGAGGGGAGAGGGGTTAACAGAGACCGTCTGTCATTCGGTAGTGGCCAGCCCAGCCTCAACCCATGACAGTATCCCTCTGTCTTACCTCTCATCCACCCCCAGCCACTCTCTCATCCACCTCCAGCCACTTTCTGTACTTTTCTTCACCCAGGAATAATTTATATGTAAACAGGTGAAAATTCAAAGCCCCAGTAAAATCAGATGTTGCCTTGGGCTCTGGGACTGATAATCAGAAGTACAAGATGCTGTTCAAGAGCTTGCAGGAAGCACTCCCTTGCCTAGGTTTACACACACATGCACCTTTTCAAGCACTGGCTTTTGAGCCTTCCTTCCCAAGTGGTCCCCTGTCTCATCTCCCAGGCCCTGCCAGAAAAGAAAGAGAGATTTCTATTTATCTTTGAACATGTGGCTGTCCTACAGGGATCTGTTGTTAAGACTCAGGAAGCTGATTTGTCTTTGAAACCAGTTTATTCCTTATGCTTTACTGAATGTATACCAATAAGACTGGAAATGCTGCAGTAATAATTTCTACATTTCTTTGGTTAAATATAACAAGGGCAAGACTATTTCCAATCACCTGTTTGATCTAAGCCTACTAATGAAAGATGCTACCACCTGACCTTTTCAACCTCTTAACGCTGTATTATGGGAAAGAAGCATTGAGAATTTCCTCTTCTTTCAGAAAAGAATGGTGGGGAAATGGCAAAACAGTTTACAAAGAAATAAAAATCAGAAACATTTGTAAGACATGATTTTCCATTCAACTTTCTTAAAAAGGTTTTGAAGGACAGGAAAAGGAGTAATCCCATGGATTTTTCTAAAGTCAAACAGGTGTGAAATTGGCCCTTCCTAACATCCCACAGGTGCCAGGGAGGTTGGGTATCTGCCTTCATTATCCTAAATGTGTTAGCTTAGCCACTAGTACTTCACCACTGCTCTCCTCCTCTAGCTTCCTCAGTAAATTTGCCCATGACTATCTGTACGCAAATAACGTCTATCAGGGATAGCACAGTTTTCTGATCCCTTCAGCAGGGTCAGTTTGGACTTCAACCACATTTCTAGGCAGCTAGACACAGCCTCCCTCATGCAGCTATAAGCTTTTCCTAATGCAGTGGAATCTTCTACTATTTAAATAATTTTTTCCAGAGTATAATTTAAACAGGATTTGCCATAATTATATATGTTTTGGAAATTGGAAAAAACGTATGATAGGAAATGTATGTTCCCTGCTTTCAATCCCTGATTTTGAGGCTCTCCAAAGAAGTTTCAAAAGCTTTGAAAATTTTTCTTCTGCTTTTACTAATCACATCTTTTTGATATTAAAAGTCAAAATACAGCAACTTACATGTCAACAAGTGCAGCACATTTTCTTCACTGTACAACAGCACAGGATTGCATTGCAGTAGTTTATTTAGAACAGAAGCACAGACAAAAAATGAGATGAAATGCAACTGGCAACAAGGAGGAGAAACAGGTACAGGGAGATGGATCAAAGGGAAAAAAAAAAAAAGCAAGAAAGACACAGGGACATAGAAGCATATCCATGTGTCTCTCTCTTTCTCTAACTACCAGCAGATCATTGCAGCTTAGGAATACTCCACACTGGAAAGAGAAAAAAACTAAAACCAGCTTTCATATGTTGTTAGCTGTAAGGGATATCCAGGTACAAAGATGCGTAACTGAATCAGGACACTCCTAGCTCACTACTCCCTTAACGTTTCTGCAAAGATAGAAAAAAATCAAAATACATTGTAACATACAAAGTTGATTTTAGTTGGTTAAGCTGTGGTATAAACTTCTTAAACACTGAGACAGATGTTAATAACCTTTGGACTGTGCATTATCACTTCTTTTAACTGACTAGTTAGTAAGTTTAGAATCATATCACACATCATAATATTTAGGAGCGGACTTAGCCATTTTTTACTGATACAAGAACCCTTAAGATTCATGGGTCACCTGTATCTTTTATTTCCAAGAAAAGAAAAACAAGAAAGTTTCAAATAAAAGCCCTGCCAATATTCCAACAAGGAGAAATGTAACCAAAGTAGCTGAAATCTGAAACCACACATGCATAGTCGTGTGAAGGTGCTGGCATACAGAAACAGGTCTCCAAACCATGTGCTGCCTCTTTTTAAACCAAGAAGAATTCTTGTATGGGTGCCTGAGGGACTAAAAAAGTGACAGGTACTCCCAAGGACTGGAGCACTTCAGGATGATATCCTGAGCAGCTCTGTCTGTGAAATTCTGCAGATGATCAAGGTGGCACCCTGTTCTTTAAATCTTTCCTGCAGGCACAAGCAGGTTTGTACAAGTGCAAATCCAATCCTTCTTCCACTATTTAACCCAGATTCGTTTGCTCTTCCTATATAAATGTTCCTTGGGCTTTTCCATCTTTATTCACTTTATGTTCAAAAGTGCATGCTCTGCAGAGACAGGCACACAAAGCTCTGCTGCAGAATCATTTTGGTGCACGAATAACTGTACCTGAACACTGCACAAGTCTCTAGAAGAAGAATCAAGAGTTAAAGACAGTCAGAAGTAGTGTTGGTATCTGCCTTTGGACAGTAAAGGATTAAAGCAGGAAGCAAAAGGGACTGATCAGCCTAAGAGGGATTAAGCCCACTCACTCCCTAAAAAGTGCTCTAACCACCAGATCATAGGGTATGCTGGGCAAGAGCATTCCTCATTCTCCCTCTTGAAACTGAGCCACAGTGCAGCCAGGCATGCAAGAGCTACGGAGACAGCCAGAGAAAAGGAAACAAGGAATACGATTGTAAACTAGTGGTTAGGGCAGTCATCATGGAGGGAGAGGGTTGAAAGGCCTAGCCTATTCTCTCAGGTCTGTTCTGGGCTTTCTTTAACCCACAACTAGTCCAGTGGCAAACTGAAGGGAAAAGCATACCCATCCCAAGAAGTAGGGTCTAACCCCCAGCTTCATTCCTTCACAGGCAAGTAACTGATCAGCTAAAGTCAACTTGTCTCTTGCTGCTGGTTCCTGTGGTTCACATTCAACAGAAGGAAGATGCTCTCAAGTGGGATACAGTACGGCCTTGCAGTTTGGTTACTTCTGCACAATGAAGAGAGAAGACTGCTCCTTGTCCAGCTGGGCAGACCCAGCATTCAAGGCATCCCACTGCCTGTGAGAGCACTGTGACCACTGCTATGTGAAAGGAGCGCCCTCCTGGTCCCTTCTTCCTACAGTTAGGAACCTGTCCTCAGAAGAAAGGTATGCAGCCGAGGTGGTTGAGTAGAGACTAGCACCCAAGGTCTGCTATAGTCTTAGTGGAAGAGGTAGGTACCAAAATTAAGTGACCTGACTGACCATAAGAGATGGCACTGCTCACACGACTGGCACTGAATGGGATGGGGAGGCTAAGCAGATGAAGAATACATGTAAGGCTGGTTTGTGCATACGTGTGTGCGTGTTTGAAGAAACATGAGCATCTTCCAGTCTAGTGATCTCTCAGGTAATGTCAGGAGAAGTTAAGACACACACACACAGACACAGCGTAATGATCCAGCCAGACTGCTCTAAGCTTTTGGTTTCTGCTGATACAAACCAGATGTTGGCGAGATCTGAATTTCTGAGTTTGCTTAACTCCTTAGAGCATCGTTTTTAGAATAAACACAAGAGGCATCTTTTCTCACAGCTCTCTCAGCTCTCTTTTCTCTCACATCAGATTTACCTCAGCTGAACACGTTATTTATTGTCCAGTGGGAAATGTCAATTACACAGCATTGTCTGAAAACTTGGAGGGAGGAGGGGGAAGAAAATCACTGTGAAATTTTCCAGGCAAAGTTGCATTTTTACCCTTCATTTGATCTGATACAGTGGTTTGCTACTGTCAACTATAGATCCATTGGTATGTTTAAGCAGACCAGAGAAAAACCTCGCACTATTCAGTGGAGTAAGATAAATGCAGATTTAGTGTACGGCTCATTGAAAACCGATTTAGGATTTTAGTCAAAGAATAAAATCATTCTCCTCTCGCTTGTGATTTATTTACTGCATAAGGAACAGGTGCTTGGAGAAGTACTTCAGAGAGAGTGTACCTGGATAAAAGAGATCAATGTCTGTCCTATTCCACTTGCGTGACATAGTACACAACAAAAGTCTGGATTTTCAACGCCATCTAGAGCAACTCTATACAATTTCACAACTAGCCTTGAGTTATGCCACCACAAATATAGTACTATTGATGTTACAGTGAAATTTGGGAAGGGGCAGGTCTTGAAAGGGAAGTTTCAAAATTTTAACTTGCTGCTTTGCTTTTTGCTCCCACGCAGCAAAGCTGCCCCTAAGAGCCTACCCAAAGCTACTCCGTGGGAGTCAAGAGCCAGCAAGGAGGGGGAAGCGTGCCCCCAGCAATGCTGCTGAGGTCAACAAGAACAAAGTCTCCCCAAGGTCTATCCCCTCTTAACTCTCTACTGCTGAGGGGCATAAATGAGCATTGAGTTCTATATACTAATATACGGTGCTCCTCACTACTCCTTAAATATCTCAGTCCCAAAAGGGCTGGGAGGAGGAACAGAAAAGAGTAGGACCCTTCCTGTGCCAACTCTCCCCCTTCAGACTAGCTGCCCCAAGTTCACTTTGCCTCCCAGATATCTGCAGTCTATGTCTCTGGCTCACGAATGGGAAAAGCGACCTTCTTTCCTGAAGGAAAATTGCTTCAAACATGGAGATTGTGGGAAGAGGCAGCAGACCAGACTATATGGCATGGCAAGGTCTCTGACCAAAATAGCCTAAATTCCACTTATAAAATGGACCAAAATGGCTTAAATTGCACTTATAAAATGAACAAATGTTGCAGAAAAAAAAAAACATGTGGATGACCTATAACAAATTTTTCGTTTAGGAGATATAGTATTCTTTTTGCTATTTCCACATATTAGTGAGAAAATGTGTGCTCTACAATGCATCTACATTTATAAATTTGCAGAGATGTTTATTGTGGTGCTCTGCAATAGCACACTGCTGCCTATCTCACCAGGAGCACACAGGTGGAAGAGTTGGCAGAACAGACTTGATTGTTTTCACTTGGAATTATCAATAGTGCCAAAAAGTTTGTAGGAATTATAACTGGCCACACTGCAAATATCTCTTATATGTAAAATTTGAGTGTGCAGCTAGCTGTTCATGAAAAGCAAGTTAATTTTATGATCAGACAACCAATTCACATAACATTGCAAAATCTTTTATTTGGCTTTTTATATGAATCTGCTCTTTCCCCTTCCCCCAAATCAGCAAGGATGATCTATCTATTCCAGAGAGAAGAGAAGATTTAGAGTAGCCTAGTAGAAAGCAAATAGCTGGAGAGGCCACTTTTAAACTGGGAGGTGCAAAAAAGCATGCAGCAAGGCAGATCTATAACTCACTGGCTTACAAAGTCATGGAGGACTCCACTATAAGAGGATACAAAAGACATTATGTTTGCAGTGCTGCAGATGCTTAATCAATTCAGTGAGTAAATAATAGTAAAATCGGTCTACTAGATGTGATGAGTCTGCAGGGATATATACACATGTGCAAGAAACACCCTTCTTTTATTAAGATCAGAGAAGAAGAATCCCGAAACTCCCTCTTTTTGTGAGTTGGGGTCACAGTCTGGAAGAGATTGAGAACTACTGTGTTAGAGAGCCTCAGTCTCTGGCACTAATCAATCCAACATCTTTCCTGCGTGGTAGAAGAGGTGATAAGCCATCTATACCGCCCATAGATAACTGATAGTATTCTAACAGGCTCACTGATCTGCCAGGCATCTGAGTAATATTCAAAATGAGACAAAATAATTAGCTCCAGCTGTAGATTTTGAGCATACATCTAACTAAAGCATCTCTCTCTTTAAAAAATGTCCTCCTTCTGTCAACGTTGTAAAGGCTCTGCTCGACAGGCCTGGTCTCCCTGGTCTCTGTATGTCTGACAGCCCTGGTACTGCCAGCTACTCTGCAATCATTACCATTTATTAGCTGGAGGCTGACAAGTCCATTGAATTCCACTCAGCAATAAAGCATGTAAGGAGTGACACTGTCTTCTGCTTCTGGGATTACTCACTTGCTTTGTTTTTGAGCAGTGCTTGAGTGCTTTGCTGGAATAAGCCAAGCCACTCAGCACCATCCAGGATCTGGCACTGCAACCGTGGAGATTGCAGTCGCACATCCAGTGTTCTACACAGAGTCACATTTAGGGTAGGAAAAGGTGATGAATATTCGTAGAAAAGTAGGTAAATCATGGAAGATTTGAAGGAAGATGATCAGAAGAAGAGTTACGCTGGTGTAATCTTTAAAGCGAACAAAGAAAACCTTCAAGCCACAAGTTTTAAGAGATCTTACTCTACACAGAATACAGTAAAGGCAAATAGTCCTGGTTTGACAAGGTACAGGATGTGCTGGAACAGTCTTAACACACTGAGATGAAAACTTAGGCTAACCATCCGAAGTTAACTATAGAATGAGTTGGGCAGAAGTGCAAACGCTCAAAAGAAGAAGATGAAACCACAAGATCTGCAGCTATGCAAGAAACAGTACGGTATCACAGGACATGAACCAGGGCATGGTCCCACAAACGTAAGGGACCCTTTTCTGGATCACCCAGATTGATATTAGGTTTTTCCCTGTCCGTTGATAGACCAAGCTTACTTCCATTAAAATCAGTGGGAATTTTGCCACTGACTTCCAAGGGAGCAACAGCCCTGTGATTTGGCTGTGTACAATTTCAATTAAAAAGTCTATGAATCACATCATTCTGCCCTTGGCAGCTGAGAGATGAAGACAGCGGGATAGGAAAAGAGCAGCTCAAGCAAATGGAAAAAATTTTTCTATTGAACTCTTTTTTTTTAAAGGAAGATACTCAGCATTACTTACTCCTTTTTCCCTCCTGTTATGTTACTAATAACTGTCTGGTGTGATTAAAGTGGATTTCTAACATCTTGCTTACTTTTCACTACCTATAGGTTTGATTCTGTGAGAATTATTCCCCATGGATAAAACACATTCCTATACAGAAAAAAAAAAAAAAAGCTGACTTGTTCAGGGGTCATTCAAGTCCTCCCTTAGCTCAGTTTTGACAGTTAATTTGGGCTTTAGCTAATGGCACACCCTTGTGTACAGGGCACGGGAAAGCCTCTCAGAAGTACTTCTGTGGGCTTCAGCGATGGCAGTGGAGCCAACTAATTGTTCAGATTGGAAACAGACCTCTGCCCTTACACTGCCTCTGTGTCGTGAGCACCCACCTGGTTTGAAACATACCACTGAATGTGTATGCTTGCCTTATAGACTATGTGTACTGAAGTATATTCTACCAAAAAAAAAAAAAAAAGACACCCTGAGAACACAACTGCAGTTAAGCAAAGAACCTTCACATGCAGTACTTTCTGAAAGAATGTAGGAAGGACACAGGATAGTGCCAGTGGATAAAGACTGATGTTCAGATGGCCTTGGCTCAGCTCCAGGCTTCCTAAATGCCCAAGTACAAGTCATTAGAAAGGTGCCAACATAGGTCAGTAGACAGATGACCCTGTTGATTCCATTAACACTACATTCAAAACTGAAAAAAACCCCACCCCAACCCAAAAACTAGAAGGCTAGAGGAAAAGGGTATGGACTGAGCATGAGTAAGCATGAATGGAGGTGTGCCTGTCTGATCAGTCTGTGGAGAAGCATTCTTGTAGGCTCAGGGATGCTGCTCCACAAGCCAAGCTACCCTGCATCCCCACCTGATCTGTCTAGCTCACCTGCACCACACTGCGTGGTGTGAGCTCTGGCCAGCTCCAGCATGGGCATCTCAGGTGCTCAAGGCACTTGGATGGTTGGTTCACACTGATTTCAGTGGGATTTAGGCACTTAAAGCAAGAAGAATTTTGGAGGATCTGGGCTTCAAATTGCTCTCTGCAAAACAGAGATATTTGCCATTTCTCATGCTTCCTACTGTCTGTTTTGGTCTGTAAGATCTTTAGAGTGCTTTCTTGCTTTGTGCATGTGCAATCTTTAGGATAGCAAGGCTGCAGCCCCTGCAAATGCTCTGTAAACATAAAACAAACATAATATTAGTAAAAACAACATATACATTTTTATTGTAAATCAACACGGACCTTGAAATGAAACTTCCCTAAGCCTTCAGAAGCAGTAGCTTGCTAGCTTCAGATAAGTGCCACCAAATAACTCCAAATGTAGCTAGCGTCATTGCCAGCTGGGTTGACTCAAATACACTGCCAAGATCTTATTCAAAAGTGTGTTTCCAGAGATAAAATACTACTCCTGCCTCTTTCTCCCTCCAGCATCCATATTCCACAGCACTGTGACCTTGTCATTACATTGTAAATTAATGGAGGTATTAAGATAACTTTTCCTCTTGTAAGAAGAAAAGCATCAGAGCTGCAGCAAGTCTTAACCTGAGTGAAACCCACTAATCCGAAGCTGAACCAAGAGAATGTGAGATAAAACACTGAGTACAGCAATAGCCAACAACCTATTTTGGCAGAGAAATATTTGTTGTTTTTTTTTCCTTTATGAAGGCATCAAGTCATGAAGGGGAGACTAAAAATATTCCACTCTGTAAATCCACTTATCCACGAGGTCTTCTTCATGTGTGTGCCATGTGTCCCCTGGTAGTCTTCCTATTTAATACCCATAATCCACGTTCTCCTTCCATAACACCCATAATCCTTTGATACTGCATGGAACAGAGTTCAGAAGCTTTGCAAGCCAAGACATTTTTAGGTGATTTATACAGTGAAGTAGAATTTCCTCTGCCCACCTGCAAAAGCTGAAGCATTTCTGTGATTATAGTTCATTTTTAAAAGTTTCCATTCATGTAGGGTTTTTTATTAAAAAAAAGAAGCACATTAAAGGGATTCATATATATATGTCTGCTACTTAAATCTTCAACAGGTCTCTCACAGTGTGCCACTTGGAAGAACAAATTTGATTTCATTTGAAAAAATCTGCTTGCTACACTCAATTGTTTTAGCTGTAAATTGGTTTGTTACACTATAAACAAAGAATATAGGAAAGGAAAATATCAATTACACATGCAAAATTTTTCCTCTGTTAACATCACCACACACTTGTTTTTATTATAGAATGAAGTAGCAATCTGTTCATTTTCATTAGCAACGTCACACTCTTAACAGCTATTAAAATAGCTTCTTGAGGATCAAGTTAGAGCAATCAAATGCAAAAGAAAGCAAAATCCTTCTCATTCAAAAACATTCCTTTTACTTCCTCAGTCTAGACATGGAGTAGCAAGATAGCGGTAAACATTTTCATATCCCATTGCCTACTCTCTGAGCCATGCTGTCCCTTGTCAACAGAAAAGCACCTCAGATTAATCAAAAGAATACGTATGAGAGAATATTCCATTTAGAACAAAAGGAGAAATTATTAGCAGTGTCATAAAATTGCAGCTGGTAACTTAAATGCCTGCAAGGATTGCAGACAAAGAAGTAACACTCAAATCTCTAAATTAAATTCAAATAAAAGACCTTGTGGAAAATTAAGAGAAGTGCCCCTACATTTAAAATAAAACGTATGGAATAGGATGTCGAAGGAACTAGCAAAAGCAGCAACCATGGAAGAAAAATTATTGCAGGGTACATAAACACTAGTTAGAGGAATAGCGTGGCCTTCTTCCATCTTGGAAGGCTGTTATGTTACTAAAAGGCAGCAGTAAAAGATCAGAGCATTGTTAATCAGCGTGAAAGGAGAAGATCAGCCAAGAACAGCAAAAAATAAATATATTTTTAATGGCTATTAAAAATCGTGGGTCTTCTGGCCAAGCAGGGAGTCTGGGATGTCTGGTTACCTCACTCTAGCAGGAGACATGGTAATTGAATTTACCCTTTGGTGCTTCCACAGAGGAGGACAGTTTTAGCAGCACCTGAGGTACACAGAGGCAGACAGAACTGGGAAACCCAGACGGCTGCTTTGTCTGCCCTCTTGGTGTTGGCTTTGGAAGACAATGGTTTCATCTGTTTGTACAGAGTAGCCCAATAACCCTGAGATGATGCTGTGGCACTGAACCACCATTCATAACAATAGCTTAAGTCCACAAAGCCTAAATTCCACCTACATTTAATATAGTAGGTAGTATTTCTTACAATATATAGAATTTCCTACATAATTGCTATGCAGCAAATACCATGCCTATGTGTTTCCAGCTGGGACTGGGCCTTTTGGGGCACTTAAACAATAGAAAACACTAGAAATTTTAACTGCTGGGAAGACTATCTGTGGAGTTTGGTGAATGAGCAATATGAAAAGCAACACATCAGTGTTTCAGTAACTGTAAACCTTGCAGATCAATGAAGTACCCGCTAGAGGAGCAGGACATGGAGTCACCATGTTAAATAAAATATTATTTAAATCCTACCCTCCTGGAGCAAGATCTTGCTGCTGGAGTTTTGATATCCCCTGTGGTCTTTCAGGAGCTGCCAGACATCTCTCCAACAAAGCTTCAGGCTAGACTTATACCCAAACACCATCTTGCTAACGCTTTTGGCAGGAGGACATTCAAAATGAGATCAGACTGCTAGCTCAAAGGTTTTTGGTATTGATCACATACTAAAGAGACTTGCTCTGCACGTTGTGACTTTCCTCACCCACTTTCTAATGCAGAAGTGGCTCCATGTTTCATAGCAGTTTCTGAAGTGAAACAGAGTTAAAAGGCTCGTTTCATATGAATATTCAATAAAAACAATGAAGTACATTACACCACATACCAGCTATTGCTTCAGTGGAAGTTATTCCTGTGCATATATGTGGCACTGTGACTGAGGTGTTGCACAGAGCTGATGACACCCTACTCCCGGGAAACTGAAGACTGAAAAATAAAAAGCATCTAAAACATGATACTTCTGGTGAATCATATGCCAACAAACTGTCTCACCCATGGGTCATTTAATATGCAGTTTCAAAGCAGATGCATTTTTCCTAATGCTATTTACAGATCTCTCAAACTGTGAATACAATTCCTTTTGTTGCTCAGACTTTTTCCCAGCCGAAATATAATGCTGATACAAGTCTGGGTGTTATTTTAGGATGTCTCTAATCTTTTTATTTTTATCTTCCACTGCTTGTTAAAGTTTCTTTGGCTCCCATTTAAACATCTGTGGAAAATACAAGTGGATTTACATTTCAATAAGAAACTTTCATTGATTGTTTTTTCTCCTGAATGAAATCTCTCCTTCTATTTTCATGTTTTCATGGGAGGAAATCCAGTTTTCTTCTGCAGCTCCTTATTTTTGTTTGGTTCTTTCTGAAGCCTTTAAATTACCTCTTATTCTTTAACTGGTTGGGAGAAAGGAAGGAGGATTCCTTTACTCACCTCATGTTTTGGTCATTTATTCTAAGAAGTATCTCAAAATTATATAGATTATATTCTCAAGTAATATACTGTGATTTTTTTTTTATTCAGGTAGTAATTACTGAGGCAGCTTTGGATTTTTAAAACTCTGTCTGTTGTTCAAGCATAAAATTCTGAGGGAGTGATTGCATTGATCAATGTGAAATGCAGCATACTCTAACCAAAGGCAGTTCAAGAAAGCAGCATTTAAGATCCATGGTACCTTCAGCTGGGGTTCAGGGTCTGGATCTGAAACTGAACCAAAGCCAAGAAAAATGCTCCATTTATTTCCATGGCTTTATTTCTCATTTAGATTAAAAAGAAAGAGAAAGAAAACACAGAAGTGCTCTAAATCTCACAAATGTAGTCAGAACCATACAGTATAATCCCACAGGTTCAAATTCAGGAACTACAGCTTTAATTTTCAAATGCATGGGGTTTACATTTGATAGTGCACTTAAAACGGTCCAATTGGCACTTTACTGGATTATTTTATCTTTTTACCACAAATTAATATAATCTGTGGGTCAAATGCTCTTCCCTAAAACAGACAGTGTGGTCATGCAATGTCAAAATCAGAATAAGTCTTTTCAGGAGCAAGGCATTTTGGCAATTTCTGTTAGATGTCTTATAGGCTACAATGATCTGCTACATATAATATTGCTTTAATTCAGACCAGTTCTAATTTCAATTCAGTTTTGATGAATTCTCAAAACTAGGCCTACCCAAAGCTACAAAATTCACAGCGTGAGATTAGAAATCTTTTGGAATTGGACTTTACCACCTGTTTTCTAGGACTTCATGAAGTCTGGGATTTTTGATAGCATCTCACAACCTGTGCTTTCACTTCTGATCACAACCAGAATAGCAAAGAAAATTTAGACATGCTTCAGCATCATGCTACTTTATTCAGTTCCAGTTCTGGAAATAACCTATATTTTGCAGACAGAAGCACAGGGAAGTCAGTTATGCCGGACTAGTTCATCTGTCTATGGTCTCCATCACCTGACTCCAGTGCTTAACAAAAGCAAGTATCTTATGTGTACTGTTAAAGGCAACTTAATGGAAAATCTAATCACCTTTTGTTTGCTTGGGCTCCTGTCATCCCTCCTCTGCGGGATGAAGGCAAATATTGCACATCCTTCTGCTTCCTATATTCACCTGCAACTTTGAAAAGCACCTGTAGGACAGAACCTGTGTGAATAGCCAGAAGTTTGGGTCCCTGATAATATAGGGCTGTGAAAAAAAATTTGGCCCAGGGGAGGAGGTGAGAGAAAAACTAGGTATTTTTCTTATTCTTTTTCTTCATTTTTTTTTTTCTGCAAAAGGCTAACTGCACACAGAGAAGCACATACAACAAAACTAAACCTGCAGACTCAAAAAGAAAACAAACTTCTGGGGAAACCTGTTTGAGACAGGAGTAAATGGGGAGCTGCCATGTGCTTTGGATGACAGCACACTGTCTGCCTCTTCAGTTTCTTTATTATTACAGTCTGAAAACAGAGACAAGATTTCAAGGTTTTCAATTCATACATAGTGTAGAAAAATTAAAAATATGGTAGATCCTATTGGAAAATAAACCTTTACCTTCTTGCTGTTCTGCTGCTTTAAAGATTTTCACCCAATTTATTCTGATTGTTTGACTCTTATAAATTAAGGACCAGGTCTACAACACCTAGTAAATTAGTGCAGCACTGCTGATCAAGTCAGGTTAATTTACAGGAGTCCAGATCTGAATCCTCTGTTGCCTTTAGATATGTTTTCTGCAATAAGCAATTTCCACAAGCTGTTTAATCACTTTGGAGTGTTAGGATATTTTTGCACTCTATTAATGAGATTAGCTTTATTAGATTTACCTAAAGTTTCAAAAGATGATGTAGTTTTAAATAACTAAAGCAATAAAATTGAGGAGGTTTTTTTTTTAAAAAAAAAAAAAAATCCTAACAAGTTTGCCAGCATTGTAAATTGAAAAAGAAGCAGTCAGAACTAGCAAAAAATTCAACGTGGATGAGGCAGGTTATGACTGGGAAATATGGAAAATTATTTGTCCAACTGCATAATGACTTAATAAAAATATGTACTTTACACAGTGCAGGCTACTATATCACCATTTATACTTGTAAAAACAATCTCCTTTTATCTCCCCAGGCTATGGAACATCTGGTAAGCAGCTTCCAATCTGCATTCTTTGTTGCCTACTAAAACTTTAAGGTTTGAGGAAAACCCATTACCCATCTTGCCCCTAAAAAGTAAATATTTTAAGAGATCCACCAAAATGTCTGAGGATAATTCACTTATTTATGGGCATGTTAATTAACTTTATAGTTCAAGCCAGTTCTGCCTCAAAGGTTCTGCATCTGATGGTGGGAAACCTGTTTTTCATGGCAGATGGATGGGACGAAGGATAACCCTTCTCAGAAGGAATGCTTTTGACAGCTTTTGAGAACTGAGCTGTACAGTGCAACTCAATCAAATGTAGTAAGCAGATCTGAAGACTGGACTTCTCAAAAATATTTCCACCATGACTGTCTTTGAAGGGGAATTTTCTCACAAATATGTTCTTTCTAGCTCTTTTCTTTTTCTCTCTCTCGTTGAAAAACTCAACACCCAAACTTTAAGAGTCTTCCTGTCTGACCTGCCACATCAGTGTCCCTCAGGACATCATGCTCTTCCCCACTTCCTTCAGCTGATGATGCTTCCTTCAGCTTCTCTCTGGCCATACCCATGGGTGACATGAGGAGAGCTATGGGGCAACCACGGAGCAGAGCTTGCAGGTCAGATTCAGAGGGTCTTCTTTGGAGATTACCCTGATCTTGTTAAAAAGTGGAGGACATAGGAGTAGAAAAATATCATCCAACCTGTTCTCCATCAAACCTACAGATTTAGTGCAGCTACATAACCCCCCAATAGTTTTACTTTCCCTTTGCTCCAGAGCAGCAAGTTTTGAAGCACCCATATTTTTACACGGATTGACATTTGCCCAACTTACTCCCAACTCACAAAGGGTAGCTGGATGCCATGAGATAGCAGGAGGCAGAGACAGCTCTGCGGCAACTTTTCCCTCCAGGCATGCTGCTGAAGCTGTCACTGGAGCTCGTCCTCACCACGCTCAGCAGGATCTAAGCCCAGGGACCTGTCAGGTGGCTTAAGCAACACAACACTCAGACCTGCCTGTGCCCAGCCCTTCTAGAGGAGCCATACCAAGGCCCATATAAAGGATCTCAATGTCTTTGGGCTCTTCCCCCTCCGTAAACTTCTAGAGCTGGGCCTGGCTTCATACCAGAGCAAATTTCTAGCTATAGCCTGACAAAATGGTATACTGGAGTGGTTGCTCTGACAGGAAAATGTCTGAGTGGCTAACTATAAGAGTTTGTGTTAGGAGCCTGGGCAGGATAGGCCAAGTAATGGCATGGTCCTAGAGGATGAAAGGCATTGGAGTTATATCATTTCTAGACATTGCAAAAGGACACTGAAGCATGAATCTGAAAAGGTTTGCTTCAAATTAGCATTGAAAACATATGCACAGGTCCTAAATTGAGCTCTTTTGGCTCATACGGTTTGTTATACTGGCACTTCCCACCCCTGGCTTTGTTTAATCTTACCCAGATGTGCAGTACTACAGAGACCCAGACATAAGGCATGCACATTTACTGCTCCATCCCAGCCCTGCAAACTGTCCAACAGGTGGGATCGCTGAAGAGCAATATATCCTGGTGGTACCAAATGAAGACTAGGAGGGAGATGCTCTGGGTCAACAGGAAGACATGAGGCAGGGGAAGGAAGTTTTACTTGTTTTTACAACTAAGTGGCGGGATTCTCTGGAGGGAGCCCATGATGCCAAAGAGAAGGTACATCCCTCTCCCATGACCTCCCTCCATTCCCCTACCCCCATCTCAACTGCCTCCTCCTTCCTGACTTTGAAGAAGAGAAAGGAAGAAGATCCCTCTCTTGTTCTTCTCATGAAACAAAACTCTCCCTCTTCCTCCTGCCCTGCACTGTGGATGAAAAGAGAGGATGAACCCACAACATCCCCTCCCCTGGGGCTCCCAGGCAGGGTAAGGAGGCATTGCTGGCATGGGTTTCCTTGTTTAACTTTAGGCACACAGGATTGCATTTATGTCCTTAGCTTTTAGCCTGTTTCTTTTTAAGAGAACATACTGGATAAAAGTCATTGCTTAAGGCAAAAAAAAAAAGACACTGAGCTTTGAGTTTCATTCAACTTATTAGTCCAAGCTGACTTGTGGTATAATTGTAATTGTGCCAGCTATCTGGTTAAATGTCCAGCTTGCTCCAGTTCTGTGACTGTTTTGCCTCAGAGTAGCTTGTAGCCGTACAGAAAGGCTACGAGTCTTAGCACTTGGAGTAGACAAGGAAATCTTTTACTATTAACTTCACAGGTTTCAGTATTTAAAGGGTGGGGTGTTTTTAATCTGTCCATTCTGCTCTTAAAAAGGTCTCCTTTGACATTATTCCTTCTAAATGACCTATTGGAATCCAAACATGGAAAATACCAGAAAAAGTCAGCAGACAATGGCAGCAACACCAAAATGCTAACAGAGGAGTAACACTTTACCTGTAAGAAACAACCAAAACATCAGAAAATAGGATCCAGCTAAATAAATAAAGTGAAGCATTAGCTTAAGTATATCCTGCAACAATACTACAGACCTAGAAAAAAGGCTCGGTGTGTTAGCATAGTTACAGGGAAACCAGCAGGTCCTGGTTCGCGGAGAGCTGGGATGCTTTGCCTTGTTTGGGAGCCAGTGTGAAGCTGGCTTCTCGGCAGCACTCGTTTCACTTCCTAGATCTTCAGGAGACCTCTCTGTGAACACCAGTGGTGGTTTTCAGGTGTCTTTTTATTCGCAGATTCCCTAAAACCTTACACTGGAGAGACAGAGTACACAATACTGCCTTAAATCCTATTGCCTCTAGGCTTGTTTTTCTTATTACCATTCATTGGCCTTTTCAAAGTACTCCACAGAGAGCCCAGAGGTGGAAAAGCACTGCCCTTGGACCCTCACTTGTGGCAGCAAGGAAAGGCAGAGACAGTGCCAAAGCTGAGAAAGCATACATCCATCACAAGCAAAAATCCAGATGGGCAAAGGTTTATAGAAAGTCCTTAAAGAACTTGCTGTGCCCCTGCCCAGGAAGGCATTTAGGACTGTCCTAGGAGCTGCATCAGCTGCTTTTATGTCAGGAGACATTCTCTTAGGAAGATCGACAAGATGGTAGAATCTATCAGAAATGCCAGAAGACACCATACAGGGAGCCCTAGTTCTTCTGGTGCCAGACTTCTATGAGGTCAGACGATAAAAAAACTTGTTCGAGAAATAAACCTGCTCTGTTCTAATGACAGGGACATGGCCAATTCTGTTCTACTTCAGCCCCTCCTGAAACAGAAGAGATTTCGTAGTCTGTACATACATGGGATAACTAAGTACCCAGAAAAGACAAGTGAGAAAGGGTACACTGCTCTTGAATTCAATGAAAGTTAATTCACTATTTTCAAAGCAAGCAGCAGCAGTAGCCCTCTTCAAAGCAGAAGTTTCTTGCCAAGTGCCCACAATGATGATCTGATGAGGTGAGAGAGGGCTTTGTGATTTCAGGATCAGGCCCTTTGGGAATGAATAAAATAGAAGGTTGTGTTATGCTGATAATATTCTTCTGTACATTTCAGTCTCCATAATGCTCTGGACACAAAGCATTTAATTTAATTACGGATAGAACAAGAAAGCCATGTTATGGTTTTGGTTTTGAAGAACTACATTAGTCAGGTTGTGATTTGCACAACCCAAATCAGGGATGGTTTAAATCCAGGTTCCATTTTTAGCCAAACCACCGAAGTCCAGAGGGGATAGAGGGCCCAGATAAAAGGTTTTGAGTTCAGTCTCATGTCTATAATGCACAAAACGGAATGGTTTGGGTTTAAATTTTGCAAAACCTCATCACTCAGGTTTTGGTTTTGCAAAAACAAAAACAACTTGGGGTTGGTTTGGATGTCATTCCATTTTATCTGAATCATTAAATTTGGGGGAAGAGATGGGGTTGGTTACAGGCTCCATTTAAGCCCCATCTCCAGCTTTAACATCTTTGTTGTGATTTTTCAGGAGACAAAGAAAACCAGCCAAGAAAACATAAATTATTAAGTCATTTTAGAACTCAGTTTTTCGAGATGCTAAGTAATTCTGCAAGGTATTGAGCTAACACAGCTTCCAGTACCTTTACGAGATATTGAGGGCACATGGTATTTTGTAGGGCGCTAAGCCACTGGCACTTTACAGGTCAGACCCTTGACTGGTAGATCTGTCACCATGCCTCTGAAGCTTAATAGCCAAGGGTCTGCTGCACTGAACCAAATTTCACTGTTGTAATCAAGCATGTAAGTCCTATTCATGAAGTTAGTCAACTTGGATGGAAGTAATTGGAACCCTAAAAGGTTAGAGATTTAGGAATTCAGATGACATTTGAAAATGAGAATTCATATTCTTTGAGCTGAAAGGTTAACACTGTCCAGTACAGGACATGTGTTGGGAATGATTAGAAAAAGAACATCTGATTCACAGTTATGAAACAAGTCATTTAAGCAGTGCTATTCACAGTGTAACTCAGTAATGTTTTATTATTCTTTCTTCTTCTTCTTCTGTCTCTGTGTTGATTTTTCTCAAAAGAAAATTCATATATAAAGCAGGCTGCTGACATTTTCAGAAATCAGTCCTAGTTGTGTCCTCTAGAACAATTTTCCCTCCCCCTTTTTGATTGCTCTATTTTCAGCAAATGGAAAAATAAGATATATATATATAAATATATATTTATATAAATATAGACATTGTCATTGTTATTAAGAATCAGACCCAAGCTGTTAAATTTAGGTACTCTTTTAATTTGGAGTAGAACAAACATCAATACAAGATAACTCCTTTGCTCAAATCAACGTTGGATCAATTTTGTAGTCAACAATTACATGTCTGTCGAGTGCTGTCAGATAAATGAGTGAGAAGATGTTAATGAAAGGTAAAGTATTTCTATCATCTTCTTACTAGCATTTGATCACTAGATCCCTCTTCCTATACTGCTCCATCGAAACCCTTCTTTCGCACTCAAGCCCTGACTCTTAATTTTCCCAGAACGTCTGCTTTTTATCCAGATGCCAAGACTTGATGATTAATGCACAGACTAAGTGGTAAAGCTGGGCCAGCAGAGACATCTACTCTCCACAGTTTCCTGTCCAACCTTCTCAATACATCCAGGTTTCAAAAATGCCAGGGTCTGTAAAGGAGTGCTCTGGAAGACAGAGCAGATTAGACCTGTGCTTGTTGTCTTATTATTCATTCTTGGTCACTGTTAATGACCGTGTAATATATTAATCAAACTTATTGTAAGTTGTCTTATCCACTTTCCGACTTCATCGGCTCTCTGTTGTTTATACGGTCTTTTCTTCTTTGTCTGTTTTGTCTTTTCTTTCCCCTCTTTCATTTTTTCTTTGTCACTTACACAGCTAACTTCATACTATGCCTTTTTCCTCCATCTCTTACCACAGTTCCCTATATCCTTTCTCTCTCTTCCCACCCATGTGCCTGTATCCTTAATGTCAAGTGCCCATCGCACCCCCTTCACATGGACTCGTGACCATTACACTGTTGTACTATAATGACAGCAAATTACTCTAAGGAGTTGCATGCCCCGTCACAGACAGATGAAGGATTGTGGTTCTCAAGCTTTCTGTAATCGTTTCACACACTGCATTCATCCCTACAATCCTCAGCTGTGAACTGGCAAAGTTTTTTACTTAAAACTGTCCTGAAGGCAGTTTTCAAAGACTGGAAAGCAGTAGTGTGATTTCACATGCTGTATATACATATAAATATGCGTCTGAAACACAAACCTAACCTTGCATCTTTCCTGAGTGCAAAATAGCATTTTATGTTGCAGTTTTAAGTTCTACAAATAACTTGGCTTTGCTATGAATACACTCCTACCGGATGTGCTCCTAGCCCCTAAACTACAGCTTTGAGAGTAACAGGTTATTAGGCACCCTACACACTCTAGCCTGAGACTCTACGATTCCTCTTGATGTTGCCTTACAGGGAGCCTCACAGTGCCTTTCTGAATGGGGCATTGCCTGTTGTTAAATCTTTTATTGTTATCTTCACTGTGGAATGAGGTCCAAAGGGGAAGCAGATTAATTCCAAAGAGCTGCTCTGGCTGTCCTGTGGTCAGCTTCTGCTCCTGCAACCATTCTCTTATCAGGAAAATAATGAACTGTTTTCCTGGCAGTATGTTGTTGTCTGTTGCCTTCAGGCCCTAGACCTTATTACTCTCCTTCCAAAAGGAGGTTAAGAGCTAATTTTAACTGGGGGAGAGGGGGAATTGAAAGTACCAGACACCTTCCAAAAATCATTCTTGAAGAGAGGATTTCTTAGATGAACAAAACCAACATTGGGCTATGATAACAGTAAACTCTCTCACTTAATATTGTGAGATTTGAAGAAACCCTTGTAAGATACTGCTCAATCTCAATCAATCAGATAAGAGCATGAAACCTTTTAGTCACGTGCATGCTGGGGATATGATAATGGACTGTCTCACTGAACAAGAAGAGTATGCTGATGGACGACAGATGATGCACGCTAGTGGGAATGGGGAAGTGGGAGATCACATGGAGGCAACCAGTGTTTTAAAACAGAAAATTCTGATGCCTACTGAGAGGAAAATTCTCCTTTGTAATTCCCAAAACAGACCTGATGTTTACATATTCTGGCATAACTAACTTACACAGCCTGGATTTTTCCAATTCCCTACCTCAACCTCATCTAGACTTCCAGTAGCACTCTAGACTCACTATTGAGTAAACCCAGGGGAAAAAAAAAAAAAACAACTAAATCTCCTTTCCACAGACAGCAAAATAAAACAAACAAACAAACAAACAAAACCCAGAAGTTAGGGGAGATGCCAAAGATTGCCCAAGACCAGAAATACATCCTAGATTTCAGGGCTCTCACTCTGTACCCTGAACACCTTTCCAGAACTCATGTTGGTCAAATATCAGTGGGAAAATGATAGTGGCAGGAAGGGCATTGCATTTCCTCAGACTTATTCAAAGAACATTTTGCTCCCATCATAGTAATGAGAGATACATGAGAGATTTTTGGAAAAAAAGTTGAATAGAGCTTTAAGATGGAGGGGTGTTAGTTTGGCAAATTTTGTCACAAAGGATGAGGGAATTATTTTTTTTGTCTTTAACTAAGGAAATTAAATGCAAACAAGTCTCCTTTATAACTCATTTGAGATTTTTAAGCACTGAGAACTCAAGAATTTCATTACTAACGTTCCCACAGCAACTGTAACTTGTCCATACTGCACGTGTATATGGCACCATTAAACTAACACTCCAGACAGTAATAGAAAATTTCTGAACAATACTTTTGTAAAGGTTATTGTGAAGGTTATTGCAGAAATTAAAATGCTGATTTCCATCATACATGTATCAAAATGTCAGCCAAAAGGCTGAAGTAACATTGGATAGGGTTCACTTAACCATTAAGGCACTCTCTCAACTTCCTGGGAGAAGTTCTCTTAATGTCTGCATCATCCTTGGACCTTATCCACCTTCACCCATGAATCCTTTCCACCTTCACACACTCGTTGGCTATGTCCCCTACCATAAGCCATAAGAAGAGAATAGCTGCAGATTTTCTGCGTGCATGGGAGGATGCAAAAGGCTGGTAGCACACCCACTGGGATTCATCATTGAACCCATTTCACAGGAACACAAGAACAGGCCGAAACAGAGGTAGCATCAGTCATGTTGGCCAACTTTTTGGTCCTACCTGCAGATTTGAGGTAATATTAATTGATCATTCTGCTACTTGAAAAGCGAAGCTTCCCCTCAGACTATGGGGTGAATTCCTCTCTGTTATGCACAAATCCAGCATTCAGGGCAGTTAATCACAGTGGAAATAGAGCTTTGATGGTTTTTTCAAATGGCCTCAAGGTTATGCTCGGCCATCAGGCAGGAAATCTTGCTCAGTGCATCTGCATTAAAAAAATACTAATAAACCTTCTGCGAAATGTATAGTGTATAATAAGCAAGTTATTGTGATACCGTCTTTCACCTCTGCGATAGCAGCTGAATTTGTGGGAGCCAAGCTGAGTCAGTAAAAAGTTATCTTTGTGTCTGTCCAAGCACCATCTGGCATCCACAGCTGGACAATCACCGCAAAGCTTGTCTTGGTATCACCATCTTCCATCTGGAGGCAGAACAGCCATGTGTTCAGGTGACTAACTTCCTTGAGTCAAGCAGGGGTACTTGCGGGAATGAAGAGTGCGAACATCATATAGGTCCCGACCGGCCACGGAGGAAGACTTGATGCTGGAATACATAACTAACAACTACCAAGAGCCCTGCTTTTCCTGCACTTATGTTCCCACTTTTTTTTTTACTTGTCTTTTCTGAAACATCTCCTGTCTTTTGATCTTCTGCTCTCTCCAGCACTGCTCCCAGGATGGGTTTCACTGAGCATCTGGCTCACTCGTCTCCTCCAAAAGCGGTTCCCACCAGCTAAAACGGGCAGACTGTTGGCAATAGGGACCACAAGCAAAGCAAACTGAAGAGGTCTCTCCTATTCGCAGCTCATCTCCTCGCTCTGGCCTGCTGCTGGGTAAGGGAGCTGTGGATGGGGAGGAGATCGCTGCACGAGCCAAGCAGGTCATGGGGATGAGGGAGCTGGTAGTTTGAAAGGAAGCTGAGGATGCTGGCCAGGCAGCAAGTGGAAAGATGAAAGTATGGGAGACTCCTGCTTCGACTGCGTTTTTGGCAGTTGTGGGACTGTCGTTGGCTCAGAGCACAGTACATGACTGGCACAAATTGCTGTTTGGAGAAACAAGGGAAAGGGAACACTGTATATTTCACATACGATTTGACCCACCATAATCAAATTTGTTAATAATAACCAGCAAATAGCTGAGCGGTAATGAAATGATATAGAACATGTTCTGTGGAAATTTCTAGACAGCACCAAAACTCTCATGCTGAGTTCTGTAAAACACCACCCTTTTAAGGAGGAAAGAATCCATTTGAAAAACAGCCTTCCCAGCCTCCCATCAGTCAGATGCAGCAGATGGATTCAGTTATGGGAAAATCAATAGAGCAAAGAAAGGAATTAAATGTAGTCAGGTACCTGAGTATGAATACATCTAAGCAATAGAGTCAAGGCAGCAAAGGAGGACATATTGCCAGTGATTTCAGCTCCATTTCAGGAGCTGAAAATGTCTGAGGGAGAAGGAGAATAAAGAGAGGAATTTGTGGGAGAGAAACAGCAAAGCAGAGCTAGAGACAGACTCCCAGTCCTGGAGTTTCTCCCAGCAGCTCTGTTCAATGGCACTGCAAAGGCACAGTATAGCTGCTTGTACTGGGGAGCAAGCTTAGCTGGCCTTGGCCATGAAACATAGTTAGGCAGATTCCCCTAGCAAACTCTGCCTTGCATGGTTGGTGCTGGCCAGGCAGAAGACTTTGGTTCTGAAAGTTGACCTACACCTGATAGGAATATGAAGAAAAGTTTGAGAAAGACAAGTCCACTGAAGCCAAATAAAGATTGTACACAGTGAGGAGGGAAAGACAAGTAGAGTGCTAGTCTGATTTTTTAACTAGATAAAATAAAGTCAAGCTCTGTGAACCGGCACTCAGTGATCCTTATATATATGTCCATATATCTCTCTCCATATACACACAGATAGATACACATCTACCTGGTACCCCATGACCCACATAATGGAGAAGGTCAGAACAAGTTATCCTAACAGTCTCTGCTGGCCTTACACTTTATGAATTTATGAAATTATATTTGAAAGTACAGCCCTCTGTCCTGTCCAGCAAGATACACTGTGGTTCCAGCAGCACTTCAATGGTGACCCAAATGGGACCCATACAAGGAGAGTAAAGTCACAAACAACCAGACAGTAGGGCTATTGCAATCACTTTTTATGCTACTATTTAGAAAAAATCTTAAACATTTCCCAGTATTTTTTCATTATGTGAAAAAAATAGCTGCAATATCCAGGTCTCAGCATGGGGACGAGCATCCAGGGCTGCCTGAGAAGGTTCTGCTCTGCAGCTGCTCATTTCACACTGCTTATCTCGCAGCCACCATGCAGTTTTGTCAGCACAGTGCTGCTTCCTGACTAGCGCACTCCATGAATCTTATCTACTGTCAGTGCATCATGCAGAGAGGATTGTGTTTATATACACACATGCACAGAGCTCCCTGGAGCTGCACGCTTTGACCTTTTCTTTTCCCTAGATTTGATCGGACTGCGAGATTTTTGTTGAGGACTTGCTATATATGCAAAGTAGATTTCAGGCAGCTTGATAAGGGTAAAGCAGTGGGATGCTAGCTGAACAAACAAACAATCAAGCAAACAAACACAAAACCACTTCTAAAAATTGAATTTCGCTGTCACATGATTCTATTTTGGCTTAAATGTTTGCAACTTTTAATGATAACCACACTGGTGGCTGACTTTGAAAAGCCCGGCTGCAAATCCCCCTCTTTAACCTTGTTGAGCTCCTCCAAGTCATCCCATGACCTTCTTTTCTCGCCTTCATATTTTCCCACATAGATCATTGCATTTGTTATCGCAATATTTAAAATTATAAACGCTGCATTGTTTGCCTGCCTGCCTTGGAAACACAGCAGCCACTCCACCTGTGTGTACATTCATCTGCTGTCCTTCCGTTCCGCTCAAACCACCTCTGAAACTGTGTGCTGGTTGTCCTCAAGGCTGGTTAGGGATATCGTGCCCTGCCCGTGGGAAGGGTGCCCTTAGCACAGCTTGGCAAGCGCACACGTGAGCAGGGCCCCAGAGATGCCCCAGTCCCAGGAGGGGTTTTGGACAGGGCTGGTGCCTGCTCAGCCATGGGATACAAACCGTAGCTAATGAGGCTCATTCATTCCAGCCCTCAGGAGACAGTTGTTTTTAAAGGGAACTACGTAGATCCAAGTCCTGCATGGAGCGGCCATGCCCCTGAAGGGTCATTTGGGGTGTTGGTAGGGACATGGTTGCAGTTCACAAATGTGTCCCAGAATGACCCAAATGGAGAAGAGGGCTGTGGGAAAGCCCGTCCCCTCTCCCTGGGCACCCATGTCCCACCAGAAAAAGCCCTGGCAAGGCAGAGGAAGCTGGGATGCCTCCCTCTTGTTATTGTTGTTGGCTTGCATTTTTGTTACATTTGAGAGTCTGGGTCAGAAATCAGCTCATTACACAAGGTAGTGTGAAAATAAAAGTGAAAGTTCCTGCCCCATCTGTGCCTCTGTGACTTCTCTGTGAAGTGCGTAGGTTTTCTGATGTGCTATCTTCCTTTCCATTGTTGTTTTTTTGTACAATAACATACTCAAAATTCTCCGAAGCTCCACTTAAATATAAACAGCAAATCAGATCTACCCAGACACAACTGTCCTTATGCTTTCAAACAATTTGCAGTTAGAAACTGAACTCCGAGGCAGTTACCTTTAAATTTTACATTATACATCTGAAAAAGCAGTGACTGCCCAGTTTTCTACAAATTATTTGTCTTTAATTCTCAATTTATCATTCATTGAAAATGACGAATGGAGGAGAGAAAGTGCAAGGGAAAACGCTTCACTATGTGCTCTGCAGTGATCACTCCATCAGCCAAGAGGTCTGGCTTGCAGTTAAGGACTCTGACCTGTGAGGGCTTATATCACTGAGAGGGATATCTCCTCTGGGCTAAAATGTTGGCATAAAGGTGTAGCTCACATGTAAAATAATAGCTCTGAGAAGAGCAGGTACCGGACAGTGTGGGTTTTTTAAATCTCTATTATATTCCTAACACTTGTGCCATGACCGTATCCTGGAAGGGATGGATTTTCTGTCTTTCTCAGGCCTGATTGATTTAGGTCAGAATAGTTATTTGGTTTTCAAGAAAGACTTATTGTTCCCATGTGCAGTGATTTTTATATGACCAACAAAGCTTTGTGATGTTTCTAGCATATGGCGTGAGTGCATTTACTTGACAGCTCACTTTATATTTAGTCCAGAAGCTTGGGTTAGAAGTGGGAAAACACAAGCCGTGATCAGAAACTCCTTAGCTCTCACCTGGCTCTTCTCACTGGCTCCCCGTGTGGCTTGGGACGCTGGGCTAAAGCAGTTTTTAAAAACAGCCTCTGAGCAAGACTGATGAGTTTCTGGCTAGCATGAGACACTGTAGACTTTCTCCTTACATTGCTGTAAAAAAAAAAAAATTTTTTTTTTTTCTCCTGAAGCATTCACCTAAGAACTTAACCACCTAAAAATTACTGGGCATGAATGTCTACATCAGTTTCCCCATTTCTAAATGTGGTATGCTAATATTAATCTGCTTTGTCAACATGGACTGAGAATCAGTTATTTAAAATTATACAAAACTTTGATACTCACTTTGAATCAGTCCACGCTCAGTCTCATTTCAATACAGAATTATAGTTAGGTTGAATCGGAATGTACATGTGCTATATAGCATGAGAAGACCTTCCTTTACCAGTGATCCAGAACAGTCAGATTTCAGCCGAGTTCTAATGGCAATGGATTGAAGTATTTACTGCAAGTCCAAGTCCCAGCTGCAAGGCTCCTTGTGCAAACGTGCAGGTTGACTGTTGCCACTTAGGCTGAGTGGCTTTGGTATAGGATTTCTGGGCAGCTGGCAGACCAGGAGCTCAATATCCAGCCAAACAAAGTGACAAGGCAGTAGGGAATTGCTAATATCTGTGATCTACCACCAAAGCTTCTAGAGCCAGCAGGGGTAGAATAACCTCTGATTGTACTGGCAAAAGGAAATTCTTCCAGCATAAGCTGTCTCTGAATAAAGCCGCATTCTGGTGATTGCTTCAGATGACTTTACTCACACTAATCACAGGCATTCACTTTTTTTTTTAACATTTTTACTCTGCTGTGTCTGGAGAAAATGCCAGGATTATGAAAGGCTTGACCAGCTTCCTTACAGCAAAGTGTTAAGTGTCCTGAATGAGAGCATTTCAAAAAAATCTGTCATCTAATCAATCCGCAACTCACAGGTGACCAGCCACACGGAAACACTGGCTGCTCTCAAGTATCTCAGGCACTCCCCAAGGCCTTCTTCTCTGAGTCCTCGCCTGTCAGTGCTGGAGGTGAAGAAAATTTTGCTGTGTTTCCAGCATCCCATGACCCAACTGTGAGGTGTATGGGAAGGTCTCCAGGGCTGAGGTCTCCTTACAAGTCATCATGCTGGCCTCTGCTCCTTGACTGGTATTTTTGGTGGGCCTGTGATGAATGAAGGTCATCCCCCTCGTCTGTGTCATCACACAGACTATACACTTTCCAGAGAGAAGTTATTAAAGAAGTTCTAAGCAGTAAACCTCTATATGAGGACAATCAGTCATATAATTGTGATTAATGACATCTGATGACAAGCAGCTCCTTTAGCAAGTATTGTCCTCTTACAAGCTGCCTACTGTTGTATTCCTAAAATTGCTAGGACCTCCTTAAATCAATCAGACATGGGTGCTTCACAAGCAACTGCCAGTTTCTGAGTAAAATTTTCAGAAGTACCTTTGTTACTAAGCCCTATTGACTTCAAGTGGTACTTAGAGATCAAACGCATGGTCAGGTTACTCAGACTGGTCCAGCCAGGAGTTACCAGAGGTTATGCATAAGCTGAATGGCAGTAAATGTCTGTGTGCATAAAAATGCAATGTAATTTGACCTAATTTAAACCTCTCATATTATGAGGTAAGTTCAGAGCTGCCACAGACTGAAAGCAGACACACGGAGAGGTATTGCAGCTTAGCGGACACATGGTAATCTGCTATGCTGCAGGAGTTGCGTGATTGATCTGGGCTCTTAGGTTCTCAAATCCCTTTCAAAAATGGAACTTAGGCACTTCAAAAAATTGCACAAATCTCACTTGTATGTTGACAGCCAAAACTCAGCTTTGTGAGTGCCATGTAGCTTTGGAGGCACTTTTAGACATGGCTGCTACCAATAATCTTAGCACTTGAGAGGAAAAGAAAAAAGAGCTTTCAAAAATAAAAAGTAACTCTGACAGAGTTTCTCTTTCCTGCAACTGAAGGGACTATGGGACCTTGCAACTTACAATGATTTCTGACTCTCCCGCAGAACACAATTTCTTTCAAATAGTCACAGTGAGGAGATAACTTGGTAGTGGAAAACTGAATTACCATGTACTTAGCTTTATTTTCAGAGAGGTTTCTAATGAACTTATCATTTAATTTCCATAACAAAGTGTGTAATTATTCCTTTTTTTTTTTTATTGTGGAGATTTAATATTGAGTAGTAGCCTCAGGTCTATTGCTAAACCACATGCTACAATAAAGCTGTTGTTTTGTTTGATTTTAATTCTTAGACCTAACAAAAGGACACCCTAGCAGAGCTTGTTTAAAATGGAAAATTGGCTACACCCCTTGAAGCTCAAAGAAAATATAATTTATTATACAGTCTTCTCAATGTCTTCATAAGCATTGTCTATTTTCTGGAAAACCATGTCAATAAATCAGCCACTAATTGTTGTTTGAAGGTCAAGTTAAAGGTTTTGTTTTTCTTGCAGTTGACTTCTGTAGGTAAAGAAACTTTTGGCTTCATGGCTAGACATTCTTGGAATTAATTTTCCACCAGTTCTTATGCTACTGAATGTCAAATATTTCTGCCTTTGAAACTGCCACATCATTCTGAGGAGCTAAATCTAATTGCCACCTCTTTGAAATATTTTTTTGAGTATTTCTGTGGCTTTTTAATTTTTGTCTGCATTCTTTCCTCTTCTGCCTTTGGCACTTTTAAAAAAATTTTTTCTTTTTTTTTTGGCTCCAAAGACCCTTCTGAATCTAAGTGCCCTGTTAGGAGCCAGGCTAAAACCGAAAATTGCAAGTGAAGCTTCACTGCTGTGTGCTGATTTCCTTAGTACTTTAGAAAAGAGTCTCACCTGCCCCATTGGGCTGAGAGAGGGAGTGTGGGTGGTGCATTTTCTTCACAGATGCAGTAGTCTGCATGGGAATAGATGTAACAGACAACTGGAGACAAGTATTGACAGGGTCTGACAAAAGGGATAGAAAGGAGACAGCACCCTGGAAAGCTGGCTGGCTGAGGGTTTCCAGGCTCTAGCTGTGGGCCCTGGGAGTGCTATGGGAAGGGCTGTCTAAGAAAGGCAAGAGGCCATGATGAGGGTCTAGCAGGCAAGGTGACCTGGAGTCTGGATGCCTTGAAAAGGAGCAAAGGAAATTACAAGGATGCAACTGATATGATTTCATCTCATACAAAGACCTGCTGGAGGGAACTGCACCTGGTTCTACACCTGGACTAACTGCCTAAATTCATTCTATAGTTAATGGGGAGAAACAGACACACCTAAAATGCGGTTCACCTCTTCCTAAGGCAGACATCTTCAACATGGCAGATTAATTTCTCTCCCAACATACCTATTTTTTTTCTTTGGCTATAAAGGATGTAGGCTCTGTAAGCCTCTAAAGCTAGTTTAGATTAATGCACTCTGCCTATCTGTAAGAACTAATTCTCTTTTTACAATGTCAACATGGGCAACATTCATTGGATTTTTTTTTGCTTCTTTCTTCTTCTTTCTACTATTTGTTCTTTTCCAGACCACTAACTCTTTTTCATTTTTCAATATCTTTGCCTGAATTATATGTATGATGCATGATGTCTGTGGCTTCTCTGTAGCCTTGTTTACTTACTAGATACCAGCAATATGATTAGGTGCCAGTTCCGTCACAAAACATTCACTCTGAACTCACTGACTAAGCAAAAGTCAATCTTCTGGTGTAGATGTTGACATTTGGCCCAGTGAATCCCACTCTGGGAGAGACTTCTTAGGTGCAGACCCTGGCAGTTGCACAATGTTTTATAAGCAGAGAGAAATTCTACATCTTTTGCTGAAGAACTAGTCTTCCAGCTGAGAGAGGCAATCAAAATAGCAAGGCCCATGCAGCAGATTGGGAACAGATGATTTCGAAACAGAACTGAATTTTGGACAGGAGTGTTTGGATGTGTTGGATGGAAAAGAAAATCTGGGTCCACTCTTCTAAGGAAGGAAATTAAATCTTTGCACATAGACAAGAGAAAAGACTAAAATGAGAGAAAGAAGGAAAGAAAGAAGGAAAGAAAGAAGGAAAGAAAGAAGGAAAGAAAGAAGGAAAGAAGGAAAGAAGGAAAGAAGGAAAGAAAGAAAGAAAGAAAGAAAGAAAGAAAGAAAGAAAGAAAGAAAGAAAGAAAGAAAGAAAGAAAGAAAGAAAGAAAGAAAAGAAAGAAAGAAAGAAAGAGGATAAAGAATGTAAGAAATTAATGAGGTCAATTTCAGGAGGGTGTCTATAAATCTCTCTCATCTTCTGCTCTGTTACAATCAGACCAAATTTTAGAAATGCCTGGTGGTGCCCTCCTTCCTCGTGCCACCTCTTCCTGCAGGCAGCTCATGGTGTCATGGTGTTGCCCTTGTCCACATCCCTGAGGAGACAGCCTGGCCTGCAACAGCAGCCGAGGTGAAGGGGTGGGAGGGAAGGACTGCATGGAGAGATGTGAAGAAACTGTTCAGCTCTGTTCAGTTGTGAGGGGTTTGTACCCTACTGAGATCTAGAAAAACAAGTGGAAATCATAACCATAAGTTTTGAATAAATAAAATAAATATTTAAAAAAACCCAACCCAGTTCTGCAGTGCTAAGGAGAAAATAATATTTGATTAAAAGACAAAACATGTATGGGGTAACTTTTTCATTTCCTGTTCATGATGAAGGTATTACTGACATTATTTAAGCTGTGTTGAGGACATATAACGAGAGTCTAAGCAGATATAAAAGTTCTTTTGGAATGTTATTTATAGTTCCTTGGTACTCCATGCCAAACATTAATAAGGTTTATGAGAAACCAGTGGAGACTGTAAATTGTTAGACTTCTAATTTAAATCATGTTGCTGACTCCATTTGTTTCCTACACATTGATCTGACATTCAGATAAATCTGATAAAATTCTCCAAGTTGGAGAGAGATTTGTTTTCTGTCAGTGGGAATCTAACCATTAGAAGGACAAGGAGTGAGGTTATTGGGAACAAAGCCACAGGCAGTAATATACCACACTTGAATACTTCTTTTTTATTTATTTAAATGTTACAGTATTTGATAAATTGCTTGTGCAGCCATTTAACTGACTCTTCTGGAAAGTGTTTATTTGCAGTCACCTCAATGTCAGCAGTGAAATGAGCTGGGACTGAAATTTCATTAAGAAAGTCATATTTCATTATTATGGCCCCAGCGATCATCACTCTGTATACATTAAGTACAAAACTTATAGAATGTTTAAATAATAATACAGCTATGGCAAAAAATGGGCACGAGCCAGACAGGATATTCACTGTTAATACACTGGCCATACCAACAGCTTGGGCTCTTGCAGGACAAATAGCTGAAACAGTATGTGGGTCTTAAACTTCGAATTTCCTTTGATATGCCCATTTCAAATTGCAGTCTTAATTTCCTTTAGTGAAAAGAAAACCTCAAGGTATCTACTCTGTGCCAAATTGAGCTCTCCTGCTGTAAAAACTGAAGTAGAAGGCCAAAAACGAAGGGAAAAGTTACAAAGATCCTCCTTAGGATGTCTCCTCCGAATGCTTCCCTCAGGACAGAAAGTGGTTTCCCTCCTGAGAAGAGTGAGGTTACAGAGGTGAGTCAGTCCCCTGGACAACCGCAGAGTCGGAGCGAGCGCCGGGTGCCCTCCTGCTTTTGAAACTCCCACCCTCTTATTTCTATTTTAGAGCAGCTAAATTCAGCCTTTTCCCAAACTCCTTTGTAATGTGTGTATACAAACTAGCTTGCTCCCGACTTGTTCCGCTAAATCAGCTTAAACATTTCTTCTCCCAGACTACAAGTCTACCTCGTAAGGCTTTGGTATTCCTGTGGAGGGACATGATTCAGAGCCTATGAAGCCAACAGAGAGAGGGACCAACAGACAAAGAGGCAGGCAGGGCCGCAGCAGCCATGCTGACCCAAAGCACATAAAAGTCTATGGCATAAAGTTCAAGGAAGGGTAAGGCCCTGCTAGGAAGGACATTTTGCCCAGGTGTAGTCTTGCACCTTCATTTTTCTTCCCATCACATACCCTGTCACCTAAATGGTCTGGTGCACCCCAAATGTCACACACTGACTCAGAAGCAAGCTGCAATATTTGCACCTGACTGTGTGGCGAAGGTAACTAGGGGTTTAGAACTCTCATTTTGAGGAAACAATATTTGGAAATAACAGCCTGTTAAGAATGAGGACATCGAACACTTTTATGGATACTTTTGTCTTAAAGAGATTAATTGTATGTCGACATTTTTTCCTATTTTCTGTCAATCAGAGAAGTCCTCAAGGAAAATAGATATACAGACATGAACACAATTTAGATATAGTAAATAAAATAAATCATAGAAGGCAGGGTTATATTGGGGTTTTTGTTTGTGCCTTTGAATATACCAGGATGAACCAAATGAAAATCATAATATCACAGGACAATGGGACCAAAGGGGACCTTGAAAGACAAGCTGCTCTGAGACAGCTTATCTACACCTTCCCTCCCAACAGTGTGATTCAAGCCCTGCAGAAGTCAATGTGTGTCATAGGCTTCGGTGGCTTTAACTCAGCTCCTCAATGTTTTATAGTCCCTTTGGAACAAGAGAAATCTAGCTTGCCTCCTCCCATACACCAAATAAAGTTTCCAAAATGGCACCTCTGCCTTGCTGACTACACTCTTTTCTTTTTTAATTGTACACGTGTATCCCTGAGAAACCTCACTCCAAGTGCAGGATAAACTCATGTTTCCTCTGCTTGCCAGAAGAAAATGAAAAGTAAAGCCCCATCAATTTTATTGCTCATAATTGTGGATAAAATGCAATATATTTGGCTCATATAAATTTGCTAGCAAATTATATTCAATAAAACCCTGGTGAGCAATTTAAAAGCATAAATCCCCCCATGCTGAAAAAAAGCTCATAAATTATACAAGAAAAAGGAGTGATTTCATCAAAGAGCCAAGCTCTGCCCATGGAATGTTTCAATAGTACTGGATTTACAGTTTTCTGGGAGACGATTTATGATCCCTAATTTTCTGCAATAAAAAGCTCAGCAGGGATTCTCTGAATGAAATATCTTTTAACAAAGAAATAAATAAAAAAAAATCTATCTGAGAGTGAATACAGACAATGCCATTCTTGGAGAGCTGCCCCTTTCGTGTTCCTATTCCAAAATTAATCATGGAAGACCCTAATAAAGATTGCATAGTGAGAAAGGAAAGGAAGACCATTAGGCTTTAAAATAAATGCATTGCACAGTTGGAGAGGGTATTTTTAGTAATAAATTCACCTGTGATACTTCACAGCCACTGTCTTTAAGAATAGAATTATCAGAGTCGTTTAAGGGAAAGATTAAACATTTCCAAAACACACAGGGATGATTACTTTATATAAATAACCTAGAGGGGGAGGTTGTGTGTGAAGCCTGTCCACAGACATGATGTGTAATCACAGCTAGATGCACAGAGAGATTCACTCACTTCCCCTAATTTTAGGGCTCTGATTCACAGTCCTTCCCAAATTTAGTGGCGGTGGCTGAAGAGGTTACTGTTCCCATGGGCCGTCAGTCACCAGGCAGCAGGGAGCATGAATCAGAGCACACATCTCTCACAGGTCACGGACCATGGAGCTATGGTGAAGTGAGAACAACAAGATCTAAGTTAATATGCCAGGCTGTGAATTATGACAGCTGAGAAGGAAACTTAATGTCTCTTTGATTGCTAAAGGGATGGGGATAAAAAAAAAAATCTTCAATCACCGTTTAAAAACTCCCACATAAATCACCAGGCTTGTGACCATGAACTCGTGCTTTGAGAATCTGCTACTGGGTGGTACGAGAGAGGAGATAATGAGCTGGATGGATATTTGCTGTAGTACGCCATGATTGTTTCTCAAGATGTACTTAGTCCCATTTTATTGCTAAGAAGCTGAGGCATATAAAGATGTAAAGAGCTGTGTGAAGGATCAGACAAGCAGAGTGACAACACTGGGATCTGAGGACATTATCCTACATGGCAGATTGAAGACTGTCCTCCCTGTCTACCATGCTAGGCATCTATTCACAGTTCATGATCCTAGCATACCGGGATAGGGATAGATGCCAGGATAAATGGGAGCAGTGAAAGTACCTCCTGCAGAGTACCTACACTGCTGAGGTCAGCAGCAAACACTCAAAATCTCTCCCTGTCCCTCCAGCCTTCCAGATTTTGAGAAACAGAAAAAGGGTATAGGTGCAGTTCAAGTAGATTTCCCATTTCTATCCATTGGATTTTCCCTATTTATTTCTCCTGTGTGAGGGCTCCAATGTAGGCCCCCAAGCTTTCAACTTCCATGGCAAAAAATACAGATGCAGGCAGTTAGGTGCTGACTCAATGCCCATGCAAGCCTGTAGGTGAAAGAACTCTGTTGCCTTTGCTAAGTATTAGATTGAGCCCTTGCGTAAACCCACGTAATACAAATGAAAAGAAAATGCTCAAAAACTTTTTGATTTCACAGCAAACAATGGGCAGAAAAGGTCGGTGAAGATATTTGACTGACCAGTCTTTTTCTCATTAAGTTTTATTATGAAGTAGAACAAGAATTGCTGAAAATAATCTTGGTTCAGCTAACTCTTTCTTATACAGCACAGCAGACTCAGTTGACAGAGCTTCAGGAAACAGGGGTAAGAAAACTGTAGCAAGGAGGACGATTTTTCAAGAAATTAATTTAAACTCACGTTGCAGCTCTGGAAGACTACCAGCTAAGAGTGCTGAGGCAGAACAGCTGGCTGAAAGGAAGGAAGTGTGTCTTTGGAAAGGTAATTTGTAAGTATTAAGCATGCAAGATTTGCTATCTATCATCTATCCCTGCTCCAAAACACTTTACAAGCACCGGGCATTTTGCCCATGTCTGTCTGGCAGGACCCGGGAGTACTTCCTAGCTCCTCTGCCTAGGTATTCACGCCAGCTACATCCAATGCTATGTTGGGAGCAGACCCAGCTACAGTCTGGAGTGGAAACCCCGACTTATGGCCCAGGAGGTAACTGCAAAGTGCCC
This sequence comes from Leptosomus discolor, assembly GCF_034619465.1. Lineage (NCBI taxonomy): Eukaryota > Metazoa > Chordata > Aves > Leptosomiformes > Leptosomidae > Leptosomus > Leptosomus discolor. The sequence continues at coordinate 68,479,641 of NC_141392.1, forward strand.
CTGCTGCTCCCCTGATCTGGACAGAGTGCATAAGCCTGGAGCTAACTTACCCCATACTCTTACAACTTTTGCAGCTGAAGGAAACCAGGAGAAGGCATTCATCAGCACCCTAGAAAAAAAGAAAAATAGACTGCAGCTTGATCATTCACTGCTCTTACAGTTTGAGAGTTGATTTTTTGTTGGTTGTTTGATTGTTTTTTTCCCTGAGGATCTGTACTGTATTTCTGATTGATCAAGAGTGCAAACTAAGGCTTTTTTTTTTTGCAGATATAAGTGTTCTAGTTATCTACACATATTCCAGTAAATATATCTATATTCTTTTCATCCACCATTGATACCAGAAGATAGTTTAAGGAATGTATACATGTAGCCATATATTAACACATCTACTTGGCATCCCAGTGTACCAAAAAAAGTAGCATTTTCTTATGCAGACAGTGGTAGCTGGCTTCCATACCAAATAGCAATAACATTTATTTGACATAAGTAGAAACATCCCTACAAAACAACAGCTCCCCACAAAATAAAGGCATTCAAAACTTGAGCTCTGTGATCCACTCAGTCAGCTGACTAGATTAAATTTCAGAGACAAAATGAAATTTGTTTTTTATATATCCTGGAGATGATTCTAACATTTCAGCAAATGAGACTTATCACTGATGCTGCAGTGTCCTAGTGTGTTCCCTGAAGTACATCAACTGGCTGACCTAAGCAGGAGCTGTTTCTGCTTAGGAACAGCTACTCCTGAAAGGGGCTTTTAATCACTCCTTCTGTGGATCTATTCAGGACTTTGACACAACTAGGGAAAAAAGTGCTGTCTATTAGTTATTTATCTTGATCCACAGAATAGATCCAAACCAACCCTCCAGACTTTTACTCGATCCCATATGGACACTCAGATCAATAAACATAGCAATTATTCATGCCATTGTGAAGCCTTACTGCATTAGTACAGGTTCCTAATGATATGCAACAATAAAAATAGGATTTTTGGACAACCCCGCCCACTGTTAGTGCCTAAAATAGCAAAGCTGGATCCCCAGAATAGGTTATGTTGAGAGAAGTGAAGAAACCATGCCTGAAAGCTTTCCCTTTTTCTTGTTCATCAGAATCTAACAGACTTACAAGAGATCTTGCAGCTACTAAAACAGGAACCAAGCAAATAAGCTGATTCCTCAAATTGGAATGCATAAGAGGACATCCAAAAGGGGACAAAACAACTAAAATACAAATGTATAGCAGGCATAAAAGAAGCAACTTAAGTTGAAGAACAGTCCGCATATATAGACTGAAAACAGCCAGAGACATACCACCTGGGGAGGGGTCCTGCTTGAACAAACAGCCTCACAGGCAGCATGTGTAAAATGCAGGTTAACATTTTTGCATGGTGTGTTCTAGTAAAGTGAGAGTCATAAACATCCCAGAAACAAGGCTGGAAGGGGTCTCAAGAAGTCATTTACTCCGTGCTTTTAATGTGAGACAGGCTAAATATAGCTGAGAGTTTATGTTCAATCTGTTCTTAGAAATCTCTAATAAAGGTCGAGCCACAAATATATGTGGAGAGTAAAGGAAGGAAATTAGTTCAAAACACACTACCTGCCTTGCAATTGGCTCGGTTCCCCAAGCTGACCTACATGTTATCTGCAAAGTTGCGTTATTGAAGTAGTAAGGTATGTCTTTAGTCAGTTACAACCAGAAGTACTGGGTGTTGGCATCAGACCACCAGTGCTAATGCTGGGTGTCCTTATTTTCTCCAGAAGGGTCAGAAGAGGATAAGGAAGAAGTGGGAAATGGCCCCTTTGAAAAAGAAATCTACTAGTATTGAGGGAGAGGAGAGGAGAGGAGAGGAGAGGAGAGGAGAGGAGAGGAGAGGAGAGGAGAGGAGAGGAGAGGAGAGGAGAGGAGAGGAGAGGAGAGGAGAGGAGAGGAGAGGAGAGGAGAGGAGAGGAGAGGAGAGGAGAGGAGAGGAGAGGAGAGGAGAGGAGAGGAGAGGAGAGGAGAGGAGAGGAGAGGTCAACAGTAAAAACAGGTGCTTACTAAATAAGCCATAAATGAGCCAGGGACCTCTGGCCTAAATATCATGATGTACTTATTCCTTTCTCCACTTCATTCCAGACATAAGGCAGCTGAAAATAGCTGAAAAGGAAGACAGAGCAAGAGGGGACTGTGTGCTTTATCAAGGGTCAGTTCTAGGATGCCCTGGGGAATGAATCAATAGAAAGCAAGAGAAAAAATACCTGGAAGGAGTGCACTAGCCTGCCTACATGCCTGCTGGGCTACACTGAGATGAATTGGTGCTGTTGTTCATGCCAAGCCACAGATACCACGCTCAATTTGTTAGGGAATAACCCCAGGTCTTTCCAGCAAAATATTCATCCTTCCATATCCTGTCAGTGAGCAATATGGAAAAATTTCCCTCTAATGGGTGAATGTTGTGTCCTAAAACAAGACTGGGTAACCATAGCTTGTACTTCGTGCATGAGGAAACCATAGCTTGTACTTCGTGCATGAAAGTACTGGACAATTAGAAACTCAGCTGAACCATGCGGATTGTCTGCTGATGAGGGTAGACACTTATTAAAAAAGCGTGGAGGAATTTATTCTTTGAAGTTTACAGCTGTTGCCATTTCAACCACAAGGCCAAGTTTACATCCATGACAGCCGAAAAACGCAGCACAGTGAAAAAAAAAACCTAACAGATCCAGCAAGAGATCCAACTTGCTTATTACATGACCATTTTCCACCTTTCTGAGGGAAGCTTCTGTTTCCTTCTATTTCAGTGGCTTTGTCAGGGCAAAAGACTGTTTAGTACTCCAGGAAGATGCAGTCTCTTCTTGTTCCCCAAGATGGGGTAGCTGGGACAGGAGGAGTGTCTTGGAGCAGTTTCTATCCCCTCTAGATGGCAGTTGGATTGCTAGTCTCTCCTCTCCATAATGCCTTCCTCCCTCCACACTGCCCATAAAGCTACCTCTACCAAAAATGTACTTCCCTCCCAGAGGGGAGCCAGGATGGGAATCAGCTAAAGATGAAAGAGCACATTAGTGTCCATGCTTATTTTCTTTTTGGATTATCTGTTAAGATCCAGCAAAGACTCTGGAGATGTGTTATTCTTGTTACCTGGATAAAAAGCTTATGGTCTTTAGTCACTGCAATGACACTCTGACATCATGCGTTTAACACAGTCCGTTGAACAAATGATAACAATTTCCACTACCTTCATGTTATAACCTTGATTAAACTGAACTGGTGCCTATTTGTAATTCACCTCAGAGCTGGGTGATCTCTTCACTGTTGTTCCAAAATCAGTGAAACCAGATTAAGACCATCCAAGACCAAACCTTAACATTGCCACATGGCCCCAGTTCAAATCTTCTTAACAAAACCTTTTCGGAAACATCCCTGAAGCTGTAGATTGCTTAGTCTGATCAGAAGAGCACAGGTGTTGGCACAGGCATCTCTCTATGTTCATCACGCTGCATGACTCTAAAGTTGATGTCCTAGGGACATCCGTATATGTGATGGACGAGGAGCAGCCTATTGCATATCTGGCTGGGTAGTGAGTGTTGTGATGGACACAGAGCTACTCCACAATAATTTTAACAGTGTGCGTTGGCCTAATAACTGTTTATTGCACAAATATTTTGGTTAAGTTTAATAGCAGACTGTAAAGAAAACAATCAGAAAGGAAGAAAAATGGCTTGAACTCAGCCAGCCCTGCAGTTAACACAGGACAATGGGAAAGTCATGGGCTCACAGGAGTCTGGTTCAGCTTCCTGCAGGGCCTACTGAACTGATTGGGAAAAACAGAGCCAAAAGTCTGACAACCGAGAAGCACAAATGAACTCTGGCTGCATCAGCAGGACTCTCTTTTCAGAGCCAGAGAGATCTTGGGGAGCTGTTCAGGGGCACCAGACCGAGACTCAGGCACTCGCTGTAGTGTCTGCAGAAGCGAGACCTGCCTCAGTTGCCAAAGGGGCAGAGCTTTGGATAACTTGGAGGATGGGGAAGAATTGCTCATTTTATAAATGCTTTTTGGAAAAGGAAACAATACTATAGTTTTGAGAAAGCGGTTTTGACATTTTGTGGGCATCATTTGTCACGCTATCCTTGAGGGAAAGTCCACAGGCATCCAAACATGGCTGGACTGCAGCTCCTGGCAACTCAAGGAGGGATGAGACCCAGACTCTTGAAATCTCCCCCAGCTGGCCAAGGCTCTATGCCCAAGGTGAGGTCAAGACCCAGTTGCCAGTAACAAACTCCGGTGGGACTATGGATGTAAGGACTGCCCTATGAGCCCCACAGCACAGCTGGTCCTGGATCACCCTGGTCAGACACCAGCAGTTGGCTCCTCCACATCTCTTCTGCCAAGAAGTGCATCAGACAGTGCCTGATGTCTGAGCCAAACTGTTTTCTTCTCCTCTTGTGGGCTTTAAGGCATATCCAAATCCCAACGCCAGAGGGGCAGAAGTGTTGCTAGTCCTGCAGTCAGCTTGAGTGGGACAGAGGGTGCTTGAACAGATGCACAGGGCAAGCTTATACAATGAGGAGAAAGCATTGCCTGTCAGTGCTGAAGAACGTAACCCCTCCCACTGGGACCTTATTTGCTCTACTGCAAATAAGTAAGCTAGGCTAGTTTAAGTCACCTGAAATCAGATTTAGGCTCTTAGCTTATTAATCATTTTGCATTACATTTGCAGTGGGGTATGTACCAGACCTGCTCAGTTCCTGCCTTCCAGCTCCAGGGCAGTAACAAGAAGTGCTAATGTGTGTCCTCCTTGTGATCATTTGAGTGTAACCTCACAGCATTGCTTTTCCATGCTGCATTTCAGGACTAGCAGTTCTCCTCTTCCAAAACCAAATTGCTTATTTAGATGAAATTTCATTGAGACTTCTGTGGGCATCATAGATGTGCATCAGCAAGAAGGGACACAACCCTTGCTGGACAACAGCGAACACTCATTGGCTTATGTATATGAGGACAAGTGACTGCTAGGTCATATTTAATTTACCCTTACCACACTGACCATAATTCTGTCTAAAGAGAAGAAAACATTGCATGATAGGGAAAACAGGCAGACCACAAACTAAGTATACACCATGAAGTCCAGTACAGCATCTTGAGTAAGCAGATGCCACTGGAAAGAAAGTAAAATACTGTAGGTACTGAAAACCTTCAACTGACATCTGCATTTCTTTATTTGTCTAAGGGTCTTCTTTAATAGCTGGCTTCATGATCTCATTTTTATTCTTTCAGATGTAAAATGGTGATAGCTTATATCTGCAATTCCTTGAAAGACATTTTTCTCCTGTTCAGAAAATCAGGTATCTTCTTGTTACAGGTGAATTAATGTCCATCTGATAGATGATTTCCGACCAACACTGGCAGGTTACTTCAGAGAAGGCCATATATAATCATAAATAAAATAGCATTTAGCTGAAGAAACAATCAGCAGCAAAAACAAAACAAAAGATCTGTCAACCTTAGATAACTTAAGCAGCACCCTGTCCCTCAGCAGGGAGCTAGTCTTGAAAAGCAATACTGACAAAGGAAGAGCTGGCCCATAAGAGCAGCAATCTCTTCTCTTCTGCCCACAATTGCTTATAGAAAGTACAGCTCAAAATCTCAGCAGGGAGCTGGATGCCAAGTACCTCATGCTTTGGATGCACAACTTGAGAAACATTACAGGGGCCCAATTTTAAGGAGTCCTCTCAAAAATCAGGCTTTGTTTTGGACATCATAAACTATTCAGCACCACCAGTTAGATGCTAAGATCTTGTCTAGAAAGTACATCTTCCCATAAGCAGTATGCACATCTTCACAGCAGGAACCCAGTCTGCTGTTTGTAATGCTTGGCATTCTAACCTCAAGCAAATACACCAAGTAATCTGCAGGATATGTCTCTGAGCATGCTTACATGGTAATAATGATGTTAAAGTAGAATGGCCGTATGATTTATTATGCCTTGTGAAATAAAGCAAAGCCAATCTCTTCCCACCACAGGAAGTACCATCACAGTAGAAAATGGAAACAAGAAAAAATGAAATACCACCCAGGCCTGGTTCAAACATGCAAACTTTCTAATAAAATATCAGAACCAGATGCTGCTAAAGATGAGTGATAATTAAAGAAGATAAATTAAAGAAATGTTTTTCCAGGGAATGACTCTACTGCACACAAATTGTTTCAGCATGGGGAAAAAATATAATAAAATTACTGCTGCTGCCTGTTTTCAAAAGTTTCCGTTAATGAGTCAAGGCAGGTTCCCTGCTAAATTCCCTCATATCCAGGCTCCCTCTTTGCCTCTTGGTTTAATCTCTGTGTGGTTTAGCAGAGTGAGCAGAGCACTGAGAGCCAGGAACTCAGTTCCAGCACTGACTCACTGTGTGGGCTCCCTTATGTCATGCTCAGGGCAGGTCAGCCCTGGAAAGCACATCTCTAAAAGCAGTCTTGAGGGGTCCAGAGCCTGACAGTCTCCCCACTCTCTGTGTCAGACATGCACAGCTCACCAGAGGTTTTCCCCTGACTGCCAGCCCAGCAAACTGATCTTAGACTAAGCTGGTGTAATGTGATTTTTTTTTTTTGGTCTGGTGTCCCATCGCAAGAAATGAGTACACTGGAAGCCAAATTATGCAGACACCTGTGCAAACTCACAGCAGGAAACACGGCTGGAGTGCTGCTGATGAAGGGCGGATCCAGCAGATCTGCTAAGACCACCCTGGAGCTTTATGTGCCTGTGCATAAACTCATCTTAGTCCAGGTTGTTGTTAAGCTTCATCTTAGCTAAACACAAGGTGATGTTTAAGCCCCTCAAAGAATTTTAATTTCTTTAGGTTTCTTGCACGCAGAAAAGTGCCTATCCAGGCATTTTTGTAGCAAATAATATAACATGCTGCACCGGGAAAGGAAGAGAACAAAATGAAACCATGTAAATACGTGGCCTTTTAACTACATGTTCCCCAGGCTCATAACCTCTGCAAATGCCTATGAGGAATAATGTGGTTTGCAGTGTGCCTTTAAGGTCAGCAAATCCAGCCTGTTTCAGGCTGAACAAGCGCTCAGACACAAGCTCGGGTTCCCTTTGCGTAATGAGCTGCCGTGTGGCAAGGGTCTGCGTGAGCAAGCTTCACGCATGGCGAGCACAAGGCGAAGCGGCGCGGCTTTGGCTGACCTCCTCGAGGTTCGCACCCCTGGGCTCCGGCATCGCTCGCCCGAGGGGCTGAGAGGACGTGCTCAGCGGGTCACCGCAGTTCAGCGGCTGCATCCCCGCTCCTAAGCTGCATGTCTTGCACGTGAATGTCAAAGCAAAGACAGCTTCGTGAAGGACACTGGGCTCACAGCTCTTTCTCATGGATAGCAAAGTCAAGCTGAATGGGTGAACGCACACACAGAGTCAAGAACAGAGACAGGGCTCTCAAGCATGCAGGCTCCCAGGTATTTGCATATGTTTTAGCTAAAACTGGGAGTTTATAATCAATTTGGGACTCCGTGCAAGCTAAATCTGTCCACAGGCCATCGCCTGCCAGCCCCAGCCCATCCACCCCCGTGGTAAGGCCAGCTGCGCTGTGCACCTTCTCCTCCCCCGCCTCCCAGGAGCGAGGCTGCTGCAGCTGCAGCAGAGCAGGCACACTGGACGAGGCATGGATGACAGTAGCTAGGGCTGCTTCCAAAACAGTAACAGCCGTGATCTGCTGGCCAGACTTGGAGAGAGAAGAGCAGTGCTGACCACAGCTCTTGCTTGATCATCTGAAAAGTGCATTTATTAAGACCCTGAACCTCCTGCAGACCTTTGAACTCAAAATAAGAAGTATTGGTTACACATCTCGTAGGGAGCCTGGTGATACTTCCTTGATCTCTGCTTCAGTCCTTGTGCTACTGGTGCCCATCTGCCCCCAAGTCATGCTTCTTGTCTGCAGGACAGACTTTGCTGGAGACACTGGATGTAGGAGACCCAGTGGAGGGAGGAGAGGAGAGGAGAGGAGAGGAGAGGAGAGGAGAGGAGAGGAGAGGAGAGGAGAGGAGAGGAGAGGAGAGGAGAGGAGAGGAGAGGAGAGGAGAGGAGAGGAGAGGAGAGGAGAGGAGAGGAGAGGAGAGGAGAGGAGAGGAGAGGAGAGGAGAGGAGAGGAGAGGAGAGGAGAGGAGAGGAGAGGAGAGGAGAGGAGAGGAGAGGAGAGGAGAGGAGAGGAGAGGAGAGGAGAGGAGAGGAGAGGAGAGGAGAGGAAAAAAGGGAAGGGAAGAAAAGAAAAGAAAAGAAAAGAAAAGAAAAGAAAAGAAAAGAAAAGAAAAGAAAAGAAAAGAAAAGAAAAGAAAAGAAAAGAAAAGAAAAGAAAAGAAAAGAAAAGAAAAGAAAAGAAAAGAAAAGAAAAGAAAAGAAAAGAAAAGAAAAGAAAAGAAAAGAAAAGAAAAGAAAAGAAAAGAAAAGAAAAGAAAAGAAAAGAAAAAGATAAAAAAAAGAAAAAGATAAAAAAAGAAAAAAGAAAGAAAAGGGAAAAAGATACATGAATCTGGGTGTGTAATTTATATATGAGGGAAAGTTTAAACCAGTGAGATTGGCAAGAATACAATGTTACTAAAAGCCACAGACATGCTAATTGGTGAGTCATTTAAGTAAACCCTATTGATCTTGTAAGTTTGCCAGTTTTCAATTTTCACTTTTGCTTGAAAACAGCTCAGAAAATAAGACTTAACCAGAAATCATGATTGGTGACTTTTTAATCCAATTTTTTAGCAAACGTAACTTACCTATCTGGAGGGGTGCTTTTGTTTGACCAAGGGAACAGTTACAGAGAGCTTCCCTTTACTCACCTAAGCCTCCTCCAGCATGGGCTGGAGCTTCACACTCAGGGCAGGACAGCTTCTATATGCTTTTCTCCTGCAGCTGCAAACCAAGATACTCTTTTCAATGGTGACCTTCGCTGCCAGCAAACAATTTTAGGTGTATGAGGAATAACCACCAGAGGCCTGTGACACCTCAGCCACACCACTGCAGAGGTGGGTGAGTCCAAATACTCAAGGTTGTCTCAGCTCGATTTCCTGCAGTTCTCACAGCAGTGCCCAGCACAGGAGCTCTGAGCTGCTCAGAAATTTGACTGACGTTGTCATCTTGCTGACAGTAATTGAACGTGACTGATGTCTAACAGTTCAAACATGAGTTTAGTATGGCAATTCATGTAAAGGACCCAAAAAAGCACCTTTTATCCTGTTATTCCATTCCTCCTTTATTATTCGGGCTGTAGCTAAGGCAAACTTGACAGAAGTAGCCAAAGCAGGTATCCCTGGCCATCCACCCTGCTTCTCTGCCACAAGTCAGGAATGCCTCGTCCTCCCTAAAAGAAGCACCATCGGCTGCCGGGTGATCCTGAGCTGCTGCGATAGAGGGACGGGCTCCTTCTCCCCCTCAGAGGGAGTGTCAGTAAGTAGGCACAGGCTTTCTACATTCTTAAGCAAAATATTTACTTTACAAGCGCTGAAACAAAATTTGGAAAAGTGAAGAATAATATTTATTTTGACAATGTTAAATTGCATTAAAGTTGAAAGTGAAAATTAAATGCATGCACATACACCGAGGGCATTATCCACTAATCACAGGAACATAAAAGAACTGGAAAACACCCTCCTCCACTGCCACTAGGAAAGTTGGTCTGGACTAAATTACAGGCAAAATGTATAATTAAGCAAGCTATTATTATCCAGTGTCTTAGCAGATGCTGACCTCGTTTATGGTGATTTGGATAAGAATTCAACTGAGGTTTGATTTCACAGCTGTGTCCGTGATGCCTTGGACCTGTTGTACTGCCCCAGAAATTCCCAGCATGTTAGCACTGGTCTAAGTGCGGTGCTTATAGTTTCCTATCCTCCTCGGCTGCTGACTGGGGAACGTTTCTGTAGCTTCTTGGGAAAAAGAAAATGGTTTTGCTGATCTGTCAGCCAGGCTTTATACTTGAAGCCTGTGTTTAATTACTTTGAAGAAGCTTTAATAGTCCACCAGTACAAGGAGGGGGGACCTTCCACTGCTGTGTTATTCTCTTATTTTTATTTTTTGCAGGTGTAGGCTTGTGGCTTAGTTACTGAAATAATAATTCTGTTGGAAATATCATTGGCATGAGAGATGAGCTGCCAAAGTGTTATGGGCTCAGTAATTTGTACATGGAAATGAGGATCCAGGGAACAACACGAACATCAGTGGCCCGAGGAGCTTATGATTAAAACATGCTGCTGAGCTTTTATGATTTCTACAGCTAATTAGCAAGATTTATAAGCATCTAACAAAAAACAAGGCTGAATACAGCAATGATCTTTATTTTCCACTTGGAGCAGAAAACTACTGCGTTCCAAAATAGCAGGGAAAGGAAGAGAGGAACAAACACCCTTGTCTCTTCATTTGCCCACAATTTAGCCTGATTGCTTCTCTCTTTTCCATAGGATGAGTGGTTGTCTCTCAGGTAGCAAGCACGAAGTCTGTGACTTATTCACATCGACAGCAACACCTCGTTGATTTAACAGAGAAAAGGTTTCCTGCTGTTTCTTTTTAGCTTCAGACTAGAACTGGTTTTGTTTTCCAGCAGTGTGATGGGGGAACGCATGATGCCTGAAAAAGCCATTTCCACCAATATATACTTAGTTGATTCTGTTCCCCAGAGGTGCAAAAGGAAAAGGAGGGGGGAAACAAAGAGAAGAAATACCAAGCTAGTCCACAGAGGAACGAAGGGCTTAGTCTGCAGCTGTAGACCCGCGAGGGCCCCCACTGTTCCCAGGAGGGCTTCTGGCTGGCAATACCTGGGAAGTGACCTGCCTGGGAAGTTCCTGGTGTGCACAGAGGGGCTGTGAGTGACCCAAGCCCTTTCCCTACGGCTTCTGCATTTCCAGAAGCCTAAACATCCTCACGTAGTCCTGGACTGGAAAACCCCTGGCCAATGTGTAAAACTCTCCTATTCTGCTTGGACAAACCTTTCAGCCAGAAAAGGAGGCATCCTCCAGAAAACCTGATTGCACAGACATCTCATTGCATGGGATGAACCTTGCTTGTAGATTAAAAAAGATGATCATTACTGAAGCCATTGGCAAAGGAATTGCTCCAACACAGACCCACAGCAACTGAAGTCAGATGCGATGACTGTTCTGTTGTGATTGCAGCTAGCTCCTGTGCGCGGCACAGCTGAGATTTCACCCAGAACGCAGCTGGCTGTTTTGGCCAGGGTGACCCTTGCCTAGGTTTGCCTTTGGGAAGAGGCTCTCCAGCCACTGCGGGTGTTGCCCTATTTCAGCATCTGCACCAGGTACCTCACCCATTTCTAGCCAGAAATGCGAGGGCCACAGGTGGGTCTGTGCTCCCCTGGCTGGGAATTGTGACCCATGGCGGGGAACTGAGAGCCCTGCTGGGCCCTCAGCTGCCTGGGCAGCAGTGCTTCGCTTGGCACAGAGCTACACAGAGGTAGGTGTGCTGTGCGTACAGCCATCCCAGGCAAACCTGGCCTTCAGAGGGCTGTACTTCATTTTTTGTCAGTTATAAACTTCTAGTGGCAGGCACAGCATCTTCCCATGTCCACGGAAAGTGCTTTACCCACTCTGTATGTCGCCACAATGTAATAATTAAAAATACAATCTCTCACTCCACATTTAGTGCGACCACAGAAGTCCGTTTATAAAGCCCCATCTATTTATATTGGAGCTATGTTTCCTCAGCTTAGAGATATACAAATAGAGATACACAAATACCAAGCTTAATAGCATCCTAGCATTTCATTATTTTTTAATGAACCACCGTCATCACCTCCAGCTTTTTTTTCTCCTGTTCCTGTATTCCTACACAGTTGGCCTAAGTGGGTATAATGGGATAATTTCCACTTCAGCAATGGTTTGACACTTACATTAAACAGTGCCTGGTAGCTGGCACATCCTTAAGACACAGAGTTTGCTGAAGTTTATGGTGGGACCCACACTGGAGTGATGCCATGCTCTCCATTTTCACCTCCAAAACCAGTCCATCTTTTTTGGCAACATGGAGTGGGAGCAATTACACAGCAGCATTTTTGGAGAGTTTGTGGTCTATTGTTAGATAAGGAGGTTTAGCCAGCAAACTTCCACCAAAGTGGCAGCACCTAGCATCCCTCTTTCTTGGCCAGAGGTGCTTCAGACCATGGGAATGTAACATCAGCATCTCCAACTGCAAAATGTCCAGTGAGAGGAATATCAGCAGAGCTTGACCTCATCATATAAACCCAGGGCTGTGTATGGACACAAAGTTCCCAAAACAGGGCTGTGGGTGAAAGGATCTCACCCTGCTGGAAAAAGGAAAAGTGGAACGAAGGCCTGGGCTTGGCCACCATTGCCGGGACACCGGCAGAGCTTGGGCTTGTACTAGCGGCAGCAGGAGGGGGGTGGGGCAGGTGGCACCCCACTGCAAGGCAGCCCCCCTACCCCTTGCCCTCCAGTGCAGGGAGTGGGGTCCTCCTGGACTCTTTTACAGGTGTGCAGGGAAACGGGGGAGTGACAGGCTGCCAGGGCTCTGCTCCCAAGCATGTGCGCTCCAGATGTGCCAGGAGTAAAAGCCAGCCAATGCAGAATATTATTTATAATAACAATAATAACAATATTAATAACATAAGAACATCTGGTAGTGGTTTTTTCCATCTACCATTTGGCTGGAGGCAGAGCATCCGGGTGACATGACAATCGGTATTTCTGTTTCCAATTTAGCCCCAGCTCAGCTGCTGCAGTGACTCAGAGACAGGCGCTTCCAGGGACGGGTCCCCAGCTCCCGGGCTCGGCTGGCCCCGCAGGTGTCACTTCTGCCACCGCCGACGGCAGTAGCACCTAAAACCGTCTGGGTTTGGGCTTCCTTTATCGGCCATTTCACAGGCGATTGCAAGGGGGTTTTTGCACTTTCATGGCTCCTTTCCATCCCGCCCTGTGAGAAAGTTGCCCAACTACAACGGTGTGCGGTTTCAGACAGAAAACAAAAGCTAGCTGTTTCGAAATTAAAGCAGAAGTGGCTCTATTACACATTTCATGCTATTGAAAATATATTTGACTAAATACATATTTAAATCATTTTGGTATTGTTTCAAATTCTAAGGCTTTCAAATGTGTCCAGTAAATACATCGCTTCCACCTACAAAGATTTCAGTTTTGACATACAACTTACATCTAGCCTAAAAAATTAATGCTGTGATTAAGAAACAGTCCTCCAGCTTTTCTTTCCTCATTATACTGACAGAAAGCTAAAAGCAAAAGTACCACGGAAGCTGCAGCTGCTGCTCCTAAAGTGTATACGGACAGTTGTAATAGAAATCCTTTTACCCATCCCGCTCATCATTAGTTTCTCTCAGCAAGCTGTAGGCTGGGGAGTGGATTTCTTTGGGATCTAGTGTGCAAAGGGTCGATTCCTCAGTTGTGGAACAGGCTTCAAAGCAGATAACGCATTATGCACAGACTCATCTGCTATAAATTTATACAGGTTGATGACAAACTTAAAATGTGCTCTATTAAAACTTCATGTTCAAGAATAATGTTCATTTAAGTATTCAAACGTTCTCCCTCAAGTCATTAAAGACTGAGATTTATGTAGAGCAAATGAAGAGGCCCCCCTACGCCTTTGGAGGCACGTATCCTGTTCCCATCCTTGGGGTCAGCCAGCTCTGCACGTACGCTCAAGGACAAACTAGGCCCCAACACTCATTATATTATCAAATTTGCATATGAAGCAGCAAAAGTTGCTGATAAACAGAAAATCTAGGCCTTTGGCTCAGCACTTGTCCAATTATTAAAATCAGTTGCTTTAGACGGCATCTTAAATAAATCCATTTCTCCTAATGTCCTTTACACACCACTCTGTGAATAATAGGTTAGATTAAACCTAATTAAGCAGCTAGACCTTCTAGTTTATGCAGCTGAATTTACAGGGCAATGCAGGACTGCTCCCATCTCCTTTGGCTCTAGTGTGGTGATTCTTAAAACACAAAAGGTGAAAATTTTAATAGTGCAGCACTATTTGTAACTGGCAAAAGCCAGGAATTTGGGTTAATTCTACCTCCAGCCTTATTTTAATTCCCACACAGGTCCCCTGTTGTCACAAAAATTATTAGCATATGAAATCTGCTGACTGCTAAAGTTTGGAGAATTATAATAAGGAAGGAATTTCCATACCCTTAAATCTGACACATTTTCTGAGGCAGATGCTCAACTAATGTATATTACAAAGCTCCCTTGCTTGTTTCAATGCTAACCTAGAGTAGCTGAGAGCCTGGAGCTCTGGCATATGAATACGGGACCAGACTCTCATCTCTTGGCCTGGAGATCTTCTTCTTGGGGATGCCTACAATGCCACCCAAGTGGGGACCCAACTCTCACCTTTCTTCGGGATGTTGTGGCTGGCCCCGGGTGCAGTGATTATGGGGCAGCACACAAACAGACTAGAAATTTGGCAGCTGAGCAGACAGAAGAGATGGGGAAGAAGCAGAGCGGGAATGAGCAGACCTGGGAAAAAGGAACGGGGAAGGAACAAAGAGAGAGCTGTAATCAGAAATCATCTGAAGCAATACTGTTAATATGTTATGCATAATAACATCCTTGATGACGGTCCAGGACTCTCAGCTTGGGCCAGGGAACTGTCAGCTAGAAAGGAGTAAGTTGTTACACAGGTTCATACTATTAATAGTGACAGTGCTCAGTAAATCTTACCTTGTGTGCTGTAAACAAGTTTTTATTCCTGTGGCTCAGGCCAAGTCCTTCCAAACCCAGAATTTACATGTCTCCCAGCTACGCAGACCAGCAGTCCAGCTTCACAGGCAGAACTGAAACATTGCAGCACTAAGCACTGAACTGGTTGCATACATATTTTAGCATAAATAGGTATGATTCACCTTCCTCTTGCAAGATGTTGAGACTCCGTTCAATTTCTCCTCCCGTTCTCACATCCTACCTCTCCGAAATGGTCCTCCCTCCATTCTGCGGGGCATTCCCTCGCATACAAGCTCTTCTGCTTTATGTGAACTAAAGAAGTATCTCTGACAGTCACCAGGGAGGGTGAGAAGTGGGTTCCTGCCTCTGGCTGAAAGATCTGATGCAGTGGGAGAGTGGGATCCAGATCTCCACAGTCTCTGGATAGGTCTTGCACCCTGGCGAGGCAGTCTTGCCTCTTCCAGTGCTTCCTCTGAACGTGACAATTAAATGCTTGAATCCAAAGATGAGAGTTTCAATGGGGAGATTGAAGTCCCCCACCACAAAGCTTTCTAAGCCTTTTCTCCTACAAGGTGGGTAAAACGGCCCTGGTTCTCCTGGCAAAGGACGGGTTTCAAACTGGGTGTCCCACAGACTGGGTCAGCAAGTAGAGCTGCAAGTGCTTAAATCCCTTCTCAGTCCTTTGGGGTCTGCCTTACTTTACCATCAGAGGTAAGCAGTGAGCCTTTGAATATCGAGTCTCTGTGCAGCGGATGACTGAACACCTTCAGGCAGAGGTGCCCCGGTCCCCACTCCAGGGTTTCAATAGCCTATTACCAAGAAAACCTGAGTATCAACATTGATTTTCTGGTAAGATTTTCATTGGATTTGAAAAATGCAGGTGTAGAAGGCTGATGAGAGGTCCTCAGAGCAATGTGTGTTATGGTGTCAACATCCAAAATCTAGAGAGAGTATCAGTGATTCACTCACATATTTCTGCAGGTATGTCATAGAATCATAGAATCACAGAGTCACAGAACCCTAGAATGGTTTGAGTTAGAAGGGACCCTAAAGATCATCTCGTTCTAACCCCCCTGCCATGGCCAGGGTCACCTTCCACCAGACGAGGTTGCTCCAAGCCCCATCCAACCTGGCCTTGAACACTGCCACCCTCACAGTAAAGAATTGCTTCCTAATATACAATCTAAATCTCCCCCCTTTCAGTATGAAACTGTTACCCCTTGTCCTATCACTACACTCCCTGGTAAAGAGTCCATCCCTATCTTTCCTGTAGGCCCCCTTTAAGCACTGAAAGGCAACTATAAGGTCTCCCCAGAGCCTTCTCTTCTCCAGGCTGAACAACCCCAACTCTCTCAGTATGAAAAAAAGCTTGTTTAGTGCTGAGCATCATACTATTACAGAAGGACAGAGAAATCAAATAACAGGAGAGGGTGCACACACTGCCAGCCACACTAAAATGTATCCCTAGGAATAAATACTGCAGTTTATTTGTGTTTGTTCACTCACAGGCAAGACATCTTCCTCTCCTTCTGGGCAAAAAAAAGAAAAACCTCTCTCCCAAAAAAGGCCTGGAGGGGAGTAGATGCAGCCTACCTGGCAATTTAAATTTGTGAGTCTCCAAGAGATTCAGGATCTTCCAAGTATCAATGACCACAAATTTGCTTGAATATTCAGATTTGTTCTTCAGTGGGAAAAAAAAATGCTGACTAGATTTACTCTTCATTTTCAAAAATAACTTATGGGCTCCCTGAGCCCATGCATGCACTGGAATACTTGACACTTCCACCTACGTACTTCTGAGTATTTCAACCACGGGACCACGGATTACTCTGTCTTCTCAAAGAGGACGCTGCTAGCAACAAAGCTCCCTTCTGACACCATGTTAGCATTGCTGTTAGTGAGCTGTGGGCTCATGCTGTGGGGGAAGGAAAAGAAAATACTTCTTGGATTCATAAAGAGAGGAGCCTGGAGCAGTCAGTAAATGGGAGATGAAGTGAAGATGACTAGTGTCGTACTGACTGCTGTCAGCAAGCAACGCAGAGTACCATGCCTTCCAACCTCTTTATAAGGAAGGCCAAAAGACTAGGGCTGGGGGAGAGAAGCCATCCAGCCCAGAGAACCAGGATGGACAGTCCATCTCTGCAATGGGTAAATGAGCTGGTCCAGTTCTTACCACAAAATAGCAGAAGCTGGGTCCTTAAACCACACATTTTGGAGCATCAAGAAACAAGAGTGCTACTGGCTGCATTACAATGAACAAAATGAGCAGCAAAGTAACTGCATGGGGGTAATAAAAATAATAGCCAGTGCGAAACATGAGGAATCATTTAAATGATGCAAGAGAACCGATATACATCTGAGTATATTTTTCACAGGCAAACAGATGAAAACTGGTCCTCCAGCAAAGCTGGGGTACAGCCAGGGACTTAGATGTTGCAATGTTTTAATTTGCAGATTTCCTGTTGCCTAGCAGACTCCTCAATCAGAAATTAGACAGTCAAGATACAATTCCCAGGGAGAATTAGGTGCCTTAGAATAGTTTTCCTAGAAACCAGCACTGTGAGCATGAAGTTATTTACACTGGCCTGGAGAAACCACAGAACAGTACAGGACCACAGTCAGAGATAGCAAAAATCTTTCTCTGCTCAGTCTTGAATCTCCTCCTGAAGGTAGGTGTTCAAGTCCAGTTAACCCTTTGTCACAAAAAGATACTTTGCTCTTTTCTTTGCCTCCCATTGCACTCAGTATCTCGATAGTTAGATCATTCTCCACAAAGAAGGGAAACCTGCTTCAAATCTCCATGCTGCCTGATCTGCAGCAAGGATTTGGTCCTGACTGCTGCACATCACATGCAAGCACCCACATCAAATCAGCTTCACCTGCACCCTCTCCCAGCACAACTATGCAAAATGAAACAGCCTCAACAGGAGATATGGAGAAAGGCTTGTCTTAAAACACCAGGTGAAGCAGTAAGCTGGACACTGACAGAGGATGTTCCAGTACGGCATTCAAATTTTTGTTCCAAATCAGCTAGACAGTGTGAGTTTGCAAAAATACCCCACTTCCCAGGTCAGCCTTCTGTCTACTGGGTAACATCTGTCAAATACATCCTGAAAAGCCTGATTGATGGCTGCTTGCAAAAGTAAGACCCAGTTTGAGAATACGTGTGAAGTCCAACCTACAGCTGTGTTGGGGGAAGACATGCTCCATTTGAGAAGTGGCTCTGCAAGAACCCGGAGGTAAGTGGGACTCTGAAAAGACCAGCTGCACCAAGACTGAAGCTGTGGCAAGCATGACAACAGACAGAGGTTTAGGTGGACAGCCTGGCTTTTCAGCTGTGCCTAGAAATCAGAATTTAGATGCCCTGAGAAATCCACCTATCTGATACTAACACAACAATCCCATCTTATCCCTGTATTACTCACGGTAACAGACTAACTTTGTAAAAGCCTAATGTGGAAGAGTTTCAAAGCCAGATCTTTGTCAGCATTTTCTCACCCCTGTATTAGGCATGGAAAACTGACAGACGGACTCTTGTTATGTTACCTTGTGCTTTCTACCTTGTGAAAGAAGGCTCTGCTCTCCCTGAAGAACAGAAGCGCAGCTGTGTATTTGTTTTATATTGGATGCAATATCTGTTGAATTCTGCCAGAAATTTACCTTCTCCTTACGCTCCCTTATTAAGTGTACAAGAGTAGTATTTATGTGAAATCAGCTGAGATACATCCAAAAAACAAATACCCAAAGAATATTTATGTGATTTTATTCAGCTAACAGTAAAATGCTTCTGCATGAGCAGATCTATTTATGTAACATTGTAATATGGAAAGCTGTATATTGCTTGCAGGCAACCTCTCCACTGATTTTTGGTTTGTAGGCAGACCTTAAGGTACTGAAGAAACGTGCTTTAAAAGAATGAGAACTATACTTCTCATTGTTAAATTTAGAATAATCTTGAAAGTCTAACCTTAGAAAATAATTTTGAAATTGGCATGAATTATATATGCTTTAGATTTGCATTACGGATTTTTTTAAATTTAAGATAAATGTGCATTAAGTCATTTTCATAATGATGTTTGCAATGTGGCACCAGTCCCAGTCTCAGATTCAGTGGATTTCTGTCTCTGTGGCTGCCAGTCAAACTCTATTTCCTTCTGTAGGCAAGTAATTTTCAGTAGTGTCTTAGCTAGCTCCTTAAAACAGGCTTCCCTACTAGATAAACCACTGCAATTCGAAACCACAGGAAAGCGAACTGCAAACCTCTTTGCCCAGAATGACTGTAAACATACAAGCAAACATGCTCTCAATAAACAAAAGAACCTTTGAGTTAATGATGATGCATGCCAACAGCCATCTTGTTTTCTGCTAAGAGAATATTCTAGACTGAAAGACAGATAAGCAGGACTCGGTGCTGTTGATGCTGATGTTTGATTTGACCAGTTAATGAAATGTGCTTCAGAAAAACATACCGAATCTGATCTGAGTAAGAAGAGTCAAAAAACAGATAATTTTTCTGACCACACGAGACCATCTCCCACCTCTGAACAATACCCCAGACTACTCTCTTGTTATAATTAAGGTTACGTGGGTTATTATTGGTGGCAAAACTTTCTTGAATAAACAGGACCTATTTAGCGATCGGCTGGACAAAACAATAGCAAATAGACCATGAAAGCAATAATCCTGTGCTGGCAGAGATGGACACTGGATGATCTAATTGACCTTCTGCGTTTGAACCTTGTCATCTATCACTGGCTAGGGGCTGCAGAAGAATGAAAAATGTGTAAGATGAAAACAGGTTTAACAATAGAAAAAGAAAACACAAATGGAAATGCAGAACGCAATATGATTGCTCAAGACACAAATTATAACCAGACCCAGGGACAGATTAAGAAATGATAAGTATACTCAGAGTGCCAGATTCCAAATAGTAGGTTAGTGTAATGCCTCCTTTTTAACCCCACTCAGTCACTTAGCCAACAGTAAACTTGCTTTGCAGGACTTGGAGCTCCTCATGTTCAGGACATAGATAGAAATGCACATTCAAAGCTCCAATTTTCCTTCTAGGTCTACAGTGCATTAGAGACAACAACCCAGACTTCATTTTACAACTGGAAGAGTCACAGAAAGTAGCTCATCTCATCTGAGGCAGCTGAAGGCTGGATAAAAACCTGTGTCTCTGGAAGATGGTATAATTGACACATCACCGCGGAATACAAACTCCGATTTCCCAGCATTTACACTACAGGCTATGCCAATGGTAGTGCTGCAATTAGCTGAAAAAACGCCTTGTATTTCTATAACCAGCCTGAAAATCTTTGGTTTGTAGAACAAGTTAATCTGCATTGCTTCCATTTCTGTTGATTTGTTATCACTGTGTGCACATCCTGCAGCCAGTCCCATTAGCCTAGCCACGGCCTAAGGACAACAGCACAGTAAGTGCTCCTCAACACTCTTGGTCCTTCACGATGTAAACACAGAAGGAAGGATTCTTCATCCTCTTCCCCAGGCCTAGGCCCATCACCTCCACCAGGCAAAACACAGGAAGAGAGACTGATCTCCTGCTCTAGAACCGCTCTTCTTCCTGCCTTTGGGAAACACTGGACTTACTTCCCAATTCCTGGTGAAGAAGCAACTCTAATGCATCCCCACTTTATCCAGCTGAAGCTCAAAAGCAGAAATTTTATAAAAGAGTGAAAAGAAGGAAAAGTGTTTGTGGGGGGCCAGAGCTCTGCCCTCTCTCATCTCTGCTACTCAGCTCAAGGTCCACAGGGCACTGGGGTTTCTACAATATCAGGAGGCGGCTGGTAAAATGACCACGCCTTGCTTCAAATATACCCACGGCTTTCAAGGGGGTTTGCTGGGAAGCGTCACTGCCTGCTGGAGAAAACAGTGGGAGCCAGTCACTCAGCCATCAGTCTTTATGTGTTGGCAGGACCTATTGGCAGGCATAAAGACATTATTATTATTATCAACACTTCTAATGAAATTGTTTGATTACGAGATTAAGCTAGGATTTTGCAAAGTGATTAGCTCAATTGCCAAAGATTTTCTTACTTATTACTGACTCTTTTATCCAACAAAGCGTGGGATACAGAAAGATTCATAGACTTTTATAAGACTACATCATTCTTCAATTAAGAAAGGTTGAGAAATACTACCCTTATTCAAAATATTAAAAGACATTACAAATCCCCCTGCTCGCTGCCATATGACTTTCAAAGCTAGCTAAAGAAGGGAAAAATATAACCTTAAAACAGACAAACCGCTCCCGAGATCTTAGCCACAAAAGAAATGGAGATGGAAGTATATGAGTGACCCTTTATTTTGCAGTTTTCCAATTTCTTCTCTTGCAAGTAGAATTAATAATAAGTTTAGGTTCACTCTATTCCTCAGACTCTTTAACAAAAGCAATTTCTGTCCTCTGTTTCTAACAAAGGGTCCCCAATCTCAGCATTACCCCCACAGCTCTAATAAACAGTTACGGGTCTCCACTGAACAATTTCTTTGTAAATCAGATTGACACAGAACAATTTCCTTGGCCAAGAAAACCAAGAATTCAGCCAAAAAAAGAAAAAAAAAACCCAACTTTCCCCTCAATTTTCAGGCAAACACACAACTGTAATAATATTTGAGCTTATTTTATCATCAAGATCAACTACTTCACTCTTAAACAACTTACACTACTTAGCCAACCATCCAACTGAACTGCTGGTCTGTCCAAACAATTAGTCATATTTTAAACCAATGATAACAGGCAAGATCGTGGCTTCCATAATAAATAAAGTGGTCATTTTTAGTAGAAACCATACTTTGTATCTGTTTCTCCAATATGTATGTTATTGTATGTATATCTATGTAGTTAATACTCAGATGACAACCGACGGAGAACAGAAAAGAAACCGAGGCTGGCATAGATCCTACCTCATCCTGAGTTTCTGCTTCTGGGACAGGAGTCAGGAAAATTAAAAGTCTCAGTAAACTTCGTTCTGTTGTAAGTAATGAGTAGGAAAGAGGAAGGTGAACCCACAAAGAAACCAGAACAAGATGAGACCTTGAGATTTCAAACACTTTTCCAATTCATATAAACAGAGGCTATTTCCTTGGGTTTAAATCCCTACCCCACCTTACCGCTCTGTTGCACATGTCTTGTAAGTAAAGGTCCCAACCATTCACCCGACTGAATTACCACAAGATGTTCCCAGAAGAACTGCTATCACCAGGTCATCAGTGCCCAGCCCAAGAGATTGGCTGCTTTGCCACCTGCAAAGGGGTGGGAGGTTTTACAGGCATGAAGCCGACACGTTTGCAGCCAAACACAGGGCACAGTTTGGTCCTTACAACCCCTGCACCTCAGGCCACAATGTCCTGCTTCAACAGAAATGGTATCGACAGCACAAAACAAAGCAGCTCAACACACCAATGCTGGCTTCCCACCACGGTGGGGAGAAGGGGAGAATGGGTGTCTTTCTTGGCCTGTGACACCTGGACACAGATCCCTTTCTCCTCTAACTGCCTGTCTAGGCGGGAGCTACAAGGGGACCTGTCCCTGGCTGCTGGTGCACCACCTCAAAGCCAGCCATAGCAGGACCCCCCTTCTCACAGGACCAGCTGAAACAAAGGCTTGGGACCTTTAGAACACAAACCCAGACTTTGGAGGGGTTTTTGGGGGGTGGGTTTTGTTGTTTTGTTTTTTTTTCCAGGCAGACATTTATGTAAGAGGGAGCACCTGAACTAACTGAAATCTAAGTAATGATGTTGGGAAGGGGGGGGGGGAACAGGGAAAGGAGTGGAAAACTCAGTCGTCAGTAATTCCTTACCTATAATAATTTCTAAAGCTGGCTAAGCACCTAAGCATGTGCACAACTCCATAGACTCAAGTGTTCCTCTGGATCACTTCCAAAACACTAATTAGAGCATTCAGAATTTAAAAATATGCATATACAATTATAAGTAATGAGATTACAGATTTCGTGAGATCCCATAATTTCCAGCTCAATGTAAGAACAATCATTTTGAAGGGGTCAGTTGCCCTTTCTTATCCAAAGGACTTGCGCCAATTTAAAATTACTAAGTGGGAGGAGAATTAAAGCATGTCACTGGAAACTGGACAATTTAAGTCTCTGGAGATATACATCTGGTTTTATAGTTCATTCTTTGATATTTTTCTTTAAAAGCCTGAAAAAGTACAAGCAATTGAATACCAATTAAACCATTACAGTGTCTGCAGGGCTTTTTTTCCATTACAGGTTCAATAACCTAAATGAGATATTTTAGTTACTTCTACAGAATCCAGATTTACAAAAGCGCGCACACACACACACAAGTCTCTGAATGCTGAAAACCCTGATTTATAAAATCGCATATTGACATCAGTTCTGAGGAAACTCAGAAGCAACAGTGCAGTTATGTATCCAACAGGACAGCCAGCAGATAGGGATCATTTCGAAGAAAGGCAGCCCTTTTGTCCGACTCAGAACAGCTAAATTTTTGAAACTGAGTCAAAGTGAAGTACATTCAGCCATTGTCACTACAAAGGCATCCTGCAGTTATAGCAGGGACTACTGCAAAGTTACAGCACTTGTGCTTTGAGTTATAAATAGAGCAACCTGTGGGACTGGGTGGTTAATGTTGCAATTCAACAGACATTCTTTACCCACTTTTTCAGAACTTAGGTATTAACACAACAGGTTAGTTGGACACTTTAAAAACTGCCCTATCCAACTTCCCAAATGCTCCAAATCTACAAAGCAAAAGGCAACTGGTACCAAAATAGAGTCTTTGGGTACCAAGCTTACAGTCTGGCAAAATCTTAAGCCAAGAAGCGGTTAGATTTCCTGCTCTCTGCCCAGACTATAAAGAAGATGTAATATTTCATGGTAAAAGATTGCCACGGAAGATATTTGCCTGCACTTCTTTTTTTTTAAATTGGCAGCTATAGGGGAATGGACCATTAGGTATTTTTCCATCTCTAGAGTCTATTATTCTAATTTCATCTAGGAATAGCAGTTCAGTACCCAACTGTAGCAGTGAATGCTAGAAAAGTAGAGTTAAGCACAGACATAAAAACACAGGCTGCTGAAACACCCAACACGCTCAATTGTCCATATCTGGTAGCGAGTAATCTGATAGTCTAGCCTTTTACCTTTAAGACTGAAAATATCCATCATCATAGAGTGGGAATTAATTTCTAGAAGAACAAACAGCAAACTTTGAAAATAATCTTCTAGGCATGTGCTGGAGGTACCTCACCACCCTGTCCTCTCTCTTTGCATTGATGTGTGGCATCCTGTGAAGAAGGCTAAGACAGACTCTCTGAAATGTTGTGATGTTTTTCTCTTCACCTTGTCAGAGCTCTGCTGAGTGATGGAGGAGGATCTGAATGGTCTATTCTCTCTGGAGTGAGAGAATAGTGTCAACACTGCTCTAGATTTCAGATCTGGCAAAACGTGCCTGAAGGTGACATGGAAGAACAGTAAGTTTTAAATGACATCTCCATTCTCATATGACTCCCATGAAGGTCTGCCATGAATAAGATAAAGCTTCCTTAAAAATTAAATGTTATTCTTGTGTCTCTCATACAACACTGAATTAAATAAGGCAGACACTTACTTTCTAAGTGGAGTGATAAGCACCAATTACTTACCAGTTTTAATGAAATTCTATGAATTTTAGTCCCAGCATCATTGGTGTTCACAGACTAGCAACGCTCCATAGATAAATTAGTCTTTCTTGACTATAGCAATCACAAACATTCAGTTTTTTCTTTGGAAACCCTAACACAGTTGGGTCTTTTGTGGAAAAAAATCTTTCAGACAAGGTTTGAAGATAACCACTACAATAAAGGATTAATTCTCTTAGTTTCCTACGTCTTGACCTGTTTGTTGTAGTTCAGTATAAAATAAAGAGTACCTTCCTTACCATTGGCAAGTCAGAGTGAATTAAACCAGTCGTGCAGATTACAACCTTTGAAGTTTTACTTGAAGATCATACTAACTGTCCAGAAAAAAATTAACAGCCATTGACAAATCTGCTTGCATAGTTGCTCATGGTACCAAGCAGTTCACATAACCTATATTTTGTTCAAGAGAACATGTAGTATATTGCAGACAATTACTTTATACTTCACCATGAATTTCCCCACTAATATTAAATCAGTCTCTCTTTTATGTATTTTCAGTAAACTCCTATGGATCATTGGTTCTTTCCAGTTAGAAAGCAAATTAATCTAAATTGTGCCCACAAGCACTGAAACAGTAAAACCTACAACAGAACCCTACAAAATTACTAGTTTCTACAAGTACTACTACAGATAGATCCAGATTTAGATCTACATTTTGCTTCCCTGATCTCCTAGCAAAGAAAAAAAAAAAAAAAACCAGCAGACATACAACATTGTGAGCCGGTTGTGATCAGTCCTAGAAGAAAAGGTGGTGGAGTGGTTTGGAAGCTAGCCTAAGACTTGGGAGATGTTCATATTCCTGCTCCACTATGGCATCATGTATGACCTTGGGCAAATCACATTTCTAAGATGGGAATAGCATCTATTTCATAAGGATTTTGTGAGGACAAAAGTACTCAAGAATGCAAGACACACTCAAATCACAGAATCATAGAATGGTTTGGGTTGGAAGGGACCTTAAATATCATCCAGTTCCAACCTCCCTGCCAAGGGACACTTTCCACTAGAGCAGGTTGCTCCAAGTCCCATCCAAACCAGCCTTGAACACTGCCAGGGAGGGGGCAGCCACAGCTTCTCTGGGAAACCTGTGCCAGTGTCTCACCACCCTCTCAGTGAAGAATTTCTCCCTAATATCTGATCTAAATCTCCCCTCTTTCAGTTTGAAACCATTACCTACCACCACACTCCCTGATCAAGAGTCCCTCCCCACCTTTCCTGCAGGCCTCCTTTAAGCACTGGAAGGCCACTGTAAGGTCTCCCTGGAGCCTTCTCTTCTCCAGGCTGAACAGCCCCAACTCTCTCAGCCTGTCCTCAGAGGGGAGGTGCTCCAGCCCCCTGGTCATCTTCATGGCCCTCCTCTGGACCTGCTTGAGCAGGTCCATGTCCTTCTTATGCTGGGGGCCCCAGAGCTGATGGTTTATATAAATACACAAAATAATTATGCAAGCTCTGTGCTGGAAGCTTTGCTGGATAAGGAATTCTAGGTTCCCATATAATTTGTAGACAGAATGGCCACAGCACTGTATAAAAGGAGTCTTAACCCTGAATTCCTGAAGGCAGATGTTCTACATGAGAAGATGTTCTCAGCCTCGGAGATGAATGCATTTCACACACAGAAAACTCCTTCAGGCTTCAGGCAGGATATAAAATCTGGGGTCCCTATTGCAGTCACAATGGCTGTTCTGTCACTCTTGTACCGCTTCATCATCTCAGCATATAGGGTACAAATACCCCCATGAGTACACACCAAGCAACTCATTCCAAACACCTCCCAAAACTCCTCTGCGTGCTCCTGTTTGGTGGGTAACCGACTTAACCTGCTACACCACACTGCTGCTTCCCTGTACCATTCAGGATGGGATTAGCTAGTCAGTGATTTCACACATTGAGTCTGGTTTATGTCCTGCTACTCAGACGTTACCCACACAGACAAGGACTGTCTCAGAGAGAAAAAAAACCCCAGCATATCTTCACACCAGCCACCCAGGCATGCTCTTTGAAACGCCTGAGTCAAAACGTTGCAGCATGCAAATCAAAGGAATCCTAGGCCACCCCTCAGTTGACAGAGTGAGAGGAAAGAACTGATTTCTCAGTAAAAATCAGTAGCCACTGAGACGCAAATCCAAGTAGGACAAAGACCAAATCAGAAACACATTATGCTCCAAAAGGGCCAGTCTCACAGGGTTGCAAACCAGCCTGGAGAGAGAATTTTTGAAAGCAAACCAGAAGTAATAATTAGGAGGTATTTAAAAAGAGAGCACTGAATACCTAAAGATCCACTGGGGCTGGACTTTTCTACACCTTAAAACCCTCCAGAACCTGAAGAGAGGCTGCAAGCGCCCCAGGGCTGCAAATCTCTTCATGTACCTCCGAGGTGCTAAATCCCACGGACCAAAAGCCCAGTTGCGGCTCCCCTACTGATCTTCATGGTTCCCCTGGGTTAACTTTGGCACACCCTGTCCCTGGATCGCAACAAAGAAAGAAAGCTTTCAGCAGCCACAACATAGTTCTTCATTTAAAAGGAAAACGCAATAAAGCGTAAGTCACAAGTGAGTAAATAACCCCCAAAGGCAATCCTCACTTTAGTTTATATTTCCTTTTCTCAAAGACATGGTCAATCTGTGTTGAGAAAGGCAGCTAATGAGTTTTCTTCTTCAACCTTCCACATTTTTATGTTTAACAAAACCCACTGTGCCACAAACAACCATCAGCTGCTTTCCTTCTCCTGCCAGGAGGTTCTTGGGCAATTCTGCAAGGAGCTGCAGAGTCTCCACAGTCAGCCTGAGGTCTAGGAGTGATGTGACAGAGAACACAGTTTCATGACCACAGTGAGCTGATACAACAGCTCACCTCCGATAGAAGGAAATTCACTCCCTTGCACTAACGTTTTTTCAGAAAAAGGAATAGTTTTCTGCTCGCTTAGCAAGTTGAACTGGCACAAGAAAGGCTCCAGTAAGAACCAGAGTCAGTGCAAGAGTAGGCAACTCTGCTGAGCACAGCATGAGACAAGCCAGGACGAGGGAATAGGGAAAAGGCACAAACCCCCTCTCCTTTCAGCAGCACTGCACTGTCACATTAGCTTCCCCGCTTGTGAAACCGCAGGCTGAGGACTTGCCGCGGAGCAATAACTCATCTGTAGAACCTTTCATGAAACATAATCCGCTACTCCCAAGCAGGATTCAGATCTCACCCATCAGCTCCCCAAAGCATCATACATATAAAGTAACAATCCAGTGAAAGGGGAAGTAAAATTAGCCATACAAATATTTAGATAACTCATGAGAAAAGGAGAAGTAGGCAGCAACTCATAGAAATCATAAGCTAGAAAAATGATGAGGCAGCCAAAAAGGACAAAGGGCAATAAATTCTGTGACTGCCAAAAGACACTAAAAAAGGAGAGATGTTGATGTTTGGGTGTTTGGTCTCCTGTGTGTTTGTTGAATTCTTGGGTTTTGCTGTATATCAAAAACAAATTGGTTCATTTTTGGATGGACAAAGTAGACGAAAATGAAGAGGCAGAACTAAGAGATCTGGACTAAAGCAAATGTTGTGCCAGTTCGGTAAAAGCAAAAGTATGGCCTGCCAACTTGATCAGCGGTACCAACCTTGATATGAGATCCAGCTGATAAAAAAAAATTAAAGGAGATTAAAACAATCAATCCCACTCAAAACAGGTATCCGGAAAGCAGGCTTTCTCAAACTTGTAGCAAGCCCGGAAAGCCTGCTATTTGAAATTCTAAAAAATCAGAGTATTTTATGGTTTAAACAACCCAAATTTTGGCAGTGTCATTCCCAAACCATGCCTGATTTCCATAAAACAAGAAGCAAAGAAGTATTATGGGAAAGAATAAACTATTTTGTCCCATTTGTTGGCAGAGAATTAAACGGATAGCTCTTGTTAATTCGGTATACATTTCTAAAGGACAAATGATTCTTAGCAACACGAAAAATCAGAGGAAGGATTCAAAAACCTTCCATGCCTTGTGCTCTGGTAGAGCTGAATGAATTAAAAACTTATTTTGTATTAAACTAAAATTGTATAATATTAATCATTTACTAGGTTATTTTGTTAAAAGCTTTAGCTTTTTCAGGGAGTTCATCTCAATCCATTATCGCTGTAAGGATCACATAGGCCTTACTGTCAACAAAGAACTTTCTGTATTATCTTTTATCAAAATTCTCTTCTCCGAATGGCATGCATTATTACCACTGAATAGACTGGGAATTGCTCATGCAAAAGTGAATGCTCCTTGTGGCCTGTGTCAGACTTTTAGATTCTGACACACCAGCCTAAGAGTTACAAGTTAATGGAAAAGCAAAACAATCCATTGATGGGGTTTTTTTATTATTTCAAAAGCAGGATTCAAGACCTGCTGATCGTTGATAATCAGAAGATGATTAAAGAACATATCTTTAAAAAGAAGCATGTCCAAATTAATGTCTTGGTTTTGCACTGAAACTATAAACAGGTGGGTTGTGGCAGGTGTTTTCAAGGCAATAGCTTTATAAAGAACTTAAGGAGAATGCATTATCCTGAATAACTCTTTCTGCTCATAATAGGATGAGTATTAAAAATCCACTTGCTGTTACAGAACTCAAAATTCATTTGCAAAGGTGGCAGTCAGGGAAGAAGTAGTTCTTGCTCACAGACTGTGCACAGCTGGTATGGAAACATGCAAGATGATGGCTGAAAATACATCCCAGTGCTGCCTCTCCTGGCTGAAAGACAGGCTGGACTTCAGCTGAGACTTCACTTTCCTCTTTCTGCCTCCTTGAGTTTACATTCATCCATACCTCAAGGCACCCTGAGAAGAAAAGAAGAGCTCGGTCACGGTGCATTTCCCCTGTTCCTCCAAAGCAGTTGGGGGCAAGTTGAGGCTGCCTGTCAAGTATCTGCTCACAACTGCTGAACAGCCGATGGAGCAAACCAGCAGCTGATGGTGACAAGGAGGACACCCTTTAAAAACAAATCCCTCAGCCCACTGGAAATGAGTGGAAGGGGTAGGTCTCCCACAGGAGATCAGAGGGGTTGCATGGCTTCCCGTGTCAGTAGGCACAGCCTGGAGACAAGAGATGCTGCTGCCTACACTGTCCCACATAACGATTTAGCAGTGGCCAACTCCTTCACAGCGTTCAGATTCGCCAGAAATTGTAAGTGGTTCACCTGCAAAAGCTGCTGTTGCTGTTGTTCATAATGATTAGCAGAATATGCCATAAATATAACTGGTAGTATTCGTATTCCTTCTTCTTGCAGGAGGTACTCCAGACAGGTCAGCAAGGCGCTCAGAGCATCTGTAGCGAGGAGCTCTTGCCATGCCCTCCGGCAAGTGCTGGCATCTAAGCCAACGTGCTCACAAGCCGCAGCCTCACACCTGGAGGGGCTGCGCCAGCAGAGCTCTAGGGCACCCTCTGGCAAGGCCACGGGAAGAGGTCGTCAGCATCCCACAGCACTGCCTGTGTTAGAGCACTGCCTTTTCTCTGTCTCAGGGTGGCTGTGAAGAGAGGAAGATGACGAGCAAGGTATTCGTAAGCTCACAAGCTTCCAGAAGACTCTCCTGGGGAGCAGGAGGAGGGGAAGGAACATAGGCCACTTGCCAGAGATCGATCTGTCCAATTTAAAGGAATTAATTTGTTTGTGGCAGTAGGAGAGCTTGCAGCTGCTGGCTCCAGGAAGCCTGGACAGCAAGAAAACACGGCACCAATGCTTCTAGAATTAAGCAAGCGAGGTGAGCACCCAGCCAGCGGGACTCAGGAAGCTCGGTAGCTTCACGTCCCTGCAGTGACGGGCTTGCACACCTACCTTCGCTATTTTGACAGTTACTTCCCAGCGTGGCAACTCTCTAAAACCCACGCTGGCTGTTAACACAGAGAGTAGCTGGTATGAGACATCACTTAAAACCCCACCACCCTGCAATCAAAACCTCTCCCTGCAAAAGCCAGAAGTCCGTCCCGCAAAGGGGAGCCCCAGCAGGCTACTGGGGCGGCTGGGAGCCGTGGCTCCATGCCCTGCACACAGACGCCCACTGCCCCAGCCCGGGGAGGGCAAAGGCAGGGAGAATGCTAACAACTGTGTCATTACAAAATTATGTTTGCCTTTTTTTTCTTTTTTTTTTTTGCCTCAGAAGATAAGAACAGTTGGACAAGTATATGCTGTGGGGCCTCAGCAAATCTACTGCCAGGATTTGCTGTTTGAGGCTTTCATCCATCCAGTTTTAATCCAAATTAGTAGGAGCTTCAGAAAGGGATTCTGGCAAAGTCACAGCTGGAAAGATTTTCATCATTAATTCTGCCAAGCATATAAAAATACAATTAAAAAAAAAAAACAAACATAAAGGGAAGTGGGATATAACAGTTCTTGGCACAAACATGTCTTGGTTTGCTTTTAGAGTAAAAACAAAACCAAAATCTATATTTAATTAAGAAATAGTCTACATCTTTGTCTTTTTTGACATCTTCACGTAAGGCTAAAAATGCCATTCTATAGCTATTATAAAATTAATTTCTTACTGAGGTAGAAATTTTCTTTGCTTTATAGAGGCAAGGCAGCTGGGGGCAAGAGGGGAGGTCCCGCTTCCCTGGCCCCAGCGGCACGGGGCCTGTGGGGTTTTGGCAGGTCATTCCCCGCAGCAAACAGCAGCAGTTATATTGAGTTCAGCCTGCAGCTTGCCAGGTGGCTCTGGGGAACACCAGAACAGGGAGGCAGAACAACGCAGGTGGTGTTTGGGTGCTTGTGCATATTGGCCCAACGTGCCAAACCATGTTCACCGCTGTCCGTACCAGCTGCTTTGCAATTACGGGACTGAGCAGAGGCATCACGCTACTGAAGAAGCTGCTCTCCATTAACCACTGTCAAAGAACCAGCCATAGGTGCACACACACCTCTGTGGCAGCTCTTCTTGCCAGCTGTGGTGACTAAAACTTGACATTTTGCAAATGCCAACTTTGACAAATATTTACTGATTAAGCAAACCAGCCCTTTCACTCATGTAATTTCATTACCTTCTTCCAGGGAGTGTTGTGTTAAGGAATAAGGTTCAAGCAAAGGCATGCCAATACTCTCTGCCACATACACATTTTGAAGAGAGCAGAACCTTCCCAAAACCTTCCTGAATTGCTAGTGGTTTGTTTATTAGCAAAACATGAGGTTCTCTCCAAGACAGGGGCGTGTGTCCTACGGTGCTGCTCACGATTCTGGTTATCCTAGTCTCTGTCACAGCTCTTACCGCCAAAACCAGATTGCACCTGCCTAGCACTTCTAACCTCAGGATCTCACAGCTTCACGCAAACATCCTCAAAACAAACCTGCAGAGCAGAACAATTTATAAAGGCATGAACTGTGGCCAGAGAGGCATCATTCCACCCATCACACACGTTCACAGGAAGAACAGGACCGCAACTCAGTGGAGAAGCCTGCCTGTGTGGAAGGACCTGCCCTTCCAACTGAATAGATCCAACTACTCACAGGATTTTCTCCACATAGCTATGTCTCATCTCTAGCCAAACCCCACAATATTCTATGAACCTTCCCTATGACGTTAAGAACTTTACTAGCTAAATTTATCCTGTACTGAAATTACCCATTCTCCTAGTGCTGTGTTCAATAGAAAAAAAACATATATCAAGGATTAGTCCTGCCTCCAAAATGCAATCATCAGTGTAATTCCAGCGTGCGGTGGAAATCTCTTTATCAGTCTCAGGATAAAGCACAGACACTCTGGGCTGTCCAGTCGTGGCACTGAACATCCATCCTTAGTCATCACTCAGAGACATCCCATCTTTTGGGACAGACTCTTATAGAAGGAAGTATTACGATTAATTGCTATATGAGTATTTTGTCAATCGTTTCTCCTTATGGAGATGAGATTGTTTAGTTAGTAGTTATGGATTTGATTAGAATTACAACTACTTATCCCATCACATACAGTAACATGACCTGTTATTTTGCACTTTATTAGTGAAAAAGTACTAGAATTAATCCATGAAGAACAAGTGTTAAGTTAGAATTTTATACAGCAAGTAGCATTTTCATTGGAAAAAAACCTCAGAAAGTAATTTTAAAATAAATTTAGTTTTGGAGAGGATTAAAACATGTGATAATGTTTTAATATAGCGATAATACTATAGTGCTTTGACATCTTTAGAAGGCAAGATCATTTTTTTATTTTTACTGTTTTCATGGAAAGCAACAGAAATTATGGATTAGAATCTCAGATGATCACTGACAATCACTTTATCTTTGTAAAAAATAGTCTCTTTCCAGCACCCAAAAATTGAATTTAAAAAAATTAACTTCTGGGGAATTTTAAACGAAACAAAATTTCCTGCTCTGACCCAGCTGTACTCAAAACACTCCTCATCAAACCTGACTTACAGGGTCGAAGCCTCCTGTGCCTAGGTCTGCTGTGGGTTGTCAGCAGTCTGTAATCTATCTCCTGGGCACCTCACTGAGCATACAGATACCTAAGACTGCAGAAGTGGCAGTAAAGACAGTAAGATCTCCCTCCTATCAATGGATTTTACCTTTCAGCTGCCCACCTCATTTTAAGCAACCCACAACAATTAAAAAAGATCTTACCTGGCAAACCTGCCTTGAGGTCCAATACCCTTAGAGTAGTCAGACAGATTGTCCTTTCTCGGGGACCTTGGGTCTGATGAGGCATTTTAGCTAACAGAGAGCTGATGTCTCTTTTGAGTGGTGTCCTCCTCATCCATAGGCTCAGGAAAGCTGTAACTGATTAGAGGCACTGTACAAAATAACAGCAGCCATGATAGAAAACTATAATGAAAACAGTTGTGAGGATACATACATAAGCAGAGAGTTTTACAGTCCAAAAAGCCAGTAAAAGAACACCAGAGAAATATATTAAAAAGGGTAGCATGGAGGCAGGTAAGATGTATTTTGCTGTTTTAAATTGTGATCACCAAAATCAGTAACACAGGGGAACAAGGTTAAAAACCCACATTATATCCAAATAGCAAACAGAAGAGAAAGGCAGAGAGGGGTACCAGCCTCCTCATTGTCCTGGGTACCCACAAGTCTATTTTTTTTAGGAGCAAGGAAGAAGTTTCCAGACTGAAAAGACAGCCTTGTTCAACTTTGGACCTTCAGTTTAAACTGCAGACCAAGCTAAACAGCAAAGAAAGAACGCATTAAATTTCTCAGCTTCTGTGAAGGGGTGGAAAGGAGAGTCAGAAAAGAGAAACATGGTCACGACAGGAGCTGAGCCAGCAGAGAACAACCTTTGCCTTTTGAAGACTTCATCAGCCTCCTGTCAGCTAACTCCAGAGCTGCTTGTTGTCTGACTGGGAAACCCATAACCACTGTGTACTATCTGCTCCAGTCCTGCCCACTCTAACTGGACATTTTTGTCTCTGGAAGACCTGTGGCCAGAGGACAGTGCAAAGTCCCTGGCTCACCATCTCTGTGACACCCTTCTCCAGCTGATGGCCCTGAGGCTGTGGAGTTTTGCTGGGGTAGGTGGAAATAACCACTAAGAAGAAATCTTAAAAAGCAGCGACAGAAGGAAAGAAAAGATTCATAATTATTAAGGTGTTTCCTCCCTATAACATCTCTACAGTTAACTAATATCAAAACAGCCTAAGACAAAGCCCATACTTGATCTTCTCAGCAACTTTTTCAGTATTTTTGGACAGGTGAGTATTGGCTGAGAACTCACAAAAATTTGACTGCCTCCTGCCAACTGCCATGGGTATGAATACCTGTGACCCTCTTCTAAGTCTCAACTCTGAGATACAATACTAGTCTAACGGAAAAAGAAGAGACTCCAGACAGTAAGGACTTCCACCACAGTCTTCCAGCCCCATTGAACAGGTAGAGAGTAAGGAAGGATACACCAAAACCAAACTTCAAGAGTTGCTGTTGAAGTGCCCATACCCAGGGAGCGGACATTGCTGCAGTGCGTGTTACCAGCAATGGGTGTTATGGAAACAAAAAGCCTGCTCTACTAGAGGAGACCCAGAGTTAGATGTTGTCCCAGTAACAGAAACAAGTTTCTTAGGTTGGTTTAAAGGGAGGACTGCACTCTCCTTAAGATGTTCAGCAAGCTGACACATCTGCTTGACGCCTCTCATCACTGATAAGGAGAAACTACAAAGTCTGAGGTTTTGTGAGTTGGTCTCATAGCTTGAGTGGAAGTGGAAAGTTCAGCCGAGACCTTTGTGTTTCTTCTAAAAAAAGCTCTTTGTATGCTTTTATTCGTGCCTTTTTGCTTTAAAGAGATCAAGCAGGAGCAGCACTGGTTGTCGCAGCAGCAGCATAAAACATTGGTTAGAGTTTTTGTCTCCCAGTCTTGTTTCCATGTGGGTTCTCTGATGTTTAATGAGAGCTGAACTCATACTACAACCTTTTCCCTGGAAGAGATTAACTAGGTCTTTTTCTTCATCACCTCTGTCTACTTCAACAAAATTTGTAGCTCCCCGTTATCTGTAAGACCTCATCAAACCTTGACCTTCTGTCAAACTTGTTTAAATTGGTCACTAATTACAAAAAGAATTAGAGAGAGATAGCAGGTAGGGCACACAATTAATGGAAAGAAAATCTGTTTCTGCTACTTTTCTGCTTCCTCCTCCCATAGATACACGGCAGGCTTGGCAGCCAGGAACACTTCCACCAGGTAAAGGGGTTCTGTGAAAAGAGGGGCTCTTTCCCTTTGTTGCCTCAACGAGTTGCTCCCTACAGCAAGAGACAGCCTCTGCCCATATGACCTCGCAGCCGTTTTCAGCTCCTCCCTCCACCTAATTTGCTGCAGCGCAACAAAGCGCTCCAAAAATAACGTTTATTTTCCAAAACTGGAAAATGGCACAAACCACCCCAAAGGAGAGAATGACAACGGCATGAGTTCAGCGCAGGCTCGTGAACTGACCCTCCCTGCCAGGGACAGGAAACTGGAACTTCACAGAAAGAGACTGAATGGAACCAGATCGAACGACAGCGCCAGAAACCGCGACCATCGATGGCCAAATCCTGCCGAAAGGATAACTCACCCGCCCGTCAGTCCTTCGCTACAGCGAGCACAAGGACTGTGTCGTGGCTCTACAGCTATAAACGCCTCCGCTTTGCAAGTCTGCACGTACAATAGGCTGCAGCATGCACATTAAGTGAGGAGAAATTTAAAGATCAGAAATATTTCCAAATGATAGCTTTAAAGTTGGGGATCAGCAGAGCTTGAACATCTGATTTCAATCCTAAACTATTTTTCATTAGTGGATGTTGATGCAGTACCCCAAATACACTTACAGTTTCTGTTCAAAAGGGTATTCTTCAGTAACGATAGAGCTGTTATGTATGAACTGCTAAACAGAGGCCACGCCACCAGTGCTGAAGGGACTAAAAGTTGGACCAGCCAGAGGAGAAATAAACTAAATCATTCGCTTTGAACTGACTGAGCCAGATTTGCCACTACCTTACATCTTGTATAACCATTTAGATCATGTCTATGTAGGGTAACTTTTATGAAAATGAAGTTATAAATGCATAATAAATCCATCTAGAAAAATTCCTTGCCTATGAAGAACAGAAAGTAATTTTAATTTGTAAAGTAATAAAAGCTGAAAGCCAAATTGTAATGCTAAAATTGAAGTCAGAAGTTATATGAAGACAGGTTTTCAGGAGCAGTAATTTTTTGATGTAATATTTGAAAGTGATCAATTCAAAATCTGCTTTTGAAAAATTGTCTGAGCTTTGATCTTGCTCCAAATTTAGCCCAGAACAACTATTATATGGCTGACATTAAAAGTCTCAAAACAAAGTGATTTATAATGGAAACACAGAAAATAAATCACTATTTCAGAACTTCCTAATGCACCACAGATTAGATCCAGAAGGTCAGACAAAGTTGTCATTGAGTATGTGAACTCTCCCTGATGCAGCTGAGGACCACGACACACAGAAGAGCAAATTCAGTTAATGAACTCGACCAGAAATACACAACGACTCATGCCTTCTTAGGTATCATTCATTTTTTGGAGAGGCACTTGAAGATTATAATCTACAAAGATCATAACATAACCACAGTCAGTGACTTGCAGCAAGTTGAGAAGCAAGGCTTCCTCTGGCTGGAGCAAGCAGATACGTTCACCAACGCCCCGCTGAAGAATAATTGACCACCAAAATGAGAAGGGCCATTAACATCCTGAATTAATGGGCTTAGTGGTTTTCAAATGAGGTACTTCCATGATGGACATGGTGTGGATTCAGCAAAGTTTGCCCTTTAACAAACACAGCTTCAGTTTCAAAGATTTGATTAGGCTTAATACCATTAGGGAACCATTACTGATTTTATGCTGTTGTTGTTACTGCTTTAACTATCAGTTTCTGAACCAAAAATTGCAGACAGTTGGCTTGACCAAGAGTCAAGGTTTAGGAATGTAAAAGTAAATCCAAGGTACAGATGAGCTTCAGATGTGGACAGGCTTCACAGGGTTTAACAGGCTCTCCAGAGTTTGTCAGGTCACAGAAGCTTTTTTTTTTTTGGGGGGGGGGGGGGGGGGGGGGCAGGGCGGGTGCACGCGCACATTCGTTTCTTTATATTTTTGGTTTGTTTCAAACACTTCTGGACTCAGCCAGAGCAACTAGAATTCATACAAGCAATTATTGCATGCAACAATTAAAAAAAAAAATCACAACAATCTTTTGTTTTATTGTACACCATTTACAAAAAGAAAAAACAAATTAAAATGATCTTCTTAATAAGCAACGCTTGATCACCACCACGTGTTTCTAAAACAGCCAGATGTTCACAGTTTAAGAAGCCAAATAATACTACTACTTTTTTGTAAATGTTAATGGTGAAAGAGCAATAATAATGGTTTTAGTCAATCATCATTAGTACTTGAAAGTACAAATATAAATTAAATAAGACTCAAAAAACTTGTACAATAAAATCTGCTATAAACAAAGCTAATTAAAAAGAACTGCTCTCAACCTGTGTTGTGGGTTTCATCTTGTTTTAAAATTAAAAGCAGTATTTATTTTCCTGAAGCATCCAAATGAATGTTCATATCCAGATGTCCTTACAGAGAAACACGATCTTCATTCTTTCCTCATTTTTAAATCTGTTTATATTTTATTTTACTTCTGATTCTCCTTTTCTTCCTTGGCAATCCTCTTTGTCACACCACTGAAATACTTCTCACGGAAAGAATTGTGTCCCCTGTATGGCATACATTGACCATCCAACAAGTAAGAATTCTGATCTTGATCCTGCATGGCATCAAAATGCAAGCATTAGATTTTACAGTAGTATGTTCCGCAGGTATTGCCATTGGTTTCCCTCCAGACTTTTTCAAACAGTTACAAGCAAGACTAAAGTTTTTGAGTTTTCTTTACAATGCAATGGCAAACATTTAAGTCATTAGGTTGATTAAAGCATTTCAAAAATAGGATGCTAAGGTTTCCATTAGCATTAACAAGAACATATACATCTTACTGCAAAGTCTTAACATTTAATAGAAATGCAAATCCACATGTAATGGACTCTCATTTGACATTGATCAAACAGCAGCTGTAAGCAAACTAAGGGGTTTGTTGGCAGTTTTGAGGGGTTTTTTATGTACTCATTCAAGTTTTCATCGTTCTACTCTGTAGAGCAAAACGATGCAAGTTGTCAGTACCAGACATCTGAAGTTTTAACAGCGCTGCATCACTGGAAATATCTCAGCTAACATCACCAGAATCCAACCTTTGCATGAATGAATAAGAGCACCGGTACTTTGCCACACAGACTTTTATAAAGAAAACATAAAGCTTAGTTCCCAGAAATAATACCACCTGGAGAATTCAATCACTCAGAGGTTCGTGGAAGGCAGATACAAACAGAAGAACAACGCAAATTATTAAAATGAGTTCCTACAGTTAATTTTTTGTGTGTGCAGCATTCACATACTTCTGAAAGTTAAAGCTGACACAGTAAATACCTATTTGACATCTGCCAAGAACATGGTTTAGGAAATTGGCCCATTATATACACAAAGGTTTAGTTCATTGTGTACTGTGGCTTTATACAATTAAGATACTTGTCAACTAATGTTATCAATGCTGTAAGATAAACAATACATCAAACTTAAACATCGAGAGGCTAAAGAAAACTGATGGCAACTTCTAAAAACAGTTTTACACTTATCGTTGATGTCAATTTATTATGCTCAATAGCAAGAAGGAACTGAGATAAGCAGCCTCACATAGAACAACCGAACTGTGCAACGAGAAAACAAGAACAAGTATATGACAGAACTAAACTTCTATTCCACTAAATGTTTCTTCTCAATGCATCCTCATTGTTCTAATATTTTTAAGCCACGCAGCAGCCTACAGACTGGTTCATTACTTAAGTTTACAGTTCAGTTATTTCTTCATATTTGAAAATAAGGTTACTGTGGAATGCTTTAGCATAAGTAGTAGGAACATGGAACTAGATTTAAGTCAATTTTTTTCGTATGACGAAGTATTACAATGCCAGGATGAACTGAATTCTAGCAGACAATCTCCCCCTTCAGCTACTTTGCAGCCTTTCCAGGTTTTCCGCCTAGCAAGATCAACACCTCGTCTTGCTTTGAATATCCTGATAGGCAGTGAACTAAAGAAGTGAAACAAAAGGTTTTCCAACACAGCAAGATGTTTGCGTGCACGTACAAGTGCCCTCTTCTGGACACAATGGGATATGCCTATGAAGTAGTTTTCTGCTATCCTAGCAGGTACCAGTAGCATGCCACTGTCTTAAATTAACTTGCTACATGTCAAGTGCCATGGGAGTATCTAACATGCAAAGCATGTACACCGGTAGAAGCAAATTAGTTCTATTTAAATACTGCACTGCTGGAAAATAGCAGGAGAAAATGACCTCAGTAAACCCACTGCAGACACGGCACTATCTATTGTCTTTTGGTCACCTGTGAGAGACTGCCATCTCCAAGACCATTCTCTGACTGATAATCAACAGGCTTTTAACATGTCCATGGGGAAAAAAAATAACTGCTAGAGGCAGACAGGAAACAAGGAGGACTTGAGACACGCTCCTCTCACAGCCAGCCTGTACCCACTTCTCCAGGTCTCTTATACAGGAGCACTCTGAGGAAAAGAGAGCACTTATTCTTCCTCTGAATTTGTAGGTCAGAAATCCTTCTTTCACCTAAACGTATAATATATTTTTATACCTTTGAGATGTATTTTAATGGTAATTCTATTGCTTGTTTTGAGAAATGGATAGGATATTTGATCCTGAAGGATAATGATATATGGGTCAACAGTATTTTAACATAAAAACTAATCTCCACAACCTCCAAGAGGTCACACATCTGTACACCATTCATCTTGACTCCTTAAACAACAAAATGCTGATTCAGGGTGAAGGAGGAAGGAAGAAAGGAACTACCCCCCCTCTACCCCAAGCTGGTTAGGGCAAAGAGAGGATATGATACGTAAGAGAACAAACTTCAAGTTAAACAGAGCTGCAAGAGGAGCATCTGCATTCATCAAATGGAAACAGGTTTGGTGCAGCACTCCTCAGCAGAATCCATTTTGTAAATCCAGGCCTCATCAAAAGCTATGCAAATCATTGCTCGCTAGATGAGAGGAGATCTGTGGTCAGGCACGGATTTCTTAGGAGAGCTTACAAAGGAAGCTCCTGGCCACATCATACTAATTCCAGCTTAAGAGCTTCCATTCCCTACCTCTCCCCCCTGTACAGACATGAGCACCCAATAAAGATGGTAACTGCTTCTGAAGAAAATAACAGATTGGGAACTGCTTCTTAAAAAACAGAAAAGAAAGTAAGAAAATCCTGAACTACCTGGAGATGCCAATCACTGTTGACATTCACTAGTCAAAACAGTTTTCTGGGCAACATAAGATCTGACTGAAGTAAAAGGAATTCTTGGATTTCAGAGACTAATGATTTCTGAACAAGTTCTATATCTACATGGGGAGCTGAATGGGTACCATCTGAACACTAGGGGTAGGCTGCATTTAATTCTCAGAGATAAGAACTTGTCAAAAATAATCTCCATGAATCAATTTCTTGTGACTATTTGCACTAGAATTTGCCTGGGCATCAGGCACCAGCCCGTTTCAGTAAGGAATCCAGTCACACATCCTCAGCTAAGCTCTATCTTGAGTAGCGCAAATTGGTAGAACATGCACTCTAAATACTCGACAGGAGTGTTTTGCAGTAAGAGAAGATCTCTTATAGAGGATGT
This sequence comes from Leptosomus discolor, assembly GCF_034619465.1. Lineage (NCBI taxonomy): Eukaryota > Metazoa > Chordata > Aves > Leptosomiformes > Leptosomidae > Leptosomus > Leptosomus discolor. Next base: position 68,520,212 of record NC_141392.1, read on the forward strand.
CAGTGGCAGTGCCAACTCTCCCTCAAGTGCATTAAACTGTCCAGTGCAATTAATATGGACGGGGTTTTCCCTTTATCTTGCTTTTTTTTATTTAAAAAAAAAAGTTTAAATTCAGGGAATGGAATTGAACAACAGTGTTTTAAGGGAGATAGTCTCCTCCTCTTAACACAGCACACAAGACGAATAAGGAATACTGCTTGTGACACACAGCTGCATCTAGGGACAAGTTGCCTTCTTCACTTACCTCCTTTGAAACAACTGTACATATCTTTCAAGGCATAAAGATTGTAACTGGTCATTCAACACAAAACAGTGAGACTTCCCAAGAAATAATTTCCAAGACTGATCAGCCACGATCAGCCTACCTGGCACTAAGCTCTTTCCCCAGTCTGCCAGCACTACCAAGAAGAAAAAGGACTTCTTCCTTTATATGTAAAAGTCAGAAGATGTTCATTAGTCCCTGGTCATTCTTTGGTTCTCACTTTGAATAATTTAAGTTCTCCAAACAGCAGACTAATTGCAAACAGTCATCACACAAAACTTTTGCTCTGAAATGTCTTACAATTACTTCTGTGACAACCAAAAACTAACAAAGCTCTTGTCAAAGTGCGTGCTACCAAGTTGCTTTTACCTAATTTGAGTTTTTCAACTCAACACTTACTTGTTCTAAAGATAACACTAAAAAAGGTGTTACAGATCTCAAATAAATTATGAAAGAGGTGAAAGAAAGCGGAGGAAGCTTTAAGATAATGAGAAATTTCTGGTTTTTTTTAAATCTTGGCAAATATTAAGGGATATTCTAAAGGTTTTTATGAATCTAGCATGCCTCAGTTCAGCCCCAGGGTAATTACCCACATTCAGGTTTTGTTTAAAAAAGTCTTTCTAGCCTTATCACAGCTTCCTACCACTCTACATCTGGTGCTGGACAGTAGCTACAGAAACCACCTGTCCTAACGTTATACAGCTATAAACAACACGGAGCAGTTTCCAAATCAGGGACAACAGGGTCACACCCAGGAACAGACACTGCTAAATTCAGTAGGAAAAATTCTACACCAGCAACAACTTTGGAATGATTGTCTGACACTAAAACGCTGGACCCATCGTATGCCCGATGCTCCAGAGTTCTTTCACGAGCAGTCATACGCTCAGCATCCGCCCTTCAGTCAAGTTTTCTGTTTCATCGTGCTACATTATTTCTATATTCTCTTTCAGCCCTTGTCAATTACACATCTCTCTTCCAGTATTTTTTACAAGAAGTCCTGATTAGAAACTTCAGAACCAGGCAGCATTACTGGCAAAACAGGTACCGTATCAGACAGCAGAGGAATGAAGCAAGTAATTCAGCAATAGCTGAAATAATTCAGCATGGGGAAATTAACAAGTCTCAGAAAACAGAAAGTCAGATATACAGTTGTAAAGAAAGAGAACATCAAACAACCCTACAGTTAAATGCTGTTAGTAAGTCCAGTCCTTCTGAAAACAGCTGGTTGATCACCAGAAATAGATTACAAAGAACCCTTGCGGTAATAATGCTCTAAGTTTTTATACTCCTATTTCCCTACTGATTAACCACTTACCAGTTATTTGACATTCAAATAAAAAATGATTCAAGTCAGATGACAATTCAGATGTAGGTGGCACAAACTGAGACCTTTTGGCCTCACATAACTATATTTTTTAAGGCTTTTGAAAAATAAATTGGCACGACGGAAGGTACATTTTCACTTCATTCAGGCTGGATGAATTGGTTCAAACCTCCTCTGACCTAAAGCAGAAGACTGGACTCCTACTAGATCACAATCTTTACAACAAGAATCTACTTGGCCAACAGCTTCTCATTCGTCCACTACACTTCAGTTCTTACATGAGTGCCTACAGTCTTTGGGGAGCTGAACTGGTGTTTTTACTGCTTCAAAAAAACCTCCCTTCAGAGTTCAATGAGGGTAGATCACACACAGTCCTGACTGCTATAATATCAATTAGAAAGTTTTATTTCAGGTTTAGAGAGATATTGGGGAGATCCACATCCATTTAATACCAGAAGAAGTGACACTAATGTCCATAGAAAAAAGTAATACATCAGGCTAGTAAGCTCTCGCCTCGTATTGATTTGTTCCTCTCCCGTTCCGCACTCCGGTTCTTCACTTCTCTAATTCTTCTGCCTTCAGAGTTTTAGAAGACTACAAGTCGGTAGCTGGCTACTGCTAGCTGCCCTCTACAAGTGCCTTCATTGACTTTTATTATTATCACTATAATTTAAGATTAGGGAGGAGGGAAGTTACTAATGACCACCATGGCTGTCCAAAAAAAGCTTTAGATGTTAAAAAACAAACAACTCTTCTGCTGATACTGTGCACATGCTGGAAAAGTCCACTCCCACCAACACTGTGTTCAGCAGGAAATCTTTTCCAGTTGGTGTGATTTCATCACAAACTTGAACAGAACAGATTGGATGCTTATAAGACAGTGAGTTATATACCACCTTTTGTGAGGTTTTTAACCCAACATTTATGATGTTCATGCTTTATGGTTAATTATGATAGATCAATACTTCAACTAGACACACTTTTTACATTCACTATGGTCTCATTTACATTACAAGCACAATCAATTGCACCACCAATTTCACGTTCAGTAACTAACTGAATTAATCTCCAGTTAAGAGTTTAGAGTGTTAATAGTGAAATCAAATTTGCTGTGAAATCTGCAATTCGTTACTGGTGGCAAACACTGGGAAAACCAAAGGACTGCATAATGACACCACATGATTTGTAAAACTTCTTAGTCAGTTGCTAGCACTACACTAAGCTGAATTAAAAGGCATTTGTGAGCACCTGTTACACATCAGTTTAGTAAAGCAGAGAGGAACTGTCTTGAAACATAAATGTTTGTATATTCACAAAAATTCACCGTTTCATTTGGGAAAAACAGCCAAGAGTCCAACTACTGAATTTCATGATCATATCTGGTGAGTCAGAAGTATTCACTTCAAAGGTTGTTCAGGAAATTAAGACAGGAAAAACCACATCCCAGGTACAGGACACTGGGGTGGGGAAATCCTGGACAGCTAGACACCAAACAACAAGACCCTAAACCAAGCAGGCACTAGCTAAGGAGTCAATAAGTATTTTGTTATTTGGACAAGTTTTGCATCGTCAGAAACAGTACCTGGGTTCTGCTGCCTTTAAATTATCTAAAAGACATCTGGAGTGCTGAGTGTAAGCACCTGCACAGTTTTATCTAAGCGGTAAGCCTGCCAACTAGACTCAGGTGATTAGAGCTATGCATTTCCAGACATGAACCTGTCAAAGCAGGTACTGAAGTACCGGTCATGCACAAAACAAGAATAACAAATCATGAAAGTCTATTCGCAGAAGGGTGGATTTTTTAATTTTTTTTTTAAATTAGAACATGTTATTCTACAGCACTGGCAGTAATAAAACTGCTGCAGAAAACCTCCATGAACATCCTGAGACGTACTTGTCAAAAACTTTCATAATTTAGCCTCTTGGTTGGCTACTGGTGAAGTTGGCAGCTATGGCTCTGACCTCCACATACAGCGTTGTAAAAAAACTCAGGCGCTACTTGAGAATCTCAGTCATCATTAGCATTATGAATGCAGTACTGAAACCCTGCTGCTTTATTAGTGTAAGCACCGTGCAGACACAGCAGTCTGGCTGTATCTCCTGTCATTTAAAACAGCTCTTCCAACTGACAGGCATGTATTAAAAACACTTGCTCACCGTTTGCATGTGTTTTCATTAAGAATTTGCTTCACCTTTGTTTAGCATCTCTTTTAACAGTATCGGGTGAGAGTAGCAGCAAGAACAGAAAGGAGACCTGAATGCAATATTCCCTGGTCCCAGCCTCTCAGGAGAGACTCAGCATGTCCCAAAACAACAACAACAAAAAAAAGGCAATGTGCTTTGCTATACTTACGTCACAGCTACAATACTATTTCAAAAGCTAAAAAAAATACCACTCTCAAAATGAAGGAACAGAATTTTACCTGTTTACCAGAACAGGTTTACCTATACTGCAAGACCCACAAAGGCATTTAGTATTTACTTGGGCATCAAATGACACTTTGGAATCAATGGGAAGGTAGGCATCTAGGCATCTCTGTGGATGAGATTCACAGAGTTCAGTTATCCAAGGAAAGCATATGCAACTTTCAGAAGTAACCATAAGTTCAAAGATCTCTTTCACATTATTAAGCGGCTTGCTCACCATGAAAAGTTTATCAAAAATGGAGTAGAAAAAGGAAAAGACCAAAACCAGAATGGTCATTTAAATCACTACCCAATTTATTTTAAAGAAATGTGTGGCAATTTTACAAAAGCTTGAACTCTCATCATAAAAAATTTAAGCGTGACAGAAATAAGGCACAAACTTTTCATGAATGCAATAGCTACTATTTTACACACTATAATCAAGAATTCAAGCTTACCTTGAATTCTTTCACCTTTTCCATGGTTATCAGGCGCCTTGACGTGTGGCTGGAAAGCATCTGCTCACAGTTACTAACAAGTTTCAGGCACGGGTGGCGGGGAATGATCTCTTCTGTATATCTGGAAGAAATAAACATTCATAGACCTGTAAGCTCATGAACTGGAACACTTGCATCTGAAACAAAATTCATACAGATTCTTCACAAAATGGCTTACACTAGAAAGTTGCTATGAACTTTAATCTGACTGAAGAAATTCAGGCATTGGTGCTCCAGAGTTTTTACAGCACATATTTCAATCAACTTGTGACATAAAGTACATAGAATAAATTAAAACCTCACAGTAGAGAGACACATCCCGCCTCCATTTTCTAGATCTATTTACACGATGTTAATGTATGCACACAGGCCTGCCCATATAATTTCAAGTACAAAATCTCTCGGCCAGTCAGAAGTAATAACTTATCTAATCAGAGCTGCGATTTTAAAAAATGTACTCCACAGTCAACAAATATAAAGTTGTAGGAACAAGAGACTTAACTCTGTCTCCCTAAAAGGAGATCATTACACTTCAATTCCAAATTGTATTAAGCCAGCTCTTATTAGACAGGGACATTTCTGGACTTCAGAATTTGGTGTTACAAATTTATCACATTGTAATTACTTTTTCCTAAATAGAAGAACAACAAACAAAAAAAACCCCATGATCTTTTAACATTAGATGGCAGCAACACTGGCTTGCAATTAAATCCTGTCTACAGAAGCAATCAGTTACATTGTTTTGGATGCCCCCATCTCATAAGCCTACTATTTTCTATAAAAACAGCTTTCTGTAGATCGCTTTCAGTCCTTCAGTTTCTCCAAATGCTGAAAGAGGAATTTAAGGATTTAAGAGCTTTGTATGGTACTATAGGAGCAAGAAGTATTGACCTAGCTAATAAGATAAATATGAGATCAGACATCCTTCCTATATACTGAAATACAGATGAGCCGTTTAGTTTTTATAATAAGCTTCCCGGTAATAGTTACTACAACGTAATAGATAAAATGGTATATAGTACTGTCAGTGATTATGATTTCATATAAAATGCTTGCTCTCATGATCCCCCAATGTTTGGCTGTCAACAGAAGGCAGACATTGAAAAGCAGAACTAAACAACTTTCACACCTATCACTTGAAGACAGAAAGGAGGACCTTTGTATTTTTCCCATAAAGAATTGCATTTTCTGAATGACCTTTACAAAGTAAATGTATTGTTCTGGGAGACAGAGAAGTCAAATGTAACACAACTCAAAATAGGATCCACCTAGGTGCTGATGGAAATCTTGACATTTCTTAAAGATAATAGCGAGCTGTTAAACAAGTAAGACAATATCACATACAGACTTGTAAAAAGGAAAAAAAACCCAAACAGCACTGCCTCTGCATCGTTCCAAAACTTCCAGATCGCAAAAATCACCTTTCAGTCACTTCTCATGTGTGCAATCAAGGCTAGGTGAAGTCAGAACATGCCTTTGACAAGGGAGAATCAAATTAATTCTCAACTATTATTTCTGTTACACAGGACTACTGATGCACCTAATACTACCAAACTGCCTCTTTCTCTTACAAAGGTAGGCACTCTGCCACAACATCTTAAAAGTTTCTCTTCATAACCATATAAAAGCCTGACTGCAAAGGAATTAAAAGAATTCAGACTCAACAATGATTTCAATGTCAGATTGAAAGAGTAAACTTCGGAGTGAGATGCTATCTTGCAGAGGGAGAGATCATTATCACTTTGTTAAAAAGCCCTGTCTGTTAGCATTAATGCATATATTTCTACATTCTTTCAGGTAAAACTCAGAACATTTTCAAGTAAGAAACACAGCAGTGGTTTCAACAAACATCCATTTTAATCCAGTTCTTAATTTAAGGTAATACATAAGGATCTCAAATAACACACGAACCTGATGGCAGGTGTTGCCAAGGGATATTTGATAACACAACATATTAGTAGACAGTACCTTATCTTCCCCACGCATACTTGCTTTAATCTTTGTTCCTGTGTTCATCACAGCTGAACATAAAGTGACAACACTAATATTCTGTGCTAATATAGCGACTTCAGTATATCAAGTCACAGTAGTATGAACAAATTTTAAGAGGGAACCCAACTAGAGCTTGCAAGCTGACCTCCCCAAAACAGCAACTAAAGAAGAAGCAGAAGGTGCAGTTCCCAGTTATCTGAAGTTAAATACCAATGTTCAGTGAGCAGACAAAAAGCTCTGGTATCTTGACAAACAGAATAATCTCAGTAATTCCACACAGAGTTTACTGACATGGAAATCTAAGAATTCACAACCACACACGGTCTGTCAGGGTTAAGCATGTATAGACAGACACTTTGAACAATTAGCTATAATAATGTTAATGGCATTCATTGTTTTGTTTGTGACTAGTCTTACAAGAAAAAAAGCCTAAAATACCAACTCTATCGCTAAAAAAAAAAAAAAAAAAAGCAAGCTACTAAGTGCACCCTTCTGTTATGGAAGAATGTAACAGAAATGGCTCCTTTTGATTTCCAAGTTTTCAAAACAGCACGTGATAACTACATGTAGGACCGTCAGACGCCATTTCTATGGTGAAACCAGGGACAACCACCACTTTATGCATCAGTACAGTTTGACTGTACATAGAAACACATGACATTGTAGAAGCTATTTCTTCTTCTATGAAGAAGTTTCAGAGCACATCTACACCTGGAAGATACTTAGAAACAGCCACTGTACATCAACTCCCCACTTTACCGTGAAACAGTTTTGGAAAAAAAAAAAAAAACAAACAACCCAACCGAAAAAAAACCAACATCAAAACCTTAGATAAGAGATGCTGAAGTAAGGTATGCAAACAGATGTCTTTCCTTTTAAACCCAGTTCTAATCCCAGGCTGCACTACTGAGCAGACAGCATCCTGCAGCCTCTGCTGGCCTCTTTTGTCCTTAACAGGGCTGCTCCCCTACACTCCCTGCCTCTCACTGCCATCTCTTGGTCACTTGGCTTTTGATTTCTCAGAAGAAAGCTAAATCAGTAGTGCCAAACCCCAAAGAGCCAAGAATGTTCTCTTACAGGACCTTGTCATGCACCTCTATCAACTATTCTAGCAGAAACACATATTAATAAAGAGCCTTGCTACTACTACCTTAGAAATCTGTCTGCACCTTGAAAGTCTATTTTTCTAAGCTTAAACCTCAAGCCATTGGACATGCATTTGCAATGACACGTGAAGGCTTTTTCTTTTTGGTTATAATCGGGAATTACCTCCATCCAAAAACTATATTTCAATTCACTTTCCCTCATGTGAAGTTTCAAAATATGAATTCTGAGCATTCAACACTACAGAAGTTCCAGCTGTACTATGCCCCAAAAGAAAGCACAGCGAGAATGTAGCATCTGTTCTGACGTACTACATACCAGAAATCAAGAATACATACTCAGGCCTGTATATCGGCAGCCAGTAAACTAATCTTCCTCCCATCACCAGATATTCTGCTGCGAACTTCAACAGGTCAAAAAAGATGTCACTTAGATGATAACTGGATGAAACGAAGATGTGATTTTCTGTGCTAAACAAGAAAATTTACAAGTGTAAACATAAAAGCATGGGTAAAACCTGCATTTTTAATTAAAAAAAAAAAGCCCTAAACAAAAACACCCAAACCACAAAATAGCACGATCTGAGATTTGCAAAACTACCTAGGACAATCCAGGAGTACAACTTCTACTATGAGAAATACGGCTTCCCAAACTCCCCTACCGGCTCTTCAGACTACCATCTTCAGTATCCGTGGAAGTCAAAGAACCACAAGCACGTTGGGAAGAGTTATTCTGCACAGCCTCCTTCTTAACGGCAATTTAAAGTAAAAGGCAGAAGACAAGGAAGGCCAGGCAGTGGAGAAGCCATGCCACTATCTCTGAACAGAAAGGAGCAACTGAAACCAGAGGTATTCTGGTTTACATTTTTTCATGATTTTGCAGCTTACAGGGACTGAAGAGAACTTTCTGAGAACACGAAACACAAGGTAATGGTGGCTTGCAGAGAAGAGAAATAGGATTTGAAATATAAACACATGCAAATGATAAGCAGGGAGAACAAATAAGAGGACTTCATGAAGTGACATACTAGTTCTGCAAACACAACAAAAAGGGCTTTTCTTCTTTAATTATTATTACTATCATTTTCTTAAACTGCTGACAGACAACCAAGAAATAATAAAGATTCTAAAACTGTGACTGGGTTTCCATGAAGACATTTATGTTCTACAAGAGACAAGACAGCTTACCTACCTTCTTTCGGCTGACTTAACTGTTTCCTTTTGCGAACCCGTTCTGCGAGTAGCTTCTCTGATACCATAGGGTGCTATACAAAGCAAATGCATAATGCAGAGATGAGAATCTCACCCTTTGTCCAAATAACATACACTTATATTATACATACACAACAGTGCACAAACTGTGGCTTCTACAAAGCTAAAAAGAAGAAAAAAAAGCTTCTACAAAGTAAAAGTCAGTTAGGGTAATTTCTTCAAGATCTATTACAAGTTTCTTGCTCCAAAAGATTATTTTAAAACTGTTTCATAGAAAGGCCTTCAGCAGTAAGAGGCTCCTAGCAGCTTAGGCGTTTGCTACACTACAAAGGACAATGCTTTTCTGTTTTGTTCATTAAAAGGTATTCCTTACATTTCCAACATGTGACAAATAATCCTACCCTCCTTTGTTTAACAGACACTAACATCTCCCCTATAGCACTCGGCTAATCTTTTTCAAAATGAAGTTGTATATATTGAAATCTCTTGCCAACGCATTACACAAATGGTAATTCTTACACAGACAGATAAGAAAAGACAGAGGTGGCTTTCTCTCATACCTTTCTGCACGTTTCTAATAGCATAACATACCTATTTCATGTTCAATGCATTTGTTTTTGTAAGACTTGTTTCAGCATCATGGAAGCCCCAATATCACCATTTTGTAAACGCAGAAGTTGTGATGCAATTTGCAAACTCAGTTCTACGTCATATTAGTATTCTACATCGCCTTATTGCCAAACAGGCCAAACGAAAATTAGCAGACAACACACAAAGAAAAGTCACGCTCCTTATTCCTAATTAACATGGATGTGTCATCATAGGAGACAGCACTAGAAATCAGAAATCGCTGTATCAAGGTCTTTTATTTATTCCCTTAGCCTCTACTCCCTCTCGTGCATGAGGAATGGTGTTAAGTACACAGGTTTCTAAAAGCGTGGAGGATCCTTTCAAACCACTAGTGCTTCTAGTAGTTAAGTGTATCAGAAATGCATTAAAATTTCTCTTTGGAAGCATTCCAATAAGCACTTAACGTTAAGTCTCCAGAAGACCATCAGAGCTGTACGGCAGACCCCACTGTGTTGCAGATCAAGTCCTAACAGCAGCATAGGCCATTCTGACAAGAAGTCTCCATGCATCAATGAAGTTACGCCTTTACTGAACGGGACTTCTTCAAAGGATGATTTTCAGCCATATTGATTTCTAGGGGCAAACATAATATTCTCTCCATGGAAGAAAGTACTATCGCCAGCTTTGTTACACATTTATAATTAACCTTAAAATAAATGCAGAGACGTCAAATGCAGATCCAATTTCCGCAGCGCTGCTCTCAACAGTCATCTTTTGTAATATGGGAACTGCAGATCTGAGCACCCATCAAGACATTAAACCAACGCACATAAGCGTAGACACAGGCAATAATCTTTTAGTCATTGTTATTAGGCAACAAAAAGCATTAAAAAACTTACGATCTGTAATGATTGCATCAAACAGCATCCCTTTTCGCCAAATCAGTCTTGAAGAATCAGAAACTAGCGCATCAAGGTAATACTTCTCTAAACCATACTGTCGGAGATTAGCTCTGATGTTTTCATCTGGCCCTCTCCATTTCTGGTTCTTTCTGCTTGCCTTGCCTGCGGGGCACGGAACAGAAAAAAAACGCATACTCAACAAACTGTTTTATAGGAAAAGCTTTTATATACTCAATCATTTAATTCAAAGAATTAATGTTGCATACAAACCCAGCATTTATCTTCTGCCTTATTCTATTTGCTGTCACAAGTATTTGCAATAAACTTCACAAGTAGCAAGGAATAATGAAAATACATGAGAAAAGTTCTGCTGCACCATTTGCATAGGGTGTCACAGAACACCTTGACAAAAATGTTGGTTTGCAAGATACTCTCACTATCCATCAGTCATAATCCTCTCCAGTAAGTCAGATATAATTTTCACTGAAGTTTTTCAGAGAAGAATGGGATTAGACTTCCTGTGTTAGGTTACAAGAAGCTTCCTACATCACAGGCCAAGAAAGCACTCAGCTCTTGTAATTATCATTTGGAACTTTGTTTTGGTTTTCATTATTCCTTTTATTCAATACTTCCTGCTTAAAAAATAAAAGAATAGCTTAGCTTGGATACATGTAAATTGGTCAATAAAAATAAGCATGACCAAATAAATCCTGTGAACACTAATGTTGCTTTGAAATCCACTAAGTATCATCCGCTACCATCAGTATTCTTAAATTCCAGAGAATAAGATTTCAGTGGCTTAGAAATATGCAACATTACCTAATCCATGGATTGTGTTGTAATCTATATCAGTACCACACACATATGCTCCAAAGTGTGCTGAGGAGATTAGAAGGCCACCTATAAAAGGAAGAAAATGCTGCTATAAATATTATCTGTGTTAGGATTTTTTGCTCAGGAACTTCAGGAGTTTACACCAGTAGCACACTAGACCCAAAGCTAGACCCAAGGAAAAAAAGAAAGAAAGAAAGAAAAAAAATTAAAACTACCAACCAGTTAAAATCAGTATACAACTATAATCAGAGATGATAACACTAAGTCCCATGTCTGCTATACCTGATCTTCCTCATCTTGCTATGCCCCATGTCACACTCTATCTCTGAAGAGTGTTCCTACGAGTTTGTTTACGGTTTTCTGTATTTCAAGGCAATAAGATCCTTTAATCATAACATGAACCAAAACTTTTAATTCTACTTTGCAAGGAGCAGAATTTCAAATTGTTTGCAAACGATTTGAAAAATCATCACCAAACAAATGGCAATTCTACCATGTCTCTTCTCAAAGACAGACTCCTTAACTGTATCTAAAAATCAAACTTATTGTATAGTGTGGCCATTCCCTGAGCAAGAAGCAATGGTCAAGAACCTTGTAAATGTAAATACCTCCAACGTAAACAGCAACATCAAAAAAGTTTCTGCAAGTGTTTTGCAGTGTGAAAGCTATGTAAGGATGCATTTTTCCCTGTGAGTATGCTGCCTGTTTGGTCAGTACATTTATTAGTGTACTCATCCTGCAATAAAACTAACTTTTAAAATTACTATTACCGTGATCCACTTTCCTAATTAAAAAAAAAAAAAAACTATCCAAAAAACATGTGTGAGTTCCCCTTGAAACTGGGCAATGGCTGAATAGCCCACAGAAAAGAGTAAATGATGTTCTCTCCTTACCAGCTTCCAAATGAAAAAAGGACAGACAGCGGAAGATTACCAAAGAGCTGTGTCGAGTTGTTAATAGGGAGGTGTGTCGCTAACAGAACGGTTTAAAACAGAACAGTGACTGAGAACAAGGCTGTGAACCCCACGGTACTGATGTCAACTGCTTGTGTATACAACAAGTCCTGCTAAAATAAAGGGGAGGATTGCCACAGGATGAAGCACAGGGAACAACAAGCAAGCTGGCTGTGCAGGTGATACCAGTTCTCCCATTCACCAGCAGCATGGAGAGGAGCATCTCAGGTGGCTGTATTGCCCCACGCCACCCATTCAGGACAAATCCCTAATATGCACTGCGTGCACAGACTAAAGATCCCATCTTGGGGCACTAGAAAACTCCTATATCATATGCTAGTGAACTCTACCAAAACTGAAGGTGAGGGAGAAAGGGAAAAAAAAAAAAAAAAAAAATCCTCTGCTTTTTCTTGTGAAATGGATCGGGGAAAAGCAAGGTTACTCACCCCAGAGGAGTCACCCATTTCCCTTCTTGATGCAATCCCTCAGAACAGATGGGCAATACCTCCAGAGGGTCAAGACAAATTTAGCTAGCCCCTGACCCCAAGTATGGCATACCACCCAGTCCTATAAAAAAAGTAAGAAGAAAGTACTTTGCCCATCTAAGAATGTTTTTAATCACAGGGGAAAAAATAGTTAGGAAAACATGAACTTACAGCTTTTAATAAACCTCCGCTGGTACTAGTTCAACTGTGTTCACACAGAAGGTGCATGAATACTTAAATACTCTAATATGGCCAGCCCTTTGACCTATATCAAACAGATGTACACAAAGGATTAATCAGAGAATCACTGTGTCCCCTGATGACTGTTAGCAGAATGATGATGGCACAGAACTTCATGCCTTTCTATCGTACCCTATTTCCCCCATCTCTTCAGCACAGATGAGGGTCTGGTCTTACCACTGTCCTCCAGCATGTCAAAGAAAGAATTCCTGCCATTTGCAATTACGCAGTATCACAAACTGGCAAAGGGAAAGTAGGGACAAATATCTTGCAAAGGTACAAAGAGCAAGCTTATTGAGATAACCTGAACAGATTGTCTAGGAGGAAGTATAAAGTATTTGGGTAAAGAGCTTGATTTATTCTTCCAGAAACTTCCAGGCTTCCTTCTGCCTAACACTGAGGAAAGAATATCTAAACAGTTTATGGAAGTTACATTTTACAACTCAAAACCAATCCTGGCCATTCCAATTTTGTTTTACAAAAAAGGGGAAATCAAGTCTCCTAAACCAGCCCGGTCAAAAACACTTTTTATTCCAAGGACAAATTCCAATTGTCCACTCTTACACTAATGTGGAAGACTTGTGATTTGGCTCATCCAGAAAAACAGTTTGCTTCCAACTAGCAAGCACCATTTTGCAAGGCTGTTCCAATTTGGTACTGTTTACCCTTTCAGCTAAAAACCAGGATGAAACCAAGCCAGGTATTAAAGTTGCATCAATAAAGTCGCATCAATACAGAAATCTGAACTGCAGTTTCTTCAAAATACTCCTCAAATCCTGAATGTATGTTCTTTCCAAACCCATCAGCTCAAACTCACTGCATCACTCTCAACTCTGAACTAACTCCCAAAATTCCAGTGGCAGGGCAGTGCTGCACACTGACAATCTTAAAAATCCTCTAAAGGACCTCAAGAGACAACTGAAATTCCTGGGGTTAACTCACCAAAAGTAGACGCAAAAGCTACTGTTCAGTTGTTTAGTCACAAATACACTTTACTGACAAATAGTGCGCCACCTACTATCTCCAGTGTCCCTTACATACCTTTAGTCTCAAGTCTGTATATTACAATGTCTAGTGTAACAAACCCATAAAAATTGCCATTCAAATCATTAGGCCATTTGGGGAGGATTTTGTATATGTTACCTTTTGAACTGAAACACAACATTTAACTTTAACTTCTACAGCTCTGCCACTTCTATGGGATTTTTCTTCCTCTCACTTGACCCTTCCTTTTTTTTTTTTTTTCCCCTTGAATTTTCACTTCCAACGGAATGAATGCTCTCAGAGAATCTTTTGTGATTTTGTGGTTTAGCAGATTTTTGTTAAGAGACACAAAACCATAGACACTGAAATGAAACAAACTGCTTAGAGATGAAGTAGAGGAACTTCCTCGATTTTTCAAAGACTACTGCCCATTTGCAAGGAACACAAGCACAAGCAGGAGCAGGAAATTTCATAAGACATTATTATGACCACAAAAAATCAGGTTGTATATGAACAAAAATTTAAGACAAAAAAGATAAGGTTCACTGAAGCCTTGTGTTACTGAAAATATTATATCCATGGTCCGCTTTCTAAGGTACAGAGAAGACACATGTCAGTAAGAATTTGCCCTACTAGTGACCCTGCAGTGCTGTCTTCTCTCTCCCTAGCTTCTCTGCAGTGATTTCTGCAGTGAATTCTCTTCATCCTCCCATTAATGTAAGTATTTTTAATTGTAGTCTCTCACACGTGGTCTTCCTGATCGAAGTTTAGCAAAACCTTTGTTATGTTTTTGAAAAAATTACTATGGTAGCTTAACACAATATACTCTTGTATGATTAAACGGCACAACCTGACACAATAGATCTTCTATTTCACCTACAAAACAGCGCAGTTTCCCTTAGGTAAAAAGTACTTCTACGCCACACACAGTAATATGTGGAACAAAAGCTCCCCCTCCTGGCTTAGCTAAGAAAAGTTCAGCTGGGGGCGAACACATGGTGTGCAGTATTATCCTGACAAGACGTGATGGTACAAGGAACTGATCACTATTGAGTGCCATCACCTAACTATTGCTATGATGTGTTATATGCCCAAAGTGCCCTCAGCACTCCTCTAAATAGCCACCTCCAGAAGTGCTGCTCCTTGTAACATTCTGAAAGTGGCTGCAAGGAGTGCTCTAGCCAAATTTCAGTTCTTTCAGTTCTTAGTCACCTTGGATCGTACGCAGTCCATGACACGCATGAACTGGTGTTTAAGCTATGTGACATAAAACAATACAGTGAAGACAGACTTGTCAGAAGTGTAAAATAAACTGCTTACATCTTCTGAAGTTGGTCTCCTTCCCCGAAAATCCCTTTGAAGTTAACAAAATATTCATTTCATAATCACCATTTCTCTTTTGGTATCATCTCAAATATCAGTCAAGCACCAGAAGCCGCTGCACCAGGTGAAAGTGTGGTGTGAGCAGTAACACTATCTCCCAGTTTTTCCCATCAGTAGAATAAAATATTTACCTGTTCCAACAAACGGATCATATACAACATCATTGGGTTTTACTCTCCCATGGTTTGCCATAATGAAAGACAAGCAGGCATCCATGCTCGTATTTCCAATAAAGTGTCTCTTTTTTACACTGTAGGACTCTATAAGTTCTCTTTGGCCATCTGCAATCTGTTGGAACATTTAAAATCACTGTCAGGTCTTAGATATAAGCATAAAGGCTAACAGACTTGTTTAAGTGACACCACGCCACAAACAGGTAACTTCATAACACATCGCTTTGCTTTCTGCCATCTGAAAACATGACAGACTTCCTTCCAAGCAACAGATACCTTGGTTCAATACCTAGATAAATTCTTCAAGACAGAGGTCAAAAATATACAAACAATTTAGAGGGAAAATTCTTCTGAAGAAATAGCAATTAGAGCAACTGTGCTATTATTCTAGGTATCAGAAAAACAATTCCTGGCAATTCAGAGTTAAAAGAATTTCAAAGTGATGAGGAGTAGAAATGCATGTTAACACATGTATGCACATGCACATGCTTACAGTCGCACAGAATTCCGATCTTCACTGCTTTTCTGTCATGCTCAAAATCTAAATTTGTCTAAACTGACAGATCAGAAATCACTGGAAAAAACAAACAAAGACCAAATGCTAACATTTTTACATAAGACTTCCAAAATACGCTGAAGCACCAAAGCAGTCTGGAAAAAAACACATTCAAAAGCTCTCCCAACACTATTCCCCAGCTCCGGTCAACATCAGTCTTACTGGATAAACAAAATACACTTGCCAATTTTTTTTCAGGTTGGTTTACTCATTTTTAAACACTTCAGGAATCCAGCACAGATGGGACAACAGCTGCAATGTTTTGCAGTATTGCCACAACCCAGGGTGGTTTCACATTAATCACAGGCATGAGGAATATTCACAGGTGCTAGCAGATCACTTGGATCTCTAATTTGTCCAAATACAAGCCCCTGATCATAGCTGTACAACCTCAGCAGCGGTCTTCCCTCCCTCCAGCTGCCCTTGACCCAGGACATTGCAAGCACATATTCCCATCAGGGGCTGGTGTCATTCTGGAAGATGTTCTTTGGGTAGCCACTTTCTCCTCACAAAAAATAAAAGACTAGATCAGATTTCCTCAGGATATCCTGAACATGCAGCAGGTTTGGAGTGTAGACACCGACAGGCAAGCAGGTTTGTAGTAAAGACCCCAAATGACAAGTTCCAGACAGTTTTTGAATGTGATTCCTACTGTACAGCACTGCACTGTCAGCGTCCCCTCGGGCGGACATCCGCCTGTGGGCTGGACCAGCCGATATCCAAAGCCTCAAGGTCTGTGCACGTCTGCAGAGGAGCCTGTCAGGACACTTGAAGCACTTAAGAGAATGCTCCAGCGTGGCTGATGCAACTCAGCCGGGGTGTGAGCCATCTACAGGTCCTGTAAATCTTTCTTTGTGTTTGAAACAAGAGGCTGGTGCTTTCAGCTCCATCTGGGCCCACAATACTGTAATACAGCACCATAGCCGTGCAGTCTCACTGCTGCATTGAGCTCCCTCAATGGAGGGCAAGATAAGGTGTGTCCCCAGGCAAAACTTCAATTTTTTGCACCTCTAAATTGCTGAATTAATCTGCTTTTTCCTAGTCATAATAAGGACTTTCAAAACTTGTATCAGTGTATTATGCAGTGACAGATCCAGCCGTAATTATATTGTCTGCTTCCATTAAAACTCAACACATTTTTTTTTACATTTAAATTGAAGAACACATTCCTGAAAATACAAGCTCATAAGAACTGAAGCAAGCATACTCACGCACCCATCTACCAAAATACAGATGAAAGGGCTCTTCTGGAACATTATTTGGGTCCATTCCATAATCTTCCAAAATCCAGAAGGTGTGTTCTGGTTTCTTTAAATTTACTTTTCCTTTGAATGGCAGAAATTCAAGAGCCTATACCATAAAGAAAAACAAAGTAAAAAAAAAAACAACAACCAGGGTCGAATTTTTGAAATATGTACCCCAGCAAAAAATAAAAAGAAAAAAACAAACCACAATTCCACTTGTGAGAGATGACAGATTAGTACTAAAAGTACATTCTCAATTTTCTCTGGATTTCTGAAATGCCTTTCTCGTAAACAAAGATAGCTCAAATGGATAAGGATTAATTTGAAGTCAGGAACCATAACATTTTTTATTAACTGAACAGAACCCAACTTTAGAGGAAATGAACTGTGCATATTAATTATGTAATTTTAGAGTTATAAAAACAACACTGATGATGAACAACGGGCTTTAAAAATTCAGTGATGTGCAGCTACATCAATTTACATAGCCAGCATTATTTCACATACACAAAAACCGAACAAACAGAAAAGGGTAGCTACTATTAATACAGATAATTTCAGTCGCTGTAAATGAAGTAAATAGGATAAATAGTTGCTAAAATAGAAAGTGCAAGAGCAGAAATTAACACTAATTTAGAAAAATTTCCTAATTAAAATGCAGATACAGTTAGGAGGAGAGCACAAGTGCAGACAAGAGCATACGGACAGAACAAGAAGTCAGCACACAATCCACAGTTTGCAACTGAAGTCACTTGCTCCATATTCTGCAACAATAAATGCCTAATATGGAGATCAAGGAACAGATTTTCCAAAAATCTAGCACCTAACTCTAGACATTTGAATCTTGTCATTTTGGGCAATAAGTTTCAGTTTCCTCAGCACGTTGAGCCGAAAACAGCAGTGATATTTGTTTGTCTTTGTATATGCCTTACATGGTCTGTTTAGAAAATAAAACACAGTCATGAATTTTGAGGGAATGTTAATTTAGAGCTGATAAGACATAAGCCTTAAACTGCTTTAAGATCTTCAGGAAGCCCAAACTTAAATACACCAATATCATGGGATAAGAACAACATGAATAGATTACAAGGCAAAGATTTCTTAAACATCTACTTACATCTATCTTTTTTATTTTCTGTGCTTGGGTCAGCGTTTTATTAAATGTATGAATATGTACTTTGTAAGTAGAGTCTGACTGTAGATATGGAAGCTGAAAAAAACCAAAGACACTTTCATTAGTACAGCTGCAGTGCTACTCAGTGTGATTAAGGAACAGTATCATCCAGATTCTTTACACACATACCATCTTCTCCATTGGATAGTCCTTCAAAGATGCGTAGAGCTCCCCCGCAGATCTTCCATGACCCCACAGTTCAAATATAGACCTGAAATTAGAAAGTTTTTGAGGGTGCAGTCACATAGCAGGAAATAATGCCTTACAGATACTTACTCCTTTTAACCTTCTTGGCCAATGTATTTATGCTTTGCTTCATGGAATATTGAAGTGCAGTATTTAACTCCTAGCACATGCTTAAGTTTTATTCTTGGCAGGGATACACTTATTTTTAATCCTAAACTGCTATTTCAAGGAAGCTTTTTTGTCTGGTAAAGGTAAATTTCAGACTTACCACCCTTGGATATCTATCACCCGACCTGTATCTGGCAGTGATCAGACAGTGATACTAGCAAATGAGACAGAATTCATTTGTACCTACCGATTTGATGGGGTAAGCAAAGGCTGGAAAAGGTCAAGAACAGACTCTGAAAGTGTTAAGCTACTCTGGAGTAACACAAATTGAGAAACTGTAACATCCTACGTACAATGACCTCATCAGAGGTTCCGCCCCCTTTTAAGATGTGGTTATGATGTTGGACATTTTCAGATGTTTAAACACTACGCTGTCTTCTTACGCTTTGTCTGTTTGTTTCCATATTGCCAGCTTTAAGAAAAGCATTGCCTCGGAAAATGAGAGAGCTGACACTACTGTAATGAAGAAACAACACCACAGCATAGATCTCTCCCCCAGCATCCAAATATCCCAACCGAGTGGCCTTTCCACATCAAAGAAAAAGATCCTTTTGGTACAGGAATCCTAGTGTCACTGCATATATTGCTAGACACTTGTATGTGCATTTACAACACACCATAAACACAGTCCCTAAGGATTAGCAGTGCCATGTAGTACCTTTTCAAAGATGACTCCTGAAGGAAAATCTTCAAAATGTACAGAAGTTTAGCCCACTCAAAAAAAAAAAAAAAAAAGAGAACTACATTTTACTAAGTGACAATAGCACATACGAAGGCTCAGTGGTAAGCTGTTCTGTTAAAGTAGTCCTTTACCGAATAAATTATGTAAGGCTACATTTCTAACTTGCATTTACCCTGAAAAAAAAAAATCACATTTTTTGCAGCGTCTCATTTTTTTCCTAAAGCTTGTGATTCATCTACTGTGAGAATTTGCACTATATTTATAGACGAAGCAAAGAAAATGCTGATAGCATCAGCTATACTAGACAGAACCAAATACTCATCTTTGAATTTTATTCAACTGTTGGAGAAGCTCTTATAAGACCTTCAGGCCCACTCCTTAATTTTACACTTGCATGTGTATTGAAAAAAAAAAACAACACAAAATGCTTGGGAGATTTTATTTAGATAAATGTTATGCTTCTAAGCTTTTAATTTTCATTAGTGTTGCAATGGACATGCTCCAGCAATCTTACTCTAAAACTAATAGATCTCCCCACAACCAGCAGCAGACCAGGAAAAAAAACAGTGGGTCAGTTATGATTTCTACATAAAATAAGCACACATTAGCTGAAAGAGCACGGCACATGGAACATCTGCTTAGTTGCCTACTTTTTGGTAGTTTATCCTCACTGGAAACATACTATCACAGGGACAATTTTGCACACATGGGGTTTCTTTAGGCAAGAGTTTTCAAGCCAAGTCATTGCAGGTAAAACTCAATACCTGACACAAGAAGCACTCACCAGAGACCATGCCACGCTCTGCAGAGGCACCAAACTAACCCTGAACAGTAGAGCACAGACAACCCAAATTTAGCACGGTCAGAAAGCCATACCACAGCTATGCTGCTTCTCATCCTGAACCATACCTCTGAGACATCTCTCAAGCCTCACTGGAAAGCACACTATTCAGACACCCCTAAGAAGGGCCAAAAGCCACTGGAACAACCACTCTCTGGCATGTCCCTGTGCTCCTGAATTTTCTAGAAGGATCTCTGCTGCAGCGGTCCGGGCTGAGGGCTCAGATATCAGCACTACAAGGGTGACACAAAGGAACCACTACCTTTCTCTTCCAAACTTGATTTTCAGTTTTTATGTATCACTGGCTTTATCTTTTAATTCCATACACATTGTAGAACAAACCACTAGCTAAACATTATTCAAGGGGACTAAAACATCAGTGACACCACAAGTACTGGCTCTGCAGTGAAGAACATAGTTTTGAGACCCCGCGTTGATCATACACTAAGTAAAGACGACAGGCATGGGACATAATCAGTCCTACAGGTTCCAGTAACACCTCCTCAATTCCAGAGCTAATCAGAGACCGTTTATTTTAAGCCTCCACACAAAATTAATATTTGCCACAATACAGCAGAACAATTTTCCACAGCCTACATTAACATTTACAAGATTTTTCACCTCTTACTTTGCACATACTGTCCGTTTCATTAGGCCCCTTGCCATGTCTTCTGAAGGAATATTGAGAATCCAAAACGGAGACTGAAATGAAGAAAAGATAAGTGATACAGACACACAGCTGGAGGATGTCACATGAACTACACAGCTACACAATTCTGTTCTATGAAAACAGAACACACATGTTGAAGATTAAAAAAAAAAAAAAAATCTGTTAACTGTACCGCAAACATGAGGATAAAGCATTTACTTTGAGGTAAAACTGTATACTCAGCTTGAATGTCTGAGAAATTTTATTAGGTATTTCATTTTCCCACCATGCCTTTGACTTGGTAAAATATTATTATCTGTTTATGCTTCTCTACATTATTCATCTTCTAAAGACTCAAGACACCTCGTTACACACAAGCAGTAACTAAAACCCAATAGCATTCTCTGGCTAAGCATTGAGACCCGAATCATACAGCTTCCTAGATTCACTCTTCCACATACACCGTCTCACTGATTTAGAAGCAAACACCAAAGTCAAATCGCTGCTGAATGCTTTCACGGTTGGGCTATCCCGGCAGATGGCACTGTTTCTTTCCACACTGTTAAATGAAGAGGCGTATTTTGTGCATCCTTGACTCACTTCTGAGTCTTTACCGAAATGAAGAGTTGCTCATTTTTGGAAGATTCCTTATTTTCCTAAAGAAATTTCAAAATTTATTCAGCTACCTGCATTTAACAGAAATACTATAAAGAACATACTTGTAGACCATACATGCACTCGAGTAAAATATTTGGTCCTCACTTACATTTACACGGATTTCCTGCTCACCGCTGAACTGTCCACCATAAAGTGAGAGCAAAGATGTTACTTCCTAAAGCAAAAACATAAAAGTCAGGCTTTAGAGCATAAACTGATGTTTTAATGAAAGAAAAAAAAACCAAAAAACCAAAACACCACAAACAAAAAGCAGCATACCATAGAAAATGACTACCTCCATGGGGATCACAAATGTTAGAGACAGCAACAGCAGAGAGAATGGTGTTTATTAACAAATTACTGTGGGAACCAACAGCGAAACACTCTTAGAGCAGCTGCGTGGATAGGGAAAAGGTTCGCAATTAAATTCAGCTTGTGTGTTCTGTTCATGAACCAAAAAAAATGACGACTCTCCTGCTACAAAAGCAGCTGATTACCTTTCCCAGAGTTCAGCTGCAAAGGAAGGAGCTGCGGTGAGGTTACGAAAAGCTGTACAGCGTACCACACAGTGAGATCATGTCAGCCAAATTTCAGTAATCAAATCCCATCATTCTGCAGTTTCACCGAAATCTTCACTGTTCAATCCTTCACTGTTCAATCCTACACTCTCACAACAATATTCCTCTTTACAGTATTATTCTATCTACTCTTAAAATATTTTTCTGACTAATTCACATAAAAGTGATGTCTCACTACTAACACTGACCCAGGGCCAGGCCCAGCACTGAGCATCAATTCCTTTTCTGCTACCTCTCTGCTTTACAGGTATCTCAACAGTTTTCTTCAGTAGGTGTCTTTTCCAGAGCAAACTAAACCAAAGACTGTGAACCAAACATGCAAAACAGCAAATCTCCAAGAAGTAAACTAGTAAGTAATAATTAAAAAAAAACAAACCCCCACTGAAAAGGCTTTTGAACTGAAACAAGAGGTAAACATTTGGGATGTTTCTCAAGCAGCCCCTTTGCTAGAAAGGACATGCTGCAGCCCCTGAACGTTACTGGCGAAACAACATGGAAGCAAATTTTAAAATTGGCTTAGATTTGAACCGAGTGGGTGAATAAGAAGATTACCAAAAAGTATCCTCAAAAACAGAGGAAAAGAAAACCCTAACATAACACTAGCACATGGCTTTAGTGGGACATTATCCCATTCATTTCCTTCTTTCCATCTGCATAGAAAGGACACAAGAAATGCTGGAAAAAAACAGGGCATTTGCTCTAGGAGAATAAAAGTTTTGCTTAACTATTTCATTGTATGGTCCTGAGACAGCAAAAGCACCTGAGATTTTACACATGAATCAGTGGCACCTCCACACACTACTAGCAATATTATCTACGAGAAAGTGACAACAATGAGGAGAAAGCACGGCCTGCGAGGAAAGGCTTGGAGAGAAACACGATCACAACCTCTACACGTGCTAAAAAAGCTGTTGTGATAAAGGAAGGTAATGATCTGTTTTCGACATATACTACAGAGACGACAAGAGCACCAGGTTCAGATCACAGCACTGCTCTGGATGACAGGTTGGGAAAATCCTTCCAAGAGCAAAGACAATGAAGCACTGGAACAGATCTGCCTGAGATATTGACAAGAAAACGTTCGACGTGCATCTGTCTGTCCGTTAGAGACACCCTGTGCTGGAAGACAGGATACCTCGTGATACCCCTCAGTATCTGATCTGACCAAAGAGAGATCCCTGACTACGCAGCATGGTTTCTCACTGACTAAGAAATACGAAACACAGAACTTTATTCTACAGAGACTTAACAACAAACCTGGGCTTCAAGAAACACCTTCAGCTGTTGTGATTCAGCACCACCACCAGAACACAAGCAGTCCTCTCTTATCCCATGTGTAGGTGTGGTAGAGATGGAGATCAGGCAGCTGATCTGGCTGAAAAAGCTGTGCTTGTTTGTTTAAGACAAATCAAGTCCCTAACACAGTTCATCACCAAGCCAAACACATAACTGAGCAGTCACCCAAACAAAGGGAAATGGAACTGGTTTCTTCAGCAGCTGTATCAACCAAGAGCAACTACAGCCTTGGTGAAAAAAGACTTTCTATGTTACATATAAATTGTCTTTTTTTTACTTAATCTGATGACGTTGTCTAACGAAAAATTGGGTTGATCATAAATAAACTCATGTTCCAGTCCCACAAAGCAGATAGTAAAAAGCAATGCACAAAAGAAGGCCTTGATGAAACCAAGGAAAATAAATTATGCAATACACATTAAATACTTTAAAACGCATGTAATGATGTCCTACCAATTCTAACAAAGTAACTGCATTTCAGCACTATTTTAAACAATAACATATTACCCTGCATATCATATGACTGGCTCTTCAAGTTGGTGCCTAGAAGAGCACCTAGGATAACAAAATGTGTTGCGGTGTGTAGTAACTCTCTAAGTCATCATGGGAAAAAAAAATAATCACAAGTTAAATTTACAAATAAGAGGGTTTTCTTATAAACATGGAAATTGAGTGTATGCTAAACTAGACATTCACCAAGGATGCATAAAAAACACCAGGGACTCACAAAAAATATCAGGGAGCTTCAGAGAAGTTACAATTTATTTTTGTTTTAACGATTTCTGCGAATACCAGTTGGATAAGATAAAACCAATTTAGTGACAGGGAACAAACTCTGTACCCCACATTTTGCAACCAACTGGCATAAACGTGTCGATGACAAGCGCAGTGCAGCACTCGAGGCAGCACTTGCTGGCTCCCACACCTGACATGCTGCCATCCCACCGCAGAAACGGGTCTACGCTCTCTGATCCCGCGTCGGCCAGCGGGCACAAACCCTTCTGACCGCATGGAAACAAACGCTCAGAATCAAAAGCAAACAGCGAGCAGCCCTCGGTGCCACCAGTGTGATGCAGAGGAGGGATGCTCCGGGCCAGGGCACCAGCCGAAGCCCTGGGGACCTCTGTTCAACCCTGGCCTGCACGGCAGGCCCTAGGACTTCAGAGAAGCCCCGTCCTCGCTGCTCCCCAAGTCCTCCTCCAGAAAATGAAGATATCTGCACCCTCCTGCCTCACGCAGCTCCATCGACACCTGGGACGGAAAGGACCTCACACGTACCCAGGGCAGCACTGACCATTTATGTACCCGCACCACGCTGGCAGAGCGGCTACGCAGATTGAACAAACTAAAAAGTCACCAAAACAAGACCCTAGAAACATTTCCATAAACCCATTTTTTCCTCCCAGTTTCCATTTCTTATCTGGAGCCCCAGGTACTTTGCTGGCAACCTCTCCTAGCTCCAAAGGCTCTTGAAAGCGGCAAGGAAGGCGTCGCCTCACAGCCACGGCCAAGAGGCTCTCCGCGGAGGCCGGGGGCAGGAGCGGGAAGCCCACGCCCGCTGCAAGGCCGAAAAGAGGCAGCCCCGCACCGCGGGGGGTCGCTTGCCACGGGACGCGGGGAGCGCCGAAGGAAGGGGGAGCGGGGTCCCCTCAACCCGGCTCCCCCCGAGCCCCGCGGGGCGGGCAGCAGGCGAGGCCCCGCCGGGGCCAAGCCGCCCCCGGGGCATACCCGTGGCCGCTCCCGAGGGCAGCGCCTCGCCCGGTCTCCCCCCTCCCAGAGGGCCGCCTCCCGCGGTTCCCCGGCCCCGTCCCGGCCCCGCGGGGCGCTCACCGGCAGGCGGAACTCGAGGTGCTCCTGCGCCAGCAGCAGCAGGTACCGCCGGAGCGGCGGGGCAGCCAGCGCCATGTCCGGCCATCCCCCGCCTCCCGGGCCGCATGCGCCGCCGGGCGGGCCCAGCGCCGCGGCGGGAGCGGGAGAGGCGGGAGCGGCGGGAGGAGCCCGCCCGCCTCGGCGGGGAGGCGCCGGTGTGTGCCCGGCGGTGCACGCCGTGTGTCGGCGCAGTGGCACCGGTGCGCAGCCTGTAAGTGAGCAGCTGGGTGTGTGCCGGCGACACGGGCCCAGCAGCGTGTCGCTGGGGTATGGCGGGGGGGGCGCGGCCGTGCCCTCTTTTCGGGCCGTGCCCCCATCCCCCGCTGCTGCCGCCCCGTCCCGGGCAGCGCCCTGCCCTCGCCCCGCCGGCGGAGCGGGCCGTTCCGTGACAGTGACCTTTCCCGGGCACCAGAGGAGGCGCCTCCCTCCGCCCGCCCGTGGGAAGGAGGTCAGGGCCGGCGGCCTGGGGGAGGCGCAGGGAGAGATGAGAAACAGATTCCCAGGAAAGGCGCAGAGATGTGACTATCCAGCACGGAGGGTGGTGTATGGGGGGGGGTGGGTGGTGGTGTGTGTTTTTGTGTTGCCATTTGTATTTTGTTTTATTTTAACATCTAGACTTGATAACTATAATCCCGCACTCACTGATCTCCCTGTTAATGTTGAGCTGAAAGGTTCGGCTTATCCAGATTTCGGTAAGCTTTTTATTAGGACCAGGCCAGCTCAGCACTGAACTCATGTTCTGTATTTTCTGCGCTGATTTTTTGACAGCTTTTTTTCTTGATGGCCAAGATTTTGCTCATGACCTGTGACCACTGCAGGCGCCGCATTCTTTATGCATCTCCATAATCTCATCCTGCCGCATCTCCAGTTATCTCTCCCTGCAGTCATCAAACCTGAGGTTTGCTGCGAAGCTTTAGCCCTGACAATTTACAAGAAAACAATCTAAATGTGGACAGCTAAACGTGAACTTTCCTAGAAGGGAAAGAGAAGAGGTAGATGTGGATCAGGCTTGTTCACCTCAGCAGCTGAGTGCTGAGACCCAGCAATAAACACATTGCTGTGCTGCTGACGAGCCCCACGAGCCTGAGATTGCTTACAAAATCTTGGGATTGCTGAAAGAGATTTAGTGGAAGAAGTCTGCTTTTATTTTTCCAATCTGTCTCGGTTGGAATTTCTTAGCTGTATAGCTTCCGTTTTAGAAACTCCTTGGGAGGGGTTATTGGTATTACTGTTTAAGCTTATTCTCTTTAAGACTGGCTTTTGCTTACTTCATGTGCACTGCTTTATCTTCAGAGCATTGCTGTCTATTCTCAGAAGGCGAATACCTCCATTTTCCAGTGATACTGTTTTCTACAGAAGAATTTAACTAAAGCCCTGTTTTTTCCACCTTTGACTTGAGGATCCATGAAAAATTGCTGGCAGTCTCGATATGCTGCTCAGCATAGTTTGAAAGTGTATGTATATTAATAAGTAAGACAGAGAGTATTTGATCCTGACATAAAAACAAAGTGCTTTTCAGCTGCTGTGTTTGTAAACTTATCATACCTTCCTGTACAGCCACTGAGGAGAATCAAGCAGTTTGTTAGCTTGGATTTGGGGAGTCATCTTACGTCGAGAACATTACATAACTATTTTAGGGAGGGAAAGGAATAACAATTATCCTTTTTAGCCTTCAGGGGAATTTTAAGTACACAAGAGGTAATTACTCAAATTGAAATTTATCCAGGAAGCCAGAATTAACCACCCTCCTCCCACAAAATAACAACAGGATCATATGACAATCATGAGCTTCAATTTAAAAGTGAGAGACTGTGAATGAAAAGCCATTATTTAATACGTGCTGTCGCTTCTCTTTCTCAGTTCTCTTTCGCAGCCATTGTGTTGCCGTCTGCTGCTCACCCCATGCACTCTTCTAGACCCAAAGGCAACACAAGTGTTTTTTGACTGTGACTTGCACATTCCGCTGGGGCAGTCAGGGAGCTCTGTCACTGCTCATGGGGTTCACGTGCAACAGCATCAACATGCGTATGAGGGCAAATACCCACCAGACCTTAATTTAAACAAAATGCTTTTAAAATATGGAAATCCCTAGTCTATAATTCATTTATTAAATTGTTCAGAATTCACATTTCTGTGCGTTTCCCCATAGAAAAGGCAGCACTGATGTTCTGTTTTATCTCCAAATGTCTATAAGAAAAGTATCAGCTCTACTGATGCGCTATATGGAAACACTAGCTTGTGTATTTCAACAGGTGAAGGATATGATCCGGCAAAGACAGTTGGATTGTGGTTGTAACACAGTCGGATCTCTAAAGATATATAAAAGTCTGTCCCTAATTCATCATAGTAATTGCGCACTGCAGAGACAGTCCATCATCTAAGTACATGTGATTTCACAGGTGGGGGGCAGCCTGTGTCCCTAGAGCCGCTGGGCAGTTGGAGTGCAAGCTCCTTGCCTGCAGCCTGCCCGTAGGTTTTAGCTGGCAGACATGGCTGTGCAGCAGCCTTTTAAGGGAGAACTATCTATTCTGGTTTTGTCTTCTGCGCTAAATGGGGCGTTGCAGACGGTGCCGCCCTTGCTAACTGGATTTCTCCTTCTCTTTTCAGTGCCTGATGAGGAAATTCCCACTGCTCCCACCACGTACCGGCCTTTCAGCTCCAGGTAATGTTTTCCATGCATAATAACTCCCACAGTCTGTGGGAACCTCATCGGCACAGCGTGGGTTTGGCCACCTTTAATCACTGTGCAGGCAGGAGAACGGCTGCCCACCCCTGCGTATGGGTTGGTGCTTGGGGAAGGGTTTGCTCTCTGGCCTGTCAGCAAGCCTGTGCTGAGCGGGTCAGCCAGCACCGCGTCAGATTGTTTGGGAAGTCTGCGGGGCTGCCGGCTGTAAGGGTAGAGCTCTTTAAAAGCCATCACTGCATGAAGAGTAAGTACTGGGGCCTCGGGGTATGTACGGTAACTGGGGGGCCGGTGGTACCCCGTGTAACCTTGTCAGCACAACTTGCTGCAACCTTGTCAGCATAACTTGCTGCCCTGTGTTGCTTCTGAATTTCAGCTGCATCACTTTCACTCTCTTCATTGCTGTAGAATTATGGGTGGACTTGTCAAACTCTTCAGATATTTAGTGTCTTTTTCAGCAGCCTTGCCTCTCGCTCGGGCGAAGCTCTTCCAAAAATTATCAGCCTGATCTGTTGTTTTTCCTTCACAGCTGACAGCGCACCCAGGAACCACAGTTACAACCAGGCATTGGTTTGTTTCCTGCTTGAGTGCCATAAAACATTTTCAAGAAATGGAAGAAGATAAAGGACAGAGTGCTAAAGCTACCAGCGCGGTGGGTGACTTGAGGAAAAGTTGGCAGACCTGGGCAGAGGATCACATTGAGTATCAGAGAAAGAACCCGTTCAGCAACGAGGACAGGCTTGCATCTAAACCAGTGCATACTCACAGGGGAGATCCTACCTACGGGAGACCCCCTGAAGGGTCTCAGACAGAGCAGAGAGGGAAAGATGCTCACTCGCACGTGGGTAAGGAAGTAGAAGAGCTGTGCCTGATCATTAGAAGCACTGGAGAGGTGGGAGAAGATGGACATGTGAGCGTGACATTTGGGCAGCTGTTTGAAACGTACGTGACTATTTCCAATAAAGTAGTGGGAATCTTGTTAAGAGCCAGAAAACACGGTCTGGTTCATTTTGAAGGTGAAATGCTTTGGCAAGGAAAAGATGATAATGTGATCATCACTTTACTAGAATAAGGCTTTGTCATCTAATGAATTCTGCTGCATGGTTCCGTTTGGAAAAACATACCTAGATACCATCTTGAAAGAGGTTTTCATTACAACTCGGCTACTTACTGGGACATGAGCAGGAGAGAAAATGGGCAAGAAGGATAAAAAATGCTTTTGTAAAAATGGTAGAAGAGATTTGGAGAGAAATTACAAATAATGAACTAATCCATCACGCTGCCATTGGATTGTGCTTTCATTAGTATCATCCTCCACCAAGTATACCACAGTTCTTCAAGTAACTCTGCTGGCTTACTGCTTTAGGTTACTAAAAGTATTATTTACTAACTTGCTGCCGTACAACACTTGATTTTTGCAGGCTGTGAAATACTGGCTGCATGGGACTTTGGTTTGTAAAACATGGAATTGAAAAGTTTTATTGGAATTCATACACTTCTTCAAAAAAAGAGCCTGGTATATAGTAAAAGTTTAGGTTATTTTCACGTGGTGAAACTGAACAAATGGAGGTTACTTTCCTGAAGTACATGAAAATTCCTGAATCTACAGATATACCACAGCAAGGCTATTTGATGGTTCCAAAATTAATTGCATCTTGCACATATTTTGGAGAGCTGCACTAGTCCTGGTATTTAAAAGTCTGTTCTCATCATCATATCTTCTCCAAACCTTCTGCGTCTCTTGTTCTTTTTCCTCCGTATCTCACACCGTTTTTACCTGCTCTGTTCTTCTGATGCTGTGTCATACCCTAGAAGATCACAAAGCTCTGCAGCCTTTTTGATGAATTCAGCTGTATCCCTTCACAGAAAGCAGGGTGATATAACATAAAGATGTGAAAGACAACAGAGACTGTATATTAGGGCACTGTGCATTCGTGAGGGGAAAAACAAAAAGGCTTCTTCTCTTCTTTCACCAAAATTTAGCAATGTTTTTTACAACAGGAGGAGAGAAGAGATCCTGCAGTGCCAAATACATAAATAAAGATAGAGGGGTGCAGTCCCGTACCCCACGTAGCTGAGGCAGAGCTGTGCTTTCAGAGGACCATTGTGAGTTCTCCGGACTGGGAGGAAAAAAGAGCAGCTAGTTGAAACTGGGACTGAAAGATGACTGATTACAATTTCCTTCATGGTTCTTCTGGGGGAACTTTTTCTATGTTGGGGAAAAAAAGAAAAAAAAAGATTTGCTATATACAATAGTTGTATAGTGCTATTCAAAGTAACCAGGAGCTGCATTTACAATCATTCCCACCAAGAAAACTGCGTAATTACAGAAATATAAAATTCTGGTTTTTACCAGTGCAAATAAAAGCTTTTCTGTGGTGTTAACTACACTACTTGATGGGTCTTTAAAGTAAGAAGTTCTCTTGCCTCAAAAGGATATTGAAATTTAATATAAATGATGAGCTTGACAAAAATGATAGATTATTTTATGCTATTTATAGAAAGGAATGGTTTTTTGTTTTGACATGTTCATCGAATGGGGATTTGCATCAAAATAAGCCTTTTTGACTGAGTAAATAAAAATATGGATCTAATTATCCCTGTGCCTCCTTTTCCTAGTGAAAAAGACAACAAAAATAGAAAAAAGGGAAGAAATTAATGTGCTGAAATAAGTGTATCTCAGAGACTGGGGAGTCAGATGTAGGCAGAGCTGGAGGGGAAAACAAAGGGTGGGTTTTAATCACCGCCTAATTTTACCGCATTGGAAATTGGGGAATATGTGCTGCACCAGTGTGGGCTGGTGTGTGTGTGTGTTCCCTTAGTTTTCAAACCTGCTCCTTCTTCCGAAACAAGTGTATGTCTTGCAGCAGAAAAGCAAATGCATCATTTGTGATCTTTACGAATTTAAGATGCTTTTGTTTTCGGAAAAGCATCTCTGGCCAAGATGACGTGAGCATACCTCAGTGGACTCCAGCTCCCGTTAGATAAAGCCTATACATGCGTTTTGATTGCAAAACGAATCAAACGAATTTTATAATACAGCTATGGTTTGTTTAATTCGAACAATTTTGAAATCCAGGCAGCTCTGCTGTAGCGTTAGGTCATAGCCCGCAGGAAGCAGCATCAGGCGGTTGAAGTGTCACCAGCTGACCAACAGGATGGCAATACCAGGACAAGTAAGGCATTACTAGGCGTTGTACAACTAATACACTAAAAGACACGCAGGTGAGGCAGCGTGTAGCCTGAGCACCCTAAGATGCAAGTCCAGCTCATGTAAACTTACTGGTTCTTCATTAAGGCTGGCTCAAATAGTTGAATGTCAGGAATCTCGGCTCCCACTGCCAGGTAAGTAGTTAGTGTCAGATGCTTACATGGCCTCTGCAGCACTCTCTCCTGCTGCTGGTTGGTTTAAATATCACTTGAGTCCATCTACAACAAGAGCTTTAAGCACCCCTCTGATCGAAACAGATGGAAGCAGAGTAAGCCCTAAGGAACTGGTCTTACCCGCTTTGTAAGCGACTAAAAAAAGCTTGCCCTATCATCGTGTTGTGAATAAACCCAAGGATTGTTATAAAAAATATTGTTTATAGAGGGATGGATCTTTTAAAACAATTAGAGGGCCAGATCTCCTACCTGCCAGCTTTAGATGAGCGTTCTGTAAAGACTGGCTGAAATCTTTCGATGTGCCCATGCGATGATTATAAACACCAAGCTGCTGAACTGCGTGGGCACGCAGGCTGACCAACCCAATCTCCTGCTTCCAGCAACAGCCAGTATTTCAAAAGAAGTCGAAAAGATAGGTAACACTATTGGTCAGCTTGTCCACCGGTACACCCCAGAATAAAAATTACTCCTGAGGCCTGTAGAGTCACAAGTGCACCATATCTAAGGCACATGACTGGTTTACTAGTCATGGCTAGTTTACAAGTTTTACAAAATTCTGCTTCCTCACCTGCGATGTGGAGATTAGATTAGCATCTACAGATGAAACAGGAATTTAAACTTTTCAACAGCCAACTTTTTTTGCAATAGGCTCACTTTAAATGGAACAGAATTTATTATTTTTACAAAAATTGTAGCATGTGAGGTTTTTTAGTATTACAGATTATTTGGCGTAGCAAGTAAACTCTGACCTTCTAAAGGTGTTCTTGCCCTAACTGAGTAACTTTCAGCACTTCAGATCTCTCCTAAACTTAACTTTGTGGCAAGCTCCTCCGGAGTTCTTTCCTCTTCTTTCACTTGAAGCCTGTGAATGCTGCATCTGTTTTGGACTGTACGTTGTGTAGGGATTATCTGTGTGGTGTCTTGTCAAACACCGAAAGCACTTGCAGCGCTTCAATAAACGTTGCGCACCAGTTTGAAATGGCAGCAAGTGAGTTTTTACGCAGCATTTTATTGTTTCCAAGTTTGTCAAATTTCAAATATGATTTTCAATGGTTTGCTGCCATTTTTATGCTTTTTTTGTACATCTCACACTTTAAAAGACTTCAGAATGGTGCTATTGAGGAGCTATTGCCAATTTAATCACATTGAAAATGCTGTCCTTAGTCAGAAGACAAACTTTTTTTTTTTTATTCTGCGTTTAACAGCATTGTATGTGTTTCTGTTTCATCCTTTCAGAGGGGCCAGTTAGTTAGTACTTCAGCATAAAAAACGTTATTCTCTGGGTTCGCATTAGGTTGGGAGTTTATGTAAAACAATTGAGCAAAAGAGTACAAGTAAAGCTTTGTCGTTCCTAAATGCAGTCAAAAAAGCAGCTTTTCTCAGGACTGCTAATACTGGATCAAAGAACAACAGAGCCAGGGGCAGTGGCTAAGCAACTTTCCTTTGCTTCTCCAGGCTCTTAGGAGAGTAAGAGCCGCTGAGTTCACACTCCAAGAGTATTTTATTGATCTTTGCTCACTGGAAAGCTCTACAGATGATTTTGGAAGTTTTAAAATGATGCTACAGTGCTGCTGTAGAAAGGGTGACATAGTTAACGGGGTCTGCCCACCACCTCTTCCAGGGGCTAGCCAGTAATGCTGAAACATATCCAAAGCATTAGGATAGGCTTTTCAGAAAATATTTCTTCACCTAATTAAACAAATTAGGACTGCTGAGTCCAAGCACACTTGTCAATACAGATGAAAAATGGAACACGGTTCCATGCTGAAAACCACTAATGAGATACTGAGCATTCATCTCAGTAATTAATGTGGCTCCGTTTAACGCTTTGCTGTTTGGGCTGGTCTGAGGCCTGTCTGCTGCAGTGGAGAGACGAGTGGAATTCCTCATCTTGCACGTCAGCAAAAGCCTGGAAGCTAGATTGTATCCTGACTTTTACCTTTGCAGTCTTGCTGTCGTTAGTGGGACCCTTCTCAAATTTCAGATATAAAAGTTGACTTTCGTGCTTCTGTGTACATTTGACATTGTACCCAGTGTACTGGGTCTGGCTGGGATGGAGGCGACGTTCTCCAGAGCAGCCCATGAGGTGCCGCACTTGGGGTTTGTGACACGGGAACGGTGTCGGTAACACGCCGTGTGCTGGCGATGGCGGAGCAGCACTTGCGCGGCGCCAAGGCCGCCTCTTCTTCCTGCTCTGCCCTGCCAGTGCAGAAAGCTGGCAGGGGGCACAACCTGCACAGATGGCACAAACTGACCAGCAGGGATATTCCAGGCCATATAATGTCATGATCAGCAATGAAAGCTGGAGAGGGGTTTTGTTTTTTGTTTTGGGTTGTTTTTTTTTTTCGGGGGGGGGGGGCGGGGGGAAGGGGGCAGCCATCGGTACTGGCCTGCTTGTGGGAGGTCATGAGTGATTACCTTTGCATTGCACACCTTGGGGTTTTTCTTCCTCTTTCCTTCATTTATTAAACTGTCTTTATCGTGACCTGTGAGTTTTCTCACTTTTGCTCTTCCTCTTCTCTCTCCCATCCCGCTGGGGTCAGGGGTGAAGAGCGAGTAAAGGGTATCTAGGGTTAACCCCACAGCCATCTATTCCATTGCACTGGAAGATCATTCCAAGATCAGCATTTATCCTGTTTGTTTATTAATCCTTTTTGACAACAGTTCATGTTGATACTTTAAATATTACATGTCACAGTTAAGGACAGTCACAGAAATTAATTACAACTCAGAACACAGACACAGTATTAACTCTTGAAAGACCTCAATGTTCAGATATTTCACAGAGCTAGGAGCCAGCTCAAACCTCCTCACCTATTGCACAGAAGCAGCCAAAGTTCAGTGGCTTTAATTCACCCTCTTCCTACCTAATGTTACAAATAGTAACAGGACATCAGGAAAGGTCTTACAGAAAAGAGGTGTAAACTCTTCTGGGTGGAAAATGTTGTTCTTCAGAAGGGTGTGAACTTTCTGAAGTATTCCATATAGTTTACTGTAAGGATATTGCAATACATTGTACCACTAAGGCAACAGGTGCTGGATCAGTGGAAAACACCAAGAAGATTACATTCAGGGAAGCCTGCAGGTGCCACAGACGTCGGCACCTCAGCTGTGTCTAAACGCACCAGCCAAGGACAGCTGGTTAGTTAGGCACCAGGAGATAATGCTCTGTGAGCAAAGAAAATCTGCTCCATTTTCTGAAGTTTTAACTTTCCAAACAGTCTGCCTTAATATGGTGTTGAAAAACAGAGCACTAGCGTTACTGATCGGAGTCGTACAGCAAAGGCAAATGTTCAGCAGGTTCCGTAAGCAACCCGACGTGTCCCGGGGTTGGGCCGAGGCCTTGCTATCCCAAATTCAAATCACATTGCTATTATGCAAGCCTGCCACGTACTCACTGCACTGAGGACGTGTTTCTTTTATGACTTCATTTAGAAACCAAATTTAGCCAAGGCATTAGTAATCTCCAAGGGGCTTCCAGTGAGAACAATATCAGAGCCATCTGAAAGTGTGGATTTTTTTTCTACCATCATGCAGAAGAGCCATATATTAGACAAATTCCTCTGAACTCTTCACATTTTTTGTAAACATACAATAACTAATTTAAAATATTGTGCACATGAGAGGGAAACAATCTTTAAGTCCAACATACAACTTACACATACATTTAAACTACAACCTACATTATACAGCATTATCACATCTGGGGCACCTATCGTATTAACATTTACTATGTCACCATCATGCAAGTAAGACAGGTAATATGTTAAAGTGGTTTAGCACCAGAAGGTTAGTCGTGTACTTTCAGCAATGTACCTACTAATAACTAGGCCTAAGTATCATACAAATACAGATGGAAACTTAAATGTTTCAAATGTTACTCGCAATCCCAGAACAACGCATCTTCAAAATAAAAGCTTGATTCTGCAACAGATACTCTCTTCAGTACCACACACACGCTGTTAGTACTAACTTGTTGCCTTAGCTGCAGTACCTCCTGCTGCTATACCCTGCCCTTCACTAGGAAAAGTTATCTGCATGTGTGCGTATGCGTGTGTGGTGTCTGTATTATGTATGTGTATATATAGACACAAATATAAAATTATAATTAAAAGACATTGCCTTATTGTCAGGGAATTATAAAGATTCAAGTATCCAAATGGGAGAATTAGGTTGACGGCTACAAATTCTGTGTGCATTTCCTCATAAGGAACTAAAGCTTTTCTTATCCTGGTACATTATTGGCAACATCAAACTGGAATCTTAAATCAGAGTTCAGAGACAAAGAGCAAACTGGCTAGCGACACAGGGCTGTCTGCTTTCAGCTGGCAGCACTGTCAGTTTGCAGTCGCTCAATCAGTTGTTCAGCCTAGGAAAGAGAGAAAGCAACGCATTAACTACACCGTGGACCTTCAGTTTGCTGAAAATTCCATTTTAAAAATAGTAACTGACGCAGACAGAGCATTTACTTTTCACTGTTACAGACAAAGCATACAAAAGTAGCAGAATACAACAATTGCTTTAAGCAGCAGACTCTTTTTCACAGTTTCCATCAAACTCCCATTAGGTGATCAGAAAAGGAAACAGAACCTATGAATATCAGAGGATGTCTGAGCAAACAAATAGCAGATGAAGCACTGTAGTTTTAAAGACCTCAGAAGACAGCACTGCTCAGAACAACCACGCTGTGAGACCTGGAATTCATTGGGAGATGCTCCCGAACAGCGCGCTGTGGCCTCTCCTCACCCAGGCCGCTGCACAGCAGCCACAGATGCTGCTGAGGGACGGAGTGCATTCGCTCACGTGGTTCATGCCACAACACGTACATCCATCCTTCGGTTCTGTCACTATGCCCACAGGTAACTTTTCTCATCGTACGGCTCTCTGTGCATCTGGCACGTAACTGTGGCAGCAACGTACGCTGTACGTGGAGCAGCGCCCACCCAGCGCCCTCAGCAAGGCTCAGGGCAGCAGCGTCGTTCCCGCAGGCCAGCTTGGGCACAGGGAGGCTAACATGGGCACTTCTGAAACAAACCAGTTTACTGGCAGCCTTTTTTTGCCAGTCCCACTGAATTAATCTTTTATTTTTAACTAGTGCTTGAGGTTTTACTAAGATCTCCAAAGGAATCATATTAAAAGGTGAAAAGCTTAAGTTTGGCATGTTTTAAATACACACAGTAAAAATGCAATCAGATACTCAGGTAGGAACAACTTAACAGGAGTTAAGTAGCTCTTGCAGTTTATGTGCAAATAAATCTAGATAAAGCATGGAGTAACTGAAACTGAGATTCTCTGACTCTTGTTTTGCATTCTTAAATAAGTACCACATTCAAGACATTACAATTAAAAAGACACCCACAAAAACCCAACCCCAAAACCAACTCAAGTCCTTTTTCCAACTTGACAACAGGGCAAAATATCTTTTAAAGTGCATCCGCATACTGGGTAACCAAACTTGGTACAGATCTCCCCGAGCTGATCCAAGGTAGCAAGCAGCAAACCACACAGCTACACTTCTGTGAGGGCCAAGGATCTGTGTGATGCTCTACAAAACAGCAGACACACGTCT
This sequence comes from Leptosomus discolor, assembly GCF_034619465.1. Taxonomy (NCBI): domain Eukaryota; kingdom Metazoa; phylum Chordata; class Aves; order Leptosomiformes; family Leptosomidae; genus Leptosomus; species Leptosomus discolor. The sequence goes on from NC_141392.1 coordinate 68,557,071, forward strand.
GCTTTTTTCGAGCTAGGTGAGATCTCCACTGAGGTACTGCTACAAAGGCCAGTTTTTTCTCTTTCAGCAAGAGCCTGCCTATTTTCTTTAGGTGAGACAGACCCATTTCAGCACCTTTCTTTCGGGGCTGTGCAGTGACACCAGGATGCTGTGGCTGCATTGCAAGGACAGGTTCTTTGCTGCGGCAAAGCAGTGACAGTAAGCTTTGGTCCTCGAGAGAAAGATTTTCAAACAGCGACTTAGTCAGTGCCAGTTCAGTCTCGCTGCTTATCTCTGCTGACATAAATCAGTACAAACAGTGTTTTTGTAAAGCAGGCACTTGTTTTAGCCTAACGATGACAAGATGAGAAAAATCACGTGAACTGATAAAACCAATCCCTTTCACCTAAATGGGATGGACCAGGGTATGTACAATACAGCCCATCACGTGTGAATATATCCTGTTAAATTAAAGGTCGAATACTTATGAAGTGTCCTCAGAAGCACATCACACTAACCTGAGCTACACGCTAGATCCAGAACAGCTGTATTGTTTGCTGCTAATGTCATTGTTCCCCTTAATAAGCATAAACATTAAGGTTTTTTACCATTATACTTTCTCAGTCAGTCAATGCAACATATACATAACTAATAATTACAGTAATGACAAAAGCAATTGCTCAAAGAATTTTTGGACATAGTTAATATGTTAGAAGGACATCACATTTTCAGCTTGCAATTGAAAACCTACCAAAAAGCTCATCTGCACTAGACTTACCGTGATAAACCAGTAGGAATTGATTCTGTACACGAGTCTGGATAAGAATCCTAGCTGACTGGCTGGGGCCAGGACGTGAAGGTGCAAGTGGGAAATCGAGCAGAACGGAGGCCAGTGAAACCCCATTCTTCAGAAAAGGAAAACAAGTAAAAAATACTGGTGACGTTAATTCAGGAAGAAGTGGAACATCACAAGTTATTTAACATGATCAACTGAAATGACAACTCAACTCATCGCACTTTCTGTGTACGTAAAGGCAGGAATAAAAATATGCCCTTTCCTTTCACTACACTCTCAGGGAACCTTTCCAAAAGCCCATTACCTTCCTCCTTCACATCTCTGTATTTAAGACACATTTTATTTTTTAAACCGTTCTTTTTAACAAAATGTATCTTAAATGTTATCATACCTAGTTTCCAGCTGTAAAGCCCCCTGTCACTAGATGAACGTAGTTTCATACAAACGCAGGTATGACTGAAACACAACGCAGTGCCATGCTTGAACAGGACAAGTTTACCTCTCCTCTGAAATCTGGGAGTTCGAGGGTATTTTCAGCATGTAATTAAAGTGCAGCCTTTTAGATAAGTTGTTTGAAGTGCCCTCCCTATCCCAAGACATACTCAAGAAAGAATTTCTGAGTTGGAATGCAATCTGAGCTGGAAATTAATCAGGAGAAGAGAGTTTATATTCAATGCCAGCACATTCTACTTGAGAAGTCATGTGATAAGTGAACACAGACCCAATTTCTTCAATAAATCATGCTGCAGTTGTTGCCGCCATCTCTAAAATAGCATTCTGAAAAGTAAGAAACATACTCAATAAACACAGAAGGTTTCCATTACGTACCTTATATCATTCAAGTCACTAAAATTATTTTTCTGGAGGACGGCTTTTCCAACTTCCATCATTCTCTTCACTATTAAACACAAATAAACTTCATATCATTAAGTAATATTTTACACATCATATGTCATCAAGTAATTTAAAAAGGTATTCTTCAGAATATTAACTTCAACCAACTGATTACACTGAGACCACAAACATGGGTTTTTCAAAATATAAATACTGTAACTACTCATAATCAAAGACTGACAAGACAGCGTTATGCAGTGATTGACACAAAAATTGCTACCGTTACCAATTTCCAGACTAATGGTGCTTTTAAGCGTGGTATTGCAACAAGAACTTTGGCCAAAGCTATCAAAGCTAAATGCTATCACCACACCTTTATAAAAACCCCCATAAATCCCGATTGGCCAGAACGATGGCGTTTACACTCATTGTGGTGTTACAGCTCTGCACAGCTACAGGACTTTGATCTCCAGGTCCTGTGCAGCCTGGCATCAGTTTGGAAGTTTCAGAGATGGTACGCAAATTTAAATTAAATCAAGTAAAATTGACAGTCCTACTTATTACTACGACAAAGTTTCATTACTGCATCACTGAGAAAAGAAGCAACCCTCATACAAAAACTCAAGGCAAAAAGTCTAAGGAACTGTCTTGAAGCCAAACACATCTAGAAGTTGTTTCTGGAGAAAACTACCCCACGTTTAGAAGAGATATACAGTGATGCAAGACTTGCAATACACAACTACAACTATTTTCTTGCATCACCTATAAACTTCCCTAAGGTGGAATCTCTTCATGCATGCATGGCTTTAGTTTCTTCTGTTACTCAACACACTTAGCTAGGCATTTCTGGTGAAGCAAATTCCAGGGCAATGTTTTCATAAGAAGAAGAAAAAAAAGCCTATCAACAATAAATCATAGCTTTGATACTTTAGTATTTTATCCTTTCAAAAATTACTGAAGTTTATTGGAACACCATTTCCTTCTTTCTTCTCTCACTTCCTTTTTTCCTAAAAAATAATGTAGCACTTACTTTAAAATATACATTCTATAAAATTCTTCTATAATTTTTTGTATAATTTAAAATCACGTATATGTCTAAGAAAACGCAATGAAGCAGCACATAAACGCTTTAAAATACAGTTGCAGTTCCAACAAAGTGCAGAGGCATCTATATTCCGTGCAAGCAAAAGAGACTGTGATTCTGTGACCTCATGCACAATGCAATGTTTTTCTAGAATTGCACAAAAACCCGTGCAATTCTAGAACAGCACGTGGAAATTCCCAGGAAGGGTAAGTCTCTACCTGCACTCACTCACACCATCTATTTCCTCCACGTTTACATCCTCACCCAAACGGTGCTCAAGGGTGTAATTTACACAGTATTTAAGGCTGTGCAAAATTATTTCCCTTTAGGCTAAACGCACACTTACAGCCTTACCTACAGGTATGTGTTCTGTCTTCAGTGTTCTGCAGTTTCCCATGTGCTCCACTGGCACCACCAGATAGTGGTGGGGGGCATTAGGTCTGATATCCCTAAAGCAAACAAGGTCTTCATACTAAAAAAAGGATGCAAACATGTTAAATTGATTAGGACGAGGATACTGGCAGAGAGTACATAACAAAGTCCGTCTTCCCCACATCAGTGTGATATTTAACGTCGTATTTGAAGTAACTAACAAAAATCTCGGGATTTTCAGAGCCAGCCTACAGAAAGCCTTGCAAGCACGATCTGTGTCCTCGGTTGACCTTCTGCAGTCAGGGTTCCTCGGTGTCAACTTGAAGGTTTCAGCTGTTACGCCAACATTTACGGACGGCAAAGGTATCGCCCTTGTGACCGGCGTTTCGCTATCCCCACGGAGGAGCCGAGCACCCGTCAGCCCGTCCCCAGCCCGCCAAGCCCTCTGAACCGACACCCCCTTCGGAGCTGGCGGCCCGGGCACCGCCTCACCGCGGGGAGGATGGCACTAGGCGACACCCCCCCCCCCCCCCGGCTCCGGGGTTTGACCTTCCACGCTCAGATTTGCCCCCTCGGCCCGCTCCTGCTCTCCGGAGCCCTGCCCCCTCTGCGGACGCCGAGCAGCTCGGGCACCCGGGTCCGCTCGCACCGCCACGGCGACAGCCACGATGTGGCCCTTCATTAAAAACCGGCAGCACAATCCCCCCCCCCCGCCACCCCTAGACCGACAAAAGCCTCTCGGCTGCCCGCGAGGAGCCGGCCCGACCGCACCCGCGGGAGACCGAACAAGGGCGGCGGCGAAGGGACACCGGGAGAGGCCGCCGCCGCCCCTTACCCACCTGGCAGGGGAGCAGCGCCGTGCCCGGCTCCTCCCGGCGGGCGATCCTGCAGAACACGCACTTGCCGTCGTAGTCGCCGCCGTTCCCGGCTTCTCGCCCCTCGCCGGCAGCTGAAGCGGCCGCGGCCGCGGCCTCGGCCTCCTCCCCCGCCATGGCCCCGGCCCGGCCCGGCCCCGCCCCTCGCCCTCTCGCCCGCAGCCGCCGCCCGACCGCCGCGCCCGCGCGCGCCCCCTGCCGGCGCCTGGCGGCGGGGCGGCGACCTCACGCGCTCGCCGCGGCCATCCAATGGCGGGGCGCCGGGCCGGGGACTCACCCACGGGCGCGCGCCTCAGCGCCCCGCCCGCCTCCTGCGCCGCCAGAGGGCGCGCGCGGCCCGCGGGAAGGCCCCTGCCCCCCCCCCCGCAGACACCCACACCGCGCAGGCGCGGGGCCCGCGGGCTGCCGCCCCGCCGGCGGCTGCAGCCGGGGCCGGTGCGCGGCGATCGGCGGCGGTGCCGGGTTCGCCCTTGCGGGCGGGCCCCGCTCGGCAGGTGCGCGCTGCCTGCCCTCGGGGCGCCGGGGCGAGCCGCCAGCCGAGTCCCGGCCCCGAGGCACCGGCAAAGGTCCGCGAGGGCTGCTCTGCGCGAGGCTTCGCTGAAACAGGGCACGAACCGGGGATGAAGTTGGGTGAACGCATCCTGAACGCGCCCAGTTCATAGCGTCACAGAATAGTTTAGGTTGGAAGGGAGCGTTAAAGGCCACCTAGCCCAACCCCCCTGCAGTGAGCAGGGACACCTTTAGCTGGATCAGGGTGCTCAGAGCCCCGTCCAACCTGACCTTGAATGTTTCCAGGGATGGGGCTTCTACCACCTCTCTGGGCAGCCTCTGCCCCTGTCTCACCACCCTCACCTTACCGACTGCTTCCAAAGCCAACAGAGAGTATTTCCAAGTGGTAGCTTGGAATTTCTAATTCTAATCAGAATTCAATTTCTAAAAATACTTTCTTAGTAATTTATACTTTAAATCACTTGCGCTGTTCCTTAGATTAGGGTCACAGAGCTGCAGCATCCCCGTACCACAGAACTTCTACGTTTACATTCTTTGTGCAGCCCAAATGGCACAAAGCACTGGTCCCACAGATGAGGGGCCGTAGCGCTTAAAGAGGTAACGAGTTGCAAAACTGAGAATGAGGTTTTGCAAAAATGCATTTCTTTTCGGAGCGAGCAAGCTGTGCCTGCACACACAGGAGGCAGTTAGCTATTCTACCTGAAGGCACTCCTCTGCCAGCAATTGCTGACCTGCAGAGCGCGAGGCAATCCCTTTGCAATGAGCTAACCTGCTCCTTTTCTCTGCTATAAACAGGCAAGTGAAATCTTTAAAGTTCACACACAAGGGTTATTCTGACAGTACCTGGGTTTTACTTTGCTCCAAAGCCAGCTTTGTACAAACCATCTGGTGCAAAAACTGCACCTAAACCAGCACCAAAGTGAACGCCTGCACACACCTGGGTACCTGCAAGCCTTATTGTGAATTGAGCATTTCAACGCTGTCCTGAATCAAAAAAATCTTCATCCATTAACACTAAAGCACACATGCTTCATGTTGCAAGAACAGGCTTTTGTTTTCCCACTGAGAGAAGAATTACTCGTGACCATAATTTTTCTCTTACATTAAGAAAATTCTTACCGCCATTTCACTCAGAGCACAGTTCACAGACAGCACACTTGTTCCGTTTCACGTGTAATAGTAGTTTGGTTTTTCTTAATGCCACCTCTGTACACACCATAAAACCAATAAAAGCCAAGAACCAAGTACTTTTAAGATGTTGTATGCCTCATGACAAACACATGAACACTTTAGCAACATAAAGAGGGTGCATACAAAAGCGATGTACAGAGTTTTGACTTCTAGGGAACAGGTTGGTCAAAAAACATGGAGGAATAGATGTCATTCACTACAGCTGAGAGAAGCAAGCAGAACTACTACATTAACCGGTTAACTGTTTACTGGTATTTCTTAGCCCTTTGTCACAGACTGTCTTTGAGTGAACTCAAAACACAGCTCTATTTTAGGAGATGCTGTACCATACAAAAAACTCCCTCAAAAGCTCCCATCTCCTTAGCTGTGTTTTTAAACTATGATATTGCTGTAATCTTCTTTTTGAGGGGAGGCGTAATCTGTAACTTACACTGCATCCCTTCATCTTTAAAATGTATTAAAACTTGTGAATAAAAGAGAAAACATCTGTAACAAGCTTCTGAATGCATAAATTCCTTTATTGAAAATATTGTGATAGCACTGCATTACATATATTCAATATTCATAGTTTCAAGGGTCACAGAATTTTGATTGAACAACACTGTTTTGAATATAGACCACAGCGTTTAGATATGCTCCAACAAGGATAATATAATGGAGTAAGTTGTAGGTAGCAATAGTGAAATGTATGTAAAATGCTGAACTTGGTTGGTTTGGTTTTGTTTGTTTTTTTTTTTTTTTTAATTATTTTTAAACTATTAAGTGGTCTGCCACCATTTAAAAGAGCAAACAACATTAGATGTTCCTGGTATCTTCAAAGCATTACGCTGTTAGCCACTTCCAAAATATTTTACAGCATTACCAATAAGAACTTTATTTATGGCTGTAGTAGACCACAAAGAAGGGAAGTGTGAAAAGCTCACGTGCAGCGTGTCACAGGCGTGCTGTATAGAGCATTGGTTTTCAGACTGTGAAATTTCTGTGCAGGATTAAGATTTAGTAATGCTTTTGAAAGAAAACGACTTGTGTGTTGTTTTTTTTTTTTTTTTTTAATCTATTCATAAAGGGAAGAGTAGTAACTAAATTAAGTTGTACTACTCAGTTAATATTCCAAAATTAGACTGTACTGTTTCAACACATGGAAGCACACTACCGTTTCTAAAACCTGCCTTTCTCAGGACAATCGCCATTCCGGTCTACGGGCAGGACAGCGTCCTAATGTTGGTTGGGTCTCGATTGTGTAAACAGAACCACAGCTTAATGGGAAAGCAGAATTCCTTAGCAAACAGTGAAGATTGCCAGTCCGCTGTCACATTCTCCCTATTTACCAAAACTTTCATTTTCTAACATGGAATCTTTTCAGTGTTGGGAGGGAAGGGGGGGCAGGAGGGGAAGTATGGTATGGGTTTTTTCATGAGAAACAAAGAAGAATATTTAGTTGCCTGTCAAATCCTAAACCAGCCTGTTGCTTTGAGACTTTTTTGTGAAGGAAATCATGTAGCTAATTACTAAGAAACCAAGTATTACACTAACATGACTTGGCCTGTTAGGGAAATAGCATTCTTCTCTAAATCTCGATCACATTTTCTCCTTAACAAAGTGGTTATTCTTCAATTTGTAGAGAAGTGCTCATAAAAGCACAGTGGGTGGCTTATTTTGAATCATTTGGTGGTGATACAGAAAAACAATCCTCTTTTAGAAATGTCCTTCGTAAACAGTCAAATAATACCAGGGCAGATGCTCGGAGCATGCTGTCCCAATCCTGCTGACTGCAACAGAGCTGATACAGTCTATACCAGGTGGCAGTTTGCCCAGTGTCTCCATATACTGCCAAAATAATAACCTATTAACAGGAATGTGGCAGCAGAGTTAATAAGAAGCACTATCCACCTTCTCCTTCACCTCAGAAAAAACAAAACAAAACAAAACAGAATTATGCACTCAAGTGTTTCTGCCAGAAAACAAACCCTCTGATTAGGGTAAAATGAAACCCAAACCTCATTTACAAAATAAAAATATAAAAATTAACTTCAAAAATCAAATAAATTGATTCAGAGTAAATGCCAATGCATAAGAAACCTGCCTGAATAGTAATTACTTATCAAATTGAGATTCGAAACATTAAAAGAAAAAACTCAAACCTAATACATTTACAAAAAAAAAAAAAACCTGCTATACAATAACAATAAATAAGATTTTTAAAAACATGTTCCCTTAAGTGCTGCATACAGCTATTTCTGATTCTTTTCCATGGCAAACAGTATGCTGTAGATTTTGGTAAAGTAACCTTTTATTTTTGGTTAGCATTTGTACGTTGAACATAAATACACATGGAATGTACTAGATAGTTATAGTTTTCCCACAGGATCTTTTTCACAGTTACAGAAAAGGTTTTCAACTTACACATCATGAATGTTTTCATAAGCATTGTATCTTCGATGGAGAAGTGTTGGAGGAGGAAGTAAAAAACACTTCAGGCTGATCTCTTGCTGTTCTGTCTCTTACTGCCTCTCAAAATCAGCTCTCTTTTTTTCTTCAGTTGGTTGGTTGGGGTTTTTTTTGCGTAGTCATGCTCTGGTACAAACTTGAGGAAAAAGCGTGTAACGTTGTGAGGCAGCCTGCACCTTCTAGTGTTAGCTTTTAAGTGCCTAATGGATCCAGTCCTTAAGGCAGTCAGTATTTCATTCAAATGTCCATACTTCTACATCTTGTATTATGAAATCTTCTTTCTTAGATAAGATGTCATTATTGAAGGTGCTGCAGGAATTGCTTCGCCCGTGATACAAATCTGCATCTAACCATAAGCCAAAACGGCCACTAAAAAGGAAACACAAACCAAATTTCAGGTCATATACAATAGTAAGAATACGTGAAGCTGTAGAAACAACCAGAGGAGTGATATGGAGGGACTTAGGTAAATCTGAGGACCCCTTAGACCGAGTGTGAAGAGCTCAACCCCAGGAAAGCGCTTCCCAAGGCGCTTGTGGAGCGGACCCCTCGCTTTTGTTTCTGCCAGAGAGCGGGGCAGAGCACAGGGCCAAGCGTGTGCCCGCGGCCCCCCGGTTCGCACCGCCGCCTGTGGCTGAGGCCGGCACCAGGGCGCGGACGTCGGAGCCCCCTCCCTGGCTGTTTGGATGTGGACGCGGCCCCTCCTGGTTTAGGAGGAGGAGGAGGGGTGTTTATACATCCCAGCGCAAACCATGCCCAGATGCCCCGCGGGGCAGCCTGCCCTCAGCTTTCGTTACTCCCACGGCCTCAGCCCTCGAGGTCACACCCGCTGACCTCCGAAGCTCAGGACCCGACTAAGCGCTGTCTGTATCCTTGCTCTGCGGATCAACAGAATAATGACAACTGAGTACGGACCACGTGAGACACCTTAGCAGCTGATGGCGGAACTGCCATTAGAGATTATCTTCCAGTGGCAAACCTCTTCAGCAATGAGGTGTGTATCTACCCAAAACACCTGTTTTTTTTTCCTAGCTATAGAAAAGAAGCTCAACAAACCCTACTGGCCTAACACCAATCACTCTCTTTAAGCAATGGAAATGGCTCTGGGTCTATAACAGAAATCAGACTGCTGAGGTATCTGCCCTCAACCGTTTACTAGAAGTAAGTTCAGCTATTTTACTGATTGGTTTTTCTTGCAACTACCATTGTCCCTATTCTCATTAAAAAAAACAAAACCCAAAAAAACTTAGCTACAGATTTGCAAACCAAACATTCACTCACCCTCCACCTCCTAGCTCCAGAGAGCTGGTGTCTCCGTTGATGAAGTAGGTGTTCTCTCCACTCCATTTGAATACCTGAGGAGGGAAAAAAAATCAAATATATTTGGACCGTGAGGATTCTTGTACTCTGTAACTACTGGGGACTGACTGTCAGCAGGTATTTTTTGGTCTGGTCATATTTCATTCTATTTTTTTCTCAAAGGGGGGGGAGGAAGAGGTAATAGGTAGACAGTGAAGGAACAATATATATTTAAAACTATGAACAAGGCACCCTAATCCTTTTAAAAATTCTGGTTGCATCTCTAAGTCAACAGGCATTCTGTTAAAAAGGAACAATGTGTTCAATACTGAAAAATGCATAAGCCATGAACATTAAGGGGTACTTCAGTAGCACTCATCTCTGGTTTGTTGTTACTGTGATCCTAAGCACATGTGAAATTATACCCTGTTCTCGATATCACTGCCTTCCAAGGTGAGTCTTTGATAGTCCACTCCTTACTCCTCCCTGCTTCCCCCTTCAATCCACTTAAAACCCTCTCCTTGCCCTCACTGTCCTCTCAGCACTTCAGGTAATTACAGCCACTTTTGCTTAAAGCATTGCACTGAAGCAGTGACTGATTCATTGCATTTATCAACAGCCAGCACATGATCTACACTCAAAATATGCTGTCTTCATTAAAATCTGAGATATGTTTCAGAAGTGGAACCTAAATATTTTATTTGAGAAATTGAACACTGACTTACCTTGAAACTTGGACTGAATGTGTAGAGGAATGTTTCACCAGTGCCATAGTAATGGTCACTAAACCTGAAGGGATGCGTAGCATACGCTCCAAATATCTGTCAGAATAAAATAAACTACTTTTGAGGACAGTGCAAAATTCAAGAGAAAAACCCCCAAACATTTCAAAATACTTTTTAAAGAACAGCTAAGATGGTGTTTTGTATTAGAAGAACCAACTAGTAAAGTACATCAGATGAGCACGTACTCCTAAAATCTTTTGTATCCTGCAAGTTAAAAGCCAGATGACAACAACGGCAACATGAACGCCAACTCTAGCAGCTACTGAAGTACTAGACCTCCACAGAGGCATTATTTGTGACAGCTTGTTAACAGAGATACCCAAGGAAGATGCTTCCACGGGTACTATTAAAAGGAGCACTCATTGCAATTACAAAGCTGGGGTGTGGGGTGGTATTTGTATTAGTGCTGATGTGCTTTCCTGCTTGTAAGTTTAGTTTAAGCAGTAGCAAATATAAAAGAAAACACTAAAATCTTACTTTGGTACCATGTCACTTCACAGTGATCACTTTTTTATAATGCTGCCCTTTCAGTCCAGCCCCTGCAAAACAAGCACTCCTTACCTGGTTGTCCATATCCTTGATGACAAGGAGAACTGGACTGTCAAGAGACGCTGATTTACGGTAGAGAGTCTTCAGGCTAGTCCCGTGCTCCAGTGTGCTGTACGCAAGCCGCCACGGATATCCCTGCACTCGTGCGGGCAAGCGCCGCGCAAGCTGGGAAATAAACAGGGGAAAATGGTTACATACTCAACAGGCTGGGTTACAGGTGGTGCCCCAGACTATTCCCTTCCTGCAGGGGCTTCCGAGTCAAAAAAATGGCTGTCAAGAGAGCAGCTGATGCCAGCAGCTTAACGTCTCTGCCACATGCATGTGGCCTTGTATTACTGGTCCCAGCTGTCTGCATTCGCACCACCTGCGAAAGAGATTTCAAAACTGGCACCCCCTCTCCGAGCACCGAAAGAGTTGCCATCCTTAATATCACAACTCAATCTCCAGAGTTGCGAAACCTAAGCATAAGCTTTCAGGTGAGCCAGTGCTGCAGCAAACAGGACCTTGCCCAGGGACACTCCAATACACTAAGTACTTTCCAAACTCTTAAAAAGCATTGGTATTGCCTCCAGATGGCAGAATGTCCCACACTTGGCAGAGACAGCACCACAGCTAACAAGGAAACCAGAGGTTTTTCTGGCCGTACCTGCTCTATGTGCATATTCTCCAGGAGAGCACTGTGATGCTTCAAGACAGGCAAAGTATCATCATCTTCTTCTTCATAGTAACTGCAAACGCTCTTTCGTCGCTTTGCTTCTTCTACAGTAATGATCTGAGGCAAAAGAACAAGTGTCCAACTTAAAGCATAGCTCTTAACGCTGTCAGTCCTCCATTGAAGCAAATTTGAAAAAAACATACTCCTCAGCTGTTACACCATGTCGAGCAAAACCACCCTATGGGATGGTCCTACCAAGCACAGGCAGCCTTAACCAAATGGGGAAAATCTTAACTGGCAAGGTGTCTTTGAGACAGCACAGCCAGAATTTCTTCATGCCTGGTGACTTCCCACAGCTGCAGAGTTCTTGGGGATTAATAAACATTGAGGTAACCAGGTGACATCATGTGATCGGTTTCAGACATACTTGGTCCCAAGTCAGAAGTCTAAAATGCACCTACTTCTTCTGAGGCACACTACACACATCTGAACCAGATGTCTTGCAGGAGTCTAAATGAGGAGGACACAGAGCGTCTTTGCTTTCTCTCATGCATAATGTTAAGTGCATTTTCATTTTCTCATGCATTAACACCTGAGAAAATAGCTAAAGTTTAAAGTTTCATTTCTCCTTTTTATTAAAACAGCAGCTTCTTCCTGGTTTTCTTTACTGACTCAGACATGGGTTTGTGTATACAAACTGAAACAGAATGAACACAGGAAAGTAGTAAAAATGTAAATCAAATTGAACCAGTATTTCAAAGCTCTGTCTTGTAGGAAACATACTTGCTAAGATTTTGAGCATTCAGTTCATGTAAGTTCTTGAAAATACTCATTCTGAGAGTCAAGGTCTTCAAAAAATGCATTCTTAGTTGAAAATGATCAAACAGCTCTTTGGAAACTTCTATATATTCCTTCGCTTAAGGCTTTAGAAAGAGAGCACACTGTAGTATTTTAAAAGGCAAGTCCATATAAGTATTTCTAACATCAGGTTTGAATTTAAATACTTATAAAATGAAGCACAGACTTATCTCCAGCAACTACAGGTAAACCGCACTACCTTTACTGTTTTGGAAACAAAATGAGAACGAGAGTCCATACGCTTAATGCTTGTCTATAAAAGAACTCAGCAGCCTACAAGGTGCTGACAGAGACAGGGGACAAATTCTGAACCCCACACGGCACAGGCAGCAAACAGGAGCCCAAACGTGGCACAGCACAGGAGCTCCCAGCACCCACAGTGCCTGGAGCTCGCCGCAGAGGGGAGGATGCCACCTCGCCCCTCAGCAGCAACGGTCTGGGTGTCCTGGCTCCCAACAAGCTGCTGCTGGGGTGCTCAGCTGCCCCGGCTGGCAGAGAGCATCACCTGGCACGGCTGGAAAGCTGCTAACCCTCCAGTGCAGCTCAGGGTTCTTAGTGAGCCCCAGGAGCTGCAGCTCCACACAGCAGCGGGAGGTGAGATGAGGCAGTGCCTGGCAGCGGGGTTTCAGCTGGGGCTTGGTGGCACCATGGCAAACAGGAAGCAGCAGCAAGAGCTCAGAGATGGGGCTGAGAAGAAAGAAAAGGGGAAGCAAGGAGGCCTAACTAGAAAACAAACGGGAAACCTTAAACCGCCTCCCTTCCATGAGCATATCACCACAGAGGTCTTATCTTGGAGAAGAAACCCCACGACGCGGCTGCAGAGCACGCTGTGCTGCTGCCACATGCCTCCCTGCAAATATGGCTTCCAAACAACTTTCACGTTACACATGGACAAAGTTTTGCTTAACTCCTCCGTGCCTTCACGATCACTGCTTGAACTTGCAGAAGCTGTCAACGGTCAAGACAATTGCCAAGTGGTGCCTGGAAGTCCTACACACACCTGCCCCGCAGGCGAGAAAGCAAACGCACGGAACTGACTCCAGGTGCAGATTTAACCACACCACAAAGCACAGAAGGAGCTTTTAATGAAGGCCAGGACTGGTGAGGAGTCACCGTGGGTAGGACGAAGCCCTAGTACCGTCGGTCACACCTAGCACCTCCGGTGGGATGCGAACAGCACGTCCGCTGCACGCGCTCGTGTCCAGCCCGCGTTCACCGGCAGCCGCCTGGAGCTGAGCCCAGGGCAGCCGCCCCAAGCAGGGCACCGGGCACTGGCACCCCAGCACGCACAGCGGGGACTGGAAAAGAGGGCAGGACCGCAGAACAAAATCCAGCCCGCAGAGCTAACGTTGTTACGTGCCCCTGCGCACCCAAGCAGTACAGGTGTTCCTGCTGGTCACACTGGAAGAGCTGCATAGCTGCATCCTGTCCCTCCAGCCCAGGCTCAGCGGGATCTAGTCCTGGGTCTTCTGAGACTGAAGAGAATCCTGTGCTGGAAAATTTTTCATATGGCAAATTTTAAGGAAGATTTACAGAGCAAAATTAAGACCAATTTTAAAAGAATCAACAAACTGTTAAATGAAAATGGTCTTTCTGCTTTTATCCTCGTTCTTTTTTCCACCTCCTGAATGGTTTTGCTTCCCTCCTCATCTCTCAGGCCACTATTGTGGTTTTTTTTTGCTGCTGTTTGTTTGTTTTTTAAATGAACACCTTTTTCACCTTAAATCAAAAGTACCCTACTCCTCTTTCAAAAACTATTTTCTAGGAAGTCTCCCCCCAGGAGGAGGGGAAAAGTATCAGAATAGATCAACCAGCAACAGGTATCTGTAGCAAAATGCAACCAAACTTACAGACACAGGCAACCACAGAAAATCTGTTAACACAGCTGTACATTGCAAATTGACTTCAAAGACAGACCAGAGCCCCTCTTTGCTGCATAGATACCTATTCAGTCTGTAACTGAAGCACGCACCTGAATGAAGTTCAGAGTCAACAACTGCAAAAAACAGGATCCGCACGATCAGATATTTACAGGCAAAAGCAGAAACAGACAGAAAGAATCAATCACAAAAACTGGATCCACAAAACCTTTTAAAGATCTTATGGGACTAAGAAAGCAAGCTTCTGGGGTGGAAATACCCTGTTAAAATTCATGTGAGTACGGAGCACATTTTTTACTAGGACAAAAGTGATGTATCAGATCCATGCTGTTCAAGCAGGGACATAGTTCAACATACCTCCACAAAAGGTTCCTCCTGGTCCGGTCTGGCCCAGTAAACTATTCGAATATTCAAAGGCATTTGTTTCCCTTTCATCATCTACCAGTTTATTTTGCAGGATCCACTACACTTCCCTGCTCCAGTGGCAAGAGCTCTTGCCCACAAGTATGAGAGACAGCTACTGCCTGTGGCACACTGTGATAAAATTGCTTATATGCTTCTCTACAATCACACTTTCTGTTTCCCCACAAGGAAGAGTGAAACTTTCACAGTACTCATGCCCAAATTTGGACTTTCAATAGAGACTTCCTGGCAGACCTACTTTAAATTTGTAAAGCCTGAATATATTACAAATAAAAGGGACACACCTTAGAAGCAGTTTCCAGCTAATTCTGCTCCCAACACACATTTATATTAAACAATGAAAGACAAGCTCTCAGTATGGCCAGCTCTCTCCCACTTCTGTTCTTTGGATCACTGGCCCTCCTCCTTCAGTTTGGTTTTATGAAAATAGCATGCAAATGACAACTGAACAGTGAAATCTAGTGCAATATATGACTGCACTCAGTTCTGAGCAAGACAAGGAATGAAGACTCTTTCCTCCTTTTTTTTTCCATTATGCAATTCACAAACCACCAACATTAAGAAACTATGAAACTGTAAAAATAAAAGCTATTTGGGATTAGAGGTGATGTTGCTACATTTCAAATGACAAGCCCCACTCTGCTTCTGAACAGGGCAACATACTTTGAAGACAGAAATGCTCAAAAAAAAAAAAGAGGCAGTAGAATTTTAAATACAAGTTGATGTTTAAGACAAATAATCAGATCACTTTTTAAATCACCATCAGGATATTTCCCACTTTGGGATTTATCCATTTTTTAATCTATCCCATATCCTTAGCACACCAAGTGCTTTAGCATTCAGAAATATAATTTAAAAAAAAAGTGTGTGAGCTTCTTTCCCTTAGAAACTAGGCTTTGTATGCACAAGAGACAGACAGATAACAAATACAGGCATGCCAAGTAGTTAAAACAGATTGCAAAAGCCTCTGTTTGAAAAAGCCGAAGTCCAAAGATAAAACTTAGCCATCCTACAGCCAATATTCAAACAGCACTGCTGCGTGCACCTGAGAAGCAAGGGTCTGGCCCATCACCACATACCAACCCATTTCAACCAGCACACACAAGTCTGTGTCGGTGTTTGTGCGTGCATATACATTTTGGAGATTTTATTTGTAGCATATAAATACAACACAAATTTAGCAACACTGACAACATACACCGGTATGATTTTGCAAAAGGCTAACATCACATAACCAAAATATTCACACAACTTCTGCTGGTTGCACATCAGAGAGCTCCCAGTTGTTTGCCTACTTCTTCTAGGGAGAGAAGAAAGGAGGACTAAAGGAATATGATTACATGTGAGAGATACAAGCCTTAAGGAGACTTCTATATGAGAAACAGCAAGAATTATGAACACCACAAAAATCATCAAAGGAGCAAGTGCTGAGATTAACAGAGGATGCACACTTGATGTGCACATGCTCCATGTAAAGGTAGAAAGCGCTCACCTCCCAGCTCTTAGTAGTGGGCTCGCTGAAGAAGTTGTCTATCATGTCAAGCTCCTCCTTTTCTACCACGACAAAACCTTGCTCTTTGGCATCTTTCCCATATATTTCTGGTGACCACTGAACAAAAAATGTGTATAAGTGATCCACCCTGTAAACAGAAGAGGAGAAGACAACCGCTGTTCAGTGGTCCGTGAACACAGCACTGCCATGTAGTAAAGAGGTTTTACCCTGTGACAAAGGGACAACCACA
The DNA here is from genome assembly GCF_034619465.1 of Leptosomus discolor. Taxonomy (NCBI): domain Eukaryota; kingdom Metazoa; phylum Chordata; class Aves; order Leptosomiformes; family Leptosomidae; genus Leptosomus; species Leptosomus discolor. The sequence continues at coordinate 68,573,351 of NC_141392.1, forward strand.
CAAATAGGATACCTGTGTATTTCCACCCTCACATATCCCACAAGGCAATAGCTCCCTTCACCTGGCAGCCTGAAGCACTTCAGGGTTTCTCTCCTTTCATTCCCCACCATGTATTTTTCTCTTCCTTTGCTATACACACAGCCAAAGCATCATGGTAAAACTAAGCGGCTTGTCCAGTCCCACACAATTCATATTAAGAAGTCAAACTGATCAGTGTTAGGTCATACTCACAGAAGTTAAGCCCATAAAAAACTCACTTATCTAGTTTGACCTCCTGCATACAACAAGCCATAAGAGATCACCAGTAAAGTCTACACCACATTTCTAGCTGCCCTCTAAAAGTTACAGTGACTAACCATGAAACAATTCTTCCTTCTGTTAGCATAATGGAAACAAGCAGTCACTGACAGCTTTGCTAACGATATAGTACCAGCAGCATATGGACTTCCATAAATGTAGTCGGCTCTCAATCGTGTCTTTAAAGAGATGTTCTTTGACAAGATCCCTAACACACAGTGAAACAATTTCTGAAGAAGAAGTTTATGTAGTATATTAAAATTAAAATGAACACATGCAATTTCAAACAGGAATACGATAGTGGATCCACTGCACAAGAAGCTGAATTGCCAGCCCCCCCCCCCCCCCCCCCCCCCCCCCAAATCAAACCCTAATTAAAGAGGGTGGATAGAAAGATAGTGAGTACTTATGACATCGGATCTTTGGAGCTTTCTGCAGAAAGTTTGTCCGCCAGTTCCTTGATCAATACAAACCAAGAAAAACCTTAGGGAAATTTAGACATTTTCCCCCTATATTTCAAGTTACTTGGATTCATGCACAAATAATCTTAAAACACCATTTCAGCACTGTTAGCTTCTGTTCAGTATCACTAGCATAATTCCAGAGATTTTTCCAACAGAGTCTACATTTTTTGTTCTACACTCCTACCAACGAGGGCTAGAGTCTCATGTCAGTTCTAACTGCATAAACTGACAGCCCTGAAATTGTTGCCCGCTCATGGCAGCTACAATAATTCACAGTCCAAGTGAGATGTTTGCAGGGGCTTGACTCGCTCTGGCCTCAAGACACTTGGATCCAATTTCCACTACCCTCAGAAAGAATAATGGACTGACTTTGCTTCATCATGGAAATGCCCTCTTAATCATAAAAAAGGAACAAATTAGCATTGCCATCAGTTTTTTCTCTTCTCCTTTGCACATTCACAAACATTTCTGTGGTGCATGGCTAACAGATGTTCTAGCAGAGTTTAAATACTTGTTATCAAGTAAGAACTGTACCTGTGAAACATTTTTAACATACACAACCAGATACGGGTTTGGTACAATTGTCCTGAATTTGTAAACACCCAACACTAGTACCTGAGGCATCAGCAGCCTCCCTTCATCAACAAGTACGGTAGCTAATGTTGGTATCAAATATTAAAATTTTAGCTGCTGCTCATTCCTGTGCAGCAACACACACACAAAAGAGATCAAGGTAGTACTGTGTGAACAACCACTCTTTGTGATAGTTCTCACCAACAATTACCTGGAAAAGGCTAAAAGGGGGTCACATCCCCATTGCCAAGGGTTCCCCCCTTCTTTGTGAGAAGCCACATGATTGCTTACAAGTTTGCATAGATCTAAAACCAGTGAACTATGGAAGGCACTTCTAAAACCCATATAATCTCATTTTAGTCAAGAACTTTTCTTCTAATTGCACAAGTTTTCCCACATCTATAGGTGCTCCGCTTCTCTTCATTTGCTCACAGAAGCTTCAGAATGAGGAGGATCATCTCTTTGCTAACTAATGCGAGTTTTAATTGGAAGAGACATTTAATTTGGGCATGGCGTATTTTACATGCAGCAGTCCTCATCTGGAAAGCTAACTACTTAATTCCTACAAATCCCTATGAAAGAACTAGTGGTTGCTGCTGTCTGGCTAAGATCAGTTTGAAAGCAAGTTCATGCAGGTGGGTGAAGGAGAGCAGCATACTCTCATCTCAGAACTGCAGAACATATTTAGGTTGTAAGGCACCTCTGGAGATCATTGAGGCCAACTCTGGTTGATCGCAGAGCTGATTTCCAGGTTAGGGGAGGTTGCACAGTCTTGTCCGTTTGCAGTTGTGAAAATCTCCAACAGAGATTCCACAACCTCTCCATGCAACCTGTCTCCCATAGACTGCTCCACCCCAGGTGCACAACTTTGCATTTGCCTTTCCTGAACTTCCTGACGTTTCTGTCAGCCCATTCCTCCTTGCTGAGGTCCCTCTGAACAGCAAGCCTTGCCTTCCAATGTATGAACACGCCCCAGATTTGGCACCATCCCCCAAAATGACAAAGGTGTATTCTGTCCCAGTGTCCAACTTGCCGATGAAGGCATTAAATACTATCGGTCCTCAAGGAATACCACTTGCACCTGGCTGCCACTCAGACTAGCTATCAACCCTCTGAGTCCAACAGTCCAGTCAGTTTTTCACCCACCTGGCAGTCTACCTGTCCAGGTCACATCTCTCCTATTTGGCTATAAGGATACTATGGGAGATTGTGTTGAAAGCCTTACTGAGGTCATGGTAAAACAGTTCCTTGCTCTCTCCTTGTTCACAGAGCTACGCATCTGAAACAGAAAAGTTATCTCATTCCTAGAAAAACAATTTGCCCTTGGTAAATATACACTAGCTGTTCCTGATCACTTCTTGCCCTCCAGGTCCTTGAAAATGGCGTCCGTAAGGATGTGCTTCATAATCTTCCCAGGGACTGAGGTGAAGCTGACTGCCCTGTGCTTCCACAGATCCTCCTCATTTTTTCTGAAGATGGTTGAAGCATTTGTCTTTCTAATTATTAAGGACTTCTCCCAGTGATCATAACCTTTCAAAGGATGACAGAAAGCAGCCTTGCAATAACATCAGCCAACTTCCTCAGTACGCTCAGAATATTTCCTGTATACGCTCAGTTTATTTAAGTAGTCCATAATTAAGTTTTCCTTTACAATGGACAGATGCTAAATAAATCCAGACACCCCAGATTTAAGAAGCAGCAGCATAAAATGAGAAATAGGTGACTGCAGAAGTGAGGTAATTTGGAAAGGGGATGCACAGCACCCCTTCTCTGTTAATAAAATTATAACATTATGCTATGGTGGTATTTCCAAGCTACCAAATTGAAAACACAGTGCTTGAGGAACTCTCTTACAGCCAACTTGACAGCTGTGAGGAAAGCTATCCTAGAACTCAGTAGCTGTTTTGGTGATCGCGTGCTTATAACTGTGTTACGCACTAACAGAGAAACATCAATAAAACATAGTACTTGGAAACAAACAACTTCAGAAACCTGAAGTTAATCACTGCAGAAAGAAATGATTCAAAAGGAAAAGATAACAGGAAATGTAAAAAAAAAAAAACCCACCAAAACCCCACCACCAACAAAAAAACAACCAACAAAAACCTAGAAACTAACCTACAAGACACAAATCAAAAATGACAGATGAAACACTGATTAAAGAGGGAACCACCCCCAGCTGTAGCCAGATTAAAAGGAAAGTAAATATGCTTATAAATATGTTCATAGTAACACACACACACAGAGGACACAAATGTAACAAAAAAAAGTTTATTGTGAATTACATAAATTCATTAGAAAACTAATTTTGGGGATTATAAAACATGACTTAAAGATCATGACAGCAAAGTGATAAAATTAGTGTAAAACAAAAGTTTGGTGGAGTATTACGCCATTGCACTGCTTAGTAAACTGCTGTCCTGGTTTGGCTGGGATGGAATCACACCCCAGCCATGCCAGGCAGCCATCAGCAGTTTCAAGTCAGCCAGGGCAGCTGACCTGAGTTAGCTACAGGGGTAGCCCACACCATAGTGTCATGGTCATTGTAAAGGGGAAAGGGTTGCTGAGGAGATGGAGCTCCTGTGGGCTTCCTCCTGCTCCTCCCAAGGACTATGAGGGCCAGACATTCTAGGCTGAGCATACCTTTGTGTACTTTATTTGTTTTGTTGTTTCATTAAATCTGTCCTTGCTTCAGCCTTCAGATCTCATCTCCTTTTCCCATTTCGCCTTTTCAACTGGGGAGGGGTCACTGGGTGATAGAATAACTGCTATAGTTTAGGCCCCAGTATGGCTAAACATAGACAACTGGGCACAATCAGCTGTGGGCGTGAATGCATCTGAACAGAGGAGCATGCACTGGAGAACAGCGAGCAGAGGCTGTGCTTGCAGGATGGTACTTTACCCTTGGCATGAGGACCCCAGAGACCTGCGATAACTGCTCTGAATTTTGGAGCAAGAGCTGTGCACTGATAACAATACTTGGTGTGATCCTTGCGTGTACTGAGAAAGTAACATTCAGCAAAAGGAATGATATTGTGTTTAGCTTGATGCTTTGGTGACCACTGCTGGAATACTCTGCCCATCTGTGGTGCACCATTCCCAAGTCATGCTCAAGTGCTGCAGCTTAGAGATGCAAAACCAACTGCCATACAGCAAGAGGCAAAAAGAGTTATTTAGCTTATAGAAGCAATACTCCGTGACAGCCTACATCAACAGAACTAAATCCTGGTAACACAGATACAAGCAAAACCAGCGAGCAGAAGCCAGAAAAATTCAAGGAGGTACATAGTGCACTGAAAAAAAAAGCAAAGGCAATTATCAACAAAACACACCAGACAATTTGTCGAGTTACAATTTCTTGAGGGGGAACTGTAAACCATTTTTCTTCTAAAAGATATACTTTAATTTAGGAGGTCCCAAACTGCCATCATCACTACCACTATTTCTGTTGATATGGCAACAATATCGGACTTCTTCAAGAGCAGAGGCAAAACAGTTTTCCATAAATGAATGTCTTCAGGTCAGTCACAGGTGGGAGGGGGGCTACTTCCAAACTGGTGTGTTTGGGTGGTGGGGGAGGGTTTCTGCATCCTGTGATACACGTACAAAGGCTCTAAGTCCAACCACAGCTCCTGGCCTAGAAAGTGGAATTAATTCAGACGAGCCCTATGACTTTGCCATAAACACACCTGACTAGATGATGATCCTTTATGAATCTTACGGGGACTAAGGTATTGTAAGCCCTTATATGCTTAGATAAGCTTACATAAACTTATAGGAGCCCTTACTGTAAGATATTAAGCTATAGCTACAAACAGGTTTTCATAGGTTTCATCTGTATAGTCTGATATCTTATTTATCAGGAGTCTAGGACTACTTCATTTGTAGAAGGCTAATTCAAAAGAAGTCTAAACCTAAGCTTTATGCTACCTATTCCATTTCAGCAACAGAGGCATGGAAGAGCGATCTTTCAGCATCAGGACCACCTTCATCATCACCCCTTTAGGCAAAGCCCTCCATAAGTGCAAGGAAGCATCATGCAGGTATTGACTCCAGCTAGTTGTGCTGCAGATCTCAGCTTCAAGAGTATCAGCTACAGGGTGTTACACACTAGATACTAACAGGAATCACAACCAAGCAACATTGCTCTACAGAAGGAAACCCCACAGAAACAGTAACAAAAAACAAACGAAAACTCACCCAACTCCCCAAACCAGACCAAAAAAAAAAAAAAAAAAAAAAATCGATGGGGCAGGAAGCTAAAACCGAAAAAGATAATCAAGGCTCAACCCCTGTTACTTTTCCTCCTCGAAAATCTGCCTGCTCTCAAAAAAGAAACTTCCAAAAAAGCAGATGCCCTCTCAGCAGCATGATCTCAGTGCAATGTCTTTTACATCAACAACAATGCAAATTATACATTCATAAACCAAACTTGTCTGCCAAGTTTAAATTGTAGATAATCAATGACTTACTTCTTGACTGAGGAATTAGTCGGTGCTAAAATGAATAAATTATTTGTTAGGACACATGTTTATAAACAAAGAAATTCTGCATTACTGTATCTCTCCCCGTGCAAGGCATTTTCCTCTGCAAGACCTTGAGGAAATCTGTGACATAATTACTGACCTACTATGACTCAAAATCCACTAGGGTGGGAAATCTACATACCATTTAAACATAAATTCATGCAGTAAGAGCACACACTGACTTACCCTCTAATACTGTAAGCTATACCCATTGCAAGACTCCTCAGCAAAAGACTCAATCTCCCCATTAGTGTCCAACAGCACGAGTGTCTCTGTGCTCAGCTGAACCCCACAAGAAGCTGCCCTGGACTGAGTAATCTGTATATAAGGCAACCCAAGATGCCCATCTCCCCCACTACGTGCTAAGGCGAGCGCTTCTGCAATCAAGCAGGCAGCACAAACCAGCCCAACAGTCAGTGATTAACCCAGCTACGCTGTGTGGGTCATGGGGCCACGCACGCTGGGACACTCTTGGCACCTGGGAAATCACGTAGAAGAAAGATAACCTACAGCAGCTGCAAAAAGCTTAACAGACTTAAGACTTACTGAAAGCCTTTATAAAGAACATCAAGCTAACAGTCTTCTCTCTGTATTAATAGTGTTTCCAGAGGCTTTCATTAAAAAAAAAAACAAAAACAAAAACCAAACAATTTTAAAAGGTAAAGTACATCTGCCCCCCCCCCCCCCCCCCCCGTGCAGCTCTCCCACAGCCTGCGAAGGCCAAGAAAGCAGCAGCAGTCTGCAGATGAAAGAGCAGCTCTGCCAGGAGCGGTGGGCTATGGGGCCCGGGCTGAAAATGGAGTCATTTTCACAACTGGTGACAGAAGCTGTTTTAACAGCAAACCCTAAGAGACCATGGAAAAATATAATTAAATGCAGAGGAAGATTTAACTTACACAGTGATTATAGACACGCACACCAATTTCTTCACAATCTCAATCCAGGCTGGTTTTGTTTTGGTTTGGTTTTTTTTTAATTATCATGAAACATTAAGATGCTGCACAACCTACTGTGACTGCACTGGACAGAACATGTTTTATTTATGCTGCTTTATTACCAATAAGATAAGAGTGGTATTCCTGATATTTTCATACATCAACAGAAATCGCATTCCAAATGTTTTTAAACTTAGTAAACTATTTTGATACACTGTAGCAGAAATACATTGCAAAGCTATCCCAAATGACCTACTGTCCATGGCAGTCTCAAGATGCAACACTGGGATATACTATGCGACCTGGTGCAAGACTATCACCAGAGGGTAGGAAGCGATGCATTTTGCTTTGGGAAGGCATCCGAGAGTTTGCAGAAAACACTGACTTTTTAGGCGGAGGCATGTCTTGCATTAACACAAAGGATTGGATCTCACATTTAGTTTTTGCGCCAAGTTGTACATGATCTTTGATGCACCTCTGTGGTGTTAAAACAGGCATGCATGAATGGCACCAAAATGACCCAATCTTATACTACATTCACCACTAATTTTGATCAAGATCTGAACAGCAGCCCCGACAGCAAAGATCTGGCCTGTCAGCCAGCACAGCCAAGTGCTGCTGCAACAGCTCACTGCAGAAACGACTTTTCCTCATTCTAAGAGCTGAAGTATAAACCAGTTGTCAACACTTCAGTTTACACATGGGTTAGGTCCCCTCACTGTTCAGAAAATGACACGTAAAGAGGCTGTTTTGCAAGTCTGTGGTAAGAAGCTTAATATATTTACCTGTTCCACAGAGCAACAATCGGAGATGACCCCAGTTCAGCTCAGCAGCTTTATTCAACATTAGATACGCTATCCCCAAAGCAATAACTGACCTTGTGGTATATTATAGCATCACTCCAACTATCTTGAAGTATTTACTCATACTTTCAACCTAGAATTTTCTGAACCTACCCTTTTGCAGTCCCTGAGGAGCCAAGGACTGGGTTGCGCAGACAGCAAGCAAACCAAAAGCTATCTTCAGCTACACTCCTGATGGTCACATTCCAGCTGGATTACACCTCTCCCCCTCCTCCCCCGGGTCAACAACTTCTACACTACTGCTCTGCTCAAAACACTCGTTTCTAAAATACAAGAAATAAACTCTTAAATCAACACACATGCTACAAATTTGAAAATAAAAATAAATGTTCTGAAACATTATTAAAAAAAGAAAAAAATTGCCTGCATCTTAAAGAGACACCTCTGAGATTGATCCCCAGTTCAGACACTTCCTTCCTGGTATCTAATTCACCAGAAGTGTGACCACCCATTTCCCTATTTTGGTTCATCAACAGACTGGAGAGTTGCTCTAGCTGCCTTCTAGCAAAAGAAAGGCCAGGAATTTGATTCCTCACAGACAGTGAAAATTCTTGGGTGATTTGTGTGCAAAAATCACAGGCCTCTACTTTTTTTTTTTTTTTTGGCACTATAGTACTATTTATGCCTACATACACACCTACAGGCACATAAACCATTTAAACAAATTTTATCATGAAGGAAGGGACATTTTTTGGGGGACTGGAAGGCTGAAACACCCACACCCACTCAGTTAGGAGTGTCTCCCTTTTGAAGATCATGCCCTTTTTATGTAAAATACCTGATTTTTAAGCACTGGCACCTTAGTGAATTCCTTGCCTCTCTTGCCACTGCTCCCCTTTTCCCCTTTCCCTCACTTCCTAGATGATAGCCAAAACCCAGATCATCCCCCAGTGTTTTGATCATATGTTAGCTGCACATATATCCCTCCTTCATCTTCCAGGTGGCACCTGATCCCTTCTTCCTTCCCACTGGGAGCCATATTAGACCAGCAACAAACACTGCTTTATCTCTCTGGCACGCAATGAAATGAGGGCACCCCTCACCTCATCCTAGCATCCTTGCTGCATTTCACACCTTGGACCATGCAGTGCTTTCAACTCTAGAAAGCACTACACATTTAAAAAAACATAAAGACAGAAACATGGTTTTGTGCTATGCACTGCAGCTTACCTTTCCCGAGGAACAGCAAACCAGTACTCTGGTTGCTTTATCTTCTTACTGTACTGTTGAGACATGGTGGTGCTCTGAGATGCAAAGGACTTTCTCATGGGCTTGCCTACTTTAATGCACAGAAACATTGGAGGAGTCTTGCTCTTCTCCTCTTTTGAAGGAAGCATATCTGAATGAGAGAAAAAAGAAATGGGCTGCTTACAGGGAAGTACAAATACTGCAGCTGATAAAACATTATCACAAAGATTAATAATCTTGTGCAAAGAAACACTCAGAGGCACTGTATACAGAATTAAACCTGACATGTCATTCAACAGCAAAACTAGTTTAATAAGTTCTTGTTCATCCTAAACTGCGGCCATTTATTCCCATTTCGTCACAGCCTGTATCCCCCTCAGCTGTACAGCTTTGTATAGAATAGCCCTGTAAAGCAAATCAGTAAGGTGATGAGGGTGGATACAAACTGCAACATGAACCAGGCAAGTAAAGGGGACAGTGTTTGACTGGGTCCAGGAAACCCATCCAGTCGAAGGGTAACCCTGCACACATATACGCACGAAGCCTGATCAGTTCCTCAATTCTGACAGTCACGACAGACGTACAAACACCTCTTGTCTGCACAAGACAGGGTCAAGCATAAGAGCAGTTTAAATTCCCTGAGTTGGTAGTGCAACAAAAAATTTGCTTATTATAGCTTCAACCACACTGAAGTTGCCTTACTCAGTTTAGGAGTGCACATACAGCCATATTTTGTTTTTCTTTTTCCTCTCCCAATGAGAACAACCACCACATGCAACTAGTGAGATATAAACCCTTCCAAAAGAAAGGAAAAATCATTTTAGGAATAACTGGGTTTAATAATAAGGATTTCCACTCTAATCACATCCCCCCCCCGATATAAATCAAGGGGATGTCCACTGGTTCATTAAACTACCAAGAGAGGAGCGTCAGTGCTCCAGGATAGACTACTGTTTAGAGGCACTGGGTTGCAGTAGAAATAGTAGCATGTGTACACGTTATCTAAACTGAGATTTCCTTTTGTTATATGCTTTCCAGTAAGAGCCTGAATTTTATTTATGACAACCCAATGACCAATCAGGACAAAACAATCTGTCAGTAAGACTCTACGTATATTCCTATTTATCACTTCTTTAAGGGTTTCCATAGCACAAAAGGCATTAGACAGATACAAATATTATCAAGAATACTTTGGTACCCCCCTTTACAGCAATTCACTACCACTCTGGATATTATCAGAGTGGATATTATCCAATAATATTTGGATATTATCAGAAATACACTGACAGACTTCACTGAAGCAACAAAAGTTACCAATCAGGAGTACCGACAGCAATTCCTAGGCCATGAAGTGTCCCTGTCAGTACTGCAACTGGATGACATTTGTTGTCCTCCTTAAAGCCAGTAAACAGAGGTGAAGATGATATAAACAGTGATCACTAAATATGGAAAGAGCATACAAGCTACTTATCAAACTAGAAGTTCGGGAATTTGAAGGTATTTTTTAATTCTGTATAGCAGATAAGATAAAAATATAATATAAAGAGTAAAAAAAAAATTAAAATGATCAGGTATTACAGAAAAAGGAAATTTAGAGCAGAAGGCTATCAATTCAAACGTTACCGTCATAATGCTGTCCAAGTCTCAGAGGAAACAAGGATAACCAGAGACCTACCTTCAATTGGCACTTGAATTTTCTGCAGCAGCCACAGTCTGATTTCTGATTGATTGTCTAACTGTGTTTCTTGACAGGTCTTGTCTACAGCTGGTACTAATGAAGAGTCCACAGACTCTTTCAGATCCTTTTCCTTTGCTGCTGCTGAGCTGATTTCTAATGAAGGTGCTTTCCTTTCAACACAGCAGGAATCAAGCTCCATACTTCTAACTGTATGGACTTCATTAGCTTGGGACTTTGAACAGCTAAGTGTAAGGTCTATGCCAATTGCTTTATTGTTTTCACCTTTCTGGATTTCAGCCTTGTGTAAGTCTTCAGATGACTGAGACCCATTCCCATCTTTATTGAGGTAAAATTCAATAAGTTTATCTTTCTCTAGCTCGCTCTTAGTGTCCAATGCAGTCTCCACCTTACCTGTCGGGGAACTGACACATTTGTTTACTTCTGGAATAACATCTTGCTTTTCACACAGCTCTAAGTCTAAGTCAGCTTTAGGTTCAACACTGTCCTTTTTTTCCAAGGAATCAATTGTCAAGTGCTCCTGGACTTCTGTAGTAGGTTTGGTTACCTGCTGCTTAGTTCTCCCCAACTCCCTGGGGTCAGCCAGCAAGCCTTCCATTACTGAGATTTTCCTGTCCAACCCTCTATCCATACGAGATGACGTCTTTTCCAGCTCAATGAAGTCATCCTCTCCTTCTCCCAAAAGGGATTTTTCTTTGGTTTTCAAATCTGAAGCATTTTTTTCCCCAGAAGGCTCCTTGGCACGTGGATCCGCAGGAAACTTTTGTTCAGTGGCAGTGATGTTGTTAGGAAACTCCAGCGACTTTGATTTGATTGAGCCTGTACTCTCCGATGACTGAAGAACTTCAAAGTCAGCAGACTTTTCCTCATCTGCAGGCTTTGTCTGTTGGGCACCCAGAGCAATGGATGGATCCCCATTCTGCTGCCTCTTTTCCTTGCTAAGGGATTTGAATTTGCTGAAAGGATTGATATCTTTCTCAGAGGACAGGTCTTCCCATTCTCCTGGCCTGTACAGAGGACAAAGATCCTTTGGTATGTCACTGTCAGGGAAAATGATGGATGTACATAGGATGTTAAAAGCAAAATGGAAACAAACAAACAAAAATGGAAAAGAAAAACTAAATAATATACCAACTTAACTTAAGCTCTGAAACTCAACGAAAAATTACTTTCTCCAAAACAAACATACATCAGTGGAAATAAGTGACTTTAAAGAAAATGGATAAAAATGTGGAAAGGATAATACCAAAATAAAATGGAGTAAACCACTTGGCAGGATGTGCCTTATGGGTGAGGAAAAGGTACACACATAATAACAATGTGCAAGTCATCGGAAGTTCAGTCAACATGATATGTCATGTTGACTGAAGTCATCAGATGATTCAGTCAACAGGGCATGTATCTAGCTGCTGGAATTTCATTCATACCACGTTAATACTATTATTTCCCACACCTGACAATGAGTCAACCTCTACAACCATCCATGCTTCCCTAGTCAGTACAAACACATTTTCAAGAAGAAAGCAAACTGGACATAAGCCGTACCCTGTTTGAACATGTTTACTGCAAAACAGTAACGGGCAACAGAGTGGGGTTTTTTCCTTTTATTTTTCTCCACTACTCAAAAGTACTGTTTGAATGCAGACTTCCCCAAAGATTTATGCTTAAAGCAGAACAATCATAAAACATTCCAAAATGGAAAATTCTTAAAAACCTAACAGCATACAACTTGAGCTCTTCATTGCTGCTAAAATTCTGAGTTGAATGAGAATACGAGATTCTCATCACTTAAAAGTTACTAAGAAGTTACTAAATACTCTAGTAATGAGTCTAACAAATATCTGTGAAGTTTTTATTGAAATGAGAAAATGGAGGGAAATAGATGAATTTCACTGATCAAACAAGTGTTGCCTGTAAGGAAAACCTTGCTTAGAACAAATACATAAGCAGTGCCTAGACTATGCATAAATGAGAGTAGCCTACCCCAGAAAGTCTATTACGTATTATAAATGGTAACTATCAATGCATTTCTGGTTCCGAAGTGGAAGTATTCCACAGACTGGTATTTCTGTCAGTCCTGGAGATGGCAGTTAAGGTGCAGTCATCTTCAAAAAGCTTTAAGTACTCCTCTCAGGACAGTGCTGGTAACACAACAAACGGTCCAAATCTAACGCTCTTCATTTTCACTGAAATAATCCTAGAGACAGGTCAGTGCAAGAGCCCAACTATGGCATGCCACAAATGCTTTTAATTACTGGTTTTTACTGGTCTCCTTTGCACTTTTGTTCTCATATTCATGACCCATCTGTCTTTACTGCCACTGAAGTGTTCTTAAAAGAAAGTGGAAGAACACCACAAGTGAATCATTCCTTTGCTGGTGCTTTCCTCCCAATCGGTTTTATTCTGCTGCATTAAAACACTTCCCCTCCATTTCCCCCCCCCTCCCCCGCACTTTTCCATGACCCTTACTGAAAATCTGTAAACATAAGTTCAGGGAAGAACACTCCTTACGATGGCAATGCATCTTTAATCTTCATGTGAGAGATGTCATTGTAGAGAGCTATTGAGACAACCTCCTCCATGGGGCAGATGAGCCCATATTCTTCACAGCCATTCTCAATTACCAGAGGATCAGACTTATGTGGGTCGAACATGATATTGTTTGGAGTTACTATCATGACTCCTCCAACTACACCCTAAAATAGGAGAAGGAAGAGTTAGCACATCACGTGTAATTCATTTATCATTTTATATTGGATTTTAGGCTACTATCCTAAAAGGAAAAATCTCTCTCCTGCCTCTTTATACCCCGTCATGCAAGAAAAAAATTGCTTTAACACCCAAGTTCCTGGCTGATAAGGAACTATTCAACTTAACAGTGCTGGCTGCTACAAGCTTAAACTGCAGATTATGAATCAATCTCAGACAAAATAGATGATCCCATTTAAAAAAAAAAAAATTAAAAAAGGCACCATTTTATTCTAGATGCAGCCAGCTTTATTTGAAACATGAATTTATATGCAACCAGCACACCAGAAGGCAGTCTTATTCATGGAAACATTAAGGTTACTACGCTACGCTACTTTATAGGTCCCCTTGACCTACTCTCCCACAGGTACAGGCAAAAAGCTTTTATATGTATCTAGTGACCTGATATGAAACAGCTTCTCCCCAATCTTGAAGTAGCTTCTACCACTGATCCAAGCACATTTTGCACAGCTGTAGAAGACACATTTCTTCAAAACATGCTCTTTCGAGCCATGGACTTGATAGGAGGCTGCATCAGCTGTTATTCAGAATCCAACCTATGGCAACTAACCATTTTCCAAGGTTTAAAAAGGACATTTCCAATGTCTTGCTCCTGCACCCTCTCTTCTAGACGAGCTACAAAATTCACCAGACCAACTCAGAAGCTGTGTATAAATCCTAACATCTGACAAATAGGAGCCACATGAACCACACTGTACATACTACTAATAATCCAAGGTCATCTACAAGGCAAACCAGGGAGGGCTAACAAATAGGCAGGTAAAGGACCACAAGCTTGGTTCATTTTTTTTGAAATCAGGGAGATGTCAAGCTGATGGCTTGGCACTTGCAAGTGAGCACACATGTGCCTGCTCCTATGTAAAGTCAAGCCTGTATGCATTTCCCACTTGCTTCTTCCATATGACTCGCATACATATGCCTGGTTTGTGTTTGGATGAAAGAATCAAAATCAAGTGCATAGGCTTCTCCCACAGGCATGTAAGTCTAGTTAGCCAGAAGAGCAATGCATCAGCAGGCTGTACTTCCTACCCAGCCACTGCAGGAAGCAAGGCAACAAGGGATTTTAGCTACCCTGGCAAAGAAGCCATATCACTTTTGATTGTTGTGACTGCAAATTACTTTCTCAGTCCTGCAGCCATAAAATTGGCAATCTGTATCCTCCGCACCTAGCAAGCACCACATAACAAAGTGACAGTATTGCCCTGATTCACATGCGTGACAAAAAGTACTCCTCTATTACTTTCTACAAAATAGCACACTGAAAAAGTGCAGAGTGGCTAAATACATTGTACATCCACTCTGCAAAAAGAAGCCAAAAACTGCAGGTGTCAACACATCCATCTTACAAAAATCAGGATTAAGGGAAAAATATATTGTCGTGGTTTAACCCCAGCTGGCAACTAAGCAGCACACAGCCGCTTCCTCGATCCTCCCCCCTCCCAGTGGGACGGGGAGAAGAATCAAAAAAAAAAAAAAGTAAAACTAGTGGGTTGAGAGAAGAACAGTTTAATAACTAATATAAAACATAACAATAACGAAAACAAATATAGCAAAAAGAGGGAGAGAAACAAAACCCAGGAAACACGAGTGATGCACAGTGCCGTGGCTCACCACCCGCTGAGCGGTGCCCGAGCAGCTATCTTCCCTCTTCCCCTGCCAACTCCCCCAGTGTGCATTCTATGGTATGGAATATCCCTTTGGCTAGTTCAGGTCAGCCGTCCTGGCTGTGCTCCCCCCCAGCTTCTGGTGCACCTCCTCGGCTGGCAGAGCGTGGGAAACTCAAAAGTCCTTGACTTAGGATAAGCGCTACTCAGCAACAACTAAAACATCAGTGTGTGATCAACGTTGTCCTCACACTAAATCCAGAACTCAGCACTGTACCAGCTACTGGGAAGAAAATTAACTCTATCTCAGATGAAACCGGGACATGTGTTTAAACTACAATGGTTAGCATCTCCAGTGCTATAAATTCCAGACAAAGAACTTGAAAACCCAAACATGCAGACATCTAACTGAAACCAGAGTCAACAAAAGTAGATATATCAGACAGTTCAAGAAGACAGTGTCTTGCAATCTTGAGAAGAAAAAAAGGGCTAAAATATTGCCCAAGCTTTGTGCCTTCGCTTCTAAAACAGCTGCTGTAAAATTCAGGATTGCAGTCCCAGTGTGAACACGTCTGTTACAAGAACATTGGCAATAAAAAGAAAGAGAAGGTGTATCATGCAATAGTTATCTTTTTATTAGGGTTTGCATTTAATTCATCAGCAAGTGCAGAAGCAACATGGACATATTTGGAAACACTGCTCTGGAAAAAGTTAAAATTTAGTTTGAAGTCACAAATGAAATAAACAGGCATGTGCTCATTTTATAAAGCTGTTGCACAATTTGATGGAACTAGACAACTAATCCTGACACGTCGTAACTCTAAAGTGCAAAAAATTTTCTCTGTGTATCTGGCAGTACACTCTTCAACAGATAATTCTGGTAAGACATGGTAAGGGAATGAAGATGGGTAGAAGAGCTGTTCTTCCATAAAGCAACTATCACAACAGATTAAACTGAAAAAACGAAAATGATACAACACATTACCACGGTACCAATAAACACAGCAGTGATAGATAAGGCCACCATAACATTTACATTCTTTACAAACACAGAACATGTTTGACTCCCCCAGTATTCATCTCTCACTTATCCAAACAGATTTTGCTTTTAAAGAATCTTAAAACAATGCTCAAAAGCCAGAGTCCACCTACCTTACCATCTGTGAAGTAACGACAATTCATTTTTAAAAATTTGACAACCACAGGCTCATCCTCTTCTGAGGTGGAGGACAGGACTCTCTCAACTGGTTTGAAGGCCTTTCTTGCCAAATCAGCATCCTTAAAAACCAAAAAGTTCAGTGCAGAGAAACAGGACCGGAACCATATACTTTTAGATTTTGGGCAACTAAAAGGCCAGGTTTCCTTTTGCTTAAGGAAGAAAAGTTGTGGTCATGTACGTATGTATGTACGTGTATGTGTGTACGTACACTTCCCGCAGTATCCTGTATGGAAGAAACACCTCGTAACATTACAAAAAACCTCCATACAAATAAAAGGCAAGAAAATAAAACATGCCAAGGCAAATCAGCTCACTGAATTTCAACGAGGTACTCTCATCAAGAGAGGGCCAGTCCTGCCACCTCATCTACACTGAAGACCTCTGCACACAGTGCACTGGTGTGATTCCCCATGCAGGCATCACAGAGGCGTAAGCCTAAGGTTAAACACAGCTATTCACTCCAGGCTTCTCTCCACTTCCCTTTTCATTAATTACCGATTTGACATGTCTACTTGCTTTCACAACAGCAGGTGGACAGCTAAACTCTCTAAAACTACTATCTAAAGCCATTGTGGCTAATCACCCTTCTAAGGAAAATGGAAGATCAGCTGTGCCAAGGCCATTCACAAAGATTAAATCCAGCAGTCTTGTCTATATAAGAGAAGTTTACATATGGGTACCACCCTAATAGGCTTTACTAGAAAGAAACAGAATGCTCAGACTAAACTAACAGCCTCCATGCTAAAGGATCTCAAGGCAGGATCAAGGCTCTAGACTGCAGAGCAGCATCGAAATAGCCAAGGTGAAGCACTAAATGACTCTTCATATTTAACTTTCTATTCTTTAAAAACTATGCCATTTTCAATTGCTGTGACAGACTCTGAGACCAACTGGACTTGTACTGGGTTTCTATGCTAAGACAGAATTCCCTTGATTTGGAATATTTTAAAGAGACAGTATATTTTTGGTACAGCAAATTAAAATTAATGTTACTCAATACACTACACACAAGGTCTGAATTGTAACCTCAAAAATCTGCTATTTACACAGCCTTGAATCTCAGCTTCAGAATCAGAAATTGTTTTGTGAGTTTAAGACCAGTGAACCAATGTTCGACTTACAGGGAGTTTATCATATTCGGCATCTGATGATGAAGGAGAAACAGGAGCACCAGGACTGAAAGAAGACAGCCTCACAGCGCTTGTTTCTGGCACAAAGAGAATCTAAATACAAACACATATGTCAAAACAGTAAGATACAAGCTTTAAAAAGTTTTTGACTACAAATACTATGTTCTACTTGAAAGACAACCCAATATTGATCACTCCTGATTGCAATGCACTCCTTAACAACTACTTATTCTAGAGTCCTTCATAGGTGGTGATGGTGGGGCACATGCAGGTCTTAATTAATTACAAGATCTATCTCTACATTTTGTTTTGCAGCACAGGCAAGAAAATAAAACATTTTCCACAGAATGAGAACCTCCTTTTTTTTCCCCAAATTTAAAATCCTAGGTTGTCTTGCAACTATTGCAACTACAGAACAAGTAACTGTAAAATGACTATTAATAGTCATTAACCTGTAACAGCAAACTCTGGTCCGAAGAGAAGGCCATTGCTGCAGATAGGGTATTTTCAGTGCTAGGAGTTGATAACACTTTGTTATAGGTTGTGTTTCCAAACACATACTTGCATCTCCAAATTTTAGAAAATATCCTTCCTATGAACCAGCTCTTTAGCATCATGTACTACATTCAAAAGAAAAAACAAAACCTCTTACACTAATACAAGTATATAAAAAAATAGAATATTTTGTTTGAATTTTCACATTCCCTCACAGTGAACATCTCAGATTTTTAGTATAGCAGTACTAAAATTGCAGCACAGCTTTGGACCTCCACCCCAAATAAAAACACAGAGTCTTTTGTTACAAGTGTCAGAGCAAAGAAAGATACTTCTAAACTTAAGAAATGGTCACAGCTTAGTTTTAAGCTAAAAACATTCAGAAAAATTAAACCATTTTCCTTATCCCAGCTTTTGTGTGCTGACTATGTGGCAAGTCATGCCATCTCTTTGTGCCTCAGTTTCCTCACCTATAAATCAAGTCACTTTAATCTCTTCATGTCTGTGAAGTAGAAGTAGAGATCTGCTCTTCAGGAACCAGGTATTAGCCTTCACATTCACATATCCATTACCTGACTCTCCCCAAAACAGTCTATCTCAATTTCTCATCTCACAGGAGACTGACTCATCCTCAACATAATGGCAAAGAGCCATTTCAATTACTGTATCTAACTCTCTAATTCTTTAATGTATTATATATAGCACTTACTTAGACTTCCCAAGAATTCAACTCTCTTGCAACAGCTACATTACCCTCTTGAGCTTCAGAGTCATCTTTAAGTTTAGTGACAGCAAATAAATAACAAAAGTCAGATATGGCAACCACAAAGCCCCCCCCCCCGCCCCCAACTCCAGGTAACGATCTAGTGAGTTCTTCTTTGAGGGATTTAAATTACTGTCCATTATCCCTGTATCCAAGTACCTAAAAGATATGCGAAAGTAGTAAAAAGCTTTAAAATACAAAGCAAATAATCTGGTTTCAGGTATTAAAAAAACACAGAAGATCTACCTGGCCTGGCACAATCGTCTGCGTGAAAAGCTTATTGAGCTCCACAAGCTTGTTCGGGGTGATGTTAAACTTTAATGCTATGCTGTTTATGGTGTCCTGATTTCCAGCCTGAAGAAAAGAGTTGAAGCTTAAGATACCACAGTGAATACATTCAGTACACCCACTGAACTAAAACCATCTAATGACTGCAGGGAACAGGTCTAATGATCTTAACACACCCTCTGTTTAACAGCTGATGTGATAAGCCAGTATCACTAAAAAAGAAAAAAACAGTCTCTCATACTGTACAGTAGATAAAATGGGAGAGGTGTTACAGATGTGCCTCTCCTTTTCCATAAAACTTGAAAGTAGCACCACCTTATTTAGAACTGGTCTGGCAAGTGGGGAAAGGACACACGCTGGCAAGTTCATTACACCTTCAGCTGTCACAGCGTATCAAGCATTTGTGCTGCTCCCAGCTGGGACACTCGCCTTCCACAGTTGCTCAGCATGATGAAGAGTGGGGTGCAGCCCCCGTTCACAACCTGGCTGGCTCACACAGAGACTTTCTGGGCAGAGCTAGTCCTCTGAGCTGCCGTGGCAGCACACTGCCGCCCTGCTCTGGCTTAGAGAAAGAGGTCTTGCATCACCTCAGGACCAAGCACAGGCCACACACTCGATGACCTAAGCAACACTGTGGAATGGAAGCATTTTACAGAATAACAGAACCAATTGCCCTACTAAAAAGCCATGGTGCAGAAGTAAAAATAAGGCTGGCAGCTCCGAGAAGAGGCAGAGGACCTGGGTTGAACAGTGGTTCAGGATACAAGTCTAGCTCTTCCCACACAATATTTGGAGCAATCCCTGTTCAGACAAGTACAAACTGCAGCCAGTATTCACTTGGTGCTTTCAGTTTTGTGCCACTGGCTCCCTCTCAACCTCAACAACTCCACTCTCAAAAAGCAGATGTGAACAAACCACACACCAATACTTACAGTATATTCTATGGTACCATGGGGTTTCTGAGAAACCATTTTTTTCTCTTTCTTTTCATTGGTTTTGTTTTGATTGTCATCTAAAGAGAAAAAAAAAAGATTCAAGTAACTGACTTTCAAGATGTTTGCCTATCAACATGTTTTGACTGTGATCTACAGGATGTGCAAATTGCAGCTGTGAAGTGGAACAAGAGGACACATCAAAAATATCTATTAGGACTAAAAATTGCATTGTAAGGCACGCAGAACTTCATCAAGTACAGCAGGTTTAGTAACCATTCAGGAACTCCGCAAGAGTGATACCATATCAATACAGAAGTGCTCCCATGTTTTTGTCCGTGATTCCTACACAATTCAGCTGTTGGATACAAGAGTACTTTGTGTGACGAGCTGCTATCAAGGCTGAGGTAGAAACCAGCAAATGAATGTATGCACTGATACTACATTGGTAGGACAAACAAGGGTTAATCACCACTTCACCACCAGTACATCATATTTAAATACTATTTTAAGCTCTAAAGGTGAAAGTATGCCAGGAGCGCCACAAAACACACGTGCATACAGTACACAGTCAAGCACCAGAAAGCATAAAGCTTGTTCGGAAGACATTTTCCATCTGCTGCAGTACGTAAAACTCACTGCACCTGCAGAAACCCTTGCAGGACCCGAAAGGCGCACACAAGCTCTCAGCAGCGCGAGCGGGGTAGCTGTTTCCAATTCTTACCACAGCAGAGGGGCTGAGCGAAGCCGAGGATCAGGGAGGAAGGCAGCTGCCCAGCCAGCCCCAGCCCCACGGGGCTCACCCTCCACACCCAGTGCCCAGACCCACGTACCTGGGGGGGGCAAGGGCAGCGGGCAGCCCCAGCTCCAGGAGCGGGGCCGGGGCGTGGAGAGGCCACGCATGGCTGACCCACTGGTCCAGCCTGCTCGCCTCCGGCCCCTCGGAAAGGTCCTGCTGCCGGCGGCAGGGTGCGGCAGCCCGGCCCACACGGGGAGAGGTGAGAAGGCAGGGCTGGGCCCCACAAAACCAGCAGCCGGGGCCAGGAGCAGGGAGACGCTGCCCTCCCGGGGAGACAGTTCCAGCAGTCCAAGCTGGCTGTTCTGGAAGGAGATCAGGGAGGAAAGACGGGGAATGGCAGCGCAGGGCTTCTGGCTCGCTTTCAGGCTTTGCTGCAACCTTTGCTATTTTCAGAGAGCAAGAGGCAGATAGTAAAAAGAAGGGCGAGGACTCACCTGCCCCACTGTAATGTACACAAGAAGAAAGGAGGGGCCCAGACGCACGCTGCACCTGACCCTTCCGCCAGCCCATTTCCACAGCAAGATTAATGCTGGGAGCTGCCTCTGCGTCTTCCAGAGGCTACGCAGTCAGAGACTGTCTCCTTCGGTCAACAGAGAGCCACGAGATCCCTGAACATACATCCAGGCACTACTGAAGGCACACCCCACCCACCACCTGCCAGGGACACAGTCATGAGAAGCACCACGGTTAGCGATACAACAGATAGCAAAGACATTTTTCCCACAATGTAATAGAGGTGGAAAGTACGCAGGGACTAAGCACACACAATTTAAGTACGTGTGGACAATACGCATGGCATGAAGCACAGAAGCAAGAAGAGGAAGATCAGGACGATGCTGGTTTTCCCTGATAGCATTTTGGAACAGAGCACCACTCATTGATCTCAGACAGTTTATCTCCGCGACTGGAGACCCACAGTAAAACTTTTAAAATTAGCATTCTTGCTGCCTTTTTCTGACCATCTGTATTTCCACCATTGTCACACCATCTTCCTCTGATCAAAGTCAAAGCAGTCTATGGTGAAGGATGGAAAAATGGGTAATGACAACATTAGCAGGGCACAGTATTAAACCATCAGAAACAATGCCAATACGACAGACAAAGAAGTGGCAAATAGTGGATGTTTCCTTAATCCACTATTTATGTACAACTGCCAATATGGGCACAATCCTGCCTGAAGAAACTCCCCCAACTAACAATGAGTGAGTCCCCACTGTTTTGTGCTACTCAGGAGATACCACTTCAGTTACTCCAGGATAACTAGAACTATGTGTCACACCCATGCAGGCAAACTACCTAAGCTGCCTGCGACCCATCACTAGAGAGAAACAAGAAGGGTTTATAGGTAGACTTAATCTTCTAGTGTTACGGAATACTAGTCGTTTAGCTCAAATAAGTAAGCTTCAACTAGAATAAATTGTTCTGTGCTGTTTGGTATACTGTTTGTTTAGCATAACTTACTCGGCACGAGTAGCTAGATTTACTGAAGTCTTAGGACACAAGCAGTGAACTTAATTTGAACTTATACTTAGTTACATGAAGAGAGACCCCCAGACTGGTGCATCCTGCAAAAAAAAAAAATAAATAGCCACATCTGTCAGCAGAAGCTGCATCCTTGAGATAAGAAAAGGAACGGCTGGAGTCACAGAAAGCACCCAATGAGGAACAAGAAGATCCCAGACCCAAATATTACTATTAGACCAAATCGTTGCATAAGGGGAAGGGAACTTGGATTGTAAGGGTACACTTGCCCAGAGATTTCTTTGTTCGGGGTTCCTCTCCAGAGGCACCCAACTCGAGCTATTTCCACTATACCATCTGAATAAATTATTTTTATAAGATTCAATGCCTGAGATTCTGCTATGGGAAACCTGGGGTAAAGAAACCTCTTTAACACTAGGAAATCATTTGGTCTAGCTGGAAAAAGTAGACAAGTTTTTCAGATATATTAACTCTTACTTAGCTCTGAAAGAACACACAAAGTAGGAAACCATTAAGAACAATTATTTCATACTAACTTAGACATGCATCAGTAAGACCTTGGGGTGGGGTGAATAAAAATAAATAGCCCTGAGAGACGTAAAGAGAGAGAGGGAGAGATTTTGTACCTACTGAAAGCGAAAAAGTTTAAGGCTGTGTGTGGATGGGAGGAATAACAATATGCGATAAAACCATTGTCTCTGTAGAGCTTATGATGTTTGGTACTAGCTGAACATTTTCGTTTCAAAGCTTTGTGTTTGGAAGGTGGGATAGTGACTGAGAGCTGACCATGACAGCAACCACTATGCCACTGTGGCACAAGACGGCCACAAAATACTCTAAGCAATACAGAGATCTTCCTCCTTTACAGCTTCCTACCTGGGAGGGGATGTTCCTCTCTCTCACACCTCTCTCTCCCGCCCTGTGAAATACACTGTATTTTTCAGGTCCTCCTAATTGCATTGTCTGCAAAGTTTGGAGATTAAAAAATACTATGCAGTGAAAAGTTATAACCTGAAATGCTGTGCTGCAAGTAGACACATAAGACGCTCTAGTTCTTGGCTGACAGGACTGTGGGTCTGTTTGTTTAGTAGGCTCACCCACACAACCGTGGTGCAATGCAGAAGAGTCAGCTGGATATTCACACACAGTTGAAAATCCCAAACTGTACAGACAAGTAAAAGAGAGAAGGATCAAAAGGCAAGCCAAGTTTATACTAAACATAATGCAGTCCTTTTGCCAATAAAGGTTAATAAATCCTAAATAACTCTAATAATTAGATGGCTTTTCTTTCACTTCTATGTGCAAGAATATATGTTGTATAGCCTGCACACAGGCTAAAAGAAGCAGTCATAGTCTGTCAACCTGCTTGTCTTCTGAAACCAAAATCTGACACTTCTCATTCCTCGTCTGTATACTTCTCCACACACACCACACACCCACCCCACCCCTTTTTTTTTTTTTTTTTTTAAAAATCCCACCAGCAATGGGTTCTGGACATCATCCTTACAGTGAGCATAACTACTTGGCAGGTTTTGGGGATTCCAAACCACATCATACCACTTTGAAGAGCAGAAAGTCTGAACTAGCCTATGTTTTTAATTATGCATATAAAGATTTAAAATAATAAATTAAAAAATTCAGACCCTCAGAGGAAAAAGTTCCAATGAATCCGTTAAATCCGAGAGGCACTGCTAACCCCACTTACTGTACACATAGCAAGGCTAAGGTCACAAATTATGCTCTACATGAATGGTTACAGCAGAGGGGGTAGGAAGGCTGGCAAAGCAAGCAAAACACCACAACATACTATTTCTCCAGTTCCCTTATCCTCTCTTATTTCTCCTTCAGGCAGTCAAACATTTTCTGATGTGATCTGAAGGCAGTTAGCTTGAGTAGTAGTCCCAAACACTCCCAGAGCACACACAGGAGTGATGGAGTCCTCAGCAACCACATTTCTTTCAAACAGAACTAGATGGAAAAGCTGCATCTCTCCACAGGCTTTAAAATAAACACCACTGGCCTTAGTGGTGAAATGACTCACGGTTCTGCCTCCCAAGTTTTCCTGCACTGCATGTACACTGAAGACGGGATTGTACAACCATGAGGGCTGACTAGGTGTTAATGCAAATTTGATCACGCTGAATTTTTAGGAAAAGAGCAGAGTGGGTGGACTGAACCTCTCTGAGATTACAGGGAACATGTAAAAGAAGAATTATGTAAAAATAGTAAAATTAATAAGCAATGAGAAGAATGCCAAGTCAGAACAGGCAAGAAAATACAGGCCTATTGAAAAGGGATAGGTCTGGAATGGAAATTTTTCTGCCCTTATTGATATATTTATACCTAACTCGGTTTCCTAGCAGACTGTTCATATCACATTTTGCAATGCTATGGGAAACCTTACAAAAGAGTCACCTAGGAATAATTTGGAAAGCAACTACTGAAGGAGTGTGACAAAGAGGTCAATCAGTTTATCATCCAAAAGACCTTGACACATGATAGGAGAACTACATCTCTGCAACTATGTAAATAGCTGTATAAGTAGACAGAATAGGTCAAGAAGCACCAACAGAATCCTGGGCTGCTCACGCTGACGTACGACACAGCACTGCAAACCATCACCACCAACGTTACAGACTAACCTGCTGTCGGCCAAAACGAGCGCAAGGTTTCGCAGCGCTGGCAGTGACAGCTGACCCTGCCTGACAGCTCCCGAGCCACCAGCTAGGCTGATGTCTGCTAACGCTAGCAGGAACGCTGAAGTAAACAAGGGGCCAACGGACTGACCACTTCCCACACCCGGTAAACAAAGTCAGTAGCCTGAGAGAATAGAGGCAATGGCATACTTGCACCAGCAGTCCATTTTATTCATTAATCTCTGCCTTACCAAACACTTAGGCGCCATGTAAGCAGGAGGCATCTTTCCCCTGACTAACCCCCTTGGCTTCTAGAAGTCATGGATTTCCCAGGGTAGAGGAGCAGCATCCACTAAACTGCCCAGTCCCTTCAAGACCTCCACACCAGCCCTATGCCAAGGAACCCCACAGTACCGTGATGTGCTACATATAGTAGTGCTTTCTTGTACTTTATGCATGATTAATTCCATTGAGCATCCTAATTAATGTTAAGGGCGAACAAATAAATAGTCCTTATTCACCTTCTGCATTCTGTTCATGATGTCACAGATTTCCAAGATCTTCTCTTAGTTATTTCACTATTTCAGGTTGACTAATACTAGTACACTTTAGATACTTTCCCTTTTCTCTGATCACACAGGCTGTCGCCCTCATTAGTTTTTCTTCTACTATATCCCTTTTGAGATGGAGGAAGGAAACCAAACGCAGATTTTAAGATGCAAAAAACCCATTTATTTCTGCAATGACATAATGAGAGTTTCCTTAAAACTGTAAGACACTAGTCATATTTTTCCACATCACTGAGTACGTCACTGCTGGCTTAGGACATTCCTGTCCTACATCTCTATGACAGATTTGTTCGAAGAAATAAAACTGTATTACTACAGTCTAGACAAGCACCAGGACCAAGGAGTGAAAACCTGAAGGTAGCTTACAGGAATCTGAAATGCAATAAATTCAGAGGAGAAGTTATTACTTGGGGTAACCTAATCAGAGTACTGATAAGAAATTAAGCAAACAAGGCTTCCTGAGGTAGTTCCCTTATCAGAGAATGATGTCTGATACCAACTATGTTGACAGAGATGGCATACATAAGTATCACATAGGTCATTCTCAAGAGACAGAGACCTCAAGAATATGAAAGTCTTGCTTGGACTGGTAAAGGAAGAAGGGAGGAAGACAAATCAGTTTATCTAAGCAATTTTTTTCCATTTCTACTTTCTAGACTGACATTTTAATAACTTTCAGCAATGCTGTTACACGCAGAGTTGTGTATAGGATGATTTAACTGTGTCTCCACTAGCACTTTTCTGGCTCTTCTCATGGCTCTCAAAGTGAACTCAACAGTGCTAACATTAAAATTATTGCTTTTAAATAAAAAGTCTTTCAGCTCTTGTCAAGCGTGGATGAACCCCACCACCACAGGGGGCAGATCCCTGTTTTGGGACATCCTCCACGCACTCCAACATTCCAGCACTTCCCAGAGGCTGCAGCAGCCTTCTAGAAAGAGACATTATCCCAGCCCCACTCCCTCCTTTAGCCAGCTGCAGCAGCTGGGGTGCACATCCATAAAAAGGTTTGTTTGGACATCGGGTCAGGCCTATCTCCCCAAGAAAAAGGTAGCAAGTTAGACAGAAATGTTCCCTGCTCAGGTTTGGGTAGTAGTGCTACCATGTTAAAAGAGAAGAAGAAAAAAAAAACAACCCACCAAGCCAACCCCCACAACATCCCACCATCTCAGATGTCCATTTTTCTGTTCTGCTTCTAACTTTTCCCACAGCCTCCTGCCAAGCCCTCGCCTTTAATTCCACTACTTCTCCTCTACTGGATCATATTATCATTTGGCTTTCTCCTTCTCTGCTGCTGAAGTCACTTGAAACAAAAAAGGCAGCTGTCACCCATCACGACCATACTTGTGCTCCTTCATCAGTGAAACTTCTCTTGCCATAGGAAAATAGTAATTCCCTGACCAATACAAATCTGGGCACAGGATTCCGAAATATCTATGCTTTGAGCAACTTTTCTCTGTTCTCAATAAAAATTGATTGTGATTCTCCACTAGTTATTTTCCAAGCAAGTCTTTCAAAGGAATAGAGAGATCACCAGAAAATACAGGGCCCCAACAAAAATGACAAGCAGTTCAAAGAACTGATATAAAAAAGTTAGTAATTCCTTCTACTATAAATGGAAAAGGTATTTTAAGACACATTTAAATAAGTCTTTGGCTATTGATTTCATGCAATATTCATATACTGCAGCTTCCACATGAAAAACTGCAAATACTTTCAAGGAACTTAAGTTCCCTCTATTTACCCCTTCCTCCCCAAAATGTGACTTTGCAGAGGCACAAAGCGATGCTACACATTACATGTTTAACAGTTTATTATCCCCTGAATATGCTGCACTAAAACATGAAGCGACCCCACAGGTGAAGTGGCACCACAGTCAGAGCAACAGGTGACCCATTGCCATCCTTGCCCTGCAGCCGCGCGCAGGGCTGGAGGACAGCACCCGCACTTTGGCAATGGGGTATTTTGGAGCAATGGGGTATTTCTGGGCAGTGGGACACACAGAGGTACCTACACACCCGGAAAGCCCTTCAGCTGAGCAAGGGTGAAGGGCCTCCCTGCAGCAGAATTCCTCCCACCAGGAGCCTCACAAGGAGGCATTGTCCAGGGCAGCATCTCTGCCACTTTTTTGCTGGCACTGGAACAAGGTGGATATCAAGCAGGAGACACAAGCCCCGCAGGGAGGGATGAGTGCTCACCAAGAGTGACAAGCTCCAGGCTGCTAAGCAGCTCTTGTGTTTAAGATGGCAAGACATGCACCACTGCATTCAAAGTTTCCTTTGCGAGGATGTGCTTGAAAAGTGAGAGGAGGAAAGATCTAGTTTAAAAGGTCACTGAGGTTTAGGAAAAGGGGGGGGGAAACCGAAAACCAACAAAACCCCAGAAAACCCCCACCACTCAATTTCAGAGGGAGGTAGTTCAGGCACTCCAACTGTCATGAGGAAAACATGACACATTATTGTAAAGAAACAGCAAGATGCACCCAACAGCCCATTGCTTTAGCTCTAAATCTGAGCTGTAAAACAGTACGGCAGCAGTTGATATGTACTGAAACTAGAGTATTGCTGAAGCAGCACGCTGCTGGGCACCCAGAAAGAAGCATGGAAGAGAGGTGACTAGAAGACTCTTTGTATCAAACACCATGGTCAGAAGGGAAGTTTAAAGGACAGGATGCACAGTCCTGTGAGCAGGGAGGACATGCAGAGGATGTCCAGGAAAAGCAGAGGCGGAGGGTTCCTGGCATCCACTCTAGGTGCTGTCTGAAGACACAGGAAAGATTCAGATCAACTGATAATCTTATATCAGACAGAAAACAGGTGTACTTCTGTAGGCAGAGACCAGTACTTAAAAAATAGGTCATGGTGGTGTTTGCCAAAGCACTGTAAGCCTGTAGAGAAAGACATTCTAGATGCACACGGCTTGTTGACTTCACAACCAATCCTGTGCTAACAGGGGATGCTGATGGGCAGGACAGCCTCTGCCTCCAGCTCCTACGAAACTTATCCTGGGAAAACGTAGATGAGTGACTCCCAGGGAGCTCTCTCCCACCTTTCTCCAGGGGCAAAGCAGCCTATCTGCAACATGAATACTTGGGAGTTATGGGGAATAAGGAAGGAGAGGACATGAAGACGGAGGGTGGGGGGTCCTTGTAACCAAAAATAGGCAATACAAGGCTATTGTGAAAGGTAGCAGTTTTCCGATAGAGCAGTGAACATAGGTGGAAAAAACAGAGAAGTCTTTGGGACCATGAACATGCTTTTCAGGTATGACAAGGATCAGGTTTTGCTCCTAAATACACATTAGGAACAAGTTAAGATGTGTATCAGCTGGACAGGAGAATAGCTCCCAGCTGTAACGATCGTATCTGTCTTTCTTTACCCTTAAGTAAACTGGGGAAAATGTCTCACATGGTGCAAATGTTTTGTGTCCTAAGCCCCTCTGAGACAGACTGGGTACATGAGCAAACATCACCTTCAGCTGTCTGTGGATTAAAACAAAGATCACATTCCCTTTTGGGTTTCAGGCAGAACCATAACACACAACTAAGACTGTTTTTAAATAGCTGGTTAGATTTCAAGAAATAATTTTGTATATCCTTAGGGAATGTAATGTACAGAAATGTAGTTATCCTGAACATCTCTCCAAAGGAGAGTGGTTCATGTTTCAAGATGTGAAAGGAAAACAGGTAGAAGAAAATCTCATTTCTGCTAGTCACATTTTGGGGAACAGTTCATACAATTTTTAAACCAAGCCTCCATGATGCAACTGGAATGCTTCTGTAAGCAAAGTCCTTGCAGACAGAACTGAACACCTCCTTACACAAGGCTGAAATACATATTGAGACTTAGCAAAAAAACCTAACAGTTGTTAATTGTATTACTAAACCATACGTGGCTTTGCTCTTGGAGGAGGTGTAACTGATACTGAGATACCAATCGCTGCTTCATTTTGAGTAGGATTTGTGTAAGTGTCTGGGTCAGGTTTTCGAAGGGCAATTTAGGGCTCTGAAGTAACCGCATCCCTCTTGAAGATTTTACACTACAGCATTCTGCAGTTCTATTCCTTAATTTATTGGAATTCACAGTTCACACTGCCATACTGTAATACTAGAAAGTGTTTGTCAAAACACCAAATGAAGGTAAAGAGTAGTGTCAAAACCAAAAGGGACTGCTCAGATGCTTAAAGTTCAACACAAGCAGTACATCTTTAGACCTCTGTGACTTGTCTAAGACTGTATGATGGCAGTTGGGCAAAGAACTTCACTGCAGAAGTAGTCTTACTTCACATTATAAATCAGGTTAAATTTGTAGGACATACATTGTTCCCAAATTTATACTTGTTCAAGGCAGCTATAAAAATGAAAGACAGAAATAAAAGTGGTGCAGGAATTAAAAACCTAAACTGGGTGAAGTAATTTTCCTTACACAAAAGGAGAATACTTCGGAAAACAGGGAAAAAATCTTAAATCAGAGCTCAAGGTGTTATTTCATTAGCCAAATTAACATCTCCTAAGACAAGAGGAGCTGTTCTCTCCTTGCATCTCTTTCTACCTTGGACTCTGGCTTTCATCTGATCCCACAGAGAGGCTACTGAACTGATTAAAATAATCAATTATCTCAATAATGGGGAGGTCACAAGACCTCCCCATTCAGCAGCAGCAAGGTGTTAATTCACAATGTGGAACATCAGGCTCTTCATAGCACTCACCTGTACTTTGAAACTATCGCCTAACAAAACTATAGTCACCAGACATATGGACGTAGTCTAAATCTTGCCTGGGCCACTTTAAGGAAGAATTTTTTAAAAGAAAACCATTTTAGACATATGAAACCTACTTACTACTCTTAAGATTGCGATGGACAACCAGAAAGATTCAGATGACGTAAAATCAGTAAGTTTTAGCAACAAATAAGTCGGTTGACAAGAGAGCAGTAAGGAGGAGTAACAGATGTAAGAGGGAAAGAAGCCTTCAATTACTATCTCTGAGGAATTACAGGACTGTTACTATAGCAGAGAACAAGATCCAAGACACAAGCAGCTCCTCTAGCACCACGAATAAACCAGTAACATAAGCATCATGGAATTAAAAGTTATACGTCCTAACAGCAGAGTTAATCTTGCTCCTATTACCTTTCCAAACATTTTAAAAAGCGCTGTTCACCATGAATCACATTCATATGTGAGGTTTTAGCCTGAGCAACACTATTTCAAAATGCAACAGTGTACAACTTGGATCAATCCATATCATGGTACGAAAACAAGTTTTCAGTTCCTCATTTCTGGGGAGCTTAATTTTTTGGACAACGCTTTAAAACAGTAAATAGTTTCCTAGCTTTAGATTCTGCTCATCATACACTAATCTACTAACTCTCACCCCATCCCAACCTGCCTAATCCTCCCAGGGCAAGGTGGCACTTAACCAAGCTTGGTGTCAGCACTGAGTATGAGAGAAGGAAGGGAGGAACAACGGGAGAACAAGGGGATGGGAATGAGGAAGGGTAGGAGTGTCTGAAAAAAGGAGCCCCACCACAGCTGAAGCAGCTGGGTGGTAGATCCAGGTCCTAACCCTATTCTTTCCTCTAGAAAAGGACAAATAATTGTTTTCTCTCTTTATTATCAGTCCCATGTCCGATATATGTATCGCAATTCTTTTTCTGAGGGTTGTCTTTAGTTCCAGCTCATGCTGACTGGATACAAAGACGTGATAATTTTAGCCTTCCATTCCACAGCCAGAGGGTCCTTCTGCACACTGCTGCATATAGACAAAGCAGTGGTGAAACAAAAGGAGATCTTGTTACACAAAACTTTAAGTGCGACATTCAAAAGGAAATCCGCAGAAAATTTCAGATGGGAAAACATTTGCAAGTGCTCTCCTGCAGTTTGCATACATGATCTAACTATACTTACTGTGAAAGTACTTGTAACCACGTATTTATTCTGGCCCTGGATAGTCACAGTGAAATACTGACATGCCTGTAACAATAGGAAGTGATCATCATTTCTGTGACAGAAGCTTGTTCTCGCGCGCTCTGGATAACAACTTCACGGTGTTGCCAAAACTGTGAACTCTTCCTGACCTACTTTTCATTTACCACTAATAACTGTCTCTCCCCACTGCTATTTCACCAGCCTCCAACAGCCTATGTAAGATGGACTTACTTGGGAGCACCTTGTTCACCTGAGCTATCCACAAGACGGACCAAAGTCCTACTTCACATCAACCTTAAATTAAACCATAGTCAGCAGTCAAACACCGCATCTTCAGCTAAGTGCTTTATCCTCCTTCAGAGCAAGAGTATATGAACCACATTCACCAGCCACACAAAAGACAGCCTGCCAGCAAAGGATGTCTGCTACCTAAGGGCAGATTAAATAGCTACCATCCCCGAGGTCTATAGCTATCAGAGAAGTAACTACACAGCGTACAGGTACACACATGATCTTCAACCTAAGAAACGCTAGTAACAGCCAAAGCAAAGATGCAGCAATACAAGCTTCAGCATGGGCTACTACCAACTTGCTGGGTACGCTGGGTATGTACATAACAAGAACCCCAAAACTGCATTATTAGATCCTCCAGACTGGAAACAGTATGGTCTAGTACCCCACTAGCGTGATTATCATTATACAAATACACACCGTTAAGTCAGTCTTCTACAAAAATACCACTTGCATAAGGCAATTCACAGGCTCAGCATCCAGAAACCTCCTCCCCATCCAGAGTTCAGCTTTACTTGTATAAAAGAAATGTGCAGATTCAAGATTAGAAGGTGTTCATACTTCTTCCAGTTTCTAGTTCAAGATCATTCAATCTACCCCAAGATCCTTGTGTTTGACAGTCTACCTCAAAGCCAGGTGGAGCTACAGGGCAAAATGAATTTTGTGCTTTGCCAGATTTATCAGCCAGGGGGGTCTTAGCTGTCCTACCACATTGCAACAGTGACAGCAGACTCAAAGAAGTCTACACCACAAAAAATAGCAAGGTGAATTACATTAAAAAAATAAAACAAATTACTTTCCCTGGTTTTCTTTAAAACCGGGGGGAAAAAACCCTACATTTTCAGTTTGATAAAGACAGTAATAAAGTATCTGGTAAGTGCTCCCTTACCATTGATACCATTTTCCCCCATTATTCGCTGCATGTGAAAGAGCTTTTCTGGCTAAGCTGGTCACCTGCAGATGTATACTCCATGCAGGTCTTTCTGTTATAAACTCATAAGCTGGATCAAACTACAAGGCATAGCTGCGGTATGTCAATCTTGAACGCACTACAGAAATATGCTGTGATGCTAGGAACTACAAGAAAGCCACGTGTATCCTTAGATCAGATAGAGAAGGTCACTTACTTTCTGTCATTTGCCGGGATGAGCTGTTCAGACACTTGGTATCTATCTGTGTTGTCAGGAACCCAATTCTTATGCAAATTCTACATCCTGTTTTCAACTACTGAAGAAAAATCTGGTACAGGAAAAAAAGCTTTCATACTGCCTTTCTCAGGCCTCTGCTTGATGGAGTTCATTCAGTTTAAGTTAAGAAAAAAAATGGTGGGCATGAGAAAAAGCAAAGACTTCCATTAGGAAACACTAAAAATCCCCAACATATAATTTAAACTGCACGTTGTTTGTTTTTTGTTGGTGTGTTTGTTTGTTTGGTTTTGTTTTAGAAAAAAACACCAGATACACTTTTCAGACTAAGCAATGCTTAAAACTCAAAATTTTCACACACCTAACTTCAGTTCCTTCAACAAATTAAGCTTGACAGTGACAAAGGCTTAACGGACATGACTGTACAGCTCCCCCTGAAAACAGACCCAACGTTGGTCCCTCTGGAGCAAAAATGGGATTTGGGCACAGCTCCATGAGCAGCTTAGACCAACCTACGATGAAGCTGTTGCTGAAAGGGGCCATTCCACCAACGTTCCTCCATGTGTTCCTGCCACCAGCCCTGCACTGGCCGAGGTTGCTAGATAAGCAGCTCCTGACTCTCTGGGCTGGTGATGGCTGGGACTGGGACAACCCAACTGGGCTCAGGAGGAGGATGGGCAGCACATCCTCTTTCAGCAGCAATGTAGACACCTCAGATTGGCTTAAACTGTTTATGAAAGCACATCCTGGGAGGGATATGGTGATAATCAGAGCTAGTTCCAGGTTTCTTATACAAAGGTGAAGGTAAAAAGGGCCAGTGATTACTTCAAGAGATGAGGGTATGCAGAAAAAGAAGGTTCAGTGAATTTTTACTCACTTTGGGTGTAAGCAGGTTCAGGAGCATTTTGGAGATGGGTGGATGAGAATCTCCCCGCTCGTCTTTCCATGGCCTGACAGAGAGCATTACCTGTGAATCCCATTCAGGTAAGTATCAGTACCTAAATGCGTCTATCACAAAAGTACCGCCATAAAATTTCTGACTATCCACTACATGAGGGGCTCAAAGACAATTCAGAGTGAGGAAAACCAGAGTGTCAACAGAGCAGGGCTGAGGGAAGGAATACTTAGGCATCACAAAAGATGACACGTGCATTTTAGAAAACGGTTAAACACTGCACATGCTGGTTTCCCTCATTCATTTTGCTGCTTGCCTAGGAAAGCTATGCCATGTAAATCAACCAGCACCACATCTCTTCAAATCACATCCTGTACTGCCTTGTCTATTGGTTGGTGATTACAAGGTCATAGGTTAAAAACATAGACGAAAATTGCAGAGACTCTAAAGATATGGGATACATGCCCTATTTTTGTGTATGGAGATGACATCAGCATCTGATGTGTTGCTGACTGCCAGCACTTCATCACACAGATCCTCAGCAGCCACAGAAAAGAACAACTCAATTTATATACACTACTGATGCCAAGCATGACCTGACGTCGCATCACAGACATCACAACAGACTGATAAGACATGAGGAAACGTTAGTGCGGAAAGCTGGGAGTGAGTGTTAAAAAATTAAAAAAGATTTGGCTTAACTTTGTATCATTATTTAAATGCAGCTGAAAGGAGTTCTGCTTTTCAGAGTATTTAGTTTAGCTTCCAACAGCGTATTTCAAGCACAGTATGGGAACTTGTTGAAGAAGAGAAACTTAAAGTCTGCCTTGAGGATACCAAGCTTGAGTTATGCAGAATCCCTGAGAATGACTCTTCATGCCTATGCTTGGAGACCAAAAGATTTGCAATATGATTTCAAATGCACTATCGCATGCTCCTTATGTACTTGGCTTATGAATATTCCTGCCTTAAGGAGATAAAAATCTTACAAATATAAACCTCATGTCTGAAACTACAAAGAGACTATTCTGTCTTCCCTGTGGGCAGAGATCCCCCGAGAACTACAGGAAGTCACTGGCCAGGGGAAGAGAGACTACGGCACTGATATACCTGGGTGCTGCAGAAGACTGCTCCGCAGGCACCTGGGGCGCGAGTCCTGGTGAGGGAAGCAGCAAAGCATCCAGTTTGCCTGTTCGACAGCCCTCCCAGGAAACACTGAAGAGAAAAACCTGTAAAAGGTTGAAGAGAAAAACCTTGTCCCCCAGGACAAGACACACTGCCAAAATCACCTCCAACAAGCTGCACATCAGAGTAACTCCATCGGGCACCCACGCCCAGCAAGCACAAGCCTCAACAGGCAGCTGGCATGACCTGGGAAAGTTTAGACTACCAGAAATACGATGAGCCAAACTGGAAGTGAAGGACTTGCTTGCCACGTGGACATATTTCCCTTCATTATTCCTAGCAGAAATATGACAACTCTCTTCATTAGTTCTCTCACGACATGCTTCCCTTTCCCCTCCTGCACACATATACCTGCCACAGCCTCGCTGCGTGCTATGTGACCAGTTGCTCCACAACTTTCCTCCCTTCCTCCAGGGGCCACTTTTCAGAGATGTTAAGTGCATCTGTGTTCAAATATAATTAAGAATATAAGTGCTCACTCTTCCTGAAAATTCAGGCCCTGAGAAAACAGACAGCCCTTGGAAACACATCTGCTTCTTTCAGTAGTGAGACTGGTTTTAGCTGATCAAACACCTGTCATGTCATTCCCTAGTCTGATGTTTTCAGAATAGATCGCAAGATGTTACTATCTTAAATCTTATTTTGAGTAACTGCAATAGTAGAACATAACTTTTAGAAAATATCTGATCCTGGAATTTTTCGCCCACTGACAGAAATTTCACTGTAAACCTTTTTAATTTTCTGCCTCAATAATTACTGCCACTGTTAAAAAAGTATCCCTGATTTCTAATCTCCACTTGCTTCTCTCCATCTCCTAGCCTGCTCAGCCTGCCAAAACTCTTTGCTATGATATTTCAATTACTTACACAAGTAACTTGGGATAAGACTCTAGGTTTGTGGGTTTTTTCCCCTCAAGAACAGTTATAACTGAAGGAGTCTTTCACAACTCCCTCTAGCCCCCAAAATTTTGCCTTCTCCCTGAGCTGTGCTAAACTGAGCTTACAGTTAATCAGATCAGAGAATCTGAGTTAAGAGCAAAAATATCCCCTGTCTCAGCATCCTGGATCCTGGAGGTTCAGAGAAGGATAACAAAGATAACAAGCCATGAAACAGCTTACATGTAAGGAATGCTGAAGTTCTTCAGCCTGGAAAGGAATGATGGAAGAGGAGTATTTCACAGAGAGAAGAGTACTGCAAAAAAACCTCATAGGAGGATTTGAGATGGTGAGTAGGGATTGACTGCTCAGTTTCTTCTACAAGAACCAGTGGCCACCAAACAAAGCCAGCAGGAGCATGACTGGTCTTCATGCAAATAGTAGCAAACCTGCGTACTCTTTACCAAGAGATTTCACAGAAACCTGCACAGACCAAGGGAGGGACAAGGTAAGCATATGGAAGAACACTCTTTAAATGCACAAACTACAAGCAGCTCAGAAGATCCTCAACAGCTGAAAAATCATCAGATGGGAGAACATTAATGTGGATAATTTTACAAAATTCACTGTGTTCTTAATCTTCCTCAGACATCCAGATGTGGCCTTTGAGGGAGAAAAAATGCTGCACTAAACAGGTCCTGGTCTGACACAGCATGGTCATCTCTATGGCTCCTCCAGCACTTCTTTGCCTTAGAATCACAGACACCAGGCTCGGAAGCAGTGATTCAGCAGCAGCCACACTGTAATTCCATTTACTCCCTTGAATAAAACTTCCAAGTACCTATACTGCTTTTTTGTTTTTGTTTTTGGTTTTGGTTTTTTTTTTTTTCCTCTCTCCAATGTGATGTTCTACAAGTTTATGCTCAGGTAAATATGCACATCAAGTACCCAAGTAACTTTTCAGAGTTTATAGGCCCTCATCCTGGAAATCTTTGTTCTACAACCTACCTTTAAAACATGTAATCTGTCTGTGCTCAGATTACCAATCAATTCAGACAACTTAGCACTGGTAACTCCAGCTGCTTACAATTCTTACAACTTCATACAGTTGTGACCAGCACTCTCCCCCCACCACCTACAGGAGTGCTAAACTACACACAGGAAGCAACTGGTCCCTTCAGAGCTAAACAAGCTTGTTCAGTCACCCTACTGGAGGGAGACAGCATCCAAATTTAAAACTCATGATGTTCTAGAATATAAACTCAAGGGCCTCACAAAACACTAGTACGCAACAGCAGTAACATAATTCTTACAAATGCGATTAGACTTGATTGACTATTTGAAAATTAAAGGAAGGAATATAAAAATCCTCTATCAACCCTTTTTAAAGGCTCACTGAAGAAAAGCCACATCAGTGATCAAGAAGGTTCTTCAATAAACTCTTAGAACTCCTACATGAAAAGCAGCTCTGTCAATTAAAAAAGCTAATGTTTACCTTAATTTCTAACTGAGTGGAGAAAAATCACACTAGAGGACACAAACACATCAATTCTCCTTCTACGTCCTTTCCTACTCCCTGCTGCCCAGAAGCACATCAGAAAATTACTGAAAATTCAACTGCTAGCATCACAAAATGAGCTAAAATTATTGTTAGTTTCTCTTTTGTGCTTAACACAGTTAAGAAATCTCTCTATTTTTATGTTACTGAACACAATTTTCATGTTCTGTCTTTTACTTTCCCATTTCAATTGCCTTGCGTCCCACTTGAAACGTACATTAGTTTACTATCAATGGCCAAGTTTACAACATGGTTTTATCTATCCACACAGCTTCACTTCCATCTAACAGCAGACTTAAAAACAGCTCAGTCTTCTGTCCTAACTGTAAGTTCTGAGGCAACTTGTCATGTGTTGACAGATAATACCTACAGATTACATACAAACCACCAAGTTTCACTTATTTGTGCCTTTTACTTAGCTTTATGACAATCAGGAGCTTATCCATCAAGATGAGAGTTACAAGAGGATTCCATACATAGGGAGCTCAAGCAGCATTAAGACATTTCCATCCAAATTTTCAGAAGTTAATTGCTAGCAGCATTATTTCTGGTACTTACTGCTCAGATCCAATTCTCCTGCCTGCGGACAAGGCACCCCTTCTGGGTGCAACAGTTTCTAGTAAACTCCAATTAACAACCGAGCTTGAACATAACCTGGTGGCCTTAACACTGATCCACTGGGATTTGAGATCATTTGTTCTTATTCCAAACCAAGTGCTCTGAAACCAGCTGCCTTTCAGTCATTCGTCCACCTCATTCTTTCCACATGGTTTCAGCAAACGATGCTAATACACTAACTGCCTGAAGCTTCCCAACCAGCCACTGCCCACTACATCCCCTTTACACTCATTCATAAGTTACTCCAAACCCCTTGTTACTCCACACACTTCTTCCTTCTGCTTCATTTTGAGATCTTGATTCTGGAAGAAACAAATTATTTCCCTTTTCACCCCTCCTTATACCTACTCTGATTTTTACTGTCTGAAACCAACCTGAAACACAAAGGCTAAAGAAAAGTCTCACAACTTGGGAAAAATCAGATCCTGTTCCTCTTACTGCTGTATTAAGCAACTTAACACAACACTGAGTAGCCCAGTTTGTAAATCACTTGGATTACTTGGAATACAAAGGACTTTGCTACACGAATAGGACTGACCAATTCAAGGCCCCAGAGATTAGGGCTTACCAGCAAGAATTTTATTTTCTTTTTCTTTTTTTTTTTTTTTTTTTAAAATGCACTCAATCTTTTTATGACTAGCACTTTAATTAAGTCCTCAACTGCATCCTACTGTTGACTAACTGTAGCAGGTAGTACAAAAGACAAACCCAGGCCTCATTAGCAGAAGACAGTTTCAATTTTCAAGTCAATATATACTGAAAAGTCCACCACTTCAGATTAAGCCTGTTTAGCAAACGACCTAACTATTAGAAACTATTAACAAAAGTGGGTTCAGTGATTTTTATTAAATTTAAATTCTTTATAGATTTTCACTGCATTGCAAGCAACTTTCAACAGAGTAAGTACCGCTGGTATCATGGGAGCTGCCTCTGCTGGTTCCGTGCCAGTCAGGGCAAATCTCACTGCATTATGAGTGATGAAAATTGCTATGCCCTCTCTATTTTATTTATTAACATTTGTTCTTGGCCAGCTACCCGGAACATTCAGAGGCTTGGTAATTGCATGCATGCCGCGCTGCTCCCGTATTGCCCCCTGCCCGAGTGATAGCAAAGAGGACAAGTGAAAAAGGCATCTGTTTTCTGCCTCTGGACTCTGGGGAGATACTATCTCATTAAATGTGCACATACCTTTTGCCCTCTCGTGGCGTTTAAGACTCCTGCTTGTTTTGGACAGAAATCAGAGCTACAGTAAGAGAAGGCTTTGTTAGTTCCACCTCCCGCTCACTTGCTGCAGAAATTGAACACCATACAGTGAACAAGAAAGGATGGCTTTTATGAATATAGAGCAGAACGATAAGCTAGTCAACTGGATTTTATTTTGCTGATAAAAGTATCAGTGTGATGGGGGACAAGTCACTTAAACTAAACTTTTCTTCACGATGCATTCTTTAATGGAGACTAATTCCTCCCATATGCCGACCGCTTATGCAAAATCAGTGGAATCTAGGAATATTCTGCCCATCTGGTAGAAAGGCACATCATATCATGCTGGAATAAACGAATGAAATTCAGGGTCTTGTGCTCAACCCTAATTTACAGGACTGTAACACTGCCTGCTTTCAGAAGGCCACATTTTTTTCCTGTTTCAGTGTCAAAACACAAACAATCGTCTTAATCCAGTTTAGCAATTCTTGACAAGAATACTGGTTTCCTAATCTCACAGGAGTCCACCTAACAGGTCTATCCCAGAGATGTGCATCCTGCCCTAGAGCCAACAAACTGGTTCTTCCAGGTCATTACATTTCCACTGCTGGGTTCCTGCACCTCACCTCGTGTTTGTGAAAGTGTTTTAGAGGCCATGACACATGGGGAAAAAAAAACAGAACAATGAGAGAGGAAAACCAAAAATAAATTAAAAAAAAAAATAATATCAAAGCTTTGCAAGTCAACATCTCCAACAGAAACAGGCTTCCCACAGAAAGTGTGTCTGAATCAAGCAGCCAAGTTTCAGAAGTAGGTCAACTAGGTTATCCCAAGGAGGAGAGAGCATCCTGGGCACCAGGTATAGCGGCCAGGGTGCCTACGCAACTACTGCACTGTGCCAGACAGACACATCCTTGGAAGTCCGAAAGCAGATTACTGCAGCAACAACAGCAGAACGGGCAAGACAAAGTTAAGAAGCCAATAACCACATAAGCCAAGAGATGAGGCAAAAATAAGGGGAGAGGAGTGTAATTTCCGTTGGTCCTCAGGAAAGAACAAAAGCAACATTGGTGCCTCTGTTGTTTCAAGGCAACAAAACAAGGACTGTATCTACAAATCGATGTCTTATAGGGTGAGATTTAGAGACCGAATGGTACAAATTATTCCAGAATTATAGAGCCACTGAAGAACAACACAAGTCCTAAGACAAAAGGAAAATATGAGGCCACATTGCAGAAACCTTCTGGCAGTGGGACCCGTTCAGCTGTTTAGCAGTGGCTCAAGAGAAATGATCAACACCTCATATCATTAGGTTATTTCTAAGGGTGCCACCACAGTGCTAGCGGATATGCTGTACAGAAAAATCTTGGCTGGGGAGAGGGATGCTGGAGGATCCTTTCTAGAGGATGCCCCAGTGGCAGCTCCTCCTCCTCGGCTCGGCAATGCCACCCGCCGGCTGCAGCCATTAACGCAACGCGGCACTTGGCCACCAGGCGAGAAGCATCTCGCTCCCTCGCTGTGCTTCCATCTTCTTCAAATAATAATAAAAAAAAGTCTTTTAACCACTCTCTTTTCTACGAAGCGTGGCAGGGAGCACCGCTGCCTCCAGTTCTCCGCGGCCTTCAGAAACTGAGTTACAGTCTTTCCACAGGAGAGATTTACTGAGTCAACAAAATCCTTCTGACAAAGTATCAGCCCTTGCACAAATCCATTAAAAGGCATGACATTCAAAGGGAAAGCATAAGGATGTCACTGTCAGCATTTACAAATTCATAAAGGCAAACACACTCAAATACTTCTAATGAAGGGTCGTGGTGTGCAAGGAACAAATTACAGTGAAATGTGGTATTTCTCCCTGGATCACTTGGAACAACAAATAAAGAAGGATTTATAGTCCTGCAAAATATGAAAGGGAGATTATTCAGAGGACAGGGGGTCTTCATTCTGTTAGACTGACAGACATGACCCTTCTAGGTTCAAAGCATCTTATGACAAGACCTCCATTAAGCCACAAAATAAATTATGTATGCATCATCGTGTCAACACAGATAAGAATATGCAAGACTGTTGCTGTATCTAACGCATTTTTCTTTTGACTAGGAAAACTAAGCATTTTGGCAAAGTCCAGAGAGCATTTAGAAAAAGAAGTCATTCCTGCATCAGATTTTCTTAAAGTTCTAGACACTAAGTCAAAGCTGCATAACTGGGAAGAAACAACCATCAAACAAAACCTCCAGGTCCTTGTGAAACACACCTAGGAAAATGGTCAACTATAAGCAAGAGATAGACTACTTAAGTCAGAGCACCTCAGAAACATCAATAAAAGGACAACGCAGCAGGGAAAAAAAAAAAATCACATGGAAGACAAAAATAAATGAGGTATATACATGCATAATGTTAAACAATGAAGACAGATGTATACGCATGGATAACCTCTCTTAGGCAGTTTCGTATGAAAGCGCATCAACAATTAAAAAATCAAGTCTTTACAGATTTGGCAGTACCTTTCCACCACTGCAGCTAACACAGCTTCCAGCAGGGAACTGCTGAATGCACACCCTGGCAGCACGCTGCTCAGCAACACAGATGGTTTTGTCCTCTGCTGCATGCAGGTAAAGGCTAACTATTGAAACAAGTCCAGTTCTTACAGGGTGCTACAGGTGTAGGGAGAGCTCTCAAACTGCTTGGGATGTTAGCAAAGGCAGCAGCTTTCAGGAGAGCAGGAGTAAGAAACAGCTAAGCAGGTAACCACTGCCAGCTATAGCTGCAGTGGATGAAGGCAGGTATAAGACACGCAGACTAATACTATGGCAACTAACAATTCCACTGAAATGACTTCATCCTGCATAGGGAATGAGGAGCTATTGCACTTGTTTCACAATTAACTGGTTTCCATCTGTCTTTAAACTTTCACTTCCACAATTTTGATGCTGCAGTTGGGTGAGTCTTTATTTAGGAACAACCACCACCAAAAGCAGGCTTTCAAACAAAGGGGTTTCTCTCTCTATTGGATTTTGTCAGTCAGGTCTCTGCTCAGCTCAACAGCAGCATTAAATTATTGTATTTGTCAACAGAAATTCTGTATGTCTGCAGAACCCAAAGGCTTTTCACACCCGCGTGACAGCCAATAGCATTTCAAGTCACCCCTGCCGTGATGTCAGCCCATATGAAACACAGGAACCCTTATGAAACAAACATTGTAAAACCTGAGTTTGTACTGACTGTTGGATTGCAAGCCAAAGGCGACCTGGAGAGCTTTACGTTTACACGTTTGTTGAGAACTGCAAGGTTAAAGTTAGAATCAGATGACATTCAGAACTACGTCACTTTGTTTTTACAGGAAGGATATCCAAAGTCAATTATCCTTTTAAGGCAGGACTACAGAATGTGTGGAAAGGACATTAACAAGCTATCAAAACAAACATATTTCAAAATACGATAGCATTAACATAACTCACCAGTGTTATAGTATCTTTTAAGTTCTGTGCGTCTGATGTCTTTCAGTTGATTGTATTTTTTCTTTTTCTTTTCTTTATCTGGAACAGTTTCCTTTTCCCCAGCAAATTTACAGTTGTCTTCAGAGGAACTGATTTGCTCCAAAATAACTTTAGTTTCATCATCTTTCTCAGAAGGTGTTTTGGAAACAGGAGACCCAGGGGAATTGGCAGAGACAGTCTCGGTGTTTTGTTTGGCTTGCCTTTTCTTTTTCAAACTACACACAAAGAAAAAACCCACAACATTAAGACGCAGCCAACCTCTACAGACAAGTTCACTCACTTGCTAACTTGATTTTTTAAAAAATTCATTTAATATCAGAATTCCTCACAACTCAGTAAAAACCACATACTTTTTGCATCAGTAACTTGGCCACTAAGATTATCACACAGCATACTCTTCAATCATATCATCATCTCAAGGATATCTTCTCAAGAATAACAAAAAGGGTAATAACGTTTTTACTGTTGTGTACTGAGGAGGATGAATGGGGAAAAAGAAACAAAAAACATCAAAAAGTTGTTTTGGTTTAAACCTTCATACAACCAAGATACTGAATCATGTTTTCAAGATGAAGCTTAGGTTAAAATAAAACCTCAGATCATAACGTATTCTAATGCAATAGCTAACACAACAAATTTCACGGTTAACTGCTTCTGCGTTATAAATATTGTTTTGATATAAACTTGTTATTTCTTTCCATTTTGTCCAAGGTTATCTCCCAGCAGCCACCCATGCTACTCCACATCTGTTCGTGCACAACCCACACCAGCTGGTACTCCAAGCGTCCCCCAGCAGCTCCTTCCACAACGCGACCGATGTGGCCGCAAATTGCTTGTGTGGGAACATTTTCCAGCTGCTACAGCTCTTCTGAAAGAAACCTTAATGAGCTGCCTATAAATCTTCCAACCTACTACTATAGCAACAAGGGTATTTTTTTTTTTTTTTAGAAGACTCCTTAAAGCACAGCTTAAGGGAGAAAGATACTTCAGGAATCCTAACACGTAATTTTCTGCTAAGTCACCAACTT
Source organism: Leptosomus discolor (assembly GCF_034619465.1). Lineage (NCBI taxonomy): Eukaryota > Metazoa > Chordata > Aves > Leptosomiformes > Leptosomidae > Leptosomus > Leptosomus discolor. The sequence continues at coordinate 68,616,802 of NC_141392.1, forward strand.
TCGCACTGACTTTGCTTAGGGCTGGGTGAGGGTCAGCCTCACTAAAACAGTCCTCAGTTAAGAATCACTGACACATACCACACAAAATGAAAAAGTAATCTATCGAATGGTCTTTCTAGCACATTAACTTCTTAGTTACAAGGCACCTAAGGGAGGGAGTAGTATATTCATCTTGTTGATGCTAAAAACTTTGTTATGTGCACAGGAAGAATTACGCATAGAAAATACAGACAATCAATGAGTCACCACAAATTCAAAAAGGTTACATGATCTCACAGCAGTAGTTTACATAAGGGAAAACTTAACATATATTAATATAATGCAGGAATTTCAGAGATTCTTCCTTCCACCTTTTACATTCATATGCTATCAATATATTTTTTCAGGCTACAACATAAAAATAAGTACACAGAACATTTGAGAATTATAGTAAGACATTTTAGGCTACACACTTTATTTTGTTTAATAAAACATTAAAACCAGTTCCCAAGCTTAGAGTATCCAGCTTGAGACCTCTGAGAAGGGTCAGTTTCTCAGACCATGTGACTAACATTTTTCCAATGAAACATTTCAAAAGATTGTTTTGCAAAAGCTGTGTCTATCACACACGTATGTATACATATTTCTTAAATGCTTCCCAAAATATGACAGCAGGAGATTCACATACTGCAGCCAACTCAGTGAGGATGCTGTGGATCCCCATTAAAACCCACTGATTTGTAACACAATGATTAGGAGTTCATGCTCTGAACAGCCAAAGAGTGAAACTTTACAGATCAGGTCCTGACCACATATGAAAACTATCTACAGGGACTTATAAAAGATAAAGTGAATACATCTATATAACAAACTAAGTGTTTTGTTTAGACTAATGAAATTTTGCATATGCAAAGCAAGCTTATTTTTGACTAATAAGCCACAGTCCTGGTCAAAGGCTGCTGTAGCAACCAGTCACATTGCATACACAACGTCTTTATTTAGCCCTGTAGAAATCTTTGCAAAGCAGCCCTCTACACTGAAATGGCATATCCTTACCACGGCTGTATTTGATTCCAGGTTTGTAAATGAGGCACATCCCTGACTTCGTACTCTTGTGACTCAACGACTTTCCTGACATGTGCATATCACAGGGTACCCAAATCATCTGCTTCAGTAGACAAGAGCTGGCAAGCACCCACTGGCAGCCCCATTTCTACTCACATTGCATCAGAGGCTTCTGCCCTCACATTCCTAGTCTTTGTTTTCATCACAAACTCTGTTAAATAAGCTTTCTGTAGCATAAATGTAGTATCTCAAAACAACAACAACAAAAAAGCACTAATGGAAACATAGAACTCTTTTTTTTGGAGGGGAAAAAAAAAAAAAGAATACAGAGAAAAACCCTCTCTAAAGGTCAACAGTCCTCGTGACGATCCCAACAGTTTCTGTCAGTATTTTCCTTAAAACAGAGTTTTTCAAAGTTGCCCCCGGCAACTTCAAGAATAAAAAGCTAGAAAAGACCTGTTCCTTAGTGACAGAAAAGATGAAAGCAGAAACAACTGTCTGAACTGACTGACTACAACGTAGCTGACTAATACTTCTCCCCATGGCGTTCAGTCTTGCCCAACTCCCACATACTACAGCCCACCAAGAGCTCATCACACAACCTACAGCATCCCCAGCACACAGCTGCTCCTGCAAATGGACAGTGCCACAAGCACCTTTCAGGTAAAAGTGATCAAGAACGTGGGCACTCCGTAATTTCTATTCCATCCTCACGGCAGGGATCAGATTTGCAGACAGTGACAAGCCTACTCCTCCTGCCCACTGCTCCGTTTCAAGGCAATGACCATCCAACTCTCAAAGCAGCAACCTTGGCACTAGAAAAAATACCAGATCAGGAGCAAGTATCCATGACATTCATTACAGGACTCAGAGTGACTGCAACTCTGCTTGGAAGATACTGCTTTTAGGGGTCCCTAAAGCCTGACCGGAATTACCCAAAACACTCCACTCTTGAAAAAACCTGTGATATCCCAAAGAACCAAAACAAGCCTTCAACAGCATTTAAAACCATAACAGCAGCCTCAAATTTACTATGCTTTTTGACATTATGTGCATTCTCTTCGTAAAGCAAATCCAAAGTCCTATATATACACAGAAGGCAATTCATTATTAACACGCACTGGTACGGTGCAGCAGAGATCGGGCTGCGAAGAGCACAGCTGGAAAGTTTACTGCATCTTAAGCAAAACTCCATCCCCTTGAGTCACTCCCTTCAGCCTCTGCTCGCCCTTCTCTCACACTGACCTGCACATCCCAGCAAGGCAGACTGGGCACCCACACAAGCTGCCAGCCCCTCTCCTGCTCAGATTTCAAACCCATCACCTCCTGAAGAAACTGGAGGCCGTAGGTCTCATTCACTCTTCTCCCAGCAATCAGGTAGTTCCCAACCTTCACAGCAAGAGCTACGATGGATTTAAGAACACCATTTGTCAAAATATTTCCTTTTTCAACTACTCTGGAAGATTTTGAATGGTTTTGTTCAGTTTTAAAGGGGATTTCTCTGAATAAAACCAACATTCAGTGTTGTCCTAATGATTATGAGAGCAAAAGGGAGCTGAAGGCCAAATAAATAAACAAAAACCCTCAGTTTGCCCAGTGTCAGGTTTTGCAATTAAATCAGCCTTTCAGACAAAACAATATGCATCTTTTCCAGTGAATGGATAAGGTGTTACAGCAGAAGATGGGGGTTTTTTTCCACTATCAGCATCAATGGGTATGTTATGTTTCACTAGGGAAGTTGCTGGGGGAAGGAAGAGGGAGAGAGAAAAAGGGAGGGTAGGAGAAACAAACAGCTTATCTGCAAAAACACTTTAGTTTCTGAAAAAGTGTTTTATACATCTGTAATTTCATTTAAACACCAGACAATGTTTTTCAAGCTAATTGGTTCTGACAGGCAAAACATTTCTTCTGAATTTATATAGAGACATCCTTTTACAGCTCCTCAGTGTTTTCTGAGCAACAACTGATAAACCATTTTCTAAGTCTGTCCAAATACAGAGTTCTCCAGTAAAAGTTTTCAGTCTGTTACAGTGCACAGCGGATGGCATGGGGGCTTTTCCATCAAGTCCCACGAGAATCAGAGGAAGTGGTTCTTAATGTGCACTGTGAGCTGGCTGCAGAGATCTTTCGGGCATCCGCTCTACAGAAGGAACAGGAGACGGAAACTTTCTACAACACAAAGATCATTCTCATACCATTTAATAAAGACTGATGATCTGAAATGGACATAAACTCCGAGTAGGCAGGTAAAAATCCAAGGTTAGCACTGCGCACTTTAATTTGCAACTGACTGCTTAATAGCTTGGGCACTGACTTACAGGAAAAGTTAGGAAAGATTTCAAAAAATGGTCCACTTCATCCTCCAGACCCAAGACTATTTGCCTCTGAAAGGCAAATACATCTGCACTTTTAGATTAAACCAGCCTGAATTTCCCGTTACACTAACAAAGTAGATGGTTAGCATAAAAAGAAAACTGATCAGAGAAAGGAAGGGTGATGTTATCTGCACAACTTTCACTAGAAGACTACAAGCAATCAGTAAAGATATACGACTCTGACACAATAAAGAAATGGAAATCTGAAAATAATTTTTTTCTAGAAATTGTATTTAGTTTTGCTTAACACTCATTCAATAGAGATGCCTAACAAACAAATGAATAGGATCTCATTTGATATACAATAATTAGTCACGGACAAAGCGTACTAGGTCTACATTGTAGGACGTTCTAAAAAACTCCTAGGATAATAAGGCATGATTTTTATGATTTATTAGATTAATAAAAATCATACAGCATGGACAGCTCTCACTTTAGAAACGAAAGTATCTAACAAAGTGGTCCTCCAAAAAAATATAAAAAAGAAGGGGGAAGGGAAAAGAAATCTTCATTTTATCTTGAAGCTGACGCGGTTTTCCTTTTGGGAATTTTTCCACAATGTGCATCCTCTAAAATGTGCCTTGATATCTGGCATACAATCAGCTTAACATCCTGCAGAGCACAAACAGATTACATTCTACAAATGCTAGGGTTTTTAAATCCATTTACGCATATATGCAATAATATTAAAAGAACTTCTAAAAAAGAACTTTAAAACGCTTCAAACTTCTTAATCTGTTTTGTTCCCATCAAGAATCCTGTTAATTCACTTTGAATACAAAATGACGTACCCCCCAATTATTTCATTCAGAATTTTCATCTTAAATCTCTGTACTCAACATAATACGTACTAATTTCTTTGTACCTTACTTGCCTTTCTCCACCCATCCAGAACAGCTAAATGGGGTTGTTCAGCCCGGAGAAGGCTCCAGGGAGATCTTACAGCGGCCTGCCAGTGCTTAAAGGGGGCCTACAGGAAAGGTGGGGAGGGACTCTTGATCAGGGAGTGTGGTGATAGGACAAGGGGTAATAGTTTTAAACTGAAAGAAGATGGATTCAGATCAGATATTAGGAAGAAGTTCTTTACTGTGAGGGTGGTGAGGCACAGGTTGCCCAGAGAAGCTGTGGCTGCCCCCTCCCTGGCAGTGCTCAAGACCAGGCTGGATGGGGCTTGGAGCAACCTGGTCTAGTGGAAGGTGACCCTGCCCACGGCAGGGGGGTTGGGATGAGATGGTCTTTAAGGTCCCTACCCAAACCATTCTATGATATATCAAATTTATTACATTAAAAAAAACCCTACATACAGAAACTTTACACTAAAAATCCCTGTAAGGCACCCACTGGTCTGATCCTAGTCAGCTATCCTATTCCAGCTCACACAGATCATCCATCTCCCCTTCACCCAGCTCGGTGCCAGCACAACTTGGCCAGCTCGAGGCACGGCTGTGCTCTCATCCCATCTGATGTAACCTGACAAATAAGCCATCTCAGGCAAAATAAATCATTACTGCTTACATAGCCAAAGGAAGTCAGACTGCTTGCCAGACCGTAACATTTTGCTCCTGACTTCCTCAGAGCATCTACTTCCTCTTCACAACAGAATTAAACACAAAACTGTTCACCCTCAGTAAGAAATCTTCTGAAAACTAAACAGCATCCATGCCGCAATGAAGCGCACTCCATGAGACACCAGCAATTTCAGGCTGGTATGCATCTTCATTTGGAAATGAGCAAGCCACAAGTCTGTATGTTTACTATTAAAACAGGATTGCCTATTAAGGCAAAAATAAGGGATGGCACTTTTTTTTTTTTTTTAAAATGAGATTTAAACAATTAACTGCAGGTGAAAAAAAAAAACCAACAAAAGTAACACTGAAATAGTTATCAAGTACAACAGCGTGATTGCAGTATGGTGGTTGCAGACACTGAAAAATGTCCATACTCTGGTCATTCCAAATGACACACAGCAACTATGGAAAGCTCTGATATTAGTAGCACAAGTCAAAGCTGGAAATTTCCACTTTTATTGGAACTCCTGTTACTAAGTTAAAACAAACACCAGCACCAGGTTTCACACACGGTCAGTCATCAGCAACGCTCAAGAAAGTTGGCATGCTCCAAAGAGTAAAGTGCTGTACTGACAATCAGGGTACGTCCATTTTCTTCCTGATACTGCCATTAGCTTACAAAAACAAGTCACCCTACCTCTGTTTCATCATCTGTAATGTGGAGGGAAGGATTTGTAGTAAAGCTGTTCTGGAATTTTAAAGACATTGCACCTTCTGATAGAAAAAAGTTCCTAGATTAAATGAAAATATATTAATTTTTCCCCCAGTCTTCTGACTGGTATCAGGAAATTTTTAATATCCCACTTAAGCTCTCTTATGTTTATTTTAAGGGGGGCGAAAAAAAAAAAAATCACAATTTCCCTGGGTAAAACTTGAGAGCTGTCAAACTTTTTTCTTAAATTTAAGAATACAGTGTTCCCACGCAACTTAATAAACTTTCTATTTTCAAAGGCAAAAAGTATCCCTATCTTTTTTGTTTACTTAGAAAAAGAGGTTACAATGTATTCAGCATTCCATTACCACAACAACAATTTAATAAAATCTTTTCCATAGGGAAAGGATTTTACAAAGCTGTTTTGTTTGATTTAGACATCTATTTAATTCATTCTCTTATAACTTCAGTTACTGCAGGCTCTCAAAGAGCAGCTTTAGGCAGAAGGCAAAATGAAGAAATCCCTCCTTTCTTTCACTTCACCTGGAGCTCATTTAACAGACTTGTTCAATTAAACCCACACCACAGATCGATCTTGTCACAAATACCAACTTGGCTCTTACCACAACCCCATCCTGCTCCTCCTCCTCTTCTCTGCTAACAATGCCAGATACTTTCTCCTACTGTAGTGTTCATCAGTCACCCCAAATTGCTCCTACACATGCAACAAATTCTTCCCAAAGTGGTTCAGCAAGACACTCTCCCTGCACAAAAGCCCTGGCCAGGGAGGAATGGCCTTGCCTCGTCACCTCCAGCCAGTGGTGGGCTCCAGATGCTCTCCCATGCTCAGTGCCAGCTCCCTGAGCCACCACTCCCCTTGACATCAGCTGGCTGAAACTGTAAGAAAAAGGGAACTGCAGTTACACGGCAAAGGAGGATGTTACAGTGAAGCTGCATGGATTCTGCATAGGAGAGTCCCACCATATAAAAACTAAGATTATCTGATAAGGACAATAAGCACATGGTAATCAGGCTGGCTGAAACACATCAAGTTCTCCCTCACACTTTGATAAACTCCTTCCTCCCTATCTCAACTGAACACTCTTCAAAAAAGTCCATTTCCATGAAACCGAAAAGGAAGGCCCTTTTAAATTACTAATTGATTAACACATGGAAACAAACTGCAAGAATTGAGAATGACCCAGAAGAAGAAAGAAGACAATAGGGTACATGGAGAGCTGTGGGGGATGCATCCTCCATACAGTCATTGCTGCACACCCACTTTCTCAGATCAGGTAAGTGCCAAACTTCCCTGATAATACAGAACCAGTTTTAGTATTGATTAAAAAAAACAGGAAGGAAACTTAGTGCTCAGTGACTCAGACAGCAATAAACATTTACAAAGAAGCAATGAAAACAGCAGATGAAAATCAACGGTCATTTAAAGCAAAATCCACAGGAAATGTGCTATACATCGTGCAGCAATAACATAGCTGGATCCCACCTCCAGGAAAAAAAATGGCAGGGAATGGTATTTTAGTATTTCCTATATAAGAAGTACCAAGGGTACCACATAAAATTCTTTCAAGAAATACTTTCAGATAAGGTGAAAAGCAGCTAAACACAAATAGCTTAGGTATGCTGTGTTTGCCAAAGATGTAAGCAGGTACAAAAAACAAATATGAAAAGTCATCACGGCAGGGCCTACGAAGGGCTATGGAGAACACAGTCACAGAGATACAGCATCTTTTTCCTTTTTTTTTTTTTTTTTTTTTTTTTCTCAGCAGATACCTACACCATGAACTGTTAGAAGCCTGTACACCTGCCGGCATGCTCATGAAGGATCCCTGTATGCATTCATTTGTTTTTTTCCATTCTTATGCATCCCTGACTGGCCCCTGCCAGAGATAAAGCATGGTGAGTGCTGCAGTAATGGAGCTAAAAGCACAGTAAACCCCTAGGATTCAGGAGGAGCATGGTACTCTTTGATGAAAAGGAGACTCAGGACAAAGCTTGTAGCTCAAAGTTGGTAGCCCAAAGAAGTATTTTAAGCCACTTTCATGAGCAAAAGAAGGCGTCTCTCTTTCTGCTCACCACTGATCCTGTCGCCAGGAGTTGTCCCTATTCTCACACACAAACATTTGTGGCAGCTCCATTGGGATCAGACCTGGGAAATCAGCTACATTAAAGATCACCCAGCAAAACTGCCAATACATAAATTAATTTTTCCAAATCGGATCATTCCCTCATTAGATCCCACTTGGCTCTGCTACCATTTGTATCAACACAAAGGAAAAGGCTGAAAGAGGAGACAAGGCTGCTCCTCCAACCAACAGTGCCAGTTCAAAGGCACTTTGCCCAGACCAAAGGGCTTGTCAAGCTACAGCTTTGCTTGTTCTCTGTAACATCAGCCCGAGATCAGCAAAAAAAGAAGCCAGAAAGCCAAACCAGACAGGCCACGCCATGCCAAACAGACCGACCTCTGGACAGGAGCACTGAAGCAGTTATGGCAGCTTCTTCCCACTTATTGAAAAGGCACTTCGACGATAGGAAATTTTCACGAAGGTTTGTGCTGCGAGGGCTGGGAGACAGGCAGCTTCCCCTGGTGCAAAAAGGAAACAGTGACTCTGCTTCTCCAAAAGGAGGAGAGAAGAAATCATTGTTTTCTTCATAAAGAGGATGTTAATGTTGAATAATTTGACTCAACTTGGTAAGTGAAGTCACCTGGCTGACTTTTCTAACCAGCAAGGTTGGGGGGATCATGTAACATTGGTCAGTAACCATGGTCAAGAAGTCAGTGATCCAAATAAAGTTAAAAATTCAATTACTTCTTTATTTAAATGACCACTAAAAGGGCTATCTTAGAGAGGGAGGAGACTGAGATTTAAAGCACCTGTCTGCACTAGCTTTTATTTTAAAAGTTACTTTAAAAATTAACATTTAAATGTCAAGGCTGTCTGCACCATTGCACCATTCTGTATGGCATGAAGCTACAGATTTAATACAGACTGAAAAAAGTAGTTTAAGAAAGAAAAAACACAGAAAAAACACACAACTTCCTTATTATTACTAGAGAAGACCAGGATAAGAAAAAAAAAAAAGCACTAAAAAGGAAGCCAAAGTAATGGTTTAAAACGCTAACCTTCATGATGATACAAGAATTATCCAAATGCCACCATGTGTTTCTCAGGGATTCTTAATCACATCTGGACCTTATAATATAAAAGATGCTGTCCAGATGCCTACAAACAGGTTGCAAATTCATCTGTTCAGGAACAAATTTACAGCAAGAAGCACCGTTACACAAGAAAGGTTCTTTTTAAAGTATTTCAGAGTAACAACTTGTAACCTATTTTGCATGTTGAACAGCTTAACAGGCTTCCTGAATAGAGCTCCCATTAACTGACACTCACTCAGCACAGTAGGGGAATGCCCAAGAGTACTGAAGACCCTGATACAGAGATTAAAGTTCAAAGAAACACCCAGCAATGCTGATAATGGGTGGGAAAAAGAGGAATCTGTAGCTTTAGCGTTTGGAATAACAGGCAATACAATGGATATTTCATAAGTGAGAATGACAATCCCCCTCCACCCAGAGGAGGTGTTTGCATCAATCGTCTATACAAAATGATACAGCATCACCTTTCTAATAGTATGGTCAAAAGATCATTAACCATAAGCACAAAAATGACATGACAGTGTAGGGCTTGTCTACACCACAGTCACACACATGCATGTACCAATGCAACTTCTCACATGCATATACCTTATGCTAAAATAAGTATTTGGCATGGTCTGATATTTTTCAGTAGCTGTATCATTATACTAGTGCAGTAGGTCCTCCGTTATGTTTACTACGTGACAAAATGTGTGCTAATTACTAAGTCTTAAAATTTCTCTGTGTGGTTTTTTTAAATCAAATATTAAATTATTTATGCTTTTATTTTTGACTGAAAAGTAGTTTGCATTTCTTTATTTGCTCTTCAGCTGAAACTTTAAACATCCGATCAAAATGTTTATGATTGGAAGGTGAAGAAGCAACTACCACAGGGGAAAAACAAAGGTGAAAAGTAAATCTTGCCCTCTACCAGCACAATGGAAAAAGAGGTGACAGGAGGACATGAGAGGTTCTGCTCCATCTCCACATTCACAGGACTCAGCAAGCCCAGAAGGTTCCACCACACTTCAGGCAAATGCTGAACTAGAATAACAAGCTGAGGAAACCTGAAAGTTACAGTGCTCTTGAATTTGACCTTATAAGGCAGCGCTTCTGCTTAACACCAAGTGGCCTCACTCCTGGCAGCAACCACATGCACGGTCGGGGGGGGTTAAGTGCTGCCTCCTCCCCACAGAAGCAGAGCCGGAAGGTGGCAGGGAGAAGCAGGCCAGCTATCTTCAATCCCCTGCTGCATTCAGGGATGATGGCCTCCCAGCAAACCCGGCCGGCTGGAGCCAGATAAAGGCAGGTGCTCTGTGACACCCTGTCCTGCCGCTTGTCACTGGCCCCCCTTGCCCATTGCCTTCTGGGCTGGGAAGAAAAGCTTCCTGGCACGCTGGGTCCTACCCCTGCTACAGCAGGTGGTGGGAGCTCCTGGCCTCCCCTCCTCTCGGGTGCCCTGGCATCAGTAGCAAAAGGAAGACCAGGGAGAATGTGAGCCCGCTGCTGAACGAGGTGGGTACCCTGCTAATGGAGGATATGGAGAAGGCAGAGTTACTGAATGCCGCCTTTGCCTCAGCCTTTACTGCTAAGGCTCGTCCTCAGGAATCCCAGACCCTGGGGGTAGAGGAAGAAGTCTGGAGGAAGACTACCCCTTGGTTCAGGAGGATTGGGTTAGGGATCTTTTAGGCAAACTGGACACTCATAAATCCATAGGCTCCGACAGGATGCACCCACGAGTGCTGAGGGAGCTGGCAGCTGCCGTTACTAAGCCACTCTTCATCGTCTTTGAAAGGTCATGGAGGACAGGAGAGGTGCCTGAAGACTGGAGGAAAGCCAGTGTCACTCCAACCTTCACAAAGGGCAAGAAGGAGGACCCAGGAAACTACAGGTCAGTCAGCCTCACCTCCATCCCTGGAAAGGCAATGGAACAGCTCATTTTGGCTGTTACCTCTAAGCATGTGGAGGAAAAGATTATCAGTAGTCAGCTTGGATTCACCAAGGGGAAATCATGCCTGACCAACCTGACAGCGTTCTATGATGGCATGACTGGTTGGGTGGATGAGGGGAGAGCATGGTGGATGTTGTCTACCTTGACTTCAGCAAAGCCTCTGACACTGTCTCCCACATCCTCATAGGCAAGCTTAGGAAGTGCGGGATAGATGAGTGGACAGTGAGGTGGATTGAGAACTGGCTGAAGGACAGAGCTCAGAGGGTTGTGATCAGTGGCGTTGAGTCTGGTTGGAGGCCTGTAACTAGTGGTGTTCCCCAGGGGTCAGTATTAGGGCCTGTCTTATTCAACATACTCATCAACAACCTGGATGAAGGGACAGAGTGCACCCTCAGCAAGTTTGCTGATGATACTAAACTGGGAGGAGTGGCTGACACACCGGAAGGCTGTGCTGCCATCCAGTGAGACCTGGACAGGCTGGAGAGCTGGGGGGAGAGGACCCTAATGGGGTTCAATAAGGGCAAGTGTAGGGTCCTGCACCTGGGGAGGAATAACCCCATCGTGCACCAGTACAGGTTGGAGGTCGACCTGCTGGAGAGCAGCTCTGTGGAGAAGGACCTGGGAGTCCTGGTAGACAGCAAGTGGACCATGAGCCAGCACTGTGCCCTTGTGGTCAAGAAGGCCAATGGTGTCCTGGGGTGCATTAAGAGTGTGGCCAGCAGGTTGAGGGAGGTTATCCTCGCCCTCTACTCTGCCCTAGACTCTATCTGGAGTCCTGTGTCCAGTTCTGGGGCCCCCAGTTCAAGTGGGACAGGGAACTACTGGAGAGAGCCCAGCAGAGGGCTACTAAGATGATGAGGGGACTGGAGCATCTCTCTGACAAGGAAAGGCTGAGACACCTGGGGCTCTTTAGCCTGGAAAAGAGAAGACTGAGAGGGGACTTTATCAATGCCTATAAATACCTGAAGGGCGGGTGTCAAGAGGATGGGGCCAGGCTCTTTTCAGTGGTGCCCAGTGACAGGACAAGGGGTAACAGGCACAAACTGGAGCACAGGAAGTTCTGCCTCAGTATGAGGAGGAACTTCTTTACTCTGAGGGTGGCAGAGCGCTGGAACAGGCTGCCCAGGAAGGTTGTGGAGTCTCCTTCCCTGGAGATATTCAAAACCTGCCTGGATGCAGTCCTGTGCAACCTGCTCTAGGTGAACCTGCTTTAGCAGGGGGGTTGGACTAGATGATCTCCAGAGGTCCCTTCCAACCCCTATGAGTCTGTGATTCTGTGACTTCACCCTGCACCAGCAGTGCCTTGGACCTAATCCCACCATCCTTGCTACAGCTCTGTTCCTGCAAGCAACTTCCTCCGTTCTTTTAAACCTTACACTATGATTTTTCATATGCATAAAATTGCTCACAGGACAAGAGTCATATGCTGCAGTTTTAAGACACTGTGGTATTGCCAAAAAAACCCACCAAAACTCAAAGGTTTTTGGCAGCATTTGTAACACAAAACACTTCTATAATAACAAAAAGCCTCTCAGCCTCAGGCAAGCAGAACTGCTACATGCAGCACCTGCTGTGGTCCAGGTGGAAAGAGAAGCATCATCGTTTTAACACAGATTTAACATACAGATAAATCTTCTGCTTAAGGAGATTTGATTTTTAAAGATTGTCTTATTGAAACATGTGATTAACACCTTGAAGCCATGTATTTATAGAAGCATTCCTGAAGGCAAAAAATCCAGCAGCTGACAGAAATTTTCTGTTATGTCAAAAACATAAAATATAATTACAACTACTTCTACCTGTGATTGGCTAAATGTTAAGTTTACGCCTACTGAAATAAAAACAGCCACTCCAGAAAAACAGTGGTAGAAACCTGGAGTTATTATCAGTGTATTATGTGCTATACAAGACAAGTTCTCTGGGTCAAAGACTGCTGTCCAGCAGGAAAATACTCGGTGCATTAAGACACTCAGAGAGCTAATTTATGGCTCATCTACATTACAAAGGTTTTCCAGCATAAGGACAATTCTCTCCCTCCTCCCCAAACTCCTAACCAGTTCTCCGGCTCTCCTTGGGATTTTCTCTCAAACAAATCAACAGGATGAATCCCACACACATCAATTAAATTTCAGACTATCTGAAGAAACAGCCCCTGCCCAGACTACAGAGTAGGACAGAAATAAACCCACCACAAAACTACACTAACAACCCACCTCCCCATAATCAGATTGGTAGAAGTGGAGTGGGGAGAAATCCCTTCCAAACCCAGGCTGGAAGCTGGATTAATGCTGAGGGCACAAGAGCTTACCAGCCTGGCGCCACAGGGAACCTAATGCTGTCAGAAATATCCACACAGCCTCTTACCCTGTCCAGAGCCCCAGGGAAGAAGCAAAAAGCTTAATTTCCTGGGGGAGGCAGGAGCAGGGACTCCAGTGCCCACAGACACAGCGGAACTGCAAAACATGCAACTAACAGTTCAAATACAGTGCAAGAGGACAGTCATCCAGTGTCCCCATGCAGGATCCACAGCATTTCTTTTCTTACTGACAGAATTCCCTTAGTTGGGTATACAATACTTCTCAATCCCACAGACAGCGGGGGAAAAGCTGCCTCTCTCCAAAAGCACATTCCTGCAGGTATCATTCCTATCTCTCCCTTTAAATGTGCAGCACCGTTACGACAAATAGACCATCCCACCAGCCAAACCAACAATCCAGTGTAGCATGGCACATGCCAGAAACAAACAGGCAAGTCTTGAATCACAGCAGCAGATACAAGGCAGGTAACTTCACCTGTGGGCCAGGAACACCAGCAACCTTCCCTGAAGGGGCATGTTTAGCTTCCTATCAATCTGTGTTTTCTTCAGTCCAGCAAACCCTAACATATCTCATGACACTGACTCTTCTCAAAATACTGTACCCCCGCTCCCTACTACCATGCGGTAGAAAGCACAGGAGAGCTGACCAGGATTGCTGCCACAAGGTGGTAAGACCGCCGGGTTTTCTCGGAGCAGAGGAAGAGATGATTAACAGCACCACCAAAAAGCCAGAACCATTAAGCTTGGAGGGACACACCTAAACAAAACTGTCTGCTTCTGGAAGTGGCCTTCACACCACAGCAGCTCTTTGATGGCAGCTCTGCCGTCCGTAAGAGACATGGCAAAACCAGAAGGCCAAGTGGGACCAGCCCTTTTGATAGCATCTTACACAGCATCACTTTAAAATTGACTGTGGAACCACACATCTGCCAAGTTTTAATGCTAAATTTCCACCAGCATTTAAGCTAGGCTTAACTTTAAAAACAGTTCATTGGAATTAATCAGAATTTTATGCAGTAGCTCCTAAGAATAGAAGAGAAGACATGTCTGGGAGGCTGAAGAGACAAGACCCTACCTGCAGACACTACAGAACCAATTAAAAATGTAATTTTAAAAGGTAATTATATCAGTTTCCTACAGGCTACTGTAAAAAATCTGTATCTCACCTATCCAGAAAGCCATCTTTTTAAGTCTCCAAATTGCATAGCCTTTAAGATATAACTTCTTTAAATCCCTCCAAGAGCAAAAAGGTAAATGGCATGGCCCACCAGGAGCCTCCAGCACACCCCTTGTGCCCAGCATATGCAGCTCCAGGCTGCAGCGAAGGGAACAAGAGGAAGACAAAATACATTAAAACTATGTTAATAGCAACTCTTATCAAAACTGCACAGACTTCTACATCAAAAGGCCTGTCGTGTAACTATTTATGTTCTAAAAAGGAGGCTAAATAAGTTTCTTTTTTTGACATTTCTTTTTAAAGGCTGATAAGAGATACCCAAAGGTCCCTTTGGGAAAAGCAAATGTAAGGTCATTATATGCTTGCTGCCTAACAAGCCAGCCTTATATCTGTCTTGCAAGGTGATTAGTTAAAATTCTGAAATTGCTGGAGTTAGACATCATGTTTGAAGACTAAATAAACAGAAACTCTTTTCTCCATATATGCTGTGATATACCCCTCAAAAAAAATCAAGAATCAAGAACATCGTGAAACTTGGCCTTTTTCCTAAAAAAAAAATTAAAAAAAATACAGAGCTCACACTGTTACCCAGTCTCACTTCACATGCAGAGGGAAGTGAACAGGTGATGAGATTAACCATGCTTCCCATCTTATGCAAGCTTTGTATCTCCATAAATAGCATTTCTGTTACTGGAAAATTTTGAAAAACCCTGAAGAAAGCCTCAGGGCCCTATTAGATACTTTCTCTAACTCTGTTATTCAATAACAAAATTCTTCTTCAATCCTAAATGACTCCACTGCTCTTGAGGACGAAAGTACTGGAAAGAACCGAGGCTGCAGAAACCACTGCCTTGTTTATGCTTCCCAGAGGAAGCACTCATGTCGGGAATAATTCTGTGATTCACAGGCTAAGTAGAGGACAGTAACTCACGCTCTTCTGCTGACTCTCATCCTGCACCACAGAATTACAAGACCGCTAATATAAAAACCTGAGTCCAGAAAGCAACAGCAATGTGAGATGAGGAAACAGTTCCCGAGAGAAGCAACTTTTCAACACAGTTTTCCCCTGCACTGCAACACTCTTCAGAAAAAGCAGGACCAACTCTCCCACCAACTTTCCAGATTTACACCTATGATATTTTTATATACATACAACAGCAAGTTTATGAGCAATGAACAGCAAATGTCTCTCAAGAATCGGAAGGACCTGATCAGCCTCCCAAAGCTCTGTTCAAAAGCTCCTCGTGCTGCTGTTTCTGAAATTCTAGACATTCTTCAATGTCTGAAAACTACAATGGTTGCAAAGGTCAGCTGAAATACTAAGCTACACAGCAGCAGGCAGAGAGTCTGCTAAAAACATTGAAACCCCTGAATTTTCAGTAACTGGAAGGCAAACCGTGATACTGTATGTTTCAGAAAATATTTTACGGCTTCTCTCAGCATCCAACATAGCAAATCAACTATCCCACACATAGATCCCTCAATAACAGAGCAAATAATATCCACCACACCCCATAAATCTGAAGCAGTATTATCTTCAGCCTTTTCTTAGAAAACAAAATGCCTCAGGAATACATGTTATTGGTCGAAACAAGGTGAGTAAAATGCTATACCACTTTTTAGTTTCAATAACAGGATTATGAGGTAATGTTTATATGCCTGGAAGCAGAGCTAAGAAATTTCCATTATACAGATGAGCTGAAATGATGTATTATTTCCTAGAGTAATTTAAAAAATATAAGCATCTCCAGGATCTTGGCTTGACTATTCTTCACGCCCAAGATAAACCTCTGTGATGGTTTGTTTTAAAAAACAATGTGTGGAAACCTTTCCTTTTAAAAGCAAAAAATAAATTATGGGTGCTACAGGAAACCTGAATAAACATCAACACTTTGGCTCAGCAGAGCAAGAACAACTGCAAGGCGATGATTGCTGGAGCCCAGTGGGCAGAGGAGTGCCCAATATTTGAAGCCTGTTGCGCGGATATAACGAGACTGGTCAACAAGAAAAACACCCACCAGAAAAACCTATGACAAAGTCTCATGTATAGGTGACGCCTTCAAGAACGTATGCTTGTGCATATATTCCTTATCTGGGTTTCCCTTCCTCCTAGCCACCACTGATATCCTGTCTTTCCACACACTCCCTCTGTGCTCACTGCATTTTTCTCATTTCATATCTTCCTATGTCTTAATAGCCACAGGAATAAAAAATATGAAGCAACCTAACACTGAATACGGGAATAAAACAGAACAAAGCCAGAAAAATTCCAAATGAGATGTTTATAAACCTGTTATAAAGATGTTTATAACATTTGTTATTTTGTAACATGCGAAGGACTGACCAAAGAAGTGACCGTAGTGCGTCAGACCGAGGGTCCATGCAAGCCAACATCCGGCCTCCAACAAGCTGCCAAAAGCAAGCACCAGGGAAAGACCATAACAATATGACAAGTATATACGACTCCTCCTCCAGCTATGCTTTCCACCCTCCAGCTGTTTACAGCTCAGCAACTATGTATTACCAATTCCTACCATCATGAGTTGTGAATGTTTAAAAGGAAAGCTAAGGTTAAGTCATAAACAACCAATGTGATTGGAATGCTGTGTACCATTTTGTGTATGTTTTTTTTACTTATTTTCAAGTATTAAAAGATAATTAGGAGAAGAAAAAAAGCTGTGATTCAAGCCTGTTAACATGTAAATGATAACTGTAGTAAACACTCATATATATCTTTGCAAATCTTAGTTTTAATGCACAAATCTTAATCTGTATGAATATAAATTTAGGTATCTAAGCCAAGAATCTAAATCAAATTAAAACACACTGTGAATTCCTTTATTTCCCTTAAATATTCACATGATAAGGCAACATGAGGTGAACATCAGGTTGTACAACTGGCTTCAGGTTCTGATGGAGTATTAGCAATCTGGAGCTAAAAGGAGCCTCTGCCTACTCAGATGGACTTTGGAGCATGTCCAAGACATTTATGTAGTGTTTTTTTCAAAAGAATCATGGTAACAAGACCAATGTAAATTCAATAAACCCAAAAGCACCCAAATCCCAGTGAGTGAGAGTATTTTCCCTAATACAAGCACTTCCTCTTTGACTTCAGAAATGTGGCTTTCAGTGGTGACCAAAAAAAAGAGACTGAGAACTAAAACTTGTAGTTGCCCTGGAAACTATTAAAAAATCATTCAATGTAAGTATCAGTTTTACAGTTCATCTCTATACAGCAACCACCAGTTGGAAACATAACTATTAATAAAATTAATGTAAGCATCTCAGTCAACATGCTGAAAAGTAACATTTTTTCAAATAAAGCACTACTTATTTGTTGTTCTTTGCTAAGAAAGTAGTAGAAAGCTACTCGACATATATCATAAATAGATCTTATAAAGCATGGAAAATGTGGAGTAACTCACAGTGAGGAAGTTTAAGAGACAGAAAACTTGAAACTAAAAGAGCCCCCTTTTTGTCATTTTTTTCAGAAAACTACTCAAACTCTTTCTTTATGATTTCTCATCTCTTGGAACTTCTTGTCCAAATATATCCAGTATTGCACAATAGCACATGCAAAGAAATTCCAGTTTCAAGCTGTATATTCAGTGTTCCAGACTACCAATTTGTATCCAAGGCAATTCTTCCATGTGACACACATCACTCATTTTGGTGATTTCTTTCTAAATTAACTTAAAATTTTAACATCTATTCATTTCACAAAGTGAAATACCTCTGAATTTGATCCTACACAATGGGCAGGAGAAAACAGAGAGGTTCTCTACTCTGTAAGGAGAGAGGGACGATAAAGGAAGCACAGGCAAAGGGAAATGGCAAGTTGTACTAGGGTTCAAGGGCACATAATCACATTAAAAAGCACCTAATGTCACAGTAGAGTCAAGGACCCAATACAATAGATGTACCTTTGTACATCTATGTTACACTGTACCGTTTATTTTTCGACTTGTGGGATATCAGGACAGACTTCATAGGATCATTAGGTTCAAACAGACCTCTAAGACCATCAAGTCCAACCGTTGACCCAATACCACCATGCCCACTAAATCATGTCCTGAAGTGCCACATCTACATGTTTTTTGAGCACCTTCAGGGACGGCAACTCCACCACTTCCCTGGGCAGCCTGTTCCAGTGCTTGATCACTCTTTCAGTGAAGAAATTTTTCCTAATATCCAATCTAAACCTCCCTGGCGCAACTTGAGGCCATCTCCTCTTGTCCTATCACTTGTTACTTGGGAGAAGAGACTGACCCCCACCTCACTACAACCTCCTGTCATGCAGTTGTATAGTCTCCCCTCAGCCTCCTCTTCTCCAGGCTAAACAGCCCCAGTTCCCTCAGCCGCTCCTCATAAGACCTGTTCTCCAGACCCTTCACCACCTTCGCTGCCCTTCTCTGGACACGCTCCAGCACCTCAATGTCCTTCTTGTAGTGAGGGGCCCAAAACTGCACACAGTATTCAAGGTGCAGCCTCACCAGTGCCGAGTACAGGGGCACAATCACTTCCCTACTCCTGCTGGCCACACTATTTCTGATACAGGCCAGGATGCTGTTGGCCTTCTTGGCCACCTGGGCACACTGCTGGCTCATGTTCAGCCGCCTGTCAACCAGCACCCCCAGGTCCTTTTCTGCCAGGCAGCTCTGCAGCCACTCATCTCCAAGCCTGCAGCGCTGCATGGGGTTGTTGTGACCCAAGTGCAGGACCTGGCACTTGGTTTTGTTGAACCTCATACAACTGACCTTAGCCCGCCAATCCAGGCTGTCCAGGTCCCTCTGCAGAGCCTTCCTATCCTCGAGCAGATCCACACTCCCACCCCATTTGGTGTCATCTGCAAAATTCCTGAGGGAGCACTCAATCCCCTCATCCAGCCCATCAATAAAGATGTTAAACAAGATCGGTCCCAATACTGAGCCCTGGGGGACACCGCTTGGGACTGGCCGCCAGCTGGATTGAACTCCATTCACCACCACTCTCTGCGTTCGGCCATCCAGCCAGTTTTTAACCCAGCTTAGTGTGCACCTGTCTAGGCCACGAGCCACCAGCTTTCCTAGGAGAATGCTGTGGGAGATTGTCAAAAGTGTTGCTGAAGTCCAAGTAGATGACATCCACAGCCGTCCCCTCACCAACCAGGAGGGTCACCTGGTCATACAAGGAGATCAGGTTGGTTAAGAAGGACCTGCCCGTCATGAACCCATGCTGGCTGGGCCCGAGTCCCTGGTTGTCCTGCACACGCCATGTGAGTGCCCTCAAGATGAACCATTCCATAACCTTCCCTGGCACTGAGGTCAGGCTGGCAGGCCTGTAGTTCCCTGGACCCTCCTTCTGGCCCTTCTTGTAGATGGGCGTCAGAGCAAGAGGAGACAGTTCTTTGCAAGAACTGGAGTAACACTGGTCCATTTAGGAGCTAATGACACAGAAGCCAACAGAAGAGTCCAAAACTAATGTTTGAAGACTTAGGCAAGAAAACTTAACTCGACAGAATAGTCTTTTAAGTAGGAGTAGCAGTCTTATAAAAGGACCTATTGCATAAGAGAAATTTATGCTTGCCATGTTACTCTTATACTTTTACTTCTTGCCTGTTAAACTCCCACGAGCTGTAACATCTTATCTGCACAAGAAATCTAAATTGGTCTTTAAATTAAAGTTCTGTAGAGATTTCTATTTTGTTTGAAAAGTTACTTGTTTTATTCCCATTCTCTTTCTTGGTAAGCAGCAAAGTTGACTCCCATGAACATCTGACCATAGGCAAAAATAACAAATTCAGGTAAAGGGAGGCGAGATGTTTACTATACATAAATTTATATTTTGTAAATACTATTATTATCTTAGGCTCACAAAACATAACAGTAATAAGAAGTAAGGGGCAAAAAAAAAAACAGTAATGGAAGTAGAGGGGCGCATGTGTTGGGGAATCAGCTGAGGTTGCTCTTAGCTCAATAAATATGAGCCCAAGCTGGCAGGAAAAGCAGGGTGTTTGAAGTGGCAGACAAAACAGTATGAGGGCCAAAACTTTATAGATTTGGGTGCTTAAATTTAAGGACAGAACAGGTGTTCACAAATTCTACAACACGAAACAACAAAAATTGACAGCAACATTAAAGCACATAGCTGATTAAAGTATCTTGGTGTCCCAATATGAGGCACCTAAGCTGGGAACTTCCATCTACATCAAGTCAAAAGCTAAATTTTACAAGTTTAAAAAATGGGTAGGGACGTTGTTAGAACTGCCTTTGTACTAATGGCAACATAAGATGCCTATTATTTTCAGGTACTCACATAACATTTTCATGGGTCATTACATAAAGCATTCAAACCATCCATCTGCAAGATGCTGGGACACCTGTTTACTAGAGGAAGCATGTAGATGCTTCTAGCTTAAGACGCTAAACTAAAATCAAGCACATGTAAATCCAGTTCTGCTTCTGTCCCTGACTGCACACGCAGACAATGTACATGAAGGTAAGCTGGGCATACCATCTTCTGACATACATACTTTAGCTTCTATTAAAACATGACCTGAGGATCTGCAAGAACATACTTGTAGAAATCATACATGGGTTTGCTTGGAGTGCAACTCCATTTAAGGGCTGCCACCTACATAAAGTAAAAAGATGCAAGCCAGGAGGGAAAGAGACAGATGATGTCCCCAAAGTTACAGAGCAGGTAAGTGCTAGACCTAAGAATTGATGTCACGTCTTTCTGACCCTTGCTTAACGTCCTGTGCCCATACAAGACACACTGCCCCTGTTAATTTTTAGAAGCTAATAGTCACAGATGGCACAGGAAAGCTGCAAAACATTAAATAAAATGTCAAGGACTTCACTGAAAGCCTCTTGTGGCTTTCCATTTTGTTTAACAGACAGCATTTAGAAAGGACTCAAAACATTCTCTTCAATACTAAAGCATCTTACTCGGACATCTCAAAGCCTGAGTGTTCCTTAACAAGAAATTACTTGTTCCTTAGTACAACCTCTTCAGCTACTTCTGCTTTATCCTTCTTGATATCTCCTCTGCTATAGGTGCTGTTGCTTATTTCCCCTTCTCAAAATCCAAAATTGCAACATTCCTTTCTGTCAACATCAACATAACTGCATTTCTCCAAATGGAAAGCAAGTTACCTGGCATTAACAGATGTCCTTCACCACAAAACTTCCCCAAGTCTTTAGCCACCACTACATACCACCTGAGCAGCAATAAAGTGCTGCAACTTTTTCCCCACACTACTACTTTTAACTGGTGCGACAGGTATGGCTCTGGATGTCTGCAATGCACTAAGGCTAGTCTTTTAGTGCAATTTCAGTAACAGTTATTTAGTACAGAGAGGAAAGAATATACACTTCTCCTCTTCAACGGTGCAGAAAGTATCTTTGAGTCAAAGGTGATTTTTATACTGATATTCTCCCCCTTCTACCTCCACAAAATGAGTGAGCTCTGGTTCTTCTTGTACATCAGAGCTCAGAGATGATTAGACTTGCTAAATTAACAAAGACAAGTTATTAGGAAATCAGCATCACTTATTTCTTAAAAATCACCAATCATTAACTCCAAATGATAAAAACGATTGACTGAAAAAACATTGCTTTTATTTATAAAGATGATACAGTCTAGGCAGCTTACCCTTTCTTAGCTGATCTTATCCTATGAGATACTACTACTTAGTCTATGCTTTATTTGACATCAGTTAAACTTTAGGTTTAGATATGCTTATGTTTCAGATGTGCTAGTTTTTATAAACACTCTTCAGGAACTAGATGCTGGAAGCTCAAATGCAGTGCAATTTGCAACTGAGTACCCAAGAACAGTTTTGTGTTACAAATAACAATTATAATTCAAGTTTATTTCCATTAGCCAAAAGGAAAAAAAACACCACTCCAACATTAGGGTCACAGCAAGGAAAGAACTTTCTGGATACATAATGCAGCATGGGTTTCATTTTCATACATACTTGAAAAATCATAAAGCCTCGTGAAAAAGGCAAAATGAGGAGTTCCATATTTTAATCAACATTGAAATAAACCCTGTAACCTTACCGAGCAAAATAGCCTTGTCTTCGTTCCTTCTTCTCTTCCTTGGTCTCCATTATGTATAGTCAAATAGGCAAGGTAAGCAGCCAAGCGTGATGCTCTTTTTCCCCTCAGTACCTCATATCCAGGCAGAGTCCCCTGTATACAACACGCAAAACCAGGAAGTTCATAAATCAACATGTCAACAACACAAAGAAAAACTAACAGGGTTGTGGAAATGCAATCGACCCAGTGACAAAGCAAAGTAAAACTTTAACCAGTCAATGCTTGCCATGTGACATCCATTTAGCATACAAGGAGACAAAAAACAATAAATGTACTCAGGCCAGTTTCTCCAGCAGAGGAAGAGAGATACTGCAAAGCAGGTTACCCAAAGAGCAGTAGCAAGTTTTAAAACCCTGGAAGGATTAAAATATTTTGCAAGCTGTTAAGTAGTTTATACCAAAACATCTTCCTGGTTTCATGTGTTTTATAGACAGGAAGATCAAGAGAAGCTCTGGAAACATCCAGTACAAACAGCATAACCAGAAAGACGTAATGTTCACTTTATAAAAACTCTGTAAAACAGTGAGAAATAAGAAAGTTTTAAAATAATGTAAAGAAAAAAGAACAATCTACGTTCTTTACACAGGTTTGACTGTTGTAAACAAGTTCAAACAAGTGTATACAGGGAGAAACACGACGGACCTCCTGCTCTCCAGATGAACTGCAGTCACCTTGAGATAGACAGCACTAGGGAAAGTTTTCTAAGAAGAAGAAGAAAAAAAAAGGAGACCAGTAACACTGGTTTTTGACATGGAAATCACCAGCTTTGCAGAACGCCATACCAAGACACCTCGAAACCAAAGTTAGGAATTTCAGAACTCCTTGGTAACTACTGCAATCGATGTGCTTCATCAATTGCTGTCCACAATTCCTGCCAAATGTTTTATCCTCTTCCCCTCTCCAACACACATGCAACGTACCCCAATGATTTGTGCACACGAAGTTAACTTCTCATGAGTCCTTGATCAGTATTCCAGATTAAAGTTCAAACCAGAAGTTACTACTAAACATTTTAGTCTAATGGGCTGTATAACAAAGAAATGAAAGCCGCACAAACTATGATTTGTAGCAAAGTAAGAAAAATTCCTCTGGGATCTAATCAGTTCCTACTATTTTCCCCTGCATTAAAAGATCTTAAGCTACAAACTGCCAGATGTCAACAAAAAAAGATAATGTAGCAAAAATAGACTAATCTACTCTAAAAGCCCAGGAACATATCAAGCTAGATTTTATCAGAAATAGTTGACTTAATTTTCTCTCCATATTTATGAAGCATCAGTCCACAGCAATTAAAAGTCCACTGCTTCAAAATCCACTTTTTCTTACTCATTAATTTTGAATACACCAGTGCATCAAAAAGAATCTAGTCTCTCTGATCTTTATGCATCAGGTAGAGCTTTACAGTAACGGTCACTCTTTAAATGGCAAATTTACCTATGACATTTTTAGCTTTATGAAGAGTATACTGTTTTATCTCTGCGAGTTAATGCATGTCACAGCCTTAGCCAGACACAGAAACCTACATGACAGTGGCATAAGAACAGTATCGAAACAAATGGTCCTGCTCAGATGTCCAGTCTGTATGAAGATACCACATACTTCCTGAGAATTTCAATGCATCCTTACCTTCCCTGTTGGGGCAGGTCCTTAGATCTTCAGAGGATCAAAAACGGTGAGCTTTGTTAGCACGGCATTTAGAGTTACAATAAATTTTTCAAAGCACACAACTATAACCTCTACAGCAAACTACAAAGAGTTCAAAGAAAGAGGAACCACTCTTCCCCCTTTGCCTTCAACTACACTCTGCGATATGTGCGCAAGGGCACTCATGGGCCGGAATTGAGTCTCACATTGACACCAAGAACTATCAAATAACCACGGAGCACCGAGATAATATTAACAGACAACCACAAGGACAGAAGGACCCAGGGGAACAAGAAGAGGGAAGCGTGGAGACCCCCTCTCACCTCACTGAAACATGACCAGCTGGAAGAAACGTCGGGAAGCGAGAGCTGCACGCTCCTTCCATTCATTCCCTTCCTCTCCCGCAATCTACCAACCCCACCCAGGAGAATATCAGCCCTGCTCCCACACTGTGCTGGCAGACGAAGGCAGCGCCACTGCCAGGGAGCCTGGAGGAAAAAACCCTGCCTGCCCACAGCCCTGTCTTGCCCAACGCCAGAGCAGCCACCCCCTGCTTCAGCAAAGAGGGGCACGAGGAGAAGAGGTAGAGCTTAAGCCTGGACCTAACCACAGATGCTGCAGAAGGTACCAGCACCAAACCAGTGTGGCACTGCTCAGCCCACCAAGTGTAAGGTTTGCTGTTTGCTTTCATCAACACTAAAACAAGGCCAGCAATGACAATGCAAGTATGGAGACTGTTCTTCCCACATCAACTACATGCAACTCCAAGTCCTTTCACATGGTGAAGGGGAATAAATCAAGAACTTAAAAGAAAATAAAATAAAAATTTAGAACAGATGGGCACTCAGAAAACTGGAATGTTAGCCGTAGACCAGAAGTAACAAAGGCATTCAGGTGAATTTTTTTTCCTAATAAAAATACACAGGAATCTCATATCCAGCCACCAATTAATGAAAAGTTTCACAATAAAATAATTTAACATCAGGTCCCACTCTGTTGACTTAAAACTTATCTGGCTCACATTCTCAGAAGAAACAAAGGTGGTGTTTTAGGAAGGCATATTTAAGTCTGAAAATTATACTTTTAAAATACAGTACTAGGAAAAGCAAATGGATTAGGAGTGCTGACTTCATAACCTCTGAGTTTATTTTTGTTGTTGGGAATTTTTCATAGATGGCTTTAAGGAAAACAAAAAAAAGTCTGAAAGCTAAGAGGATCACAGCATAACCTGCAGTAATTGCTACTGAAAACTAGTATTTCTGAAAGGTTCTTTTCAATTTTTAGTTCTTTAAGCAGTAACAGTACAAATGCCATTTTTACTTTATAGGTTGTCATTGATGTTTTAAAGTTACACTAAAAAAAAGCAAACCTACTCCACACTTCCCCCCTACCTGTCCTTTCACATCTCCCAAGGAAGAAATCCAAGATATTATTTATTAATATTGATTGCTTAAAATATTATTAAGAATATATGATTAAAATGAATATTAGTTTCCTGGTAGTTCCTTTCTTGTAGAGATAAAGACTGAATCAGGCAGACTATTAAAAATGTACATATTTGGGGGTTATTTATACGCCGGGAGACAGACATCTTACTCATGTATTAGTACAGTCCAAACCTAAATGATGACAAAGCTGATTTTACAGAAATTTCAGGCTCAGTTTAACCCTTTCTACACTGAAATGGAAACAGACAGTGATAAGCCTATATTACATGTCTACAGCAATGACAATTATTTTATTAGGTAATTTCAAGAGAAAAGATATTCCTGACGGACAAGCAATGCCTTCAAGTAAGGATCCTGTTAAAAATTTGCTACTCTCCAAATTTACACAATGTCAGCACCGGATAATTATACAAAGAACAAAATCCATAAAAATATACCGTACTTTTTGCTGCTAGTCCTATTGCTCTGGATTTTTTCACTTTTATTAGCATACTTTTGGATACTTGGTTTGTCTGTTTAGGATTGCTGCCAGCAAGTTTTGAGGATGCTACTGGGAATTTGTAATGAGGGTGGGTATGCTCCAGCAAGGCCACAAAGGAAAAGAAAACAACCAAAAAAACCCAAACCGAAATCAAAAACATCACAGGAACAGACTGAACTGGGTACTCACACGACTGCAACTGCCACCACCCTCCCAAGACCTCCAGAAACGCTGATTCTAGCTCCTTTTGTCCACTCTGCCACCTGGCACTGCAGGACAGCAGCCTCCTGTCATGGTACATTCAAAGCAGCACAAGAAGATGCTCTAAGTGTGAGGATAAACAATGTGGAAGGAAACTCTATTTTTGAAGGGAACATTAAAAATAAATAAATATGTGAATAGAGCATCCTAAGTCCTCTAAAGACTTTGACAAATTTATCATTTTTTTAAAAAATTATTTTTTCTCTCTTGTCCCTCCCTTCTCAGGCTTGAAGAATAATTCACCTTGCTACTTGCAGTTTAAGTAGTTTACATTTTCATGGGACAATAAAAGGCCCTGCTTTCTGCATTCAGGGGTAAGCACCCAGAAATCCTGTTTGCTGGCTCTAAAGGATCAATGATCAATCCTCCAATTGTGAGCATTACTTTCCAAAACCATGCACACAAACAACAGCACACCCAACAGCACTAGCAATGCAGAAGCCAATGAAGTATCTGATTATTTTTAGAACATTCAATAGACTTGATAGCTTGTCTCTGGCCATCTGTGCCCACTGCAAGTCTTGGAAAGATATACACAGAAAAAAAAAAGTTCAAGATCATGCAATTCTCTAGATATATTTTCATGACCCTGTGGAGTCAGTATCTCTCAACTTTTCATGAAGTAGGAAATGCTGAATTCCCTACTTTGGAAACGAGGAACTGAACTACATTAAGTACCTCCACACGCTCAAATGAGAGCAGAAGAGCAATGAGTGACAGTAGCCAATATGGATTCACCAAGGGGAAATCATGCCTGACCAACCTGACAGCCTTCTATGATGGCATGACTGGCTGCTGGTGGATGAGGGGAGAGCAGTGGATGTTGTCTACCTCGACTTCAGCAAAGCCTCTGACACTGTCTCCCACATCCTCATAGGCAAGCTTAGGAAGTGCGGGATAGATGAGTGGACAGTGAGGTGGATTGAGAACTGGCTGAAGGACAGAGCTCAGAGGGTTGTGATCAGTGGCGTTGAGTCTGGTTGGAGGCCTGTAACTAGTGGTGTTCCCCAGGGGTCAGTACTGGGTCCAGTCCTATTCAACATATTCATCAACGACCTGGATGAAGGGACAGAGTG
The DNA here is from genome assembly GCF_034619465.1 of Leptosomus discolor. Taxonomy (NCBI): domain Eukaryota; kingdom Metazoa; phylum Chordata; class Aves; order Leptosomiformes; family Leptosomidae; genus Leptosomus; species Leptosomus discolor. The sequence continues at coordinate 68,644,040 of NC_141392.1, forward strand.
CACCCTCAGCAAGTTTGCTGATGATACTAAACTGGGAGGAGTGGCTGACACACCAGAAGGCTGTGCTGCCATCCAGTGAAACCTGCACAGGCTGGAGAGCTGGGGGGAGAGGACCCTAATGGGGTTCAATAAGGGCAAGTGTAGGGTCCTGCACCTGGGGAGGAATAACCCCATCATGCACCAGTACAGGTTGGGGGTTGACCTGCTGGAGAGCAGTTCTGCGGAGAAGGACCTGGGAGTCCTGGTAGACAGCAAGTGGACCATGAGCCAGCAACGTGCCCTTGTGGCCAAGAAGGCCAACGGTGTCCTGGGGTGCACTAAGAGTGTGGCCAGCAGGTTGAGGGAGGTTATCCTCCCCCTATACTCTGCCCTGGTGAGGCCACAGTGGTGCCCAGTGACAGGACAAGAGGCAACGGGCACAAACTGGAGCACAGGAAGTTCTGCCTCAACATGAGGAGAAACTTCTTTACATTAAGGGTGACAGAGCCCTGGAACAGGCTGCCCAGGGAGGTTGTGGAGTCTTTCTCGGAGATATCCAAAACCCACCTGGAGGCGATCCTGACTGACCTCCTCTAGGCAAACCTGCTTTAGCAGGAGGGTTGGACTAAATTATCTCCAGAGGTCCCTTCCAACCCCCACCAGTTTGTGATTCTGTGAAATTATCCTCCCACTAGCTTTGATCCAATCAGCCTCAATAACCAGCGGCACTGAGAATAAAGGACAAGACTGCTTTGACAAGGAGTCAGTTATTATTTTCTGTGTAAAATTTAAACTGACAAACTTCAGAGACCGATAGCAGAGCCTCACATTTATTTGGCCCTGTGGGCATACGCATAGAAATTAAAACTCAGATCCACAAAAGGAAATAAAAAGCCTAACCCCTCTGAGGATCTAGGTTTAAACGACTCCTTCAGGAGATATGTAAAAAAAAGCAATTAATTGACTTTAGGGAAACCAAGTCAAGGGTAGTATCCTATACCTTAGCAGGGGCTGCAAAAGGCAAGCAGTGGTGGCAGCAATCATACTGTGAAAAACATGCAGGGAAGGTGAGAGGCCTAAGCACAAATTTGCCACAGTAAGGAAGACAGAGTAGACTAAGGCAGAAGACTCCCGGTGAGACAGCCAAGCTGACATAGTCATGCCAAGAATGTAACAGGGAGGCCCCACTGTGCTGAGGGAACAGGATGCTGCCCAGACACACCACGTAGCTCTCACCTGCTCTCTGGTGCAGTATCCCACGCAACATTAGTTTTTTACTTTTGCTTCTCTATTTTTTTTCTGCCCCTGAGACTACAAACACTGCACACACCTGCTCATACCGCCGCACACTTCCTTACTATTATCTGCTGTAACACCAACATTCAAATGTTGCCACTGGTCATTTTCAGACAGGAAGCATCACTAACCACTCCGCTTAGATACCCGCAGCAGAGTGCCTTCTTTATGAATCACAAGTCTTCTGGGTACACGTGCTAATTCTGACCAGTAAATAAATGCACAATGAGACATGACAAGGATTACACCAACAAGTCGATACTAAGACCAAAAAAAAAGAAAAGAGAGATATGTATGTAGTACTTCAAGAACAATATTAAAAATGTCTATCAAGCTGGCAGAGTAAGAAATTGTGGGACAAACCACAGATAGAGGGGAACCATTCCCAGTGTATTAGATCTGAAACTGAACCCTTGGAGTTGCTATCTGCACCACTGGTGAACCCAAAGCAGTTTCCAGGGTACTGTGCAGATGCAAATAGATACAAACACACAAAAACAAGGTTGCAGCATAGGGTCACACACAACACCTTTAAGCACAAGGCAACAGAAACAGGTTAACACGGAAGAGGAGACTGGTTAGAATTTGCTACTGGGGTCACATAAATGCATATGGTTAAGCTTCACAAGCCAAAGCACTAACACCAACTCCAGCATTCACTTCAACAGACATCCCATTTTTAAAAACATGAAGGCGAAAGCACATTAGCACCTTATGAGAAACACTGAACTTTGCAGTATTTCATTAACACCTCACTGACTGGACAAACCAGGTTGAGTTTCACAGCTTTCATATTCTGCTAGTGTATTTCATGAGGTGTAAAAGTGCAGATAAAAGTTTCAGAATAAACGCTACATCATCCCAAGATGAAAGGTAACAGAAATGCACAGCCAGCAGAGAGAAGGGTAAGCTACAACTTTTTAGTATTTTCCTCAGGCAGAATGACCTAGCTAAAAGTGAGATTGGAAGCTTTCTGGAAAGCACTGGCACAAGCCAATAAAACAGAGCACAGACTAATTACATTGTTAGATTCAGTAGAATGGACAAAAAATTGTTTATTCTAAACCTATCTTAAGATAAATAGGGAACTATTTTAATACAATTATATAGTTACATTTTAATTACCATGTAGAGTGTAATGTTATTTCTGAAACATTAATAAGCTCTATAAAGAAGTTCCAGTCCATTATACATAACTGAAGGGTGCTAAACTAACCTAGGAGAGCTTCTCCACCTCGGTGAGAAGGCTGATGTTAAGAAGTTAAGGTTGATGACTCAACCCTTGCTTAGGTGAATAACCCTTATTTATGCACACAACTCCATTGACATTTAAAGTATTAAACCTGTCATGTTTCTTGTAACAAGGGTGCACTCTTAAAATCCTCAAATAATTAAAATGCAAAAATGAAAAGACTGAAAATAAATTTGTATGCAGAAGCAGTTTCTGGACTTCTTGTTCAGATTGAACACAGACCAGTATCACAATTTCTCTATCTCCAAATGGAGAGAGAGAGATTTGAGGTGGCTATTGCACCCTGTGGACTCTCAAGGACAGGGAAGATAAAATATGCAAAAGAAACAACCAACCTTGCTCTTGAGGAACTGGGTGCAATGTTTAGGAGGTTATTATCCCCACTACAGAGGTGTAGCCAGCCAACAGTCCAAGCATTTTCATTCCCTACTAACCCAGGAAGAACTGGCTAAGCTTAGATCACCTTCAACTCACCAACTGGACCTGCAACAGTCTGTCCACATGAACAAAGTTCAAATAAGATAAATGAGAATCAGTGTAACACAAACATTTCTGATCAGAAACAGAACAACAATAACAAAACTTGATTCAGTAACAATGGACTCCCCAGACAAATTATTCCTACATCGCTTGGGAGGACACTTTTACCCACTAACTCAGGCTGTCATGTTTCACACAGAATAAGGGGAAGCAAAAGAGCTACCAGAAATTCCACATCACTAGTGAGGGTTGTCAAGAGAGAAAAGCATTCAGACTTAATCTTCCCTCGTTGGCAGCTGAACATCACCAGATGCATCTTCCATAAGGAACAATGTATTTTATCGTCTAACTCAACTGCAGTTGCTAGACAGAAACTGGTTACAAAACACAATGTAAACTATCAACAGGTAGAGTGCTATGCCATACCAAAGTAAAAGTGCAGTGCTGTTTGAAATCAGGTCACTTGGGAAGATTTTCATTTTAAGTCAATGAGAACATTGCTACAGAAGTTTTAAAATAATTAACACCTTCATTTCCTTGTATCCCTTGTCTCAACCCACCCCGGTTCAATTAAGCATCAAGCCCAAGCCCTCTGAACCCCACTCACATTGTACAGGTATTATGCAGTACACGGAGTTTAAATGCCAAATCCTGCACCTTCACGGACTGTTGACAGAAAACACTGGTCTCTGCCTACCAAATACTGTAAGAAAATGTACAAGGCAGCAGAAAAACATTATCATTTGGATAAACAGAATTAATTCTGTAGCCACTGAAATACACAAAACCTCTACATGTAAACAACAGAAACATCCAAGAATTTGCAGGGTGCTGGTTCCAGTTAATTGAGATTCCAGTAAATTTTAGCTACTTTTATTTTAAAAGTTAAGTCTTTCAAACATTCCTTGTCAAGAATATTGTTTTCCTTTTACAGGTGAGAGACTGAGATCCAGAAGGAACTTGTGGTCATTCTGCAAAGTTATTACAAAACCACAGATCTTGTAACTGCAAGGCAAATGGCTTATCCTTTGAGGCCTTCTTTCCTGGGACACGTGCTGAATGAAATCAAATCTGTGCTTACACCACATACTAAGGCATTTCTATCACAGTTTATTTTGCATTTCTGAATCTTATCCTAAATTGATGTACAGCATCATAGTTCCATCACCACAGAAGAGAGGAAAATGCAGTTTACCATATTCAGAGAGGATAAGACAGATGTCACTGTTCTGTTACCTCTCCCTGAAGCACACAAGCGTACATACAAAAGACTTACGTATGTGCTTAGCAGCATCCAACTAAAACACCAAGTACTTGCAGTTTTCTAATAAATAAAAATTGATGAACACTCAACACATCAACTAAACAATCCCCTTAGCACTACCTTGCTGATTTGGCAGTTGGCACCAGCATGTTCCTTGCTCCTAACAACTGCTAGTTTCATGATCTGTTCAGAAACATTTCAAAGAAAGCCTGCACATCTGTTTTGACAAGGTCAAAACATACACATACAGGTAACCACACCACTCCCAGAGCCAGTCATGCGTTCTCCACCAGGTTTTTAAGGGACATGACCCAGTTCTTCTTAGATTCCCCTCTCTGAACCAAGCAAAGTGACAGAAGCAGCAAACAAAGTCACTCCATCCTCATCACTCCTACGTAGCAGCGTATTATGAGAGCAAGTCAGGTAGCAAACAAAAATCAGCCGACTGTCTACTGTCACTTCCATGCCAGGTGACCAACCCGAAGAACGGTCCTATGTCCCATACACAGAATGCTGTTAAGGGCCATCGGATCCAGTGTCACATATCCCAGGCCCGATCATACGTCAGAGTTGCTTTTATGAACTAGGTTACACAGGGCTCGAGCAGGATTTGCACTGGTGAAACAGCAGCACCACCACATATAGATGCACAGCAAACAGCCGTTGGTGATCAAAGGGACACTGGCCAGCTGAAGAGCCAAGCCAAAGAAACTGGGCCTTCGCTCACCTCTCTCAGGCTGTTAAAATACGTTCACGCATCAAGCTGCTGCCAGTTTGAAGTATTACCGCCCTTTGCTTTCCTCCCTTTCACCTACTTCAGCTGTTTGCTACCACTCCACCCAAAATTACCACACAAATTACCTGCAGCAGAGTCAGCAGAAGTGACTCTGTATCTGCAGCTCAGTTTATACCCTGCCATGCCAGCTCACACCCACTTCCAGCAGACTTTGCTGCACACAGCTGAACTGCACACCCTTACTTCTGCCACAAACCTGCAGCAAAAATCTTGGGCAAGTAACTGTCAATGTAACTCCTTGAGCAGCAACTTCATTCAGTGGGCATCAGCAAAGGCACTCTTTGAAAGAGAAGTGCTGCTGAGACTTACGGCCAGCTTTCATGAGATGAGAAACAGACTACAAAAGACAAATGCATGTTCTCAGCTTCACAGCTCTTTTCTCACTAATCCAATAAAGGCTTGTATACCAACAGTAAATAAAGCAGAGGTAGAGCGGAGAGACAGGTGTTTGAAGAGTCACTTAAACCACAAAGACGCGGCTTGATGCTTGGCACAAGTACCTTTACCATAAATCACCTTCTATTTACAATTAATTTAGGTCCTGAAACGCTTAAGCATAATGTTAGGTTTACATTGTAAATATTCCCATTGTACTCAACGAGACTTGGTTAATACGTTCTCAGTGCTCTACATAATAAGGCCAGGCAACAAGAAAGTGTTAAAATACGAATAAAACCCTCAAACGGGAAGCATTAGAACCTGTCGCTGTTTTTTAGGTCAAGTACATTTCCAACAATATTCATAATTGTGCTGTGAAAATTACTGTTTAGAAAGTACCCATCATTTTCAAGTTTAGAGAAAGACCCTCCAATTAACAGCCTACTGACACTACACTGTGAAAGATTCACATTTAAATACTTCCTTACTTCAAAAAGCAACTCAAGACACGAGCTACTTGAAGGTAAAATTATAATTTTTAAGTTTCAGCTCAAGATCCCTTTTTTTTCAATTGACCTTGACTCATGCAAATTCCCGGCCATGACTTTTTCTGTCACGTACCTCCCAACTGAGAAGCAAAGGAGCTGAGGAGCAGGGGTAGAAAGGAGTCTCACAATAACGCAACGCAAACGTTTTACTATCTGAAACACCGTTAACAGAATCAAACTGCCAGGTTTCCATAGCAACCTTAACTGTGTCAACACTGCATACACTGTACATTAAGTAACATATCAAACAGTTTAATTGTAAAATCCTGTACATTTATAACGTACAAAATTAAATGCTGGAAACCTTCACTGTTTATTTTTCAATTCCTTAACGTGCAACATTTATTGCATTACAGTCCGTTGAGTGTGACGTTGTATTACACCAGTACACGCAGCTTCACAGGCCTTCAGATGCTGGCAGCATTAGGTGTACCAAAATTACAATGATCGACAGTAAATCGTACCCTCTACCCACTGCATAGTCTGCAGCCTGTTTTAAAAGCAGCAATGTTTCTAATTATTTCCTTCCTCCTTGCAAAATTCCTTTACGTATTGTGTAACTGAGAATGATTTAGTTCCCTGCTCTTCTGAAACATCCTTAAAACCTTTATTATCTTACTATTTTTCCTTCCTCCATCCCTCGATTCCTGTACACACAGTTTCTGGCCTTGTACTGAAAGTCACCTTGCACCACAAACAAAGCAAAAGTTCCCCTCTCAAACTAAGTTCTGCTTGCTATGTACCACAGCACAGTTATGCTTACCTATGTAATTACAGGTCTCCCTGAACAGCTGCTTGCTTCTTTCCAGAAACAGAAAAATAAGTTTTGTGTACTTTTCTGTGTTCTAACCATTTGTGCAGAGCTATGTGTCTGCTTGAAATTATTCACATAAAGTTAGTAACCTATTTCTATATATGCAGAAAAGACAGAAAAATAGAATGGTTCATACAAAACAGCTACATGCTATCTCTTTTTCAGCATATCCAATCCGGACTTTATTTGCTCCACTCTTGTATTCAGTCAGTGAGATGGTTCATGGCTTACCCCCCAAAAAACACAAACCAACAAAAAGTTAAAAATATATTTGAATTAAGGTTGAGTACTGTGCATAAAAACCAGAAGTGTAGAATTCTTTCCTGTTAAAACAACAGCAGTTATGTATATTACTTTCAGATTACTCAAGTGTTTTAAACATTATTATTGAACCAAGGTGCTCTTACTGAATAAAACAGGCTAATTTTGAAACTAAAATTCAAGTATCTTATGCTGACAGTATTGACAAAGTAACTCAGCATTTCTGAAGCTAGATATTTCTTTTGCTGGGGGCGGGCAGGGGGGAACCTTCACAAAATTTGACTTGATTTTACCAATAGCTTCAATTCCTTCAGTGCTGCATTTTCATAGAAGTCATCTCAGCTACATCACCAGGTACCACATCGCTGAGCTCTCTGATCATGTACCAAGTACAGTCAGAGGGACTACTCACTTACACGAGTCATGCTTGTAATACCTAAGCAACATTTGCAGAATCAGGGCCCAAAGATGAAAGCTGCTAACTTTCCATTCACCACAAGTTATGCCTGACATAGCTGGTAATGATGAGTGCTTCAGATCGCCCAACATGTTTCAAACAAAACCCTGTCTTCACTTGTTTACAGCTTCATCAAAATAATTGCTTGCCCTTCCTCAAGTTGAAGCCAGCCAAACAGTTAATGTATTAACGAGTTTTGGGGGTTTTTTTGGTCCATGTTAAATCCACCTTTTTTGAGGGGCTGTAGTGCTTCGAGTTTTGGTGTTAAAATTTGGCAGAGAGCAATTTGGACCTTTCCACAGTTGCTCTGAAAATCTGTACAAACTGAGTAGAGACCTACACCTTTAGAAAAACAGGAAAAGCAGTTTACACCTACCCCATCTGGGTGCACTAGTGATTTGTAATTTAAAAGGAGTGACACATTACTTGTGGGAAGCGTACTACCCCAGAGCTAGACTCATGTTCTTATCAATAACTATTACAAGACCTACGATTAAAATGCATGCTTCCAATCTCAAATGCATGGCTGGGCTAACCTAATGAACAGGTAATACCTGGCACTAGCTGCCACAGGCCAAAATTACTTTTCTGAGATACCTGCTTACTGGACTTGGTGAAGTAAAAAGAAAAAAAAAAAGGTGAAGAGAAGCGGGAAGTAAGATGTATTTCAAGGCCCAATAAAGCAAACTTCAATTTATAACACAGTATGCTGTCATTCCAGAGCCTTTCAGTGAGCAAATAATCATCCACAGCTCTTTCATCACAGAATCCACGACAAATAGTATGTGGGATGAAGAAGAAATCAAAGCTTAAACAATAAGTTACAAAACATAGTACCAGGTAAAACTTCTATTTTAAATGCAATAGAACACTGACTGCAAAGCAGTTAAGTTGCAAACTGTACTCAGTACTGAAGGTGAAGTTCTGATTTCAGTGACATCCGTGGAAGTCTGATTGTTTACAAAGTTTCTAGACACTAAAAAAAAAACCCACCACAAAAAACACAGGCAGAAGGGACACTTCTAAAGGCCTGTTACCATTTGCTGGGGGATGACAATAATTTTGCCCAAGAAATACATTTTATAACTTGACGCCCTTACATCCCAAAACCTGCACGAGCCCACATGACAAAACGAACACATTTACAGTTACCAAGTACAAAGTACGTTTCCTCAGAAGCACCTTAAACTCAGGTTTGATCCTGAAGGTGGCCCCTTCGGCTCCACCAGCTTTCCTCCTGCCAACCTCCTCGTCTCTCCTCTGGCATCTGCACAGACTGCCCACAGCACTCTTCAGTCATAGCCCGCTCCTCGCAATTCTGCGAGGAGCAGCGTGCCCCCGCTCTGCGTCTGCCTTTCCTTCCCAGGAGAAAAACAAGGAAGGGAACACACCTTCCTTTCTCTTCTCGCAGGCTTAATCCGAAGCACCCTCAGAGCTGAGCAGAAGGGTGAGGAACCACTCTCCTGGGTGCAGTGTTTTTTTCCACAGCTCGCCATTCATGGAACCCAGGAGAACTCTCCAACACACGCCACTGCAAAAGGTCTGGTTGTTTCCTCAGGTTCATGCTACCTGCTCCTCCCACCCTCCCTGTAGAAGACTCTGGATTTCTCGTACTTGCTGTACCATTTTGGTCTCAAGATCGGTCTCTAGTCCCCTTCCCATAAAACCTGACTGTTACCTGCCAAGCTCAGCCTGGGACTGGGAACTACCAGACCACGGCTCAGGAAAGGACACAACTAGTTGACAAAACACTGAAACTTACTACTCACAAAATAGGGTCAGGTGCACAGTGTCAACAGAGCAGGAGAAAAGAAAACTGATCTCTAGCTCCTTAATCTCTTTTCATGACAACAAATGTGTTACTTGTACTAACAGAAATGATGCATTACAAAAGGAAATCCAATTTTCAAAACAAATAACCCACTTAAAGATTATCCACTGAGTGACCAGCTAGCAGCAGGGCTCAACCCCAAGGAATTCAGAATTCCTGTATATAAGGAAACAAATGTGCCCCAATGAGCAACCACATCAGCACTAGCCCAATGCAAGGGATTTTACTTTCCATCTTGTAAGCATGACTGTAGCAAGACACAAATGTAGATGTCACAAGTTCCTGCCTAACCTCTGTACAGTGATGCCAGCCACCTCTCACCATCTACTCACTCCTAACAACAAGGCATACCTAACCAACACAGCTCAGCATCACATCACACACTAAAAAAAAAACCACAACACAACACTTCTCCCCAAACCAACAAAAAACCAAAGCCAAAAAAACAAATTACTTGTAAATCAACACTTCTCCCCAAACCAACAAAAAAAAACAAAGCAAAAAAACCAAATTACTTGTAAATCAAATTAAATTTATTCAGCTGATACCTAAGCACGAGGACTGGAGAACAACTCACTGCGCTGGCAGAAAGCCATCCTTGTCATTCCTTTGTGGTTCTCAGTTCATCTACTAACTGCTCTGATGACTACTCACAACTGCTTGCTACTTGACCCTGCACATCTGGGTGGCAAGGGGACTTTCATCTTCATCAGCTGTTGGACAGCTCTTAGTCATCTGGGGCATATCTGCACTGTGATATCTTGCATATCTGCACAAGCGACTGGCTTACAGCAGGCAAAGTCAATCTTTCACCACACACCTGGAATACGTTTCAGCACACTGTTCCGTAACAAAGTCAAAGTTTTATCTCCTTGGCTCTCCACCCATCGTCACCAGGATGCCACCATTTGTACCACGCATCTACCAGACAACACCTGCATTTCAGAAGCTTTTGGAGCTGGGACAGATGGAACTGCCTGGATTTTATGTCACGGGTTATCACAGCTGCTACCTTTAGCCATCAGTCTTCAGCAGCCTGCAAAAGGTCGGATAGGCATCCAGGATGGAAAATAATTGCTTATATATTACAAGTGAAGAATTTATTTTTAATATAGATTCTGAGTACCATACAAATAATCTTAATGTGTAAAATCATTTTATTATACTCTTCAATGCTTCTCTGAATCATCTGAATCTCTGTAAGAAAGTATGAAGGAAAAACTCAAGCCACCCTCTGGCCTACAAACCTTTGCTGAGCTTGTTACAGCTACCAAAACCTGCATACAGAATTATACTCAGCTTTATCAGAAGTGCCCAGGCCTTTGCCATCAGTACAGCTACTTAAAAAGCATTACAGAAATGCTACTTCGTAGGCTGACTGTAAAATAAAGTCCCTGCCACCAGACTGGGTCACTACTTGACCACGAGACACTTAATTGCAGCAGTAGACTAGTGCTACCTATTACGTTATTTGTGCACAGTGACTACCGACACAGTGTGCAAGCACTGCTGAGCCACTGACAATACAGAGTTGTTCCTTGAGTTCCTGTTCTCAGAGTAGCAATCTAGGCAGATCCCAATTAGTTTCTGCAATCACAGCATCACCTGACCTGGCAGGAAGCCGTCCACACCTCTTTCCCTCAGGACAAAAGTGGCAGTGATGGTTCATAAATATTCAAACTTCTTTTCTAATTACTGCATTAGAGTATTTAAAAAGAAAACAAACCAGAAAAGAAGACAGATGGCACGTGGGACAGAAAGCAAAAAAACCCGACAGGAGTAGCAGCAGATAGAGAGCGCTCTGTTAGAAAAGGCTGAATTTACTTGAAAAATGAATCAGGGAATAAATTACCTTATCTTCAGATACGGCTGAGTTCAAGGAAGCAGTAGCTCTCACTGTGAACTCCTATAAAACAAAGCTGTGATTTCCTGTAACTGGTGCACTGGATCAGCTCTTTGCCCAAGGAGTCTTAGATTTTGGTGAAATGATTCTTGGATATCTACGAAAACACTATGGGAAGATCCCCAAATCAGTCACTAATGGGTGAGACTACGCTGTTAAGAAAATTTCCTTTCTAGAAATTGGTAGCTATCAATAAAAGGCTTTTAAAGCCTGCTAAGTGATCACAGAACGAAACATAAACAACCCTAATTTGACACTGTAACGAAATGGTAAACAAAAATCTTGCCTGTATAAACAGGTATAACTTCCCTGCTCAGCTCAGATGTCTTCTCTTCCTGTAAGCCAGGTTGGTATTACCATTACTTAAATATGATGGGTAGTCATAGAGCCTGCATTTCAAAAAGGATGTTGAAAAAAAACCCTGCAAAACATACTTAGTAGCCATAACAAAGGTAACAAAAGAAAAAAAAAAAAGCAGCACCTCAGTGGGATCTACATGGAGCACATCAAAGAGGAGGCCTAGTGCTTAATTACAACACGAGTACTACAGGGGACAGAACAGCTGAGAGCTCTGAACAGCTTCATCTGGCTGACACAGGACTGCACAACACATGGAATTTGAGGCATGCAACTGAAAGTGCAGTTCGCATCTTAAAAGCAAGATAAATAACAATCAGAAAGGCTTATTAAGATGATGATGAGTACTCTAACCATCGAGAGCTCCAAGTCTAAGCGAGAAGCCTTCCTCAAGGATAAACCGTGGTTCCATGACAAGTCATTAAGCCTCAAGTACAGGCATGTCACTAGGATGCTATGTGGTACCACGCTGAAATACTGGTACTATTTCTCCAGGCTTGGTCAGAGACTGGGAGCAGCCCAAGTGCGAGAGCAAAGTATTGCACCTGGAGCAACTCGCCCTTCTTGGCACCCTCTGCATAGCAACCCATCGGGCAGTACCAACAGACCCCACAATGCCTGCCCGCACCCTGCCCTTGCAGGCAAGCAGAGGAGAGACTGCAGATACACAGCCACAGCCCCCTGCCCCGCTGCAGCGCACTGCCCACCCAAAACCGAACAGCTCATCACACACACCTTCCAGCAGCGGCACAGCTGCTCACACCCGCCTCACATTTTGATCAAGAACAAAGTAGTATAGCTTTCCGCCTACAATCAGAAGGGTTTGCAAAGAAAAGTGGAAAAGAAAAAAAAAAAAAAGAATACTCCCGTGTATGAGTTTAACGTACCAATCTGAAACATGTTTGTGGGGGGAACATAATCCCTCTTGCTTGCTGTGAATTCTGTCACTGCCCGTTTCACGAATCCAGTTAGGGAAAAATGACAGAAATAAGGAAACTAGTCAGATTTAAAAAAAATATTATAATAATAAAAAAAATCTGAAAACTCGTTGATCCTACCCTGCTTTTCTTCCTGGTCATAAGAGGCCACCTAAGCAAGTGCTCTTAATGCTGACTTCACTCCTCAGCTGTAGCGTTTTGTTTCCTCTTTTTGGGAAAGCAATCTTAATCCCCAGGACAAACTTGCAGCAGCAGCAGCAGCAGCGTGACTCGTGCGTCTTCCCCCACGAGAGCACAGATCCCAAGGCCCAGCTCCCTCAGAGCAGGCAACGAGAAACCACCAGCTTTGTGGCATGCAGCCACCCCCACCATCAGTAACTACATCGGTGAGTGGATACCTCACTAGAACAAGAGCTGTGCCTGCAAAGCTTTAGGCATTTTTGGCTTATCAGTCACGAGGAGGAAGAGATTTGTCAGTTCGCTGCTTCTTGGGCGATGACACTAGATTCACCCCACCAGCCGGGCTGAGGACCATGACTGCCTGCTGCTGCATCAGGCACCTGCCGAGATCCAAGAGGGCACAACCCAGGTGCCAGACAGGGAGTTTTACCATTTTTCTTGACGTTGGTTATGTTCCAGCTTTCTTTCAACGCCTACTGGAAAGCAAAGGGAAATTGAGTCCCTTCATCCCTCATTTCCATCATAATTATTGTTTGTGAACATCTCCAGCTGCCTGGAGCAGCAATTTCTTGTGTCAGATCATGCTGCAGAGGCTCACACTAACTTCCCACCTTTGAAAAATTCACCCAGGTAGGTGACTGCAGGGAACCACTCTGGCTGCAGTACCCATCTATAGGATTCTCACAATTTAGTTAGTAACCTTTTTTGAAGAAACGTTATTCTCCAACCCAAAACACTCTCCAATGAATTCCCCTCTATTTAAATAGACAGACTTATGCCCTAACACTGTAAGGGATTTGCAAGATGTCCACTGAAGTCTGGACCATAAGCTAGTCAAATATTTACTAGAGCCAATCCCCAGCCAATTTTACTCTTCTCTTTCAAAACCCTGGATACACAAAGCAACAAAGCCATATTCCTGTAGAATAAGACCAAGACTGTTCCAATCAATTCTAAGCCACTTCAATGCCAAAGGGAATCACTTATCCTTTCGGCAGTAAATGTGACAAATCCAAATGGGAATGTAGTTGCTGGTGCAGTGAGGACACTGGGCAAAAGTGAGGAGCGAGACTCAGAGACTATGCCTCACAACTGACTTGGACAAAGCAGGTTTTCTAGAAGTGGGTTTTTTCCATAACATAATACACAACAACAAAAAAAAAAAAGGTACTGAATTTAATTGAAGCACAGAATTTCCTTCTGAGTCAGGATTTTAACCCATTATTAAAAAGAAAAAAACAGAAAGAAAAAAGGCAGAAAGCCAGCAGACAGTAATATGTCTACAAGCAGTCCCATTAGCATCCAAACCACTCTTCACAGTACCAACATTACTTGCCTGTTTAGATCCTCAAAGTATTTTGTGTATATTTACGGACAACTTCCAGGTAAAAGGATGAAAGAGAAAGCAGCCTAAAATGCAGTAGAGAACTTGTATGTCTTTAACTAAGACTTACATTTAAAGACATATATTCCTGATAAAGTAATTTTCATTCAGAAAGTACGTATATGCACACACTTTTCTTGGCATTTTCTATTGCCTTCCCCATTAATTTTCTGAAGTCTGCATGTGTATATGTACGCATCCAAATGAACAATATTAGCAAAATATGATTTCCATCCTATGTAAACACTTGCTGATAAAATACACTGGGAGAGTTCATCAATATGCATTTTAAGTATCATCAAAATGCAGGCCCTCAGTCTGGGTCACAGCATTTCAGGCAAACTATAATCGATTAATGGGCACCTACCCATCTTAAAAGTCCATCATTACGCATTAATACAAGAAATGTATGACTACTTAATGGGAGAACCATAATTGTGGCATGTAAAGTAAACACGTAGTAAAAGGCTGTTATTGAGGCTGAGCGTTCATCATCTTATTTCATCACCTAGAGGACAGTTACTGCGTCCTTTAGCAGTGTAACATTGCACACACGGGGGTAAACGTTGCCAACACACAGGTAAGTCCCTCCAGCCAAAAAACAACTCCAAAGTAGTGTACGATGAGATGCAGAGGTCCACTGCACAGATTACAGAGACAAAAATCGGTTACTAACACACCTTTGGCACTCGGCAGCACTTCTTAACCATGACAACCTGAGACTATAAATTAATATAGAGAGAGCCTGGAACATTCCAGTAAATCACTGGAGGGAGGAAATAAATGCGGTTTGAAGCCGTGAAAGCCAATAAAGCAATCCACTCAGCTGCTCCCGCTGGCTAAAGGCGGCAGCGGAGGCGAAACCCGGGGCTCGTAGAACAGCACGGCGGGCAGCGCCGCTGGGGCCGGCGGCCGGGTCCCGGCGGAGACGCCTCTGCCCGGCGGGTCACCTCTGGTGCCGGGCGGGTCACCACCGGTGCCCCGCGCCTCCTGCCCGCAGAAACACACCGCGGCCGCGGGGCCACCCCTCGCCTCCGCGCTGCCACGCCGGGCTGGCGCTGTAAACAAGCGAGCACACAAACCGCCCCTCCGGCACCACCGCCCCGCCCGCGCTGGCCCCTGCCCGCCGCCGCCGCCGCCCGCCCCGCCGGGGCGCAGCTCCCTGCCCGGCCCCGCCGCGCCCCCCCCCCCCGCCAGGGAGCAAGGCCGTGGCCGATCGGACGCGCCCGCCCTCCCCCGGCACGGCGTGAACAAGCAAACGACGCGCCCCCCCGCCGACCCCGCGGCGCGCACCTGCAGGGCGGGGGGCGGGCGGCATGGCGGCCCCGCGGCGCTGCACCCAGGCCCCGCTGCCGGGCGGCGGCAGGAGGCGGCTGCGGGAGCGCCGGCTGCAACGATCACCGCTCGGCCAGAGCGGCGCAAGCCCCGCCGCTCTCCCCCGGCCCGGCCCCGCCCCGGCGATCCCGCCTCCCGCCCGGCCCAGCCCCGGCCGCAGCCGATCGCGGCCGCTCCGGGAGCGGGGCTCGGCGGGCTCTGGCCGGGCGCGCCGCCCCGGGAGCGGGCCCGTACGGCAGCACTGGGCGCGGAGAGAAGGGCGCGCTTTTCCCCCAGCCGCTTCACGGGCCCCAGCACCCACCCACCCGCCGCCGTGCCGCAAGCCCGGTCGTGGGGAAAGGGGTCTGTCCTTGGGGCCAAAAAAAGAGCCGAGCGTGGCGTGTTCCTTCATGAAGCCCAGGCGCCGCGCTCTGCCTCTGGAGAGGGATTTTCTCGAGGGCAGGACCAAAACAAACGGGCCAGTTTTGGAAACTGAGGATAACCAAAGCCTTTGGATCCATGGGAAACCGAAAACCCTGCAGACTTTACCTGCTGTTTCCATCCCACCAGTGTGCAGCCTTTTTCACCCCACCCCCAAAAAACAAAACCTGCTATTAGGTACCAGAAACACCGTCTCTTAACTGAGATAACCCCAGGTAACCCTTCTAGACGTCTGCAGCTAGCCTAAACAAGATCTAGCTGCCTATTCCCTGCTTTGGCCAGCAACAAGCTCTGAAAGGCTGGAAAGCTCAGGAAAAGGCCTACAGTATTGTAACACCATTAAATCCCCAGTTCTGTAGTTCAAAAGCCTGAAGACGGGCAGATACCTGCATAAATAAAACCACAAATTGTATGGGTACACATACAGATGCTAAAAGAATCTGCAAAAGTAAAACAGCAAGTGGCATGTAGGTGTCTCAAGAATCGTTTTTCTTAGTAGTTATAATGTTACAAATCAAGTTTTAATTTTAAGTAAGAGAGGTATCTGTCAACAGCCTATTTTTTAACCTAACAGCTGCTGGAAGATCCATCTCAAAATCATATGTGTTGATTTCAGGACCTAATATGGACATGCAGCTATCTCCCACCTCTACCATTGCCCTACTCGTAGCACGTGCTTTCTCCCACTCAGTGTCACTACTGGGACAATAACTGTCTCGACTCCTCCACTAAACTCGCTGCTGTACATCCAGCTAAAATTGAAGTTTGCATCTGTTTGGTTTTGTTTGTTGTTTTTTTTTTCTCCAAACCAGTTTATTTTACAAGATACCAATTTTCTTTAAAACATAGTCTCCTGCTTAGAGGACACATTTTGACAGCATACTGCAGTTACTACATCTGCTATCTATATTATTACCCAGGCAAAAGATGGGGAAACCCGAAGTTGTATTGTTTAAAATCTCAAAGGCCTCATGGCCACAAGGGTTCTCTAACACAGCACAGAAGAATGGTGCCCTGCTCTCACTTACTCCTCCAGCGCTGCTTAGGTAACAAAACTGGGAAAAAAGAGGAAGAAAACTGCAGACTAAGGGTACCACTTCCTTGACTTCTTTTGGATTTGCCAAACTGCAGCAGAAGATATGCAGCCCTATCCATCGAAGCGGTGGAAAACCTCCTTACCTCTTAGCTGAACGTGCACAACAGTGACAGTGACTAACACCTTATTTCAGCTCCCGGAAAAGCGGCCGCTGTCCTAATGTATCAGTTCACTGTCGGCCACCATTCCAAGCACCGCTACTGTGTCGTGTAGAAAGCTCTATGAGGACAACGCACAGATTCCATATAGCAGACAAAGAAACTACACGTTTCTACAGTATTTACATTGCCCCAAGCATTTCAAATACATATTCTAGCCTACTGGCATGATAATGGCAAATCACTCAGGCTCCTGTCAGAGCAGCAGAATAAGCAGGCTAGGACTGGGAACTGAAGCATCGTACGAGTCCTGGGCACAGCACGGCGGGTTGTTGCCTGGAGCTCAACCCACAGACTTCATGTCATTGGAAGAAACTGTGTGAGTGGAATCTAATATATCATTTTATTTCACTGGGGCTGGAAGTGAGAGGTAATGCCTGACTACCTGTTAAAACGATTAACATGACATATAGATACACACACACACGCATCACCTGTGAAATAAAATTTAGTTTTGGTGTCTATAGCACAGAGGACGGAAGACGGTCTGAAGGGTTTGCTCTTTCCCATGGCAATATGTTCCACGGCAATTGATTTGAATACATCATTTAATTCATTGTCTTTGTAATCTCATGGCTTAGAACACCTGAGAAAATCTTAAATTCATGTCGCTCATTCACTTCAGGATTGCGCAAATTTGCTTTATTACTGCTTGCACTATTTCTATAGAGAAAAAATGTAAGTTTGCTTTTTTAATCACTTCCAAATTGTGATTTTTTACCCTAGAAAAAGATCTCACACAAATTTGCACATGGAAGACGGAATAGACTTAGGATACCTCAGTACGATGTTTGAATAGGGTTTGCTCTCCCACAATACACACTTCAGTGCATTCTAATAGAGCTGCACACGTTACAGAGAAAGAAAAATTGTCAGAATTAATGACAATGAGTTTATGTCTGCACTCAGATCAGCTTATGCTAATATCAGAAAAAATATTGTATTGCTCATGTGTGGTTCATGTAATTATGTTTTTTAACATCTGCAACTGTTAGCTTACGGCTCATTTATTTAAGAAAGCCCACCTGCCACAAACAATTACACTGATGAGCTTGAATACCCTAACAGTCCAGTTTTGAAAAGGTATAAAAATAAAGGTGACACCAATCTTTTTCCATTATCAGTCATCCTGGTTTTCCCAATTACTCTTACAATTATTCACCATGAAGTAGTCACAAAATAGGTTCCATACAGGCAGACTTTTATGCATAATTGAGGCTCTGCTTGATCCTGCCATGCACTGGGGGCTGACTTCTGTAATAATACATTGCTATTTTTAGCCTGGTTTCTTCGGTTTATGTAATGATGAATTTTCTAAGTGTCCCCAACTAACCCTGTAACTTTGAATTGATTGTCTAGATTTAACTCACTTTGACAGAAGTATTGAAAATTCCTACAAGTTTCACAAAAATGAGAAAGAGACCATAGCTCGAAACTTTTATAAGTTCTCCCCTAATGACTGATTCTGTGTGCCTGTTTCTACTGTTTAGTAGAGCAAACCACAAGTTGCTTCCAAAATGCTCTGCAGAAGAAAGAGTGTAAAAGAAAAGGAATTTGCTCAGGTACATGAGGAGATGATAAAAAAAGTATTTTTTTCAACTAAGGTATTTTGTTGAGCTCAAGAGGACACCCCACCACCATACCTTACCCTGAATGGCAGAATAATGTGCATTTTAACACAGGGTAAGAGAAAAAAAGCTGACACAGGTCTTCCTGCATCAAATATGGTGTCAGGTGAAGAATAGAAGATCAAGGAAAACAATACAAGACCTTGTAAAATTATTTAAAAAAAATCTTGCTGGTGAGTTACTCCCCCATTTTTCTTCAGGATCTTTAAAATATTTCCTGTGGGTAGTAAATGACTAGTCTGCACAGTATTAAGACATGACACTGCAAATTCTCACATACTGCCCTCTAGCTCCTTTTAAATTAAACTACAAGAAGATAGAGCAAGTCACCGTATACAGCTTGGAAGATGATCTTGGCGCTAGGAGTATCAGAACTGCTGTAACATTTGGACAATGTCTTTTGAGATTTTCCTTAGATTCTTCCCATAAAACCACTATTATGGTAAAAACAGATGTAAGAAATATAAATAATAGTAATTTTCCCCCAGAAAATCACTATAATCTAACAGTCAACTGACCATTCTGACCCTACATGGAAATTACACATAAAATAGCAAAAGATTGTGCATCATCTTTTCATTCTCTCTCCTCTCCACCTTCCTGAAACTGGGATGATGTACTTTTTAAACCAGGCTAACGTACAGAAGAAAAGCTGATGCCAAGAGTTTCCAGGTCAAAATACACAGTTGAGGAAAGACAGGAGTGATAAATGCACACATTACACATAGTTTTAAATATAATTTACAGCTTCTGTGCAAATCAAGGATTTTCACTACTCAGAAGCATGTACCCCAGGTACTAAAGACAATTTATACTTACCATTATATAGCGGAAACATACCCAAATAATATACTTTCATTAAATTAGCACATTACTTTTATGCTATTCTTACTCATTTTTACATAGTAAGCCTACTGTCACACATCAACTAACATGGCAAATTAAAGTAATAATAATATGTAATATATTCCTGTGGAACAGACAAGTTAATTGCCTGCTGCTTTACAGCTTGCATTTAAAGTAACCGCTCTGATTTTTCAGGTGCCAAAATTCAGCTTTGCAAACCAAACTCTGAAAGCTGGGCTACCGTACCTCTAACATTGACTGTTCCTCACTTGGTGCGATTGATGCACTGCCGTTCCGTTGTGTTAAGTGAAAAGAAACAGCAGCCTCTGACATTCCTTCCCTGGCGCTTCCAGGAAGATCATTCTTCTCCAGCTAGCATGGCAGGGATGCAGGCACAGGCACCGGCTGCTTCTGCGCTGGCAGGAGGCTGAATCGCTGACAGTTTCACTGATGCGGTTCCCTATCGGATATAGGAAGCCAGAGAAGAGGCATAATCTTTTGTCAGTGCACATGACTCGTACAGAGGAGAAAGCTATTTCTAAAAATAACTAGACAGCATATGACTTGCAATGGTACTTCCCTGCTGGCCTAGTGGTCAGTCCCCTGCCCCCCACAACCTGGCTTCACATCCAGGAGATTTTTTATTTCAGTGAAACTTCTCTAGGACATATGTTAGTTTTCACTACTCTCACAGCTGTCATCGACAAGCCTTTCACTGGTCAATAGAAATTTGGTATGATACATTATAAATCTTGAAAATAACTTGCTAATTGTCAAGCATAGCAATAGGACAAGGGGTAAAGGTTTTAAACTAAAAACAGGGCAGATTTAGACTAGACATAAGGAAGAAATTTTTTATGATGATGGTGAGACACTGGCACAGGCTGCCCAGAGAAGTGGTAGAAGCCTCATCCCTGGAAACATTCAACCTCAGGTTGGACGGGGCTCTGAGAAACCTGATCCAGTTGAAGATGTCCCTGCTCACTGCAGGGGGGTTGGACTAGATGACCTCTGAAGGTCCCTTCCAACCCAAATGATTCTATGAGAACAGAGCAAGAATTATTTGTTTCTACATCTAACAGCTTCCTAAAACACATTTGCCCGCCCTGCCATCAGCCATGAGATCCCATCTTTCATAGGGTCAGCTACTTTTCTGAAATTGTCGGGGGAAATATTTAGTCTCTATCACTCAGGCAGCTTAAGAATTGGGGTCTCACCCCTGCCTTCCTCTGAGGTGACATACAACAGGGGCACTCTAAGAACAAACAGCGGCAACGATCCTTCTGTAACACACGCGTTCAACACTGCAAATGCAGCTGATGTGGAGCTACCCTAGCCTTAACTCAGCTGTCTCAAGTGCTGCTAGCGTTGCAGTCACGGAAGCACAGAAATTGGTATCCCTCCAAAACCCACCTGAGAAGCACTCAGGGTGGGATAGCCTATGCTTGTAACCATGAGACCATGGAGCTAGTGAAGCATACAAACTCCTTTAAAGCTAGTTTCTGCAGTATAGAACCACCTTAATATTTGGTTGGTGTTCCTTGCAGGTTCTGGGGCCAAAATCGTCACTATTTGCAACAGCAAATTTTCCCTTGGCTCAGTTACAGGAAACCAGGTCCCACTTCGCCTTGCTCTTCAACAAGGGGCACAGATTACCTGCTGGGACCAGGTGACCTCTCTCACCTAACCTCGTCCCCCTCTTTGCAGTGGCCTCAGGCCCTGGTGGTGCCTCAGTTTGAGTTATGCTCTGCCTCCAGCGCTCCACAGCTTTGTCTCCTCAAGATGTGAAATGCCCTGGTCTTACTAAAGAGGCTGGTATCGCTATACACACACCCAGTGCAGTTCTTGCAGTATGTAAGATATCTGACTCTATCTAATAGGGCCCGATTGTAACCTCACATTTTATAATTTATGTATATCATTGCACAGTAAAATTGCTCACATTGAACAAAAGAAACCTCCATCACAATCAAGATAGACGTTTTGTTCAAGCCTGCTACTGCGAAGGGTTTGGGATGAAATGAACCATTGGCTGAGCAGGGACTCTGGTCAGATGGAAACCAAACCACCTGAGTACATCCCTCAGAAAAGAGGTCTCCTTAAGTTTGTTTTCAGATTCTAAAGCTTTTAAAGACAAGTGAAGGCATATTTGCAGAGTCCACAAGCATGAAGTCTGAAGCTTATCTATCTTAACATTGAAAATGTTTCTTATATACTGCATTTCAGAGGCAGAGGGTTTGAGAACTAGAGAAATTTGCTTGTGTAGAGAAAACCTCCTTATATTATGGACACTGCTTAAATAGGGAAAATTACTTTTGCTAGTACAGCACGCAGATCCACTTTGCTCATGAAGTCAACCCACCAGAGGAAAAAGCGCTCATGCAGATGTCATCTGCATCCATAGCAGAGTTTTCACTCCTCTCATAGAAACCTTACCAAAAAAACCAAAGTCACAGATTGGTATCTACCATGTAAGGAGGCACTGGCAGCGCAGGGCAAGCGAACCGCAAGTCCGGTTGCCCTCTGTGGAGCCTCGGGCTTCCACTTGAGGTAGGCCCGTTGATCGGCTCTCCCTGCAGACCCAACACCGAAAACCGGACAAGCTGCGGTCTTTTTGTTTTCACAGCCTGCCTAAGAGCAATTAAGACGGAGCGGAGGGAGGCACCGCCGGCACGGACGTTCCTCCCCTCCCGGGAGCCGCCGGCCGGGATTTGCAGTGCAGAGCCCTTGGCCGACGAGGCCCTGCCTAGAGCTGTTACAGCAGCACCCTCTTCTAAGGACAGCGTAAACAGGCAACACGAAACAACGTAAAACAAACCCGCTCCCGCCGGGGGCCGCCACCCGCCCAAGCAGCCCGGGGCGACGGGAGGGGCCGCGGCGGGGGGAGGGAGACCCGGCCCGCCTCGCGCTCCGGCGCCTTCCCCCTAGCGGTCCGCCCGCTGCCCCGGCCGCGCAGCTCTTGCCTGTCGCGCTGTGCCGGGCACGGCCGCTCCCGCTCCTGCACCGCCGGACTGACGGCAGGGCCGGGGCTCCGTCCCGCCCGGGCTCCCACCGTCTCCCGCCCGCGGCGAGGGCCCCTCACCCGCCTCGCCTGAGGCGCCCTCCCTCCTCCTCACCCTGCCGCCTTTCCCCCCTTCCGTGGCGTGGAATGGAACGTTCTTTCGTACACACAGATAGATCTGGGACTTGGTACTGCCCAGAAGGGGGAGCACAAAGAAGAGAAACAGTAAGGGCGGTAGGGGGTGTAGTTATGTGCATTAGCTCTTGAGAAAGTAATTAGAAAACGTGATTGTGGATCCCTGGTGGTCTAGTGGTTAGGATTCGGCGCTCTCACCGCCGCGGCCCGGGTTCGATTCCCGGTCAGGGAAATTCGATTTTTGTTTTTGCTTCCACTGATATTTGACCCGCCTCGTCTGCTTTTACAAGTCAGGGACCATCCGGCCGGCTACTGGGCGAGCCTGAGGCGTCGGCGTTGCTGCGCGGCAGCGAGTTTTAAGACGCGCTTGGCAGTTCGGAGGAGTCGTGCGTGAAGGGAGCGTGCGAAGTCTCAGCGCCCTGTGCAGGTGCGAGCAAGCGGGGGAAGGCTGCCCAGGGGTAGCACCTGTCCGGAAGCCTTCCCTTCACAAAACTGCGTATGGATACCCCGTGGCAACCCTTAGGGTGTCTAGGAGTCAGCAGAAGGGTGCTGGGCAACGTCTGCCTAGAGGGACGCTGACAGGGCTGTTGGCTAGCACTTAGAAATACCGTACTCTCCCTTTCCTTGACTGCTCTGGCAGCTAAGGGTGTTCCCATACCTTTTCCCCCACAGATGAATGGTCATTTGGTGCCGTCGTGAATCTCTGAGCCACGGCAGTGGGGGCTCCCTCAGCTGTCACTAGCTGTGCACATGGCTCACTGACTGAGGGTTGTTTTCCCCAGAGGAGGTGGGAAGGGTTGCCCCCTGCACCTCTGTCCTGCCAGGAGGGGGGCTGCAATTCTCCATGGTGTTTGCTTACCTAAGGAACACATAGGCAGTCTGTTTGCAGTGTATTCGCACAGCCTCCAGCACGCAGAGTTGTTGGGTATATGGTTGAGGGGGGAGAGATCCCAGGTATTCTTGAGGAGGTGGAAAGAAAGAAAGGGGAGAGGGCAAAGGGAGTTTTAATACCTCCTTGTCATTAGCATCTGTCTTGCTCCCTCCTGCAATGAAGCCCTCACCACACCTTCTCGGCTCGTAGAAACGGTGCGTGTGCCCTGGCAGGTAGGGAGGATAGAGGTGATGAGAACAGGGTGAAGCCTCTTCCAGTCCTGCGGCAGCAAGGGAGGACCTTGTCCTCCCAGAGCTCTCAGCTCTGTCCCGTAGCAGAGCACATCAGCTGCGATCCAAACCTGCATCCAGGGCTCCAGCAAGAGCTGCTTTTCTCTGCCTGTAGCCCCTCACCTTCCACCCCTGCCCGTGATTTGTGGGGTGAGAGAGGGGGCAGAGGGAGGACCTCTTACTCCATGTTGGAGCAGTGCCTACCTGTGGTGGGCTGAGCTTGACTAGCCACCAGATGCCCCCCCAGCAGGACAGGGGCAGGAAAAAAGATGAAAAACTCGTGGGTGAACACAAAGGCCGTTTAATGACAGAACTCAAAGGCCACACATGGAAGCAAAGCAAAAAAAGATTTATTCTCTACTTTGCATCTGCAGGTGATGCTCATTGACTTTCTGGGGAACAGGGCCCAGTACACGTAGCAGTTGCTTTGGATGACAAATGCCTTAAAAATTAATTCCTCCCCCCATCCTTCTCTTTGCTTTTATTGCTGACAGTGCTGACAGTCACATGGTAGGGAATACCCTCTTTGGTCAGTTTGGGTCATCTGTCCCCGCTGTATCCCCTCCCAAATTCCCCCCTCATCCCCCAGCCTACTGGCCTTGGGAGGGGGGAGCGTTGGAGAGAGAGCTTTGGTGCTGTGAGAGCGTTGCTCAGCAGAGGCCAAAACACCAGTGTGTTATAAACACCCTTCTAGCTACAAATACAAAGCACAGCGCTATGAGGGCTGCCATGGGGGAATCCCAGCCAGACCCAGTACATTGCTGCAGGTAAAACAAGCCATGCTGATAATAAATGGAGTAGCTTAGGCAGACTGCAAAACAGAGGCTAGCATACCTGGCAGATTATGCTTTAGAAGGGATCATCCCGGCTGCCAGGAGCAAGCCATGGCCCTTGCACCATCCATATAACTCCTTAATACTGGCAAGCCATGCTTTATGCATGGGTACTTTGCCCTTGTATGAAAGCACCACTGGAAATAATGGCTTTGGCTGCCTTTCCCAGGGTGTGCTGGAGGCGTACTGCAGTCTGGGCGGCCCTCCAATGCGGATAGGAGTGTCTCATGAGAAATCCCAAGGTCCTCCACTATATTTTTTATGACAAAGAAGCTTCAAGGGGGGCAAAGTGATGGGAATCATCTTTGCTTTAAGGCAGAAAGCAAATAGTCAAAAGGGGTGCCATCAACCTTTAGATATTAAGAAAAGGTGCCAAATAATGGTTAAACACAAGGACCAAAGGGTGTAACCTAAGGAATTATTGCATTCCTGTGGCTGGAGGTTGTTAAGAGTGGGCTGGGCAAACATCTTGTCAAGGGTCTCAGACTGGGCCAGGGGAATAGCTCAGTGGGTCTTCTAAGATCCTGGAAGTCCTAATTTTGTTATTTTATCTTGGACTTTCCCCTATAATTGCCAGTTCACATGAGTTGCACTGAGATAGCTGTGTAGGGTTCTTAGATTCCCCCCCTCTCAAAATGCCTTACCAAGTTGGTGTAAGAAGTTGCTGTTTTCTACCTCCAAAAATGATGGGTCATTTTAGAAGCAGGTAAGTGAATTTCAGGTGTTGACTAGTTTCACAGAAAAGGTATAGGTATGGTTTTGCAGAATAGGAACAAAAGAAGTATTTCCTTTGGTTTTAACACATTTTGTAGCAGTTTGTTTGCACTCTTTTAGCACCATGAGTCCAGCTTTAGAGTCATCTAAGATAATCATATGTAAGATTTTAGAAACCTGCAAAAAGACACAAAAATAACTCTTGCACACAAACAAAGAGTACAATTTCCAGTATTTTGCTGGGAATGGAAGTATAGTCTCTGAAGAGGCTACCTAATGGCCTTCCCAATCCTCTTCTGTCCAACAGCAGACTTGAAACTTGCCCTTGTGCAGAGGACAAATATCCATCCAGCAAGGAGTCGGAACCAGTCCTCTTGCTGGTGTCCTACCACTTCAGGCCCCACTATGATTAAACGTGTCCTGGTTTGGGGTGAAAAGGCTCCAGGATCAGTATTCACTTTCAGCATGGGCTGAACAGTTAAGGCAGTTTCTGGAACCCTGTTTCCCTGGCCTTAGAGTAATGTGATAAAGGGAAGGAATAGGGTACTTGTTTTTAAGAGGTGGAAGAAGCATCTTTCCAGAGACTTCGTTGATATTTTTGTTTCAAATAATAAGAAGTAACTCATGACACTGGCATGCTGAAGCCCCAGAAAAGATGGGCTATTTTGCAGAGGACTGGCAGTGCAATCAAAAGCACATTACAAAAGCGACCTGCCACATATCTGCACAGGCTAGAACAGAAGCATTTCAGACAAGTATAAGATCAACGTCTTCTTCTTATTATTATTATTATCATCATCATCATCACTACATTCTCAAAGTGTAGCCGAGTTTTCTTCTAACTGTGATATATTCTGATATACTGGATCACAAGTACTTTTACTTTCATTTCTCTTCTTCCTCAAAAGCTTGACGAATTGTCTTCCATCTCACAGCAAAGGTTGATGGGAGTGCACTGCAGCAGAAATAAGGAAGGTAAGGAAGACAGTATCTTAACTGTAGATCAATTTAAACCAGCAGCTGCGTTTCTGGTTAAGACTGTTAACACTTTTTATACTTTATCGGAAAATTTGGCAACAGGAGCTTTCACATCCAAACTCAACCTTTTATCTCTGGCATTACCTTCTCTTTCTGGCTACCTCCTTTAAGTTGTAGTCCCATATTAATTCTGCTTCTTAACTTTTGTTCCAATCTTATATGAAACCTCTGGCCTGTGAGTGAACATAAAATACTGTATTTCTTTTACAACCAATAGACTTTTAGAAAATGAAAGCTCCTTTTTTTTTTTTTTTTTTTTTTTTTTTTCCCAAAGGCATGTTTTCTGCCCTCATATTTCATTTCTATCTGAAGGACATACAGTCATTGGATTTATTCTGTTCCCAGTATATTCTGGTGGCCTCTTATCCCCTTATTTTTTGTTTTATTGTGGACATAAACAAGTATAACTTCATGCCATCCTCTACAGGGCAACAAGCCTCTGCTTATTCATAAAAATAGCATTTGAGCATGCCACAAGGTGGCACCCCGGTCCCATGTCTGCCACCACCCACGCGCGGCTCCCAGCACGGTCCCGGCTCTGAAGGTTTCAGATTCAATTTCAGAGATGAACGTTGTGCCCATTTAATTCCCATGAGCTATAGAGTAATGAAGGCTTTGTGTTTCCTGATAAAACCAGCTTCATGTACAGATGAAGCTGTTATTAAGCCAAATCACATGCAACGTGTTTCCTTGAGTCTAAGCTGTACATAGAAGATTTACAAGCTGTATTTTAAAAAGCCTTAATGTAGCATTTAAAAAAGAGAAGTTACAAAGCATAATCAGAATACGACTTGTGTTCTTTAACACCTCAGTCTGTCTGTGGTGTTGGTACATTGATATATGCCATTACCAGAGTGACAAAGAACGATGTGGCCCTGGACGTGTTCATCCTACAGCCACTCCATCAGGGACCAGCAGCATCTCTGCTTTTCACCTGTAGGTTTTGAACTGAAGACAGTGCAGAAAGTGTGTGGCAAGGCAAAGGAGGGAACCAGAATATTTCTGCATCCCAGGTCAGGATCCCAGGGCATCAGCTGCCTGGAGAGACAAGGGTCTGGTTTCATTCCCTTCTGCACGGATTCACAAAGCTGGTGAACCATGGGAGCAGCCTGTGCTGTGACATTAGTGCTGTTGTCACCATGGTAGTCAAAGGACACAAACAAGGCAAAGTGTTTATTAAACTGCTGCAGATGGAAGAAAACAAAAATAAACATGCTTTCAGGCACACAATCCCTTCTCCAGACTTTTTTTTTCCCCCCTCCTTTTATCTCTCCCCAAGATCTTTTCTGTAAAATAGTACTATCTTAAAACATAACTGTAAATCTCTTTCCTAGGTGCAGATTCAATATGGAACACCTCTTGGACAGTGAGATAAACTAAAAAACCATAATAACCGCAATTCAAATCCTGATAGGACTGTCCCTTCAGAACTACAGTTGGAAAACTTACTCTGAATCATGTTTTAAGATAAATTATTTTATCCAAACCAAGGCATTTTATTTAAGGTGATGGTAATGAAAGTCCAATGCAGATTTAATTACCACACACAGATCTAGATAATACTATCCAAGCACCGTTTTCCAAAAAGTCCTTTTATAGGAGCGATTGCCATGTCCTATTAAGAAGTGCTCTGATCATGAAACTATGAAAGCTCTGATCCTTTTAAAAGCCTGAACTTTTTCACTTACATGCTGAAAATCTGCTTTCTAGACCCCTTTTATTACTGCCTTGTGGCTACAGTCAATCATTACCTTCTGCTTTTCCATGCTCTGTTTCCCATGTGCTCTTTTGATTAATCACATTTTGAGTAAACTATATTGACAATGTTATTATGCTGTGCCTAATCTTTGTCTTGCTGGCAGGAATACGGAGCTGGGAGGTGCCAGCTTCCCCCAAAAGCAGGAAAATAATAACAGACTATAAATTGATATTACAACACATGTTCTGGCTGGTGGTGCTGCCCGCTGTGTATAACAGGGAATAGCAGTGACCCAGGCGAGGCCAAGGCAGCTGATGGAGCGTGGCCACAGCAGGGTGCCTTCTGCAGCTCTGCCGTCGAGCGGCTGCACACTCAAACCAGCCCTGTATCCTTTGCGAGGGATTTTTTGACAAAAATGACAACTCTGTATTCCATAAATGGCTTAATTGGTATTGTGTAAGCTGCAGTTCTGTGCAAAAGATCCAGCAAAATAAATGAAAGAAACAGGAATGATCTTACCCTCCGTTCAGATAAGAGACTGCCTGTCCAATTCTGTCAGGATGAAGTTTTGCAGTGTATAATCTTCAGTTTGTTTGTTCTCTACTCAAAGCTGGGTAGAAAGTCTCATCTTCAGATTTGTTTGGACTATGGCCCTGGGTTGATTGAAATGGAGCATCTTGCTGTAGCTTGTTGAGTAGCTTTCATCCCTCCAACCATACTGCATTCATCTCCCCATAAGCACACACCTCCCCCAATGCTGAGTGCGAAGCACAGGAGACAATGAGCATGAGCTCCTATCACCGTGATTCCCCTGCCTGCTGCGAGGCTCACAGGGAGCCCCTGTGTACATGCCAAACCCGGTTCCAAAATGCTCATCTCTGGGCTTCCCACCACCACCTCCCCAAGTCTGTGTTTGGTGAGAAAGGAGTGACGGGAGATGCTGGTGACTCCGGCTGTGAATGCAGCGGTATGCAACAGCTCGCTGTGACATGCCGAGCTGCCACACTTCTTCAGAAACAGACGTTTAGAAGAAGCACCCGTCACTCCCTGCCTGTCTGCTTTCTTGGTGACTGCGCTGCGTTGCTGGGCTGCTTGGAGTGGGTAACTCACGGCAGCGTGAGATACTCATGCCTCAGGCTGCAGGAGCGGGCAAGAGTCACCTTACCCCAAGCAAGGCAACGATGCCCCTGTGACAGCTCAGCACAGCAGTCCCCAGAAGTAGTGTCCTCTGCTTATTCATTCCCGTCATGTTGGTGTACTTACAGATACTTCAGTGCTTTTGAAAACCAGCTATCTTAAAATCTTTTGTACCTACTGTCTGTTACAGTTTGCTGATCCTGCTTTAAGAGTAAAAAAAATTAATGGTTAAAAGTAATCTAATAAATTCTGCTTCTCCTCTGGTCATGTAATTTGAAGGGGATTTTTCTTCCATGTCATCCCTTATGCCACCAGAAATTTGCCTCCCTCAATAGCATCTGGGCTCCAGGACAGTTACTATCTTCAATTAACTGGAGGCTTATAGTAAGGGCCAGAAACTCTACTTTAGAGTGCTCACAAGATGATCATGAGTTCGGAGGCAATCTTCCCCCTGGAGTCTGAGGTCAGATTTAGATAAGATCGAGGACAAGAAACTAAATAACACTATTCCCACTTTACAGGTGGGCAGCCAAGAAGCAGAGTAATGAACAGTTGTATTTCTGATGTGTTTGAGCAATCAAAAGGAGCTTGACACTTAAATAGTTTTACAAATCAGATAAACAGGAATGCATCCTCTAAAGTTTTGGTCCTCCAGGGGCCTGGAAGCATGAATAACTTTATTTATACGAAGAGTCCCACTGAAGTGGAATATTTCCTCTGAGTATGCCTAACGTTTTTAGTCCCTCTGCAGGATCAGTCCTTTAATGCATATTGTTCCTGAACTATCAGACTGATTTGAAAGGCAACAGGAGCCCTCCTTTAGCCAAAAAATAACGCACTTCAACAGTAGCTAGAAGATATCTCTATAACATGCCCAGCATTTCTTCCCTTAAAGGGTAATACACAGGAAAAAAAAAAAAGTCTTTATTTGTCTTTTTTGTTTCCAATTTCAACCACAAGCACAGAAATACCCCACTGCAAAAGCTGGGCATATGGGCAAGCAGGTTTTACATATTTATATTGAATTATTGCTTCTCTATTGTTTTGTTGGTGGCTACTGCTATTGGGCATCCTCGGGTTTTGACGGTCACATCAAAGGAGCTGCTCTGGCGTGAGAACCGGTCAAAGTGAGCCAGATAATTCATGGATTTATTACTGAGGTCGGTTCCCATGATTGTCAGTGGGCAGCAGCCACTGCTGTGTTGTAATCCTCATTCTCTTGGTAAGGCACATACTGCCTTAAAAAGGTTTAATGATCCAATAGTGATTTACTAATGGGAATCTTTCTTGTAGATTTAGCAGGCCTTGAGGGAGGACAGGACGGCGCATGAAGGTC
This sequence comes from Leptosomus discolor, assembly GCF_034619465.1. Classification (NCBI taxonomy): domain Eukaryota; kingdom Metazoa; phylum Chordata; class Aves; order Leptosomiformes; family Leptosomidae; genus Leptosomus; species Leptosomus discolor. Next base: position 68,674,695 of record NC_141392.1, read on the forward strand.
AGTTTTCAGCAGTATCGAGAAACATTTTTGTTTGTTTTGTTTTGAGGTTCGTGTTTGTCGTATTTTTATCCGCTAACTGAAATAATAAATTGAAGGGACAAAGTCATTGTAGCTGGGCAGGTATCAGACCCGTGATAAGAGTGGAAGGGAAGGAAGCAGACACTGATGATGGCAGGTCACAACTGAAGACCTGAGGTAATTATCAAAAAACCCACACTTCAGCCTTTGTGACTGACGAAAGGAAGCGAGCGCAGCGAGAGCGACCAGGGCAGCCTGGTGAAACTGCAGCCTTTTGCTGTGGTTGCAGCCCATTTGCCTTGCCTTTCTGTCAGGAAAGGAGGGAGGGGGCTGCTCGATGCGATGGCTGCCCAAAAAGAGGGCAGGGGAGGGAAAAGGCAGCTTTGCCTATCCAGAGGAAAGGAGATGCTACTCACACCGAAGGAGCCAGCGTGCCCCGCCATCGCTCCCCCTTGCCATCCACCACGGTGCCTCTTCAGAAAAACAAACCCAAGAAAAGCCAAACAAAATAAACTCCCTTCCCTTCTTCTCCACCAAAATACGTTTAGAAAGCGACAGAGGGGGAGGAGGTGGGGAGAGAAACGATGTTATTTTATTTTAAGGCTTGTATATTAAACCCGAGTGTGCTGGGAAGTGTCATTAAAAATTATTTGAATACCCACACACAACAGACCTCATCTTGTTAATCATCTAGTTACAAAAGTGTACCCTAAATGCATAACACTTTGTTTTAAACTCCTCAAAGCAGAGTGCTTCTTTTAACAAAAAATAAAGTTACTTGTCTCTCTGATACACGAAAAAAAAGATACAGCATTCAGAGTTGAATCAAAACCAAGGGGGAAAAAAAGTGTAAGCCTTGAAGTAATCATAATTTTGTCTCCTTAGGTTTATGTATCGCCTTGTAGGAATTTATTAGATTTTCACCTACCACACAGTAATACAGAATACTCTTTATGGGTATTCTTTACAGGTAAAACACTTTTCTTTACATCTTCAAGTACTATAGTGTTTCCTGGAGCAGTGTGTGGATTCCATAGAAGGAGGTCTTGCAGTGTAACATATATGAAGACATGGGCAGAGTTAGAATTTTCCCAGCTGTTAGGCAATTGCAATCACAATTTCAATGTTGCATCGAGGCATTTTTTTCACCTGAAGAGGACTGTAGAAGAGAAAAATGCTGAATACGATCTGTGTGGAGAGCAAAATTAAGTTACCACCTCAGAAGGGCTTTCCTGTAGAATAAGTAATAGCAGTGTTCTAGATAAGCATTGTCTAAAACATTTAGCTTTGCTAGAATGCAACATCAGCAGCTGCAGCTGCTCCTCCTAAAAAGAGTCTGCCTCTTCAGATCATGAAAGTAATTCAAATAGATACATTTCCTTTTATTTCCTTTATTCATTTCCTTTTGCTTCTGATTTTTGAATTTCTAGGGTACACACTAATTCGTTTATCCCAGCTTTGTATTGCCACCAAGAATGCACAAAAAGATCCCTTTAAAAAGAAATTATACTGACATCATCTTATAATCACCACCACTGCTGCGGCCAGACCATTAAGAGAAATTCTGAAGTTAGTGTTGAATGAGGTGTTGACTGGTCTCAGTTTTACAAGATGGATAGATGATAAAAATACACTATCATTGAATGATTTTAATACTGTTCTGTTGTTTCTTCAGGTGACAAAGAGGCTTATTCTTTGAAAAAATTACATCACATGTAAAAATATTACTAAGCTTCGAATCCTATCATTCCACAGATGATGCAAGGTAGAGAAGGAGAAATCCAATTACCTAGCCACTCGCATTTAGTGCCACCTAAGCAACCTTGGTTTTCCCAGGCATCTGCACAGGGCTGGCAGAGGTGACACAGGGCATAAGGGCAACCTGCACTTTCCAGAGTGATAGCTGGAGCCCAGCTTAGGACATGGCAAATATTTAGGCAACTGAATGCAGACTGAGTGATTATATTTACACATTAATAGCACTTTACAGCCGCCAGTAGTAGCAATTACCAGAGGAAAATAAACAACCAACCAAATGAACAAAAGGACCAAAACCAAACCAAAACACCTCTTTTCAGAGAATTATCTGTCAAAATTTTGTTTCAATCGTAAATTGGGAAAGTCTGGGTTTACCCTCGAGTTGAGGTCCCAGCATTTCTAGCACCCGCCTGGTGCTCTTCTGCTTACGGTCACGGTCAGATGTGTTGCTGCAGTCATCCCTTTTGAGACCTTTACTCATCAGCTTCCAAAACACAGGTCTTTGCTGTGTAAAATGGTGAAGCAGAGGAACAAAGCACAAGTAAAAATTTCAGCATTGAGTAAAATTACACTCAGGTTCAGGCAACAGCATCACACAAATAAGACTGGGCACATGAAGCTTGCAAACATAGCTACACCAATTTCTTCATCTTTTCTCAAAGCTGGGCAAAACTACTTATGACAAATCACTCGGATACTTGTTTGTGTGACCTCAGGCTATCTGTGCCTATAGAAGCAGATGACTGATGAGACTGGTGACTACAGGGCTGGTTACAGTCCACTTCACACTTCAGTAGTATTTTCTAATGTAGTATCTTCTGATGAAAAGACGCTTGTGACCTTTTTCTGTTACGAAGAAGAAATTTCTCATTCACAATAGCCCTGAGAGTTTACCAATATCCATGTCCCAGGCTTCAGTAAATGCCCTTTACTTACCTCATGACATCCCGATTGAAGTATCATCTTTCGGAACAGCTGCAAACAAACATTTTGAAGGCTCACACTAAGGAGGCAGCAGCATGAACTGGCACCTCCTGGCAGTTGTTCAGCCAGGATACAATTATTCTACTTTGAATATATGCATTCTGCCCTCGCCCACAGTAGCTGGTTTTTCTTCTGGGGCAATACCTAATGCCGGATTTCCTCCGCTTGCAATCAGAGGAAACGGAGGGCAGACAGCACCATCTCTCATTTACCTGTCTGCTCTCTAGGGTAATAATCTTCTCTTGTGTGACACAGTCCCACAGCTACAGCTGCCTAAGTGCTTTTTATTTGCACTGCTGAGGACTAAGGTTTAGAGCCTGCTAATGCTGAGTGACAGAATTGGTTTTTAGTTTTTTCCTCTTAAGAAAAACATTATAGGAAATTGCATAACCTCCTTTGATCCTCTTGATAACTGGAATTTAAGGTTGCAAACCCATCCATTGCAAAGTTAGTCAAAGCCAACTACTTACTGTTGAGCAAGCAGCCTGATTTGCCTTCTTGTGCTACGTACTGTGGTCTAGTCCTAGAACACATAAATTACGACCTCTCTTCTTCTTCCAGGTCCATTCATCGTTGAATGCAGAATAAAGATAGAAAAGGGCTGAAGTAAGGTTGCACGTGCACAGCCACGAGTCCTACGTTTTGGATCTTGGTTATGTCAAGGAAACAGCTTTCCCTCGCTCTGTTTTAAAAATTGCATAGACTTCAGCTCTGACCTGTTAACACAGCTACAACCAAAGTCATCAGAAGCTATTACTCTCCGATGTCTTTCCAACAGCATATGTGAAATACGTTTCTTCTCCATTAATTTTTCACTTGGGAAATCTTCATCTGCTCTCACAGAGGTAACATTCCCAACAGAGGCTCAGGACTAAACAGGCATGAAGGCTGAGCTCCTGCCTCATGTGCTGGTCCCTCCAGCTGATTCAGATTAAAAAAAAAAACACAAAAAAACCAAACAGAAGACAGCAAAACAAAACAAGAAAAGAGAGAAGACATCAGCAACTCCGCATCCATGAATTTGGCCTGTTTTGAGAGAGTGAAAATGGGATAAGCCCAACACACAGGGTGCACAAATCCATCCGTGATGTATTGTTTCAGGTTGCTAAAATAACTACGCTTTCATCTAACCAATCTCTTAGAAATATTTTTTCAAACTCCCTTTTTTTAGAATCAGGCAAATTGTGCATTTTGGGCAACAAATGGTAAAGTTTTCGGACACGTCGTTTAGATTGAAGCCCTTAAGTGGAACCAAGTCAGTGGCTGCCCATTTTTAACATGATATGATGCATGGGAGACCTCCTACCAGGCTCTTAGAGGGCAGGTTAATAGTTAACAGCTTAGTTAAGTAGGGTTTCAGCTTGCTCTTTTTCATGTAAATAAAGGCCACTTTTTATCTACTTGCCAGTTCACTAATGTGATCTTTATTCTTGAAACTACTTATATGGAAAGTGAACGGTACCTGAACCAGACGCTGCTAAACATACCTGTACAGCAGTGCAGCATTTGTGTCCTGAATCCAAAAATGTCTTACTTTCCCCACAAACAGCAAAACTTCCAAGATCGAGCATGATTTACAGCGCAGGGGTAGAGAGCCTTCCTCCCTATCTTTTGTCCATGTTCTCCATGGGACAGCAAGCTGTTCAGGCAAATGACAATCCCTCCTCGCCCGGGTCCTGGAAACCTGCTGATGCAGGCAGGGATGGGTTACATGTTTAACATTTGGGAGAAAGGCATGATGGTGAGTGAGCTGCTGAGCTGAGGCTGCATTTTGGCAACAGATGAAGCCTCTGGCTGTAGGGTGGTCACCCCATTGCTATGCCTCGGTCTTGTGAACTGTTACTTGGGCATAATAAACTTTTAGTGTCTTTTGGACATGTAAGACTGTGCTTATCCTTACAGATGGAGATTTGCATGCCTGCTACAGATGGCCTTTGCATATCTAAGATGAAATAATAACAAACCTTTGCCTCAGGGAGAACTGGTAAATCAGAAGGCCAGAACTGGAGAGACAAACTACCCTCTTGCAATCCAGGTACTTAATGATGTCAGCGGGTTACAATTTTCCCCTTCTAAATGCAGAGCCCTAGAAAGGATCTGAACGAAAGCTGAACCTAGAAACCCAAATGATTTTTGGGGCTCTCCAGATTGGGCAAATGGATTTGTATCATTAAGCACACTGTCAATGCAGAACCAGTTTACAAGCCTGAAAACTGATGCTGCTTTACTGACTGCTTTTTTCTGCCTGTTTCAGAGCATGCTGTATGGGACAGGCTTCCTGGCTGAGCAAGGGGAGCAGAAGAGGACAGAGCAGCCAACACGCTTGTTACCCGTGGCTGAAAGTAACTTTGAGTCCACTAGCATTCCTTAAGAGCAAACAAAACCTGAAACAAATCAAAATCATCCATAAAACGCAGTCAAAAAGGACTTCATTTAATTAGTGATATGTAAAGACTTTTGCATAGAAAAAAGGTTAACAAAGTAATACACAAAAGACAAACTAGGTACAGTATTTTTAAAACAAATATTTTAAAGTATATTTTGCATAATGTTTAACATTCTCAATGCTTATTGCTTTCTCCACACAGCAGAGAAATCAAGTGCATAATAATACATGCTGTGTTTTATTTTTATTTTTTATTTTTTTTACATAAAATCTCTAGTTCTTGACTGGATGTATTAAAATACTTAGGTTATTTTAAGTCACTGTAATAAAAAATGAAAGCAAACCATTTTATGCAGCACTAGTTGTCTGGGTATTGACAAAATAATTTACTCACATTCCCTCTAATACATTCATTTTGGTTTGGAATCAAACCCACATTACAATGTTGGCGTGTTAATAGCCAATTAAAAAATTGTCCCTACTGTAACTTCATTCATACCCAGAGTGATCGTTCTCCCAGAAGCTAATAGTGAAAAGAAGAGGGATCTTGCACAGAATCGGCTAAAAGTAAATGTCCAAATACAGCTAAATAAGTTAATCCGAACTCTTACAACACTGAGTCTCTTGTATTGGCATGAATCAACCATATCCAAGTGTGCACACTTTAAATAGGTGGTTACTTCTGGGTGCGTGACAAATTCACTGTTTGTGCAGATACAAGCTAGCACCATATTTAAGCCATAAAAAAGGGTGCCTCAAGGCTCACAGGCAGTGCTGAAACGTTCATTAATCCCAGCACTGATAAGATAATTGCTTTTACCAATGCTATGCTAGATGTCACAATTTGGCAAGTCTGTACAAAGAAAGAGAACTAAGGAAGTGAGAACTAGGCCTGTCGAATTGAACATTCTTCCTCGACAATCTTTTGGCTAAAAAACCCTCTCCCCTTCAAGACCACGCTCTTCCCTGGAAAGGTATCCCAGTTCTGAAGTTGAATGCAGGATTTTGGCGCTCTCCCATACCATTTCAATACCTGTTCAACGTTATTTGTTTTAGCAGAACACATATATATATAAATATTTTTTTGTTATTTGTTATTTTTTTAATGTCAGGCACTTATGAAACTCAGACTCTTTTTCTAGCCTGGGGAGACCCGGTAGGTGTGATCCCTCACCTCTCTGCCAAACAAGGATGCATAGCTGGAGAATTATTAGTTCTAATGTCTACGTATTTCTACGTATTTCCCAGGAAACCTCTACATGCCGATATGGTCACACTGTTACGAAAGCCATTGCCGCTCCCTCAAGGTGCCTCCAGCAAAACAAACTGAGAAGAAGAAGAAGATATCACCCTGTGTCCTCTCCAACTCCTGAAACGAGGAGGATAGCTGCGCCATGCCTCGGCGGGCTTGCTGGCACCTCTCAGGCCCTTTGGGTGAAGGCGGCCGCTCGGCTGAGCTGAGCAGGAGGGACACGATGAGTCCCACAGGCTCGGGTGTGGGTGCGGGTGTGTGGGCACGTGGTGGGTGTGTGTGCACGCGCGCGTGTGCTGAGGGAGAGGAGGGAGCCGGACCGGGAAGGGAGAAGGGGGGACTTAAAAGGCTCCAACTTCAGTCCCCCATGGTCGGTATGGTTTAGTGGTGCCCCCACTGCCAGCCTGCTGAGGGCTGGCGGTGGCTGATACGGCCAACGGAGGGGTGATGGCCGTTGCCGCAGCCACGGCGGCAGCGGCCGCGCTGGGGGGAAGCATGGGGAAGGCACCGGTGAAGGAGAGGGGGAAGCTCTGGGCAGCAGCCGTAGCTGCCGCCGCTGCGGCATGAACGGTAGCCGAGAGGGACAAGAGGGAGGTAGAGAGAGGAGGGACACAGGGAGCGACGGTGCCAGCGGAGGGGACTCTGAGGGCGGCATCGGCGTGGGCAAAGGTGGCTGTGAGCAGGGCGGAGCCGTGGGGGGGCATGTCCGAGGAGAGTCTGCACGGGGCAGCGTCGGAGGCATGGAGTCCGTTGGGCTGCAGCAGAGCGGCCGGGAGGTGGTGAAAGGCGGCTGCCCAGTGGTGGGGGTGCAAGGGGTGGTGGTGGTGGTGGGCCATGGAGGAGGTCATGGCGGCCGCTTCCCTCTGAGAGGCGCAGGTGCTCAGGTGAGACACGAGTCTAACACGCAGCGGGTCAGACGTGTCGAGACCTTCCACCGAAGTCAGGTACCTCGCGACTTCTGTCAAGCACTCCCGGAAGCCAATGCTCATGAAATCCATGGCCAAAGAATGAGCGTCAAAATAACCTGCAAGGGGAGAGCAAAAGATGCGTTGAGTGTCAAGGCCGCTTCCCAGATGATGTTAGGCGACATGGCCAACTCGCTCCTTGCTCAGCCACCGGATCTCCCATTTACAGGTTAAGATTTGCAACACAAAAAGTTTGTTCTTTGATCTGTAAATGATTTGTGTGACCATTCCTGTAACGCAATGGGCTGCAGTTGTTTTTGCAGACAATATACAAGTGACAAGTATTAAGTACGTAAGTACTTGTGATACTTGAAAATACATGCAATGCCTCTCCTGAAATTCCTCAGCAAGCTGCTGCACTGCAGTATTGATCCTGTGTGTGTTTGTGAATGAGACGCTTATCCACACAAAGAAACAGGCTGGAGATCAGAGAGCTTATGTGTACTACCCTGCCTTTTCTTCCCTACGCTGGCATTCATCTTAATGCTCTCAAACTATTTCTTGACATTGTGAGATAGTCGTAACTGCTGCCGGGGTTCCGTCTACTTCACAGAGTCATTAAGACAATATGACATACGGTGTTACTTAACTACAAACTAAAAACATCTTGTCATGACTCTGCACACACACAATAAAAAGCTTTACTGAGAAAACGTTTTATGTAATGCCATTGCTAATTTGGAGATGGAAGACTGACAGTCATATGGCCCATGAGGTATTTCAACAAACAGCAACTGGAGCTCCACAGGCTTGGGACAAAAAAGCAATTCAGAAAAAAAAAAAAAAAAGTCTTATTAAATGCACATGAAAAGATATTCCCTTTGAAAATGGGTCTAGCATCAAATCTGGTGCTTAAGTTGCAGCTTGTCAACTAAAAAAGCCTATTCCAATTTTTGGAATTTTCATATTTTAGTTTAAAAGTAGTCTTCTTGGGAGAATAATGTCCTACCCACTCTCAAGAGGGTATGGCATTTTTTTCCTCTTGCTTTCAGTGCAAATTTTTAGGTATGCATGACTATGATGTGTGTCAGTGTATAAAGATCACGTACCCTTATTATGGAGCAATGTGGCAGCAATACCTGCATTAGGCCTTGCACTCTCTGTCAAGAAATAATCTCAGTCTTTCTGAAAATTGCTAGCACCTTAGATAGTTGTTTTCACTTTTATCATCTTTCAAGCAAGAAAAGAGCCTTTCTGTTGCTGCATGCCCACATTATAGAGTTAACTTGGGGGCATTTGTAGACGCTGCCCCAAATCCCCTGCCTGCTATATACTCCTTCTTGCCAAATTACAACAGCAATTTTGATGCAGGCTGCCTTGCTCATCTGAGGCTGTACAAAACCCAAGAGAAACATCGGCTCAGCCAGTTGATCAGTGAGCACAAGGGGTCGAGGACTTATCTCAGCAAGCGCTGATTCCTTGCAGCTTTTTCCTGCCAGGTCCGCTGTGACCAAGAGATCTGTGGAAACGCCACAGCTTGAGTGAACTCCCAAGAAACAAATGGCAGGCAGGCCAGCAATGGTGAGCTAGCAGGGTACCTGCTCGGGTGCCAGCCAGCCTGGCACGGAGACTGCTTCCATGCCGGAGGCTCCAGGACCTCCGGCAGCTTCAGAGGGGCTGACGTGCAGCCAAAGCTGCCTCCTGGCTCTGGCCATGAGTCAGTCAGCCTGGGAGTCCTGAGAGCGCGTGGTTGAAGCCAGGGCTTCCCGGCCTCTCTCCCTCCAGACCGGAGGAGACGTGGGGGATGTGGTTGTCACCAGTTTCCCCTGAGTCTGAGCCGCTGGCTCTGTGACGAGCCATCCCAAAGCCCTGGTGATCCTGGCTCCGTCTCAGTCTCCCATGGTGGCCGAGACATGAAAACAGAGGGGAGATGAGAGCTGGGACTCCCAGGCTCCATTATGTTTTGATTTTGATGGTTATCTTTTCCAGGTTTCCCCTTTGCTGGCTTCCCCCTTCTGAAAGAGACTTAAAATGTTGTTTCTCGTTTCTTTCTAAAACCCAAGAACGTCCTTCACCACCACCCACATGCGTACACATTGGCATTTTGTAGCAAACGGGAAGTCTCAGTTTTCCTTCAGCCATCCTGGTAACCCACCTGCTGTGCATGCAGGACTCCGGCTAAGTCATCTGAGCTATATTAACCCATGTTGCTGACCCAGGTGCCAGTCATCCAAGCTAAATTTGCAGTGAAACTGCAATAAAACCACACCGAGGTCCCAGCAAGTGACTCGCTGTTGACAAATTACTCCTCCCCTGTTCTTGCGTGCACAGTCATCAAAAAGCCTTGGCCCCAGGCCAAAATAATAACCCGACGTGTACAGAAGACCATTACCTGTACCTAGGTCAGGGCAGTGGAAACACAGAGCCTGCAGAGGACCTCAGAGGCAGCAGCCTGCCAGCCCGGGCAGCTCCGAAAAGCAGAGAAGGGACAGGAGCCACATCGCGGTTTCTTCCGCCGTGCCCACCTTGGGCTCAGCATGCTGAGCAGTGGCCAAATCCACCCTGGCTTGCTTAGCCCCAGGCATTCCCCATTGTGGGTGTCCTCCATTTCTGTGTGAGGAGGAAGAGGATGAGCTCTGCCCAACCCTCAATGCAGGGGAGCATAAGGGTTTCTCCTTGCTGGAATAATAGCTTTTGTCCATAGGAAAAATGATGGAACTTATTTGTTCGCTGATCCAAAAAAGTTTCTGGCTTGGAAGAGTTACAAAGTGGGAATAACTACACTTGCAAATAAAACAAACATCTGCCTTAAAAACACCCTAAGAAATTGTATTTAAAGCTGTTACTTCAAAGGTTGCAAAGTAAAACATTAAGCAAGCAGGAAACACAGGCTTAAACTTTGTCCGGTACTAACACGCAAACCTCTTTTTCTTAAAGTTTCTTAATCCGTGCAGTGAGATTACACTTATCTCTGGGTCAGAAGAAGATAAAGTCTTAGTATTTCTGAAGCAATTGCGTATTACATTGATGTACCACCCAGTACGGACCACGAAGGAGGCTGCAGGTAGAAACCAGCATCGCTTCTCCCTGCACCCTGACGCTTTGGCCTTCCCTGCACCACCCTCCAGCAGCCACAGGCATGCCAGTGTCAGCTGGGGCAGGGAGAGGCAGTGTGGCGGTGACAGACCAAGGAAGACACCTCAGGACCTGAGACTGCTAACAAAATCCAGGTTGTCCAGCCGCAGCCGGAGGTTGGGGCTCTGCCGACACCTCTCTCCACTCGGCAGCTCCCATCCCAGGCACTTCGTCCCCTGCCCCACTAGCTGGGCCACTCATCCTTGACCTAGCTATAAAATAATCCCCCACATACTTTTTTTGGGTGGGGAGGCAGGGGAAGGAGGGTTCCTATTAAATTAGACCTCCTATTGGGTTTATCTCCTGGCCCTCCTGCTGTCAGTGCAGACATTGGGGGGGTGGGAGCTGCTGCAGCTTTTCAGAGGAATGATGTGCAGCATGAAGCAGGGATACCTGAGCTGCAGGTCACGCAGGGAGAACGAAGCGAAGCCGCCACCGTTTCCCTCAGCAGCTGAGCGTTGTTCGCCCCGTGCCCCGAGTGAGACAGAGCTTGTGGAAAGCCTGCATGCAACCACGCAGTTAAAGACGACACCATCACGCACACGCACAGAGGATCTGAATTCGAATTGCACAAGCACAATCAGTTCCGGCATTTCGTAACTTTCAAGAATGTGGCTTTACCAACTAAGTAGTGCTTTTAAAAGGATGGTTTTAGACATAAAAATTAACTTTTTTTTTTTTTTAATTTTACACATTTTCCAAGGAACCAAAAGGTGTGTCTGTTACATGAAAGGCCATAAAATTCCCTTCACCTCTTGTAGAAAAAGTTACCCATAAATTTTAAGCTTAAACGGACTCCTAGCAAAGCCTCTTAACACCTAGAAATCATGTATGTCAGACTGGTGTTAATTTTCACAAATAACAAAATACTAGCCTTTCTTATAACTGTTTGTTGTTAAGCATGCACTGATTATAAGTTGAATTCCATAATCACTAAGGTACAGAAAGGAGCAGTAATTCAGTCATGGGCTAAAAACTTTAATCAAAAAAGGAAGAGAGTGAGCAGCACCAGCTTCTTTACCTGTATGGCACAGTGGGTCAATGAAAAATCAACCAGTTTCCACTGCAACAATTTGAACTATAACCATGGTCGATGGCATGGGATGTGGGACCGTGATTATGGGAGGCCAGCAAGTTTTTCACTCCAAATAAGTTCCAAAATCATGACTACACAGAATACCTCGTGGGTGGCTGAAATAATTTGGCCTCCAGCCTCGGGCCTGTCAGCTTGCACAAGCGAGGTACGCTCGACTCCCGGCAGTCGGCTGATCTGGTAGGTCAGCCAGTGCAGCCCCTGCGTCATGCCAGCACCCACTACCAGGGAGCGACCCAGACCGCTGACACACAACTCAGCGCATAGATATGAGTGCAGAGCACCCCGCTAGCCATCTGCCTGTCTGCTTTATCAGGTACCTGGAGCTGCATAGAGCAGGACAGGGTCTTGTTCTGGTGAAGGAGACAGTCTAACCTGGCATTTAAAAGTCTTTCCAGAACAAAGAAAATATATGAATGATAATGAAAGTTCGTCTCCATCCAATTCCTTCGGTATAGCTGCTGGATAATGAGGTTTAGCATCGGTTTTGTGCTACACAATTGTTGCCACAAACCTCCTGTTTATGTTTGGTGTTTGTGTATTTGTTTTGTCTCCCTGTGCAGATTTCAGTGCTCTTTGGAAACCCCAAACAAATCTCTGACTGGGCTGCCTGTGAATGAAGCCTTTACTCCCACAGTGTTATGAAAGCAAACACAAGCCCAGGGTCAAGTGCTTCTTTTGTCCCAGTAGTTCTTTCCCACGAGTTCAATCCTGCTATTAGCATTGATTTCCACTCCTTTAATCTGGAAACGCCTATCACAGCTCCTCAAAGCACTTTTTTTTTTTTTTTCCTGAGATTTCCCCAAATATTCAAAAAGAAACTGTCGGCTCCTTACCTTTACCTCCCGTTGCCTGCAGCATCTTCAGATGATCCACTGTCATTTGTAGTATTTCCGCTTTTTCTAATTTGGCAGATCCCTTTGAGATAAGAGACACATAAATAAAGGCTTACAAGAAACTTTAATTTGGTATACTTTCCGCTGAGCTCAGCCTTATGGTTTCAATTTCCCCTATCATTAGGACATTCTCAGCTTAATTCTTCCATGAGCATCTGCCTCCCAGACTGTCTAAGGACTAATGCCATCTCCCCTCCAGTGATACAAGCAGCAGCAGCAGCACAATTTTGCTTTATTAAGGCTATAGCTCAGCATAGCTGTGGCCTTGAAGATAGTGTAGAGATGACATCTTCATGAAATGAGAGAAATACGTAACTTTCTGGACTTTCTTTTTAACAGCAAAAATAAATGCAGAGCTGGCAGGACAGGTCTGCACAGTTGTCGATGAAGACCCTTCTGCAACTTTTTTTTTTTCTGCTTTTACCAGTAGGTGTCCCTGTGGACACACAGCCAGAAGTATCCCTCTTTCTTAATCGCCCGTTAATTTTCGACATGTCATTTGGCTGCTGAATATTCTATTCTCATCCTCGACTGAAAACACAGGCACACAGTCCACAGTATTTTAAGTTGGCGAGCGACCTAGTTTGCAGGGATGTGAAACTAAATGCTGTGAAAAAGAAAGAATTTAGCTCCTCAGTAAAAATCTTTTCTGTTACTGAGGGTGGCTATAATCTATAAATAAAACTATTTTGGATGGTAGCACTCCCTTCAATATCTGGAGCACACCCAGACAACTGAGTTTACCACGCAAATGTTATTCCAGTGCAAGGGACAGTCCCTTGGCATCAGCTAAAACCAAGGCTGCACAAGCTGCAGCCACCAGCGGATCGCATCCTGCAAGCCAAATTTTTCTCTTAGTTATCACCTGGGCCACCTCACTGGTCTCGGCCATCCTGCCGTCTCAGGCGGCTTCGCCGAGGTCGCACACGTGCAGGTTAGGTAAGGCTTACACCCTCCTCCACAGCCTCACTTTGCCAGCACTTATCTCTGAGAGGGACTCAGGAGAGCAGAGCTGTGATTTGGGGAGGGAGGGAGGGAGTGAGGCGGAAGCGAAACTAAACCTCCAACTTGGAAACTTCAGTGAGCTGAATGTCAAGGAGCTGGAAAAGGACTGATGACTTTGTCCTTGGCATATTGCAGAAAAATGGTGGGGCTTTCTGACTAAAATACCGCGTGTGCTCATTTTTACGCCAATACATTTTCCTCAATCCGCTTATTGCTTTCAGCGCTTTCCTCATACAAAGGTTGGTGCGCATGTGAATTTTTGCTCAGAACTCCTCATTTTACATGCGACTACATCCTGTAGTTTTCTCAGGCTTCATCTTTTCCACAGACACAGGACAAGCTGTCTCAGTGAGAGTGACTAATAGCTAAAAACTGCATGGTGCTGGGTAATTTCCAAAGGCTCTGTAGGACTTGCTTTATAATGTTTGTGGTTTTCAAGAAGTAAACAATAAAATGGGACAAACAACTGTTGTCTCTTGCCCATGTTTATCTAGCTGAAAATACCTCTGCCACTGTTTTGCCAGAACCTACGGAAGGGCACAGTTACAGCTACTAGTTATTAAAGGCATCTTGCAGGTGACACAAGTAATGATCTCCCCGTGATTACAATATTTAAAATTTCTTTTGAGCTTTTGTTCAGACCAGGGATGTAACAGGCCTAACACGGTACGGTGCTTGCCACACAGTTACCACTGACATTCAGCACTTCACAATCCTGCTCTCAAATTTTACTTTCTGTTTTTTGTTTTACTATTGCAAGGGAGTCAGGTTCTTTATTTTCAGCTGGTTCCTTTTTATTGAAATACAGTATCAATTGCCCATATCCATAGATCTTCAAATACCTCCAGTAAAGCAGGAGCAAGGCTAAAGAGTGAATCAAAGCCCAAAAAAGAAAAATCAAGATATGGAAAAGTAAAAAAATAGTTTAATTGGAATGGCATAAACAAAATGCCCCTTTTTACAGGACAGATTGTATTCTAAGCTTTGGTCTGTAATTTCATGACCAAGGAGCTGAACCAAAGTTAGCTGGATCTTTCCAGCCTTTCCACTGAACACTTTCTCACTGGAAGTCTTTGAACATATCACTGGCTTTACTACCTCACATGTCATGGGCCTATACCCTCTCCTAATGCCCTGCTTGTACAGTTATCTTAAAATGTGAATAATCCAGATTAAAAAAATAAAAGTTTCTTGAAGTAGGGGCAAAGGAGATTATGTTTAACAGTCTAGACAGAAGGCTAACTGATATACAGGTTTGGGGGAGTTGTGTTGGGTCCGAGTCTTTTTTAAAAAAATATGGAGTAAAGCGCATTTTTAACAAAACCACTACTGGAATTCGTCGAAAGAACAGAGGCAATATGAACACAGTTACCCTTAAGGGAAAAACAAGCCAAAGAATGGAAATGTTTTTCAGCCTTATAGTGAATTATGTTTCTAATAGTTTTGCCACAAGAAAGCATTTTACTGAACTGCCTGCCTTGTGCCAGATCAGGACACATACAATATTATTTTAATGAGTTTTACAAGAGAACTAACATCGCCAAATGAGATACAGAATTAAAAAAAAAAAAAAGGGCTTACTTGTTTTTCAAAAGCAGTTGGCACAAGCCGCCTCAGCTCTGATAAACTGTTATTTATACGATCACGGCGCCTTTTCTCTATAATCTATTCCCAAAAAACAAAACATATTAAGTTTATAAAAAATGTTGAAGGGCAAAATCACAGCACACATGCAAATTGTCACACGGGAAAAGAATTAAATGCAACGTACCCCTCTTCTTTTCTTTCTGGCCATAATCTGAGATGTTGTTGTTGGGGAATTTGATCGAATGATAGAACTATTACTTTGCCTGTGAAACAATAAAAGCACATCAGGTGTGGCACAACTCGACACTGATCTTTGAAGACACCTCAGGTCACCATATTAAGTATGCATAGTCCCTCTCATGGTGTTTTCCGTGCTTAGAAGATGTGCTTTGCACTGCACAGTATTTTTAGAGAGAGAGAGAGAGACGTTTCATTTTTGATTGCCCCAGCACTTCTTTTGAATTGACAAAATGCTGTTGGAAATAAAGTCTCTTTCTGGAGACAGCTCGATGCCCAGCTCAGCTCATTCTGTATCCACTGCATATAAAGCCCTGCCTACCAAATACAGGCTGAAGAACTGAGTCTAAAACCACATGAACCATCTCTATATGCTAACAGCAGTGGCAAGTACTTGTATCCGATGCCACAACCCCTGCCTGGCCTGCTAGGTTTCGGCATTCCTGCCCATTGCTGCAAGAGTCAATAGATGCTCAAGTGCAAAGCCAGCGGCCCAGGCTGAGTCTGTTGCGTTGTCCTGCATCAGGAGCAGAAGTCAAAATCCACTTTTAAAACTACACTACCCACGAGTACGAAAAGGCTTTTATTTCACCATGAGTGAGCTAAAAAACCCGATAGCTTTTAATACCCATTTATTTACTGATGCAGAGGAGTTGGGGCTCTGGTGCATGCGCCTCTAAACTGGCAAGATGACCTCTAAGGACCAGCGGGACCCCGTGGACCCCCAGGCTGGCCCTCCTCGGCAGACCCCGCGGCTCACCCCCGGCTTGCCAGCGGGGTTTGGGGCAGATACCATTCAGACGCTGTGCAGCCCTGTTCACTTCCCACACCTCATTTCCCACTGGCGCCCATTCCCTTTGGTTGTTCGGCCTGCTCAGGAGCTATTTTGGAAGAGATCTGATTGGAAATGGCAAATTAAGCGGAGCTAATGAACTGCAGCCTGGTGGCTCACAAGCTGCTTGAGTGCTCCCCGTAATTTCGAGGCTCGGGCAGCTAGACCGCGGGGCAAATTCTTGGGCTGGGGTGTGTGTGTGGGGGGGGGGCTATCAACAAGCTGCTAGATGACCTGGAAGGAGACAAAATCGCAGCCGGCTTCGCACTCGGGGGGCCGCCCCCCACCCCCCTTGGGCCTTCCCCCTCGCTCTGCCCCATCCCCGGGCGCATCCGGGCTCCCACCGCCGCCTGCGGAGACGGCGGCCCCGGGAGTGCGGGGGTGCCCCACTTACCCCGAGTAGTTGTTCTCACTCCCCACGTCTATAGTCTCGTCCATGTCGCTGTCTGAGGTAGTTTCCTCGCAAGGTCGCTTCATTTTGGGCACAGGACGCGGCGCAGCTTACAGCCGGGATGGGGGTAGAGATAAATAAATCCGAGGGGGGGGGGGCGGGGGGAGGGGGGGGGGCTCCGGCACGGCTCGGCTCGGCTCCGCACCGCCAGCAGAGCAAACCCTCTCTGAGGCGCTTTCCCACGCCGCGGCACAGCCTCAAGCCCGACGGCCCGCCCCCGGGAAGGCCCGCCCCGCCGGGGGTGGTGGGGAGGGGGGGGCCGCCCACCGCGGGGGCGCGGAGCGGCGCGGAGGAGCGGGCGGTCGCCCCGCGGGGGGCCCGGCCGCCCTCGGCCCACGGCAGGCGGGGAGCGGAGCGGGGCAGATGCCCCCGACATGAGGGCGGGGGCGGGGGGGAGGGGGGCGAGGGGCTTCAGGGCATCCTCGGGGCTCGCCCTCCCGGGGGGAGAAGCGGCATTTGGCTCCCAGCCCCTCTATGCTGCCAGAGGGGGCGGGAGGCAAGGGGCGGCCCCGCTATCCCACCCAGCATTTGTGGGGGTCTTGCTGCCCCTGGCCCGTAAACCCCGAGCCGGATTAGCCCCCCCGCTCCTTCCTGCAAAGTCCCCCCGGCGGTGGAGGGCAGCGCTGGCCGCCGCTCGTGGGGTGCCGCGGGGTGTCTTGTAGGGCACACGAACGCGGGTTTGAGGGTTCTGTAAATCCCGGGAAAGGCATAAATCCCGGGAAAGGTATAAATCCCGGGAAAAGTATAAATCCCTCCCGTCCGGGCGAGCGGCCCCGTCCGTCGCGTCCCGCCGGGCTCCCACGGCCGCGCCGAGGGGTAGCGGGCACTTGCAGGGACGGAAGCCAAGCACGGCGATAATCCCGGCTGGAAAGGACTTGGAGGAAGCTTAGCAGCTCGGTTACCGGAGGATCTGTAGCAGGCGGGTTTTATTTTGCTTTTGTTTGGGATTCTCACCGCCCCCCCCCCCCCCCCCCCCCCCCCCCGTGTATTTGTCTTGTGTTTTCTAATTCCGGATTCCTGACAGAATACATTCGGAGTGGTATGTTCTCCGCAGAAATGTAAGCTTTCACCTTCCGTGACTGTCTCCCTCTGCTTGTCGCCCCGCTTCGTCCCCTTTGTCGCCTTCCTGGGAACATTTTCCTCCCGCCCCTGCTGCCGGGATGCTGGCCGAGAGGCGCCGGGGCCGGTCGGCGCGCTGCGGCTCCGGCACCAGGCTGGCCACCGCTGTGTTGTCCCGTCTGTCCGGGGGCGACACACATGGAGCCGCGGGTCGCCCAGAGGACTTGCAGCCGGGTGGCCAGGCGGGGAGGCGAGGGGGATGTCCCTGCCGAGCGGTCGGCAGGGACATCCCTCTCGCCTCTCCGCCTGGCCGCCCGGAGCTGCGGCTGCCCGGCTTGGGCTCCTGGAAGGGCGACGGCAGCACCTGCCGGAGAGAAACGGCGGGAAAGCAATCGCCGGGATGGCAGCAAAAACGATGAAGTGGCGAGGGGTCTCCCCGTCGGCGCGGCGTGGGCCCGCCGCGACCCTCACCATGGCGTCAGGGCCGCCTTACTCTCGCTTTCCCGGGTTTCCGATCGGCTCCGGCCCGTGGGAAACGGGGACTGGTGGGTTGGGGAGGGAGGAAAGAAGAGCTGGAGGAGGCGATGGCTCCGGTTTTCCTTTCGGAGGAAGGAGCTCGGCGGGCCCGGGGGAGCGGGCACCTTCCCGGCGCGGCTCCGCTCGGCAGCGCCGGGGCCGCTTCTGCCCGCGGGCGGAGTTTGCCCCGGCTGCCTTATATTTAGCAGCCGATGGTGCCGATGACTCAGTTTTCCACTCGGTTAAATCCTGCTAAAGGTACAGGTGGTTTAGTTAGTTTGCGGGTTTGCGTGCGGGAAAAGGGCCATGCCAAAAGAGAAACCGGCGCCAGCTCTTCTTCCTTTTTTTTTTTTTTTTTTTTTTTTCCCCTTTTTCCGCTAATACCCTCCATCTCTGCAATTATATTTGGTGACACGTCGGGTGTTTGCTCTTTCATGTGGATGTTGCTACTATGTAAAGGAACAGCGGGATTTCATGCCTCATTGCCCCACCGGGACATCCTTTTCATCCCCGTGTTTGCAGAGTTACTAAAAGCTCCGCGGCTGCTTAGACACAACAGAAGCGACCGCCCGCGGGAAAGGCAAAGGCAGTTCTCGGGAACTTGGGACGCATTCCCCACAATGGTCCCTTTGATGGCATCTGACAAAAACAAAAAAAAAAAAAAAAAAACAAAAAAAAAACCCACCAAAAAACCCCAACAACCACAAAACACAACACCCCCCCTCCAAAAAAAAAAAAGTCGCCAAAAAAACATCAGGAACTTTCGGGAGAAGTGGAATAGCAGGAGCAGCCTGCGGCGCCCGACCGCACAATTTGAAGCACAAGCGCTTTAGACATCTGGGAGCAAACTCAGCAGTTTTACTGTTCGTCGTGGGGTTTTCTAGACTAAAAAAACCCCAAAAAACTTCCCTTCGTTGCCTGTGCTGTAAGGACACGGGGGACCTGCGAGAGCCGGGCCCGCTCCCGCCGCCGCCCGGGCCCGCCGGGCCGGGGCGCCCCGGGAGCGGCCGGGAAACGACGCCCCGGCGCAGAGACCGGCTGTCAGAGAGGGGCGAGATTTTGGCAGATCTGAGTTAAAAGTCCGTATTACCTCGCCTGGTCTGCGGCTGCTCTAGATGCGCCTGCAAACGCTTCCGAAACGGGGCAGCAGGCTCGAGGGTGGGTGTGGGGATCCCGGTAAATCACGTTCATCACCCGGGGATACTGGGGCGGTTCCGAGCCGTCTGGGGGTTTTGCACAGAAATCGTTAATGTCACGCGTCTGTGCCGCAGGATTTGTAATTTCTGCTCGCTCTGGAAATAGTTCCTGCTGCCTTACTGTATTTTTTTTTTTCCCCTGAGGCACAAGTCTCCCGTGCTTTTCTCCCACAGAAACCTGAGCTATCCCATGTTTACCTCCCCGAGCAGAGCTTATGTCAGCGTTGTTTGTCGTGGATCCGACTACTAAATCCTCCTGGCAGCCTTGCTGAAGTCCTTCCTCTGGGCAGCTCCTAATGTTAGCAGGCAATTACTGTTTTCAGTTTATCCAGATTAATTTTCTTTTTTACTTTTTTCTTTTTTTTTTTTCTTTTTTTCTTTTTTTTTTTTTTTTTTTGGTTTTTAGACCTACCTGCTCCTTGGGGGAGGAATGACGGGCTTTTCCGGGACGCGGCTAGGAGGGCAGGCCCTGCACCCCCTCCAGCTCCCGGGCCCGCCCGCTGCGGCAGGTGCGCTGCGCCAGGCGGGGGCTCCGGGGGGCTTCACGGCCCCGCCACCCACGGCCGGGCAGGGGCTGCGGCGGGCCCTCCGCGCCGGGGAGCCGCCGTCGCGGGGCGAAGCCTCTTGTTTTACCTCGGTCGCGGCTGGAAGTATGTCCTGTGACTCGCCTGTCTCTTTCTGCAGGGGCCCCGCGAATCGTGGCCCCTCGGAGCATTTGCCGCAGCACGGGGGGGACGCCTTTCCTGGGATTTACACAACCCTCAACCCGCTCTGCCGGCGGGAAGCGGCGGTGACGGACACGCACCCGGCGCCCAGAGAAACGCATCTTTCGCCGGTCCCTCCAAAGGGCAAACGGCACACCGCCTCGCCGCGCCCCGCCCGCAAGCCGCGGGGTCCCGGGGCAGCCCCCCGCCCTCACCCACCGCCGACAGGGCGAGAGCCGGGCCGAGACCCTCTGTCCCCGGGGTTCCTCGAACAGCTTTTCCCCCGGGAGAGGCAGCCCCGGCCGGCGGGCAGCAGCTACGCGGGATGCTCCCCGGCCCGCAGGCACCCCGGCCCCCGCAGGAGGTCGGGCAGCCCCCTCTCCTTCCCCCCCCCCCCCCCCCCCCGCCCCCTCCGTTGTGTCGGGTGTTTTTTCCTCCTCTTGACAAGCGTGGTGCCAACGAAAGCTCGGTGCGGCTCCGGGGCCTGGAGGCGGCGGTGGGACGCGCCCCCGCGGGTCACACGGGGCCAGAGCCCGGCGGGCGGGCGGCGCTCCGGGGCACAGTGGGGCCGGTGGGGCCTGAGGGGCCGATGGGGCCGGTGGGGCCGGTGCGCCCCGCGAGTAGCTGAAGGGTGGGAGCCTTTCGAGAATTGGCTTGCGAAATAAGGAAAGCGGGACATTTCTCGCTGCGGCTATAGAGCCGGGTCCTGTAAAGAAGTGACGCTCGTCTGCTCCCGCTGTCCCCGAAAATGAATCTGTCATTTCCCGGAGATACCAGGATTGCTACTTCTACCTAGCTGTGAGGGATTTAAGATTAAACAGTTTTAAAGAACATTTTAAAAATGAGCCTGGCCTCCTGAAGGAGCTGAAGTTTTATTCAGCAGCTCTCTTCAAAGGGACACAAGATTGTCCCCAGTGTCTTTACCGGACACAGAAGGCACCCAAACTTTTAGTCTTAGAGCCGTTTTTTTAATACTTTACCCTCTCCCTCTTAAACAAACGTTTGCATCCCATTTTCTTCACCCAGTAAGCAGCCTCTGTGGGATAACTCTTCTATTACTTTTGAGTTACTTTCTCCTATTCAGAAGCTCTATGAACAGGAGAGAAAGACAATCTGAATTCATGGACTACGGATAATGACACCGTATTTTTTTTTCTTGATGGACTCATCGTTAACTGCCAGGGAAAGCTGAAAAACGAGAGAAAAGCCCTTCCTGATTCCCTTCCCCCCCCCCAAGATGTGAGTTTAACTAAAGGGTTAAGATGATTTCTGGCTAAATTAATACCAAGGCGGGATTGACAGACTGAAGAAAGAGCAAAGAACCGAGCAAACCATATGTTACAAAGCTGAAGGAAATAATTCTCAAAAAAGGTGGAGAGACCTTAAAACGAGTGGCTTCGCCTAGACAGTGGCTGCACACGGGTGGAAGTGGATGCACGGCATTCCACACATTTTTGCACTGTAAAGGAATATTTGACCGTTTGCTGGCCTGTAGGACTCTTGCCAGTGGGTCAAAGTAGGGGCTGATCCACAGGTGGTTGCTGTGGTACTACAGCAACCGTGTAGGTACTGACGGAATTACACTGCCCTGAGGTGGATGCAATCACTTCGATAGATTCTTTCAGCTTACTTCAGTTTTGGGAAGTATAAAAGTTGCACAGAGACTTGCTGTAAGAAACTACCATTTCAAGCTGAATATGATTTTTAAAAAAAAAGTAGGGAGGAAGGAAGATGCAGTGGGTATTTATAGAACTTTCTCAGTGACATCTTTTAATGTTTATCACTGAGTTACACCTCCACAACTCTGATCTTGGTGAAGTGCTGAAGCTGCCTATCGGGTTTTTAGGCTGACCACTGAAAATGTAACTCTGCATCCCCTGTGATATGTCACACTGCTTCTCTGCTTTCGGTGACTACAGAGGTCAATGAATGCATCCTCCTGGGTCGAGTGCTTCCTCCTGGCCTCTAGTCAACAGGTGCTGCATGTTCGTCCGGTCCTCCCATTAAATGCATGAAATGCTCTCCCTGAGAGCTGTCACTATGTCGTAGGTGACAGGGAAAGGCAGAAATACCTCCTCTGACTCCCACAGAATCAAGGATCTAGGGCTGTGCCGCCTGGTGATAACAAGAATGGTTGAGCAGCAGCCCAGGGAAGGGCTGCTGGAAGGGGCAAACCCTGCAGTTGAAGAGCCCCATCCTTAACTCTTTGCACCTTGGCAGGCTTCCTATGTGAGCTCAGGCACTCGGGACAATTAATTAAATTAACAAAAGGTGTAAATTAATAGTGTCTGCGAACTGTATTGAACCTCAATTTGCATGCTTTTGTTCACAACAGAACTGGCTGCAATTTGATTTAAATTAATTCACTTTCAGAATAAAATAACACTGAATAGAATAAAAGCAGCTTTAGTTTTGAATGGATGTCTACATAGAATTGTTTGTGGTTTAACTAATCCACTCTGAAAATTAACTCTATTATTTTTCCTGGGCATTTCCATCTAGCATAGCTTGCTTTGTCTCTCTATTTTAGTCCCCTATCAGTAAAATGGAAAGAGTAATTGCCTGCTAACAGTTTAAAGTCATTGTGTTGAAGGGTCTCGGTAACTGCAGCATTTTGCCTGATACTCAGCATATATGTGTTGCAAAAGCCAGGTCTTGATTTTCTACACATGTGCAAAATTATTGCCTGGTAGTATTTTACGGGGACTGTACTCAGCTGTACACAACCACAGGAGACATGAAAGCAGTGGAGAATTAGGGCCTCGTTGTGCATTTTAAACTTTCACTGACCATCTCCTTGGCTTTGGCCCTGTGTTTTCTTCAAAGACTATGGGCCAAGATTTAAGAACTCTCTAACTTTAGCCATCTTAATGAACGGTTTCAATGGTGCTAATGGGAACTAGGGCACTTTCTTTAATAATGGAAATCAGGCCACTTAATTACCTCACAAAAAATATACAGAACCTAGTCTCATGGTTTTCTGCACAACACGAATTACAAACTTCAGTCTGTTTTAGAGGTAGCTGTTAAAATCCATAGAGCTGTAGCAAGAATAAAATTATCCCATTATAATGGAAATACAGTATTTACTTGTAAAAATGAGCACATAAGCAACATTTCTTGTTGAAATTCATTTCTGTTTAAATAAATTTTCACAGTGGTGAAGCATGGTTTGACTCACTAGTAACTGTAGCAAGGCTAGATAAACATGTCCTGTGTCAAAAATGGGGACCTGCTTGATCTTTTTTTATCAAAATTTGGTGGGTTTTGGATAAAAGGAGTTCTATCATTTTCAGTTCCTTCTTCCTAGTCAGCTTTCTCCAGCATTTTCCTTTCTTTCTTGAATGTTTTCACTCCAAATGGGACTTTTTTTGGGCTTTTTGGTTGCCAAAAACTGGAGAATTGTCATTATTTGAGTTTCGTTGTTGGTTGTTCTTTTAAAATAAAAAATAAGATGCTCTCCAGAGAGTTAGGAAGGAACCAATTTTCATGGAGTGCTAAGGAAACAGCAGGGCTGTTAGCTGAGTTTTCTTTATGAGAGAATATAGTGTATCAACTTCAGGCTTCAAACCTAGCTGTTAACAATAAAGCACATCACCTAATGCTCTAAAAATACTCCTTTATATAGACGACACATATAATAAAAACAAGCAACCCCACATAGTCTGGCTAGACCCATGGTATTTTAATGAACTTCCTCAGTAACAGTAGTTGTTGTTGGCACCTGCAAGTGACCTGGAAGATCCCGTAAAGCTAGGTAAGTAAAAGGACACACTAAACATCAGCTTGTCAGTAGAAGAAGTTATCATCTCTGGAAAAAGAAAATTATTAATGAAAACATCTTCCAAATCTCTGCAATAAAACATGTAGGATCGAATGAATACTCAACTGGTAAAATTTGAACCTAAATTGAGCAGGCAGAAGTCCAGTCAAGAGCCAGAGTCTTCCACCACGGAAGAGTTTGGATCAGGATCTTAAGGCAAAGAGAGAAACTGGTTTTCCCCAAACTGAAAGTTTTAAATATTGCCATGAGTGTGTGTCCATGCAGAGAACAGTTATTCTAAATTGCAGAAAGTTCCCTTTTGTCAATCGCTCTCATTTTCCAAGGGAGAGAAATTGCCTCTGTCTTCGTTGTGCTCAGTCTTGTGTCTTATGGCTGCCTGTGCTTAAACAAGTATTTCTGTGATTCTTTAGTTAATATTGCGTTTGATCCTGCTGAGCTTAATCAGGAAAACCTGTGTTGACTGAGTATGACTTTTGCTTCAATAAAGAAATTGAAGAGCTCTCTGTAGGAGCTGGGCCTAATTCCAATTTTCTTCTCACTTCTAAAAGAAAAGGATACTGTCAAGGTATTTTTGATTTACAGTGATAAATATTTTTCTCTCCTTCAAAATATTACACTACTTTGGTAGTATTTTAGTTTAACATCTTTCCGACTAATTTTATTCTGTGTATCTTTTTTTGTTTACACACGGTTGAAAATAAGTATGTCATATTACAGGAAAAAAATCAGACCTTCTCTTCAAGAGGAAAGCTCTGCAGCTCTGAGGACAAGTCAGACTAATTGTCAGTGACTTAAAAAGTGTTCACTGTTCTTTGTGGTGCAAGAGATGAAAAAATCTGTGCAGACTGAAGCCTTTCCAAAACGCTAAATGCTTTCTTTTGCTTGGTAAGATGTTTTCTTGTGTTTCATTCTTTATGGCAGATGTTAACTAAAGAACATTTACAATTACTGTGAGAGCACTTTGCTTTTGGTGCTTGCCAGTTCTGCGTGGGTGTTGGTGCTTACCTTTGCAAGGAGCAGAGGTTTCATTTTTGGACCCATGCTGTTCCTGTTTTGGGCTCCATTGCAGGACCTGAGGCAGCCAGCACTGCTTCCTCAGGCCTGCAACCCTTCTGGAGCTGCAACAAATGGGCATTCCCCCTGCAAAAACACCATGAGGTCCCCGGGTGTTTTTCTCCTGGTGTTAAGAATAAAATAGATGCTGTTATTTCACGTTTCTTCCCTCCATCCCCCACCCTAGTCGCTGTTGTGTTGGTTTTGACCGTGGAATGCTTTTTTAACTGGAAGCTTTAACTTCCTTTTCTGAGCCAAGTCTCAGGTCTCTGAAACTTTCTCTTCTTTCAAGCCATCACTCCTGCTTGGAAAGCTGCCCTCCCTGGCCTTCTGCAAGGCCTGCTCCTTAGCTTCTTTTCCCGTTTCTGATTGCCCTTTTATTTTCTACTCTTCTTCATGAGACATGCTCACGTCTCCACCTTCGCTCCCTTCCTTTTCCCAACTCCATTTCTGTGAACAGCCTGAGGATATCTTATGGACTGAAGCTCACAGAACTCAATTTCAAGCAATGACTTCTTCCTGGTCACAGAAGTAGCTTCTATATGGTGTCTTTTTTTTTGATGGGCTTTCCCTCTTCCTGTGTCCCTCTCACATCTTTGGCCTTTACACAGCCAGTGTTGAACTTCTCTTCTTCATTCCTAAAGCTCTCATCTCTGCTTCCTCAGACAAGGCTGAGGGCATCAGTTCTTCCAGTCTTGGTGAGAAAGGCTTATAATGCTGGCACCTTCTCTGCCCTCTTGTTAGCTTAGATGTGAAGGTTATCTCCAAGTGCAGCTATCAGGTTTTTCTATGAAAGGAGAGAATAATCTGACTTTTCTGCCAGATAGATTAAACTTTGTTCAGGATTCTGCCTGGTTTCCCAAGCGTATCTTCCCGCTCTGCTTCTGGACTGTTAGAAAAGCTGTTCAGTTCATCCTCCTGGTTAATAGCTCTGGCCACATCACTCCTGTCACTCCCTCTGGCTCATTCATTCCTACTCTGCCTGAAATACCCTGCCTTCACCATCTTGGCCCTTCCCCAACCCTCTGCCTTTTCTCTGACCATATTCCCTCCTCCCTTCTACTATCCAGTCAAGTCAGACTTATCTGCCTTCCCCATTCCTGTGCATACAGTCTTGGAAGCATTTTGGTGGATGTTCCAGACATGCTCAGGGTTAGAGGTGGTTGCGTGGGGCTCCCAAACGTGAGGGCTGTGATAGCTGTCTGTGACATCTGCTCAGACTCACCGTACTAATTTTCCAGGCTCAGCAGGCACTCCCCGGTGCTGCAGACTAACTCCAGTATTTTCCAGTACAATAGCACTGCTAATTTATCTCTTGCATTACCTTTACATTTTTTCTGGGCCTAAGCTTAGCAGCTGTAAATGCCAGGTGCCCCCAGGGCTACTAGGTATGTCCATGTCCCTAAGCCACCAAAATGTTCCCCTCAGCCTTGGAGCTCCTGCTGGCTGGGAACCCCACTCCGAGGTACCTTGGTGCACGTCATTTTTTTGTGAGGTGACGAGTTAGAGCAGCAGCACTTGGACTCCATCATCCTTCCACCTCTGTGGGAGATTTGGGTTCCTGAAATCAGCAGGGATTTTTCTTGCCTGATAGGGGAATTCCAAACCAGAGCTGCAGCCTGCTGGCTCTGTCAGGGAGGAAGGAGGCGAGAGGGACAAGGTCCAGAAACCTCCCTGCTGCTGCCCTTCCTCAGCTGCTAGTGGGAAGGGTGGTCTAGGCGGGCACATGGGGCTGGGGAGGATGAAGGAGGTAGGACATTTCTACTCTGTGAGAGTAAGACATTTCCTCAGGCAGAGTCTGTGCTGAGGAAATGTGCTGGGCAAACCTCCCTGCTCTGAGAGGGAGTCTAAGTACGAAGAACAAGGGAAAATCTTCTTGCTGGTATCGAGTAAGAACAGGAGATTGCCAAGCAGAGCAAGTGCCCTGGTGGAGGCAATTGCCAAGTATCTGCCTACCTGAAATAGGTTAGTACCCATGCAATGGGTACGTGTCACTCCTATGCTCTGCTTCTGAAGCCTGGTACCCTGCAGAGATCAGGGGCTCAGGGCACAGTTTAGTCTAGAGTGAGGCTTTTGCTGTGGTTTCAAAAAGGCCAGAGTCATCGTGCTCTATGAGTCCATGGGCTTGTCTGAAGTCCATCATTTGTGTTATTAACAAAGCAGTATCTCATTTGTTCCACACAGCAAAACATCAAATAGCTCACGTAGTATGTGTTTAGATTTTCAGGACCACTCCTCCAAGCAGAGTTTCTCCAGTCATCTTAACTTTCTGCTAATTAAAACTATCTCAGATAAAACCTCTGCTATAAAGAGAGAGAGCCAGCTAACAGACCAGAAGATGCAAAGAGGAGATGCCAGCAGCACTTTACAGTCTAGAGAGAAGTGTCTGAGGGAGTTGTTGTTTGATCCATTGATTTCTTCTGTATTGATCTTAAACAGGACGTAAGCAGACTGCTGGAGTGATGCTAAAGAAAGCATATAAGATTATTTAAAATTTAGAAGACCTGGCAATAGCAGTGAGGATATGGGCATGACAGAAAGCAACCTGGAGAATTCAGGAAACACAGCCCAAGGTGCAAGGTGAAACACGAGAAACAGGGGTGTGTTCCAGGGAACGGAGGGACACAGAGTATTTATAACATAGCAAGTCTGTAAAGTGGCCACCATAGCTCAGCTGGTCAAACGGCCATGTGCTTGTAGGGCAGGCCTGTGTGCAGGCCTAGTACTTGTGAGTACCAGGGGAGGAAATCCTCACGGTACAGCCAGTCGCTGTCCGGTCAGTGACAGAAGCAGGCCATCTAGCCCTCTCTGAAAGCTCAGGAAGAAAGAGGATGCTGTGGGTTGCCTTCCATTGCGTGTTTCACGTTCTTCTTGCCTTCTCATTCAAGTCAGTTTTTTGATTCAGAACACGGGGATCAGAGTCAAAATGGGAAATATTTAGAAAGGATGATAACTCTGTGTAGAAAGAGAACAGAATTTCATTGCTGGGGACAAAGGTAGTACAAAGTGCATGTGTCCACACGCCTTAGTTCACACACCTGCTTCTCGCCTTTCCCTTCCCTGTGGTCATAGAGAGAGAACATTTGCTTTCACCACCTCTCTCCTTTCTCACGTGTGCCTGTGCAGGTTCAGAATCTTTAGTGGGGGAGAATTTAAGCCCTTAAAAAGCAATGGAAGAACCTGTTGAGTTAATTTTCAGTGTAGCCAGTTTTGCAGTCTTGGGTTGGCTGGACTTCTGATGTTTTGCTGGAGTTTCATGGTTGCTGGCAAAATGACTAGGGAAGTATTTCACAGAGTTGTCTAATGGAGAAAAGAAAACATCCTAACAGAACACATTCCAGCAGATGACTAACTTTTAAAAATACATTTTGATATTTGCTTATATAACTCTACATCATACACAAAATCATAACGGGTGAGAAAATGCACCACTGACATCTCTTTTCCTACATCATTAAGTATCTTGTTCAGTAAAGCCGTGTTTGAATATCTCTTGTGAGAGACATTATAACCCTAAGAGCACAGGGAGTGATAAACACTTGTTCTGAAATAATGGCGTAACTGATCTGCTGCTATTTTATACTTCAATAGGTTTGAGTAGTCCACGCCATGCCTTATCTGAAAACCTCTGATGTTTTAGTAACAGGAACGTTTTCATTGACTTATCTATTAGCATCATTGCATAGCCTAGTTATTAATTACTTCATTAACCATTAATTAACTAAATTAATAACCAGTGCTTAAAAATCTGCATCTTCTTAATATACAATAAGTCAGTTTTTGAGTATGGTAGCAATTCATGTTGAAATATTTCCCTTGTATTTTTTAACAGATTGAGCACTCTTCCTAGATTCAAAATACCCAGACTTAGTGGCTCCCACATAAAAATTAAAATGGTTCAAATGGCAAAGCTGCAAAACTCCAGTTCAAAGGGTGAAAGTTTTGCAAAGTGTTCCAGTAATAATAAATGTAAATTTTGCTATGACCACTTGGTGTCATCTAGTCAGAGCTAGTTAGTTAGCTTCTTGTTCTAGACTGGCTTTTAGTGTTTAAAAATCACATTTAACCTTGATTATCTGAGACCTGAGGGACCAATACTAGCTCTTATTCTCTCCAGGTGAGCTCCTCAGAGACAGCATTGCAGGGTCACCAGAAGACCACCAGCCTTAACAACTGTATTCCCTCTTAGAAAGGCTGCTTTGGTGGCAGACCTAGGCATGTGACAGACTTTTTGCCCTGATTGCAAAGTCATTTTTCTGCCAGTGCTGCTGGAGAGCAGACAAGGTGAGTACATCCTGCTTGCTACACCTGAGATCGAGTGCAAGGGTCCAGTATCTGTCAGACAACACTATTAGGTGACAGAAGTGGAGCCCTCAGTAGCTCCCATGCAAATCCGATGTCAGCTCAGGACAGCTTTTCACTCTGTAGCATGAACCCTCCACCTCTTTGCCAGTCTGCTAGCGCGAGGAAAATACTCAGCCCTCAAATGAGACAAACAACTCCAGGTCCCTGGGGGGAAGCACATTTTTCAAGAATTCCTTGTGAGGTGAAACACTTGGGATTATTTTTTTTTTTTTTTGTCTTTGTAAAGAGCCTTCTCTGTTCTGCTCTCCAGTTGGGCGACCCTGCAGTGAGTTACACCCAGCAAATGGGTAATTGCTTGGAACTTGGAACCGAGGCTTGGAAAATCTTTTTGTGTTTAAATCTGTACCTAATCAAATATCTACTCACTCTGAGAGGAGAAAGAACATAGAGCAGAGAGGGAATATTTCACATTGGCAGAAATGAAAGATGATGTTTTGATTTGCCTGCTTTGCTGCCACTTGAATTCAGTTTACCAGGAGATGGGTTTAGAGAGAGGATGCTTTTGAAAGGGTTTTAATTGTTTCATATGTAAGAGTTTGCTGTGTTTTAAATATTTACAGTGATTACCTTTGCTACTGACAGACCAAGGAATCTGATTGTGTCTGGTGCTGCTCACCACAAAAGTGTAATAAGGAGTGTATAACAGAACTGGGGGAAAACAGAAGTAGAATTAAGTGCAATTAGTAAAATGCAACAAATGAGTAGCCGGTTACTAACCAAAAAGAAAATGGTCTCACCTTGTCAGCACCGCGACAATCCAATTATTCAAAGATCAGAGCATTGCAGATTGATGTTGACAAACTGGAGGGAATTCACATAAAATAACTCAAACCACTGTTGGACTGTAAGGAGTGGTTTATGTGAAAGATTAAAACAGCTAGATAAAGCCTGTCTGTCTAGGTGCTTGCATAACAGTAATGAATGTGATATATTATGCTGCGTGGTGAAGGGCTTGGTGGCACCTGAGGGATCCAGTAACTGCTTACGAAGTTGTAGGCTGTAAGCACAAAGAAAGGAAAGAAGTGGGTAAGGATTGCTGAAGGAGCACAAGTGCTAAGATGAAAAGGAGGAAAGCTCATGCCAAACACTAGGAAACATTACCTCCTGTGAGAACTGTTAGGCTGTGGTCAGAAGTTATACAAAACCCCTCAGCTGAGTCATTTAAACTGAATTGTAAAAAACACTCTAGAAAATATGCTGTATTGGCACAGGGTGAGCCTAGATCGGGAACAACCAGCCTACTCCCTGATTTCCTCTTTCCCAAGGGCCCTTTACTGCTAGTATGGTAGATATTAATTGACTTAGCAAGAAGCAGAACAGGGATGGCTGGAGGCAAAGAGGGAAAATTCATTGGATGAGTTTTGTGCATCATGGGAGCTCAGCGTGGCTGCTCTTACGCAGATGCAGTAGCCCTACGGACATGACATGTCGCACTGTCAGGCAGGAGCCAAAAGCGCCTTATCCCGCAATGAGCTATTGTATCAGCTCAGATCTAATCTTCCTTGTATCACTGATCAACAGAGTCTGTGCCAAGAGGAACTGCTAGAAGACATAATGGGGCAAACTGGGGGATCTGTGGCAGCTGCCTCTATTGCATCCATGTTCATGGCCAGTTGTGCCTATGGAAGAGGAGCGAGAGGCAGGAGTCTTGCAAAGACACATCACCTTGTTGCGCTGACATGTTTTCACCTTTCTCCTACCACCACAGATTTCCCACATTTTTAGTTAAGAAGAAAAACAGTTGAACTTGTCGCTCTGAACATTTTATGTTTCCTTTCTTTCTTGTATTGATAAGGCAGGAGTTACAGGGATTTGGGGGGAAGCTCTGTAGCAGTTGGAAACAGTCCAGAAAAAAAGAAGAATTGCTCTCTTGCGAGCCTCAGGAGAAAGCTGCAAAGTGGAAAACGTTTCTTCTCTGCTGCATGGAAAATGCTGGGTCTGGTTACTTATCCTGCTGAAGTCGCTGCGAAGGTTTGGTAGTGCCCAGCTGCACCCATCATGCACACCCAGCTACCGTTATTTCTTCTCCAGGAGACTTTTCCTTATGGCTTTACCTGATCGTGGCCAGCACCATGTTCATCTGGCCAAAATTAATTTAAAACACAGTCTATAGCACCAGGGCTCTCTTTATTGTGAGGGAACATTTTTTATTTTATAAAGTCTTAATTCTCAGTCCGTATTTATCCGAGAGTCTTATTTCATGTTTCGTTCACAAAGGCCACCTCAGAGCATGTTGTGAAGGTGATGAGCAGGGATGCCCATTTCCCTACAGCACCTATAACTCCGTCATGGCAGAACGACCCCAGAGACACAAAGAATTAAGCACTTCATGTACTTCAATGTGCTTTATATTCACAGCACTCCTCCAAGCTGCAGAAACATTTTATCATCTAATGAAAAATATTATTTGTATTAGGCAGATGGGCATGGGATGGGCAAAGGAATAGATTCACAATGGGACACTGAAGTTTTGACTCTCAGCATTGGCTGGTGAAACCCACGCCTTTGCGTTGGGCTCCTAAGGACAGGCAGGCATGTCGCGGGGAGAGTGAGGTACCTCTGAACAACTCTGTGATGTGTAGTGGCATGTGTAGCAGATGTAAATGATGTTTACAGTTGCTTAGCAAGCTAGTAGGACACACTATGGGCATGTCCAAGACCCTGTGCTTTCTGGATCATCTGATACTGATGCAGGGCTGCTGTGGGACACAGCTTGAAGCTCTCCCCTGGAGGTAGACCCTGAAACATCCCCCATGCTCAAGGTTCTCAGCAACACAGCCAGCCTGATCTGAGGTGAGTGATGGAGAGACTGACTTGCCCTGGAAAGAGAAGGGGGAGAAAGAAAGGGCAAATCTGAGGCAGAGAGGTGGGCAAGAGCCCAGGCTGCTGCTCCTGCTCGTGGGTGCATGCCTGATGAAAGAGGCAGGGAAGATCCCACCAGCAGGAGCTGGTCATGCAAGGTCAAGCAGCAAACCCAGTTTCTCAGTCCCATGCCACCAGCAGAGCAGACCACAGGGCTGCTCTCCTCAGCAGGCTATGTCCCTCCTTGGCTGCCTATGCCCAGTCCCAGCCCTGTGCTAGAGCCAGCACTTTGAAAAACAGCCAAGCTTACCTCTTTCTTGTTTCTTGCAGTTCTTGTTCCTTCCATGCTTCAGAATTGATGGATGTGGGAGGGGATATTTGCCTTTGCTTCTGTTGAAGTCATGGACTTTTGGGATGACTACTAAAAAAAATGAATGAGTAGACCTGCTCTTTGCATGGACAGTACTCTGAACAAGATCCACTGCCAGCCTCCTGACAGCCTGGCATCCAGGAGGAAAGTTTCATGGATTAATGACAAATGGCCTTGTGCCCAACCAGCACAATGATTATTCTCTAAGTATTTAGAGAGTAATACTCACAACTCTTAATTATAGT
The DNA here is from genome assembly GCF_034619465.1 of Leptosomus discolor. Classification (NCBI taxonomy): domain Eukaryota; kingdom Metazoa; phylum Chordata; class Aves; order Leptosomiformes; family Leptosomidae; genus Leptosomus; species Leptosomus discolor. The sequence continues at coordinate 68,707,328 of NC_141392.1, forward strand.
ACGTAATACTTCCAAGTATTTAGATTTTTGGGCATTTTGACCTAGGGATCTCTTTTCTTGTAGGGATCTCTTTTCTTGTAGTGTATTACTGCAGGGGAGGTCAGGCTCCGCTGGAGACTTTTTGCTCATATGAGTGTGCAAGTTGCAAGATGGCAGGATGCTCTGCAGAACATGTCCTCTGGCAAAGCCTTTGGTCTCCATACCTGAGTGTGTCAAATTCTGGCTGAACTGCAAAGGGCCATGCCTTCTCTCTCTATCAAACTTACAGGCTGGATAGCAAAAAGTAGACTTGGCAACTTTTAAACTTTAATGGGGTCTGTTTGATAATATATTTTTAGCAGAATATGGTAGATATCCTTTTCTGGGAGAGAAATGCAGTAAAAACTCCAGTGAATAAATACAAGTTTTTGTTTTCAACACTCTTCTCCTGGACTCCTGCTGTCAAGTGACTGCAAAATTCAAAGAGATTATTCTGGCTGTTCCAAAAATCTGTCATACAGATCTGAGTTTTTTTCCTTGTATTTGTCAATGTGTGACTAAGCACAAGTATTACAGGAAACATGGAAATGTTTGGGCTTTAAAGAATGGCTGTGGAAAAAGACCTCCTACTGATTAACAACTGCTGTTTAATAAAATAATTTTCGGATGTCCAAATTGCTGATTGTTCCAGTGAGGGTTACGTTCTGACCAGAAGGGATCCCACTAGTCCCATGTCATCAGGCCGGGTGTGCTGAGAAGAGGCTTTTCTGCAGCCATTTCCTGCTTCAAAACAATGGAGAATGAGAGATGCCCATCTTTGCTCCCCTCGGCGCGATGCAGGGATCTGTTAGCACAATCTCTAGGGTGGCATCATAACCATGGGATAAGGAGCTAGGAGAGGAATGGAAGTGCGAGGAAGCGTCTTTGTTTCAGAGATGCAGCCCACTGGATGATTAGGAAGGCCCAGCTAGGATGGAAAAAGAGAAGCTGTCTCATGCTTGCTGAAACGTTGATGGTCAGAGTGGGCGCACTGGGAGCTAGCTGGAAGGAGAGCGGGGGGAGCCAGGATCTCATGTGAAGTTCACCAGGAGCTTCTCTATTCTGAAGTTCGCCTCAGCCCGGCTGCTCTCATGCTGTCCTCCTCAGGGCTGGCACTTGAGCTGCCTGCCACACACCAAAGCCCTCGCTGGCACTTGGGTTGTTCTAATTGTGCAGATTCAAGTGCTCACGCACGCACGCACACACACGTACACACACCCACACGCACACACACACACACTTACTTTTATCTCTGTCAGGTTTTGTGCCTATTTCTGCTGTGCTGTGAGGCTTGGGTCTGTGACGCACTGGCAGAGTGCTGCCGGATGGTCTTTCACAGGTCCTACAGCCAAACTCTTCACCCTGAACCAGGTCCTCATTCACGGCAGGTCCGACACACTCCTAGCGATATGTGTTCCCTCTGCCAGTTTCTTTTTGGACACAATACACGTCTTTAGCTCTGTGCAGTTATGTATTCTTAGTCTAAATGTGGCTGAAGGCAGCAAATTGATGCGACTGCCCCCCTCCCCCTCTCTTTTTTTTTTTTTACAGTCAGCCAGCAGATGCCAGGAAGGGTTGCTTATTGACATTAATCATTATCCTGTTGATAGCTTTGGGCAGGCTGCTTTAATTGACCAGAACTGAATCCAGTAATCATATCATGGAAAATATACATCACATTTATTTCAGTAGCACATCTGAATTACAGTAATATGAGTTCATGGCAAAATTCTCAGTGACTACATCAGAAGCAGGAGCAGAGCCATTATCTGCTAGCACAGATGCAACTGAGCTGTGCCCCACGGTCTGCTGTGCTTAGGCAGGACAGTGAGGCTATGTCCAAAAAGTCGTAAAATTATCCTCCAGGATCCTGCAGCCCAAATCCTATTCAGACAAATAAAGAGAAGTCTGTGCATGGTGGTTGTAGAATTGTGTTTTCTCTTGTTTTCTTTGAGTATAGCCCCTCAATAGGAGGGATGGCCACAGCCCCTTCAAACAGCATAAATGCTTTAATAAGAATACATAAAAGAGAACATCCAAAAAGACAATAATTACAGAAGCATCTCTTTTACCCAATTTTCTACAGAAAATGATAGTTAAAAAAACAGCTGAGAAAGTAAAGCAACAAGAAAAAACAACTGAGATTTAGTTTGATCACTTTATGCCTGGGAAAAAGAACAAGAAGTTAATCATCAAAACAATATTTATATATTGACTAACGTGTTAATGAATTCAATTTTTGTTAAATAGCATCAACATGTTAGATACTACATTGAAAAGAAACTAGGATGAATAGCTGGCCAACACCGTCAATTGAGCCTCTTTATTCCATGGTGAATGCGAAGTCTATGACCTTTGCTCAACAGAATGGTTAAGAGATGAGGCTTGGGACTGTGTTAAGTTACCATGAATGGCAGAATCCAGGGGGAACAGATGTGATTAGTTGTCTAAACTTGACTGTGGATATATTTCTGTGGAATTTTTCTCATCCCCTTCACTGCAACACACAGCCTAGCAGCTAAATATTAACTACGATGAAATTAAAATGTGGATTTAGATAGCTGATTTGCAAAAATTAGTAGCTTGAGTATGAGGAGACCCCTTACCCCGTGGGCTCCATGAGTGTGAATGGATTATACCTGCTTCACTTTGTGCATTAATTACATTTATTTGTGATATTATTGTGTAATATAATTTGTTATTTGTTATACTGGTTCACCGACATTAAAGCTCCAAATAGCCAAAACGTCACTTTTGGAATGGTACTTTATAAACCAGTAGGATTGTGTACAGTATGCCAAATTTAACACATGTAACTTTTGTTCAAAGTTTTTGTATAAAAATAAGACCTTATTTTACACGGGAAAAATAAAATACAAAAGGCCTTACAGTAAGAGTTGTACAGTCGTTTCAGACATTGAAGTAATTTATTACTAGAGGTTATTAAAGCAATGTTGATGCATCTCTAGGTAACACCCACCTCCCTTTGACTTTGCTGTTTCTGAGAAAGGAGATGGAATACACTGGAAAGCAGAGGATACACACGCAGTAAGATGTACAGCGTACACATTTGTGTGTACTGTGTTTTATTAGATCATTGCATCCTTTCTTGCAGGAAAGGCATGTTTTAAATAATCAGGAATGATCTACAAGAGTTTCAAAGGGGAAATTGGTGAGGACATTAGTGATGTGGATTAGAAAAGTCTGCTAGTACCAGTCCAGGGGCGTTTCAAGGGGACATAAAGCTGAAGTAGAGACCAGAATTAGTTTATGTTCTTTTATATTGCAGTGGCTTAGTATGAAATTCGTTAAATATAGCTTGCTTAGTGGGGAAGACAGCCTGTTCATAGCAATGATGAAATATCTAGAGACAGATTGGTGTTCATAGCTGCCTTGCCTTCAGCAGCAGATCCGCTTTTAGGGTGCTTTAAAAGTCTTCGTTACTTTCATATTTTCAGCTTTCCTTTAAGCCATCAGGATAATGCATAAAAACTAGACAGTGTCCAGAATTTAGCCTTTTTATTTCAGTTCTCCAGTCATAGAAATATTGCAGCATATAAGACAAAAATTCTCAGAAGTTACAAACATAAATTGACTGCTGCTTCTTATCCAGCCATGTACTACTTCAGATTTTGGAATCCATGCACATTTTAGTGGAGAATCTCAGTTTTCAAACCTTATTATTAGTAGCCAGAGAGAAATTGTAACAACATTTTCAAATATTCTTTAACTTGGTCTGCACAGGATCTCCTTAGAAAAAAATCCTGTGTGTAGATTAGACACATCCTTGAGTGATTTTTTTCTCAGGACTTCTCAGCCCAGGCTGAATGTTCCATGGGATCATGTGATTTCCTTGTTGCAAACATTTAATAATAATCAGGAACAAAGCAAAGTTGGAACCTACCTTTCCATGACTTCATTCTCAAGTCTCTTCTCTGTATAGACCTGTATTTTAAAGCACTGGTGAGAAAATTCACAGTGCTGCATTCTAGAAATGACTGTCAGGTCACTAAGTTATATCTCAAAATGAAAAACTAAAAGAATTAAGCTATCAAGACTGAATTTTATTTTGTTGTAATTCCAGAAAGGGTTGAATTACGTTAACGATGGCTTTGTGTTTGAATTTTCCCTGGCTGAGTTGTAGGGACACCATGTGATGGAATTCTTGGTGATAAAATGCTCACCTAACTGGCTGGGCTTCCAAATTTTCCTCTGTTAGTGCTCAATAAATGTGGAGACTGGTTAAAATTCACCTCTTTCCATTTAGATGCTTTGCCCCAGCTATTTTTCCTGAGTGCCAAAACTTTACTAGAAAAAAAAGAAGACCCAAAAAATCATGATGCTACTTTATAAAGGAGAAATTTTCTCTTCTACCCTGGCATTAAACTTTTGAAGGTGAACAAAGAGGGAGACATGTCTAGAAATGCACAAAGAAGCTGAGCTAATTAAGAGAGCTCCCACTGCCCCCCTTCATGAAAGCTGCTATGCTTTTGAAACCCTGGAGATGGTTTCACTGTGAATTTGTGAGGTTAGGAATACAGCTGGGATGCTGAGACTGTGGGCTGGGTGGTATGTATAGAATGTGTTTGATCAGTTTCCCCAGTTGTATTAGAAAGAGATGGCATAAAACAAACAGGGTGGAAATAGGCGGAAAGGATGAGCAGCTCCCTCTGGGATAAGTCTGAACTGATTTAGATTGTGGGAATTTTGGGGGGTTTTTTGGTGTTGAATGTATTTTTTCTTGGAGATCTCAGTGAGAAGATTTATTTTTCTCCTAATCTTTATCAATGTCATAGAAAACATTTTTTGAGCTTTCAGAAACATGAGGCTCAAACCTTGCAGTTAATTTCTCCAGATGTTAACATAGCATGCTCCAGTCCAGCTTTCTGTATATTGACACGCAAAGAACTTGCTGATCTCATCTTGCCCATGGCATTTTGCACTATTACTATGACTCCCGATTTGGTTTTTACCACTTTTTGGTATTCAACCCAGAAAATATGCTTTTCTTGCCTGAAACATCCCCACCGAGGGGGTACTTGAACACTGTTGTTTCCAGGCTGAATATATGTAATTGCATCATGTTGGACAAACAGAACCTGGGTGAAGCAGGACATGGTGTCTCTCTTTACGAGCCACTGAAAATGCATAATGAACCTTCACTGTAACCCATTAAATCCACTGACATTAAGGTTGCCCAGGAGATCACAACACATTGGTAAGGAGATTCATATGGCACTCCCTCCTTTCAGTCATATTTGCAGGCAATAGCTCCTTCACTCTTCTTCTTCAGTAAGAAAAGTATGAACAAGTCCTTTACACCACCCTGAAATGCATCAGAATCCTTCTATCTCCTCTTCCCTGGTGAGCCCAGCTCTGATCATCTGATTCTTGTACCAGCAAGGAGGGATTTCCTCACTCGACAGGACCATGGATAAACTTGGCAGAAAGTGAAGAGTATTAATAATAACAGATGTTGTGATGTTTGGCTATGTTTACAAGACCCCCATGTACTCCATATATCATTTGAAATTATATTGAAATGATTGATTTTCATTTAATTAATATAACATAAAACATTTGCAGAACAGCTCAAGGCTTTTGGAAGATGCAACTAAAGAACTCAGAGTCTGTCTGACAAATTCTGTGTTTGGACCTGACTCCACACATTAAAAACTGGTACTCAGTTAAATGGGAAACTATAATTTTGTTTCAGTTTTCTTTTTTTTTCTTGTAAAGATGAGAGCTACACTGAGATTCTACCGTGAAAGCAATACCAATTAAGGAAAGTAAGGCATCAGAGTTAAAGAGAAAACAATTTTAAAGTTCATTTGAAAACTTTATGCAATCATTTATGACTGCCTAAACTTTTCTTTCAATGTGTCTTCCCTTTGGCTTTTATTCAGCCAGCTGCTTAAGCCTACAGCTTGCTTTAAGCAGGGAGCAGATTAAAATCCTTGTTGAACTGGGGTAGGCACGGTTACATGTTAGTTCAGCTCAGAATGATAAATATTTACTCACATTAGTGCTATGCAAAACTTAATCTTTAACCTCATGAAAACTCTGTGACATGAGCAAAGGACTTGGAGTCTTGCATAAGCAGCTCAAGAAGAAGTTCCCCATGTACACAGTGCACGAAGGGCACCTTTATTCAGAAGCAGCTATGGATACGTAGATCTGTGACGACTTATCAAGCAATTTCTGGTGATCCTGGAAACCTGAGTTTCCTGCGGCAGCAGAAGGAGTACTGACACATTTAACAAAGGATATGGACTAACTTTGCTCTTTCTGTTGACTGGGGGACATCACATTCTCCCTCAGGGTGTCAAGAAAGGGACTAGCAGTCAACCTTTGAGTGTAGGTTCCTTCCTGCTTTGCCACATGATGATTTGCAGTACAGGAGTGATGGTGCGCTGGGGCAAGTCCAAAAGTTGGTTGAGTTTGCAGTTTTCATGAAGTGAATCAACTCATGTCATCCTAAATTGTAACAGGAAGTTGAGACACACTAAAACAATACAGTTTGCAGATTCCCTGAAAGAGCTGGCTAAACCATCCCAGAGCTCTTAACACTTTTTGAATCCGAACATTACACAGAATGAAGCAAGGAGAAAAGGCAACAGAGAGATCTCAGAAATAGGCAGTCCCTATGTACAAGCACTCAGTGGGTGAAAGTAAATACACTGGTTCATATCTGAGCCTTCCTCCATCTTCCCAGGCTTGCTAAATGCACATGAACACAACATCGTCTTGATCACCATGTCCCCAAAAAGGCAGATTAAAAAGCCTCTGATTGAGAGGGAAATGAGCGTAACACACATTCAGACCATGCATAGTGAAACATTCCCATTGCTGTTGTTCCTGTCTTTGAGGCCACATACAGCTTCATACTGTGAGTCCCACTGAGCTGTAATGACATGCATTCATGGTTATCCACAAATGGCTTTCAGAAAGTAGGGCCTGGGCTCCAGGTGGATGCTCAGCAGACGTCATGGACATGATCAGTCCCCAGAAAAGCCACTGAGCTTGCTTGGGGCTATTGTTGAATACGTTGCTGTGATAACCAGTAACGGGCTGCGTAAAGGAGGTCAGCCATTACATCTTTCCTTCTCTGCAAACAGACTGCCATGAATTACACTTCTACGATACATTCCCATAACAAGTCAGGAGGTTGATTTTGGGCTCAGAGGGCTGACCCAGCTGAGTGCAACATTCATGTCCCTCTGAGGATCATGTAAAGGTGGGAGCAGGCTATCAGTCTGTGGAGAAATCATCTAGCACCATACCTATGTACACCGGCTCGTGTTCAAAACCAACATGTTGGTGCATCGAGAGGGAAGACAGAAGATTCCTTTGGTTGTAAAGGACCAAAAATAAACCCAACCCAAAAATATAACCAAAATGCAGTGTTCTGGAACATTCTATGGCATTGCTTGTTTTGCAGATTTGGCCTTGGTGAGCTATTCCCTCAAGAGGCAGACCCTCCCATCACCTACTCTGTGAGAAATTGGAGTGACTGTGGTCCCCTGTGTCACCCCTGGGGAGCCCAGGCACTGGCAGCACCATCCCTGTGCTGGGACAGTGAGTGCCACAACTACTTGGCTGCCATTCTTAGCAAAAGACCAGGAAATTCAACCCAGTAAGCGTTGAAAACCTGTGCCCTACAGTCCCTCTTAGGTGGATAGCCCCTTCCAGATGGGGACAACTTTGTGTTTTTAATCTCTCCTACCCAGGAGGCAAAAATCTTCTATCTCCTCTTTAGTAACTGGAGGATTTAAAAAAATGCTTTCCTAGAATCAGGCTCTTAGCAGACTCAAATTGCTTGAATCACGTGTCCCATAGTGCAAGAAAGGCTGTTCTGGTTCTTCAATGTATACCAAAGCCCCTCATTTTTTGTCGACCCTATCTTGGACCCATTCTACCATGATTCACAAAACTGCATCTTGCCTACACTGCTGAGAAGCCTTGAATTGACTTTACATTAAAAAGTACTGAAATCAGCCGAGTACTTAGGAATGTGGAGGCTGATGAAAATTTGAGTCATAAGCAAATGTATTATTTGAGTGAGACTCTTTGTCTGACTTTGAAAGAAACACTCTGACATTTTATGTATGGGGCAATTTTAAGGTTTTTTTTTTCACTCTTCTCGCCCTAGGTTGCAATTTTAAAGCTTAGTCTCTGTATCTCCCCAAATCTTTATGCTGTTTTGTCACCCACAGCTCACTGTTGCCTCCTCTACAAGTGTCTGGGCTCTACGTATAGGCAGTGCAGCACTCTGAGGTGCGTTGCTCCAAACCTTGGCTGTGGCAACAACACTGAGGTGAAGCTATGTTGATAGATTTGGGGTCTGTTGTACTGCTACTCTGAGCTTTGTGTGGGAATCTGAGACACAATTGTGGTATTTTGGAGTAAACTTTTTAAAGAGAAGGAACAATATTCAGTAAACTGTAGGGAGGGTGGGAGAGCAGCTTTGCTGTTAGAAAAGAAATCTGGAAATAAAGGCTTTTGTTTCTTCCTACATGGAGAGGTCACTCAGTGTCTCTGAACTTCCAGCTACCTCCTATAAAAAGTATTACAGCTGTTAATGTGAACCATTGTGGTGCCCAAGTACAAGACTGGACAAGCTGAATGGCAGAGCTGGTCTTTGGTTTTGATTTTGTTTTGTTTTGGTTTGTTTTTTTCCTCTGGAAAGAAGAAAAAAACCAGCAGAATAAAACGGGTGCAAATTGTAAAGTCTTTTCTCTCAATTTTAAATTGCTGTAACAAAAAGGGCCAATATATGGCCACCACACAGAGAATAACATGGGGGGGTGGAGAAGGAACACTAAGGTGGCCTTACAGCTTAAGAAACAGAGCTTATTAAGCTGGGTGCAGTATTGCATTAGTGCAGGATTAATCTCCTGCATTAGCTCATTTAGCAGTGGTTTGAGGATCTCCACAGGGTGTGCCTGGGGGTTACATGTTTCCCATGGATGCCCTCCTGCTCCTGGGAGGCACCTGGCTGGGGGCAGTTCTTCTCCCACCACAGGTCCGCAGCTGGGGGCACAACCAGCCCAGCCGACTTGGTGCTTCCCCACAGATACCTGGGGCAGAAAGGTGATGGTGAGGGAAATGTATGCACTCTGTCCGCCTGTTCCTGATTGTCCTCTTCTTTCAAAGGACCTCTTGCTGCAGACATGGGTCTGTCTGTCTGTCTCCCAGCTCTGGTGAGAAACCCAACTGTGGGGTTACAGGGCAGGGAAGGAGGCAGCAGGATGAGGCTGCCCCTCCTAGGCAACCCAGCTGGGTTACATCTGCTCTTAAGGGCCTCCTGGGAAAGGTGGGAAATGGGGAGTTAACTTGTTTTCTGCCCACCCACTGTCCCTGCACGAACACATGAACCTCAGTCAGTTGTGCCTCTGATAACTCCCCTGGGCTCCTCTCTAATGCTGAGGCAGAGAAGCTGGTAGTGGCATGGCATTTGCTGACAGCCAGCTGTGTCCTACTTGGAAAGTAGCACTTTGCTTCTGCTTCCCAGCTTCCCAGTCTGTCCCAGCCACCGAAGAATCCTGTGGAAAAAGGTTGAATATCAGGTTTGTATCAGAAAAAATATATAAAAGGGTCTCAAATTAACACCACATGGGGAAACTTATTTTTATACTTCCTAAATTTTAAGTGTCTGACTTTGCACCTTATCAATATTCATAGGGTTGTTTCTTCTTTTACACTTTGTTATTGTTATGGGAAGCTCTGGCTGCCTATTAAGTACTACGAGCAGTCCCGAAGGAACCCGCAGCTTATTGGGAAATATATTAATTTGTTCCAGATCTCACTTTACTTATCACCATTGGTTTTGGAAGCCAGCAACTTTAAAGCAGAGTTGCAAATTGTTTTAGCATGTTAAAACCCAGAGTGGTATGTAAGTTCATCTGCATATGCCATGTGTGTTAAAGAGAAATGGGCATTTTATGTCAAACATTCAAAATGACCACTTAAGAACATGGGAATATATTTAAATTTTGGCTGTCCAGTAAGTGTTTGACTACATTTCCACTAATAATGACACCAAGAGCTTTGTTAAATTACCCACAAGACCAGTATGTATTTCCTATGGCTGTGACGTCCAGTACACTAATCCTGCTGAAAAGCAACATGCTAAAATATTGCAGGGACGAATACATGTGAAGCAGTACTACAGCTGACAAACAACTGTCGCGCTCTAAAGTCCATTGTAAACCTACGTAATTTAGGATTATTGCTGCTATTCTGGAATGTGAAATGAACCCAACATTAGTTTAATGTCAGCCCCCTGGGTGGACCAATCACTGGAATATGTAGCTGAGGATGCTCTGCCGGTGCTGGGAACTTCATGGCACATCTGCTTTCCTATCTCTTATGTACCATTGGGTTTCAGTGCTGAAAACTGCTGCCCCAGGCCGTGCACACAAACAAACATTGGCTGCTGGTTTTTTGTATGCGTGTGTGAGTCTGTCTTTGCTCAAAGATCCAACTAGAAATGACTGTTTCAGTTCCACTGCCTATTGATGAAAGGTTTCAGAGAGTTGATCTGGTGATAGAAATAGTATCCTGTGAGTTAGGTATAACATGAATAGCATACACTTCAATAAAGAGTTACAGAGAATTTCTTACAAGTAAAATAAATTGATAAAATGCAGAGCTTAAAAATAGTTTATGAATGTGAAAAGGGGCTGGATTTGTTATGTTGTTGGCTACAGTTTACTTAGCTCTGGTGCTGAATCAGCCAGGTAGTTACACTAATGTCCAAATTGTGTCTGGCTCCAGGAGCTGCAGAAGCTGTGCTGAACTCAATGGAGGTCTGCATAGAGCATGGCAGGTCCTCTGGCACATATCTACCCCACTCCCTGGGCACTGTTGGGTGCTGCTGCATGCTAACAGCTTTGCCCTGGGAGTTAGGGGCACAGAGCTGCTTCTGCTTTTTGATAGAAACTGCCCTGCCTGTAAAACATGAAACACCAGAGATACCCTTGTAAGCAGTCATGCTTCATGCTCTGGAGATGCATACCTGCTGCTCCAGAAAAAGCAGAGGCAGCTGTGAGTATCTGGCAGTGACACTTTGCTGGGAGATGGAGGAGCAGAAAGTTGACAAAATTCTGTGCATCAGTTCAGACACTCAGACAATGGAAAATGGGAGCCGATTGCAGAGAAAGGGAGGGAAAACACTGTAGGCACAGAAAGGGGAACTTCAGTGGCTGAATGTTTCTAACTTTCTTTCTCATCTAATCCTGTCCTATCATGGCTATTTTCTTCATATCCAGCTTCACGACAGTGATCTCAAGGAGGCACAAGAAATGAATCTCACTAAAAAATTGCTATTTAATTTTTTTTTATTCCAAATAGCCAGAAATAATGCAGGCATACACTGACAACAGTAAGATACTTGAAAGCAGCCGTAACATGGGTGCAATTGTGGAAAAGGTAGGTTTTCGCACTGTACCTGCTTAGTATACGTTAGGTTCTTAGAGTTCACTTTTCGTCAAATTCTTTTATGGGCCTATGTCTTTTATCTCGGTAACAACCACTTGGGTTCAACTAAGTTTTGTGGTAATACTTAAACCAAACCTGAAATGACTATGCTTCCAACAAGTCATTCCTTCAGTGTACTTAGAAACTTTTATCAGTGGTACAGCATCAAAATTGTGGTGAGTTCCTAGCTGGCAAAACGGAATAGTCACGCCTTTCACTCAAGTAGCAGCATTTTAAAAGATGAATTTTGGCAGGGAAAGAAGGACATCATCATAATGATGTTGCCAAGTGCATGTTTTTTTGGCACAAGAGCATTTTGGGTGTTATGCACTCTATGATAATGTGGTCATTTGAAAAAAACAATGAAGGTCAGCCTTAAGGAAGTACCTTATTTTATATGATGTATAAATTGTGACTGATGTATCTGCATAAAAAAAGCCTTTAGCAAAGCAGTTTGTGGTCATAGAGTGTGTGGATACCACAACTGATGCTGAAAGAGGTAATTACCACTGACAGCAGCAACAGCAACAGTTTCTGGCTCCATAGTTGGCTCTTGACAGGTCAAGAGATATTTACATTCCTTTCTTCCTTTTCCTACAACTTTGCACCCTCTCTGCCACCCAAAGCATACCAGCTGATCTATTTTCCTTCCATACCTCCCAAACCCCAAAAGGCAATTGCTGTTGGATTGCCATTGCTAGGTAGCTGTGTCAGTTAATTGAGCATGCAAAAGTAGTAATTGTCTATGTGGAGTTACCTACTGTGATGGCAAACATTTACACCATGGATAATCAGCAGCTGCTGATGTTCCCCTTGATAGAGTGACTGGTGCATCAGGTTAAGTGTAGCACAGGTCGGGAATTTGCAGCTGTAGGGTAAGGCCTTGATGTACATAAATCTGACTCCACACTCACTTGTCAAGTATCCAAGTGAGTCAGTTGTGTGGCTCACTGTAGAAACCATTCTGGTTATGTACTTGTTATCACTCCCAGCACATGGCAGCATTAGTAGTGTCACAACTTTTTTTTTGTACAGGAAACGCAAGAGAATAAATCTGAATGTCCAAGTGACTCCTTGTGGTGTAATGTTCAGCAGTAGCAAGGCATGCTCATGCCTGAGGTCTTAGGGGGGTGGCCAGTGTGATGCAAGCTTATGGTAAAGATGTTTTGGGACATGTTTTTTCATATTGCCTGGTTTAGCCACGAAATATCAGTCCACTCAGAAAACAAATAGTTGCAAGTCACAGACCACATTTTTGCTAACTGGTGACTGTTTCTGGTATTTGCCCACTAGATGGCTGCAATTGTTGAAGGTAAGTACCTCAGACGCTTGGAAGGGGCTTCAGATGACAAAATATTCTTTCCATTCTCTCCTGAGCTGTTGTCCTTACTTTCATTACTTAGAGATCATGAAGAAATGAGAGGTAGAAGAGGGCTGGAATTCTTCAAATCAAAGGTTTAAAGTTTACCTTTAGGTGTAAAAGGTGTAAAATCTACCTCAAAGGTGTAAAATCTATTTCACCTTTGGCAAGGAAGAACTTGCAGAAAGAGGTCCAGTTTTGGTGTAATGAATTGTTGTGTCAAACAAGAACTTATGAATGAAACTTGAAGGCTGCAAGGAATAGAAACATGACTTAGTGAGAAATAAACCTTTTCCTGGATCTTAGAAAATGGAGAGACAAAGTGAGAATTTCCAGAAGTCAAGCTCTTAATTTAAAAAAAAGAAATTACAACAATTAACAGCAGGTAAAACAAGAAACATAAAGGGAAAAAAGAAAAAGAAGTGCATCTGCTGTGCTGTAACAATGTTATAGGGTTTAAAGATAATCTAAGTATTGTGTAAAAGCTGAACAAATACTTTCTCTTAGCTTTCAACAATGACGATGATGGCCATGAGGCAAAAAGTGGGAAGATGAACGGGAGTAGGTACATTAAAATGAGTGTGGTGGAAATAAGACTCAGATAAGCTACTCAAATAAGACTCAGATAAGCTACTCAAATAAGATACGGTGAATTACATAAATATATTAGAGTCAATTCACTGGGTTAGACTGAAAATCCATCTCACCATGCTTCCCAATTCAGGATTACTCTCTGAGCCTCCAGCAGTTTGTGACCAGGGACTTACATACTCACAGTAAGCGTGGGGAGGGTTGTAGTTAATAACCTCCAGTTGCTTCCTATTTCATTGACTCATTCATGCGCCCCCTCAGTTGTTTTTAACTTTAATCATCCGCAACATCTCAGGACAAGAAATTCCAGAGGTTACCTGCAGCTTGATTGAAGAACAACCTCCTTATGTTTGCTTTGAATGTGTCTCCTGCTTCTTGGATTGGAAGAGACAGTGAGGAACATGTGGTCTCCATGCCCTCGCCATGAACTCAAGTCAGGGCACTGGACAATCTTCACCCGTGAAACCAGTCAGAGAACTGTAGTTCTAGCAGCAAGGACTTTTAGCACAGCTTACTGCTGACATACAGAATAATTAAGGAAATGGAGGTAAACAGAAAACAGGACAAAACATTGCCTTGGTTGCATAAAGTGTTCCATACTGACATAAAATTTCTCTTTGAGAAATAGTAAATTGTTTTCTAGCTGAAGGAAACATAGTATGTCAAATATTCCTGGTCTCTAATGAATACTTGATATTGTACCACCTGAGAAACTGTCAGTGTGGAGAAGACTTAGATTAATATGAGATACCTAAGTTGCACATAAAAGGGAAGGGATAACATGCTCTGCTGAAAAGAAACCTGTCAGGCTGCAAGGAGGTGCCTTGAGACCCCGTCTTGGCACTGGTGCCACTTAATATGTTTGTTCCATGAGCTTGGCATATGACACAGTAATAAGCTGATGAAAAATGGCAGTGATAAATAAAAAAAGAAGCATGTCAATACAGATGAAGATCAGAACGCGGCATAAAGATGACTTTGAAGATCAGTTTGAAGATGACCGCATCAGAAATGGGATAGAATTTAATGGTATAAATAGCAAATCATTGCACGTAGGAGGTGGTCAGAATATCTGTTATAAACTGTGTCTCTGTAGGAGGTAATAGGGGCTTAGAAACATCAGCGTGATTTAGGAGTGAAAAAGACTTCTTTACCCTCATATGTTTTGTCAGGTCTAGCTTCTTAGACAGAGGTAGAGAGGTATTATTTTGCAAGGTGCTTGTAAGCTTGTACTTGAAATTTCATTTTTGCTCTGTTTACCCCACCTCAAGAGAAACTAATTCGGATGAGAGTAGATTCAGAAGCCGAAAAGGAGAGTGATCACGGAATCAGGGATCTAATTTACAATAAGAAAATAGCAGAGGCTGGTGTGTTAGCTTAGTGGGGGGGATATGATTAGTCTCTATAAACACATAGGGGGAGAAGATAAGGTAACTAAAGGTAGTTTAGAAAGAAACTAAATGCCAACATAAGCACAAGAACAAATGGTTATAAAATGACTGTTAGTAGACAGAAAAATAAATGTTTTTTGATGGAGTTAGATAAGTACATAAAACTTTGCTTCTATCAGTTCCTCTGGTGATAAGGGAGTGTTCAGGAAGATCTCAATTTTATCATTTTCTGTCACTGACTGATGAGCCATTTGCCTCCAGCCCCTCAGGAGTTTGTACTGGCAATGCATGCCCCAGCGAAGGGCACTGCCTACTTGGTGATACCTTTCCTGGTACGGATTACGTGCCAGCCTTGAGCAACTGCCAACAAAATGTACAAGAGCCTTGGCACATTCGTCTGTGGTTGGTTGCACCAGTTTCCAGAACACAGTGTCCTTCCCACTCTCTTTTGGAGAGCCCTGTCTCATGCTGCCTATTTTTAGCTTCCTTTTTGCCCACCCTCCGTGGTGGGGGGTTTGCCTCCAACCTCTTAAAATGCTCTTCGTGTTCTCCTTCCATTTCCTTAATTTCTTTTTTTCACAATCCTCTCTTTCCCTTGCTAATTGTAAAGCCTGCACAAGGCTGTCTTTGAGATATTTCAAAAGGACACAACAGTCCCTAAACAGAAGGTTTTCGAACGCCTTCCTCTTTTCTGTCCAGGGCTGTATTATCTACATTTTGTTAGATCAGCTGGGTTGTTTTCTGGTCCTCCTATTAAGATTCTGAGAAAGCTGCATTAATCTTATATGCCTGCAGTGTAAGACACACCTGGGCAGGTCTGTATTAATTGCTTGGAAAGTATTGCTCCCAGTGAGCCCAAATTTCAAGAGTTCACAGAGCCTTTTTTTTTTTGCATGCGGTTATAGGGCTGGTTTTGTGGTTTCTTTAACATTACCACTGAAGATAGGGAAGCCTGAGTACAGAGTCCTCTCCCTCCCCTCACTGTCCTGGTCTGTTAGGTCATCAGACCTGGGATCTGTTGGAAAATGCTGGAGCTGCCTCCAGCAAATGCAGCTGGCTTTCCTTCCCTTGGAACAGAGGACATGAGGGAGGGAGGCTGTATGTCTGGGTCTTGTTTTGACTTCCCCCACAGTCAGAGTGAGGATCTTGGACATGCCTCAGGCATGGACCTAGACTGGGGAGCTGGTCCCACAGCATAGACTGGTGCTATCTAGGCTCTCACCTGTGAGTAATATCAGTTCACCTTGTGATAGTTTAGGTTTGTAAAGTTCGTTTCAAGGGAGGAGCATCAGAAGCATGGAGAAAACACCTGTTTTGCCTACAGCTGTGGCAGATCTGGTGACAGACTTTAGAAAACCTTGTCCCCAGACCCAGAAATAAAGTCAGATAAGCAATGAACTCATCAACATCATGTTTGATATTCAGGTGTTTTTCCATATTTTTCCCTTTGTGTGACCAAACATATAGTCTCCCCACTCCTAATTTATATGCATTAGATACCACAAGATGAAAACCCGCTCATGGATTTTAGAAACAAAAAGCCTTGCCATAATTAGAGAGGCATATGAAGAGATGCCATGAGTGACAGTGCTGTTTCTCATTACATCACGTAGCTTAGATAATGTGATGTTTCAGCGCAAGTGATGAAGGGTATGTATGTAAAGCGATAGATGACAAGCTGGTCCGTGTCACAGTTATGTTACTCTTCTGTGACTTTCTTTGCACATCACACTTTAAATGACAGAGTGAGAAATGGTAACTCTGTACCAAATTATTCCATTTTCCATGCAAAATACACAAATAGAAATCAAAGTGGTTTTGGGGAAGCTACCTCTTATTTTCTGCTTTTCTTGCAGCAAAGGACCTGTCTTAAATGTCTGTGGGACATCTGTTCCAATACAAATACACCACAGTTAATGCTTGATTTGAAGTCCATCATAGATGTCGGAGACAAGAGCATGTCCATTGTTTATTTCATACTTTTTACGCCAGTTTGCTAAAAGCCCTCCCAACATTTTCTGTAGTTGTCTCATTATTCTTCTTCTATATCTCTGCTGAAGGGAGCATCCTGAGAACAAGATTTTTTTTTCCTGAGCTTCCATCTATGTCACAGGCTGCAAGATGCAGAGGGATGTGTCAGGGTGTTTCAGTTTTACTGATCTTTGTTGGATAATTTTTGTGAAAATTGATAAACAATGATGGTGTTACAAATAAGAACAACTCCTTTCCTAGCTCCCTGCAGTTCTTATTTGCTGTCGTTTGGTATCTCCAAAATGCATAGAGATCAGGGAAATATTTCTTGAACTATTTAAAAGAATGTAGGGACATTCTGAACATATGCCACCAGTCTGTACTCAGCAGATGACCCTGGGTCACAGTGACCATGTCAACATCAGAGTAATAAGGGATATCAGGGAGAAACTGTTAAGGAGGACTGTTCTGCTTAGGTATAGCTGACGCTTTTTCCCCATAATGAGAAGATCACCTTGAACAACCTTCCTGAAACTCTGTTTTGATACTTAATATTCTCCAAAATAGGGCAACGGCTGTTCTGAGATTGATTTCTTGGACTGAACATCCTTCATGACTTCTCCCAGCAAAGCTCCCCCCAGTGACTTAGAGTGCTGGCTAGTGCCATACTGGGCTCACGGCAAGGAAAATACCACTCCCTTTTTGTGACTGAGTCCTTTTAGGCTCCCCTTAGTGCATCTCCTGGCAATGATTAGGAACATCTACTTATTTTTTTAAAGGCTACTCCCCCTCCCATAGACTCCAGTCCTGTGAAGTCCTTAGGAAACATACCAAGATCTGAAAAGCTATTGTTTGGTATTTCAAATCCTGGTCCCTTTATGTCCAGCTGGTGGGAAAAGAGGAGAGAGAGAGACAGAAAGAAAATAGGAAGGCGGTGACGGGGAACGGGGGGAGGGTTAGAAATTTAATGCAAAATGGATAGAACTAGGGACAAGCAGATCCAAAGGACAGAGAAAAGTGGGACAAAAGTAGAGCAAGGTGTGCTTAGTCTTCATTCTGCTGGATATTTCACTAGGGACTTTGTGCAACCAGGGGGAGGTTTTCTCCTATGAAAGAGCCTGTAGGGGGAAGTAACTAAAAGTACAAGCAGCTCAATAAACACGCAACGAGTAAAAAAGAAAAAAATCAAACAGAATACCAGCAAGAAAGAGAAAGAAAAAATATCTAAGAAGTATCTGGAATATAAGGAGGGGAGAACAAAAAACCAAACAAAAAGCAAGTATTCTGTAAGTGGCTTCCTGCCAAGGACAGGCGATTTTATCTCTCTGTGCCGCGATTCTTCCCACTGCAGAATGGAGCCGTGGATACTCTTCCAATTTTTCAGAAATATTTGAAGCTTAGGAGTTGTTTGGATTGCTATTAACAGTGGATAATGTAGAGTGAGAGAGGCTTGGTACAGAGATGGAGACATCTTGGGAATATCAAGACAAAGAAAACTTCATAATATCCATCATCATGTAATAGTGCTGCTAAGACTTGATGGGAGAAAACAAGGACACATTTGATGAAGATGAAGAAAGCATTAACAACATATATTAAAAAGAATCAGCAATATTAGTATGCAAAGAGTTGACTTGACATGTTGTAACTCTAGTATTTTCCCCTCCTACAGTTAAAGAGTGGGGTTTATTTTTTTGTGTGTGGTTTTTTTTTAACAGTTTGAAGTTTAAAACAAACTTTTATTTTGGTTTGAGTTTACCCCTCCCATTCCCATCTCCAAGCTGCAGGTCATCAGATTTGCTTACTGTCTGTGATGGAAAAATCTTCAGAATAAAACCTTATCTTTGGTTGGCTGGGCCAAACATACATCATGTTTACAGAGTCTGATATCCTGTGGCAAATGCGATTATTGTTTGTCTGATAAACCGATGTGCTTCTGATAGAAGTGTATAAATGTACAGGCTACATGGGAAGCTTTGTATGGGATTGTTTGACACATATTTGGGTCCTTTTCTTGGCTGAAGTGAGTTTCTGAAATGGCTTGCCCTAGTCACAGCTGAAAATTATAATAATCTCTTTCATCTTTAACATCACAGAAAAACACATGGCTATTCTGTATTGCAAAATCTTGACAGTCTTCATCAGTTGCTTGAAACTTTGGCTATGGATGTATCTTCCTTACTGATCCCTGCAGTATCTAATTTCATCTCTATCTCATGTATACTTATGTTACGCAAACTGTTGGATGATGTTTTATTTTTGTTCAGCACCACTGTGCCTTAAACTTCACTTGAGTCATAGCAAAGTTTGGGCCATGCTAGGAAAAACAATGTCACAAGTTTGGATGGGCTTCAGATCTTTTATATTTCAGACAGTATTTGGCTGCAATAAAGACAAAGAACTGTGACCAAAGGATTGTATTTTCAATGCTCACAAATCTAAAAAAATACTATAGGTAAGAAGAAGTATAAAAGCATAAGGTTAGAGTTGCATTTGTATGTGAGCAGCAAGGCATTGAAATACCTTTTTTTTTTTTTTTTTTGAAAGAATGTAGATCTGTTTCTCTGTCTCACAGATAAGTGTGTGCAGAACACCCAGCAGTAATTAAGGATGGAATCTCTTCTGAATTCCACTCTTTTGGCTGCATGGAGAGACCTGCTGGTGGTTTTGTTTAATGAGGATAGCCCCACAGAGTTTCTGTCTTCAAAATTGCAAAAGCTATAAATACTGAGGAAGCTAACATTTTTCTTATTCCACTGATTTACAAACCAAGTGTGGACTCCTTGTTGTCTGGAACTGGCCTATGGAACTCTCTCACTCATACAATGTTTTGAATTAAGAACTTGATGACAAGGGTTCCTGATGGTCTGCAGGTTGTTAGTGATCCATGGCTGCCTGGATTCAGGATCCACTCTTTGGTTTGACATAGATTTTTAAGGGTCACTCTTGGTGAGAGACACCCAAGTTTCTTCTAGTGATGCTTTAAGTGTGGCTATACAGCTGCAACGTTTGGCTTATTGTTTCTCCCATTCTTCTTTTCCAGTGCTCCATCTTAGAAGCACTGAATGCAGGATGCTACACACTTCTAGTGGATAAAGGCAAGGATGAAGTTCTCCCTTCCTCTGGAAGCATAAGGAGTTGCTGGAAGTTACAATGATACTTCTATCTACAGGCTGACAGCATAGCTACCACATGTTTTTAAATATCACTGCTGCCATAACGGAGAAATTGGGTCATGCTCCATGAGCTATGTTGTGAAGGGCTGAGCAAACCTGACTGCTTTTATGAATGCTGGATTCCCCCCACAAGTTTTAGTTCTGACTTTGTGATCCTTGTGATCACAATAATGGTATGGATTACAACCAAGCCAGGAATGGAAGGATTGCCAAGATGCGCAACATAAGATAATCATTTCAGGTTTGATTGAGACTTCAGCACCTGTCCTTAGGTTGTGGTGTTAGGGATTGCTATAATGTTACTACTAGTAAAGTACCTGCAACCCCATGGCCAGAAGCTTTATGGAGGAAGAAGCTATCTACTCCCTCTATTGATAAAAAAGGCAAAGTGCTGTCATGCAGAGCTTCATTTGCAAAAGAGAAATTCAAGAGGTAGTTTACCATAGCCGCACTTGCGCTTTGGAAGTTTAACAGAAGTGTTATCTTGTAGCAAAGACTTAATTTCTATGCTGTCCAGACTTTCTGCTCAAGGTTGCTGCAGAGGTCCCCATTTCTGGGGTCTCTGTTGCACAGGACCGAACACTAATGTGGATGACAGCATGGAGGATCTTGCAGTGGGAGGTGGCACACAGGACAGCAGCACCTTCTTTACCTCTTCTGCCCCTCAGGGAGGTTGAGACACTGAGTAAAGGAGTGATGCTCCCACAGTAGTCTAAGCAAGGTAGACCCCTGAGGACTAAAGACAGACCTGCCAAGAGAGACCTGGGCTGCTGCTCTGCATTGATATGGTATGTGAGAGGAGGTGGAGCTGTGGTACAGTCCTCATCACTAGGGAAAAGGGAGTTAGAGAGAGACTCCTACCCAGGGCATTATAAAGACATGAGAAGGCTACTCTATTTACCTTATCCACTGTGTTTCAGTGGGGGTTTTTGTGTCTGGTATTGTTTAGTTTTTTTTTCTTCTGAAGTTCATGATGGCATTCCCCATTCTTTGTTTCCACAGTCTTGGTGTCCTTGAATGTGAGAAGTAATGTGGGGAATAGTCCTAGGGAAGGAATATTGAATTTCCCCATATTTCTGTATTAGTCTTGAACCAATCCTGGAATTTATCACAAGACAATCCCACAGATGTTAATGTCTAAAAGACACACGGGACCCAGAGGGTGGCCAGACACAGACAGGTGGCAGTGCAGCTGGGGGGTGCTCTGCCCTTTCGCCTTGCCGGCTGTTCAGTGTGGTGTGTTCCCAGGACAGCTTCCCAGGGCTTATCTCAGGAACTGGTGACACCAACCGCAGGGCAGCCTTTTGCCCTTCTAAATCATTGTCTTCTGTTGGGGTGAAACTTCACAAACTAGCTAAAGACCAAAAGTGGAAAGAGACAGCATTTCAGAAAATACACTGGTTCTGTTTTTTTTTCTCTCCCTTCCTTCCCCTTGGCAGCTCGGGTGGGACCTGCTGACTGCTTTCCACTGCCTCCATGGAGTGAGAGCGCTCTCTGCGCCACAGCAAACTTTGTCTCTGCTGAATCAACCCTAGAGGCTTAAAATACACTTCTAAATGCCCTTTTGTCTGACTGGTGCAATGTACTGTATCCGTGGTGCCGACCACATTACTTTGGTTTTACTTACCGTTTTTCGGCTATCTTTACAGCATTTTATTTCTGAAGTCCTCTGCCAACAATCCAGTTGCATTGCTGCATCCCTATCAGAACTGGGAAAATACATTTAGAGACTGTTATTAAACTCTATTTAAACCCATGAGTTTCTGCAGTTCTTTCAGGAACAGGAGGAACTAGTGAACTGGGAAGATTTAGTAATTTTAAAGAAAAACCTGCAGCTTTCACCAGAAGTTCAAGTGGGCAGGAAGCACAGCTCATAGGGTACAAGCATGCATTATCTCTGGAAGTGATGGATTTCTCCATCAAAGTACGAGAGAGGATGTTGGGAGGGTTTGTATGGAACGTAAAAGCACATAGTACTTCCCCAATGATGGCAAAGTGCTAAAGTAGAACTTCCTTCAAACTACATTTAAGATATATGCAAAATTATACACACACATCTATATTTGCTCATGTGTTTATTTTTTAACTTGATCACTTTTGGGGAAAAAAACAAAAACCAAACCAAAAAAAAACAACAGAAGGAAAAGCTCAGTTTCTGGTAGGAAAAGCTCACAGCTAACAGAAAAAGTTATCCTTCCCATTCTTCATTGTATAATGAAATGTAACTATGTCTGTTTCAAACTGGAAAAAGTTCTTTAATATGAGGGTGGTGGATCACTGTAAAGTTGCCCAGGGAGGTAGTGGAAGACCCATCCCTGGAGACATTCAAGGTCAGGCTTGATGGGGCTCTGAGCAACCTGACCTAGTTAGAGATGTCCCTGCTTATTGTAGGGGGGTTGGACTAGGTGACCTTTAGAGGTCCCCTCCTATCCAATACATTCCATGATTCTATGCATGAGGGGAGATTTAGATTAGATATTAGGAAGCAATTCTTTACTGTGAGGGTGGTGAGACACTGGAACAGGTTGCCCAGAGAAGCTGTG
Source organism: Leptosomus discolor (assembly GCF_034619465.1). Lineage (NCBI taxonomy): Eukaryota > Metazoa > Chordata > Aves > Leptosomiformes > Leptosomidae > Leptosomus > Leptosomus discolor. Next base: position 68,729,859 of record NC_141392.1, read on the forward strand.
GCTGCCACCTCCCTGCCAGTGTTCAAGGCCAAGCTGGATGGGGCTTTGAGCAACCAGGTCTAGTGGAAGGTGTCCCTGCCAGTGGCAGGGGGGTTGGAACTAGGTGATTTTTGAGGTCCCTTCCAACCCAAACTGTTCTATGATTCTCCACCACCTTTAAGTTTACAAAAACTTATTTGTTTCTATAATCTTGTGGGAAAAAACTGCTGGCTCTGTACCTAAGAACTGCAAAAGTGAACGTTGTATTTCACTGCCCTCTCCTTTGTTCATTCTTGTATCTATCGCAATGGTCTATTCTTTGAAGTTCAAGGTGTCACACTTTCAAAATGAATATTGGAGGCATAGCCATAGGTCGGCACGTGCAGTTCATCACTTTAACTGTAATCTCTGCCCTGGTTTCTCCAGGGAATTTTTGACCTGACACTGCACTGAATTTGTGAGTGAAATCCCTTCACAAATGCAAATGCTGAACATTTATTACATCTGTTTCACCTTGTGGGAAAATTATTTGACTTACAGGAAAACCAAAAAATGAAATTACAACACATAGCATCCTGGGAGCAGGTCACTTCTGTTTCTGTGATGTTTTCTTGCACCTCGCAAAGTGCACAACATTGTGACTGGCCGAAATATAACCCTATGACTGAAAATACAAGAAACTGGAAAGAATAGGAGAAGTGAACAGAAAGGTAATGTATGTTTCAAAGTTAGTGCTGGAAATGAGCATCAAAGCCAGACAGATTTAATCTATCATCAGTGCAATTTTAACACAGCCAGGACAGCGTAGGTCATCATTATATATCTCCTCTGTGAGAGCACCAAAGACCCTGCGTAGCACAGTGCCTCTGCATGTGTTCTTATTTAGGTATTTCTGTAAAACCAGTCATTTCTAATTAATACTCACTGTCACAAAGGAAAACCCTAACCTAGTTAGAGAGGTGCTCATGTATTCTGCCCCATCTGAGAGCTATGAAGGCAAGAAAAGCCTGTGACGCTCACTGCACACAGTACACTGCAAGACCTGGTAATGTGGTCCTTCACACCTTGTCTGTGGGCAAGTCCAATGTCCAGCCCAATACAGCTGAGCTTCCTGTTAAAGAACAAAATACGGGTCCAGATGTTGCCATTATTGTTATTTCTGTTACTGGTTTGGTTTTGCTTTCATGATTATTACTGAGACAGCTAGAAGAGGAGAAAAAGGTGTATGGGAGCATAGAGCTGGAAATCCCTGCATAACCTAGAGCACCTGATCAGCTGTATTTTACCTCTCTGGAAGAGAGGTGGAATCAGTGAGGATGACACCATTTACTTCAGTAAATAGCAGCATTCCCCCTGCATCTGACATAACTGATCTGATGTTTTCACTGCACTTGTGCCTCTGAGCCTAACTTGGATCAGCACCCCACCATGCTAGGCACTGTGTGGGCACAGCACGAAAAGATTTTAAGAACATGCTGATTTCTGAATTGCCTTCTAGTGCTTGATGGCTGCCATGCAGGGAGCCTGCAGAACAGCTGAGTCTAGGAGATGTCACCTTATTTAACTAGCATTATTTGTGCTAGTGCTGCATGTCAGTTAGCCAGCATATTCTCCTACTCTCCTTACTCATCACTACTTCTACATCTAGAGGCTCAGGGAACATCCACCAAGCTGGGTCAGCTGAGCCAGGGCCAAGTGTGAAGTGTTTTAGTTACAGAGACCCTGAGTGCAGAGACCCTGAGCCGCAGAAGTCAATGGGTCCAGAACAAGTGCCTGTATGGTCATTCAGTATCAACAAGACATATTTGAAAATAACTATTTTCACAATTCCAGTAACAATGTGATTTTATAAATTACGGCTTCCACATCTATTCAGAGGAGACTGCATGGGATTACCTTACTGTTTTGAGAGCACAGCATGCTGGCGGACCTTTCCCTTGGGTTTTGTGTGTTGTGCTCTGCTGCATAGCAGAGATGCTCCTCAGTCCTCACAGTAAGGGCTGTGGCACAGGGGTACAAAGGAATGGAAATCAAAGTCAGGCAGCCTGAGAAAATGTCAATCATAGCCATCATGCTGAAAAGACATCAGGGATCAGTCAACCTTTTGATCTCAAACAGCCAAGGATCTGACTCTATACTTAAACCTATTTTGGCAATACATTATTCTAAATAAAATCAGTAGCAATGTGATGGTATGTTAAAACATAGGTGTTTGTCTTTATTTTGACCACATCTCTTTATAGGTAATTTTATACTTGGCTTTGAAACATTTGCACCGTTATCTGTTTTTTATTATGTGTGGGATAGCTAAGTGAAGACATCTGCCTGTAAGGTAGTGCATAGGATTCTCATGCAGAGGCTGCTGGAAGCTGAAAGAACCTGAATTCCTGAGGAATCTTTGTTCCCACCAGCAAAATTCCCTGAGTGCTTGCCATTCTGTATGGCCCCTGGGTGTGGGGAGCCGTGTGCGACCTTGCTGCCCGGTACACCCTGCGGGGCCTGCCCTGGTGGGTACTCCCCATAGCAGACATACACAGTGGTCTGAACATCACCCACATGAGTGCCTGAAGACATGGTGATGGGTCAGGACCAGAGCAACAGTGGCTCAGAGGTCGCTTCATTGGATACTGCATCAAAGGACTGAGAAGAAAACAACGATGAGCATTCCCTCTAAGCTCTTCCTCAGGGAAGGTCTGAATAAGAGACAATATGCTTGCCGTATAAACAAGTTTTTCCTCTGACACCACTTTCATAAGCTTCCCTGGCAGAAGCATCACTCTTTTCTCTCCACTTGTGCCACCTCCATCTCCCATCACCGCAGCTTGCCCCATCCACTGCTGTGCCTGGGCTGTTTCTCACAGCAGCCAAAGAGCGAGTTAAGTTTCTGTAGCTGCTGCAGCTAAAGACTAGGGCAGGGGCGAAACAGAGCTGGCTGCCTGATCTGCATGGCTGTTTGAGAGGAGGAGTTACAGCAGCAGCTCTGGCACTGTCCTTCTGCAGCTGGTCGCTGGTCTCTCTGCCCCCCTCACCTCCGACGTATGGCACTGCAGTGACAGAGAAGACTGCCCAAGCAGGCACCAGGGCGTTCCCCAGTGCCAAAAGGTCTCTCTGCACATGCAGCCGCCGTTGTTACTCACTCACAAATTGCTCCTTGGTTAGAGCATGTGGGGAATACAGTTTCTAGCCTCTTACTACAGATGCAATATAAAATACCGGGATGGACTGAGAAAACCCACCCTGCAGTAGTCTGTACCTAGTACTCACGGTGTTCTCCAGGAAGATTTGAAATGCAGAGACTTTGACAAATCCGTGTTGACTGTACTTCTTTCCTCATTATCTTACAGTGACTCACAAAGAGTTTATTTGATTCTTCATTCTAGTATTTTTCTGATGTTGATGATAACATGACTGCCCTATAAGCCCATAGCGTCTCCTTTTTCTGAAGATATAAGTGCAATTCAGCTTACATGACATGAGCATTAGACACCCAGTTTAAAATAGTTATCAAGGTTCCCTCTGTAATTATGGAAGAAAGACGCGTGCCTCAAGAGAGTAATTTTAGGAACCATTTTAGGATGAGAAAATTACCTTCTGGAGAAGACACTTGTCTCCCATGACTGTGCAATGTGGGTTATTAATGATGCCTGACTTTCAGGTGATCCTCGCTGAGTAGCATGAATGTTTCTTCTGCTTTTGCCTGTTGGAGTCTTGTGAATGTCCAAGGTGGTTTCAGCTAGTTCTTTAAATTCCCCAAGATAAAGTTAATCAGGAAGCTGATTCATGAAACAGCACAACTCAACAACCAACTTGCCTAAATATTCCTCTTAGCCTGAGAGCTGAGTTCTGACATAGATTGTGTTAATCTTGTCATTGCATGGGATCTTTGTACTGAAGAATGACGCAAAGTTTTAATGTTTTGCTGCCTGTGTGATCAAGTGGTGCAATTCCTTCTACACTACATGGTGGTCCAGCTCTTTTCTCATCCTCCTTTTACTGCTAATGAAATTGGACTATGTTTCTTTGTTGCCCTTTTTGTCTAGTGGTATGTGTATATTGTAGAACTATAATTTCAGCCATGCAATAATCTATTTTGAATGATTACTGCATAGCTGCCTTGTAAATTCTGACATGCCAAATGTTTTAAGAACACAGACTGGGATTAATTCACATCATAGACTAATCTGCTGCAAATGTCCTTTTAAAAAGTCTTTTATACCACTCCTCAAAGAGGGCATCAAGCAATAGAAAAAGAAAAACAACAACTGAGACAAAACTGAGAAGAAATGAGATTCTACTTAACTTTAAATGGTGTTAACAGATATAATTTTTTTCATATTTCTAGACTGACACTGTTTGGAGAATATGTTCCAGAACAAATTTCTGTTGTGATCACGCAAGCAGGTTGTTTTGAGCCAAAGACCTAAGTCACATAATTTTTTTGACTGTAATATGGTGTTAGTTAACAAAATGAACTTAAAGAAAGAGCATGAATATCCTGGTACAGGATCTACTGTAAATATAGAGAGCTGTGTAAAGGTAGTTGACATCATTATAGCCTACCCACGTAGGAAAGAGCTTATACTGTCAAAAATACTTCTCTGGCTAGTAGAGCTGTATCTGGAAGTTTTACCATGCTGCAACAGCTAAAGCATTGCAGCCTGTGTGTGCGGGAAGGGCAGCTCACGCCCTTAGCCCTGTCGGTGCCCCTTGCGTTCTGGTGAACCTCTCACGTGCATTGGGCTGTGTTTCTGTGCAGCTGCTGTGGGTGCTGCTGAAAGTGGATGAGACAGATGCTATGTGTAAGGCAAAGCACATAGCTGTGAAACATATTGTGCTATCAATTTTTAAGCACTGTTAAAGAAGTGATGGCACCGAGTGGTTTTCAGAAATAAATGCAAAGGATCAAGTGTCCTAAGTGGGAGGCAACAACAGCAGCAAAAACCAGTGACAGAACTTTGTCTGACATTTTCTGAACTGCTAGGCAGCCTTTTCCCTGTGATCATGACAGCCAGGCTGTGGCACTCTTGCAAGCTAAGCGTGGCTTTGGGATAGGACACCTTGCAAGAAAATGAAATGCTGTACAAGAAATAACATTCTCCCAGTAGTTTGTTTAGGAAGGGGTCATTCTTCCCTGGGAGTAAGGAATGAATCAGTGTCCCGGCATGAAGCTAAGGGCTCCAGACCTCCATGCTCATTGTCAGAGCTCCAGTAAGGCTTTTTGTAACAGCTAGTGTCTCCTCTAAATTTCAAGCTGAGAAATTATGTTCTGGTTGTCTGTTTTCCTACAGTGGTTTTATTTGGGCAAGATATACTCATTGTCTGTAGCTGTTGCAGCATCGCTGTTTGTTCTCATAGCACACAAAATGTTCCACCTTAGAAGCAACCGCTTTCCAGGGCTGAATAATGCCAGCATATGCAGCACATAAAGTCCTTTAAGATTCCACACAATGAAACGTCCTATATTTTGAAGAATTGTGTGCTTGTTCTTTTAGGCCTCAAACAGGAAATATTTAAGCACATTTTCATTTAAGTTGCATTGAAGTTCATATAATTGAAGTCCATATTTTTAGCATGTGTTTCTAATTAAATGTATCCATAAATGCTTTCCTGATCAGAGGTCTTCAAGCCTGTGAAAGCGCAGAAGCTGAAGCATTCATTTCAGCTGTTCTGGGTGCTTGTTTGAGTACATACATTTGAAAGCAATCATCATATACCTTCCTTCCTCGGTGATAGGTCTCAGGCCTGAACTGGGAACTGCAGTTGTACCTATAGAGACCCAGCCTCAAGGCTATGGGTTGCTTAAAGCAGTACTAGAAGGTATGGTGCTTGTATGTTACAGCAGAAAACAGTCAAATGCACACATAAAAAACATAACTAAAGAAGCACTGAAGTTGAAGGTTTTACAAATGAATTTAATCTTCCTGACATGCTGGTTTGAAAGGACACACCACTTTCAGGACAAAGAGAGAGCCTAGTTTAAGCCATCACTAGTATGCTCTGGCTGGAAAAAGAGAAAAAAAAAATCACAGTAAAGCACTGATTTGGGCTGAGCAATAGTAATCATGTTTTTGCAGTGTGAAACACAGATGGTTTAACCATTCAACACTACACTAGGAGGGAGCAGAGCAGTGTGCTCACAGGTTAGGCACTGGCTTCAGCTGCCTGTTCACTGGAGTACAGGGACTCCATTATAGTCCTGTCACATGAAGGATATATTTGGACTTCTACAGCTTGAGATCACCGAAAGAAAAATTGAATACAGGACTAGATCCACCTAGATATATACTACAAAGTATCTGGCTGGTTGGATACAAATGTTTGTAACTGCAAAACTGCATGCCTTTATGATGAAGATTAGTTGCCTTTCATTATTTTCTGCATTACGTCAAGTGAAGAACATGACGCTTTTTTTAATCTTTCTTCCTAGGTTTGCAATTAAACCCACAAATGAACAGATTTACTTCATCATCTATAGGTTATGATAGCAGCAATTCTTTTTCAAAAAGAAAGGCAGGATCTGCTTGTGATTTTGTGAAAACAACCTGACAGTCATTTGCTGGCTTCTTTTAGTGTGCTCATCATGTCATTTTTTGAATAACTCATCAACTTGTAAAAAAAAACAAGAACAGAAGGAGATTTCTGCATCTTTCTCCATCTCCCTTTTTTGAGAGAAATTTTCTCGTGTGTTTTTAATTCTGAGCTCTAAGTGGATGGAATATTAATGGTACACTATGTTTCTACATTTTCTTTTCAAAGGCTGTGAATGTTGATATCTGAGTCTTCCTGATGTCTTTGATGAGAAGCTGAAGGCTGGCTGCTGTGGAGCCCCTGCCAGCTGGGCACGAGGCCTGGACTCCTGGATCTTGACAGCTCCATTGTCTCCAGGAATGAAGCTGTCACGGGAAGACATTTTCCTCCAGGCTTGGCTCACAGGTAACTTTGGTAGGTCTTACAGAGGATTTTGACACAGAGGATAAAACCTAGGGGCTGTTGAAGGGTGTGCCTATAAAGCATCAAAGAACAAACTGTAAAATGTGATAATAGCACTACAGAGGACTTTCAGCCAAATGTTTGCACAATGATTGAGAAAATCAAACCCTAACTTACTGGTTTCGACTCAACAAAACAGAATATGACGCTTGTCACCTTTAGTACTGGAGTATGAGTGCGCTTCAGGATCCCAATGCATTTTGGCTTCTGATCATCCAAAGAGTACCGCACTACCCTTGTGAAAGTCCTTGTGCTGGTTTCTCCGGGTGGTAGCAGCCTTGGCTTATGTATCTACTCTAGTTCCAGGCACACCCCTGCTGGATCTCCAACTTGTCCCTCGGCATGTTTTCCCATGACAGGGCTGAGATAACAAACACTTCTTCACTGGCACTTGACACTTCTTCATGGCATCCTCTAGCACCTTTCACCTTCCATCCTCAACTCCCGGGAGACTGGTTCTGTGATTTTAACTTCTCATTTTCTTTGCTACCAGCTGTAGACTTCAGCTCTTCTCCCTTTTCTCCATGGCTGCAGATAGCCCAGCTAAAGCATCATGTAGATAGCTAACCATAAACAAACTCTTGGGAATACTCCAGTGTTTGTGATCTTGTTTGCAGCAGAAGGAACATATTTGTTATGCCTCCATTTCAGAGAAGCTTGTTCAGCTTCCAGTGATTATTACATGGCCTTAAGCCTTGTAGGAGTTATTTAATATTATATTTTCCTTGCTAACACATGCCACAATACTGTACTTATTATTTAAAGTTTTTCTGCTAAAAAACTATTGTTCATTAATTAGTTTGATAAGACTTGTATAAATACGGAGTTGTGACTTTGCATGTGAATTATTTAGCATTTTTCATAAGAAATAATTCCTAGTGTTAAAAGCTCCCCCCCACCACACAAATAATTGTTTTTTTCAGTAATTCTTTGCCAGGGGAGATGCCCCAAAGAATATCAGCTTTTTGGTTAAGGTCATCTCAAGTATTTGTACTTTTTGAACACATGAAGTGGTAAATCTTTGACAAACAGAGATATCATTGCTCATTTTTGCTCTCTTCCTCCTTCCCTAAAAGCTTGTGACATTAGTCCCAAGTCTGTGACCCCCAAATCATCTACTGAAAGGTTGTACTGTATATGGTTTTACACATCTAAGAGGTAATATTTACAGATCTAGCACTAACTGGCTAGATACTCCATATTATACATGTTGGGGTGTCATCTGGCTCTTAGAAGTCTCCTTTGACAGGATGGATGGAGTTCTTTCTTCTGGCCAGAGGTGATCAGATTTCCTTATCTGCTATAAAAACACAGAAATTTTATTATCCTGATCGTTTATTTGACCCCAAAAGACTCCTGTACACCTCAGTATCTTGACACATGTCTCTTAGACACGTCTTATAGTGCCTAGTTTAATGCAAGTCTTCCAATAACTGTCAGAGGTCCACCATGTGCTTCATTTGGTAGGTAACATCAGGGTGCAGCGAGTCTGTTCCTGAAGGAGGAGGAGCCAAGAGCCAAGATGTAACCCAGTGCAGGTTATGCCCTCCCTGCTGGGTGCTGTCTCACAGGGTCTGATCACAGTGGGCAGGTTTGGGGCTGTCCATCAATAGATCCTGTCATGGCGAGAGACAAACCAGGGCCAGGGACCATCCAGGAGCTGCCATCAGAAGCAAGAGGAGATGGGACAAGCCTACAGCATGGGTCCAAAGTCCATCCAGGGCCAGAGACAGGACTAGAGACAAGCTGCAGCGTACATCCAGGAGACAGGCTATCTATGGCATAGGTCCAGCCCATCCAGGAGACAGGGCTGGAAACCAGCATTGCTATGGCACCAGTGGGGCAGGGACTGACCGCCCCAGGCTGAGCTGGAATGGGGTCCTGGGCTGTGGTCAGGGTATGGGTAGTCCCAAGGGAGGCTGGTTGTGGTCAGTGAGGCCTGTGGGCACCCTCAGCACCATGACAGGTAAGGGGACTGCTGACACTACTGCTAATGACATTACTTGCGGGTTTGTTTTACTTAGTAGCTGGGTTTTCTAGGAAATAAGGCTCCCACATACCACTCAATGTGGTATGCATGTGTTTGTTCATATTCACATCTCTCAATATCTTTCAAACTGGCTGGCAATTGGCCAGCTAGAGTTGGTAGGAATCACCAAGGTATTAATGATATTCCCACAAACTTTATGAAATCACACAAGCCTATTGTATCACCCCAGCTGAGAGAAGCACTGTTGAGAGAGCGTAACCCTAGTAGACACCTGAGAATCCACTGGAGACAGAGCTTTCCAGAGAAGAAACTTTATTCCTCTCTGGACAACAGCTTTGAAACACAAGTCTGTGGGAAACCACGTGCCCTTTGAGCTGGCACCCAGAGTGACGCATTTGGCGGGGACTTCAGTTTTCCCCCCTTGCACCTCGTTTGGCAGCAGCTGATGGTGAGCAGCCGGCTGGTCTGGTCAGCCCACATTGTTCTTGCTTTTCTCTCGAACATAAAGGTACATTCATTAATGTCTGCAGTTAGTACTTTTTGTACGTTTGCTTGTAAGAAAAGGACTAAGTGGCAGCAATGGCAACACGTTTTACTGAGCTATCAGGAAGAGGAAGCAATCTACACAGGCCACACAGGACTCCAAAGGAGCAGCTACAGACCTTCACATTCAAACAAAAGTAGGTGTTTGACAAGGAAAGCAGCCCTTACCCTCCGCAATTCCTCTTCTGAACTAGGCAGGAAAGACTCTATCCCCTCATCACAGGAGTGTAAACAGCATTATTGATATTTTTTTTAAAAAATTCATAAGGCATCAGGGCTGTGTATGCAGAAAGACACACAAGAAATAGTGCTGCCCCAGAGTACAGGGGGAGCAGAAAAGCAACGCTGCTGTCTTTTCTTTGGGCTCCCACGAGTCTGGGTTTGTATCATGGAGAAGAACAATCCATTCAGTGTCCAGCTGGAATCTCAAATAACCATCTCATTTCTCTTTTCCAGTAATGGGGCCAGTTTTGTGCAAAGAAGTAGACATGGAGGTCCAGAGACAGCAGAAGTGTTAAACCCATGTGTAAGTGCAATTGCAGCTGGCAAAAAAACTACAAAGAGGCTTCTTGAAGTAGGGGAATACTTGGATATAGAAGTTAGAGCCTGAAGGTGTTTCCAGGGATAACTCTGTACCTCCTTCCAACTGACATCATTATGTTTTGTTTAATATGTCTCCTAGTTGACGAACATGAGTTTTGAAGAGTGCAGGACAATATTTTGCAAGGGTGTCCAAAAAGCCTGTGACTGATGAGGTACAGTTTGGCTTGTCTTCAAAATGAGATTTTATGCACTCTACCATCAGCTTACAACTGAGATGATTTGTGCCTGTGAGGACATTTTCTCTATAGTTTTTAATACCTAATAATAGGCTAGAAAATCATTACTAGCCCTGGTACAGTGCCCTTCTCTATCCCTTGTCACTCAACTGCTAAGCTTTGGGAAGCCTGTCAAGTCCCTGACAGCAGCTTCTTCTCATGGGAGCAGAACTGTATGGCATGATTTGATCCAGGAGAAGAGACAGGGTTTTCATACTTTATTCTGATGTCAGCAACAGAAACCTTCAAAGCAGAGGAATACTCCCCAGCTGTGAGCTGAGTTGCTCAGGAGGTACCACTCCTGTGATCAGGGTACCACCAAGCTGATCAGAGTTGGAAAGAGCTCTTTTTCTGGGCTGGGTGCACTGAAGAGGCGCCAAGGCCTCCCACTCACAATCCTCATTAAAGAAAAATAACAACAGCACAAAGCCCAAGGATTGTTTACTTATTTGTAGTATCTCAGCAACGGCTACTCTCTATCATCTGTTTTTGCTTTGGCGATTTCTTTTTTTATTAAGAAGAAATGCCACATGCTGCCACACAAGTAGCTAACCTCCTGCTGCCGGTCAGAGGCTGCCCACTATGCCCAGGCGGGACGGAGCATAGGCTCTGCTCCCCAGCTGTTGGACCTGGCTTAGAAGGAAGTGGCACAGACCAGGACTTTGCAATTGTTCTCTTTTCCCCAATAAATCAAGCGTTCACCCAAAAAAGTTCAGGCTTGTGACACTGGGTCAAGCAGGACAACTAATTTTGGCTGATGCAAAAACTAACAAACAAATAAAGTTCTGGAAATGCCCAACTGCTTCATTTTGACATTTTCAGAAGGAAACATTGAATTTTGGAAGGGTTGATTCACAAGGCGACTTAGTGACTTTCACAATGCAGAGAAAAAAAGAGATGGTTGCACGTCCCTTCCCTGCAATCCGTTCTTATATTTTGGTCACTACAGCACTTGTCTGAGTGGGTAATTAATTGCTTTAATTATTTTCTATAAACTGGGATGAAGCTTCAGTTAGAAATATTGGGAGAGCTCCACTCCAGACCACTTTTTCTGAGTGCTGAGACAAGCTCCTGAGAAGCAAAGGGCCCAAATTCAAGTCTGTTGTTCTCTGCAGTAGAGACACAAGGAGGAGTGTTGAATTTGTGTCTCCTCAGTACATACAACAACAACTGAACTTTCCTGATTAAGGATGTAGGTTCAGGGCACAACACGTTCTCAAGGTTTGTAAAATCACTTGGTAAATCCAGCCTTTACTTTGCAAATTTCTTTATGTTAAAGTTGTCCAAAATCAAACCATTGTCCAGAAAAAAGATCAATTAATATAGTTCTGAGTCAAACATTGAATTTAAAATAATTTTTTAGGAAGCTGTACTGAAAATTACAGAGGCAAGGACTAGCACTGTATGAAGAATTAGCTAGTGAGACAGCAGATTCTTTGAGATGGGAATCGTGTTATTGCATTTCTCTCTGCAACAGCTGACACCTTGTTGGTGTAGAGTTCTGTGTGAGTATTAGGCAATGCTTTTGCAGTCAAAAAGTTGTAAAACTTTAACGAATTGTGAAAGATGGTTCTCACCTGTGGACCAATTGGTATTTGTGCCTGTGATGGAGAGTCTGCCCAACTCTGATGGAGGAAACCGAAGGCATCAAAAAGAGGCAGGAGAGTACACCTCATACCAGGTGGTTATCTAGAGAGGATGGCAGTACAGCGTGATAAAGCTGAGCTTGGCAGCAGGTGTTGCTTAAAGATAAAAGGGGGAAGTCGTATATGGACATCCTTCTATCTGCTCATTTTTTTGGGCTACCATACAGGTTTTCAGTGACATTGGTGTTTCTGTGGCAGGCACTACATAAACATAGGGAGAGAGGCACTCCTGGTGTAAGGACCCACAGCTATGATACACAAATAAGGGTGGGGAAACAGAAGAGCTGTCATCCCATTCATGTAAGATTTCTTGGCTCGCCTAGCATTTCAGCTAGTGTCTGAGCCAGGGGCTGAGCCTAAACCACCTGGACATCAGTGCTCTAACCATATCAGGAAGACTCAGAGGAACATCAGAGCAGCAAGAATGACTGAATTGAGTCCCAGTCTCTCCACAGGCAATTTCTGTCCCAGCCACCATGGCAGAGAGGATTACTTTTTCCCTCCCACACTCCACCACACAGCTTGCTTACAGGCTCCTTTGTCCTTTTTACTTGCTCCATTTGGTTAAGGGACTGCCCTGATCCGGCTGGCGGGACAAGCTCTGCATGTACTGGCTTAACTGAAGATGGTGAGGAGCACAGCAGGAATTGTTCCTGAGTACTGGAAACAATACTTATAAAATCACTTCATAGTAGTTGTAATGCAACTTGCTGGAATACAAATAGCTTTAAAGACCAACGGCTATCCAAAACCCTTTCTGAACGAAGAAGTGCTTATGCTCTTCCACTTTCAAGTCTACCTGTACTTCTGATCCTGCAGCAAAGCGGAGTTTTAAGAGAAAAGGAAGATGTCAGTGTTTTCTCTATGGAGATACATGAGTCCTCCTGCAACCAAAGGAGAGAATGTGAATTTATGTGATAATTTTGCAATGGTTGAGAACATTGGGGGCTCAATTTTCAATCATCAGTTCTAAAGGCCCCTTTAAGGAGTACCATGGCTGAAAACAGTTTAGCAACACATACAACCTCCCGGTTACTGATTTTCTCATGCAATATAGGTATGCAAGCTAAGTACACAGTCTCAGGTAGCCTCTGGGGCTGAAAATCGTCAGGCTATCCATGCCCTCCCTAACACACTAGCAGGCTGGAAATGATGCTGAACGTTCCCCACTTTTCTGCATTTTCCAAGCAAACTTGGAAAAAACCCAGAACAAAAACGTTTGGTGCCCTTGCAGCCCCAAGTGCTGAACTTGTCTTTTTGAAATGTTATGTCAACAGCTCTTCACTAGCAGGCCCATTATTTTTATTGGCTGCAGCTCTCTGGCTCGTGTTGACAGGTTAATTTACAGTAACAGTGAGAGTCACCTTTACTCACTATACCAGAAAGCGCAACCCGCTCCGTACTTGAATGCCACACTCTTGAGAGCAGGAATGTTGGAGAGTGAGCAAGTGAGCACTGCCTTGCAGCCTCACGCAGGCACTCAGGGACTCACACAAAAGAATGCTCTTTTGGTGAAATAATTTTTGCTAGCATAAATGACTTGAGCAGGAATGGTTGCAATTATTTCTTACCGTGCTTGTTAGAGAGGACATATGGGAAGATTAGCCTCAAGAATGTCACTCTTGGACATGGTCTTCCCATGGGGATTACACCACAGGTTTTTTTTTCTTTTATTTTCTTTTTTTTCTCTTTTCTTTTTCCCTCTTTTCAATACATCAAAGTTCATTGTGAGAAATGTTCTTTGGTAACATGTGTACAGACAGTACTAAGCAGATCACAGAATATATGTTTTGTGGGATGTACGTAAAGGACTTCTATTCTCTCTCCTCTCCTCTCCTCTCCTCAAGAGAGCAATCCTAGCATGGTGAGGGAATTTTTAGGCTGAGAGAAAGGCCTTTTCCCTAGTTCGTAAGGCCATAGTGCTGCAAATGAAAGTCTCATGCTAGGCTGACACAGTACAAATAGTGAAGAAGCCACGAGAAAGCTGATGGAGAGCACATGCATTGGAGAAGCAGGAGGAATTCAGAGCAGATAAGGGAGAGGGATAAGTGCTGCCAAGAGGCAAATTATGACAGCCAAGGTGCAGACTGACAGATCTCGCATCACAGGAAAACGAAAAAAATCATAGTGTGTCCCTGAGTTGTTTTTGTTTCTATAGTACTGTTTCTTCTTGTTTTTTTGGGGTTTTTTTTGATTTTTTGTTTTGTTTTGTTTTGTTTTTTAATAGAACTGCCATATAAAAGAAGTGAATGAATAGTACTTCAATCCAAGAAATATCAGGTACCAAAACTTTCGGATTCTTGCAGTCTCCACGCATGAATTGACTGCGCTTTGGCACTGCTTATCTAGCATAAGGCATCACCAAGGCTGGATCAGATATAAGGACTTTCTCTTCTTTCACCACTGGTGGACATTGTGACACCAAACCTGTAGCCCTACAGATATTCTCTTTTGGCTATGTGGCCATTATAGATCTAGAATACGTGCCTCTGGTATTGCCACCATATTGGAATTTGGGTTGGTTACACTCTGCTGAAGTGGCCCCACGAGTTTACAGTGTGCTCTTTTTCCAGGCTAGCCTTCACTCTTGCTTTTACTCGCTCCTGACGTAGCAAGTAAAAATGTTAAAACAATTAATGTATTTAGCCTGCAAATCTCTCGGTAAAAGCTTTTTGAAAATCTTTGGGATCTTTCTGCTGTACAAATTTCACATCCTTATGTTTAAAACTGCTTTGTCACCAATCTGTTCTCATCAGCCAGCTCTTTGAAAGTCTTTATGGCACCTCTCCATCCTGCTGGCTCAGCTGCAGCTCAAGGTCTCAGAAATTGTTAGAAGTTCCTACCAGCTTGGAGAGCCACAGCAAATCAGAGAGAAAGCAGATGGGAGGAAGGAGTGCAAAATCATTCTGAGACAGATTACATTAGAAAAAGTGGATCTTGGTTTTCTCTGTTTTCACACTTCGATTTCTATGCGTGCACACAGGCATATATGCAAAGTCACAACGGAGTGCCACTGAAACATGTCACTTCTCAGGAATTGAAACAATCATCTCTACAACACACTTGTTCAGAACACATGTATTTAGTTTACAGAAAAAGATTGTTTTGGTGATTAGGATGCCAGGTAAGGCCTGAGGAAGCTATGTTCAGCTAACATGATAGAACACTTATTTCCCCTTTTAGTTGATATTGTATAAATGTTGGATCTCCTGGGGTAATTGTGAGGATAAATATATCGAGAGAGTAAAGTATTCAAATATTAAAGCAATGATGGCCAGGAAAAATCTATATGCACCCACTTCCTGTTATTATTTGACATGTATACTGCTGTTTTCAAAGGATCTATTGAAAATCAGGACTTCATGTTGGCTAAAGGAGAGAGTAAACACAGCAAAACAGAGCTTATTGAAATATTACAGGATTCAACTATTTCCCTTCGCTGTCTCTGAAAAACAGGTAATCAGATTTTCTTCATATCATTACCCTGCTATTAGTAAGGACCATATAAATAGTATGGTAGCCCCTACCTGCAATAGCTTTTAGCATCAATTGTAGCTTGCCAGTAGCTTGCCAGTAGCTTGCCAGTTATACCTGAAAAATTAAAGAATGGCTCACAGAATTGCTTTTCTTTCCATGCTGAAGATAGTTCATGCTTTTAAAGTTCAAAATACCATTGTCTTTTATGCAATCTACAGGCTTCACAGTAGGACCATGAGTGAGGTGGGATCCTTGTATTAGCTAAGGATCTTCAGTGCCTCAGTTGTGTGGGGACAAATGGAGCTGATGGCAAGAGAGTCTCAAGAAACTTCTGCTTGAAAATCAGGCTGCTTTAATATATTTTAACATACTAGCAAACTGTGGGCTACTTTAATCCATGTCACTTATGAAAGTGATATGCAGGAAATGAGATTTAGGAGGAAAAGGCAAAACTTCACTGTTGTGCAGTAGTGTCACGAATGCAGGAAGGTTGGAAGTAATGGCGTGTCACGTAGAAAAGCTGCTGCAGAGCCTACCTGGGCTTGTAAAGGTGGAGGATCCCTTCGCTGCCCTATATCACTGCTGTGGCTTAGGCTGGGGGTGGCCTCTCTGTTTCTGTCGCCAGCGGATGGAGACGTTCCCACAGCCTCCTTTGCACTGCTGTAACTCAATCACTGTGTGATAGCAACAGACAAAGGCAGAGACAGAGACACTGAATCAGAAAACCTCTTCTCCTTTCAACCATACTGTCTCCTCTAAGACATCCCTCTTGCTCACAGCACAGCTGAAGAATGCCAGAGAGATGGAGTAAAACACACACCAGTGTGCCAGCATGGGAGGACGCTCCCCTGCTGTTGAGACTATCTATACCAAGGGCGAAGGCAATAACAGAGCTCTCTTATGCAAGGTGCTAGCCATTATAGTTTTGGGATTAGTGTTTCCAGCAATTATTCCACATCTGTGGTCCAAGACCCACTATGGCAAAGGGTGTAATAAAAATAGACAAGTATTGTCTGCTCTCAGACCAACAGCGAGCAGAGCAGGATCTGCCACTGTTCCTACTGCCATTGCTGCTTCCACGTGAGAGGCCAGAGGAGAGCGTAGGAGAGACAGCAGACATTGGTCTGAGCAGAGCAGCCCATTGTGCTGCTGCCAGGATGTCCCTGGGCTGCTGTCAAACTCGTCACCCCAACATGAACGGCCATGCGGGGGATGACTGATTCGACAGCAGCCACGGGACATCCCAACAGCCCCTCCATCAGCAGCATACATCTCCAGGCTCCAGCATGGCTGACTCTGCCAGGGCTGCCAGTGGAGGCAGCTGGGAATGTGCTGATGGCGGGAAACTCCCGCTCGAGCAAAGTGCATTGGGCCCAAATGTTTTTGTTGCTGATCTCACGACCAGGCTTGAGTTGGAGGGCAGAGACATTTATCATCCTGTGATTCTCATACAAGTTCAGATACTATGTTCAGATTCAGACTCTGACAGAGCTGAAAATTAAACTGTAGTCTCCCCTGTTCAAGGCTACATCTCCCTTATGCCATTATCGAGAAGAGAGGAGAGGTAGGCTGGTTAGTGCTAGACTAGATAGATAGCTAAATTATTTCCGTGAGCTGAAAAATGGACTTCATAGCCAAGTCCTTAGTTTAACAATCTGTAACATCTGTCCAGATTTTAAAAGTGAACATCTCTGCTCTGGTGGCTTCCAAGCAGCAGAAATGTTACATGTTTTGCCTTGCACTTTGGCCATCTTTTGGGACCCACAAAAGCATCCCTGGCTCACACCATGCTGGCGTCTGTAGCTGTTGCCCTGTGAAGAAAGAAAAAAGTGATCAAAATGCCCTGTTTTCATTATGGCTGGGGCTCTTCCATAGCAGCAGCTTCATCTACAGCCAAGGTGAGACCCATAGTTTTGTTACAGGGGCATGTTGGAAAGAACTCTGTCAGTCTTTTAGTACCTGCTCAGGAGTGTCTCAATCTCTCAGTCAACAAGCCCAAAGAGCCAAAAGAAAGTTTTCAACCAGCCAGAGACCTGGTGTTACTTCCCTTCTCAGTAACACTGTGGCATGTCAGGATCTCCCTTGTTCCAGTTTCAGTAATACTTTCAGTATCCTTTCCTTTACTGCTGGTGGAAAAGAGCTTGCTCCTGGTCTGTTGCACCACCCTTTCATGTCTGTGACACCCCTGTTGTCACTCAGGCAGCAGGAAAGGGGGGTCATAGTTCTGCTCGCTAGTTTAAAGTTTTGAATCTTCATTCCTTTGCTGAAAGCATCCATCCAGATATATTATTGCCTTTGGATATTTATTTTCTTTATTAGACCTCTAATTTGTTCCAGAATAACATGGTGATTTTAGTGGGAGCTTCAGATAAAGGACAGCAGCGTGACAGAAAGCGTGATAGTCTTCATTTAGACAAGCATTCCAGCTGGTGTAGCAGGTCTAACTTCACCACACCAGAAAAGTACAAGAACAGAAAAGTTTCAGTGAGTGAGAGCAGTTGGGAAAGAGTGCAAGGATCTGACCTCTCAAACAAATTGGCGTCACCATTTTTTTCCCATCCGATCGGTACCATGTTGCTCCCGTCTCTGTTTGCTGCTGTTCTCACTGTGCCGGAGGCACAAGGCCTAGCTTCAGGGGGCTGGGGCTGAGTTTTCCTGCCCTTTGAGCTTCTTTTTGCTCCTGGCAGGGTCAGAAGAAGACAGTGTAGTCATTACTATGACTTATGCCTAATTCACTGAGAGATTCAAATGTCAACGGCAATTCATGCCCTCCTCTCAGATGTCGTTACACTCTGTAAAAAAAGCCCATGATCTTTATTGCACTAGGAATGTAAAAAACCCCAAACTCCCATATTTTTACAAGAGACCATTATTTGTCACAGTCATATATCTCATGTGTCTTTATTCTTAACACAATTATTTTAAGGGATATGTTGTTTATAAGGAACACAAAGGAAAAACTGAAATGTATGACTTATGCTCTTCAAAAGTAGTTATTTATAACTATTCTAACTGTTTTGTTCCCTTAAAAGCTGTGGGTCACGGCAACACAGATGGTTTTGCTCTGGCTAGTAAGCCTTAGCTTTGGACTAATGTTACAAGGGAAAGTTTTCAAGCCCATTACGAAGAGCCCATGAGTAGTGGCACGAACCTTTTATCTGCCTGCTGTGATCTGCTGAGAGACTGCAAAGATGGAGATTTATTTGTGCACACACCAACTCTCTTACAAGTAATACATGACATATTTTCCCTTGATTACACCAGTCACACATAGGAGAGGACAAATTTGTTAACCAATACCAGGATTCTCCTGTAACCTTTTAAAATGCCTCTGCCCTGTACTCCAGGCAGTCAGTAACTCATGTGGACTTGCTATCTGTCAAAGGCATTCATAAGGCATGAAAAATCAACTTAGTATTTTAGTATCTCAGTGTTACTTCATGAAGAATGTTTAATTATTTAATGCATAAAAACCTCTTCAACTGATACTTTCCTGTTAGACACTTGAATATGAATTCGTTAGTAAGAGAGATCCTCACAGAGCTCGAAGAGGCTGCTGAACAAGTGTGCAGGCTGCATCTGGCTCCCGGCTTTGTTAGGGAGCAGAGCCAAGGGCTGACTTCCCAAAATCATTTGCTAGACACTAAATGAAACTCAAAGTACGCTGACAGGACTAATAGGTTTAATCAACACAATTTAGTTATCATCTGGTGTTTTAGGCCATATAAGGTAGGCAAAGCTCAAGGATTCACAGAAATCGTGGTTGCTGTATCTGTAGGACAGTGTGGGGACTTACACTAAAGGTGCTGGAGGCAGTGGGTACTGCTTTTTTCTCTGGGGCTTTGCACACAGAGCTTCATGGAATCACAGCCAGGGAAAAGCTCCCATGGTTGGTGAGCACACAGGTGTAGTGAGAATAGGATGTTGTGATTAAAAGGCTAAAGGCAGGACCAGAGTTGTTGAAGTATTGCAGCTGATGCTTGGAGCTCAGCTGGTAAAAAGAATAAGGTAGTAAATGTGGTTAAACAGTGACCAAAGCTCATAAACATTTTTGTGCCGGATACAACAGTGAAAACGGCAAAGATGCTACCTTGAGATTGATTCTAGAATTATTAAAATGTCTCTTTATTTTTAGGAATGTTGTAGTTCTCATACTAGACCAGCACGTGGCTCATCCTATTCAATATGCTACCTTAAAAACCAGTCAGCTCTAGACATTTGGTGACAAACTTTGCCTTACACAGGCATGCAGATTTATGTTCCTCTCCAGCAGGTTTCTTCCTTACCACCAATATTTAGAGCCATCTAAATCCTGAAGCAACAGGTTTAAAGCCTCGATTGGATTTTTTTTCAGCACTACATTTTATAATTCCCTATATTTTTATTCTTCACATAGTTGTCCAATCTCTTTTTCAAACGTTATCTCTCCCAGAAGCACTAACAATTTGAGTTTTCTGTATCACAGGCACATAGAACAGAAATTTTTACTGAGGCCCTCCCGAAGGTACTTGAGTCTTCTTTCTGGTGATTACAATAACTGGAGTATTTCTTCTATGTTAGGTAAGAATTACAACTTGCTGTGCCTTTCCTGTCACTTCTTTCCTGTCACTACTTTCCTGTCACTACTTTAAAATTATCCCTAGGAAACATCAAACCCACTGATTTAAGAAGAGAGAATTTTGGAGAACTCTGTTAAACTCACCACATTGAAAAATAACTCTTTATGGTTCCTAGTTTTTTCCTCACTCTGCTGTTTTTGATTTGTAGTCAGATTTTGTGTAGTACCAGGAGAATAACCTTATGCAGAATTGTTCTGTTTGATTCTTTCTATCTTTCAGCTAAATTTACTACAGTTCTGGAATATTTTTCACCTGTCAATTCAGACTGAGGGAGATGCATGTAATCATCTGATATGTAAAGTTCATTGCCCGATGTCTTGGCACCCAGTTACTGCAATTGATTTAAATGTTGGATGTTTCCTCTTCTGATCCCCTCCTACTTACGCTTCTGAAAGGGCCTGTGTTTTTAAAACAATGGTGATAGGAAGTGTATCACAGTACTCACAAAAGGGAGTTCTACAATTAGAATTTGGCTAGACAAAATGCTGCAAATAAAAGAGCTGGAGTATATCACAGCTTCAATCACATCATCCTGGAGCCATTAGGAGAAAAGATGGGCCTGACTGGATGTATTAATGATAAGGATAAAGGCAACCCAAATGAAAATGCTAATGTGTGATGTGTTTTGCCTTCTAGAAGAATGCAATGCATGCATACCAAACAGTAATAAAGGAGATTGGGGAAGATCTTAGGAATTATTTTTAATGTGCAGCCAGCTATGCAATGAATTATGTTACCTGGGGAAACTGAGGAAATTCCATCATTTGAGATCTTAAAGAGGAGATTCCATAAACATGGAATCAAGTCCTCCCTTGGAGTTAAGACAGGAAACCTTTTCAAGCCCTATAATCTGTCTGTTGTTTAAAGGTCTGCTCATGATTCTCTTGCAATGCCACAATTGCAAATGGGTCTGTTCCCCTGCTTGCTACTTGCTTGGAAACTGCTTAGTTTGAAACAAATCCTCTCTGTTACTGATGGGACAAGAAACTCTTACAATGGCTGTCCTGTTTCCTAACACGGACCCTGTATTGTTTCATATACAAAACATACTGCTATAAAATTATGTTTCTGTGTAACAGGCCATGATGACACCTATTTTGTGATTCTTTTGTTTCTCTGTTAATCTCAGATACTGAATCAGCCCCATCCCTTTGAGAGCTGGCTTGTTGCTCTCTATTCTCCAGAAAACTTGGCTTACTTTGTACACCAATATACTCGGCCTTTGAAAATTGGCTTGCAGTTAGCAGACAGAAGCAGGGTCAGAATTAGTTCAAAATAAATTAATAGTCAGAAGTTCTAACTTGCTAAGCTGCATGCAATCCACCCTTCAAAGGTTATTCACCAATTGCTGTAATTGCTCTCTTCAAGGGCTTCCAAAAAATCCTTGGACATGCTAATTAATGCTGTTTTAGATATATGTTAAGGTATTTGACCTGAGAGTTTAATTCTACAGTTTAATTCCACAGCGATTGTCAATGGTAGGACTGCTGCATATTTAAAAGAACATTAGTGTGAATCTAGCTAGCTGTTGGCAGTTTAACAGTGACTAACAGATATTAAATAAGCATGAAATTCTAGTGGTGAATGACACTTTTATAGGGGCAAGGGCTGGAAGCTGAAGGCAGGAGAAAATATTGTAACCATCCATGGTGACCTCTCTTTTCCCCTGGATTTTACAGGGTCTTTGCACAACTTTCCCAGCATCAGGGCAAGTCTGGGTTGGTGGAAGGGCCTTGTTCTTGCAGGCTGGGATGGCACATAATGAACTTCGTGGAATTTGAACTCCTTGATATGCTGAAATCATTGACACATCCCTTGCTGATGTCACTGGCACCAGGATTTCCCCAAAGATCTGAATTCTTCAGCAACTCAAAGTTAATCACATCTTCCAGTATTTACAGTGTCAAGGCAGAGGTGTGTGAATTCTACCCCTTCCCCTGCCAGATTTTTCCTTTTTTTTTTAAAGTGGATGTCAAAAGAAATCAATTGCCTAGAGGAAAGAAAAGAAAACAAGCTGATCCTTTTATTGTTTCTGTTCAAAAGCATCTCTTTGTTTTAGGAACAAAAATGGTGGCAAGTGACTTTTTTCCACCCCGCAGTGGCTATATAAATTTGTGCTACTAAGGGACAAACATCATTGATTTGACCGACTTATTCAAAACAGGTCACAAAGCTACAGCTTGTTGTGTCAATTCTCATCATACACTGATGTGACAGGTTTTATGAATAAAATATGGGCAGTTGCTGTCTGGGAGGATGCCACATCTTAGCTACCCCAAACCCTCTGTCCTTGAAGAGCAAAGCTTTGAAAAATTAGGACCATGTTTCAATCCAAACTGCACAATATGCTTTTCAATGAAGTGTAATATATTGTTTTTAGCTGAATAACTTTCTTCTCCTCTTCTCCCCTCCCCCTGTCCCTCCCCTACTTAGGAAAAAAAAAGCCGTGGCATCTTAAACTAAAGCACACTTCAGTCGGTCTCCCTGTGTGTGCTCTGTGCCAGCAGCCACAGCATTTCTTTCATCTTGGCTTCAAAGTGGTGCTGAGAGGGGGAGGGGGTCATCTAATGAAAGAAGGGAAAACAAACAAACAAACAAACAAACACAAAATGGGGGAGGAAATGAAAAATAGCAGTCTACCTTTCAAATCTGAGTGTTGCCTGCAGGCACGCTCTGCAGTAGATGTTGCACTCAGCTTCAGCCCCTTGTATATTTTTTTTTGTTATTGCCACTTCCCATGCTGGGAAGATTCTTGTCATCCCTCACATATTTTATCCGCAGAAAAGGCTGCCCTGCCCTGTGCTTGGTGATTGAGGCTGTGCCCCTGGTGTGCCACACTATCAGTGGTTCCCAAGGCTGCCTAGCCTGGGAAAAGCTGCATGGAAACGGTCCAAAATCAGCATTACATGCATTATTGTTCTTACTCTCTCTGATTAGAGTGCACACAATGAAAACAACAGCAACAGCCTCGTTTTCTAGCCCTCCTCCCAACACAAGGCTGTTCTTAGACTGTTTTTCTTTCTCAGAGTCTTCATAGAAATTAACTGCTTCTGTGCTGGTAGGTCCCAGGCATCCCAGCTGCTTCTCTGGGGGAAGCCCGAGGAGCTTAGTCTGACTGGGAGTAACATTTTCAAAAGCATCTAGTTGACTTGCAAACTGAAATCCCTTTTTTTTTTTTTAAAAAATAGGTCGAGACGTAGGCTGCTTTGCGTACCACTGGAAATGCACTGCTCAGATGCCGTGGTAATACGCAAGGCACAATAATCCCCATAAACCAAAATAGAATAGGCTGAAAGATATTTAGGCATTCGTCCTTTGAATGCTTATGTATTGTGTTAAATGCTGGATGCGACATATACAATGCCCTAGCAGTGGATTGCAGCACTTGGGTCTCCCCAAGCCTAACCACCATCACTTTTTGGATTACTCCCTGGTCAAAGGGATCTTGCTGTCCTGGCTGAAAAGCACCAGAATGGACTAGGGTTGCTCTAGTGGCTATGCAGTCATTTGGCAGTTAACAGTTTAAATTGCCTGAGGCTGTCAAGTCTGGATGTTCCACATCCTGGGGTAGACAGTTTGGGATGGGATAAAGCTCAGTTTCTTCTCTGAAGAAATGGTATCCAGTGCTCATCCCAAGCACATGGAAATACCTCTTTGGAGGCACTGTGTGAGGCATGGGATTTCAGGCTGACTCATCTCCTCTGCGTTTCATATTCCCTGAAATATATTAGGTGGCATGTGAAAGAAAGGAGGAGACACATTTTCTTCCTGCTTAACAGATTGGATCATGTCCTGGACTGCCAAGTACCTGCACCTTGAATGTGCTCAAGTATTTACTAGAAGGTGAACTCGTAAGACTGCTTCAGAAGACAGCTAAGTAGATAGCCCTGGGTGCTAAACATGAGAGAAGGCAAATGACAGGAAGGACTGAATGTGGTTTTACACATAAAAATACCATAAAGTACATTTTTTGTTCAGTCGTAATAGATGCTACTCTGTCTCATTTTTTAAAAACAAGTACACGTCTGTCTTCAGGACACTATTGGGAACACATGTAGGAACAGACATATACTGTAGGCGGTGTTTTGTTTTAAGACCCTTTTCTGAATTTTTTCCTGTCTCCCAGCTGTACTGCAGAAAGGCACCCCTGATGCCGTCTTCACAGAAAGAGGTATAGATGCAGTGGGTTCCTCTGCACCTAAGGGCCGTCAAGAGCCCCAAGCATTGCTTTCTCCCAGGGAGCCAGAATCTGCAGAGGTACCTGGGGGGTTAATGATAGATTTTCTTTAATTGCCATCCATCAGATGAAAGACAGATGTTTACTTTTAAAGCACTTTCAGTTCAGAGTAAAAAGCACTTTGAAATCTCAATTTCTCAGACATGGAGAAAAAGAAACAGCCCTCTAGTCAATGCTAGGTTTATTCTTTTGTTCTGCAGAGGGATTAAACTGAACCATGGAAAACAAAAATGTAAAGTTGCATAGTTCTGTTCTGTCACTTGTTTCAGTGTCACAGTGGCTAAATCTGAAAGTTTTTTCTAACTTTCACCAGTTCAGCTTGAAATTTCAAAATCTATTCAGCAATTTTTTTGCCCCTTGTGCATCACTTGTGGTAAAAAACATGAGAAGAAAGTCAGTTCACTATTTTTCTAAGACTGCATGGCACAATGCAGGAAAAGATTTTGTTTATTCTTCAAGAGCTCTACTGACATCGTATTCCTCAGAAAAAATAAGATTGTTGCTTTTATGCTAACAAAGTCCTTATGGTCCAAAGGCAAAGCTGCGCAAAATTCTGCTCTTAACTGGCTAGTATATCTTCAGGCAGGATTGACCCTTTAGTTATCTTGTATGTATATCGTATTTCTTTTACCTCTTGGGGGCTGCATAAAGAAAAAGGTGAATAGAGAGCTGTAAGAAATAATTTTAATTAGCTTTTCTGTACCTTTCCGTGTTTTAAGAACAAGTTGTGCTATTTAGTATGTGAACTTAAAGGCAACTGGGATGGGACTTCTGTATCAAAAACATTTCCTCTCATAAAAACCTGGAAACTGGCTGTCGTTAGTCTTGCTTCTCTTTCTTCCCAAACCAAACAGTTGTGCCAGCTGCTTGTTTTGTTTAGCAGTCTCAGTCAGAGAGATATCATGGCTAATCACAGAATCATTTTCTAATGTTCACTGGAAGGAAATCTCAAATTGTTCTTGAGAACTTAAATATTAGGCTTTTTGTAAATCTGATTAAGCAGGGGCACCAGTTCTTGAAGGCAGGGTGAATACGACTCCTAAGGAATAGTGAAAAAGAAAACTAAATATCATTGAACCATGGTGTCCACAGATTATTGCAGAAAACTGGTATTCCTGAAGGTATGGCTTTTCTCTGCTCTCATTAGTTTATTTGCCCATCAATTTCTCTTTCATTAGTTTACAAAAGTTCAAGATTTAAAGGGAACTGACAAAATGTATCCCTGAACTCTTTGCTAATATGCCCAGTACGAACTGAAATGTTTGTTTTCACCTGTGCGCTGGGCAAAGACATAGAAGTCGTGTTGTGCCCTGCACGGGGCCCATGACCACATGTTTGTGTCTGCGTTGCCATATGCCAAATAGGAACGTCCATTGCGGGGGTGATACCTATCAATCAAGAATTGTGAAGCCCAATCTCATGTGAAGTGCTGTAATTGCCAGCTTGGATAAGCCATTAGCCTCGCCAAAAGCTGGAGGGCACCAGGCCCTAAAGTCACTTTGAAAAATGGTGTTTAGATTATAACTCAAATAGGTGCTTTAAAAAAATGCCACTTTAAATCTACCAAAGCTGCTTCTAAATCTACATGAGATTCACATAGGACATAACCTGCGCTCATGATTTTGTTTGTGCCAAGTCACCAGCATGGACAAATGTCTGACTGAACAAACAAATGGGCATTATGGCCCAAAAGAAGCTTCCTTGGCACGGATTTGGAGTTTCACTGGGGTACATAGGAACTGGATGTGACGTAGATGTCGCTTGGGCTAAACTGTCATGCAAAACCGGTGGGAGTGCTGGCAGCAGCCGGGAAGGCTGAAAGGACTGTTGCACTGGTTTCCACCCCACCTCCACGGCAAGAGAGGGGTGATGCAGCCACTGGCTCCCTGTTTTGGGGTGACAGCAAGTCCACAATGACATTCCAAAGTGTGCCTGCATGTCAGCCCAGGCCCTGACCTCCCTCTCTGCTGCAGAGCCATCCTTTCATTTGGGCTCTTTCTCTTGGCCCCAGAGGGAGTGCATCTACCTGACCGTTGTCTGAGCTTATTTGTCAAAACTTCTTATTTACACGACAGCTGAGCAGTTCCTTGCAGTTACTCTGCTCAAGTACAACACAACAGGATAAATCCTGGCAGTAAACAGGCTAGAAGGCAGTTTTCTTTCTTAATATTTTATTTATGGGGAAGAGGCCACACAAATAATTGAAGATGCCTGTTTGCACCCACTGCAATCTGTGAGTAGTTTGAACTGTAAACATGTCAACTAGCAACTGGAGCTAGAGAAACACATGTGCTGAAGAGCCGCGGGCCGTTTGTCTGTCTGTCACACTTACCTTCCCAGCAACCCCCTCCTCCTGTCACGCATGGGCAGCCCAGACGCAGGGCGTTACTATCCTATATGACGCTGGTGCAAGTTTCCACGGAAAAATTGATGTGGAGGAGGATGGAAACACGCACATGACAGGAGGTGAACTTATGGTGCATTTTAGACAGTAAAGTAAATTGTATTTCAGACTGTTTTTTTTTTTCTTTTTTTTTTTTCCTGTGTGACATACAAATTGAGATCAGCTGAGGCGCCAATAGTGGTACATTTAAAGAAGCTGAAATGCTGTGAAAAATACATGACAAAAGGCCAATGGGGAGAAGGAAAGAAATGGAGAGGCCTGGAGCATTGGAGCGGGAAGTTGGACAATTGTGCTTGCATAGATCTGGTAAAGGGTAACAGGAGACAGAAGTATTGCTTAATAAATGCTTTAAAAAAAAAAACAAACAGAAGTAACACGAAAATCCAGGATTCTCTAAGAAGTGGTAAGGTCTCCAAAGTCTTCTAAAACTGATTTTAATATGTACAGGTCAGACACTGAATGGATCAGGTCCTCCACACAGTTCTTGATTTGGTGTGATTTCTGAACACAAGTGTAACCTCAGTAGTGAGGGTGTAGTGTAATGAATAAATTCCTATAAATATTAAAGAAAGATTAAGGTTCAAAATTTCTGCCATCCTAAATGGGAGAAAGCATTTCATGCCCCAAGTGTAGGACTGGGGGAGATAATGTGTTGTTGTTTAGACACACTGGATTAAAAATGAAGAACTTGAGAAAATGTCAGGAGAAACATCTTCCTTACCCATGATGGTGGATTAAAATAACAAAGTGGACACATCAGACCCTGGAAGGGTTCTTCAGGGAACTGTTCTGAATGTACAGAGGAAATTTTGGAGAGGTCTCTGGGACAGACAGAAATGTTCAAAGACAGTCATCATTGCTTTGTTCTCTTTGTAAAGAAGCAAAATGAGTGAATAGGATTTTGTAGAAATTGCAGTTAAAGTCTACTGGGTAGAATCAAACTGAGAAACATAACCTACCAACATTTTCAAAAATGCACATTTATTTTAAAAAAATTAGGTGATAAGTGAGCAACAGCACCACGTCAAGAATAAAGTGGTCTGGTGTAGACTTCTCACCAACTTTGTACTGCTGTCACATTGTTGGCTACAGTGGACCCAGCTCTGATTAATTGCCCTTGTCAGTCAGATCCTGGGAAAGACCTTGAAGGCAGACCGATACTCCAAGGGCATGTCAGATGTGCGGTTATTTGATTAGGGTCTCAGCTGAGAGCAGATCTAGAATGTTTTGAGTTGCTGGGCTGCGCAGTGACAGCAAGCTTTAAAAATTGCCATGTGTACAGGTCCTGCCTCCTGTTTCTCCGTGCAGCTGAAGGCCTCTCACTAAAATGTGTGCATAGATCCTGTCAAAATCAGTGGGAATTACGTGGAAGTATTGGAGGATGATGAGATCATGGTGCACTTTAGTTTTCATCACTTGTGAGAATTGTCTCACTGCCCTGTTCATTTGCTAAGGATTCATTTAGGCAACTTAAAGCCTTTATATTAATGATAATAATGCCTAAGATTTTTTTCTTGAGCTTTCCTGAATTAGGTCATGCATCACTTGTATCTAAATTTAGTCTGGGTATGACTGCTCTAATATTTTCTCTTATTTCATATTCATCTCTCTTCTGTCTGCTGGCTTCATTTCAGACAAAAAAAGTCAATATTTTCTCTGCAAGTTATTTCATTTTGTTGGACTATGATATCATAGCAAATGTCAGCTGATCTTATGCAATATAGAGTTGAAGACAGACTGTTATCCTTCCTTTTACAAATAAACAGATCTAAATAACATAGGTTCATGGTCAAATTAAGTATTTTTAGAGCTATTAAAGCAGTTAAAACAGTTCTTCGCTGACAAGAAAGTCTGCCTCTTTTCCCAGTGGTCTCTCATTTCTCCTCCACTTGCATTTGATCTCTGTAACACTGACCATTTTGCTGGTAACAAAGTCATCATTCACTCATTACTTAGCAAGTCTGAGCACATTTTATGGTTGATAGCTGGATCACCAGCATGATCCAAAATTAGCCTCTTTCTGCTTATTCTTGCTTAGTCTGTAGGGCCAAGGCAGTACAAAACTCCATGTGCGGCAGGAAGCAGCAAACGATAGCTGCTGTGTTTCATTACACCAAAGAGGCTAAGCCCTCTGCTTTTTTGAATATGGGTAAGTCTGTTGTCAGCAGACGAAAATCTGGTCCAAAAACATTCAGAACACCATCGTTTCTTCAGCCTATGATTTGGACAGAAGTTGGATATCTCTGTTCGATTCACAACTGCAAAGTGGCCTTAAAAGGTCCGTGATACACATGCCAACCGTTTCTTGCCTATGCAGGCAGTGGCAATTAAAGACTATGTAGGACGACTGGCGTTCACACTGCCTCGCTCTTTTCCTTGGTAGGACGCAGTCGAGGGGTGCAAGAGCAAGGCGACGGGACCTGCTGGTCAGCCCCGACTATCAGCACACGTACACTTTCTCTCCAAGCATGGTAGATTGACTTTTGCTGCTGCCAAAAGGGAAAAATGAATGTGTTTTAAAATCTCTTCCTCCACCTAATCAAAAGGGAAGGAACACGACGCGAAAGCTGCTGAACAAAAAGCAGACAAGCGCACCCACCCGTTCCACCTCCCCTTCAGTCACTCACGCTACAGCTGGCTCTCAAAGCCTGTCTAGGTCATATTATGACTCCTTTATTAGTGTTTAAGGTCACCGGGAGACATACAAGTGCATCCTATATCAGGAAGTGTAGTATGTCTCAAGAGTGAAATATTTGGCTGTTAGCAGGAGCCGTGGCTGCGACTCGGAAATCCCGGGAAGCGCCTGAAAGGCAGGCAGGCTCCAGGCGTCGCGCTGCCTCCCAGCAGATAGAGCCGCCGGGAAGCGGACTGGCTTTCCTGCCATTCTCCGCACGGGGCTGCCTTCCTCCCAGACTTTCCTACCGAGCGCCAACAGCCCCTCTGCTGCTCCGTCCAGCTGGCTGTGGGCTGCAACTCAAAAGAAAAGGCCTCCACTAAGGCAGGTACCCCTGCACAAAAATGTGCCGCGCCGTCTGATCCGGTATTGTTGCTCCTGCAGGAAGACTGATTAGGAGCACGTAATGCGGGTGGGGAGGAGGTGGGTGCCAGCCTGCAGCCCTGCATGAGCTGGAAGCAGATTTATTGGTGTATTTATCAGCACTGGGCCGTGGGGACACTTGGCAAGCATGGGAAGGCACGCTGCCCCACGGCACGCACGGCAGCCCGGCGCCTGTGGGCACCTAGTGCTGGTGGGAAGCGGAGAAAAGCAAGAGATACGGTGCCTAGACCCATCTCCCGATGTCTTTAAAGTGAAGGCTGGAGGCCTTTCTGGAGCCACAGATCCTGCAACCAAGATTAGATCGCAAGTGCGAAGATCCTTGAAAGGCGTTGGATGATAGTTTCACAGCTTCCTTAGCTGTACCCACATCCGTTCTGTTGCTCTTTTACTCTGACTTTAACGTCACTCAGGCATATCCCACCCTCAGAGTACATGCATTTTTTTATGCAGCGTGCTTGACAATATCTAAATGAAGCTGCGGTTGGCAAAATTTGATGTAAAATGGGAGGCGGAAACAGGATCGTTTTTCCTTATCTGTGTGATAAAGTTCAAAATATTTATGTTGTATCAGTATGTGCAAGGATAATAACCCCTTTTCTTATTGTCCTCATGTAAAAGAGATACAGGGAGACAAGGGTGTGTAAATGTCAACAAAAATTTAAACGTTGGAATGCTTGTCAGCTATTTTAGCCCTGGCCTTGCTGCAGGGTGGAGGATCCTCTCAAAAACCCATCCAACTGCACAGTAAAAAAGTGAGTGCTTCCCCTTACAAAAGGAAGAGACTATCAAGAAATCATCAGCTTGATCTGACAGATTACAAGATCTCTAAGCTGCCCTGAAAGTTAAGCACAAATAGATGGAGAGAGCAAAATCCTGGTAGCCCTGAAGCCTACTGTAGCTACACAGTTATTCCCACCAGAGATCCCTGTTTTCAGGCATTAGTGACTTTTTTGTGTTTTTCCAAATTGGCCTCAGCCAAATAGTGTGTGTGCATGTGTGTTTTTACACATGTATATGTGTACACAGCAAATACATATTTTACTGTTTGTTTTTTTAGATTCAATGAAACGGGGAGTCAGCCAAAAATAGGAGAACGCAGCATAGAAAGCATTGAGGCTGATTTGATTTTGCAAGGTCTTTGTTCAGAGCCATTTTTAATTTCCCAAAAGGGTATTTGACTTTTAAAAGGGATATTTTTGTTGAAATTTCATTAAAAATCACACTTGAAAGACAATTTAAAAGGAAACAAACCAACAACCATTTTCAAAAGAAGGCTTAGTAAGGAAAAAAACTGGCAAATTATTTAAGTGTTAATAATACTTAGATTAAATGTCTGGGCTTAAAGGAAAAACTCAAATAACATCACCAATGTGTGGCAAATAGTCATCTTCTAAAAATGCCAGGTTTTTTATGAAACATTTTTGTGTGTTTTGGTCAACTGCAGATTAATTTCCTTTTTTTTTTTTTAGCACAATGAATGGAGGGAAAAAGTCACATTTTATAAATGCTCAGGCCTCTGAGTTAAGGGTGTAGTTTTAACTTCCTGGCTCCGACTAAATTTTCACACAACCAGAGATGTTTTATTAATACAGTTCATGTAGGTAAAAAGTTCTGTATGTACATACAAGAAAAAGCTTTTACTGGAGAGTCAGCTTTCCCTGAACTATTTCATCCTATCTAGAAAAAAAACCCTAAAAAATCTAGTGATAGGCTGTACTTATGGCACATACCTGTGTGCAGTAGCAATTAAGTACTGATCTCCACACTCCTCTGTCCTATGGGACATCCATGTGCCATCATGGGGCTCCTCTGAGCAGCATCTTTGCTCTGCGTAGCTGACAAGGGCATGCACAGTATGCCCCCTAAGCACCTTGGGCAGCCAGCTCACAGATGGAGATTTGCTTGCCTGCTGATTTTGGCAGTCAGATCACATTAGTAGGTCTAACTTTGTGCCAGCTGGTTTTGACAGGCTCATTTATTACATTGTATTTAATTATTTATGGTTGTACTGCGATAAAAACCATCTATGCTTCATATCGCTGCCTTTAGAAGGTCATCTACAATTAACATTATTGATGTTACCCAGCAGGTCAGCTGGAGACTTTGTGGAAATGTCGATCTCAACAGGTCTCATGTGTGCTTTTCCCTGCTGTTTCCTCCTTGCGGTTTCATCCCTGGAAGGATGTCTCTCCCGCCCTGGTGAAGGTAGCAGCACAAGGAGATGATGGCGACGGGCTGAGAGTTTTCTCATCTCCTCTTCCAAAGAAGGATGCCATTCTCCTGCATAGACCAGGCAAGCCTTCGCAGGCCTGAAGAAGCTGAGAAGGGTTGTGTGCAATCTGTTTTTCTCACGCAGATCTGAGATCAACAGCGTGACAAACCTGGCTGTGTCAGACATACATGGCAGGCTGAGAGCATTAATAAGCATTTTTCTTAGCTGTCACTGTAAGACAAGTCTCTGCTTTGTGAATCTGTTGGAAGATATTTACTGCTTGGGTAAAAAAAAGCAACTATTGGACAGATGAAATTAATTAAAGGTTTTACTTTGCTAACTAAAATTTTGTATTTCCCTCCACTTAGACTATTATAGGTTGCATGATGACTAACCTAAACATTATCACATGACATGCTGTCATCTTTCATAAATAATGTAAGGATTGCTGTAATGCTGCATAAACCCAACTTTGGATGTTGAGAAATATTGTGCAAGTGTCCAACATGAAAAGGATCATGTTTCTTATTCCACCACTCTGGCCAAATACCATGTTGTCTTTACTGGAAAACTGATGTTCATCAAATGAGTTTAAAGCTGAGAGTGGGAGAGGGTGGGACATTGCATTCTTTAGAAATGACATTATAAATGATACGTTATTGCTCTGTCTTTGTGCTCTTAATAAATCTGGGATACCATAGAGCAAATGGGGAGAGCATACGATACTGTGCTTGTGCTCCAGGTTCACTTTTTTCTTCGACCATATAGACTACACAAGGTTATCCGTGCTCACTAGGGCTTCCTGTTCCCTTCTGCTTCACTCCCTTAAGCTTAAAGCTCTGGATCAAGAAATATCAAACTTTCTCAAGCTTTTAGCCTATAATCAAAAAGAAAAAGGAAGGGAGACGAAAGAAAATCCAGCATGTCTTTGCTTTTATTTCTATTTTTTAAAAAAAGATGTTATAGGGGAAGGACAGGACTAAAGGAGAGACAAGAGGCTGATTTTGGGAGGCTGTGTCACAGGAGTGCTGAGGTACAAACTTTTTTTCTGCATGTTAGGGGCTTTCTGGAGGCTACAGGTCCTCAGATCACAAGTATTGAAGAACTATTTTAAAGTTGTTATTTTTAATCTGGGACTCTTGTTTTTACGCAGTGTTTCACCAATTTACATAGGGGTAAGATTTTTTTTTTTAATAGGATCAGGACTTTAACTGATGGAACAGACAGTTTTGTAATGCGTGCTTACTGTTCAGAATGTAAAAAGTAACTCACAATAAGCGAGTTTGGAGGTCTGCAGTATCAGTCCATGTTGCTCTGTGCCTGCTTCGGGGATGTTGAAGAATATATCAGTCTCACACGGAGGTGCTGTCGATGCGTGCTCTTGTACGCAGGAACTGGGTGGAAGGGTTTTAGCTGAAAGATATTAATGACCTTTCTTATGAAAAGAAAAAAAAGGCAAAACAGCAAGTGTTTTATTAATTTCTTATATGTAGTTCTTGTTTTATTAGTTTCTTATATGGATTTCTATGGCTCCCTGGAAACTGGAATGTTGTCAGAAATCCTGGAATTTATCAGGATGTAACAACAAATATTAATAATGAAGGGTTTTTTAGAAGCTAAAATCCCTTTCTTGTGGGATCATTTTCTGAATGACCCAGCAAGATGTGGAAGCTTGCAACTGAAAAATGTGACTTAGTTGCAACAAGTCCAAAGGTTTTGCAAGGCTCTTCTCTCTTTAGTATGCTTTGCCTCTTGTTGTTCATCTCTCCTCCCCGCTTTCCATTTCACCTTCCATTCCTCTGCTGTTTCTCCCATCAGTGCACAGCTTTTGGGAAGAAATGAGATGATAGACTACTCTCTCCCTTGCCTTTGTAGGCACAGAGGACAGCAATATGAAGGAGCTTCCCTCCACTCAGCAGCAGTCTTTAACACACTGCTGTCCTGCTGCAACATCAAAACCTCTAAACCTGGTAGATCACAGGAGCACTCTAGATGACACAGAAACAACTGCTAAGCATCACTGTAATGAAGACAGAAAAAGAGTAAACAGTTTTTCTCCCTCCTCTTTACTTCATAGTGAGTACGGGAACTGAGTAAATTAGTTGGAGATAGGGACTTGGAAAAGGACAATCAGTGTACTCTCCACCCAGTGCTGGCTGGCAAAGTATGCACCCTCATCCTGCAGAGGGAGGGACATGTACATGGCATGATGCTGGCCCCTGCCCCAAGTGTTTGTTTTCTTGGTGGCTCTGTAAACATTGTTGACACGTGGGATAGGTTTGAGTAAGTTTGAATAGCTTTAAAACCAGAGTATAGAGCTTTTGTATTTCTCTATAGGGGAAAGTCCTGGTCAGGTTCTAGCAACACTGAGCATAAGAGAGCAGAGAGACGTGTTTGGGAGAGATTTTTAAAAGAGCTTGGAAGGGACCAGGGTATTTGCCTGTAAACTTTCCTTTTTCTTTCTAAACATGCAATACAGAGACATCAATGAGAAGACATAGGCTGTGTTTTCTATTCCCCGAGAAGCACAAGGTAGACCACTCCTATTAATCTAAGTACTTGTTAGGTCCATGTAAGTCAGTGAAAGCCTGAATCTTGACTAATAAATACCTGATAGTGAACACTGCCCCAAAATATTCTCCTGGTGAATCTCAAAAGCTCAGGCCAACTTTCCTACACTGATACAGCCTACCATTCAAAAAGCTCTTGAAGTCCTTCGCTGAACCTAAAGCCTGGTCTCTAAACTTCCACTTTAAAGGCTTCTCTGTGGAGCTGTGTCCCAGTCAGCCCCAAGCCTGTACTGGTGGGGGGGGGGGGGGGGTGTTATTCCATCCCAGATGTAAGACTTTGCACTTGAATTTATTGAACTTCACTAAGTTTCTGTCAGCCCATCATCCAGATCATTAATGATGATCTTCAACTGTAGACCCCAGCTGGACTTTGCACCCCTGATCACAACTTTGAGCCTGGCAGTCCTGACAATTTTTCACCCACCTTATTGTCCACTTGTACAGCCCATATCTCTCAGTGATAAGGAAACTATGGGAGACTGTGTCAAAGGCCTAGCTGAAGTCAAGGTGCACGACATTCACTGCCCTCCTCTTGTCCACAGGGTGTCATCACAGAAAGCAGTGAGACCGGCCAGGCATAATTTGCTTTTGGCAAACACATGTTCATGGCTCCCAATCACCTTTTGTCCTTCATGTGTTTGGAAATAGTTGCTAAAGCAATCTGCTCCATCACTTTCCCAGGGGCTGGGGTGACGCTGGCCAGCCTGCAAATCCTTGCATCCTCCTTCTTGCCCTTCTTGAGGATGAATGTGATGTTGCCTTTTTCCAGCCCTCAGGAGCATCCCTCAGGTGCCATGACCTTTTGAAAATTATGTAGACTGCCCTCACAATGACATCAGCCAGCTCCTCCGACACCCTTGGATGCATCCCAGCTGGTCTCAAGGTCTTGTACACATCTGAGTGGTTAAGTGAGCTCTAACTCTGTGCTTATCTCCTGTGAATACGGCCTCGCTCCCACAGACTTTGCCAGCAGACTCAGGGACCTCTGAGGCCTGGAGACAAGTGAAAACTGAGGCAAAAAAGGCATAGAGGTGCACGCACCTTTCCCTTGCCCCTAGGTTCCTGACCCCACTATGCAATGGGCCCACACTCTCCTTAGCCTTCCTCTTGCTGCCGGTGTACTCAGGGGGGAAACCTTTCCTGTTGTCCTCCATTTCCCTTGCTAGCTTCAACTCCAGCTGAGCTCTGGCTTTCCTTACTCCGTCCCTACATGCACAGCCAATGTCTGTATCATCCCAATCGGCCTCTCCCTGCTCCCATCTCTGTGCACTTCCTTTTTGTGCTCAGGCTCAGTCAGGAACACCATATTCATCCATGATGGCTTTCTGTCATGCTTGCTCAACTCTGCACATTGCCTCAGACCACTCTTTCGCTTGGAGGAGCCTGCCGTTGGTGATGTGAATACCATTTAGCTGAGCCTGAAGCTCCAGCATTGCACCTTAACCAGTGCTGAGTGCACTTCTCCAGCAGCCACGGCACCTGTGAGCACCCTCATCTCTCCATGCTGATTTTCTATAGCATTTCAAAGCCAATGGAAGGTTTGGGCCTTTTTTTTTGAGGTTTAAAGTGAGCTTCACCCAAGAAGAGCTCAATGCTTTATCTTATAAAGCCTCTGACACAACAGAACATTTTGCATAAAGAGGAAAAATACTGTTTATGAGACAAAAGCATATTTCTTTGGGTTCAAATCAGAGAGTCTATATTAAACTTCCTCAAAATCTAAAGGCCATCGCACATGTCACCATTTCTTTGCCTCAAATGCCTTTCTGTTCTGCCCTCTCTTACACACATTACAGTGTGTATGTTAAAGGAAAAGAGTTAGCTTTTCCCACCTTCCCAAAGCTAATCGAAAAAGACACTTCCTTGCAGATTCTTGTCCCTTTGGGGAGAAGATGAGCAAATAAGCAGCCCAGGATGACTGATGTACACTCATCACATTAAATGCACAATTCCAAGGTGTAGATATTGCAGTAATGAGTGTGCTATAAGAACCTGCATGCAATGGAATAAAACACCATTCTCCACCTTCATGTTTTTTAGCCCCCCAATGCACTAGATAGGATATCCTATCAGTGCTTTCTCAAAGAAGCCAGATTTGGGCACACTGCAGCAGACGTGGCTTTCATCTTAAATTCTAAAGTTCCTATACCTTTTCCTTTTGAAGACAGCTTTAAGAAAACATAAGAGTGAAGCACAAAAAGTCTTAAGAGCCTTTGTAAGAAGGTACATAAAATTTATCAGGCAAGAGCCTGAAAGCTACTAACAAGACAGAGTATTTGCAGGTGGCTAGATTTTCAGTGAAGGTTTCCACAGCTTGTTTTCTTCAAAGTAACCTTGGCTTTTTTTTTTGATTACTCAAAATAGAATCCATGATGCCAGAGCCAGCACTAGCTAGGACTGAAAAATTAGGACAAATGACTGGAGTGCCCAAACATTCCAAGGTATGAAGATAAGTTAGGAAGCACTGCAAGTCATCCAGTGTTGGATGGGATGAGAGAAGGATCCACCCCGTGGCCCCTGGCTGATGCTTGTCCTGGCTCAGTGGGAACTGTGGTAGTAGGTGTCAGTCTAAGATGATCCATTGTAGAGGAGCATATGCGATTAACAGGCAAAAACCCCTAAGCACATCTGTAAATTGGTAACATGGAGGATCTGTGTAGACACAGGTGAAGACAACAAAACCTGCTCCAATGCAGGAAGGCTAGTTTATGCAGAGTATGTCATGCATTATTTACTGGGACTAGGAGAACTTTCCCCTTGTTAAAACTGTGCTTTACTTTCCACATGTGGTCTGTGGTCTCGATGGACAAAACTGCATCTATAAGGATATGTACCTTGCAACTGCATGCTAGAAACCCTCCTATAATGCTGGATAAAAAAATGCGAGCCAACACAAAAGTATAGGAATGCAAACATATTTAAAAGTAAAACTGTTTTGTATACATATAAGGCAAATATGTGAAGGAAACAAGACACTATCTGAGAATAAATAACAACTTTTAAGCCTGGGAGTATTTTCTTGCCTCATCTACTCTCATATGACCTTAAACATATTGATTTTTGTTTAATTCCTGATACTAAACATAGGCATTAGAGTAAATTTTGTAACAAAAAGCTAATCTAAATATCAAAAGTAGAAGGACGTAACCACTTTTGACAGCTGTTAGTGAGCAGAAACAGTTTAAATGTAAACGGATCAATAGGTTAAAAGTTCTGGTTTAGTTTACACATTTTCTTTTTTTTCAGTCTGCAATAGCACT
Organism: Leptosomus discolor; assembly: GCF_034619465.1. Classification (NCBI taxonomy): domain Eukaryota; kingdom Metazoa; phylum Chordata; class Aves; order Leptosomiformes; family Leptosomidae; genus Leptosomus; species Leptosomus discolor. The sequence goes on from NC_141392.1 coordinate 68,767,662, forward strand.
GAATAAAACTATTTTGGCTGCAGTGTCCTCCTGAAGTCCATCCCGGCTACCCCCGTGGAAAGCCCAGAAGCAGCGACTTGGGGGCACTTTTTCAATACTCAGGTCACTGCGGCATACCAGAACAAGGTCTACTTACTCCAGCTTTCACATTCAGGTTGGCACAGAGCAGCTTTGAGCAAAAAATTTCCAAAAGACTTTCTAATACCTTACCAGTGTTTTATGCAGTAAAATTTATGCAGTAAAATTTATGCAATAAAATTTGTGTTTTCCTGGGAAACAATAAATATCTTTTGGAATAATAAATATATTAAGGAAAATTGTAATTTATTTGTAATGATAACAGGTATTTCAAAAGAAGATAAGATGGAGTTTTGAATATATCATCTGTTTATTGGAAAACTTAATTAGATGCTTGGGGTTAGTATTTAATAGTATTAATTTTTGCAAGTTGAACATCGTTTCATGATAGGATATCGAGAAAGACAACTGCAGAAACAAGGGGATGCCAGATCTTCAAACAGTTAGAATTTTGGACTTGGTTTCTCAGGGTCTCAAACTGGTAACAGGGCAATATATATAGTATTCCCACTAATAAGAAAGGCTGCTGTCTCACTACTTGACAACCTGGGGGCACGTAATGAGTGTAACTTGTAGGCTGTCCACTACCGTGATAGACTCAGTTTGTCATTTGAGCTGTTTTAATTAACATGAGTTGATTTTCCAATAGAGTTGCCAGAAGTGAGAGACATCCGGATGAAGGAGACAAAATTTTGGTGTTAATCACAAACAGTATATTCCCATCTCAAAAATAATTTAAAACAGAAATCTACGGAAGGCTAAAACAAACAGTACAGAACCAGGTATCAACCTTCACAAAGTAATATGTTGCTTACTCTGTAATAGTGATAAATATGGTTTAAAATGCATTTGATTTCTAGAGTGGATGTTTGCAGCTTCTACAGTTGGTAAATTTGTAAACAACATGACAAAGCTACTTAATTAAGATTATAGATGTGGTTTTGATTGCTTTATTTTTGGGTTAAATTCTGCTTTTCAAGTCGTGGAGGCAGAGAAAACAGGGTTTGGTTTGAATTTTTTGTTTTATTTCATTTTGTTTTGGTTTTTTTGGGGGGACATTGTTTTCTCCAAAGTGCCCGTATAGATGTTTACACAAATAGGACTGCAGCAGAGATTTTTTAGAGAAACTCTGGAAAAAGATAAGTAGAGCAATATATAAATTGCATTGCAAATATTTACTATTCTGCAGAGGACTTGGGTATTAAGCTGCAAGTGAATCAGACAATGAGGACCTTCACGCAAAAATACAGCAATATGCTCATTTGTCTTTTGCATCTGTTTATGCTAATGTAACTTTAGTGAAAAGTTTCTTTAAAATACTGGGGGTATCCTTCAGGAGAGAATCAGTTCTAGAAAGCACCACATTATACGGTTAGCTCTCTCTAACTTACTGATCATAGAAAATATCTGTGACTGTTCATATTTTGTATCTCCATGCAAACTTAAAATTCAACGTCGAGATAAAGCACTAAGCATTCTGGGATATAAAACCTGTTGCACATTATGCCAAAAGTAATAACGGTGGAAGTAGCTAAGTCAGTACACCCTCTGAGGCGGACTCAGATTTAGTGCAAAGAAAAGCTGCACCGTGATCGTATCAGAATTTGTTCTCCTCCCTGGAGCCAATAAAAGGGCTGCCATGAACTAATACTATTCAAATTTCTGTCCTTCAATTTCTAGTGGATGGCTTTGAAGTATTACCTCCAGTGTCACAAAATGAGAGAAATTTTCTCTGCAAGAGAGATAAAAGAGATACATCTTATAGCAAAGACCTAAAAGTAGGCACTCAAGGGTCTACGGGGCCTTAATCTTTTCCCCTCTAAGGCAAACTAATTTAAGAAATATACTATCAGGCTTACAGCAGATCATATGAACTCTCTAGGGCACATTTGGGTAGTAGATCAGGAACATTAGTTGCATAAAATTGATTAACAGAGCTGTGCAATCAGAAACATAGAGAAAGCTTATGGTGAAGGTCCTGCAAGAAGTAACTTGCTATTAACCCATTTGAAAATGCTATACTAGCATATAAATAGTTTGGAAAGCATCTATTTCTGTGAGAGACTGACTCTTACACTTCAAATAATGATGTCTCTGGTAAACTCCAGCAAAGAAGGCTCAGAGATACCTTGCTGGAGGTTAATTTTCCTGTTCTTCCCCAGACACACAACAGGAGGGCAGAGTAACTGGGACTGTACTGCGACCAGTTCTGCTCCTCTCCAGATTCAGTGACAGGATGCTGAAGGTTCCTCTGAATGTAAGGTTCAGTAATATGTTGCTGGCCTAGGTTGCCAAAAATAAAAGACACAGAAGAAAAAAGCTGCAAAAGAAATCAAGATAGTGGTGAAATACAGACTATCAACAGCTTAGTGTATTTTCTGGGCAATATTTTGTGGACCATCTCAGAGGAGCTCTTACTGTAGGATGCTAATGTTGCTGTACCATGTAGTGTAAGTCATGTAATATGTCTCTGCATTTGAAGAATGTTTTGCAAATTGAACAATGAACAGATAAGGGCCTACAATATAACTGCCAAGGTCTGTGAACATGGATTCCGTCATGAAATGGCACATGCTGCTGTGATGCCTGTCACCTCCTGCTTGAACATGTCAGGGGCACTGTAGGAGTAGACGAAAAACCTTGTGTAGACTGAGCCAGATTGCTGAAGAGGTGAAGAGCAAACATGGAGGCGGGATACTTTGCAAAAACTTAGTGCTTCCCTGTGCCTACAGGCTCCAGCTTCTGAGGTAATTTAGAGCAGCCCAAGAGTCAATGTTAGCCAACTGGAGCAATAACATAAAGGTCATTGTGTTGGTGAAGTTTTGGCCAAAGCTGTCTACACTCTAGGTGAAACCTCATTTACTGTTAACATGCAGTTTCCAACTCTCCCAGCTCATCCTCCACCTCTTCATTCCCATGAAGAAAGGCGACTAAGGCACCTGTGTAGTTTGTACTGGTAACAGAGAAAACTTCACTTGCTCTTTGTTTCTTTATTCCCACCTCATTTCTTTTAGTTAAGAGTTAGTTTCTTTGTTCTCCATAACTTCACTCACTGTGACCTTACACCATTGCAACTGGAGGAGCTTTGTATTTTGCTAGGAGTGGAATTGCCTCAAGGTAATATACTGGTAACTGATATTTCCTTCCAGGAGTGGGATTCAGACTTCGACTGTTGCTTGGTTGGATGAAGCCACTGATTATGAGTGAAGTCAGCCGGCTTTCTAATTTTCTGCTGGATTTTATTAATATTTCAAAGAGGTTTAAGAACAATAGGTATTCTGTTGTCTGCTGCCAGACATACCGTCTAATTGAGACCTCTACAGCTTGTGCCTTTGAAAGAAAACGTTTTTCTCAACTATAAGCACTTCCGATATGCAGAGGGGAACAGAGCTGAACATAAAATTAGTGAGTTTCTTCATTTACATAAAGCTAAGGAACATGCTGTCATTTTGATTGATATGGAGATTGAATACTATATTTTCTTTTCCTGAATCAAAATGAATTGTTCCTCCAAGGAACTCCAGTAACTTGGTCATTCTGCACAACAGGTACCTCTCATTTGTCTGTGGTCCAGTTTAAAAGCATGTGACTACTTTGAAATACTCAGTAGACAAAGATTTATATGATGATTTTACATTTCTGAGAAAACTAGGACAAGAGAATATAAGTGAACATAGAAATATAGAAAATACCCCTATTTTGACAGCTGTAATGAACATTTATGTAGTAAGAAATCAGGCAACTAAAGATGACAGTGAACTAATAACTTTGCTTACAGGAACCAGACATATGTAGTCTCATGAATCTATCCAGGAGGAAGATTGCTATGGTAAGGTTGCCATTCTCTCTTCCCAAGTAACAAGTGATAGAACAAGAGGAAAGGACCTCAAGTTGCACAAGGAGAAGTTTAGATTGAACATTAGGAAAAACTCCTTCACCGAAAGGGTATTCAAGCATTGGAACAGGCTGCCCAGGGAAGTGGTTGAATGACCATCCCTGGAGGTATTTAAAAGATGTGTAGACATGGTGCTTAGGGACATGGTTTAATGGTGGGCTTGGAAGTACTGGGTTTGCAGTTGGACTTGATGATCTTAAAGATCTTTTCCAACCTAAGTGATTCCATGATTCTATGACAATAACCTTCGGTTATAAAAATTCTTACGCAAGGGGAAATAAATTTACATGTAACATATGGCAAATTTCTGTTATTAAACTGAAAAAGAAATTCTTACATTGAAGTTAGTAAGTTGAAAAGCACCCTAGTAGAAAGGGGTATTAAATGTTTCAGCAGCTCCTTTTAGATTGGGGAATTTGTTAGACTGAATAAAACTGGAAACAATGAAAGAGTTTGTTATTGCCTCTTATATACTCAGGTTTGCAGTTCTTCTGTAGAAGTACAAAATAAAACAAATATCTCCTAGAGTGGCTAATTTTGAGACCATGTGCTCCCTGGAGTTTCAAGGGAAAGTGTTCACAGATAGACTGTATGCAATCACTGCATCATTTGAGCAAACCTAACAAAATAATCTATACAAAAAAAAAGGAACTACAGCTTCTCATTTTCAAATGGAAGAACAGTATAGATTAGAAGAACACATGAAGAGCAATGTTGCTGACACTACTGGTTGTCATCTAAACTTCACCATATATCTTGCAAATTGTGGGCTACAACCATTGCTGTCGGAGCAGTACTAGAGAAATGGAAGTGTGAAAGAAGATGTAGTGATCTACAATTACTTTAAAGAATAGGATTATGGGTATGAAATGTATATGTTAACAGATACAAAAAGAATGTAAAATATTAAGTATTTCCTGCAACAGGCCATTTTAAGAACAAACATTACAAGGATAATAAATTCAAAGGCTTCCAGAGACAAACTTGTTAAAATGTTTAATGTTTTAGCAAGGAACCAAAGTCAAATCACTGAGAACAGAAAAATCTAAGTCTCCTCACATTGCATTGAGGTGCTACGCAGCATGCTCCAGATTTGGAGTCAAGTTTTCACAGTAGTGATTTAGGAGCCCAAGTCCCATGAGCATCCCCTGTAGCCACTCTTAGTTTAGAAGTGACTTCCCATCTTTCAGGGATAGCAGGACAGATGATGTGGTAACTCTTCAGCTGCTCCCAGCCAGCTCTGTTAACCCGAATTGGTTTAGGCTGCGAGGAGGATGGCAGCTGAGGCAGGCTGGGTGCAGAGGTGGGGAGATCCCTGGGGGCAATAACCTCTCGGGGGTTTTTGACCCACAAGTTTCCAGAGCTTCTGAAGGGACAGCTAGAAATGGACAAGCAAACAACAGGCAATCCTAAACATCTTAGAGAAGTGAGAGAAATAGCTTAGATGGAAACGTTAGACAAATTTTAATTCTCTCTGTGTGTTTTGTGTTCTTTTTTTTTTAAGCAGATATTTGTGATTACTCAGATGTGATTGGAGAAGGCTGGAGAATTTACATCTAGATATTTATTTCATAGTAAACCATGATAATATTAATGTATTAGAGTAAGATACAATTTGGTATCTATTATTTCACTCCCTTTGGGTAGACCATGCAGTTCTTCAGGAAATATCACCATTGAAGCTGAGGGTTACACCTACACCAGGAAATAAAATGGTCCAGGGGCTGTTTTCCACTCTTGGAAGCAAGTGGCATGACATAGCTTGTGTCTGTGCAGCCAAACCCTTCCTTACTGCCTCATGAGAAGAGTTGTAGAATCATAGAATCACTTAGGTTGGAGAAAACCTTTAAGATCATTGAGTCCAACCATAAACCTAGCACTTCTAAGTCCATCACTAAACCATATCCCTAAGCACCACATCTACACCTCTTTTAAATACCTCCAGGAATGGTGATTCAACTACTTCCCTGGGCAGCCTGTTCCAGTGCTTGACAACCCTTTTGGTGAAGAAATTTTTCCTAGTATCCAATCTAAACGTCCCCTGGCACAACTTGAGGTCATTTCCTCTAGTCCCTGCCTGTGCTGTCCCCAGGCTGCCCCTGGGAATACCAGGTGACCACCTCCATGGGCACTGATGTTCGGTGCCACCCAGGGTGCTCCTGCTGCTGGCCCAGAGAGCACAGGTACCACCTCCAGCCTCCCACTCTGTCTTCAGTGTGCTGAGGGGCTCCAGCATCTCTCTGTGTCTATGGGCAGGCAACAAAGGGGAACCCCTGGTGAAGATCTTCTTCTCTCTAAGGTGCCTCGATAGACAGTGGAGATAGAAGGGTATCCAGGATGGGTAAGGCAGGTTAGGGCCCCTGCACCTATCTCTCTAGGTGCTGTAAAACCACACCAGATGGTAGTTAGATTGCTAAAGCTAGCTGGGGAGATGGGAATTTTTCTAAGAAGTACCACACCTCTTCCACTTAAACAGGTTGGAAACAGTCTCATTTGTATAAAATGGTTTGAAGGGGACTGTACTTGGGAAGGAACTTTGACTAGACATTGACACAGTGTGTATTTTTTTTATCTGAAACAAGTTTTTATGGTGGAATAGAGCCACCATTCACACCAAGTGAGGTTTTAGGATTTAATTTGATATCATTAAGGAACACTGATGAATTAGTTACCTCTGTGTTGGGTTGCAAACGAACATCAGATACCATACAACAGTACCTCTTTGTTTGGTCTAAGCGGTATTATACAAAACTTGGGGCTTGAATCAGAATTTTCCACTATCTATCTGGCTTATGTTGAGCAAATGAATGTTCATTTAATAGAGGGCGGTATTGCATTGTATTTTCATATACCCATGGACATATATAGCAAATAAATAGATCTCAGAAGACTTCTACTTCAATTAGATAGTACTGTGTGAATAATCATTTCAGCTTTTGTTTCGTATAACTACAGTTCTCGCTTTCTAAGGGCTGAAGGAGTGTGTAGGTGGGTGTGCAAAGGATAGGAAGATCAATGTTACCAAGCCTGTTTGTAAAGAAAATGCACATAACAACACTTGGAGTACTTAAGAGCAATTTATGTAGCCATTTAGATAATGTTACGGGACTTACTGTTATGCTAAGTGCATAATACTGTGTTAGTCCTGCTTATCTCATTTCGCTTACTTGACAGACCGTTCTTGTACCAGACCAGTTCGTGCTTGTGTGAAATAAGCACTGAGAATAATGCACTATCGGTCTTATTTTAACGGTTTTACCACCCGGAGCCAGAAATGGGCTTTCAGTCCAAGGAACAAGGAAGCTCCTTTCATAACTTCCTAACAAGCTCACGCTCCCTCTGTTTGACATCATGCTGCACACAGCACATCTTTCAACAGATGTTGTAGAGCCCGTTGATGAGTACCTGCTCTTCTCTTAAAGCTAGGAGTCATTTCGCTTCCCAGAAGTGCAAGTAGAAATGAGGAGAGAACTCTATGTGTAGGTAAGGATATTCATAATGTCCTTTATTCCCTTTACTGATTATGAGATTGATCCAGTATCTGCCAGAGTCCTGTTCTCTGCTAGTATTGATATCACATTTTAAACACTGAAAAAACCCACTGTAACTTATTGTGGAGGGCTAATATAAGAAGCTGTTGTGTATTACTAATGGTGTATCAGTAGGAGTGGATGAGCAGCAGAGGGACCAGTGTGGCAGTAAATGCTCTGGAAGGCTGATATGACCTGCAATTCAGAAAACTTTCCTTGATTATACCAAGGGTAAAGAACACAACTGGACAAATCTAAGAGCACTACCCTCACAACATTGTATGTATGCTTTTTATTCCTGGGACAGCGTGACTGGAAATGGTAGCTTTTGGAAGCAAACCGATGTGCTTACTTTCAAATTTACCTTATCCCAAAGTAAATATGAATTCAGAGATTGTGAAATGGGGTAATAATACAAACTATATAAAAAATGTAAAATGATGATTAAGAATCTATGATAACATCACTGAGGAATGTTTTCCCCATTTTGCCTACAGGTAAGTCTTAAGAATTTTTCTTTTGCGCTTTGGTGCTTTCATCCATAAGACATTTGAAACATCTCATTCATATGGAATACTGGGGAAAGAAGTATCATATTACTTATATTAGGCTATGTTGCATTAACTCATAGAAAGGAAAATAATCTGCTGGTGAGCATGTAGGAGTTTAATCATTTTTTTTACATAAGTTATAGTCAAACTATCAAATTCCCCAAACATCTGAAAATCAAGGATTAAAATGGAACCTGCATCACAATCCTAGCTACAGGAGTCAGTCATTGAGTTAATCATTGTATAAGGTTTAATGCTCTGTTATTCTCTTTCTGCTAATCACTATGAGAATGACTTTCTCACTCTTCATTGAATAATATCACAGAATCATAGAATAGTTTGGGTTGGAAGGGACCTTTGAAGGTCATCTAGTCCAACCCCGTTGCAGTGAGCAGGGACATCTTTAGCTGGATCAGGTTGCTCAGAGCCCCGTTCAACCTCACCTTGAATGTTTCCAGGGATGGGGCTTCTACCACCTCTCTGGGCAGCCTGACCCGGTGTTTCACCACCCTCATTGTAAAAAATTTCTTCCTTATATCTAGTCTAATATCTACCTTCTTTTATTTTAAAACCACTAGTCCCTGTCCTTTCACAACAGGCCCTGCTAAAAATATTGTCCCCATCTTTCTTATAGGCCCCCTTGAAGTACTGAAAGGCCACAATAAGGTCCCCCCGGGGCCTTCTCTTCTCCAGGCTGAACAACCTCAACTCTCCCAGCCTGTCCTCACAGGAGAGGTGCTCCAGCCTCCTGATCACTTTTGTGGCCCTCCTCTGGATTCACTTCAACAGGTCCATGTCTGTCTTGTGCTGAGGACTCCAGAGCTGGACACAGTGATGCAGGTGGGGTCTCACCAGAGTGGAGCAGAGGGGGAGAATCACCTCCCTCGACCTGCTGGCCACGCTTCTTTTGATGCAGCCCAGGATATCGTTGGCTTCTGGGCTGTGAGTGCACGTTGCTGGATCATGTTCACCTTTTCATCCACCAGCACCCCCAAGTCCTTCTTGGCAGATCTGTTCTTGATCCACTCATGCCCCAGCCTGTATTGATACTGAGGATTGCCCCGACCCATGTGCAGGACCTTGCACTTGGCCTTGTTGAACCTCATGAGGTATACATGGGCCCACCTCTCCAGCCTGTCCAGGTCCCTCTGGATGGCATCCTGTCCCTCAGGCATATCAACTGCACCACTCAGCTTGGTGTCATCTGCAAACTTGCTGAGGGTGCACTCAATGCCACCGCCTATGTCAATGACGAAGATATTAAACAGCACTGGTCCCAGTACGGACCCCTGAAGGACACTACTTGTCACTGATCTCCATCTGGACATTGAGCCATTAATCAGTGCCCTCCGGATGTGACCATCCAACCAATTCCTCATTCACTGAACATTCCACCCATCAAATCCATATTTCTCCAACTTAGGGAGAAGGATGTTGGGCAGGACCATGTCAAAGGCCTTGCAGAAGTCCAGACAGATGACATCCATAGCTCTTCCCTTGTTCACTGCTGCAGTCACTCCATTGTAGAAGGCCACCAGGTTTGTCAGGCAGGACTTGCCCTTGGTGAAGCCATGCTGGCTGTCTCGAATCACCTCCCTGTCCTCCATGTGCCTTAGCACAGCTTCTAGGAGGATCTGTTCCATGATCTTCCCAGGCACAGAGGTGAGACTGACAGGTCGGTAGTTCCCAGGGTCCTCCTTTCTACCCTCTTTAAAAATGGGTGTAATGTTTTCCTTTTTCCTGTCACCAGGGACTTCACCTGACTGGTATGACTTTTTAAATATCATGGAGAGTGATGATTTTCTTGATAAGAAAAAACGCCCACTGTCGTCACACGACACAAAACACTGATCAAGAATTAATTCACATCATCATCATAAATTATCTTCCTGTGCTGCTCTAACTTTGTGCTGGTTCAGCTATTTTAATTCCTCTTCAAGTTAGAATAAAACTGACGGAAAAAAGCCCAAAACCGGCATAGACTCCATTGTGCGTGCTCTGGTTAATCTGACAGAGATGTGGTTATGTGGTGATGCTTGGGCTTCACTGGTGATGTGACAGGGCTCTGATCTCTGAGGGATGCAGAGTGGAGAATCCAGAAACTTTGAAGTTGGGATAAAGCAGAAAACTCTCATAGGCCAAGCCAAATCCTTGGGCTGGAGCCCCAGTCAAACATGCAAAGCGCCTTGGTCAGACTCCGAACATCATTGCATCAACCTGTTTCTAGCAGGAATAGGACAAATGGATAGCTGACTCCTAGCGTTAGCGCTTGAGAATAAAAAGGATGAAGCAGAAAGAGATTCCTTTGACTATCCCTAATCAGTTTCCCCCCTGCTTCTTCTTAAAGACTCAACGTGATTTGAAATAATTTTAGAAATTCTTCTTTTAGCAGAGAAGGGGCAATTCGTTGCCTCCGGGAAGTCTCAGTAATTTTATTTATTACTTTATCGAAGTTCCCTTCAAAGAGGGTACTTACAGGAATCAGACTGTTGGAAGTACACTTGAATGCGCTCTCTAAGAAGGCGCTGGTAGCAACTTTGTAATATTTTTTTTAAAGGAAGTGGAAAAAATAATGAAAATACTTTTTATCAGGTCTCAGGAGTGTCTTCTATGGCTCTTAGTAGCCAGATAAAAGGGCCTGTGTGATGTTTACACAGCCTCCTGCAGAGTAATTGCCATACCAGCTCATATAAAAGCTACAGTAGAAAGGTGCAAAAGTCATTTGCTAGGAAGAAATAGGAAGCAATCAGCAACACTTTAAACAAATTATTGCCATGAAATCACCCTCTCAGCTTGAGATAAGCACTCAGGGTCTGTTAAAGCTATAACAGCCCTGTGGCTTCTCCCAAGACATTTCTCTACTAAGTTTTATTCATAAAATGAAGTGATGCAGTGGAGTTATGCTTCAAGCCAGTGCTGAAGATACTTCTTCTCAGGCCTTGGCTGGTACCCCTACGTGTGTGTGAATGTGTGAGTGTGTGAAAATGTGTGTGTACATGTGAATATGTGTGTGTAAGTGCATGTGTGAAAGCGTGTGTGTCTGCAAGGACTTTTCAAACGTGTAATGAAGAGGACATCCTTTTGCAGCAAAGCAAACATCTGCACAGATTAAGCTGGGTAGAAGTAGCTATTTGCAGAAGAGCCATCTGCAGATGTCTGTGGTAGGTAGCAGAGCTCTCAGCTGCCCTGAGAGGGAAGTGCTTGGCACAGGTGAGCTGGGAAAGGAACGTCCTTTCAAGGGGAAACCTAAAGGATGAGGGAACTTTTTGGGCTGCCTGTGAAGCTGGGCCAGCTCTGTGGCCACCCTGGCTCCCTGGGAGGCAGATGTGCTCTCCTGGCGCTCTGCCTCTGGAGAGAGAAAGTATCGCCTTTGTGAATCCCCTACCCTGCCCTTGGCGAGAGGCCACGTCCGTGCCGAACATTTGCCTGCTTGTTCCAGCTCCTGGTATCACATCCAATGGGTAGTTGAATTGTGTATCCAGTTTGTCATTATGGGAAACTCCTACATGTTCACTTCAGAAACAGAGTGATTCTGCCATATTTCTGGGTATGCAGGGGTTTTTGGCTATAATTTCTGCTTATTCTCTTTTTTTTTTTTTAAACTTCTCTTTTGCTCTTTTGGGGGCGGATGGGTGTGGGTGTAGAAAATGAATATGAGACCAATTACTTTTGCCTTTTACTGAAAATTCAAATGCCTGCCCGTTCCCCCTGATGTCACTGCTAGGATTAGGAGTGCAGGTGGGGACTAAGCGGATGAGCTCTTGAGAAGGAAATTCTCATTTTGTAAATCTTTCTGAGAGAAACTTGGCTCTGTAGAGAGGCAGGGCTCCAGGGTTATGATTCAAAGGGAAAAACAGAAATAGCAATGGATGTGGTAATATGCTGTGTATATATGTGCAGACCCGGGTTAGAGGAAGGGAATCGGGGATGAGATGGGATGGTCCTTGGATAGGGGGAAGGGACTGTGACTGGGGGGGATGGGAGGTTACAGGGCTACCTCTGCTGTGAGAAGATGGTTCTTGGCATTTGCAAACCATGCCCAAGCAATGCTCATGGGCTAGGAGGCAGCTGTCAGCACTGCTCCCAGGAGTTGCAGAGGCAGCTGTGGGCCAGTGCTTAAGTCTTTTCCCTGGCCTTGCTGTATTTATTGGAGCAGACGTAGCCAGAGCAACGTGGGCATATACAATGCAGAAGCTGGTTTGGGAGAAGAGAGATCTCTGCCATGAAGGATGGGAAACACTCCCAGTGTTCCCAGTGGGGTCTCTAAAGACAGAGGCCTTGCAGGTAATCCTTAAATCAACAAGAAGAAACTGGTAATGGGAAGCAGAGATGCTGCAAGTTCCCACTACAGCCTTACAATGGAAGAGAGCCAAGAAATTTCCAGCTGCCTGTTTTAGGTATAATTTTTTTACTTAGGTGAACAGAAGTGGCTGCAGGGATAACCCCTTCAAACACAGGCTCTGCTTTTGTCAGATGGAAGAGATTCGTAGGTGTCACAGAGTCAGGGCTCAGAGCCTTTCAGCAGTGTTACTATATAAAGATGCGATAAGTTCTAGTTATTGTTTTGTCCCTTTCTGACCAGCCTGGCACCACATATGTTGCAGCACTCATCCACTTTCTTGGAGGTAAATTCACTCAGAGGGGAGGGTGAAAGAAGGATGCTGCTGGTTTCTGCTGCTGCCTTTGCCGCTAGCCTGGGAACCTTCTCAGTCATACTGTAAGGTACTGCTATTCGTTTTGTTACTGTAATGCTCATTCCTTTTCTTAACTACAGGAGCTTAAAACTTAACTGAATATCTTACATGTACTTGCATCTAAGTATGTGACATCAGTCAGTCACATTTTAGTTTTGAAACGTCACTGAAGTTGGACTCATTTTACAGTTTGTTATCAGTCATTTGTTTTGTTCTGCATTTTCCTTGCTAAGGATTTGACTTTTTGTAATATTAAGTAGAGCTGCATCTGGAGCACAAAAATTGGATCCATCTCTGGATTCACACTTCTCCAAAATTCAGGCACAGCGCAAGAGAGAGTTTGTTCAGGCTCATGTCTGCATGGAAAATATTCAACCGTGTCTCAAGGTTTGTTTACATGTTTTTTGATTTCAATATTACATGAACCAACTGCTATTTAATTAGTGATGCATTGTAGGAATTCTTCTTATGGGTGTAATTTGCTTTGATCTCTTGCCTGAGGAAGGAGTTTAGCAATGGAACCACTGTTCCTTCCTAATACAAGCATATATAATTGTAGATGCTTTGTCCTGGCTGTGTACTAGACTATTTCTCTACTGCTTTTTAGAGATTGCTTCTTCCTCTCAAATAAATTTTTCCTGTCAGGAGCTAGATGTACATCTCTCACTTCTTTGCTAGTCTGTGCTGGTTTAGCCTTCATGCCGCATACGGCCACAACTTTTTTTATTAGGTCATTTTGACTAAGAAAGTGATTAGCAAACAAATTTGGAAGCTGGATTCATAACCTCATGGGTTGCTTCAGATCTTTATTTTACAGTTTTTTACATATGTGTGGAGAACAAGCAACATCCAAAAATTCTTACCTATGCAGTCATCAAACTTGAAAGAGTAGCACATGTGCAGTTATTTACTTGTTATGATGACATTGTCACACTGGGGCTTTCTGAGGCACCTATCCTGTTGACCTCTTTGGCATTAGGTGGCCCGAACCCTGTGCATGACGCTCTTTTAATTGTATTTACTCTAGCAGGAAGGAGTCTGCCTGGACACGCTGTCGCGCAGAGAGCAGGAGGTGAGTCTGGCCCCTTTCCTTCAGGAGAAACAGCTGGGCTGGAGTCAGGCTGGGAGGAGAGGTCAGCAGGTCAACTTGGGGTCAGGGATGCAAAAACCTGAGTTCGAGTAAAGTCTTGGTTTCCACAGAAACAGCAGATCTTCCCTCCCACTTTTTCATCTCTTTCTTTCATCTCTCCCAGCTCCTCCCCACAGTCTTGGCATCTGATGTACTGAGGCCAGCTAGCTCATCTTTCAGCAGCCGTCGGAGGAGCTGCTGACACTCTTACTGTGCAGGCCTTTTACAAGCCCAGCAGTTAAATACCCTCCTCCGCTGGAGGCAAATCTATAGCTCACTATGACTGTAGACCAGACTACAGCATAATGCGCTCGCCAAAAGTGAAGGTTGAACCAGCAGCTGAAAGGGCAGAGTAGGCTCTAACCCTTTGGTAAGGTGAGGACACAGCACAACCTGGTTGCATAAATTGGGACAGAAAGGAAGGCAATGGGAAACGCTGCAAGAGGCAAAGAGAGGAGAGCAAATCCCTCCTTCCTGTGTCCACAGTCTCTGCTGAAGGGATGTACATGGCAAAAACTTGCACCCATTTATGGTATAAATTATAGGCGAAGCAGAGTGAACTGTGTGTGTTCACTTGGAGTGATTCCATCAGTGACCTTCTGACTGAGGTTTTTTCCCCTATAGATTATCACACACCTTTTTCCTTCACTTTCTGACAGTCTGGACTGACAACCTCAGTAGCTTCTTCTAAATAAAAGCTAACACACAGCAAAACGTGGCAAGCAATCAATATTCAGTCAATGCCACAGCTTCCTTTCTTCTCCTCTTTTCTCACTATCTCCTGTGCACACTTCTTCTAAAGTTTAGCAACCCTTCTTGCTTTTAGGAAGAGCAATCTAACAGATTAAAGAGAGCTGGTGAAACAGAATAAACTCCTTGCATGGTGATGTCTCTCAGTGTAATCTGTGTCTCTCATTCACACGTGTGAAAAGGGGGTGATACTTCCTTGCTAAATGCAGTGACTGTGGAAACGAGACTATGTCAAGTAACCAGAAAGACAGCTGGATAGCACGTCTGAGGAAAAAACAATGCTGAACTTGTCTTCCTAGCAAAACGAAAAGTGAAGCCTTGATTTAATAGAGCCAGATGAAGCCTGGTGGCAGCTGTGAGAAAGAGGTGTACTTGGTGTGCATTTATGAACAGTGCTTTTGCAGCACCCTGCTGTCACATGTTGCTGTGTCCTTCTCAGCTTCCCCTTGCTGAACTCAGGCTTCAGTCAGATCCTCCTGGCATCCAGGCAGAGACAGCACTCTGCTCATCACACAAGGACACACGCAAGCTGCCCAACTCATCTCTCAAAGTGATACATTTTCTACAGCTCCAGTGACCTCATTCTACATGCAGACACATTTTACAATGTCTATATGGGTTTCAGGATGGTTATTATTACTTGCTGGACCTCCTGATGGGCAGACACTACATGAACATGGGGCAGGAGTTTACAAACTTAGTATCTGTCATGCAGCACTGTGTTGTAAAGCATCCTGCTTACTTATGGAAGAGAAGGCAGCACCCTTTACTGGACCTCTAATGTATTTTGTCCCCAAAGTCAGGGATGAGCTACTCAGACCCCTGTGAGCCTGCCAGCAAAGGGCAGGGTCCTGCAGGGGGTGAGGGCCTGGTGAAGGGCAGCATGGGGGTGAACCGAGGGTGTGCTGAAGGCAGTTGTCCTCATCTGCCAGTGCCTGCATCACAAACGTGCCTGGAGTTGGGTGAGGGCAAGTGCTTGTGATGAAGGGAAATAGAAGAGTAAAAGAAGGTATGGAGGTAGCACATGGATAGCCTTTCAAATTCCCCAGGCTCGAGGAAGGAAATAAAAAAGATACATTTCTCAAACTGCTGAGGTAAAATGTCGGGGGAGATGGGAACCAAGGGGGAAGGATTTTGCATTTCTCTTTGTCCCTTTGTTGCCCTTTTCCTTCCTACGACCTCTTCCTTGACACAGTGAGTCACGATCCTGTGGCGGAGGGATGGGAAACTTCGAGCCATAGATCCTCTCTGTCACAGCCACACTCCCAACCCAAATTCCCGCTGATCTCAGTCATCTCAGCTCCACACAGCACTCACCGCAGCTGCTTGCAAAGCAGTGCTAACCACCTGGCTGCCTCCAGACATGCATTTTTGGGACACCCAAACCAACACTTTACATTGTGGTGAAACCTCAGTCTCATCATCTCTTGAGCTATAAAATTGAGGTTACAGGTAGAGCCCACACTTTGATCTTTCCCCAGTCTATGGATCTTCTTCTGTTCATTATAATCACCCAGGGATTTACTTAGGCAATTGCAGACCTGATAAAGGCCAGACTTCAAAATGGTTATTCGGCCACCTCAGGAAAGGGCAACAGGATGCTGAGGCTGTCATGATGGGGCTGTTGCCTCTGCTTGGCTGGTGTCCCCAGAGAGGTTTGCCTGGCCCCAGGCTGCACTTCAGATTACTCACTAACTTCAGCGGCAGCTGGATGCCTCACCACTCACTGCAGACTTGTGTTGTGTCAGACCCACTTTGAACATGGGGAGCTAGAGCAGAGAGCTATCGAATGGGGCTTAAAATCTGCTTTAGACCAAAGGATCCCTTCTCAGGATCTCTTGGACTTTCGAGGTACGTGCTACTGACAGGTGTTTCTGCACGGCATCTTAGCTGCCATCCTCAGCCAGGATTTCAACAATTAAACAGTAAGCTGGGGAGTAATTACTAGCTACCTTGGCTTCCAGAGGTGGAACAAATCCAGGTTGTATGTGATAGGTATTAAGGCTGGAGAAAAGAGTGGCACCTGGTTAGGGAGGAGACTGCCAGTTTTTCCCTTGCACTAGGAGAATCTGCACTTTCCCTCGCACTTGCACACCAATTTATTGTATCAACACACACAATAATGCATATTTACCAATATATACTTTAAAATACGCAATAATAACATATTAAATACTGAAATCCTTGCTTCAGGGTCTTCACCCTTGACAAAAATTTTTTGAAAAAGTTTGAAAAACTTGAGGATACTCCACTTATTTCATAAGCTGTGACTAATATTACGAATGACACTCCTTTCCCAAAACAGCATTGACTCATACCTGTTCTAAGCTACAGAGCTAGTGACACCAGCAGGGAGCTGTTTTGCCTCTCCTTGGATCTGCAGGAAGGTGGATGTAAAGGGTGACACCGCCTGTCCTGAAATCAGTGGAAAAACTTGTACTAGTTTCTGTGGTAACAAAACAGTCCAGAAGGTGTTTTTTAATGAGAAAATAAATGGCAAACGTCTGGAGAAGTTATACTTACTGTAACTTCTGTACTTTTACAGTGAATCAAGCCATGCAGCAGTGGTCATGCATGACAGATCATGTAGAAGCTGTTCTTTGGTGTCTGTGTTTCATGTGACAAATCAGTACTTTCCATAGCAGCAGACATTTTGCTGCTACTTTTAACAAGACTGTTTTATAGACATGAAAGTACTCTTGAGTGAACTGGAGAGTTTTGACCAAAGAACTCCTCCAGAATCACAAGCTCCCTTCTCTTTTCTGTTGAGCTAAATACTCCATCATCATAGTCAGACTGTAGGGTGATACACAGAAAATGCATCTAATCCCAAGATTAGGAATATAGCTACAGGTAACTGTCTTTATAAGAGAAAATGCAGATATAGGAGCAAGGTTGCAGTTTCTTTAAGTTGTATATTGCATACACGAATCATATGAATCAATATTTTTTCTTAGAAGCAAATACATAAACATTTTCTTGAAGTTAAGGGAGGGTTTCAAATTTAAGTCTGTTAATTCTATTACAAACATTAGGCTTCAAAACTTTCATTCATTAATGTATGCAAGGAAAAAGGTAAAATCTGAAATAACCCAGATTAATCAAAAATACTCTTTAAATGCATTGTCCTGTTCTCTATTAATGACAAGCTTTTTTATATAATCAGCAGCTTGTGAAGATGTAAATGCAGAGCACAGTAGGTCTGATTTGGGGGCAGATTTACGGCAGCATCACATCTATCCCACAGCACAGAGAATGCTCTGATTCCTGACCCGACCATAGGCATCAACAAAAATGTCTCTCTTGGCTTCTGCTCTTTGCTGAAAAAGCATCTCCCCCTCTTGCAGCTAAATTTCATCCCAGGTTTTCCCTTTCCACTCTCAGGTTGTGTAATAAGTCACAGCAAGGGCATCTAATCATCTCTAGAATGTGACAACATTTGGTTCAGATTCCCTTATCAGCATCACCTTTCCTTCTGCCTCTGCCTCATCCTTAAAGAAGACCAGGCGGTGGGCCTTAGAGATCAGTCACACGTCGACTGCTTCTTCAAACACTTCACGTGGGAAACCATTCAGAGGCATGGCTGCTGAGCTGCAGACCTGGAAAATAACTGTCATCAAGACCTTTACGTCTGTCAAAGGAATTTCAGTCCAGTGACACTGCTTTGCCCCTACTTTTTTTTTTTTTTAAACTATAGCAAGCTTTTGGATTCTTTATGACTTAAAACTACTACTGTGGGGGATTACTTTGGGAGGAGCTCTACTTCACGCAAAGATTTTAGCCAGGAGTTAGTTACACACCTTCAAAATGAAAAAACTCTTTATTGTATCGTGTGTTGTAACTAAGATGAAACTGTGTGCTTTGTTTCCTTTGTTCCTGCTGATTTATGGAAAACCCCACGCTCCTGCAGCCCTAGGAAAGCTGATCATGTCTCGCTCTGAGCTGTGGGGGCTGTGCCATGGGCAAGGCAGCATTCCTTCTCCTTGCTGCCCCACAGCCCCTGGCCAGCCCTGCCCCTGTCCCCAACGGGGCTCAGCCACTCCCCGGGCTGCCACAGCAGCTCTGCAGAGGGCACGGGCTGCCCTGCACTCCTGACTGCCTTTGATGGTTGGCCAAACCAGGTCCCAGCCCTTTGCTGCAGGACCAACATCACCCAGGGGAGCTGGGTCAGGCAGGGATGTGGCCTTAACCCTCCAGTCATATCGTGTGAGGAAGGGTGGCTCTGATCCTGAATACATCACCTTAGCCTGTGCTTGGCTCTAAACAGGTGGTGGACATCTACCAAGTTTGGTAGGACTGAAAGCTGGCTTGCATTGATGTGTTCTGCTAGATAACAATAGTTGGGTATGTTATTATAAATCTTGTTGAATCAGGACCTGATTGTCCTGGGATGTGGCCTACTGCAGAAACACTAAATGCTGTTGCATATACCTGCATTAAAAAACACAAACCCCATTGCCAACCTGACCACTATCACACCTCATTAAAGATGCCAACTGATTCCTACCTGAGCATTCTTACGTGCAATGGCATTAGAATGCAGTGGCATTTAGTGCCTTACAGAACATAGTTATGGTTATTCGGAAATTTGTGCACAAGTTTTTTTAGTTCTTCAACTGTGTTTGTTTAGGACCCTGTTTTGTGAATCCTACATAAATTTCAGTTTAAAAGCACCTTTTGAGAGCTGTGTGTGTATATCCTAAAACTTTGGGGAAAAATGCAAATTATACAGTTTGAATACATTTAAATGCATCAGTGTTAGCCTGCTGCTACCACTGTATATGGAAGGTAGAAAACATTTTGTTCTCTTACACAAGTTACATTTAAAATTTGTTGGACTTGTTCATCAAACGATCTCCTTTTTTTTGCTTTTGTTGAAGGCAAAATCACATCCAGATATTGAAAGTGATGTATTTTGAAAGCAGATGATATCTTGTCTCTTCTTGCCTTGCCGGTAATAGCAATATTAAAAAGACTTGTTAACTTTCATGAGGCATTGTCCTTTTCTCTGTAGAATGCAACGTAGGAAGTTTAGTCAATCTAAATAAAAACATAAAACCTAAATCAAGGTTCAGCTTTGACCTTAATGTCCTCCTCATTATATTAACCTTTGTATGCCAATTAATGAGTAAAGCTTTGAATTCATAGTTCCTGGAGATCATACGGAACTTGAAATAATTATCCACCAGCAAGAACTGCAACTATTTAACATGTCTCTTAGCCTAATTTACATATGATTTCCCTGGCACATTAAGTGTTGCTGTGATATTTTTGCCTCCTTTTAGACCAGAACAGTAACCAGGGTCAGCAGGAGAGGGTCAACTCCATCAGCCTCCCTCTGCTGAGCCCTGGCAAGAGGGTTTGGTTCTGAATGTGATTATAGCTCTTCAAGCAGCCAATGCACACAGGAACGATATAAAAAATGTATTTTCTCCTTTCTTTCCTCTTTTCTTTCTTTCCTTCTTTCCTCCCTTCTTCTCTTCCTCTCTTTTCCCTTACTTCAATCCTCCTGTACTTCCTTCCTTCCTTCCTTCTTCCTTTTCAGGCAAAGTGTATTTCTTCCTTTCCCCTAAAAAAAAATTCAGGGAGGTGTCATATTTGTCACTGTAAGACATCCAACAGCATACTATCTCAGCCTGCCATACATTTATTCTGAAAGGTTCATATTCATATCTGTTAACTGCTCATAAAGTATTCCTTTAGAGTCTGCATGGTGAGATATGGCTTTGCTGGGAAGGTCGTCCTAGGCTGATGGAGTTGTTGTCAGACCGTGGTGAGGAAATGGAAAGGATGGGAGGAAAGCCCATGCATTCTGAGTCGAACACAAGGGAAGCGTATTAGGGGAAGGTGATCCTTGTAACGGAAGGAAAAGTCAGTGGCTCATAGTCGACTCAGCCTGTCAGTCACCAGCTGTGGCTACGGGGTTATCATCAGTCTGTATGTTTCTGCCGAAGATGAGGAGATAGTAGCTTATTTCCAAGACACCTTTAATTGGCTTTAGTCAAGTAACACAGAGCACCGATAAGTTATCAGCCATTTCTAATCAGACACTAGTTCAGTTCTCCAATGCCCCAGCCAGACCCATTTGGGCAGTGGTTACATGCCTGTAGCTGGAAGCAGCTGCCGGAGCAGCAGTTTTGTTCAAAAATAGGTCAGTGAGCAGTTAAAAATCTGTCCTCCACCAAAAAACATTAATGTTTTCACATCAGAGAAAAGAAAATACATTCCCAAAGGGGACGTGCTTTGTTTGTGTACACGGCAATGCAGCAGCCCTTCTAATTATCACCTAGTCAAACAGGATGTTTTCTGTTTTGCGCGTATGGCTGCATGTTACTCATTCCTGGCTGCATTCTCACCCCTATAATTTCAGCACTCATCTGTAATGCTGGAATGCGTGCCCAAAGAAGAAAGCCCTTGAAAAACAGATTTGTAAGAAAAAAGAAAGAAATTTCCCTCCTCCTTGAAATCTAGAGCAACATCCCCCCTCGCATCGTTACGGAACACTTCAAAAAGATGGGTGTAGTAAAAAATTAAAAGCATGCTTTGGCTTCGTGTTTAGGAAGCGTTAGCTCAAGTAGCAGCAGGTATCTCGCTTTTTCTGCTTTCAGTTTCCCCACATCAGAATTGCAGTCTGTTCCCAAACACGTGCCAGGAGCACGTACACCAAACAGATACTTTTGTTTTCACGCAGATGTATCCCATCTCCTTTGCACAATACTGTCACTACAGACAGAAGGTGTCTCTTGCAGGGACCGTGTCATTAGCAATACAGTATTCTCATTAATTTCCTCTTTTTTCCTCTATTTTTTCCTCTTAATCAAAGCACTGCCAGAATAGTCAATATATTCCATTACCAGTGGAACAACATATTTGTTGGTGTAATAATGGGTATCTCTTGCAGAAACATGTAGCATAAGTTATTCAAAAGCACATTGCTTCTTCATTTCACTGCAGACATATGACAGGGTCTCCTCTCTTTGCATAGTTCTGAATTCAGCTTTTGCCAGGCACCTTCAGAGAAGAAAAACTGCCTTGTATACACTGTGTTTTTAAATAAAGATGTCATGTTTAAAAGCACGGAGTCATTGAAATCTGAGATCATCTATTCCTGGTTTTCATTAACATAAGCTGCACATACTTGCTCACCATGACACTTTACAAAGTCCCAGTCCCCTCATCATTCAGAAACCATCTCAGCCTGAAAATCAGTGGTTAAAGCATGCTGCAGCTCCTGGCCCATGCATATACCTGATTTTCCTCAGCCTGGGAACCCCAGTGATCAGGGGAGTGGGAAGAAGGTCTCTGTTAAGCATCCCCGAGTATCCACCTACTCCCTTGTGCCTGCCTGAACTGAGGAAAGGGGATGTTCCACCAGCACACACATGGCCCCAGCATCTGAGCATCTCAGTCATTCAGAGAACTTGTGACTTGTATTTTCAGATGGAGAATTTGAGGCACCTGGAAATGATGGCTCAGACTCGTAAAGGGGAATGAAATTCAGAGACGACTAAAGACTTTTCTGGATTTTTCTCAACCTCACACAAAACCGCCTCTTCTTTGAGGGAGTGGACGGAAACCTGCACCTCCTTAGCTTCTAACTCATTGCTGTATCATCAACTTGCTTGTCTTCCTCCCTGTTTAGGAAATAACATTAGAGCTGCAGGTCTATCCCATCCCAAGCCAGTCTGGAGTGGCTCATTCCCGAGCATTCACTTTTCCCCAGGCCGGTTTGCAATGTGTTGGTGATGGTGATAAAAGTCAGCTGAAGCAAAGGCAATGCAAACAGACAAGTACTGTCTTCACGCTGTCCCTCTAAAGTGCCTCCTAGAAAGTCTGGAAAAAGGATGTGAATAGTTTATTAAGGACAGTATATTAAGGATGTAACTACCTTTATGGTAGCCTCTCTGGAGACTTGTAACAAGGTCGCTCATTCCTTCCACGACCACAAATCATCTGAGTGTCTCTTGTCTATGAAATGGGACATGGCTTAATTAAACACAAGGCACAACCTAGTTATCCGACAGCAAGGCTTCAGCTGCAGCTTGCCGGGGCCAAGCTCCATCCCCACCGGAGGAAGAAGCCACTTGGAACCACAGGAGGCTGGGCTGCCCCTCTGGCCCCAGGATGCTCAGGCTCCTATCGGACGGGCTCCTTTAAATCTGCAGCCTTACTTTCAATTCACTCTTGAGAAACAGCAGGCCCTGCAGAAAAAAAAAAAAAAAAAAAAAGAAAAGAAAGAAAAGAAAGCTTTCAATTCAAAGCACATAGTTGTGAAAAAGCCATGCTCTGAACCAGGGTGATGGAAAGCAGCTCAAGGCATATATTCTACCCTGGCCTGTACTTAATTATGTGTTTTGAATTGAAAACAAACATTTTTAAAATGGCTACTGAGACGCACTTCTCGAATGAATCCAAGATGGTGGCAGATGTTACGGCTTCTGTGATAAATGATTTCAAAGGCGCCGAGGCCCGTTGCCTTTTTAAAGTGACAGCACTTGGGTCTCTACAGCCACTTTCCAGCTCTCTGGCGGTTTCTTCGCTTGACTGTTTTCGGGACGCTTTTCCACCCCGCGTTTCACAATATTGCCACATCATTCAAGCGGGATGAAACCGAGCCGTTTCTGTGACATTCGTGCAGAAGGATGGCCACTGTGATCTTAAAGAATGTGGCACCCACAAGCAGACACATGGCTTTGATAATTTTTATTTTATTCAGAGCCCTCTAATTTAGAAAGCCATGTGTCACCAGGCGAAACCAAATGCTTGCTTGCAGTGATCACAGCCTCATGCGTCTGCCTGCTCCTCTCTCCCCTGCAGTAGTTAATGACTTAAAAAGTTGCTAGAGAAATTGCTCAGGAAAGTCCCCCCTGCCATTTTTAAGAAAAGTTGTTCACTGGCTGCCAGTTAGCAAAGAGTGTAAACTGGAAGAGACAACTGCCCCAGAACAAGCCTTAGGAAACGCTGAGCTCCATAAAAACCCCGAAAGCCTATAAATCATACAACAGAATCATAGACTCATAGACCCATAGACTCATAGACTCATAGAATCATTTTGGTTGGAAAAGACCTTTAAGATCATCACATCCAACCCTTATTCTAACACTACTGGGCCCACCACTAAACCATGTCCCAAAGCACCACATCTATATGTCCTTTGAACACCTCCAGGGATGGTGACTCCACCACCTCCCTGGGCAGCCTGTTCCACTGCCTGACAACCCTTTCAGTAAAGAAATTTTTCCTAATATCCAATCTAAATCTCCCCTGGTGAGAGTTTCTATAACCAAGAGTAAATTGTCAGCTTTGCCTTAGAAGAAGGCATCGTTGGCAGGGGTGCAGCAGGAAGAATCAGTAAGTTAAAATACAACAAAGGAGTTTTGAAAAAAAATATGTATCTTAAGCACCGACTTGGGACTGACACATATAGTAGATGCAGAAAATTGCTAGTATCCCAGTATGGGAGAGGAAGGAGGGAAAGTAATTGTGGACCAATATATAACATGCTGGACAAAAAATTTGTCACCTAGCTCGTATTTCCTCTTAGACAGCAGAAAAACCTTCTCTCAAACAACTCTTATAATTTTATAGCATGTCCCTTCCCTTCTTTTCTGCAACTTGACACTGCTTTTGGAGAGGGCTCTGCTTCCCGGTCTCCCTAGCCCAAGCAGTCTTGCTGGCTGCAAGACACTCTGGGAAGGTGAACAAAGTGGGTCTGAATCCTTATAGACTTGGGAGACGACTCTGAAGAGACTGCTAACCTCTGGGCTGTAAATCCTCATGAGGCCCAGGTGTCTTCCTGCACCCTCACTGGGAGACTAAGTATCTCACCTGGGTGCTGAAGGTGCTCACTCACTCCCATGGGGATGGAGACATCTTAACCTTCCCCAGTTCTCCTCACCAGCTCTTGGAACTTACGTAGAAAACACCTGGCTGTCAGTGCCAGAAAAATACCTATGCTACCCTGCACTCGAAGTGATAAGAGAAAAGAAATTAACATAAAATTGTATTCCATTGCCTGTCTAAAATTGTTTTGTAAAGATAAATTTGGGAAGCATTGAAGGAAGATGAAACGGCTTATACTAAATTAAATAATTAATTATTAAGCTACTAAATATGCTTTTGGTGATCCTTTTACACTGACAACACTTAGCGTCTCTATGGCTGGGAAGAGTCATGAAATATGCTGTACCTCACCCAGTTAGTTCTGCTTGACCTCCCACTTGACTCTGTTACACCTTGCCTGTGATGGAGACCATGACCTGCTCTCAGGTTTCCCACTTGTGAGTGTTGAAGTGTTAGTCCCATAATCCAGTTTCTAAGTGGACTGTAAGATGGGTGCATGAGGCACAGGCAAATTCCTGCTGCAAGAGATAAGTCTCCAGCAGAGGCAGGCATGCGGATCAAATGGTGCAGGCTGGGGTCAAGGCTCCAGATAAGCAGAAGGCGAGTTCCAAGAGCATCCTGCTCTCTCCTCCCGAGGAGATCCTTGCAGCTCATTTTCCTTGCTATTTCATCTTGTAGCAGCACAGAGATTTCTTCAAATATCAACTCAGTCTTGGAGTTTCTCAACACCAGTTCCTGTGACAGCAATACTATCATTCTTGGCACAAACAGACACTTTCTGTATCAAGCTCTTCATCGGATGCAGAACCTAAGTGAAATCTATGGACTAATTAGCAGTGCTTCTTAGGAAACCTAAGAGACATTGGTCCCAGCACAGCCATCAAAAAGCAAGATGAGACGTAATTTTTTCAGTTTTATATGTTATTAACTATCCAGCAACTCTGTTATTCACTCTTAAAAAAAAAAAAAAAAAAAGATGTGGAACTCTTGCACACCTTGCTATACTCTGCCGTTCTACCAGGAACAGCCTTTTGGAGGATGAAACACACAGCTACATATAGGTAATGGCTCTTGGTTTATGCTGCAACCCTGAATGGCGTTTGAGAAACTTTTTTTTTTCATTTGCCAACTAGAAAACACTCTAAAATGTCACTTCTCTGCAACCAGACTTTGCAGCATTCTGGTACCTCATGCCTTCTGCAGAGTGTGTGTGTGTCTGTGCCTGTACTTGCCACACCTGCACACACATGCAGCTACGCACACGATGGTCGCTTGTCTTATAAAACATCTTGGTGTTATTGCTTGATTGTGCCGTATTGTAAATATACTAATTCTTTCCTGTTGGAATCTTGACCTGGGCTAGTGCAGGGATGGCAGTCATAAGACATCAATTTCATTAATATCTGTGTTGCTGGTTTCCTCCCGTGGCTTTTAGCTCCCTGAATTGTTTTTCACAGTTAGTAGAGTTGTTCAGAGCTTGATCCAAGAAAAAGACACACATACCGACAAACCGGGTGCTTGGCCCCCAGAATGTAATCTGAAGGTCAGTTACACACCTCCACTGCTTCAACGATGAGTGCTGAGTCCCCCATTAAGAAAGCCATCTACTGGCAGCTAATATAAAACAAAAACTGTGGAACTGTCTTGGAAATCCTCCCCAATTCCAGATTCCATCTGACAGAGCTAGGGCTAGGGCTGCAAAGCTGTTTTCTTCCAGGGAGAGACAGTCTGTCCTTGTGTGGGACTTCTCTTCTGAGAAAAATGAGATGGGCACATTGCAGTTGCTTCCACATTGCTTCTGATGGTCCTCTTGCTTAGTTGATCCTCTTACTCTGACCACTCAGGGAAAAGAAATCTGGGGACTCGTCCTGCAGTGGGAAGGGATTCAAGACATTTGAAGCTGGCATCCCATCCTGGCAACCTGTTCTGCATGCCTGGGGGATATTTTGCACTATCCTGCCGAAGCTGTGCCTCTGCGCAGGGGAGCAAACTGCAAGGTAGGACAGAGACCAGCTTCTTACCTCACAGAGACTTGGGTGAAAAAAAGAAAACGCAAAGTAATCCTGACAGTAGAGATCAGAAGCCATGCCTTTTTAAGACTCATCTATTTTCAAACTGTCAGAAACAACTCACCTTTTTAAAGTAGGAACTCAGCTCTTAGCTAGGGCTGAGATCCTGTGACCAGTGCTGTGCAGAAAGCCACCATGACCCAGATGGTCCTGGCAGCCCCAAAAATTTACTAAGAATTGCTTTTCTTGTTCAACACACCTTGCCAATTTACCACTATAAATATTTTTCCCTTATTTTGATCACTGTGAAACACCAAGCCTCTTGGCCTTTTCTTCTTCCCCTGGGAGAAAACCCTGTTTGTAGCAGTTTACCTCCAGCCCATGTCTGCAGCACAGGACAGTCCCTGCACAGAAAGCCAACACCAAACCTCAGGCAGAGCTGCCTTCCTCCTCGTTCCTGCTTGTGTGGCTGCAGTCGGCACATACTGGTTGCGATGATGAGAAAGTAAAGGCACTTCTGCAAATGCCACAGTATAAAATAATGATGAGAGAGGAAACATCAGAGACAGAGGAAACGGGAAAGGACAGTTCCACTTGCACAAGCCGGCAGATAGGCAAGTATCACTGGGAAAACAAATAAGCTGTCAGCGAAAATAACAAACTAGTAGAGAGAAAACATCCAGGAAAGAGAGAGCCTCATCTAGGATTTGTAGGCAGGGAGTTTCCCTCTGCAGTATTATTTCAAGGAAACGTTAATGAAGAAAACACAGAGGGGCTTTTTTTCAAGCCATTGGCTACACGTATAAGTAAAGTAAAAAGTGCTAAAGCCTGTTCCCTGGACCTGAAGCTGAAGGCGTAGTCTGACTGTGTCCGTAACTATTAAACTCTCTCAATCTCCAAAGCAGAGTGGCCACAGATAGGCTGCCTGTTGGGAACAGGCCACATGTGAGCTGTGACCAGGAATTCCTTGGGAGAACTGCTAACTGGCATGGCTAAGATGTGCCAGGGACATTTCAGAAAGTTGAAAATCTTGCTGACTGAGTACATGTTCCCAGATCTCAGCATATTTTATTATCCTAGACACAGCCATGGGTGCCAGCATATTTGACAGCCCCATTAAAAGCCATCATCTAGAGGGTTTGATGGTGGGTTGTAAGGATAGAAGATTAACTGTGAAAAGTATAATGCAAAGAAATTGGGGACATTAGAAATGGCAAAAGCTCTCTATATGATCCAATATCCTGTCTTGAAGAGCGGGCAAGCACTAGAGCTTTTAGGGGAAGCTGGACAAGCATGTGACAGAATAGGTGCCCCATGGTCCAACACAATCCCCATGACGCACAAGTGTCTGCCACTTTCTGCTCTAACTCTGAATGAGTTAATTTCCAAATCAGTTCTTGAAAGAGTAGTTCATACCATCTCTTCTCTTAAGGAGGTCCTAAAATACAAAGCATACTTGATATTCATCAGGCCATTGTATTTTTATCATTGTTTTGTCCATTCATTCACACTGACTGGGGGTCACTTGGAGCATCCTATGATTCTCTTTGATATGAAGTAATGCAATTGACCTTTTTGTCATCAATCCTTTTTCAGCTGTATGAGACAGTAAGACAGCAAGCAAAGACTTGTCAAGAAGTTAAGCTAGTGGGCAATCTAGAATTTTGATATAACATCATATTTGTCCCGAGTGAGAAAAGTGACTTTAGATTATATCCAGTTGTGTTGGTTTTGTTGTTGAGCTTGCCAAGCACCATGGAAAAATAAACCACAAACTGTACCTGCCAGCAATGTATTTAAAATGGTCTTTTGAAGACCATGACTCGTCCAAACTAAATAGGCTTCACACCAGAAGCAAGGTGGGAAATCTTTTAGGAGTGCTTGGGTTACCGCTTGACAATGCTAGACCAAAGCTGCCTGAAAAACTTCTGTCTTTGCTACAGACATAAATCAGAAGGCATTTTAAAATCTGAATTCCGCTGATTAACCCCATCAATGACTGTGGCAATTATTCCTGATTTTCACAAGTGAAAGTCGTAGTCAAGTCCGCTGTGTTTCACAGGCTGAATTGGTCATAAACAAATGGACTGATTAAAGGTTATTAGGCAGCCAAGCTGAACAGGAACATGCTTCCTTCTTGCCCAGTCCTCTTGCTGAATATCTGCTTGCCAAGTCAGCTTCCTATTACGATGAGTGCAGTTCTTTCTATGCTACAGCAAGAAAGACTATGCTACTATTGTTTAAAGTTGGGTTAATTTGGTTAAGGCAAACTTGATGTAAATGTCTTGGGCAACAGGTGGAATTGCAGAACAGTGAAGAAATAGAGAATTCCCTGCACGTAGAGCTGGAATCCGGTCTCCAGAGCACTTGCAGGAAAGCACAGTAACATCATTAACTTTAATGCCACCTTACTCCAGTGCAATAGAAAACAGAGCCAGGCCACGCTGACCTTTTGGGTTTTTTCCAATCTGGACAGGCGCAAGCTCCTTCCTTAAGAGAAAATAATGACCCCCAAGGTCAGTTTTGTTATTTTGGGTAGAGTTCCTTCTTTCTCAAGCAGGCTTCTGTGTAACACATGAGAACAATTTCCAGACCCTTATCAGAGCACCAGCCAAGGAGTGTCTAGCCCACTATCTGCACCTTCCGAAAGAAACAATGAGAACCCGAAGGCAGACAGCAAGGCGAGCGCCGGTACACCCTCCCCAGAGAATGGCAGCAAGGGTGGGAAGGAGGGGCAATCATCGCCCTGTTGGGAACATAATAGCCCCTGGGTAGGCCACTGCAAACAGGAAGGGTGTGGACAGGATCTGAGTGCAGCTGCTGCTCTGCTAACAGCATCTGTTCCCACCGGCTTTGATCTGCGGGCACGCGGCATTCTGTGCCATGAGATAAACATGCTCTTGGAGTGGGGTTTGTTTGCCTTACACATATCTCCCTAATGAGCTGTGTGCCCAGGCAGCCATACACTTCAAATCCAGGAGCAACAAGACCAAGCCTTGCTGGGAGGGTTGCAGCAGGTCCTTGCAACCTTTTCACAAGTCCGGGAAAGATGACATCATGCACAGATTGCTCGCCAGCCCCAGGTTTCTCACAGACCGGCATAATCACAGTCCTCACTATCGCTCATGCAAAACTGGCTAGACTTCTTCTCTCGTGCTTGCCTCTGCGGTTGAATCCCTCGGAGCAGGGCACCCAATTTAACATAATTAACTCTCACGAAGAAAATTATTCTAGTTGGCTTCTTGGCATGGCTCAAGCACTTTGTACACCCTAGCTGGAGCCCTTAGGTTTGGAAACGAACAGGGGATTCCAAGTTCCCAATTACAGAGGCCAGAAGCACTGCCTCACTGGGAATAGACTTGGAGTTGTGCCTGTGGGCCCAACCCAGCTCCCACTGAAGCCAACAGGAGGCTGTTCAGAAACTTCAAGGGGTGTTTGTGAGCCCCTTGGCAGATGAAGAGGGAAACTGAGCAAGTGTTACAGTCTGGGCTGTTTTAGAAGCCCCCATTGTCTCTCACCTTGCCCACAGTCCAAAGGCTCACATTGAGGAGAAGGGAGGGCAGCTGAAGGTATCTGCTTCATTTCCATTTTCAGAGGTTAAGCATAACATCGCACAGGGGGATGACTGCATTTGTACATTATATTTTAGAAATGTTGGAGTCCTCCTGCATGTTCTACTTCACTGGGAGTAACCCTGAGATAATGGCAAACTACCTGCAGATATTTTGCTGGAAGAAACAGCAGGGAAAAAAGTAGGCAGGTCAATGTTTATTCACAAATCATACTTGGCTCAGCCACAATGTTATCTGTAGCCAAAGAACTGTGGGTCCTGCCTGTCCTCTTTAGGAGCCCACCTCTACCCACGAACTCTCTGGAGGGTCCCTATGGAGAGTAACAGGGTGAAGAAATCTGGCTGGAATTGTCTTCTTCCTTCAGTCAGTGAGTGATTACATACATGGTGTGGAGGTATTGTACGTGGGCTGGAAAACAGGCAACCAGCTGTGAAAATGCTGGAAGCTGAGGGCAAACACTGGTAGATGGGGACCTTTATACACCTTGTACTGACATCCAAGGCAAGCACGTCACATTACTTCATGACAATGTCCAGTTTAGCTGCACTCCTGGGAGTAACGGCCAAACTCAGTTGCATACAGAAGCGCTTGCTGAAAACTTAGTTGGATCGAGAAGAAAGACTTTTCAGATGTGAAAAATGAGTCAGGTGGACACTGAGGGCCTTGACTATGTTGCATTTGCAAATCATTTGTATCTCTGGGATTTTAAATGAGACTTTCATTAAGGAGAACAAACCAGCAAAACTCTACTCTAATTTGCAGCTGCCCAAACCCATTTGGCCAAATCTACTCAGAGAATTATGTGGTGGATGCCTGTTTGTAAGCTACAACAGGCCAAATCCTTCTAGTTGGTACCTTTGATCAATTTCATGACCGTTTGCTAGAGTTAAAAATTAATTAGGACCTTAGGATATGGCTCAATATAATTAACACTCTGCCATCATTTGGTGGGGTGTGTCCACTAATAACTAAATAGATCATACTCTGTCCATGTTCACAAGTTTGTGGTTCTTTCCAGTGAAAAGCTGCAGGCAAATAATTGTTTCTGTCTGCATCAAGGATTATGCTTTTTTTTGACTGTAGGTTTCAAGCTTTCCTTCAAGTCTCTCTCATTTGTTTTGAGAACTGTAATACTGCTGTGGCTTATTAGATTTTGTATCTTCATTGACATTCACTACAGATGTTCCAAAACACTCTTCTTACATTGGGCTTTACTTACATTCACTGAAGTCAAGAAAAAGACACCTTCTTTTGTCCTTATGAAAGAAATTTAACATAAAAGATATAGGACTATCAGGATCCAAATCACTGTGTTAATCAACTTCTTGCAACCACCAAGTGTAGCTGCTTTGCAGCGAGCAGCTATGGTGGGCTTCTAAACCTGGGATGCAGGGAGCACCCACAGGGCTCAGACAAAAGCTCCACAGTACGTTTCCCTTCAGCTTCAAAGAGGTTTGGATTCAGCCCTGCAGGCACTTATTTCAGAAATACAAGATTGTGGGAAAGGGGAGAAAAAGCATTGAAATAACTTTTTGTTTTGTTTTGTCATTTTTAAAAGTTCCTTTCATCTCTGACCAGCCTAGTGCACTTTCAAAAGATTATTCCTACAATATGTGGACTGAAGTCAATATCAATAATTTTACTATAACCATATTTCTCTGATTTACAGCCACAGTATTAAAAAACGGTATGTTAGACAAGAATTTAGAAAAAAATCAAGTTCTGTATGATATATATGTTATATAAAAGTTTATATAATAATCTCATCTGCAGATATTATGAAAATCTCTGAGTTTTTAAATAGCAGTTAGAATTCATGTATTATGATCACAGAAGAAGGCTAATTTCTGAATCTATCTAATAGTGGAAAGTGGTTGGCTTCTTTACATCAAAGACAAGAGAGCAAAGATAGAGCCGCTGCTTAATTAACTAAGCATGCTGCACTGTGCAGTGGCTGACTTGCTCCTTCTCTGTCGTAAGAACTCACAGGAGCCCCTGTCCTTCAAGGCCCTCATGGCCTACCTCCGTCTTCTATCAGTACTGGGGTCATCCCTCACCGCCTGTTTAGCACTCTGACCCTTGTCATTTCCCCAGGATCTAGCCAGTGGGATGTTTATATTGCTGTCTTGCTAAGATCTGTATGATAGCAGGGGAAAACAAGAACAAGGGATGTCTCTGAGAAGTATCAGAGGTAGAAGATGGTCTCCCATGAGGTACGGTAGCTGTGAAAGGACAAGGAAGCATGTTCAGTTCCAGCTTTGAAAATTGCTTTTTTTTTCAGCATCTTGAAAGGTGGAAACAATGTATTTAGGGAAGCTTTATTAGACACAGGATGTTTTAGACTTTATCAGCAATAAACATACGCTCATGCACACATTTAACCTAGTGCATGGAGATACTCAAGTCTCAGAAAAATATTAATTTCATATTTCCAGAGGCATACTATTTATTTGACTTCTTTTGACTTATTTAGTATTTGTGGAAACTTCATTTTATGCAGGAAATAGCTATAATCACCAGCAAATGTGACTTTAATAACTAAGATACTGGGAGCCATTTTTGGTTGGCACTAATCCTCACACACAGTAAAACCTTGTGATAAAATAGTCTATTTTCTTATCTGGAGTTGAAAGTCAGGACAAATCCAACTGATTAAGAAAATCTTCAAGCAAGATACCATATATCCTCTCTAAAATTAAACTCTAGCTGAAGATTCATTTACTTCTGCTAGATGCACTCAACATGCAAATATTGACAGCAAAAAAATATGAAGTCCATAGAGTATTTCAGTTTTGAAAATAATACTGTTCCTATCATATCTGACAGGTAAAAGAATATAAGGCACAACTTGAAAAACAAATTTGCGAGTCTGTACAAGCAGTTTATTAACAATTGATTCCCATTTTGTAACTTAAATACCAGCAGAACGTCTTTGATATTTCTGGTCTTCCAGCCTGAGGAGGGTTCATGTGAAAATACATATGCATGTGCAGGTTAGGGCAGCCACTGACCCTACTTCCATTGAAATAAGTGGAGAGACTCTCATCATTGGGTTATTAAACTTAAATAGGATAATGAAAATGTTATGGAAAGGACTCAAGCCCTTTGCGAATAGCAGCCTTGGTGGATTTGTTTCTCACCCATCCCCACCGCCTGTGGGACACATGACCTCAGGCTCCCTACTCAGACAGTCAGACACGCAGTAAAAAGTAACACTGGTCCTGGGAATCATAAGGGGGGAAAAGGACATGTCCATAAACAGGGACAAACATCTTTCTCTAAGCAAAGCTGTCAGATCCATTTAAGCAGAGACCTGCTCAATCTTTTCCTCTGGGGCCACTTTTTCCTGCCTGGGAACGTCTGTGGCATTGCCTGTCTGTTCCCGAGCGACCATCACTGAGAAGTTTAGATAAGGCAAGAAATCACACTCAACAGTTGTGCAATCCCAGGCTCCAAGACAAAATGGGAAGGCTGTACTTTCCCTACCACTCTTTCAGGGGGAAAAAAACCAACAAAAACCAAGCACGTATCAGCTGAACAAAGGTTACATTGTCTGCTGGGAAACACTGACCCTTAGCAATTGTCCTCATTTGTATTTGTGTAACAGAAGTGCTTTTAGGTGGTCTAGCTCAAGAATTAGTATGGGGGTGGCAGCTACAAGCTTTAGCTGTGTAGCTGACTCTAGAATAAATTAGATGAGGCAAAGGAAAAAAAAAATTTTACTACCTGTGTCAGCATTAAGTTGTAAATACCTCGGAGCGAAGCTCATGTCCTGTATTAGAATGGCAGAATGCAGTGACTGCAGATTGCAGGTATTTTCAGTAATATCCTCTGGAGCTTAGAATTTGGTGCTTTTCCTTTAAACAAGGAAAAATATATTACTTCAATCTATGAATGCATACACAGTGATATTCATCAAACATTTACATATGCAATGAGATTAATCATTGAATAAATATAAATATACCCTATGCCTGAGCACCTGTCTTCTAATATACCTCAGATGTAGGTAGGAGTTGCAGGTGCCTCTGGTATGGAGCGAAATGGGCAGAGCCTCCTACGTACAATACGACTGTGTATGAGGAGCTGAAGGGAGCGGCATGAAATCTTTGCATCTTTTAGAGTGTAGACAGATGCCAGATCGCTTGGTCCAAACCACCTTTGACATACAGAAACATTGCATGGATCAAATACAATTTGATTTTATTATTTGCAATTTATTATTTGCACTTGGAAGGGGCCCGGAAACCTTAATCCCATACAGTGTCTGTTTCTCAAAGACCCTGTAAAACAGTTGTAATGAGAAAACAGCCCATGCTCCACAGACCTTGAAAGACAGGACTCTGCTTTCTGGTTTTAGAATATGTAGCAGCTGTTGATAAAGAAGGACAGTGCAAAGATGCTGATGTACAGAGTTATGGGCCATGCCTTTAGCTGGTATATATTGGCACAGCTCCAGGGACATCACATTATGTGCCATGCCTTCAACTGGTATATACTGGCACAGCTCCAGTGACTTCACAGAGTGATGCTAATTTACACCAAACTTATCTGGCTTTATATCCGTAATTATTGCCAGAAACAGTACACAGTTATAAAGGAGAATTATTGTTTGAAAGCTTGAATGAGAGGCAGACAAGATGCTTTCAATCTCCCAGGAGAAGATGCATGCTGGTTTTTCCTTTTTCATCATTCAGGAAAATTGCCAAATAAGGGCTGAGGCCAGCACAGGCTGAAGTCAGTAGAAAGTTTCCGTATAATACCCTGGGATTTTTGCTCTTGGATCTGACACCGCTTCAGTAGTGGAATGTGTTTGGCTTGGTGTAGGTT
This sequence comes from Leptosomus discolor, assembly GCF_034619465.1. Lineage (NCBI taxonomy): Eukaryota > Metazoa > Chordata > Aves > Leptosomiformes > Leptosomidae > Leptosomus > Leptosomus discolor. The sequence continues at coordinate 68,802,543 of NC_141392.1, forward strand.
CAGATCTACACAGTACTTTTGCTAGATACATAAAATAACATTGGGAACATTTATCAAAGGCAGTTAATTTTTGCTATTTGGATGAGATCACAGTGGACATTAAATCAATATCAAAGCCCAGGTCTGAGCCCTACTTGTCCTCTTTAAACTGTTAAAACCCTAACTTTAATGTGTGGTGCTCCTAGAGGGGGTTGTCTCACCTCCAGGGTGTGGTGTGAATGGAAGGAAAGCCATGGGAGGCATGAGGAGTGTCTGCAAAGCCACACAAGCCTAGAGGGACAAAGGCCCTGGCTCAGGCTGTGAGTTAGGACATCCTTTCCTTCACATGGCTTCTTTTCAGGAGCAGCAGAAGAACCACCAGCACCTCAGAGGGAGGCTTTCAAGAGAGGCTTTTCAGCCTGGAGCTGTCATCAATATGTTGTGTAGACTTGCCCATCCTGCCAGTGCTGGATCTGTTGGCATGAAGAATCAGTGTCATATGTAAGTAGATTTGTATGTGCTCTGGTGAGAAGCTGGGACCAACACCAGTGGACAGGTGTGATGTGGTTCTGACTATGCCTTAACAGCCAGCACTAGCTGGCGTTCCCAAAGGAATGGCTGGCTTTGTGCCCGGGTGAGCTGTTGTAAGATGGAGCTTGACAAATTTATGGAAGATGTTGTATGACATGGTGCCGTGAAGAGCACTGGGACAAACGTTACTTAGGATGTCCTTTCCTGTCCTATGTTCCTGGCTATTACTCTAGCCCTGTTACCAGATGACAAAGTAAGCATAGCTGCACTCGTGTAATATCTGACTAGAATGAGACAGAGGACCTTAGCTAGCTGGAGTTGTCAAAAAACATTATTTGAATGCTATTTTTGACTGGTTGAATGAGCCAGTTTGTACCAGTTAGAACAGCAAGAACATTAAAGATTGATTGAAAATACTTGCTATTTGGAAAAATACAAAGGATATGATTGCACTGCTAATAAAAGCTGACTTTACACTTGTTCAGTAGAAAAAAAAAGGTGAAAGTTAATCTTTCTTAACCTTTCCATTGCATTGACTGAATCAGAAGTTTACATTTCCTCTGAATTGTGAACCGTTTAGTGGAACTGAGCAGTGCATGTAGTTGACCATGACTAAATGGGCCAAATTTTCAAGTTAACTTAATCTAACATCACTGTTGTGGCTTCATGTAAATCAACAGAGGATTGCGCTCGGTTATTCTACCCTTGGCCAAAACCCAGTGCTGTTTAGCTTTCAGACTTGCCCACTGAGACTACGGTCTGAAATCCCTGTCAGTATGGAAGTGATCAATGCTGTCTGATTAAAAAAGCAAAGTGCATTCAGGTTAACGAAAATCTCTGATGAGTAAGTATTTTTCTTGTCACCTTGTTTCAGTATGAATCCTCCCACTCCAATTCTATAAGTCTGTCTGATTTGTTCAGTTAGCTCCAATCTGAATTCATGTTTCAGCCTGTTAAACTGTCTCCAAAATTTTTTAAAGGAAAGATCTCAATTTCCATTAAAAATATTATACTCGAGCCAAAACAATGCTTTGAACATGGTTGCTTGCTGGAACTTGATTTTTAAGCCGATTTTTTCAGAACGATCTCAAAAAATAATAATAAGAAAAATGTTCACAGCTCTTCTTACAGAGCTTTAGTTGAGCTATGAATTAAAGAAAGGAAAGATAGAAGTTGGTCTGAGAAATCCTGTTTCCTAGTGTGAGCTCATGCAATTATAGAAACCAGGATCTTAAACTAAATATTGTGTTGACTTGGGAGTTTTTCCACTGACTGCCTTCTGTCCAAGATTTCACCCAGGACTGCGATGCTGTCTCTAAAGTGTCCCTGAAACAGATCAGTAATTCACTGGAATTTCTTTGTTCAAACTGCAGAAATAATAATGAAGGAAAGCATCGCAATGCTATAGTGCTGATATTACTGGATGAATACCCCTACTATTTTAGTAGTAGTTACTCTTGCTTGAGAAGCAAGAGTCATTTATTCTGCTTTACAGATATGACACACTAGTGTTAGTCTTTGGAAACCTGGATGTGTTGTGCCTCTTGCTGGGTTTGCAAAATTTTAGAAATTGCAGAAAAATCACTGGGCAGTTTTCATGTTTAAAAGGCATTAACAGACAAGTTTTTCTGAGTTTCTTCAAAGAGAAATTGTGTTCCCTTGCCACGCTCTAGCACAAAACAGGTGCAATCAGCGGGTTTGGGTCACTCGTGGTGAGGGAGCTGTTCACAGGCTGCACTGTTTGGTGACTGTAGTCCAACAGGAACATTCCTGGAGAGCAGAAAAAGATTTTCTTTGGTTTCCATGGCTTTAAGTTAACTTTTTCAGAGTCCCCTGCTCAATAGAAGTCTTTCAAATGAAGGCTGCTGCAAAACATGCTGTACTAACTGATTCTCTGTCTACCTTGGTTGTGTTTTTCTGACTCTGGCAACTAAGTAGGCAGGCTCTGATGCAGGTGCTCCTGGCATTTCTGAACACGTTCTCCATTGCTGGAGTTTCCTAGTTCTGAGGTACAATGGGAAAAGCCAGAATACGTTGATTTTAAAACATGACCACCAACCTGAATGGAATGGTGTGAACATCTGGGAGCAAACTGGGTCCATTATGACTGGAGAAGCTGTTAGATTTCCAGTAGATATTTGGGAGCATTATTTCAGGGAAAAATACTGTATAGAAATGCTTATAATTAGCACTAATTTCTTTCCTCTTGTCAAGGTGGTTATTCATTAAATGACCCTCCTTTTTCTGATTGCTGTTTTGACAGCATACCGTGCAAAACAACGAAGATTTTTCTCCCTGCTGTTTTTCAGTATCTGGGAAACAGATGTCAAAAGGATTTTTAAGTTAATTAAGGATTCAGTTGGGTTAAAAAAGAATAAATCCAGATGATACCGTGAGGCATATTTTGTTAAGGGCAGAAGTAGTCCCTAGTGTTTCCCTCTGTGACAATTCTCAGACATATCTACAAGATCCTTGTTCTAACAGGGCTGATGATAATTAGGGTGGCACTGAAGAACACCATGAACTCTAATGACAGTACATTTACTTTGGCAGGTGAATGCAGTGGCTGCTTTTCCTTAAAGCACATGACTTGGAACTTCCAAATAATACCTAAAATAAGAGAATTGTATTGCAAGTTACACAGCTACTCTATTAACAGAAAGATGTATCATGTAGTGGCTCTGGTTATTCCTAGAGAAAGCATGCATGAGTTTGGGAGAAGAACCCTAATCACAGCTCTGGAGCTGAATGATGAATGTTAACAAGGGCTGCCTGCTGCCTCCGTAGTGTTGGTGTCCCCTGTGGGTCTGTGCACAACAGCAGTCCCCATGCCAAGCTTCACAGGAAGCTGAAGAGTGAGCCTCATCAGCTTATGTCACAGGATCAGGTTACCTGCATTCATAAAAATAAGCGTGGGTACGATTAAGTTCTCAGCTATCCTTCATTAAAAGCCAAACAATCCCACATTGCAGGTCGCTTTCCCTCCTTCCCACACTGCTTTTGTGTCATCCTAGCTTTCAGAAACTACGTGTTACTAGCGTTACAGACACTGAGACTGGCATCTGAAATTACAAAGCAGCTCACTGGATTTGGGGTTTCCTGTTTTACCCAGACATGTTGCTGGGTTCCTGCTGGCCCAACATCCCAAATTTCAATGCACAGTGCCTCTCATTTTATAAACTTCTCTTCTTGTTTTTTAGAGCTTTTTGTTTTCTTTTCTATTCTTCAATTCCATGTCTGGAAGGGTGGTTTTATACTTATTTCTCTTTTATTGCACCAAAACATAAAGAGTTAACATGCTGAGAGATAAATTGTAGATTATTTCATTATAGAGATTTTTTGTGGGATTCATCCGGAGTTAATTGAGCTTCCGAGGAAAAGGTTTCCAAGGAAAAGATCTCCCTTCTCCCTACCCACCCATTTTAATTGTCACACTCCCTTATACCATTCTTTTTTCATTTATTATTTTTCTTCTTGTATAAGGTACAAATTAAGGCTGCAAGAGCAGGCTCGTAAGCCAGATTAACTTCAAGCATGTCCTTTCCATACAATTTATGTCAGTAAAATTAAACATTTGCACTTACATTACAGGGAGGAAGCTATAAATTATAGCCTGCCAATGAAGTGACTCACATAGAAATAGAAAAGCAAGGGGATAAGTGAATGATAAAAAGCTGACCTTTGTTGCAGCAGCAGTTAAGAGACTTGGCTCCACACATGTATCCTGACTAAAGTCAGGAGCACATAATATAACTGGAGGCCTTAAAAAAGCAGGAAGGTTTGAAGAAAAAATTGTGGAACTGGAAGTAGCTTTAGAAATAATAATTAAAAAAAAAAAACAAAACCAAAGAAAGGGTGGTCGATCCCAAAACCTAAAACCAGACAAGCACCAGGCCACCCTCCGAAATGTCCCAAACTCTGAAAAGTCAAGATCTTTGTTGTACAACATATTTTTAAGTCTCATATGATGACAGTTTCCAGACCCCTGGCATGTTCCTTAATAAAAATGAGGTCCTTTCAGACTTGAAAGCATATCACAAAACTGTAAAGTTCTTTTGCATTTAATATTGCATTAGCTGGGACAAGGATATTTCTATCAGCGACTCTGTAACAGAGTGTTCCTGGCTTGCTGGAAGTGTTTGACTGACCAATAGTGACAAGCGGTCTCAAAAGAGAAAATATCAAGAAACAAAACAAGAAACACTGGCTAAACATTCCTTAAAGCCAGATTTTCATTGACTTGAGAGGAACTGCATCAATTTGCCCATAGCAAGAAGCTTGCTTGCTTGCTTTTGTCAGAAAGCTGGAGACTCTGACCATGAGAAAAGTTATTCCTTCTCAAATGACAGAGGATACTGACTCCCACCTTGCATAGTATTTAGCATTAAGCAACAGGAAACTCAATCAAGAATTTAGAGGAGAAACAGACACTTCCACACCCTCCTCAAGTAATGTATTCCCAGCCTAGATATCTTACAATTAGAGGCTAAAGAAGCCACCCTAAGCCTTGAATAGTAACTATAATGACCGAAATGTTATTTAAAAAAAAAAATCCCAATCCTTGGAGTGTTAACATTTTCTGAGTTTGCTGGTGGTATGCACAGCGTTTGAGACACTTGCAGACCTCCGGCCACCCTTCTGTCTGAGAGCCAGCCCAGGTAGGAATGTGACAGCCTGACAGTCCCGGCACTTAGACAATGTTTCTTGCTCTCCAGATTACTCCTGCTACAGCACTTGAACTCTTTAAGTCTCTTAGCGTATTCAAACTCCCGAAGCACAAAGTAAGAGATAATAAGCCTCACTTTATCTGTTCAGTATTTGTAGCTCTTTCATGCATCAAACACAGTCCTGTGCTACTTGTTGTTAATATTTTTTCACGCAGGAATGTCTTGTTCTTCTGTCTTAGCAGCTCTCTGTATCAACCACTGCAGTCCAGATATAGGAAAATATGTGAAGGATTTTAAAAATTCAACTTAATACAACACTCAAAGAACACAGTGCAGCATCTTGCATTATAGGATCAAAATATACTAACTAGCTCTACAGCTAAAATGTAACAAAACAGTTATATGACTTGAACCACCACTGGTCATATGTTATTATTATATTTTAGCTGCAGAGGTAATTAATATGGCTTCATCAGATGCTTAGACAGCTATTGTTCCGAGTCTTTGATCACCAGTGAAGTAGTCACTAATCAAGGGCTGCCACAGATAGCCACAATGCTTATAGAGCTGCAGTTTTAAGAGACATCATCACGCAGACAGATGCTTTGTTATTTCTCTGCAACACTGAAAACCCGTTTAAGGAAGCTTTTGGTCCAGGATCACCATGTGGACATATGAGGCAAAAAGTAGTGGCTCCCATAGCTGTTACAAATTAAATCAGTTCACTTTCTGTTGGAGGTTCATTTGCTTCATTCAGTGGCCTATTGGTTTCCTTAATTCAGTCCCAGATTTCATATCAGTATGGCCTAGGAAAAGACATTTTCTCTTAGTATGTCTGTATCACTTTCCCCTTTTGGTGCAGCCTAATTAGATCTATCCTGCTGTTTCCTTCTAAAAATAGAGCAGTTTCCAATCTCAAAATTATCATTCTATGGTATTATTATTACCTCATATATAAACTGCTGGCAATTGCTTTTGTTTTATGAGCAATTTTGCTCCTGAGAAAAACGAGTGGTGCCAAGGAAATGAAAAAATGAAACAGGAAACGATGCAAATATCTCAGTTATCTGGACAGTCAACTCTGTCTTGCTAACAGGCAAAGTAAGTGACTAAAGGTTTGTTGTCTAAACTTCTGAGTAATTCTTTTAATCATAAATTGCGGTAATAGAATGATTGCTGTGAGAGATATTATATCATAAAACTCCGATATATCTCTGGACCGCTGGCAGCTTTTTGATTAGAAAAGGCATCAGGAGAGGACTATCACACCTAAAGCCAGTTTAAAACCTCAGATGATGCAGTGCTGTTGCATGTATACTGAAAGTCCACATACTTTTCTTCTTGTGTACTTTCTCCGGGCTGTCATGATCAAACAAATTTAACTGAATAAAGCAAATCAGACAACAAGGGTAAAACAACTTTGAAAAAGGAAAAAATATGTTAAATACCAGAAGAAAGTATATGCCTGAAATTCTATATGGGACAATCAGGAACTGGGCCCTTCTGTCCATGGGGAGTGCAGGGGAAAACAGGGTGGGAGGCAGGGAAGGAAGGGCTAGGATGAGCTCAGTCAGAGATGCTATTAGAAATCAGGGATGGCTTTGCTTCTGTGGTGTCTATACAGCAATTACTGGCCTGTGTGCTAAATTTGACAGCCGGTATCATAATGTCACACAAAGGTCAAGAAAAATGAAAAGTCTTTTGGACAATCTTAACATTTCTGTAGTGCACTTTTTGTATGATCACCTCAACTCACACTTGTGCACTGTAAACATCCTATGGGCATAAAATTATTCAGAATATTCACTATGCATTTGTGGCATAGTTGCTAAATTATGTATTGCAGATCTTACAGCAAATCTAATATCACGTTGCATGCAAACTTAATCAACAGAATTTACAATTGCTCTTGTGTTAGCAGAATGAAGGACTGATTTTCTGTGAGCTGGAAGATGGCTTCTCTAATCCTTATTGCCTTGAAAGGCTGTATTGTTATTTTCATCACTTGACCCATTACTCTTTTCATCATTTAATTCAATTATAAACTCTCTTGCTGATGCCGCTTGCTTGGATATTTTCCCATCCTTTTTTGTATGAACTCCTGTTCACCTACTGCTTTTTCAATTTTCTAATCTGCCTTGCCATTAACATCACTGCCGGAAGTTAGAAGCTGACACACAAATCCATTTAAAGTAAGGTCTGGGTCTATTTTTTGATCTGATACACACTCAACCAAAAAAAGCTTGACAAAATTGTACCGTTTCCTCTTCTTTAAGCAAGTACAAGAAGAATAAATACTTGTCTGTTCTCTCATCATGTGTAGGAGGTGGCCTGGGCTGCATTTGCATAGAGTAGATGGGCTTTTGGAGGTATGCTGTAAAACAGTCACAGATCTCCATAACAGAAGAACACTTTTCTCCTTTCAGGAAAATCAGAATTACTTTTGCAGAGTAAAATCAGATGAGCAACTTCTACTAACACGTCACGGAGAATGTTTGCAACATTTTATTTTCATTTTTAGGCCTCTTCAACTTATTATGTCCCCAGGAAAAATATGTCCCCAAGCTTTAACTGGTACTCTTTCCATACCACGAGAACTTTGGTAAAGCTGATATTGGTCCATGCAGCAGAAAGTCTTGCTTCTTGGAGAGCTTTGGGTGCACATATCAGCAGAATCAGGGCAAACGAGGCAGTATGTTCGGGTTTTGTTTGTCTGTCTTAGTGCTACCATGCTAACAACGTACATGCCCTGTGGTGCACCACATCTTCATGAAGGGAAAAAGATTGTAGATGAAAGTGTTTTGTCCATTGCAGAAACGCATCCTAACTCCCAAACTAAGCAGGTCTAAAGTCTGATCTGTGTTTATTTTACTATATTGCTGGAGGGACACTGTATGTTTTGTTTCTGATATGTATATCTAAGAAATTTCCATTGCAGAGCTGGCAGGCATGCGTGGATACACAAAACCAATTTTCTGTAGTTAGAACTGTTAGGTATGGTCCATCTGCATCACTACTATTTGTACTGGTAGAAAGTTTCTTCCCTTAAAACTTTGGTTTAAGTCAAATGTTTTGATTATTAGCTATGATCACCTGGGCAGTATTTCTATATCATTCCTCTTTCATGCTCTGGTTTTCTATTTATTTGAGAACAGCAGCTTCTATACCATTAGGGTCATATATAGCAGAAACTTTTTGCAACTGAGCTGATTACTGTGATCAAGGCCAACCCGTTAATACTGGATGTAAATGAGGGTATTTGTAAATCAAGAAGTGACTACCACTTCTTTTATAGACACTCTGCTTCCATTGAAATATCTCCCTTGGCTGCATATCCCTCTTGTGAATTCCTTGAATTAAAAAGTAACAGGTATTTTCCTTGTAACATACAATTATTTTCCAACTCCAAGCATGGCATCAGACCCTAAAAGTGTTCGTTATGAGATATTCAGCCTCATACCAGTACAGTCCCCTTAGAATCACAGAATAGTTTAGATTGGAAGGGATCTTTAAAAGTCATCTAGTCCAACCCCCCTGCAGTGAGCAGGGACATCTTTAGCTGGATCAGGGTGTTCAGAGCCCCGTCCAACCTGACCTTGAATGTTTCCAGGGATGGGGCTTCTACCACCTCTCTGGGCAGCCTGTGCCAGTGTCTCACCACCCTCACAGGAAAGAATTTCTTCCTTATACCTGGTCTAAACCTACCTTCTTTTAGTTTGAAACTATTAGTCCTTATCTAATTGCAGCAAGCCCTGCTAAAAATATTGCTGCCACCTTTCCTGTAAGCCCCCTTGAAGTACTGGAAGGCCACAACAAGGTCCCCCCAGAACCTTCTCTTCTCCAGGCTGAACAATTCCAACTTTCCCAGGCTTTCTTCACAAGTGAGGTGCTCCAGCCACCTGGTCATTTTTATGGCCCGCCTCTGCACACACTCCAACAGGTCCATGTCTTTCTGCTGAGGACTCCAGAGCTGGATGCAGCACTGCAGGTGGGGTCTCACCAGAGCGGAGTAGAAGGGGAGAATCACCTCCCTCAACCTGCTGGACACGTTTCTTTTGATGCAGCCCAGGATGTTGTTGGCTTTTGTGCCATGAGTGCACATTGCCAGCTCATGTCCAGCTTTTCGTCTACCAGTACGCCCTAGTATTTACTGTTATTACCTCATTTAATATAGAGTACTGCATTGTCAAGAGGGCATTTTCCCATAAAATCACATTCATCACTACAGAATGCATTGAGATAACTATTTAATTAACAAACTAGTTAATAATTAATTTTTCTACTTATGTTTCTACTATTATTTGTACTGCTGTTGCATGCATGCGCAGGCCTCGTAATGCTAGAAGCTGGTTAGTCATGGAACAAAAAATCTATACTCAAGCACCAACAGTTTGGTGAAAGGAGTTTAGTCTTGATTAATGGTAAGATACAATAATTGAAAGGTACAGGATGCAGAAGCAATAAAAGGAAAGTCAGCACATTTCACACTGTAATCCGTAACCTTAGCCTATCACATCTCTGCAGAGTGCTAATGCACAAAGCACAGGAGAAAAACACCGCTGATACTTTTTTCACCGCTCCATTGTGGAGGACAGTTATTTTGTTGGTTATGTGGCCTGGGTGGCTCTGATGTCATCACGCATCTACATTCAGTATTTCTTACATCATTCAAGCTGAGTGACTGCTAGGAAAGACATCAGTCACTGGAGGTTTTCCAGCAGTGGGTTTCTACCCATCCTCCTTTCCGTGTACACACCAATTCAGCCAGTTTTCCGGAGGTCCTTACAGATGTCAGTGAAAATCACAGCTTTGTGAGAAAAGCAAGACAAATAAAAGGTTTCTTAATTCCCTGGGATTAGAAAGGAAATAGGAGTTTACATCTGGTTGCTCTAGTCAAGGCCATCCCTTCTCTGTGTTTTGCCCCTCTGACCATATGGATTGCATAGCTTGTACTCGCTTTCCTCCCACACGCTTTCCCTAGACCAGGAAGCAGGTTCTGGCAAAGGGGTGTATGTCTGTGCCTGTGTCAGGACCTGACCTCCTTCCAGACAGGACAGCAAGTAGTGATGCTTGTGCAAAGACTCTGTTCTCCACCTTCTGATTCCTAAGGCTTGCAAGCAGGCTCTTAATGCTTCCAATATTTGGTTCAGGTATTTTAAGATGGAGCTGATGTTTTGGTTTAATGTAACAGCCAGCCTTCCAGTTTGGTATGACTGACTGAAAAGCTGACAGGCTGAGTAACTAATTGCAACCAACCTTTCCCTTTCTCATCTGAGTGGAAAAGAAGCACGTTTAGAAAAATCCAGTGACAGTCTGCTGTATAAGTTCAGATGTTGTAACAGGCTGAAAAAGCACGTGTATTCTGTTTCACAGGGCTCCCTAAGGAGCTTTTTAGACATAAAAAATGAATTAATGAAAAACTAACTGGTTTTAGTCATAAAAACATAGTTGTGTAAAATACTGCTCACACTGTAGAGATCACTAGATCAACATTGTAACACCATCTCTATAAGCTTCCTATGTCCCCAGGGCAACATTTGACTCCAGTTCCATTCATCCTGGTCTCTCTCTGTATTAAGCTACTGAAAAATGGATCTCCCCGTCATACGCTATTTGTCTTCCAAATCTCTTCCACTGCCACAGGTGTGCTGTGTCAAATAAACTGCAGGGCGGAGGGGGAAGAAAGGGGGAGTACCCTCCTCAGCTGTGTTTAAACTCCAGCCTGTTGTTAATGTTATAAAAGGAAATTCTTCAGTTTGAGCACTGAGGGCAGAGAGCCTTGAAAACCAGTTGCCTTATCTAAGTTGAAGAACAGGAGCCGGCCCAGCTGTAGTGCAGGGCAAAGATCTCCTTTTCATGCAGACTATCTCAAAAGGGAATAAGAAAGTAAGACTTAGTAGATCGGATCTGAGGTCTGCCTGGCCCAGTATCTTGCCTCGGACAGTGAGCAGTAGAAGGTGTGTAGGGAAAATGTAAGAGCAAAATGAACATGCAGTGGTACCTCCCCACAATGTTCTTCTAGCTTCTAGTGACTTGTTGCTCTCAAAGCAGAAGTGGCATTTTTGCATTTAATAATCCTTGATAGAATTTTCTTCAGTAACTTTGCCCGGTCATTTTTGAACATATATAAACTTTGCTTGCTGACTATGTCCTGTGGCAAGGAAATCCATGCCTTGACTATGTGTAATGTGAAACAATGTTTCCTTTTGCTTGTTTTGAAAGCTCTGCCTTCACTTGATACCTTCTAATTCCTGCACTGGAAGAGCTTCCTAACCATCACCCTCAGCTCCATGTCCTTCAGGACATCTGTCATGAGTCCATCACTCATTCCTTTTCGAGGTGTAAGAGTTCTCCTAGCTTATTTGGGTCTTGCGCTGAAGCCACTCCGCACTGCTGATCATCTTTGTTCCCCCCCTCTGTATCTGTTGTAGTCCTGCTCTATCTTTTCTGAGATAAAAAAGGCCAGAACACAGAAAAAGGCCTCGGTAGTACTGTACTGAGCACCAAGATGATGATTTCATATAACTGTTTATTACAACACCAAGACTTTATTCCTAAGTGGTAACAGTAATTCAGAGCCTCTTCTAGTAGGTGTAGGTGTTGTTTGCATGTATCTGTGTTGAATTCCACCTACCAGTTACTATGACAATGTCTTCCTGCAGTTTCATATAAATTTTAGCATCGATTTGAAGCAAATCATCTACTGCATCCCATGCAAAGAAAGATCCTACTGTAGAAATATTCCCAAGCTGCTGTAATGGAAACATAATTTTGCATGTGTCTTCTTAAAGAGAATGTAATTTTGCTCTTTATGACTAAATCATCTCTTGTCCTAGAGATTCTCTGGCAAGCTGCCTCTTCCTAACATGTTTGAAAACCAATTTATCATGCATGTTCATGTCTTTTGCAAGTAGTTTCTCAAACTTTCCCTTTTTGGGGGTGAGGGACGTATTCTTCCTCTAAACCTTCCAGAGCTTATGATCTTTGCTATTTTCCTGAATTAGACACAATCTTAGCGCACTGAGGGACACCTTCTTCCATCTCTTGCCCTTCTACCAGCTTTATTCTGGTCTTTTCATGGTCTTTTTAAAGATGTGATATGTGGTTCGTCTGTGCCTCTGATACACTATCTTTAATTTATATGCCTGCAATCTGTAAAGACTTTACTCTTTAAAAGTTTAAAGTTTCCTTTTTTATGTAACCCTACATGTTTTTAAACAGTTTCACACTATTTCCCTTTTTGAAATTAGGCACAACAGTATAGATATTGAGTGGTTTTATTAGTCCTGCTAGGATGTTGGATCTGAGCCTATTTTGGTCCCTGTTATAGAGTGCCTGTTCCACAACAGCATTTATGAATCAAGTCCAGCATTGCTCAGGGCAAAGTAAAAAGCTGATCATTCCAGCTAAGGTTCCCTGAGTACTTGGGCCAGGAGGAAGTCATTAAGAATAACTAAACACTTAACTTTGACATCACATCCCAGCACAGCATTAGCCAATACACCCAGGAGGGTTCGCAGTCTCCTGCCACAGCTGTGTTTCCTGTTCTTGTGCTCTCATCTCCACCAGCACGTCACAGGCACTGCTGCGCTCCAGTGGATAACGGGGTGTACAGGTATCACATAGGTGACAGAGGAAGGACAGGGTCATAAAACGTTGCCAAAAGTAATGCAAATGACAAGACAGAAGATTGCTAACCTGCTTAGAAAAGTCAATGAAATTTCAAAGCTTGAGACAGGCAGACCGATGAATTTAGAAATATAGAACTAGTGTTGGAACTAACACTAAAGAAGTTCAAATACATGTGAGGGTCTTGCCTGCTCTAAGTACCTAATCTGTAGGCAGCTTTGAATATATCACCCGAGAGACCATTTCCATGTCTTTGCACTGTATTATACTGCAAAGAGATGCAAGCAGAAAAGTGTTCATTAAGGTTGGCTTATTACTGTAGTGGGTCCCACAGGGCCTGATATTCTGTAATAAGACTGTAATAATTTATGCAGAAGCCAGGCTAGCTACAACAGCTAGTGAAGGTAAGGATGTCGGAATGGAATGAAAGAGTATTTAAAGAAATGGTACAACAAGAAGAGGGATAAACATAAATAAGTCTCTTGTCTTTCGAATCTTGAAACATTCATGCCCTTGTTCAGAACGAAAAAGATGCCCAAGACAAGTAGGGTATTGTACTGAAAAATATTGGCTGCCTTATGGCTTTGGAAAAAAATATGCCATGTTCACAAATACCTCCCCTGACCTGTTTATTAAAAAGGACAATAAATGACTGAGCACTGAATATTCAGGGCCTGGGAGATTTTATCAGGCATAATGTTTCTGAAAAAAGTTGTATGATACATTTCGCTGTGGGAAGAACTATGAGTTCAGATGTTTCTTAGGTCAGCTGATTCTGTTCCCTTTCTAATTCCATGTACAGTTGGTATTTAACATTTTGCCAATCTGCTGGGAAAGTCTGTCAAACAAAGGTTTTGAACGTGACTTGCACAGATTGCTAACTGCCTTTCACAGCCTGGACATTTTATGAAGTCCTTCACGGACGACCGTGTTTTGTTTTATTATTTAATGTATTCCATAAAGGAAGAACTCTGAACTAAGCAACTGTGATTGCACTTAATCAACTTGCAAACAACACACAGAAAAGAATTCATTGTATTACTATAGTGAATTCCTGCTATTTAAGGATAATGTCGTTATGAATAGAGCTTATTGAAACCAAAATGCCCGAATTTATTTATAGATTTTATGTACAAATAAAAGGAGCAAAGGAGTTTGAAAACAGTCAACGTGCTTGCTGTGATGTTGCCTTTCCTGGAAGTCAGCTACAGTAGGGTCAAGTCACCAAGGGTGAGACTTTGTGCTCAAAATTTACCTGTATCTGCTGCTGTTGAAGTCTGCATTTACCTCACAGGAAACAGAATCATGCCAAGGCTAAGCTCTTCTGAAAATATGTACTTCTGAAAAATGCAGAAGACTGCAACTAATATGATTCTAGTGTTTCAGCAGCCTAGGAAGCAGCATTTAAAAATGCCAAGCATTTTGCCCTTGGAACTATAGAAATGTTTTAGAAACCGTTATCAGGAGTTCAGGGAGGTTGATTGTGTACCAAGAAGTAAAAATAAATAACCCCTCAGTGACATGTGCTCCCCTCTGCTGTGATGCTTAAAGGTACTTGTCTAAAAAACCCAACAGTTTAACAAAATATGTTATTAGGCTAAGATTACTTTTATCTGCCTGTGAAGAGTAGCAGCTTTAATAAGTTACAATGAGAACTTTTTTAGACCATACCTAGTCACATGGAGGAAAGATGATCCAGTTAGTGGTTTCAAATATTTCATACCACTGTGGTAATTTCTGGTGCCAACATACCGCTAACATCTGTACTATTTTGCAGGAAGGAATGCTATAGACACCATATATGCTACCAAATATTGATGGCTTACTATCAAGGTACTATTGCTCCACTGCACTGATGTCAGTCAAGAAGAGCCCCACAGGAGTCAGTGGACGTACCCCAGCAGAGGAGAAGTTAGTTCAAAATCAGGCCTTGTGTCACCACTAAAGAAGAAGTATTACATTTTTTTCTAAATGTGTAACTCATTAATCCCTTGAAAACAACTAATACCCCACTAATTCCATCTCTTTCATAATCTGGGAGCTAGGCATTTCCTGGCCCTGGTCTAAGTCATATATCATGTTAATTTATTGAAATAACGGCACAGATTGACTTCTTGACAACTATTATTATTATTATTATTGTTGTTGTTGTTGTTGTTGTTTACTTATGATAATCAGCACACACAGTCTGCTAGTCACTCTCCCAAAGAGCTTACTAAAAGGGTTTTCTCCCTTGTCCACTGACTTCCAAGGGACACGGATTGAAGCCAAGCAGAGTTGCAAGAGGTTTTCACTTGAGGGTCATATCCTAGCACGGAATCTACTTCAAGCTGAGCTGACTAGGAATTTGACTTACTTCTACTTTGGCTCACGGTGGCGTTTCCCATTAGGTTCATGATGACAAGTGAACAGGAAATTTCACCACTGCATCATCAGAATATTTCAGAATGCTCCAGGTGCAGCACGGAGCCAACCTTTCTGTAGAAATCCTGAGATGCGATACACAATGAAATCACTGTCTCTTTCTCTCCTAACAGCATGCTTGAATAGGCTGTGGTGAAACCTCCCCAGGGAGACAACAGAAGCCCTATCACTTCAGTCATTTAGAGCTGGATAGTAGGAAACACTTACGAATGTACTGTAGAGAGCAATTCTTCTTGGCAGAGGCTATGTTAAGTGGTCAGCTCTTATTTCTATGCCTTTGAGGATATAGTGTTGCTATTTGGCATTTTTAAGCAGAGGCCTAAGCCTCAGAAGGATTGGTACAAAAGAGGAGATAATCAAATAACTGATTTCCTTGCATGCTTTCCCTGTGTTCAAGGAGGCTCCAGAAGTGAGATACTGGGCTAGAGGCAAACACTGATAAGAGTTACGAGGAGCTGAGAAGCAAAGTGGTTATTGGTGTCCCTTTGGGTCTGCTTTGCCTATTATTATCTTCATATTTTCTGTCACACCACCATGCACAGATGCTTTCTTTGAATAACACTGGAAAGTTTCAAATCCATGTCCAAGATTTTTATGTGCTTTGACATCTACAAGAAACTGGCAGATAATCATAGCTTTGTAGATTCAAAATGGGAATAGTGCAATTAAAAAAACTGGAAACAAAATATTTACTACTAATCAGATGGTGGTCAATGATAGATATACAAGTGCTGAAATCATGTTCATGCTAGTTCTTGTTAATCTTCTATCAGTCTTTTTTTTTCCTCTTCAGCAAGTTTTTCATTAAGTAGATGGAGCTCTGCCAGATTCAGCTTTCATTCATACCATTGTAAATCATGGCTGAAACCTGTGGTACTATTCCTGCTTTCTCCATGTACAACTTAGATCAGCTTTTAGGCTGTTGCCTTAGGGCTCAATACATCTTGATACCTTTTGGAAAAACATTTGAAAAGTAAAAGAACAGTTCTGAGTCTTCTTTCCCTTTCCTTCCTTCCTTCCTTCCTTCCTTCCTTCCTTCCTTCCTTCCTTCCTTCCTTCCTTCCTTCCTTCCTTCCTTCCTTCCTTCCTTCCTTCCTTCCTTCCTTCCTTCCTTCCTTCCTTCCTTCCTTCCTTCCTTCCTTCCTTCCTTCCTTCCTTCCTTCCTTCCTTCCTTCCTTCCTTCCTTCCTTCCTTCCTTCCTTCCTTCCTTCCTTCCTTCCTTCCTTCCTTCCTTCCTTCCTTCCTTCCTTCCTTCCTTCCTTCCTTCCTTCCTTCCTTCCTTCCTTCCTTCCTTCCTTCCTTCCTTCCTTCCTTCCTTCCTTCCTTCCTTCCTTCCTTCCTTCCTTCCTTCCTTCCTTCCTTCCTTCCTTCCTTCCTTCCTTCCTTCCTTCCTTCCTTCCTTCCTTCCTTCCTTCCTTCCTTCCTTCCTTCCTTCCTTCCTTCCTTCCTTCCTTCCTTCCTTCCTTCCTTCCTTCCTTCCTTCCTTCCTTCCTTCCTTCCTTCCTTCCTTCCTTCCTTCCTTCCTTCCTTCCTTCCTTCCTTCCTTCCTTCCTTCCTTCCTTCCTTCCTTCCTTCCTTCCTTCCTTCCTTCCTTCCTTCCTTCCTTCCTTCCTTCCTTCCTTCCTTCCTTCCTTCCTTCCTTCCTTCCTTCCTTCCTTCCTTCCTTCCTTCCTTCCTTCCTTCCTTCCTTCCTTCCTTCCTTCCTTCCTTCCTTCCTTCCTTCCTTCCTTCCTTCCTTCCTTCCTTCCTTCCTTCCTTCCTTCCTTCCTCCCTCCCTCCCTCCCTCCCTCCCTCCCTCCCTCCCTCCCTCCCTCCCTCCCTCCCTCCCTCCCTCCCTCCCTCCCTCCCTCCCTCCCTCCCTCCCTCCCTCCCTCCCTCCCTTCCGCCCTTCCTTCCGCCCTTCCTTCCGCCCTTCCTTCCGCCCTTCCTTCCGCCCTTCCGCCCTTCCGCCCTTCCGCCCTTCCGCCCTTCCTTCCTTCTCTCTTTCTTTCCTTCTCTCTTTCTTTCTCTCTTCATCTGTGTGTCTTCCCCTCTTTCTTTGCTTGCCTGCTGCCCCAGGCTCATGTCATCTTCCCTGACTTTGTAAAAAAAAAATTTAAAAAATGTAATCATGATGAGCTGGTGAGGTAATTTGGAACATCTCCTAGCGTTCCAGCAATGTTGTGGTAAAAATCTGAAATACCCACAGTTCAGAATTGCTACAATGGCATACCTCCTCCTTCTGCTATCTGTTTGTTCTCTCACCTGCGAGCCTGTTCACATGCTAAAATCCTCTCGTGTCAAAAATCATGCACAGTGTTAAGCTTCATAAAGGCATGAAATGTGAGGCTCCAGTAATAGCACCATATATAACAGCATTTGCACTAGGATTTTCTTGTTGCCTTAGGTGGATGTCACGTATTTTCTTTTGTATATGATCTTTAGAGATTAAATTATTTAATTGCCACCTTTTCAGTTGACTCAGAGTCTGAAATCAGTGCTGTTCAATTATGCTGACTACCATTTCAAAATGTCCCAGGCTTTTGATAGCTGGACAACCTTTTGATAAGTTTGTGTTATATTAAAACAACAAGTCAGGAGTATGGTCAGTGGAGTGCTAGGCCATTCAGTAAGTTATGAAGACAGACGTGCTTTGGAAATACCTAAGCAGTTGCATAGAATGGTAGATGACACAATAACCACTGACTGAAACTGGCTTCCAATCCTAATTAGGTCACAAGCAGTTCATTCCAAATTTCCAACCCAATGTGTCATAAACCCACCAAGTAACTGCTATAGATGGCATTTTCTGCTCAGCAGCTGATGAAGATGGCAGTCATTGGACCTACAACAATGATGTTCTCTAGCACCCCAGCTGGGTTTACAAAGGTGAGGTGCTTCCAGTGTGTGCAGGTGCTCAGTATTCAGCCTAGCAAAAAGTTGCACTACTTATCAGGCACCGTGCTAACAGGGTGTCTCATATTTTGTTCCTAAGAAATGCTTTCTTCCTTTTTTCCTTTCTGCTCTCATCCTGCTACAACCCAGATTCACTATACACCTCAGAACAGTTGCTACAGCATGTGCTTGCAATAGCGCAGCAAAACTTTGCCAGTGTCAGAGCCTTGGAAAACTAGGATGGAAGATGCTGATGAAGATCAAGGTAGAAAACATAGGGTTGCAGTTTCTGCTGAGGCAACATTGGCTGTTTCTGCCTTCACTTCTAGGTTCCTTGGAAGCTGTAACTATCCTGCTCCTCTTGGCTTCCTCCTGTATCTCTGTTCCAGATCTGACCATGGGTGGAATAATCAGGCCCCTGCCTCGCACAAGCCCTCATGCTTGGGGCAGCAGACATCAATTTTGCCTACGCTGCAGGTGAATTTTGTATAGTTTCTTGTTACCTAGTCACAAGCTTCAAGTCTTATCTCTAAAAGCATTATTTATTTCAGTTCTCTCTGCATCTTCCTCAGCAGATTACACTGTCCCTTAGCTGCATCATCCTTAAATGAGCCTAATAGTAAATGAGACAGGAGATCACACAGTGAGTATATATGCATTCCTTTAGGACTAACTATTCAAAGTTGGCTTCCAGTGTTCTTTTGTGCATATAGTCTGGGGCCAAACGACATAGCCCCCGCTGCTCCCCATCCTGCGTGACACCCCCCTCCCCCACCCCCGCCTTAGAGATGCTAGATAAAGAGAAGTTGAAAAAACCGCACTGTGTTGATTGCTGTAATTGCTGACACATTCCTGTGGTATACTTGATCATTAGAACAGCTCACTTAAAACAATATTTTCTTTATAGAAAGGAAGTTGGTAATCGAGTTGTCATGCTTCTCTGCTTTGCATTTTCAGTTTAAATATTCAGCTGGCATTCAGTGTATGGTTATTGGTTACCAGAGCATGTTGATTCAAATTTTCATTATCCAACTGCAAGCTGATTTTGTTGAATGCTGTTTAAGCACTTGATTGCTACAGATTCTCATGTACAGGCCTTTTAGATTTTAGTCATGAATGTGGGCCATTTGAAAATGCTGTAATCTCTAACTGCTCTGTGATTAAGATGGCTGTGACACAGATTTGAATTTGGTCAAGTCTATCCCCAAACCACAGTGACCAAAATGAACTGGTTGTAGAAACCATGCAAGGAAATGCATTCTGTAAAGTACCAATCTAGCTCTGAAGTGTATGAGACTAAGTGGAGTTTTGCCAAAACAATGCATTTTACTGTCTGGGGATGAGCTAAACCTGTATTATCAATGAGTTTCAAGTGTTTGTGGCTGGAGTGCAAAGTGATATAGGGAAACAGTAGTCCTACGCAAGTCCTACTTCTTCTCTCTAAGCTGATAACCCAAGTTGTTCCCATTACAGTCTTGTGACTCCCCATCACTCAATGCCATTCTGCTAGTCCAGCCATCCCCATTCTCCGCTATGAAATGCCATTTTCTCTCTGTTGCCCTCGCTGCCCAGCAGCATGTGAGCCCCATCTGAATGCCAGGTTCTTCTCTCTGAGATACTCCCCTTGCCCAGACTGCTCTTGCCTGTACCAACCTTCCTCAACTTTTCTGGACACTTTGGAAGCCAACACAATGCATTCAGAGGGGTTTACATGATGGAAATGAAACAAAACAAAAAGGGAAAATGATCATCTATCTTCTGTGAAACATTGTCTTCCTAGTAGAAAGGGCTCTTCTAAAAAAAGCCTAATACTAGTTACCATCTTCTGCGAAATCTCTATGAAAAGATCCTGCACCAAGAAAATACAACGTACGGACTTCATGGTGTTGGGATTCATCTGATCGCCCTTCAAGTTAGGTGTCTCATCCACATTTGCCATCTGTGCTCCTTTGGAAGGAGTGACACTGGAAAGTAATTCAGTGTACCTATCTGAAACTTCTGTTTTAAGATGGGGTTATCTCTGTCTCTCCACTGAAAATACAAGTTGTGTAGACAATTAATTAGGCAAGATGCTAACCTTTTGTGTCTTGGGCTAGGTCGGCTGAATCCTGCATCAACAGGTAGCGCTTATAGAGTGTGTGGGACAGGAGAGGATTGTAGTTCCAAGCAGGAATTTACAAACTATTTACTATGAGATTATTATTCTTCAACATGCACTGAAAAGTTAGGAAGTCACCCTGAATGAAGTCCTACTGGCTGAGATAAACCTATGGTGCCTCACTTAGTAACAGACACCGTCTTATTTATTATAGAAATGGAAAATGAATACCGCAAAACACTGCTGGAAAATCCCGAAATAATTAATGCACGTGTAAGTTGCCTGGGCATGCCAGTTAAAACTTTAAATCCTGCATACTTGATTTAAAAGACAATCTAAGTCTTGCAAAACTACTAAGGTCGATAAATCCTCCAATAAAACAGAAGTGTGATTACAAAAGTCATCTAGTCCATGGACTAGAACTTTTGTCAACATTGACTCCCTGTGCTCCCTGGTCTTTGTGAATTAAATGCATATCCCTGCCATGAAACACTGAGTTCGAACTACACCCAGATTTTTTATGAGGTCTGTTGTCTTTTGATATTGCTTGAGAATAGTTTGCAAACAGCACTCAAAGTCCTAGTCTGAGATCTGATAGGATACAATTCTGACACAAATTAACAGAAATAATAGTTACCTTAGTCTGGACTGATCACCTAACTTCCTTGGCTGGTTAACAGCAAGAAAAATTCACAGGGAGAGCCATCTCACCCTGAAAAAGGTACATAAAATAAACAACTTAAAAAGCTACATAAAATAAACAACTGGAAAACCCTTTCTACAAAGGATATGAGGATACCTATTGAGGTATAGGTGAATAAAATTTTCGTTAGCCTAATGTCAGGCAAGACGAACAGAACACTCCTCTTTTCAGAGCAATAGAACATAACTTTTGCAAAGCAAACATCTGATCAGGCAGCTGGAAGTTGTCATGCAGGAATACCGTGTCCGACTCTTTATTTCAAGTTTTAACATGTGAAATTGTTTCGAAGAAGCCTAATGAAAAGAGGATTAAAAATTTCAGCTAATATTTTCAGATGTTACCATATTGCCCCACTTCCATAAACATACACCTCTGCTTGCTTCACCTTTTGTCGTTTGAGATCTATTTTTAGTTCCATTGTACTTAGAAATTCTTCACACTGCTGAATGCTAAACTGCACTGGCAACTCAGGAAGAATGACAATGAAAGATCTACAACATGGATTTCTTGAAGCTCCAGTTTTCTTTTAGAGACTGTTAAAAGACTATTGGATTGGTTTTCAAGCCAGGCTTCAAAAGAGTAATCCGGTAACAGAACTGCTTAAAATTTAATTGTTAAGTGGAGCAATTACTGCATAGTGTGAATGTCTCAAGTTCAGCCCCCAAGTATTCTTTGAGCTTGAAATCCATTGCACTAACAAATGGCCTCACAATTCAATGTAAGCAAACCCATTTACTAGCATAAATTTTTCTGTACTCACCACGAGGGAAAGAAAAAGGGAAGTACGGGATCGGTTCTCCCTCCTCTATGTCTCAGATATTGTTTATTCTGCAAAGCATTATTTGTTTTAGCTTGGTATTTCTTTTTAAATGCCTTTACTAGACTAGAGTGCTGCAATTTTAAGCCTCACTGGGAAACTTTAGTGAGTTATGAATAACCAGGGAGTGGGATTTCAGTGTAATTCAGGAATGAGAACTAAGCAAAGAGAAGAATATTCAACCTTTTCATGGAAGGATTCAGTATTCTTTTCAAAGTCATATATCAAAAAGCCACATACAATGGAAACATTCTCTCTCCCTAGAACATAAAAGAAGAGGGAACTGCCTGTTATGTGTTCTGAAATGATCCCTTTTCATTACGACTTCAGAATTTTTCTCTCTGGGGATCGCTGACTTCAAACCATGAAGAAAGGGAGAAACGACATCATACTATTTCCATTAAAAGCAGCCATGCGTAACCTATATTTTTTCCTTTCCTCTTTTTTTCCCATTTCACAATAATATTTGCATTCCAAAAAACTTATTCTCTTTTTTTGATGCACTGAGGTTAAGCAAATGAGGTTGCTGCCGACAGTGTTGTTCATACCACTTGCGTCTGCCTTGTTTTCAGCCAGCAGCAGAGAAACTGCTATGTCTGTGTGAAATTCATTAGAAAACAAAACATTCCATCTTTCTTCATTTGGCCTGATCCTGCTTGTTTACCATAATTAAGTTATAAGAAAATCATCTTACACAATAGGAATACAAAATTCCCTCCGTCTTGTAAACGCATAAGCTAGAACTGACTTGATTTTTTTTTAACGATCCCATGTACAGTATATTCAGAAAACTCTTGTATATGAACAGTTAGAAAAGAAATGAGATTAAATGATTCATACAGTAGAAGAAATCCGGAGAAAAGGGAATAAGTGTGGTAAGGGAAAGGTTTCATCTGCCTTTTAATACAGTGAAGAAAAATAAAGTTAACAACAGTTAGTATAACACAAGGGATATAAAAAGAAAGAGCAACATAGTCCCAGAGAAGAGTTTTTCCAGGTCCAGTGAGACTGGAGCAAGAAGCTAACCTTGGACATTTCAATATTAGAAATATAAGATTACTGTAGGAAGAGTTTAGAGAAAAGAGATAAAAAAATGGATGTAAGACATAAATACACTGTAAGTGAAAGAGAAAACAGTACTCATCACTCACATATTGTTCTTTAGACGTTCAAAGCAGTGTACAGACATTATCAATTAACTCCTGTATAATATTTGTTTAAGGCAGGTAGATTTTTAATCCCTTTTTTACAAATCAGGAAACTAAACCAGAAACGTAAAATGGCGTAACTAGGGGCCACGATAATAGAATGAGGTGGCTTTACTCTTCTTCTGGTGTTTATTCCACCAGATGACAATGCAGCACTAATCGAAAGATCTGTCTAAAGCATACTACATAACACGGATTTTCTGTATTCTACAGTTAAATCTCAGTGATTACAGATGCCATGATTCTTCATAAATTTCTGAAATGTGAGCTATCAGAAAAAAAAAAGATAATGATATAAAATGATTAAAAAGTCAGAAAAAAAGTTATTTTAAAGATTTCATATTTTGTAACTCAAATGCAATGAGAAAACATTGAGATGGTAATGTCTGGAGGCCTGAAATAATTTCTCAAAACATATTTTACCAATCCTGTGTGATGGTGACTTAAGCCTAGACTCTTCCAACTCTATGCATCCTGACAAGATTGTGCTAGTAGCATCTAAAATGATTCACAGATTACAAGCAAAATTAGCAAATGTATCTAACACTTGCATGTTGGTGCAAATGCATGATGTTTGATGTAACTTGCTGTAAGCTTCAAGTTACTGACCTGTGCAACATCCAAACGCCACTTGCATTTCTGCAGACACACAGAGTTAGCCAGACTTCGTGAAAGGGATCTGTATACGTAACTGGAATTGCTAGCAAATGTCAGGAAAAAACGGTCTGAGTTCATTAGAAAAAGTGACCTTCTCTGGAAGTGAAGACTGTAAATCTTGCTATGGGATTTGAAATTAAAAGGCACTCTAAAAACATTCATTGTTACTACCAGTATAAAGAAAATGGCACTTGTAATACAATATGTTTGAACAGGGTATACGATTGCTATTGTCTCATATAGTTCGCTAGAATAGCAACACAGTATAGCAGCAACAGTTTTGTAATGTCTTTTCTGGAATTTAGGAGCATAACACTGAATACTGAAAACAATTCTGTTTCTTCCTCGTTCTTCCAAAGACTAATTTCTTTGTCATCAATTCATTCTCACATCTATATCGGTTTTCAAAATGTTTTCAAAAATGTTTGCTGAATAGCTATGGGAAGTGATCTGGACATCCAGTATGTTCCAACTGATGTTAGATTCTTCCTTTGTTTTATTAAAGTTGTGTTCTCTATTATTCCCAGCCTTTAAGTGGTTTATGATCTTTTCGCACTGCAAGTCATCTGCAAAATTGATTAATATGCTTTCTTCCAACCATTCCTGAAACTATTGCACGCAGAAAACCCCCAGAAGGCACCTTCTCTCAATTAGCACTGGAGGTTTTTTGAAGGCATTTCTCTGCATTCCCATACTACAGATTATGACATCAAACAATCGAGATTAGGATCAGAGTCTGAACAAGCAGGAAGGACATATGTTCTTAGGGGGAAAGATCTCACACACAGAGATATTTTCAGTAAATTGCAGATTATAAAGGCTCAACAAAAGCTTAGGCTTTAAATTGGCTTGTTTTAAACGATGTTCATTCCTCCTCTGCTTTTAAAGCAACATTTGGTCCTTCTGAAAACAGAAAACTGAAAGCATAAGACATGAGACCAAGTCAGTCCTAGCAATTGGACTGCAGTCTGGAGGAGGCACCCCTTACTCATATAGAGCTTTTGCCAGATCTCCATGCGCAGTGTGGCTAGCTTTTACCATGTTTTCCTGAAGAATTAAGGTGACTTGGTCTCAATTCAGATGTCAGACAATTCTAAGATGACCAAAATAAACCCTTTCTGACAGGTCATCTCCTTCCTTTCTGCCTCCAGAGAAAGAACAAACCCTGGGCAGAGAACAACCATGGGCAGAGGAGCAGAAGATGACAGAAAGTTTATCTTGAGGGAAGGCAATTCTGGCCATCATGCTTGTGCTCATTCAAATTGTCTTCTTTCCTTGTACGAGGAAGGATGGTAGGAAGAGAGATATTTGTGAGTGCTGCCTAGCCACAGGGGTTTCCTTCCCAGGGCCGGAGGGAAAGCAGGGAAGTGAAATAAAGGCTGAATTTCCCCAAACTCTGGCTGCATGGTGATTTTTGACACTTTTGAGGTCTGCTAAGGCACAGAAGAAGGACAGTTATTCTTGTTCTCAAGTCCCTGCTTTATGGAAAGCCCCATCCATTCTTGGGTGTAGAGCACTGAGATAAGAACTGAACGTTCCTGTTGCTGGGGTGATTCTTATCTTTTCTGTGCAGTTTTGCAAAATGCCATTGTCAAAGACAGGCTTCAAGGCAGTGGCCAAGCTCCTTATGCCCGAAGTTAGGCACCAACAGTTTATTTTAATAAAAAGTGAAAAATATTAGTAATGGTTAATAAATAAGAAGCTCTAATATATAGTCTTATTAGATAAATGTTTAACAGTATACGATTTTTAACTTGATGCCAACATAAGAGCATATTGGACGTAGCAATAGGGTAGATTGTTTTTGTTAGTGTAGAGTAGCACAAATTAGTTAGAAAGGTGGCCTCAGTGTTTAAATATCAAAAATGTCTGTTTAGGTATTTAATAGATACCTTGATTTTGGGGGCCCACTTGCCTTCTTGTTACCTACTTAAATCAGACTCAAACTTACTGAAACAGAAGTGTGATGATACCAGAAATTAGAGACAATATTTTCAGAGTTAGACCTATAAAAGCAGCTTTTTTACTAATTAAAAATTCTAAAATGAATCCCTTTGGTCCTCCCAAGCCAGTACCTCCTGGGCATGTTCCTCAGTGATGCACCTTTGTCCAATAAAAAAAATAGCTACTCAAGCTGTCAGATGCATTTAAGCATTCATTATCTCCATGGTCAATAAATAACACAAGTTATTCTGCATGTCAACAGAAGCAGTAAAGCAATTTAACTCACTCACATCATTAGGAAAGAGCTGCTCATCTAGTCCCACTATGTTAAATGTTATTGTTTAAAATCACAGCTACCCCTGACTGAAGCTTTAAGGGAGTGGAACCAGCTAGCAGAGTGCAGTGAGAAGCGTATCTTAATCTTTTCTTGTCACTTGGAGGAATTTCTATTTTCTACGTAAAATCTAGGCTAAAATGTATTTTTTAGGGGTTTTAAAAAATTACAGCGTTTGCACTGCCTGCATAAAATGTCATTATTTTATTAGTTCACCTGATGTTTTTGCATGAATTCCAAGTGCATTGTGACCTTCCTTATAAGCTAACCATAGTAATTTTTATAATGAGTTTTAATCAACATAAACCTTAAAAAGTGATCAGATCAAAATGTTTGCTCTTAAAATACCAGTAAATTGCATGCTTAACCACTTAATTCCCTTTCTGCTTGAATTCAAAGCAAGCAATTGATCAGATCCAAGTATTTTTTCATACTTAGAGAAGAAAGCTATATTAAGACAAAGAAAATATTTTAATTCTGTGGTCTGATATTATATTGTCTGGAGATCCGAAAATATCGTTCTAACATTTCCCCTGAAAGGGATTCATTCATACAGAAAACCAAAAGGAAAGGAAGTGGGAAGGTCATTGGGCAATGCTTATTTTTTGTGAACCTACAAGCTCAGACTAGAGTTGGTTTATTGGGTCAGATGGTACTTCATCATATGAAGAAACATCTTTAAGAAATTAGGAACATCCTAGTGGCTTAGTATGAGCATTCCATTTATATTTGAATGAATTAAACAATGCGTTTTCTTGAGAGGCAAAAGGAAACTTTCCTCCCCCTACTCTTCTGATGTTTAATTTTAAAGTTTTCCAACCGCATATGGTTGATGTGCTTAGGACTGCTGGAGCAATGAAACCAAGGATAAGAATTTTG
Organism: Leptosomus discolor; assembly: GCF_034619465.1. Lineage (NCBI taxonomy): Eukaryota > Metazoa > Chordata > Aves > Leptosomiformes > Leptosomidae > Leptosomus > Leptosomus discolor. The sequence goes on from NC_141392.1 coordinate 68,829,287, forward strand.
CACTATAATTTCATGAAGATTAGGAGATATAAAAGCCCATTGTTAAGAAGTATTGATTGGCCCAGAAATCAATCTCTTGATTGACACGTCTACTAGTTAAAAAGAATATGATTTAATTGATTACAGCAGCCTTCATTATGCCATGGGTTAGAAGGTGAGATGGCAATTATTGTATAAGAATACAGAAGGCAGGCTAAAAAAGACGACAGAGGGTAGGGTAAAAAAAAGAGAGTTAAGATAGTGTAAAATGAAAGACAAATTTTATTGTACACAGGGTTACTACTGCCTGGAAGAACAGAAATGCAGGGTTGTTAAGATAATGTTTTCTCCTGGAAGTAGGAAAGGTGAACAGCATTTTTGAGGACAGCCATGAACTAAGCATATTAATGTCTAAGAAACTTGGGAGTATAAAAATGAAAGGAAGACGGAAATAAAGAGCTAATTCCCATGCTTCCACAAGGTAAGGGGCCAGTAGCAGGAAGGGAATGGCATAGGCATAAGACAGCTTGAGGTCACGCTGATATGTTTCTCTGATTTTTTTCTACTCCTGGGACTTACAGAAAATGCAGGAAAGAATTGAAAAAGGGCGATTTTTTTGGTAGCATCCTTTCCAAAATGGAAACACTTCTCAAAGGTTATGCACCTTCTTCTGCCTCTTCAGCTGGGAAAATTCACAGAAAGCTCTAGAAAAGTTGTCCACTTTTCTAACTTTATTTTGTAGGTATTTCATGGATGTTGACCCATTTGAATGATAACAAAGGGAAAATTTGGGGTAGGAGAAGTGAATTACACTTAGGCCAAGTGCTGAACAGAGAGTGAGCCAAAAGTGAATTAAAATAATTAGCATTTTATTTGAATTCTGTGGGCAAAGGGATAGTAAGTGAGTAAAGAGAGATGAAGCCCCTTAGCAAATAATATGGTCTGACTGCAGTTTTCTGGGCAGTTTAAAATCTTGTGTGTATGGCTTCAGGACGCCATTGAAATGAGAATTACAGTAGTGACACAGGGAATAATCATGTCTTGGTTAAGGATTGTTACAGGGACAGATCCTGGTAACATTTCAGAGAAAGCAGTAGAAATTCAGATAAGGAAAGAAAAATATTTTTGTCAAAGGATACTCACAGATTTGTCGTTTCAGAAGTAAATTTCAGACTTGAGATGCAGATAGAGGAAATGATGTCACAGCCTTTTACTGACAAAATAGCTTAATTCAGAAAAATATAGTACACGAAGAGGCTGAAAGTTCTGGCAGAAATGGAAGATATGGAGATATCAGAGAGGTACTTGTCTGATCAGAGAGGGATCTGTAGCTGTTGTTCACGAGTACTCGTAATAAATTAGTTTCTTGATCATGTAGTGAGCATATTTCTTTCCTGGTTTGACTCATATCTCTCTAGCTGCATTTTCATTCCTACTAAAGGCTTTACGTCTTCTCCCCGGCTTTCCCTTGAGGGAGTGTGCAAGGTGCTTCTTTACTTTATCTTTCTCATGGATGATTCATGGCTAATGTCAGCCCTGGTCATCCTCTGCACACAGAAGAAAATTTTATATTAACCTTTAATCATCTGGTTTTCAGCTCACAATGCTTAAGTCACAGAAGCAAAGCTCCTGAAGCACATACCAACTAGTCTAAAAGTATGATTTATAGTTGCACTTTGTCTGTGGAGAAACATTTGTACAAAGCATGAAGTGCAGACGTACACTTTATAGACATCACTGACAAATATGACTGAGAGCAAGGTAGACAAATAGGACAAAATGGCTCTTTCATTATTGTCACCTCCTTCTGTATAGCCTAGACTTTGATATAAGATCTAATAAAATCTAGTGGCAGCTTTGCAGTACATTAACCAATTTTTAAAGCTTTAAAATTTAAAAAAAGTACTCTGTCTTTGAAATAGTAACTTTTGCCCTGAAAGTATTTAATTCTTGATTAGCAAATATTTTTGACCCACCTGTAACAAGGTTTCGAATTTTTTGCTTTGTTTTGTTTTTTTTTTTTTTGCAAAAAGTTGACATTTTTAGGACAATACTCTTTTTGGGTGTACTTATGTACTTAAAATTTTATTTTTCAATTGAAAGATAGTAAAGGAAAAATTTCAGTTGCTCTATCACTTCTCCTATGCCCACTTATGTGAATGGGAAAACATTTTTTAAACTGTGCTCTCTATCCAAGTCTTGCCAGCACTTTGTTTTATTTTGTGGCCTAAATAAACTGGACTCATCAAAAGACTTTGTATTACTCTTCTTCCTGTTTCATTCTACGCCAGTCTTGTCACTTCATGATACACAGACTCTCCCTTCCTTCAACAGTTCCCTTCAACATTTTTACAGTATTTTTTGACTGTAGCAGCTCCCTGTTTTTGAGATCTGTTCATATAATTTAGTGATCCTAAAGACTTGATTTTCCCTTTGTACTCATGTTTATCACATCCAAAACCCATTTTCAATTCTTTTGGCATTATTTCCACCAGACCACATGGGAGAACATTAAATATGCTTCATGAATTCCTGTACTTAAGCATCAAAGAACCTATACCAGGCCTACTGGCATTGCAAGCCATATTATGTCTTTTGTAGCTTGATACGCATCTGCAGGGGGCAAGGTCTTTCTCATATTTCTTTAAAACGGTGGCTTAAAACTTAAAAAAGATGAATTAACATTTTAATACAAACACAAGAGCATCGTTTACTTGTGAAAATGCACTGAAGTCATCCAGAACAGCATACTCCAAACAGAAGTATACCACATAAAACACACCTCCCTCTGTGGCTACAACTCTCTCTGTTTCTTGTATACAGATGTTAGCATGGGCAGCATGGGGAATATCTCATGTTGCACTCTGATGACTACCAAGAAATACTACTGACAATCTCTGCTCTCTGTCTCTCCACCTCTGCATTCAACTCAGCCCTTTGCTCCACCGTAGGGAGTTTACAGTATAAATTACAGGGACACTAGAAACTTCTGGAGGGGTGCTTAGAGGACCCACAGAGATTTTGGGCTCTTTGCAGAAAAGGAGATATTTATGCATGTAAATCCTGGCTCTCAGTGACTTCAGTGGGAGCTGCAGGGCTGCGTGAATCTGGAAGGTGCTGAGGAGGAGGCTGTGCAGGGGAGTGATACAACCACATACTGCACCAGTCGATGTTGGTGGCTCCCACATCCTCACAGGAGATGTTAATCTGCCCATGAAGTTAGGTCATAATACCCAGGTCCTGTCCTTACGTACATAAAAATCTGAGCATTACGATGCCTAGATTTTCTACCCCACAGAGGAATTCGGAATCCCTGTGTGGCACCTCAGACTCCCTGCACTGTACATATACAGCATTAGCCTAGGGTGCAGGACACTTATGAGTAGCACCTTCGTTTCCCCACCCTATGGCATGCAAAGCAAGGCACAATCTAAAGCTAACATCCAACATTGCCTACAGCTACCACTAGAATGGACCAGAGGGAGGACATGCTTTCTGCCTTGGAAGACCCATTCTGTAAAGTACACTCCTCGGAGCAGGAACCAGTAGCTATCAGAGTTCTTCAATTGCTCTTTTTTTCCCCAGCCTTCTGAATTCAGGAGAGGCAGAGAGCATCCTTCTCACACTAAGCTATAGTCTGGTGGTTAGTGTAGCCTCATAGGAGGTGGGGATTTGAAAGGGAAAAGCCAAGCTGAGGTCCTTCACAGCCTAGATGTGTAATCCAATTGCTAAGTTACTATTTACTGGGATTGATACAAACAAAACCAAACTCAAACTCCAATGATGCTCCTTTTTGTAGGTAGCTGGTTCAATAGATTTTTGAGGATGCTCCAAGAATACCCTTTGATTGAACATCTCTAAGGACCCAGACAAAGTAAAGACACATCTCTGGACCTTGATCAGACTTAGATGTCAGTTGGAACTTGGCTGTCCAGCTCTGTTACAGGCAAGATACTTTTGTTCATTCCCCACGGCAGACCTTTCAGGTGTCTATACAGGTTTAGGATACAAAGTTTGTTTAAGTTTAGGTGGCACCTGGATTAGATTGAAACTGCATAAGGAATTTTACAATTTTATCTTTCCGTCTAGTTGATCAATTTTCTTCTGAGTTCTATTTTCTTCCACTAGATCTGTCTGCTTTAGATTTGTTCACTGAATGAGGAAGGACTGGGCTACGTCTTGCAGAAGCAATGAATTCTTGCAAGTTCATCTGCTGTATCATTTTTCTGCCAGGTAATGGAAAGGTTTCATGTATTTCTGTCTATTTATGAACAGTTTTGCTGCAGTTTTATGGAGAGAAACTGCACTGTTAATTGAGAGAGATGTGCATCAAGATGAGTTGGTCATGGGAAAACACGGGCTTTGACATGAACCAGAGCAGGAAAAGTAAAGAAGAACGTGTCATAAGGGATAGCACTAACAAACTTGATTTTTTTGTGGGAACTTGAGTGGGTGAAACGTAAGCTGTGGAAACCTGTGTTGTTCATTAAAAGACCACGTTGTTCAGGCACAACCCTGCTCCTTCCCATTAAAGACAGTACTGACATCTGATCCAATCTGGGAAAAAAGGGCTCATGAAAAAAGGTATTTCAGTGAATAGATTTCCATTTAAACCTAGTGACAACAAGACAATGAGGAGATAGAAGCAGCTTCCTTAGACCTAATTTAGTAAAGGTCTAAAGAAATAGAAAGGCTCTCAGAAAGCTGATACAGTCCTGTGGCAGGACATAGGGGGCTTCCAGTGCTTCTGCAGAAGATCTGTTATTACCTAAAAATAGCAGACATTTGTTAAAACTGTAGCTATTTCTCCTCAGCTTTAGACTGGCACTATTTATTAGTTTAGATGCCATTGATTCCAAAAGGCCAAAACAGTTCCTATGCAATTAGAAGAAAAATATGCTTTTGACTCCCAGGAAAGTTTCCCTCCCAGCTCCTGGTTTCCCACTCAGGCTCTTTGTGAGGCAAGTGGTGAAACCAGCTTTTGTGAAGAAGAACCACACATGCAATCCAGACCTCTTCGGACAAGGCGCCATCATTCATGGCCCTTGCATGTTGACAAACACTTTGGTTGTGTTGCTAGGGCAATGGTGCTGGAGCAGCGAGCACATCTCTGTTAAATATACCCCCCGAGGGCGATGGGGCTGAAGGGCAGCGGGACCAGATGGTTCCACTCATTCCCGGCAGTCGGCCATCGCTCTGTGTAGGGCCAACTGGTAGCCGCTTTCCAGCCAGCCGGACAGCTCAGAAGGCTTGTGGGTTGCTTTTCTTTAATTACCTCTTTTTGAGAAACATATCAAAGGCCATTTTCTTCTTCTAAGCAACACATTCGTTTACTCAAAATATTTCCAGGCAGTACGAGCTGCAGCAGCAGCGTGAGGGATCACCGGAGTGTTGAAACACAGACGCGCAAGAGGCGAGAGCAAGAGGCAGGCTGTCACTGGGGTTCGCAGCCATCAGGGATGGCTGCCCTACCCCTGGCCTACGCTGGTGGCTCTCTGTGTGGCACACCTCTCCGTAAAACCCCGTGTATTTGAACAGCCGCATGTGTTTGAGATGAGGGTGCAGGAGCTGTTGTGGGAATAGAAGCAGCAGAGCGCACTGATGCCGGAAAAAAATGCACTTGGAGGCTTTCCTTTCTCTTCTTTTTTTTTTTTTTTTTCACAAAAAGGATTAAAAAAATTAGCAGGGCATACCTGCTTTTATTCCATTTGTTTTATTTTCATTTCTCTTTGCTGGGGAGGGGGGAGCTAATCGACGGAGCAGGGTGGCTGCAAAACATGAGTTTCTCATCTCGCCTGTGTGTGTGGATCCAGTTTCCTGTCCTTGATCCCAGATTATTTTCTCCCGTCAGGAGACAGCTGGTTTGGCAGAGCCGAGCACGGGGCGGCTCCGCAGGCAGTGCCGGGGGCGCGGGGCTCAGGGCAGGGGGGAGGAGGGCCGCCATGGCCGGGCGGTGCGAGCTGCGCTTGAGGCCGCCGGCGGGTGACCAGCAGCAGCGAGAGGTCCTGTGAAAGCTGGCGGGGTGGCCTCCCCTGGCTGCCCTCCAACCAGGGCCATTCACAGGCCTGTTCTCAGCCTCGCCTCTTCCACAGGGTCCAACCGGGAACAGAAGATGAATCACTTTTTTATCGGCCTCAAAGAGGTCCTTTGATGGGCAGGCGTATGCCTGCCATTGCTGTTTGATCCCCGCCTCAGCGCTGGGCCAACCCTGGTGCCCCTGCCCCCATCCCAGCCTGGTAGCAGGTGACATTCCCCCGGCCCATGGGTGCCCTGGGGGTGTCTGAGCCCCAGCATGGGGCATGGCTGGGCCACAGCACCTCCACCAGGACCTGGGCTCAGGGCCAAGGCCGGCACCCTGCACGCAGAGCCCCTGCGGTTGTCAGCAGCTTTCAGGAGCAGGAGGTGGCCACCTACAGGGTGTTCGCAGTGTATTTCCTTGGCTAGGCTTTTTAATTTCCCCCGAGAACTGCCCCAAAAGCGGCTTTTGAAGAGAGCCTGCCCCTTCAGAAGACACAGTGGTTGATGCCCCCCAGCAGTCCTGGCTGCTTGCACCCCGTTTTGGAGGCCCCAGAGCAGACGTCCGCAGGGTGGGCATTCCCCCGGCGCCGTGGCACAAGCAAGACCTCACAGCAGTGCTGCGAAGAGGCTGTTTGACATCATGTGGTGTCTGGGTTTTGTGGTTGGGCTTCGTAGACCATATATCCCGGCTTTTGTGCACCTCGGGAAAGGAGCAGGATTTGACTCAAGGAAAATAAATAAGGACTTTAAAAGACATGTTTATTTATGGACAGGCTTTCATGCATGCATCTAACAGCACTCCGCATAAAATATAATTAAAACAAGCATCAAGCTGAATATGATTCAGAAAATAAAAATGTCTTTAAATACAGTTTAGCTGCCAGCAGCTCGACATACTTCATTCCTCTGGGGAAGGAATAACGGAGACATGAAGTTATGTGACTACAGAAGCCACAAGACGTGGGTATTTTTAGGGGAAGTACAACTGGGGGAAGTAACTGACCTGTGACACGGGTTTAATACAAGAAACGCTCCCAAAGCCACCCGGCTCCTGACGGCAGTCAGGCAGCCTCAGATGGCGGTCAGGCCGTTTGGGAGGAGGATGGAGAGGGAGGTCAAGACCCACCAGGTCTGCTCCTGTGGCTGGTCTCAGGCACCCCACGGAGGCACACCTTCACCCAAACAGATCTTCAAACACTTGTATTGGCAGAGCTGTCTGAAAGCTAGACAAAATCAGTAAAACACTGTCAGATCCTGAATGCCTGCCATGATTTTCTACCATTTCTGTTTTTTTTTTTTCTCCATTCCCATTCAGGTCTGCAGCCAGGGAGGCACATAAAGCTGGCCCGGGGCACCGTGCAATGCCATGCAAGCAGAGGTGCAAGAGTTGCTTCCTACCGCTGTGCACTCCATTTTATAGCACCTGCTACCAAACCAGGACAGTAGGAGGTTGGTTACAGCCCTGAAAAGCCGGAGGTACTTTTCTGCCTTTGTCCATGCGTTCGCCACCGGCCCTGAGATGAGGTTCATGGCCTGAGTTGAGCAATCAAGGATGAACACATGTGGAGCCTGAAATAAACTCAACCTGTACTTGTTTTCTTTCTCTTTCCGCCTCCTCATCATATTTGCTGAGACAGAAGCACACCTTTTTGGAAGGTAAATACTAGTCTGGTATCATGCCGTAGAGCTGGGAACAATAGTGTGAACTCACTTAATGTTTTTTTACCTATGGACTTTTTACCACTTGCGTGACTTTTGGAGGACTTTTGCCAGCATTCTTTCCATTAGACCTACCAGGACAAGGGTGTTTCTCATGGGATTTCAAAAAAGACTTTATTTTAAATACCTCTGGAAAATAATATGTCATTCTAATACTGTCTGTGATTTTCCCACATTCTTCATAGCAATATAGGGAACTTTCAACCTTTCTTCCTTGTTAGTTTTATATTTTCTTTTTACGATCTGAAATTTTTTTTAGGGGAAGAGACTCAAATTTATTTTCACAGAACTGTTGTTCTAATTCCGAAGCAAGTATATGCAAATATTGTGAGGCACCAAGGAATCAGTTTTGTTTGTGAACAAATGACTTAATACCGTAGATTTAATTTATTTCTTTTTTCTTTATCCCAAGTCATCTCAGCATATGTAGCACAATAGGTACTTGGCCCTGTTTTTTAATTTCCTCATTCTGTTTGCAGAAGAAAATGCAATTCAGCTCTAGCTCTTGTTGCCATTGAAGGCAATGCCAAAAAACCAAAAGAACGTGAATGGAGGTAGGATGAATCTTGTTTAACTCTACAATCTATAGAATAAAAGTTACCCTTTAGAAAATCTGGTTATAGATTACAAATTTACAAAATCAAAGCCCTAAAGTGCTAGATTTATAAGTTTCATTGCAAATTCTTGAACTTCAGACTTTTTTATTTATTGTCAGAAATGCTAGATACTTGAGCTGCATAATCGTAACTATACTGCTGTAGCTTATGTCTTTCGTAAAATGAAAATTGCATGTAGATGAGTGTTCTGTGTTATTATTATTTCACTTTCAGTGTGTTTTCCAAGAAGTTGGGTTGAAGTCTTAGTTGCTTTTTTCTTACACTGTATTTAAATGTAGTTTTAAATTGGTATATATGGTGAGTGGATCCTCTAGTTTAATGGATATCCCTTCTACTTTGCATGCATCTAAGTAGACAAATAAATGACACAGACATCAGAAAATGAAGCCAACTCAAAGCTGCGTACTAGTGTGCTATACAAATACAGGTGCTTTAAATGCAAGAGTTTTATCTCAAGCTTCATCTTCCCATTGTGCCCTGAGAGAACAGGTAACAGGTGAGGAAGAGTCAGCCTTGGAGCAGGGTTTTCTCTGCTGAACTGACTGGAACCTTGCCACCGATTTCCACCGATGTCTGAACCAGCATTTACCCCAACTGCATAAGGCCTGTCTCTGCCACCTATTCCAGATTGTACACAATCCTGTGCATTTCTTCATGAGGGAATAGATAATGACTAGGTCAATACATTTGACCTAGGCAATGTATCTACTAACCTGTTTCCATTAATACAGGCAAACCCATAAATCTCATGAAAAATAAAGACTGTGTGTGGTCGTATGTTTATGTACATAATTATATACCAGTAGTCAAGGCACTGGGACACTGCCCAGCTGTTAGCTGCTTAGTGTCTGTGAGTGGATTTGGAGGAGGAAAGGAACCAAGTAGTGCAGTAGAGCTGCAAAGGTGAAAAGTGGTCTGATGATGCAAAGTATTCAGATTGTTGTATAGAGCAGAGGTTCTCTTTCAAGTTGGTATGTCTGAGGAACTTCCCAGGTATTTTTACCTTTTTGTCCATTTGTCCAGCAGTTTGGTGCTCTGAACAGAGAAGGTGAAAGGACAGAATGGTATTTGTAAACAAAACAATGATATCTGACATCCTTTATAACCACTGCAGATATGACTTTGTCACCTTGAAGACCTAACACTCTGGCATAAGTTGACCTTGATCTCCAAACCAGATCTTTGTGACCAGTATAAAACCTACAGGTGCAAAATCTCCAACTGCTGGTCTCTGATGTCATCAAACTGCTCATTTTCAGGTACCTAAATGCAGATTTGTGAAAATCTCATCTTGTCTCCCAAGGACAAAAAATGTATTTTTTGTTCTTTACTGATTACCAAATATTTCAGCTCTGTCCAAATGCATGGCTGTGTTTTCCTATGTACCAGGAGGAAATGGAGCGTCTCATTGCCCTACAGCTGTGACCCCCCCACAGCTGTGACCCCCCCACAGTGAATAGGTGATGACAGATGGGACATTGGTTTTGGAATTCACATGATTTCTGAAATCCCCTGTGCTTGCTGGTGAGCATGGCAGTGTTTATTCTCATCATTTTACACCCAAATTTTCCCTCTGCTGGTTTATCTTAGAGCAGATAAAGACAATTACTATGTGTGTATGTATACATTACTATTATTTGGAAAAAAACTCAGATATTTCCTGCTCTTTTTCCACTCCTGCCTCCCACTATAGCCCAGCCCACCCTGGGGAAACACTCTTCATGCTGAGGGTGTGCATTGTGTGGGTACTGGCAAGTGCTCAGGGGTTACACTGGGAGGGAGGCAGCAGCTGAGTCAGAAGCACTGTGGTAGCGCTGGGCTGGGGGCAGTCGGCAAAGAAACAGTGGAGAGACAGTTCTTCTGCTTCTGGCTGCTAATGATCTTTCTGGTGGCAATGCTGTTCTCATCAGGACTATTTGTTTTTACAGGCTGCCCTTTGTTGACTTTAGGCTTGTTTTCCTTGCCATGCAATACAAATATTCTCAGGCGTTAAGCTTTCCTTACCCCTACTGCCTTTTTTTTTCATCTGGGACCATGTAGGAGCTAAATTTAAACTTGATTGATAGCGTTTAATCCAGAGAGGGTCAGGGTGCTATTTTCCTGTTAAATGTTCTCTGGTTTGCTTCTTCTGTTTACAATCATGTCTCTGAAGTACTGTAGTCAGTCCTGCTTCCCAATGAAATCTCTTCTGCTTTCCTTGCCGCTGTGGGATAGTTGCTCTTAATTATGTGGAGCTTCATGCCGCTTTGTCTGATCCTAGATGGAAAAGAACAACAGCTATGGGCCTTTAAACCAGATGATGCCATGACTTACATACTCCCTCCACTGTAATAGATAGCAGGCCCCAGATTCCACTATTGTAAACCACTAAACATGGAAATACGAAAGCAGTCCTGGTTGTGTTTTCCCTTTCCTGACAGTCTTTGAGAAACATCTTCCTTGAGCAACCACATGTTCAGCATAACCATATGAGTTCTTTTTTACAGCTCTGAAGACAGCAATTGTACTGTCTGTCTGCAGTACTTTACTGCACAGATGTCTGTGCAATCTTAAACACATTATTTGCACATACTTTGAGCAGGACACCTCTTGCTGATGTCAGCTAGCTGTATGCATAGGCTTTTACTGATTTTACCTATTTCTTTTGTACCTTCATTGCCTCTGTGGTAAAATTCTGACATTCTAAGGAAGATGGAGAGGTTTAGGGCTAGGGAAAGAAAGGCAGGCCTTCCTGATTTAAGGCTTTACACATTTTCACTTTTTCTGGAGTGTATATGCTCTTTTATTGTGGAATTACAATCTTCTGCTTTCAAAATTAATTCATAGACTCACAGAATGGTTTGGGCAGGAAGGGACATTAAAGATCACCTAGTTCCAACGCCCCTGCCATGGGCAGGGACACCTTCCACTAGATCAGGTTGCTCAAAGCCCCATCCAAACTGGCCTTGAACACTGCCAGGGAGGGGGCAGCCACAGCTTCTCTGGGCAACCCGGGCCAGTGTCTCACCACCCTCCCAGTGAGGAATTTCTTCCTAATATCTAATCTAAGTCTCCGCTCTTGCAGCGTGAAACCATTACCTCTTGTCTTATCACTACACTCCCTGATCGAGAGTCCCTCCCCACCTTTCCTGCAGGCCCCCTTTAAGCACTGGAAGGCCACTGTAAGGTCTCCCCGGAGCCTTCTCTTCTCCAGGCTGAACAGCCCCAACTCTCTCAGCCTGTCCTCATAGGGGAGGTGCTCCAGCACTCATGAAATACACACACATGCACACATATAAAAGCAAATGAAAGAAAACCACCTGAACCACTATGTGAAGTTGGAATTATTTTTAATGGTTTAAAGAGCCCTTTTCATTTGTTCACATCTATAGCCATGTCATATTCTTCATAACGTACCTGCAGTGTTCCTTGAAGTACATTGACAGCCATCTGCCTACACATGTGTATGAGGTTAACTAATCAGTGCTTTTCCGTGGTATAGTCCATCAGGGTTAGACACTAGATTTCATGAGTTGTTGACAAATCTAACCTAAAAAATGCATGTCCTAACTCTGACACTGCTCTCAAGTAGCTGGTGCTTTCTGTTTGGACACCAGGTGGGAAAAAAGATGTCTTTAATACACAGGATTTTGAGTATAAATTATTTTTAAAATGTATCATAACAGAGAGCTACCTTATAGCCTAGAACCTTACCAGTTTGTACACATGATTGTGCATTTACAAGTTGCTGCTGCAAGAGCTGGAGTGTGTATTCTGCAGAGCTATGCAGGTATATGTACGTACACGCAAACCCTCTACCTCATGCAGAGGGAGAATACATTTAAACAAGTAAGTACACCTCTCAAACTATGCTGCTAGAATGCTTAGGGCTTAGCTGCTAGGAAACCAACATTAGACTCGCTTATGTGTTAAACATGATACTGGATGAAATAATATTTGTCGATTGGAAGTGGAAAATTTGGAAACAGATAATTACTCTCCTGAGTAATTCAGAAACAATGCAAACACACACACCCCCCCCCGCCAACCCCTCTGAAAACCTAACAAGAATACACGAGGAAAGTAGATGGGAAGAATCGGGGACTAGTACTTGTCCAAGACCCTGTGACCCTGTGAACTTCTTGAAAATGGAAGAAGGATCAACTCATTTTTCAAGAAAGAATCACAGGAAAAATGATGAGCAGATCTCTGCAACTTGCATATACAAGATGAGGGCTTCACTTTACCTCGTTTGGTTGTATAAAAAGTAGATGTCTGTCTTGGGTAGTGCTTTCATCTCACTTTATCAGCATGGGATGCAGGAGTGGTCACAGGAATGTTTGTACTAGCTGAGAGCATACGTCCTTCTTATCTGGTCTTCCTTCTGCAACAGAGTCCACAAATGCATGATAAAGAGGAAATAAGGACAGGACAAGAATATATGATTCTTCCCTCTAAGTCCTCTGCCATGTCCAACTTTTTTTGGGTGAGGAGAATTTTTGAGGACCTGATGCACTTTGTCTGTTTAGAAACCTTCAGATCCTTCTTCCAACTACTTGTCCAGTCTGTCTTTCAGCCCATGTGAACTTCTTCCTTGGACAAGAACAGCTATAGATCTATGTTGCATGAAGAAGCATCTCCTTTTGTTTGCTCCAAACCTGGATCTTACTGCCATAAAGACAGTAAGGCAGTGACGGTTCCTAGTTCATATATTGGAAGAGACAGGAAAAAGTTAATTTCTAAGCGTCTTCTGCAGGCCACTCATGATTTTGTACACATGTATCATATCACTCAAATTGTCTCTTTTCTAGCCTGAAGACTCCTACTACTACTCAGTTGTTCCTCATGTAGAAGATATTTCACATCTTTCTCATCTTTATTGCTCTTTTCTAGTTTTCATACACCCTTTTCAAAAGAAGGGCACCAGCACATCACACACTGATAGAGCATCTCACTTCTCTGAACGATCATCACTTAGCCTTCTGGACTCTCTAGAGGGGATTTTGCTCCTTCCTGATATGCTAGAAGTCCTGGTTTTCATTCCCTCATCATTTGCTTCTTGTTCTCTTTTGGCTTACTTATGTTTTTATTTTCCATATGCTAGAATGCATATTACTATATATGTTCTTTTCCTGGATACAACTAAGAGTATCTTGTGTCAAACAAAGCGCCCTATTTTGCCATTTAATCACATCAGCTTCCCTTTAACCTTTTCCAAGGCTTACCTAATAGACGACAAATGAGGAACCAACAGCAAGATTTCAGCAGAGTCCTGCACTATTATCCCCATCACATTCCTAGCTGCACCTTCTAGCTTCTTTTTTTTTGAAAAAGAACCCACCATAGTTCTCATTTGGAAGCTGAGCACAACTTTTTGGACTTCTTGACCTATAATGTTCTGAAACACATAAAATCTAAGCACATTGGAGTCATAATTGGAGTCATAATACATGGAGAGGGCTGGCAGACCCAAGAGGATTTATTCCCCTTGTCTTAAAACCAGCCCTGAATCTGGCTATCTTGTCTCATCGCTGACTACAGGGGGATCTGGGTGACTAGCTTAGATATTAGCCTGGATGACTAATGGTTAGCATGCTATAGTTAGATTCATTTCAGTGTCAAATAATCCAATGCTGGTTTCTCAGTCGGCTTGGAAAAGCAGCAATATTAGGTAAGAAACCCATCGCCATATGTAGAAGCATGTGAAATAAAGGCTCTGACGAAGACAGCGGTTACTGGAGATTAGCTGTAGAAGTAATTTGACAACAATGGCTGATTTTTATCAGCATCAGTTGATACAAATATACTTGAATCTATTGGTGTTAGATTTATATCAGCTGAAGTTATTTACCCAAATTATTCAATATTTTTCTCCATCTTCCTGCTTTCCTTTAAGCTCCTGCAGTTTTTCCTTCACTCTCATACACCACTAAGTCAGGAGGAGGTTTGATAGGGATATTTTTTATTCTCACTTTCCTTTTTCTTACCTAGCTAATCCAAGTTGCTGTGTGATCCCAAGACTGCTGTTGTCAGTAAAGGGACAAGGGGAGATGTGTCATGGAGGTAGTGAAGGAGGGACCACGGCTTTGGCACAGGTTTGCTCATAGACTGGGCTAAGCCAGTCGTGAAACCTCACCCTTGATTTATAAACACTAATTATCTTTTAATGTTACCATTGTAATTACTACTCTATTCCCATTTCTTTGTTTATGCCTCTCCCTGGGCGACCAATTTATATTTTCATTGTGTTTCTTTGTAGAGAAAATGCTAGGAACTGCATTTTAAAAATGCATGAAAGCTTAGTAGTCCCTTCATACCCTATTTTAAATCGTCTGGTGTTAAATGACTCACGATAATGTTACCTTAAATCTTAGTATGTCTGTGGCCAAAGCAAAACTGTCTAAGCCACTAATCTGAACACCAGTGTTTCCTCTGTGCAAATTTCATGAGTGAGGAAGGACACCTGAGTCTAGCATTGAAATTCAGTTTTACATCTTTGCAAACATGTACATCTGATAACACAGTGGTGGTGTACATGTGGGGTTCTAGCAAAAAGCAGCTGAGTTTTGGTTACTAGGCTCCTACCAGATATGCTGGCCTCTTTAGAGGAACATAGGGAGGCAACTTTTCTACTAATAAATAATGTTTATGAGAAACATCGTGATACATGTATAAAAGGCTAACACAGAAAAATGTGGGAAATGTCTTCATCTTCAAAATGAAGACTCAACTTGTGACATGGCATGAGTTTTGCTTTTCTAGAGCAACATGTGCAGAGGACAAAACTATACATCTCTCCTTTGAATGCCTTGCTTTTAGTCTCTCAACCTTCATGTCTTTTAAATGAAGGCCTTTATGTTTTAGATCCCAAATGCCTGAGCTTCCAGAAGGTGCTTCTAATAAAAAGCAATTGTGCAAGGGCTTAAATGGGACCCAATAATTTACAACTTTCCAACTGTCCTCTTCCATCCTGTTTAATAACTGTCTTTAACATGGGCTTTGCCCAAGTTCAAAATTGTGGAAGAATCATTCTCCCCCTCCCTTACTACTAATGGCAATGACGAACCTGTTTTCTTTTTCAGTGCTGTAGAGTTAAACCTGAGATTACTGCAGGTCCTCAACACAACTAATCATGAACAACAGATAGGAAAGCCTCTTCCTCCACCTTGGTGATGTATTGCTACAGTTAGTTAATTCATGATGCTTGGGATTTTGTAATTCACACATTCATTAAGTAAACCCCTGTATCTGTGTGCCCAGGACACGATCCAGTGTCAACTGCTGTAAATGGGGAGCATCCTGTGGATTTCATATGTTGCTTTAGAAACAGGCCTTTCTGGCACTTCTGGGGTGCTTTCCTACTGTAGGATGCTCTGCTCAGAGTTTTTGTCTCTTCCCCATCCCTTCCTCCCTCCCTCTTTTTCATATTCATAGAACCAAAATGAAACTACAGCTATGGACACTACCAGGCCATCATGTCAGACACTTTCTGTTTTCACATTAAGACTGAAAAAAGGTTTCTTCTCTCTTCCTCTGCTCTTGTGTCTACCAGCCTCTTCAGAGGTATCATTTTGCCAGACTTTGCTGGCCAATAACTGAACCACCGGCTTGAACTACAACAGCACGGCCGTAGGTAAGATAACTTCTATGATAGCTTCTATAATACCTACGATGAATCTGATACAAAGTACTTGGCAAAAACATCTTTCATTGATTGAGAAGACAAGAAATCCTGTGAGGTCTCAAAAAGTCCAAAAGTTACAAGTTTGGTCTTGGATCTCCCAGTTTCATCCTGGGTAGTAAAGAAGCAGAATAGCACAAAAAAAAAAAACCCAAAAACCAAAAAAAAAACCCTTCTGAGTCTCTTTCAATCCACAGCAACCGCCTGAGGGGCAGTCTTGTCTATTATGTACTCTTCTCATAGGCTGTTTCTGGTAAACAGTTTGCCTTAAAAATGTCTGTCACTATTATCCCTGCACTTACAGAGAATGCTATTATTTTGAATGCACAAAATTCCCCACTGAGACAGCCATGTAATCAATACAAGACTGCCTGATGATGTTCTGAAAAATATTCCTTGAGGATCTTTCAGTATAGCTATTTCTTGAACTTGCTCCCTCTGGCAGAGTACAATTGCTTGAATTTTTCCAATAGAGAAACCTCTAGTAAAAAAAGCCCCCTGTAAAAGTAGCCTGGTGAGCAGAAGAACGACAGGAACCTTTGTATGGGCTTTTCCCTGTAGAAATCCTTTTTGTTTTTTTCATGGCGCTGCTTAGTTACTCTGAAAGATGAGTAGCCATTCCTTACTCATTTCTTACACATGAACTTTCTGAAAATTAAAGTCCAAGCTGCATGCCATTGCCTCCTTAACTGCCAGATAGACTGTATTTCTCTTTACTGTGTTATATGTACTGCTGGAGAGAACCTGAAAAAAAATCAAAAGCACTGCAAATTCAGGCAGTAAGTTTACGGTGGTGGGGTATAAGACACGGTAAGACTATAGAAAAGTAGCACAACATTGACTGACCTCGTGAAAGTACTACAGATCTATCTCTGTCACTCTACCATCTTGGCCCACCTGGAGATAAAAATATTTTCGCAGTACAACTCAATTCCTGAGCCACAACTGAAAATTAATCATAAAACATTAATGTGACCAATACATATCATGAAGTTACAGTCCAATTTGAGGAGAGTTCACCAAGATCCTTACATCCACCAGCAAGACAAAGGAGGACCTCAGAATTCCCACTTACATTTTATTTTTATTTATTGTAGATGAACAGTGTTGCTGCAAAGAAGGAAGACTTCTGGAGTATAACTTCAGACCTTTTATTTGAAACATGTAGGAGGTTATTGTCTCCTTTTCCTCTGGTGAGACCTCAGTAGTCCAAACCTCACCTAGGGAAATGAAGGGGCCCTTGGGACCCCAGGACACTACCTCATGTGAAGCATGTAGTAAGAAGAATAGAAGGAAGAAGGAGCTGAGTTTAGGGAAATTTGACCTATGAGAAGGGTCAGAGGAAGTGAGTTTGTTTAGTCTAGAACAGACAAAAATGAGGGAAGATATGATGGCAGTTTTCTAATATGTAAACAGTTATAAAGAAGATTAATTTGTTGCTCACTATGTCCACTAGTCTTAGGAAAAGAAATAATCAGATTAATTTTAAGTAAAGGATGTCTAAATTATGTATTAGGAAAAAAGCAATTCTTATTAAAGAAATCTTGAAACAGTGGCGCAGACAGCCTAGGGAAGGTAGAGGGTTTCCTCCACTGGAAATTTTTGAAAGGAGATAAGATAAACCTCCCATTCAGACTGTCTTGGCAAATGTTATCCTACCTCTGTGTAAAGGGAGGTCATAGGTATCCCCTGCGGTACTTTCAGCACTGTATTTCTACGATTCTAGAATTCATTTCTGGAGATATGTAAGGTCTCCAGCAGCACCTTGCTCTTTCCAAAGCTGCTGAGTAGCCTTCCCACCTCCCTGGAAAACCCGTGGCACTTGCAGTGCTGGACCATAGACCCTTTTCCACCTTGGCCACCCCACAGAACCTAGCTACGCCTACTGGATGCAGAGAGAGAGTGTGCTGATAGATGCTCAAGATAACCCTGTTTCACCCCGGAAGGGTCTGGTATTTCTTCTCTTCAACCACCTACAAAAAGGCTACACACAAAAAATCCACAGCCATGTAATAAAATGCATGAGGATGGAAGATCAAGCCGACCAGCCAGTACCTTTTAGTTTTAATATACAAATGCCATGGCTAGACACAAGGTGAGAACAAAGTCTGTTCTTCCTGTTGTCCACCTTGGAAACCTTCTTAGCAATTACATTCAGCATCTGCTACTGTCGAGGCCTTGACCATGTTTGTCCAACTAGGACAGAAAGATTTCCCTGCTGCTTTTCCCAGCCTTCTGCCTAAAATGAAAACCTACATTTTACAGCTTCCATTTTCTACTTATCAATCCTTTGTCTTCTTCCCCAAAAACTATCAAAAGTGCCCTGTATAAAGGAGGAATCTTATGTGTCTCTACTCACTGCACAGCTAGAAACAGCTAAACATGGAGCCAAGCAAATTAGCTATTAAGTTCTGAGGGTTGGTAACGAAAATGGTTCTTCAGAATTGTGTTTTTTTCTTGCTAGGTCTTCCTTTCTTCTAGTAACCTCCCAAACCAGACCTGTTCTTTGCATATTAAAATCTGAAAAACTTGTAATTTTGCTCAAAAAGGGAAAAGCAATTGTGGAAAAGAAGAGTTTGTCTCTAGTGTAGCTCACTTAATGTTCTTTAGCTATCTTCCATGCTTAGAGATCCCTGCTGAGTTGTCTGATCAGAAGAGTTCCTAATATTCTTTCTGAATGTGACTGATTCCAAATCTCTTATTCAAAATTAAACCTTTTTTTTTCTCTTTCTACCACTGTCTTTGAGACCCATCTGTCCATGGTGGGTCTGTAAGGATGTCTCAAAAGGGTCTGCAGTCCCACACCAGGCCTGTAACAGAGCATGCATGAATGCCCTCTGAGAAGGAATGCAGAGAGGCTGCCAAGCTCTGCTTCATCAGTTCTCACCATCCCATTGGGGAGAATAAAACTCTTAAGTTGTTTCTTGTCCCATAAAGTTGTCTTTACTCTTCTAATTACAACTGTATTGTTGAGCAATCAAGTACGTGATTTCTAACAACCCCAGCCAACAGCCATTGCCCCAGTGTCTTCAAATTTGTCTTGGAGCAAGCTGTAGGTTGCGCAACTTCTCGTCTGATCATGATATACACGGTTCCCTCTAAAATGTAAAATCCATTGCTTTTCTTCAAAGATGGTATCCAAACACATTCTGTTGCTCTTTGCCATGGTATACTACATTTAAGTCATTTAATAATTTCAGAATCCTTATTGTGTTGCTGTATTACTGCCATCTCACTGTAGCTAAAAATTTACTCCCAGTAACAATAAGCCGTGTTTCCCCTGTTTTTCCTTCTTTCTTTTTACCTCAGGACATGCTGCCGCATTTGAAAATGGGCATGTGAAGCTGAAAAATTGCCTGTAACCCATCCATTCATCCTTAGCATTTGAGATTCCTGTGCACTTTCGCTGTGGAAGTTTCTGTCTATATTATTCTTTGTTTTCTTGATCAACAACCTGACAGTCTTCCACTTTAACACTGTTCAGGACTCTCCGTAGCACCCTTGCTCTCTGTTCCCTACTCTCTCCTTTCAGCAGCATTCACAGTTTATTGTATCAGCAAGTCCTTTCCTCTGAGTTTGACAGATCTTCTCATTCAAAATGGGACCTTGATCAAGGGTTGCAGTTTGCTTGGAAATTTGACATCGTGCACTATGGAAAAGATCTTCATGCAACTAAGAATAAAAATTGTTATCTATTTTTTTACATGCATTCCACACGTCTCCATTTCAGTATTCTTTATATCAAAGGCATTACATCCTCAACACATGAATTTGCTTATTCCAGAACATCCAGCACAGACAATGCTCAGCAGAACCATGGGTCAAACAGGTTTGTATTGTCTGGATCACCTATAGAAATGCTCTAGGGAATCATTGGAGGACTCTGTGTTGTGCTGTCATTGAAAAGCTCAATTCTGCACCCAAGTCTGTCACAATCTGTTGTAAACTTTGTCAGAAGTGAAGGTATGTAAATTAAAGATATGGTTGCTTTATCATTCTGGAAATTTGATCCCAAGAAAATAACATTAGAGTAGGCATTGAATTCTTTGTGTTTCCATTTGTACCAGAGAGAATTTCAGCAAATCAGTCACATCAACAAAAAGCCGGTGGGATCTGAGTCCATGTCCCTGTGCAGTGGAATCTGTGCATTTGTGAAACACCACCCAAAGAGAATATTTCTGCTGTAATGACCATAAACCTCAACCTGCACAGAAGTTGTTTGTGGCATCTCTTATGTAACTCAAGGGAAGACCCTTACCTCAGATGCTGTTTGCCTTCTCTGATGTTTGCTCACAACAGGATCACACACTCTGGGTCTCACACTTTTTCCTTCTTTTTAGTACTGGGATTTGGATGAAAACAAGAAATCCAATTCAGATTCTAAAAATCACCTGCTCCAGAGCACTGGTGGCTCTTGTAACCTCTTCAGTGGAGCATCCAAACGGGAATAGATGCCCTACACTAATGCTGGCTCCCCTTACTGGCAGAAAAAAGCCGCAATGGTAGCTATTTTGTCCATATGTTTCTGGCATGTGATGATGCTGGTGGAGATCACTGCGCACTTTCTAAAGTTGCACATGGAGTTTCCCAGGAAGATCAGGCCATCAGAATCACTTCCTGTTTGCCAGCAACTCTCCCTGGTCACCACTTGCAGGCAACAAAGCAAACACTGTTCTAGATCATCCTTTCACTCAGTCCAGTCCTTCTGGTTCCCTTGCTCCCTGGTCCCTCTCAGCTCCCACTCACCATAGGGTACAAACACTTCCTTATTACAGCAACAATGATCATAACCTTGTTGGTAAAACAGTGAGTTCAGCCATCTTTGGGAAGTGATTTCTGCCTCCAGCTTCAAGGAAGCAGCGCCATGTTACCCAGATGCTTAGGAGAGCCATGGAAGGCTGCATCCATCTCCAGAAAAGTGAGGGGAAAGTGAGAGCTTTTCTTTCCCTTTCCCTCTAGTTTAAATATCCCCAAAGGTCTGGTGGTTGTCAGCAATGAAAGTCATGTAAATTCTTTGGATTTTCAGGCATCAGCCAAGCCCAAATGCTCTAAGTGTGGAGCTGTCATGTGCATGACTGGCTGAAGAGCTGCATTGGCCCAGACAAGCTTGACTAGTACAGAGAGATGTGGCTGTGGGTAAGCCTGATGCAATGATGTCACGAGATCTGACCACAGATCCTGAACTGGCGACGGAAGTGCAATGGGAGTCAGCTCAAAGTTTGGAGCCTAAAGGGGAAGTGTCTCATCCCCTCCACCATGGGATGAGCTCGCTGCATATGGCAGAAGGAGCATTACTGCTGCCCTCGCCATAGACACACTATGCCTCTGTTTTAGGCATCTGTGGATCAGAAGATTAAACAGAAGACAAAGCTGTGACTGGATCACCCATATAAAATGAATTTGCTGTTGTTTCACTTTCTTCTTTTCTTAAAAGAATACAAACTTACTAAAATTGTAGCTGAAATTCAAAACACAAGGTACCACAGTCTCTATTTAGTTAAGTATTTCGTCCATGTGTTTAAGAGATACAAACTGGTAAAAACCCGAATGTAGAGTGACATAACTTATTCTGTATGTATGGAGATGTTAAGAGACAAACATTGTGAGTGTTACAGTACAGCATTTAACAGTATGGTAGGGATCTCCTCTTAGCACTGAAAGTTCAAAACAAATAATAAAAATCCCTAGACTTGACTTTCATTCTGAGTGTTTCGTCATATTAATTTTGATTTATAACTTTTTTATTTTGCCCTGTTTTGAATTCCTAACCCAGATAAAAATTCCAGTAACTGGTTTCACAAAGGCCTGAGTAAGGCATTGAGAACTGGAGCCATTGTTTTTATACCATAGTTTCGCAAACAGATGGGCATGTCTTTGAACAAAACCAATGGGAATATTAAGCATTGCCCTCTGGGAATATTAAACATGGAGATTATTAGCTGATCTCCAAGAACACAGCTTTGTGTCAGGTTCTATTTTCTCTGTTTCTACACATAAATACTGCATATGTATGCTGGGCTATGGTGAAGTAATTTACTCTCGTACTCCCTCATTTAAAATCATATTCAGTAGCTTAGATTGGGACCGGTTTTGTATTTCCATAATTTTTTCTCTCTTAGAATTCAGTTTTAATATGGGATTTGCAGATGTATAGGTACCTGGGGTGTGGAAGGCAATGTGGAAGAGGAAGCTGGACTGGGATCATGTAGTGCATTTTTGATTCCTCCCTGGAGTAGAGATGACAGCTGGGATTCGTGCGCCTAAGCAGTGTCTAATGCGGGAATGCTCATGGGCAAAGTGCCATGCCACAAGCTACAGCATAAGACGTTGAGAAATGGAAGGAAGAAAACGATGTTGAGATCTGCAAGTTACTTAAAATTTAAGGAAAGAAATCTCTGCCTGCCTTACACAAAATACTTATGAAAACAAGCCTTAAACAAAAGGATTTTTGGAAGTATTCTCAATAGCTTCAAATGGCATTTTTCCAAAGTGTCTTTTGGAAATAAGGAAGGGAAGATTTATTGAAAGGTGCCTGTAGGGGGAGATGGTTGCCCAGGAGATTGGCAGTAAACATTTCATCTCCAGGTCACCAGCCCAAGCCAGCTCTGCTCACTAGTGGCCAAAGCCTACTGTATTATTGTCATTAGGAAGGGACATGAATCATCTGAGAGTCTGTGGAGACATGAAAATGTCTGGTTCAATATATATAAATTATTTTCTTATAATCCTTTTGGGGACTTCTGAAGTACACACAAACACAAACATCTTTCTGAATGTTTATACAAACACTAGTTAGAAAATCCTAGTCATTTTAATTTAAGGGACAAACTCACTAACTACACCAACTAACTTAAAATCTCTCCTTGCCTCGCTACCCTTTCCCTTCCCTTCCCTTTCCCTTCCCTTCCCTTCCCTTCCCTTCCCTTCCCTTCCCTTCCCTTCCCTTCCCTTCCCTTCCCTTCCCTTCCCTTCCCTTCCCTTCCTTCCCTTCCCTTCCCTTCCTTCCCTTCCTCCTTCCTTCCCTTCCCTTCCTTCCCTTCCCTTCCCTCCTCTGACCCTTCCCTTCCCTTCCCTTCCCTTCCCTTCCCTTCCCTTCCCTTCCCTTCCCTTCCCTTCCCTTCCTTCCCTTCCCTTCCCTTCCCTTCCCTTCCCTTCCCTTCCCTTCCCTTCCCTTCCCTTCCCTTCCCTTCCCTTCCCTTCCCCTTCCCCTTCCTTTCTTTCTTTCTTTCTTTCTTCTTTCTTTCTTTCTTTCTCTTTCTTTCTTTCTTTCTTTCTTTCTTTCTTTCTTTCTTTCTTTCTTTCTTTCTTTCTTTCTTTCTTTCTTTCTTTCTTTCTTTCTTTCTTTTCTTCTTTCTTTCTTTCTTTTCTTTCTCTTTCTTTCTTTCTTTCTTTCTTTCTTTCTTTCTTTCTTTCTTTCTTTCTTTCTTTCTTTCTTTCTTTCTTTCTTTCTTTCTTTCTTTCTTTCTCTTCTTTCTTTCTTTCTTTCTTTTCTTTCTTTCTTTCTTTCTTTCTTTCTCTTTCTTCTTCTTTTCTTTCTTTCTCTTTCTTTCTTTCTTTCTTTCTTTCTTTCTTTCTTTCTTTCTTTCTTCTTTCTTTCTTCTTTCTTTCTTTCTTTCTTCTTTCTTTCTTTCTTTCTTTCTTTCTTTCTTTCTTTCTTTTTCTTTCTTCTTTCTTTCTTTCTTTCTTTCTTTCTTTCTTTCTTTCTTTCTTTCTTTCTTTCTTTCTTTCTTTCTTTCTTTCTTTCTTTCTTCTTTCTTTCTTTCTTTCTTTTTCTTTCTTTCTTTCTTTCTTTCTTTCTTTCTTTTCTTTCTTTCTTTCTTTCTTTCTTTCTTTCTTTCTTTCTTCTTTCTTTCTTTCTTTCTTTCTTCTTTCTTTCTTTCTTTCTTTCTTTCTTTCTTTCTTTCTTTCTTTCTTTCTTTCTCTTTCTTTCTTTCTTTCTTTCTTTCTTTCTTTCTTTTCTTTCTTCTTTCTTTCTTTCTTTCTTTCTTTCTTTCCTTCTTTCTTCTTTCCTTTCTTCTTCTTCCTTCTTCCTTCCTTCCTTCCTTCCTTCCTTCCTTCCTTCCTTCCTTCCTTCCTTCCTTCCCTTCCTTCCTTCCTTCCTTTCCTTCCTTCCTTCTTCCTTCCTTCCTTCTTCCTTCCTTCCTTCCTTCCTCTTCCTTCCTTCCTTCCTCTTCCTTCCTTCCTTCCTTCCTTCCTCCCTTTCCTTCTTCTCCCTTCCTCCCCCTTCTTTCTTCCTTTCTTCCTTCCTTCCTCCCCCTTCTTTCCTTCTTCCCCCTTCTTTCCTTCTCTCTTATTTTTTTCTTTCTTTTATAAATAAATTCATTTGGCTTGTGAAGTCCCTTAAAGAAGATACAAAACTTTTAAGAAGCCTGTATCATCTGTTTTCTTTTAAAGTATAGCAGACCATTGGAATTTTGGAGAAAAAACAAATCGTGTTTGAGACCATTTTCCTCTAGAAAAACAATAATAAACAAGGCACTAAACAAAATGTTTTGCAGCAGCCACTGTCTGAAGCATATTGTAGCAAGGCATGATATGCTAAAATGCAACTTGATCAGATTTGATTCAGGATGATGTCTTTCTTTTAACCCACTGGAGAAAAGAACAAAGCTTAAATGATTTTATTTAATAACAAACAGACAATAATATCAATAGCACTTCCCATTTAACTTATGGCAACCATTAATATGTGCTGTGCATATACCCAAGAAAAAGAGACATTTTCCCCATTTGGTTGGTTTCATCTTTTGAAACATGTCTCCACCAAAAGCAGATTTCAATTTCCCTTCGGGGACCACAAATACCCAGCTCTTTTCCCCTCTCTCACTGCGGTTAGAAGTTTATTTTTCAGTTGTGGTAAGTGCTTTGCACCATATTTATCTGCATGTTGTTTGTTTTAGGAGCGGAGCATAGAACATACTATTTTCAACATAGTCTTCTACCAGGGGAAAGACTAACAAGCAGAAGACTGTGCAGAAATAGTTTAATGGAATTGTTATGGGTAACCATACTGGTTGAATCAGAAAGTCTGTGAGAGTCTCTAGACCGTAGCTGAGGAGCTTCTCCTGCAAGAAATATGCGACTGAGGAATGCACACAGGCCCAACCAGCAGTGGAGCTGGATTGCCCTTGGTTTTGCATGTAACCCCTGGCAAGTCACTACACTTTCCAGAAGCTTTGTCCACATAAGGGGCATTTTCTGTATTATTTCTGCCCTTGCTTCTTTCAGTGGCCTTGCAGCTTGTTAGGACTGACATGTGTACAGGGTTCTTGCAGTCTTTTATATTGCTGCAATGGCAAATTGACATTGACAGTTGGTGAAAGCACAAAGTCTCATGGAAAGTAGGCAAGCCATCCTAGGAGGGCTCCAACTTTCTGTAATCTGTCTGTGTCATGATTTTACCACCAGCAATTTCAGTCACTTCTATACATTTCTAAGCAATTTGCGGGTATGTAAGCCTGAATAGGATTTGGCCTTCTTTTGGAGGACATCAGAGAGGTGGTGGTGGAAGTGATCACTGTGTAATGAGATGAAGAGGTTTGTCATCTTCTTTCCTTCTATTTACTCCTAGGCAAAGAGAGAAAATAATAGTTAAACCAATATTAAAATGCTTGTTAAATATGTTCATATGTGCATTAATGCATGCACATGCACATTTTTCACACTACAAAATTAGCTATATTTTTTTTCCTGAAGAATTATCTGCATGAATGGAGAACAAATATTGTAAGGTATCTCTAAGTAACGTCTCAGCAGTTTGAGAAAGACAATTTTAATTCACTGCATGTCTACTTGTTGTGAACACCTGTTTTCTGCAAACACTCTAGAAACAGTTGAATGGGATGACTTAGAAGATTTTACATCAAAGCAGGAAAGAAGCAGATTAAATTCTGATACATCCAGGTAAAACTCATGAGGAAAATTGTGTATGTTTCTTGTTTGCATGTAGAAAACATGTTTTGCTTGTTTCTTGATTTGTCAGGTTTGCTTTACATATTTTTGCTTTGAATTTTCTCTGTAACATTCTGGCCTTTATGTGCTATGTGAGCTGCTACAAAATTTCGCAGCTGCAGTGATTCTGATCCCAGTTTCATTGCAGTATCACTTCTCCATCTTCTGATACTATCATGCTGAAATCAGAACAAAACCAATACATCTCTCAGTCTTGTCACCTCATCCCTCTTACACATCACTGTTCATTTTTCTGAAGTGACTGTTAGAGCTATTCCAAATGCATTTTTCTGAAAATGCGTTTTTGTTTCTAATTCCAGAAATCTTGCCCTGTCTTGTTGTTGAAGTAATTTTTCACCCCTACCTTTTTTGCCCTTGCTTAGTTATTTTACCGGTGCAACAAACACTACAGTAGATTCTTTGCCCATGCATATATTGACCTCGCACAGAGGTGCATCAGGCAGTGTCACCAGCAGGTCAAAGAAGGTGATCCTCTGTCTTGGCTCAGCACTGGTGAGAGTACACCTGGAGGGATGGGTCTAGTCCCAGGCTCCCCAGTACACGGCAGACATGGACTTCCTGGAGCCAGTCCAGCAAGGACCACCAAACTAGCTATAGGCTGTAGCACAGGACTTCCAAGAAAAGGCTGAGGGAACTGGGCCAGCTCAGTGTTAAGAGTAGAAGGTTTGGTGGGATCCTCGGTGGGATCTTCAACATTTGGAATTGCCTTTTCACATGAAGAAATGATGCATTAAAATTTAACATAATTTCATAGTGAAAAGGAAAATAAGGCACCAGATAAGTTTCACTAGTCTGCTGAGGTTTCTAAAAGATAGAAGGAAGTATTGCGTGAAACAAAGAATAACAAAGCAGGGGCTAAGACATGCTTTACAGAGGTATCTAAATCTTGGAAAAGTGTGATATTTGTTTCATCAATAACACCATTTATCTAAATCATGCCATATCTCTGACTTGAGAGGGAAGCTAAGTATGCAACACGCGCCCCCAGAAGTTAAAATAATATGGCTGAGGAAATGCTCTCTATTACTTGCTGTATAATAAATTGATACCATAAACCTTTAGGACTTTTGGAAAATTGCCTTTTTAACATGAGTTTGGGTTTTTTTGGTGGAAAGCATGAACCACTTAGAACTGATGACACTGAGGCAACATTGCTGTGTATATTAGATAACATTTGTGTGCAGTGTAATTTCACAGAATCGCAGAACCATAGAACAGTTTGGGTTGGAAGGGACTTTAAAGACCATCCAGTTCCAACGCCCCTGCCACGGGCAGGGACACCTTTCACTAGACCAGGCTGCTCCAAGCCCCATCCAGCCTGGCCTTGAACACTGCCAGGGAAGGGGCAGCCACAGTTTCTCTGGGCAACCTGTTCCAGTGCCTCACCACCCTGACAGTGAAGAACTTCTTCCTAATATCTAATCTAAATCTCCCTTCTTGCAGTTTGAAACCATTACCCCTCATCCGATCCCTACACTCCCTGATAAGGAGTCCCTCCCCACCTTTTCTGTAGCCCCCTTGAAGTACTGGAAAGCTGTTATAATGAGTGAATTCATCCCACTGAAAATGGGGTCTGTTTGTCCATAGCTCGGAAAGCTTTGGCTTTCATTAGTTTTTGGCAAATGGAACATTTTGGAGGAAAATACTCTGTTTAATTAAATAGAAAAAATGAATAGAGCCTGAACAGCAAATAAAATATATGAATGAAAATGGGTGGGAACTTAAATGCACATGAACTGACAGGGCTGTTCTATGACATTTTTCAAAAGTAATTTTTAATTAATCTACAAGCCAGTTCTTTCGCCTGCATTGTTTTCTTCCTCTGTGTTTTGGTGGGTGTTTTTTTTGTTGCATGTGCTTGCATGTATGTATTGGTACTTTGTATTAGCCTGCAAAGAAATGTCAGATTTAAAACTGAAAGAATGGAATTTCAGCAGCTCTGCTAACTGTAACGAAAGCCATATTCCACAAAGCACTTTCATCTAAATCCCTGTTTAAGCAGCATTGAGAAGTGCTAAGGGTTACAGCGCATGACCGAAGCAAAGATAAAATTAAAACATTTTTTTGAGGAGATGGGTAATTAAAAATAAATCAAATCAAACAGTCTTTATAGCCTTTGTAAAATCACTTTTCAGGACAATTCCTATTGGTATAAATGAAAGCCTTGACTGAGTGTAGATTGAACTAATATTAAGAAATACCTACAGTTGAGCCAGAAGATTTTTTACTGCAAGCCTATCACATACTCTGTTTTAGGGCCATTTGCAATTTTTTTAAACCTGCATTTAAAAGACAGATTTATTTTTTAATACCTAATTTCCTGTCAGAGGCAGTTTAGGAAAGTTCCATGCTAAATTGTGACACATCATGATAAATACCAAAATTGAACCCCTTTTCTTCTTTCACCTTGGATCACGTGAACTTGTACCTCTGTATCTTTTAGGCATCGTTTTCAAACAAATTCACTGTCAACATGAAGCTTAACTAAACTGTACAGAACAGTGAATCTCGGATGATTCTAGTTTACCGAGTTTTCCCCCAGCATTTCTAGCCACTGAGCCCGGCATACAGCAGTCGAGTTGCAGAGCTCACTTCAGGCGTGGGCTGATTTCCAACAGCCTGCTCAGGCTCTGGTGCAAGGTTTGCGCGGGAGGCTTGGCAGGAGCACTGTGCTTCCCTTTGGGAGTGTTTAGTGGGAGGAGGTAGCAGAGCCATTGCTGACCTGCCCTGAAATGAGCGCTCGTTCCCCACGGCAGAGGGATCTGCAGAGAGCAGCTGCTGATGCCAGGCACGACGAGGCTGTCCTGTGCTATGCTGTGATTCTGCACGAAATGGAAAGTTGGTTTTCAAATAGTGCAGGTTTGGGTTTTAATCTAGGTTTTATTTACACACAAACCCCCAACTTGTTACAAGAGCAGCTGGGACATAAACTGGGGCTTTGCTGCTCAGGAAAATGGTACATGACCACCAGCAGGGAACCTGTCAGCTCCTACCGACTCTGCATTAAGCAAAGATGCTGAATAATGCTAAGTACTGTGGATGTTGACAGGTTAACGCAAGCGAGAGGTCTACAACCTAGGTAGCCCAAAGAGACCTGCAGCTTTGGCTGAAAATGCCTGCAAGCAGGAACAGCTCCAACAGCAATGATGAGGATATTTTTGTGGTCAGCTATTTTTGCAGTGTAGCGGTTACTGTGCATGTGTATGAAATGTGTACAGTAATGTATGTATGTAGCTAATTAGCAAACGCATTATACTATATTTTAGAAGTATTTTGTTTGTATAGTGACACTGGTTAGTGACTTCTGGATCCTAGCTGCAGGGTGCTATACCCATTGCTTGATGTTTGGCCAGTATTCTGCTGCCTGTCGCATTGCCTGAGTGAAGGAAACTTGAGTAATGAGTCTGATATCAAGTCAAATTTGTAGCAAGGAGGGGGTCTCATGTCTCCAGTTAATGGGAGTGGTAGCCCTGGGAGAAAAAGCCATTTCCATCTCCTAGGAATCCTAACTTCATGCCAATGCCTGCTCCGCGAGACCAGCATTGTCTCAAGCACTGATTCTAATCAGAGACCAACGCAGAGTCTCCCTTGTTCATGCCCAGCTCCATTTATCCAGCAGCTCTCTTAAAAGAACTAACAGTGCCAATAGCATGTGCTGTTAGCATGAAGTCTTTGCCTACACAGAGGCATGTATAGAGTGTACTTTTGGGACAGACCTTTTGCCTAAACGATCCCAGACCCCTCTTGTGGACCTCTAGTGCCTCTTACAATGACAGTAACAGTCTCTAACTGTCAGTCACAGCTACTTAGCTCTTTTTGACCTTTTTTCTTTGCTGCAGGACTCACCCTGCAATGAGAAGACAGGCTGCCATGTGCTTCCCAACAGCACTAGGAAAAATTTAGATGGAGACCTCTGATCTAGTTGTCTGTATTACATCGTTATGAGTTTCAGTACACCCCATACTGCTTCTCAGACTTAATGGTCCTGGCACAAACTTTTCCTTAGACCCTTTTAGCAAAGCAAGCAGATAATTTGCTGAAGTCAATACATAGAAGGTATTCCAGATGGAAGCCTGCTGAGGGTACAGGGACATTCCCCTCACCCAACTGGGAGGAAGCAGCTATTAAGCAGCACTAGGAAAGAGTTAGAAGAGCAATGTGATGGTGTGATTGCTCTGTACGATTACTTGTCATTTCTACTTCTGGAGAGACAGAGTAAATGCGATGTCAAGAGGGCAGTATTCTATATTCCCCTTGTGTAACGAGAACAACTACCTAAAATATAAAACAGCAGCATCACGCTCAGTATCTCCTGCTGAAACTGAGAGAAAACTAGGTTGTCCAAATTCAGTTACTTATTCTGGAATTTGGCCAAGATAACAAGGCTAATCTCATTCTTGCCAAATCTATGTCACAGGGTATTCATGTGGTCAGCACCTTGGCAGCTACATCGTACACAGCCCCTGTTTAGATAACTCTTTCCG
Organism: Leptosomus discolor; assembly: GCF_034619465.1. Taxonomy (NCBI): domain Eukaryota; kingdom Metazoa; phylum Chordata; class Aves; order Leptosomiformes; family Leptosomidae; genus Leptosomus; species Leptosomus discolor. Next base: position 68,859,736 of record NC_141392.1, read on the forward strand.
TACAAATACTGTGGAAGGACCTGGCTTTTACATACAAAGTAATTGTGGACCGGAATGTACTTATTGCATGAGTGCAGCAAAATATTTCTGGAAAATGGTTTTCCTCCTCCCTGCTAATTGGTTACAATCACATGGGATAGCCAGGGTGTAGTGCAGATGGAAATAATCAGGAAAATACTCAGTTTCCATTAGGAGATTTTTTTTCCCCAAAGCTTAGAGTTTGATTAGTTTTATTTTGATGTTTTCCAATCTCTTGCAGCACAAGATTATCCTCTTCTTCTAAGAATATCTTGATTACAAGTTTTGGACACTGGATTTAAACTCAATTGAACTGTTGACTTCTTTAGAGAGGAAACCCAAGTCTTGCCCAAGGTGACTTTCTGTGGACTCCCACTATAATCAGTGGAATGACAGATGCTACTCCAACCAATGATTCACAGCTTCAACTTCAGGGTCCTGCTCTGAATCTGGCAATGACTCCAAAATCAGGTGTGTAAGGTGAGGCCAAGTGAAATCTTTCCTTTGGTTCTTTCTGATGACTAATTGTGGGAGATTTGCTAAGGTATCTGTTTATTTTCAGAGAAAATAGTTAATATCCAGAGAAATGGTTCAGATATGTACAAACAAAACCAGGAAAGAAACGTTCCTAGCTGCCACTTTATGCTTGGTTGACCCTTCCCTTGTGGCAAAAAAAAAAATAGCGAGGAGTCACCACGATTCTCCCTGACTATTCCTTGTACCAAAAGGTTGTCCTCATCCTAACCCCCACACAGAGAGTTGCAGCAGAAGGCATTCTGGGGGCAAGCTGAGGCAGTCAGACAAACTGCCTAAAGGAATTTCATAGACTGGTGGTTTTGTAGAAGGTCATTCCAAAAGGGATGCATGTTACTGGTACTGTACCAAGTTGATGCATATCAGGCCTCAAAAAATTCCACGTCATTAACATTGGAACAAGGATGTATTTCTCTGTTATCCTTAATATAAGCCAGTATAGAGGAAAAAGTAACGAAGGGAAGGCATGACAGATGTGAATCACCTCTATTAACTTGCAAAAGTCATGTACATGTGTCAAAACAGAATATTAAAATGGATTAGCCATTCATACAAATAAGAAAAACATGTGCATTTGTTTCAGCTAGGGTAAAAATCACAAAGGCAACCAATTCTCATACAGCATATGTGAAAGAGAACTTGGCACAAAGAACAGCTTACCCCAAGTGTTCAGATACACATTTCAAGTACACATATTATTTTTTTCAGCTTTCAGGTTATTAGTCTGCTCCAGCAGGTCATGAGAAACCACAGCTTAAAGGGAGAAATAATGACTTTACACTCCCAATTTATTCTTCAAAGTCGCTATTTTTTGTCTTGCTTGAACTTTTTTCCATGTGGTTTCAAATCCTATTCACATAGCCATGCTGAAATGACCTGAAACTGTACAGTAAATACATTGTAATAAATACAGTTTTCTGGATATTAAATATGTATTTTGGCATTTTTTCCATGACTTTTTAATGCTGATTTTACCATATACAGAGCTGCCACTTAGCATAGAGTGTGTTTTTTAGCAGTTGGACTCCCACTGTCAACCATGCATGACAACCATGTTGATGGATGGACTATATTTACTTGAAAGGTTTTGGACCGAAGAAGGAGGTTACAGCTTAAACAAACGTAAGTATTTTGTTATTACCGTGTAATATTCACAGTAATTTGCTCCTTTCATTGGGATTTGGTAAACAGGTCCCAGTCGTGTTTTAGAGATGATAAGAAGTGCCACTTTGCTCATCAGTTCTCACATGCAGCAGAAATTTGTTGTTGTCTAAGAGCATGGAGCCATGTCACGTGTAAAAAAACAGAGTAGAAGAGCAGTGTATCCCTTGGTAGAGATGTTATTCCTTAGCTCCAAAATCGCTTCCAGAAGCTCTCTGACAGAGCAGGTTATCAGAGTCACAGCTAGACAGACACCCAGCCTCACTGCCTTACAGGTATGCTTTCCAAAAAATAGTCAGATAAAAACATTTGGGGTAGATACAATCACAGGGGTCAATTCTCCCTTACTTCCTCTGACAGCTCAGCATATCCACGTATTGCCCACTCTTAAATTAGACCCCAGTCTTCTGTTTATTTCAATGGCAATAACAAACTTAGAGAACTACAGTATTGCTCTGGAAAACAATTAAAAAGCCTGAGAGATTCTTTTGATCACACTTTGAGTAAGTGCCCTTGCAATTGCAAAGATGCTGCCACAGTTGCCCTGTGCTTTCAAGCATGGAAGTGTCAGTTTCCCTTCTGAAGCAGAAGCACTTACAGTTTGTGCGAATTGCATCAACACACAGCCCTGACAGCACAAGCTTACTGCTAGCTGAGACAGGCTGCGTGGCAAGGCAACATAGGAGCCTCAGGGTTCACTGGTGGATTTCGTTAAGTTTTGGCTCTATTCAGTCCTAGGTAAATCAGGGGAATGCGATATAATCACAGCACCAGGTATCAGGCTGTGGTCGTACATAGAGATTGCTGCCTGCTGTTGTTGAGCCAAATTAGCTTTGTCGCTGGTATCAATAGCAAAGGAGCTGATTCTCAGGCACCTGGCTGATAATTCACTTGAAATCTTTTAATTGTTTTCAAATAACATCTCTTCACAAATATACTTAAGTTGGTCACTTTTATGTTTCCCCTTAAATGCCAGATATCAAGCGAATTAAAAACAACCTCAGCCATCCCTGAGCTTTTTTACATTCCCACCATCCAAGCGTGGAAAGAGTTTTCTGTTTTAATTAATTAGAGAATAAAAATCAGTATCCAGCTGCGATGTAGGGTCTTTTTTTCCTGTGGAATCAATTCTCCCAGAGAAAATAGACGTTTTTGCTGGAAATGCCGACTCAGATGAAATCAGAAGACTGTGATCAGGGATGTCAAGAGCACCAGAGATTAACGTTGCATTAAATCCTTGCGGTTGAAAAGAAGCCACAACAGTCAAGCCCCTTCTCCCTGGACACCCGCTATGCTTCATTGCCCTCCAGTTTCTCCCTTCTTTCTCATATTTCACGACGTGAGTGTATATGTGTGTGTGCAGACACATATGTGGGAGGGTGTTAAGCTGTGCTCTCATTATGCTCTGTTTCCTCTGGTAGTGCCTGCTTTCCTCCCTGCTGTTTGCACTGCTGTGCGTGCCAGCAACATCTATGCACACTCAGTGAATTATGTGGAGTCGCCTCAGAAGCCAAAGGAGGAGGTGACAACTGGTGGACATCTTTCTCTGCCTGACAGCATATGTAGAAACAGGCCAGCTGGACAGACTTCTTTCTGTGCTGAGGGGACCAGTAGATTATTTTTGCAATTTACTGGCTTGAAAGCTCAGCATGTTAATGCCTCACTGACTACAAAACTATTGGGCACAAAATCCTGAGAACATGAGAACCAGCCTTGGAAAATGGTGTCTGTGCCTCCCCCTATTTTTCCATCTTCATTTCAGCAGGCAAAGAGTATAGTCAATGTTGAAAGGAGAGGTGTAATAGTGCTGGTAATTTATAAGCTGGCAACAGGATGTAGTTTATCGAGTCAAGCAACAGACATTCAAGTTTCTGAAAACCCCTGTAACAAGTGCAATTGTAGCTGAAGTTGTTTTGCCTTCCTCCTGTCTCTTCAGAGAAAGCTCAGCTGGTAATAAACAGCGATGGAAACAGAAGCGGGCTTTCATTCGCAGAGATGGACGCTTCAGCTCAGGTGGAAGCACATGGGCAAGGAGGGGTAAAAAGCAAATACTGCTGCTGTGTCAGCCAGAGTTACAAGTCTCTGGTCTCAGTATTAGGTAACACCACATCTTTCACGATCTGGAAATTATTTTAACTCTTTTACAAGAGTTTAAAGGTTACTGTTATTTTACTGAAACCTAAAACAGGAACTTCAAGGGGGCAGGAGGAAGGGGTTGTCATTCTGCTAGCGATGGCCCTGTCACCACTGTGGGAGCAGACTGCTTGTTCATGTACTTGCCAATGAGTTCCCTGTCAAGGGCGCTTGTCTTGCTCAAAAGGCCATTCAGTTCTCAGGGGAATGATGTTCTTGGGCTGGATCGCCCCGGCTGGTGCTCTGTACTGTGCCTCTGAGGACTCGTCTTTGGGAAAATAAAAGGCTGGTCCTCTGGGGGTGTTCGCTCAGGGCTCCCAGCCTTAGCTGGAGCATCCCTGGAGAGCTAACCTCCGTGCTGGCCGTAGGGTCTCCACAGTCCCACAACTAGCACTATCAGTAATGGTGCTTACGCTGTGCATTGCTAGAAGGTGCTCAGCACCAGCCCTGACGTCATCCCCCAAAGTAGCAGAGATGCTGCAAACCCCTTCCTGGGCAGCACTTGCAGATTTTTGAGCACCTCTACTCGGTTTAAAAAGACCAGTAGAGAGATTCTGCACTCCAGCTGCGTTTGCAGGGAATTGTCTTAGAAAGCAATTGTTCTCCCCAAACCTTGGGGAATAGACTTTTTCCATTAAAATCATGGTAAAGGCAGTGATCTAAATGCAATGGTGCTCACACAGTGGATGTGTAAGCAGCCTTCCTGTATCATCTGGTTTGTGAAAAAGAAGCTGCAATTTGCATGTTGCAGTACCGGCCTTTGGAGCAATCAAAGGATCTGTGATACGTAAATGATATTTCCTTTGACAGAAAAGTTCTGCTGCCCTTAGGAGAACCAGCAGAAGTTATTTTTAATATCTGCATTTGGCCAAACACCAAATATTATGAGCCAGTCAGTATAAAGCAGTTCTGTATGAACATTAGACTTATAATTATTCAAGTGCTTAAGCTGGGACACGCTTCAACATTTTCCTGAGTTTGGTGTCATATAGTCAGTTACTATCTCCCCTTCTACCATGGAAAACATAAACTTTGTGTTGCTCAGAACATGCTGGAGTCTCTCAAGGATGGGATGGTGCAGATCTGGATTCCTCTTTGCCTGATCCATGAGCAAGCTGCAAGCACAGTGGCTCTCCGCGTGGCTTCGGTGTGTACTGTTTAAGGCAAAGAGCATATTTCCAGTTATCTCTTACCATGTAAAATATCACATTTCCCTGGTGTTATGATGCTATAATTACTCACCATGTTTGTCCCAGAATTACTTGCACGTATTTTGTAAAAGAAAAACATCATCTTGAGTTTTTTTGTGTAGGCAGGGTTTCATGTCTGCAATATGCAGATTTTTTAGAAAATGGGAAATCCTAAAATAATCCCACAATAGAAAGTTAAAAACAGAAACAAAGAATATAAGAAGGCTCAGTGCTGGAAAGTAAACTATTTTTTGAGGTAATCTTGCACCGTATAGTAAAATAAAAGCTACAGTTCTTTACTTCTGACAAGCTGAAGGTCTTTTTTTTGTACAAAAGAATCTATTTTCTCTTTTATCATGCTTCTTTCAAAAGGAGCCACACTACAACATAAAATATGCACAGAAACAAAAGACTTGGATATAAATAAAGATAAGGTGCACCAGATCTGAGACACATTATCTTCCAAATGCAAAAATGAACCAACCACAGAAAAAACCCAAGCTCACAACATTTCATGTTATCACACCAATGAAAGCAAATTCTAGCATATGATCTTTTTCAAGATGCTTCCTAAACCCTATCTGAAGCTCGAATGAAGTCACGTGTACTTGCTTCGAATTTGTAAAGCCAAGTAACTTGGCCTAAGAGCATTTCAAAATGCATTTTTAAGTATGTGTTTTTAGTGTCAATCAGAAATAGAAGGCATTACTTTTCTAAGACAAGTAAACTTTTCCAAAACAAGCAAAGCTTTACTGCTCCTACAATTACATGTTATCCATCCTACATGTATCAAAAATGGTAAATAAGTAGTAAGAAATCCTGCTTGTTTTGTCTATTCATATAAGGTTATTTGGGTATATAGTTGCAAACTCATCTTTTTAATCTGGTCTGGGTATGATGTACACGACAGGCAATTCTTAGAGCAGCAGGTGCATGCAGCTATGTTGGTGGATCTCTGCAACCATCACATAGAGGGTATTTCTGTTTGGTGCTGCTATTGACACTCCTTTCATTAAACGTCCCCTGCAGCATTCGCACACATGCTTCACACCTTCCAGACACGCTGCCATAGCCACACATGTGCATACAGATGTAGTCCCAGAGAATTCACAGCTTGCTATTCATTACCAATGCCTAACTCTCTCTGCCTGGAAAAGTCATTATTACATATGGAAGACACAACTAGACTGGGCAAGAGGTGATTTATTATCCCTATATATAAATTTAATCATCATAATCTAGGAAAGAAATATTGTCATTCTTTGCAAGAGACTTCCACTGGATTTCCCTGACAATAATTTTAGGTTTGAAATATACCTGCCTGCAGAGAAACTCCTATCGTAGCTTCTAAAAGCACAGAGACTGGCACTTTGAACTCCAGCATAATTTCTGTTGTCATAGATTACCCAGCAATTGCAATTATTTATTGCTGGTCATAGTATTCCTGCACTCTCTGTGGACGGTGCAAACAACTTAGTTTTCTTTCAGGCATCAGTGGTTCTGCTGACATCAACTGAAGTCAGATGAAGTTAAATTTATCGCTAAAAAGTGTTCAGGATACTGCTCGGGCTTTTTCTGAAATTTAGTGCAACAGCCAGGAAGACAAATCAGCTGCTTAGTATTTCAGAAAATCCCAGAAATAAATTCTGCGGAGCTTTCTGCAAGTCTGGTTAGTTTTGAAGACAACGGGAACTTGGATGCTGGATATTTTTGAGCAAATGGAGACAGGTCAGCTCAATGAAACCCTTCCAAGTACCTTACCTGTAGCCTTCAAAAGCATCCAGGCAAAGTCAGGGTTGGAGCATCAAAGTCATAATCAGTGAGACAGACCACGATGCCATCCTCAGTCTATAGGGTTGGGGCTGGTTGCGCAGCCCACGTTGCATGGCACAGGAGCATGTTCCCCCACCAGTAGAAGAAGGAAAGGGGCCAAGCCGTCACAGCCTGCCTCTAGTAAATCTCCTCTTGTCTCAAACACCTCCATCACATTTTGATCACAGCTTCTATCTGCCTCTGCCATGTTCCTGTATTTGCCAGCAGCCTCGCTCAAAGTGACCTGTCTGTATGAAAATGTTTCCCAGCCCCAACCTGCAGGAAACACTGGAGAAGTGTTACTGGTCAGAAGCTCCAGCAGTGACTTTATGTCCGGGTTGCTCTCCCCTGAAGGCAGCATCAGGATCCAGCCTCTCCACAAACCTATTTCTGCTTTAGCCCATGCCTCTAACTGCACCCACAAGGCTCTGGAGGGCCCTCAGGATGGTTTTTGGCGGTGCCTACACATCTCAGCTGGGTCCAGAATTGCCCATCTTCAACTCATTTTGATCTACGTATCCTCCTGCCTCTGTAACTGGACCGTGACCCCAGCATCACAGGTCCTCCCATGATGATTGCTTACGACAGATGGAGGCAGGTGAAGGAAGTTCAGAGACAGAAGGCAAAAATGGAAGGAAAAGACTTCCCTTTTATCTATTTCAGTAAAATTTGTAACCACCGAATGTGTCTTCTCTTTCCTGAAGTGATAATCCTGACCCCTTCCTGCATGACCTGGCCATAACCCTGGGAGGAGGAAGTAATTTATTTCAAGTCCTGCTGTTTTAAATGTCTCTCAGCCTTTAGGTTGGCATCTGAAGCCACCTGAAACACGTTTTTCACCTGCTTGCCTGCTCGTTTGCCTCCAGTCATCCGGCAAGTGGAGCTGGGGACAAGGCAGCCACGGTGGGAGCCCTGCACAAAGGGCTGACATGGGATCACAAGCGAGGCTTATTTGTTTCACACCATTTCCCCAGCGCCCGTGCTGACAGACAGACAGCCTCCCACCAGTCCCCGTGGGGCACCGAGCAGCCCCAACACCACGGGCGTGCAGCTGGGAGGATGCCAGTGCTCTGCATCTCCTACCTGTTGCCTTAGAAACAAACAAAGGGACACAGGCTTTTTTTCTTTCCTCCTTTCTTTTCCTTTTTTCTTTTTCCTTCTTTTTGCTCCTTGGGTAATGCACTGTGTGCCAAGTCTCAATGTGGGAGGGAAGAGAGAAGAGTAAAAAAAGAAAGGAGAGAGAGGAGTGAGAATATCAAGACCAGGAAACATATTTTCAGACTAAATATGAAAGCAAGATGCATCAAGACAGCTACCGGGCTCGTCCCTGACTGCTGCCCTTCTCTGGCGAGCAGCAGGAGGTCACGGCTGCCACACCGAGAGCAGTTGTATGAACCAGCTGTGACATCTGGCTTACATTGAGGGATCTGAATGCTGGAACCGGCCAATGTTTGTTTTCTCTTGCTTGAGCCTGAATCAAAGTTTTAATTAAAGAAAGCTCAGAGATGCTTTCAGCGAGACTGCCCAGGGTCAGTGTGCAGAGGGTGCTTTTTCAGGGGTATAAGCTGGTCATGGTCCGACCCACTCCCCGAGGTGATGGGTGCATTTTGGGGTAAGGAAGGCGTTGCAGAGCCTTAAGCAGCAGAATTATGCTCAGAAAGGCCCTATAGCCGCCTTTGTGTACATGGAGGCCCAGACCTCGAGGAGTAACCACAGTCCCCAAGGATCCCATTGCCTCCTGCACGCCTCCTCTTTTTGCCAGCAGCTATTCCCATGGCTGATCAGCCTCACTGCCCTTCTCTTTGCAAAATTACCTGATTCTTCCTGTGGTTCCTCCTTTGTTTAACGCCAGTCCTAGGGCTCTCCTCTCACCATTCCCAATGAGGACCACCGCAGCGATGCCCTCTGCCACTGCTGGCTGCAGCTCTATTGCTGCTTAGCTACTACTGTAAGCTATTAGTTCTCAAGCTTCTGTATTAGGCAATACTGGCTTTTCCAATAATTGTTTTTCAGGCTGTTAGTAGCACTTCAGGATAATTTCTGGAATAGAACAGCCCTATCCCAACTTCTGAGCAGCCAGTACCACTATAATAAAATATTTCAAGCAGATCAGATCTCTAGAAACCCCTTGAGTCCATTCCCAATGCCCATTAAAACTGCAGCAGCAGTTCATCTCTCCAGGGCTACACTTGCTTGGAAAAACACCCGGCACAGATCCTATGCTTCCAGTGCAAAGCACACCCCATACAGCTGCAGCTTAGGCAATTCAGCCGAGAGTCAATACATCACAGTCAATCTGCAGCAGCAACCAAAGAACAGAAACCCAAAGCAGAGAGGTAGGTTTGTGGGATCCCCTTCTGCAAAGAATGGTGTTAAAGCGCATTAGTCTGTTGGACATAGCTGAGACTTCTAGATTGGCTGCTGGTGATGTCACAGCCACCCGTGTGCCCTATAAATCTATTTTTTTGGGTTTATGTGTAAATGATGTAATGCCCGCAAACTTCCTCAGTCAGGGTTCATTATTTAATTTCTCAGGTGGCTGTAGTCATAGGCTTTGAGGCGTCTGTGGCCACCCACGATGTGCTCTCACTGCCCAGAAATGAACTTCCTCTTAGGCCTTGTTTTCTAATTGGCATCTGCAGAATTAAAAGTCCGCTGACCACTGCGTGTCATGGGAACACTCGGGAAAGTATCTTTGGAATGATAAAACCATTTTGATCCCAAAATAATGTGTGTGCTTAAACTAAGGCCTTCTCTGATAGAAAGAAGACAATTAGAGCCAAGCTTTGATACAGTGCCATGTTAGGAAAAATAACAGTTTTCATGAGCAAACATCTACTTGAAAAATAACACTCTCCAAGTAAGATAAAAACCTTGCTTTACCTAATCAAGTATTCCACCTTCGACAGGATTTTATCCTGAATTTTCTTTGCTAAATGGGAGTGCATCTTTACTAACATCACCAGGCTCCTAAGTTGTTCCTGGGGGTGGTTCTCATCAGTGGAGTCATGAGGATTTATGTGTCTCCTTTGTCTAACCTATTGGTGATAAACACATCTCATGCTTTCTTTTAATCCTGCTAAACTCACATCCTTGGTGTTGTTTTACCTAAATGTTTATAAATCCAAGGAGTTAATCATCCATGAGAAACAGTTTCCTGAACACAGAGGCTTTCCTACACTGGTCCAATTTGCCCTGAGAAATTAGCCTTCTCCATGATACTGCCTAGTGTCATGGTACCAAAATCAGTGGTTTTCTGATAATATCTGTGATCCTTCATTTTTTGGCAAACTGAAATATTGTACCTTATTAGCAATTAAAACAATTTGAATGGAGAAGTGCAGAGGTCAAATTATTACTGTATAAACACTGATTAAGCATTCCTTAAACTGTGTAAATCCTTAAAGCCTGAAAGGATTATCTTCACAAACTACAGCTACTTTCTTGAACCTGAAATCAAGCATCTCAAATAAAATTAGCTTTTAGAAGGGCCTTGTCCAAAGCACAGTGAAATCGATGAGAATCGACTGCATCCCAAAGAGTTAGTGAAAACTTCCTCACTGCCAGAGTTAGGATTCTTACTGAGGAAACAGTACAAGCGACAATAGTAGACAAAAGCATGTATTTATATAGGAACATAAATATATTTTCAAATATATTATACACTTGCAGGCAAGTTCGTTCTTCTATAGTAGTAAAGTCATATACAAGATACTTCAGATAGTGGTTATTTAACCTGAGTCTATATGCATCGCAAATACTAAAAGAAGAAACACAAGGAGAGACACATTTTCTCACAGAAGAAAATCTGATTAAGAGAATTTTTAATCTACAAGGTTGTGAATCACTAAAACATATTATTTATCTTCCGAAAGAACTGCAAAAAAATGGCACCATGAGAAAAATGGATGCTGATGCTGTAGACAATACAAGTGGCTCCTGCCTTTTCTCACAGTGAAATGCTCAAAGAATGTTTTTGGACAGGATGTTTCCAGCAAAGAGTCTCAAAACAGCATTTTACTTTCTCGCTGTTGAATACAAACCAGAAATTAAAAGGTGGCAATGAGAAAAAAACTCATAAGTAAACTTTTTGTCCTCAGCAACACCTTTTTACCCAGGGAGAATTTTAGCTGCGGAAGAGGAAAGGACAAAGGTCTGTTGGACAAGTGGAGCTCCTCAAAGGACTTGCTCCCAAATACTTCTTCCTGTATTTTTTTTCAGACTTTTCTACACCAGATGTTTATTGACCAGGGTTTCACCACTGTAAAACTGTTCCCCTGCACCTTCCACCTGATTTTGATGTCCTTGGTTTATTTAGGACCTACATTCTTCCCCCTCTTTTCTTTAAATCAACCTTCCCAGTGGCCTGAACATTACCTTCTGCTTTGCTTGTTTTCCCCACCCAGTACTTTCGCCTAGCTAGAGCACTACACCAGACACAGACCGCCGGTCGCCGTGCACAAACTTCATGAACAAAACCCACAGGACCCGACTGGATGCTCAGCCTTCGCAAGCGCTGCCTTTCAGGGTCAGGACACTACCTCCATAAGCCTCCTCAGAAGGGCACGGAGGTTATTGGGCAGGTCCTGGGGGACCGAGTGGTGTACCAAACCAAAACAAATTTGGCAGCTCTAACTTCCCAATATTACGAAGCAATACCGTTTCATACAGAGGGTACGAACAGGGACGTGGAGCTGAGACACGTGCTTTGCAGGAGGGCAGGCGTTTAGGGAGGTCCTCCCTGTGCCGAGCCCACCAGGTTCAACACTTGGCCAGCTGGAAAAGTCACCTCATTTTGCAGACCTGCAGCTGACATCTAGAAAACCACACTGTGACGACAGCCAGGCTTAAACCCTGCCCTGCGCACACACAAGGTCTGCTGCTTCCCAAGTCTGAGATGTCAGCCCGGGCCCCAAGGGTTGCATCGCAGAGGGCAAAAAATAAACAGCCAAGCACCGCAGGCTGCCGCCGGGCACCCTGCATTCCCATGAGAAACTTACAAAGTCGGATAAACCGCGTCACAGCAGTCCTGCAAACCGGAGGCCTGGATGGTTTAAAAATACTGCCTGCCGCAGATTTCCCAGGCCATATATAGTTCACACATCTCACAGTAGCAGGAAGGAGCTGCAAAGACACACAGAGACACAGAGAAGGAAGAAAGTAACAGGGGATGCGACTGCCAGTGTGCAACAAAAACAGGTTAAAAATAGCCTGGGCCGCAACAGCTCCCTCCTAGCAGGGGGGCGCGGGGGCCGCTGGTTCTCCCTGCCCTCCCTGGCCCCTCTCTCAGCTGCCTATTTTCTGCCAGGAGGAAAGGGCAGGAAGGAAGCTTAAGCTTTCGGTTCCTGTAGGCAGATGGAGAGAAAATGAGAGCCCTGCTTGTTTTGACACCGGGCAGGCTCACCGAGGCTTGCACAGACACCCGGACGGCGCTGCGGGACCGCCTCCCCGGGGGCTAGGCTGGGGGCATGGGGAGAGCACACCCTTGGAGGGTCTCGCTCGTGACCCCCACCCACCAGCAGCAGGCGTAACCCGAGGTGTGATGCCATGCTGCCCGGAGGGGAATGCAGCCTGCGCTTTGATAAGGGCTTTGAAACAGGTGAGATGCTGACCTGGAGATAAAGCCAAGATGTACAACCCTACTCTGGTAACATAAAGAAAAACCAAAAAACACTTGTTCTGCCCGTCACCTCTTCTGTCCCACAGCCAAGCTTCCCCAGAGCCATTGCAAAGGGAAAGCAGCCACATGCCAAATGGGGTTATCTCTCTGTGAGGATATTGTCCATCACCTTCTCCTAGCCTGGCCCCTTGCAGGAAAAACGAGACTATGAAAGCATGTGCCATCAGGTCAGGGTGTGTGACCCTAGCCTCCTGAAATCTCCTTGCTTGTTGGGATTTCCAGCAGCCAGGTGAGCACCACCTGACCTGTGGCTTGGGTAGAAAGAAGGAGGTGTTGGTATGTTTCCAAAGGCCACACAACTAATCGCAGGACCCGTTTCAATTTGTTCTTTAGAGTGCTAGGATTTTTTTTCTTTTATTCTTGGCTAATTGCATCCTGTAGGCCTGGTTGCCCCAGCCACAGACAACTTCTGTCAGCTCCTAGATGCTGACACGAAGCACTGAGAGGGGTCCAAGCCAAAAGTCCAGATTCCAAACGTCCCTGAACTTTGGAGAAGTTCAAATCAGAGCACACATCTTTAGTGAGAAGAGGAAAGCTGTTACATGATCCCAGCCCTGGGCAATAGAGGTAACACTCCAGTGTGGTCTGAAGGTGACTTCCAGAATATGTGGTGTGGAGCAGAGCAGAGGAGGAGAGGGAAAAGCGTGAAGGCATTTTTCATATGTTTAAAAAAAAAACCCAAAGCTCTAGGAGGGAACTTGGTGTCTGCTGTCTGTGGGAGGGTGAGGAAGGTTGCTGACAGAGTAAAGGGGGTTAAGAGAGGTGGATGAACTCTGAATGGAACAAGAAGCGATACCAAACAGCCCTGTAGGCTGTCAGAGAGGTGTCAAAAGTCAGGAAGGAGCAGAATAACCAAGAATGCTAGCGTTCAGGGAGAAGGCCATCAGAGCTTATCTGTATATCTACGAGATCTTGAGACTGACAGCTGCATTCAGGCTCACACAGTCCCTGCTATGCTCTCTGTCTGCCTTTCACATGGATCAACATCCTCCCAATGCCTCATCTCCAGTTTTGTTTGCAAGGGAAGGATGCCTTTGGATAGCAGGGTAGCGTGGGGCACTGGCTGTGCCGTGTGTTGGACAGTAAGCAACACCAGCCTCTCTGCGTGCTGCCGGCAGCCCCCACCCCAGCATTTCCAGCTACAGGGGCAGCGTGGGCTTTTCCGTCTGGAGCACAAGAAGTGTGCACGGTGCTCCTCTGGCTCCCCATCAGCTCACGTCTCAGTCCATCACTTAGGCTTGCAAGAATTAAGGCTGGGCACTAACAATGTCAGGCTGCGCAAGCAGAGATGTCTTTTTAACTCCACGTCAGAATATGGACTCTTGATTCCTGCTCCTGGAAAGACACCAAACAGCCTGACTGGGTTTGCCTAATACGATATTAATGCGCTGGCTGTGCTTAGACATACTAGTCTCTGTACACCCCAGGAAAAGCTTTAGCCTGAACTTAGAGGGCACCACGCTGCAGGATTGGGGAGCCATCCCCATCAGATTACACAGGGTTAAGGTTTAAGGTCAGAGTGGTGCACAGCTTAAGGGGATAGCGGCTCCGGCCATGCTTGCAGGAAGGTGGGATGACAACCCTGAGCATGACCATACATGTGGTGTGCATGCAAGGGTGACCTTGTATGTGCCATGCTCCTCCCATGGGCCAGAGGAATGAACTCCTGGTGATATCTAACCTCCCTTCAGCCAGCTGCCACAGACTGGTTAGATGGCTTTTGTGCCATGCCACTATACCAGCCATAAAAAGTAAAGGGTAGCTTCCTGGCTCTCACTTCCTCAGTTAACAAATACCGCCACTAACTAACTGACAGTAACATGGAGCTATTCTTGGCCATAGGTGGATCTTACTGAGGTGATACTTGTTGTGGGTAATGTAATTTATTACTCGGTGAGGCACTTTGGGATACAGATTGAGAAGACCACTAGGAAAGTGCCAAAGCAATAATACAAGTCAGGATCTTCCCCAGTAAGGTAATATGTTCCATACTTGCTGTGCCTCTGAGAAATAAAGCATTGAAGTTGCACTGGCTCCAGCGTAATGCTGTAAAGATTTCCAAATACATGGGTGGAAACAGGGGACTACTGTGCTCAAGAGGTGGGTCCCTCTTTGGATCAGCAGAAGTGCAAGGCATTTATTTTTTTTTCTTAAAGAAACTCTGAAGACAAAAATCCCACCCTGTGGAAAGGCACTTGGCTGCCAGAGAGAAGTATTTTGTTTCAGGCAGGCGGGCAGCTCTCCCCACACAGCAGCAGGGTCATGCCGTCCAGCCCACGTTAGAACTGGGCTGTACTCTAGGTGAACTCTACCAAATTAGCTGTACATGATGCTGCATTCCCTCCTTTCTCGGAGGATCAAAGTGGCTGGATTGAGTCCCAGCTTTCTGCAGATAAGCAGGTCACAGGACTAGTTTGCACCTCTATGCTGCTTGTAATACACCATGTTACAGATTCCTCAGGATTTCCTGGTTTGTGCCCATATACACTGGATACCGAGGGCCACATTTTTTCCCTTTAGTCATCTGAGCTAATCTAGTGACCTGGAATACTTCTACAGACTCTTAACACCAGTACAGATTCTCTGACAGTGTTACATCTGATTATAAACTACTACTGCTCTTCTTGCCCAAACGCTCTTTATGATTCCCTTGTTTTACATGAAAAACTCATTCTGTCCTTCCAAAGGCTTCTCCCACCAGCACAGCAGCACGAGGGCAGGTGCAGCAGCCTACAGCCTAACTTGGATTAAACTCTTTCTGAATGGTGGAGGGAGAAAGAGAAGGCTACTAGGTTTGGTAAGCCATGAGGCATCCCTAATGCCCAAGCAAAATGCATGTGAAGAACAGGCCGGGGGTGGGGGCAGATAGCAATAATTGGAAGTCCATTTCACTTGTATAAAAGTGTTAATTAGTTGTTTGTCTGCAGGCACACCGTGGGCTTCACAAAGACACACACAAGTTGCAGCAATTAATTACTAGCAGGGTCTGGGAGACTGTCTCCATAATTAAAATTTGTGATCAAGCAGCAGCAATGGGTGATTCAAAAGCAAACAGCAGAACATGTACATATATATTCCTCTCTAAAAAGATAATATGGTTTTGTGTCATAGGACTGAGTGATAAATTGACTGTAATTTTAACCATTGCTGTTGTTTAAGCAACGGATACATTTATAATAGGCAAGTGATAGCTTTAGAGTGAGTCATTTTTTTACCTATGTAGTTTATCTGTCAGTAGAAGCAGATACATGTTGAAACTATGCAAGAAATTATGTCAAATCCAACAAATAGTTTTGAATGAAAAAATAGAAATAGACTTGAGAAAAAAAATGTTTTATTTAATTTTGGAAAGATAGCTCATGACCCAATGTTCCTATTTTAATTAAAAAGTAAAAAGAAATCCCCAAGTCCAAAATTGATTTGAAGACAAATATTTTTTCCAACTCTCATACCCAGCTATAGCCACACATACTCCCCGTGTCTGTGCTCCCCAGAACATAAAAAGATTTTAAGGGCTGAATGAGGGAGAAATTCAAACAGAGGCATCTTATTAGCAAAGAAAAAGACATGACAATAGTTTGGATAAAGCATTTAAATGTTTCATTTAATTTGTGAAAAATACATTGAGTATAATAATAGAATAGCACTGCATAAACTTGCACAATTCCAGTGGGATGGGAAGCATCCTGAAAATTTTGGCTTGGGATCCTTCTTTACAACATTTTTAAAAAAATATCTGATATCTGGAGCAGTGAAGACCATTCCCAAAATAAAAGTGACCTTCATAATTATTTTCATAGGCTATTTTTGGCAAGGCTGATTGAAAAATATTTCCAGTGAGTGTATTTTAAAAGTGACACATTTATCTTTTCAGATTGTGAACTGTTCAATTCACAAATATATTGATTATTAAAAATTACTCATACCCTCTTTTCTGGAATATTTTTGGCCAGGGGATTGTTTAAGACAATCTGTTGGTATTGTCCAGCCTATTTCTGAGCTGTGTTCATCAGAGACAGTGACCGTGGCATTTTTTTGTGCTCTGCTGGGTGGCTGAAGAACACCTGCCAACAAAGTTTTGGAGGCACTGCTCCCATTTCCACGTTTTGCAAGTCACAAAATATTTACTTTTTTTTTCAGGAATATTGCAGCCAAGAAGCCAACAGAAAGGTTTGCTGAAATATTTCCATGGAGAAAACAGAAAAAAAAAGGAGCACAATAAAGCTCAAACCAGTGCCAACAAACTGTATTTGCTACAGTACAGCCTGTTTCTCACAGCTGCGTTCAGAGGCAACGAAAATGTTTCCCTGGGTCTAAGAACTCCCTGGACAGGAACGGGCTTCCAGCCGGCAGGATGCAAGTGCTTCACAGCAATGAAATATGGGATCGTGTGGCAGCCGCTTACTGTAGAAAGTCTTCCCTTTTCATATGTGGCAAGTCACAAACTCAAAGCAAAATGTCGCATGAAATGGAGCTGTAACTTTATATCTCTATGTGTAATTCAATTATAAACGGAGTATTTTGGCCATTGGCCACAATAAAAGAAACGTCCGATTAATCTGTGTAAAGAAAGATTTCGTATTTCAGAAATGAAAATTTAAAATCCAAGACCAGCCCTTAATTACCACGCAACGATCACAAAAAACCCTCACAAAAATCCAAATTCAATTACCTGAAATACTAGTGCTTGGCTTGATCATACTTTAGCCTTCTAGCTCAGACACTAAAGCATTCCCAATTTAAGAACAGGGAAGGGTAAGACCAACATTTCCTCTGCTGGCAAACTAGGTTTTGCAGCTTTTCTTGAGCAGAACACTCTTTCCTTTCATCCTTTCAGAATAGTATCTACCTAAAACACTTCCCTTATAACATAGCTGCTACAACCTAAGTTATGAGGGAACAGGAAATGGAAAAAAAAAAAAAAAGGAGGGGGGGCAATTTTTGGAAAAAAACAAAAAGAGAGAAAAAGAAATTGAAAAGAAAAAAAAATGAAGAAAAAGAAAACTGAAATTGAAAAAACTAGGTCAATAAGCTTTGTGAGAAACTAAGGATTTATCTTTCACCTTTCTGCACATGCTTATTGTTTTTCCTTTTTACACCAGAATGTTCAGAAGACAAAGTCAAATAACAGCAATGAATAACTGACACCCCAGTGTAAAAAAAGAGAAATCCAAAAATCCAAAATACTTGTGAAATCAGGGATTTGCGGGGGGGATTTAGAATTGCCCCTTCAAATAACTTTTAAAAAAATAAAATGCTTACCATCAGAAGAGTCACAGTCCACACCAGGGAAGGTACAAAACTTTATGCCACGAACTGAGGCTGAGGAAAAAGTCATTACTAAATTAGCAGAGCCGAACTTCAGTTAGCCAAGTAGAAGAATCCCATTTCTACCAGTTAATGTAGACAGCCAGTCCTCTCCAGCTCGACAGCCATCTGCACCTCTTTAAGTTGTCATGTTTGGTTTGATTGAAACGTTCACATAGTAGAATAAAAAATCCAGAACTTTGAAACAGCAAGAATCTTACTGCCAAGCTTTGTAAAACTCAAACCTATTAACCAAAAGAAAGCAGCTAGACAAAGAAGCCAATACACAGACATTTTATTGGGGGAGGTTTTGTTGTGAATTGTGACTTGCACAGTAACTAGTTTGCAAAGGTCAGCCAACTACGTTATCCAAGACAATTACAAATCTCACCCCAACAATTTTACAATGCGACTCCTTTGTAGCGTTACTTGGAATGACCATCCAAATAGCCAAAAAGCAGTGAATATTTTTCATGTTGAATCATGATGGTTCAAGCACCGCTGTCATCGTCCCAATGTCACCGCACTGACCTGTCAGTGCCCTGCAATGGAACACTTTTGCACAGCAGTTTATCAGGCTGCCTTGCACTGGGATATTGCAACCACCAGCAGTCTTGAAATGCTTTCTTGAGTCTTCGTACGCGTGCTGTGCCGCTTTCACACTCAGAGAGCGCTCTGACAGGGATCTTGCTCCTCTGCTCATGGAAACATTCACTAACTTTACTCCCAGCAAAACAATAAAAAAGAAAATACATATTCTCACAGAGCAGAAACACAACTGCACCTAGGAGGGCGTATAGATCATCTGCCAATATATTCAATCAAAAAGCCTAACCGAGATACGCACTTCACAAAAAAAGCACGTCTTCTATTTAGATATGACCTCACAACTTGTAAATTGATTACAGATCTGCATTAAAATATAAAATATATTCAAGACCAAGTGTCCAAATTAAGTTGTGGTTTGGGTTTTTGGGGGGGGCTGGGGGGGAAGAAGCAGGTGTCTGCATGTTCGCCTCACCTAAATAACCTTATTTTAAAAGGCAGGCAAGTTAAAATCAGTATTTTTCTGCATAGCAGAAATTTAGGCTGATACTAGCATATTAGATTTCCCATATGAAAAAGATGGGATATGAAAAGCAGTGGTACCTCAGAAGACAATTCATAATACTGAAAAATTCCTGGGAATTTCGATGGTACATGGCTGCAGGTCTTACCTTAAAAAAAAAAAATTGAGGATTTATGATCCCCTTGCAAAGAAACAGTAAAACTGCGGGTGTAAAGAAGCACCTCATAAAATCCTTGCATAAATTTTTGCATATAACTAAAGAATGTGGAGTCAGCAAAGCAAAAAGTGGAAATGTTAACATCTTTTTAGTTTTTATTCTAGTGTGGTTTTTGTTGTTTTTTTTTTCACATAAACAGCTGCATATGGGAAGTTCCTCTCTTTTTAAACGTGGATGATATTTTGTCACTGAAGATGACAAAGAGAGGTTGCAGAGTCCCCACCCTTGGAGACAGTCAAAAGCTGTATGGACATCGTCCTGGGCAACCTGCCCTAGCTGACCCTGCTTTAGCATGGGGCTTGGACCAGACGAGCTCCAGAGGTCCCTTCCAACCTCAACCATTCCGTGATTCTGTGATCTTCGTTAACAGGAATGATGTGTGATGTTGCAAGAACATGTCTACTAATCACCTACTACTGAACATTGTATATGTGCTGTACTATAGAAAGGAAGTGGTTTTAAAAAAAAAAAAACAAATCACTGTCATAGTTTAAATAATATTCAATTACTAAATTCTGAATTCCTAGGAAGTGTCTTCCAGCTGAATGCCTTAATGAATTTTAAATGCTGTAAGACTGAAAAAAATTTTCCCTTGCCTGAGTTGCCTAAGTTTTTACATGATGATGAGCAGACAAAACAAAGGGGGATAGCTTACAGTGCTAAACATTGCATTTAACTGATGGTTCGTCATAGCATACATGATGATTTTACATGTAAGATGTAACAAAACTACCATTGCCCGCCCCTACTCTTCACTGTGTTTTTTAGGAGAAAGAACTTCACAACACAAAGTGTAAGCTCGTATTTAGAAAGTCTCTATCTGAACCATCAGTGGGGCCTTTCTCTTTCCTCAGCCTGAGTCCCCTTGGCCAGTGAGCCTGTGTAAGATCACAAATCACAGCATTTGTTTTTCAGTGCATGCCATTTTTTATGCTTTCTCAGGAACACTCATCCACAGTTGGCTCCTCTAGTCCCATTTCATTCTTCTTTGTACTGGTGGATGGCCTAAAACAGGGAGAAGTGGTTGGACTTTGAACACACAGTCATTTTTTATAAATTTACTGTGCACTGTATATACTCCACCCCTCCATTTCTTCCTTGCCCATCTCCTAGTCAGGATGAACTCTCCACCAGCCCAAAGTGGCTCCCCACAGCTTGCACGCCACTGCAACCATTTGCCTTCACATCAGTGATTGTGTCAGAGTGCGGTCATTCCCAGTTGTTAAAGTGCCTAAAAGAAAAGGATTTGCTGATACAAATTCGAGGTGTAACAAGTTACTTCTGGATTAAGAAATGTTGGGTAGTTGTAAACAAAAGATTATCTTGCCCCACCTCTTGGAGGCTACAATATTTTTCACAGCTCCCCCTTCATAGTGCCCCATAGTTTGTAACTGCATTTGGCAAAAGCTTATCTTCCACAGTCTGAATGTGGAAGAGTTTTGCTTATCTATCACGTTCATTATTATGTGATTAGACAGTAGCCACCACCCGCTGTAACTATGATGTGGAATGAGGAATGTGTGAAGATTTACTGCTTACTGTCTAAATACAGCTTGGAAATATATCTCTACAGGAATAAACTTGCTTTTCAACTTAAAAAGTATAGCGCACACCTTGCTTCGGAATACTGAGGAAAATCAACGTAGCAGTAAATCCTCACGTTGACACACTCGGGTTGGTGCCACCATTCTGACCTAATCAGGAAAGGAAATGACTTACAAGTCAGACCTACAAGCCGGGGTCAGCAGCCTTTGTGAAGCAGCAGTCAGGGGTGTTCGAGGCTTGGGCTCAACTCTCATGGTGGCATTCAGTCACGTCTATAGCACCTTCTCAGCCCCCCAGCTTGTTAGAAATAACAGAGCCAGAGATCAAATTAAGAAGAAAAAGGTTACAGTGGGAGTTAAGAAAGGCTGGTTTCCTCCTTCCTGCCACACCGCTGATGACAAGTCATTCCCTCACGGGTTTCCACAGCTCCTCCAACACTGCTCTTCCTGAACAAAAGATCACACACTGTCATTCATCTTTGTAGATCTCTCATGCTTTGCCTTCTACAACTGTTCCACGACGGAAAACTGCACCTGTCACCTTCTGATAACTGCCATCTGTTGCCACAAAACAAACTGCTCATAACCCCCAGGAGGGCTTGTGGGGCAAACGACAAAAGCTGCAGGTGGGTAGCATTCCACACATAGCCAACTTTGGGAAAGTGGAAGTGGTAAGAAGGAGCTACCTAGGACATGCCTCCAAGTGGTGGGGTGCAGGTGCTGCCTCCAGCCATTTTTGGGCTGTGGAGGGGAAAGCCGTGTACACCTCAGCCTCACCACAGGTTGCTCTGACTCACTGCCCCATCTGTGTGGCTGGTGGCCAGGCCCCTGGGGACTGCTGCTGTGCCTCGTGGCAAGCCATCGCTCTGCCCCGTGGGAGTGCTAGTGCCTACTTAGGGCAGGGCAGAGCCTCAGAGAAGCCATATGGAGACAGTCACACACCCAGCTGAGGTGGCTGGGAGAGGAAGATAGTCTTGCATGGCTTCCCCTGTGGCCCATGTCCGCCACAGGCTGGTTCAGAGGTAGAGACTAATTTAAGGGGTGGCATCAGGAAACCCTCACATTTTCAGCTGTCAAAGCTCATTAGGCTTCTACCTATGTGTCTGCTCCCAGCAACAGTATCTCAGCAGCATAAAGCCCCCGCATCAAAACACAGTATCAGCCCCAAATGCTGCTGAGGGCAGGGTCCCCCCTGGGCCACCCAAACCCCTCACAGTTACATCAAAGGGCTCTCTCCAGAACTTATTCATGAGTTTTCTTTACAGTCTGCCCATCTGAAAAGTACGGTGGCATTAAATTGTATACGCAATTATTTTTTTTTTAAACAAACAAAGCCTCCAAGCCTGACAGGCAAGGGCAGGGATGGGATTAGGCAAACATCCTATACAGACGGTTCCCCTTTCTGTCTGTCAGCTTGTAAGTGCTTTCTTTTCTGGAACTATACAGTACTACTAACTGAGCCGGAAACAGCTATTTAAAAAGTGATTATAGTGTGACATTTTTGTTTGACCTAACATCAAGCCATGTGCAGCTTAAATGTCAGCAAAGCTATTTACTATAGGGACAGGCAGGCCCTAGCATGCTTAAATCTACCCAGCGTCTTAAAACTGCGTGCTGTCTCTACTCGGTGCACATGAATGACACTGAAGGCAAGATGTAAAGTATAGCGCTCCGTAAGCTGTGATGATTGACTAATACGCTGGGTGGCACAATGCATTCAGCAAGAGGCTCACGGGGAGGAAGACAAAATAATGGATAATTAAAATCAATCTCAGGTTAGAAAGCAGAGGCCCGTGCAAAAGTTTCCCTTGGATTAGCAAGAGCATGCCAATAGCTGGTGTGTTTTGTCCAGGGATGTCTGAGGAGCTCAAATATTTGGACAAAAATAGCAAGCAGAATTTTTTTGTGTGTGTTAGCGCAGGAGCTGCATCGGTCACACGAGAGAGGAGGGAGCGCAGCCCCCAGCTGTGTCCAGGGGTCCTGCCCTTAGCAGCCTCCTTGCAGCCCCCAGCAAAGCCCTGCAGCCTCGGGGCTGTAGCCCCCGCTGGGGCTGGCAGAGCACAAATCCGGCCGCCCAGCTGCGGCTGCCACGCAGGGTGACAGAGGGGAAGGGAGGCCTCAGAGCCCTGTCACCAGCCAGTGAAATAATAGCCCAGCAGTGGGGGAGCAGGAGGCTACTGCAGCTAATTACGGGCATCCCTCCCTGGGTGAGAGCCGACAGGAATGAGGCGGCTTCAGATCCTGCAAGGATGCAGGAGCACGGACAGCTATAAAGTGATATACAGTTATATAGTATCATCAGCTCTCCCTGGAAGACAATGAACTGGTTTGCAATGGATGGAGAAAAGTACACTTACAGGTCCTTACTGGGACCAGAGGCACGTATTTGGACAGCGTTCCAGTCTAACGTTCTTCTCAGAGCCTAAAATAACAAACAAATCAGTGTGCCTTTATTTTGAGAAAACGGTGCTCACAGTAATGAGGGTGGGTGGGGGCACTCGAAAGGAAGCAGAGCTGTGATAAAACTTCCATTTTGTTCTCTCTTGCATGTCAGAAAAAAATTTACATTATAATTCAGAGTGCCTTTCAGGGTTTATTTTTCTTTACATTGTTACATGCCCGATCACATCTGATTTTGGAAGCTAAGCAGGGTCTGACTTGGCTGGCATTTGGGAGGCCGCTGAAAATGCAGGAGACTGAGCAGGATCTGTGTGTTCGTTATATGAATGCGCAGTGCCTAAAAGCATGATTGGGGCGGAATGACAAGTATATTCACAGCTTTTCCATATTTTAAAATATTGCTTTTCTCCATGACTGAAAATAACATCATGAATCTTAAATAAGCATTTTTTCAAATAATAATAATAATAAAAAGACCCCTCGTGAATACTGGTTAATACTTTCCAATGAGCACAGAAAAACCCTTTGAGCAAACTGATCATCAGGTCATTAGAGATAGGAAATAAATTCTTTAATTTCTGTCTGTTTGCTATTTACTTTACTAAGTGTTGACAGTGACAGGGGACTGTAAAAATCCTTTCAAAACTCATTTAAGTACAATAAGTGAAAACAGTATAAACTTTTTAAGAGCAAAGATATGAGAGGTAGCCAGAGGATTTTTTTTTTATGTGGTGTTTACTGTTGTTCTTGGTGTTTTCAGTGATAAAGGTCTTAATTATATCATATAAACGTTCCTTCCTTTTTGCTTTACCTTAGAAAAATCCACAGGATCAAGTATTTTGCTTGGAGGCTCCCAAGCAACAGTTAAAACTTCAAGAAAAGTTTCCTTCATTAAAAATGTTCATTAGTCATTCAAGTTAAAACAAATATCATTTTGAAAAAATAACAAGTGTAACTAGAACTCCCTTCCTCTCCTGCATTCTTATCAAATGTCATCAGTGGGTACCGCTCAGATCCTGAGTGGGCCTTGTGGTCCAGGGTGAGCTTCTTATTTTTTGTCGTCTTCTCCCCTCAAAAAAGTTAAAAAGACAGAACTGACAGTGAATGTGTTACAAAGAAAGCAAACATCAAACAGATCTTTGAGTACCTTTCTTCCACCTTTGAAGAAGAAATAAATACGAAATGGCAAAGCAAGGCAAGCTTCACATGCCATAAGCCTCTCCCAGGTAGTGCCTGAGATGCCCTCGTTCAGTTTTGCAGCCCTTCTTTGTTATATCGAAATGTGAGGGATTTCTAAATCCTGATTTGGATGCATCCCCCAGCAGCAGGGAGAAACCGACAATTACTGAAGCAAGGCAAGTTGTTTTCAGTTTAGCAGTTTTTTTCTAAGCCAGGCTTGTGGTTTCATTTAAAGTTTCAATGCTTCCATTCTCTGAGAAGCCTAGTGGCTTTTCAATAGCAGAAGATCAAATGATGTTAATCGGGCAGTGTGACCTAATCCTCTAATTCAGCTGCCTTTTTACATTAGAAATGTTTTGCTCATGTAAGATTTGGTTTGCTCTTAAATTGACTTTTTTTTTTTTTTTTTTTTAATGCTAAATGTGCTATTCTAAAGTTCTTCTCCTAGCTCCATAGATCTGTTACACAAATAAGGGAAGCCCACCTTTTCTTCATTTTGTAGGTTTAGATAGGCTAATCCTAAGGGTTCTGACAGAAAATCTCTTGTTAACCACAGAAAGCCCAAGATGTTATGCAACAGCAGTCAGAAGAACATTTTTCTTTTTGGTAGTGATCCCACAGGTTACCTACAATGAACGGGGCTGCTCTGGTCAGCTAATGCAGACTGTAGGAAGGCTACCGTAAGTGTGCTTTCCCCTCAGCCTTCTGATATACCTTCCATTGACATTCGCACACGTTTCACCAAAGACTGAAACAATTTCCTCGTTTCCCTTCTGTTCCCTCACTTTTTCTGATGTGGTGGCTCTGGCGCACTGCCTCATGTGACGGGGCTGCTGCGGCACGGCTGGGAAAGGGCAGCTGGAGCAGCCCTCTTCTGCGATGTCCCCCCTCCCTCCACACTGTGCAGCTGGGCTTGGGTGCCAGGTTGCAGCCACACCTGACCTGCAGGACCAGAGCAGAGCAAACAGCCTGCTGGATTGCTCCACAAACGACTGGTAGCTTACGCACCGAGACCGCCTTGTGCTCCCATGCGGACGGGGGCAGCTGGGTGACCCCCCCCCCAAACACAGCCTGTCAGACTGGGCATGTTCTCTGACCCTGTAACACCAGAAGAGCTCCTGAGCTCTATAAGTGCCAACAGACAGACCACCAGCACTGGTTGTGTCTACTGACCTCCACAGCGGCATCCCCTAGTGAAGGCCACACGAGGGGAGCCTAGCCAGCTCACAGGCCACGTGCATTTAACTGTATTAATCAGTTCCCCAGGCACATGTTTGGAACCAAAACTCTACAAAGCCTGGCGACAGCCATCGCTCCTGCGGGCGACGCGCAGGTACCTGCATTCCTGCACAGACCCAAAGGCCGGCCCCTCCCGAAACACTAGGCTCTGCGGTCAAACGAGTGTTAAAGGCCAGCACAAATTAAATGTCGTTCACTTACCCCTAGGCTGGATTTGGCTAATTACAGATAATAACTAGCCCATAGTTAACACTATCAATGTTAACCTACTTCCTATGACCTTTCCTGCTTGAGTTGTAGAGGAAGCCTCAGCAGAAGACATCCAGCCCTTGGCCCAGCCATCAGCGCGTGGTGCCTCTCTCACCTGCTTTGATGGCCTGCATAGGGCAGCACGGGGCTCCCTGGGGACAAGAACAGACAGCACCTGTGAGGCGTGTGGCGGAGGGGAGAGAGCTACACGGCACACATGTACCTGTCACTCCAGTGGTTTGCTCTTTTCTGTACCATTACTGAGGATTCTTGCAACAGATTTTCACTAGCTACTTCTACACGGTTGCTAAGATTTCCTCAGGGAAAGAAAGATATAATACAGTCTGGAAAACTAAAATGATCATTTACAGTGTCTGGCAGGTGCTCTTCAACCTTTTTGCTCTTCAGGAGGACATCAGGCCCGTTGATCCTGCCTGCTGGAGCTGTGATACACAATCCTTTTGCTGTATCCAGTGAACCATACAACTTTCTTTTTCTTTTTTTTTTTTTTTTTTTTTCCCCCTGCCAGATGGTAACAAATTAATCCAATCAATTAATTACTTTTCCTGAAGATATTTTGCCAACACAAGGTTTGCAGTGTCCGTGTTGGCAGAACACATAAGAGTTTTCGAAATCCCACGTGTTATTATTGGCTTTACATTACATAAACCACAAGCTGATTAAGATCCACCTTATGAGTAGTTAATGGGTCTGTCCCCAGTCATCTGGCATTTGTGGAGATTTTCATATCACTGTGCCAAGTGTGTAAAGCATCCCCTTTGCGCCAGCGCTACTGCTTAAAGAAATAGAAGCATAATTTCAGCCGGGCATTGAGCAGTAGCAAATGTGGTCGAAGCAGAAATTTGTGGGTGGAGAGCGCCATCTCCAGCTACAAAATAATAAATACTCTGGGGTAACAAAACGAATTTGGTATTTCTCCTTTGGAATTGCCATCTGTTCCGGCAAAAGTTGGAGGAAAAAAGCCATTTGAGACTGATGAAAGACTGAGATTTAAGCCTTAACACTATCGTAATATTCTGTAGGGAGACTTTGCAAATCCTTGCTAAAGTTTATGAATTAATTAAAAAAGGTGCTTAAAATTGGAAGAAGTTGAGCATCCCGAATTTGCTTCTGTTTTCAGGCTACTTAGCCAAGAATAAAATCACATCAGATTTTAACAGCGGTAAAATTTGTACTACATTACGGTCCTCCAGCCTACACAGAGTCTGTACATCCAGTACTACATGACGCACCTGATAAGTACTTGGAAAAGCTCATGAATGACACCTCTAGCACTGACCCAGAATGACTGGCTAGAAAAATAGTGCAAACGAGCAATACGCAAGAACAGCATACAAAGTTCATGCAGAAGAATTATATACATACAAATATTACAAAATTTACAAACATTAAAAAATCACACTACATAAATATTTTACATAAATACATTTAAGTATATAAATACAAATACTACAAAAATTATACACAAAAAAAAATGGATAAATACAAATACGAAAGAATTACAATGGTTGTATTAAGTACAAGTGGATTTCGTATACATTTTACCCCACATAAATGGTACATGTGTTAGTGTACGCTTCTAAAGAAATCTGTGCTGGAAAAAATAAACCAAGACATTATTTATAGTTGATGTTTGAGAAATTGTTCTCCACCACAGTGTTAAATGATGTCACCGTCCTGTTACCCAGCAGTTTTCTGTTCTTCCTAACACCACGGGAAGGTGTTAGGAAGACCACCTCAGGTCTCCAGAGCATTCACAGCTCCAAAGGGTTCACATGGAGCAGAGATATTAAGTGCATCAGAAAATCAACCTGTGAACGCATGTGTGCTGCTTTTGATGATAGTATTCTCGGAACTAAATGGACAGCCAAGGTCAGGGCCTGCAAGCCCAGCCTCGTTAATGGCAAGGATGAGTTTGCTCTAGAAACATATCTAAAGGACACTAGTGACAAAGAATTTGTCACACAATAAAACTGAAAATCGTGCCTCCTCATGTGCGCTGTACAAGACTCTTCCGTATTAAAGAATTACTTAAGAATTTGCAAAAGCAAATGGACTACTGGATTTAAAGGACTATGAATACTAAACACGTACATTGAATAGAAAGATTCAGGAAGGGTTACAAGACAATGCATCTGTTATCAGCTAGCCTTAAAAATAGCATTCTTGAACTAGATATAGCATCTTATTTAAAATGTAAATTATTAAATTACTCTGTGTTATTTTTATGAGAGTCTGAGTTCAGAAGGAATTTGACAACCGTTCAGAAAATCAGAAAGATTCAGTTTGCAGCCACAGAGACTGCAAGATCACAAAATCACAGAATCACAGAATATTAGGGGTTGGAAGGGACCTTGAAAGATCATCTAGTCCAACCCCCCTGCCAGAGCAGGACCACCTAGAGTAGGTCACACAGGAACGTGTCCAGGCGGGTTTTGAATGCCTCCAGAGAAGGAGACTCCACAATCTCTCTGGGCAGCCTGTTCCAGTGCTCTGGCACCCTCACAGTGAAAAAGTTTTTCCTTATGTTAATGTGGAACCAAGATACAGAAAGAGTTGATGCAGCTCTATTAGAAAGGGATCTATCAAGGACAAGAAGACAATCAAGAACTGCTGGCATGGACTTATGAAGGACAAATCACACCTGGTTAACCTGTTTGCATCCTATGATGAAACAGCTGGCTACATGGACTAGGAGGGTGCAGTAGACACAATAGATCTTGACTTCAGTACAGCTTTTGAAATAATTTCCCACATCACTCATGAACTGAGGAAATATGGCATGAACAAGCTGGCTGTTAGATGCATTGAAAACTGCCTGGGCTGATGGGTTTGGTGGGTGGCAACTGTTGGCTTGGCAATCTGCCTGAAGGCCCATAACAAGTTGAGTACTCTAGGGGTTAGTACTAGGGCCCCTATAGTTCATTGTCTTCGTCAAAAACCCGGACCATGGGACAGGATGCATCCTCAGCATATTTTAAGACAACGCTGAGTTGAGGAGGCGGGGTGGTTGACAGGCTAAATGGTAAAGCTTCAGCTCTGAGGGACTTTGAGAAGCTTAAGGACTGGGCTGACAGAAGGCTTAACACGTTCAACAAGGAGAAACACAACCAAGGAGAAACGCCCTGCACCTAAGGCAGAATAAGGCCTTCCATTGGTACCAGCTGGGAAGAAACAGGCTGGCTACTAGCTTTGCCAAAAAGGACCTGGGGTTATGTGAAAGTCAAGTCCAACATGAGCAAACAGTGTGCTCTCATCCCAAAGAGGGCAAATCCCACAGTAGCCTACATTAGAAGGAGTACGGCCGCTAGACTGAGGGAAGTTACTGACCACCTCTGCTTGGTGTTGGTCAGGGCCTGGTTTGGTGTTTCCACAGGTAAAGATGGGGAATCTCCAGTGAAGGCTACCAAGATGATCAGGGTTTAAATCACATCACCTTGGAGGACAGGTTGAGGGATCCTGGGTCTGTCTTGCCTGTGGAAGAGCGTAAGGGGTTACATAACAGCAGCCTATAACTACTTGAAGGGGGTTTACAAATATGACAGAGCTAAACTCTCCTTGGTAGTGGTAGGGAATGCAACAGGAAACCATGGGCAGAAGTGGCTTGGGAGAGCCAAAGAGGACATTATGAAACAAATTATTTACTTGGAAGCTAGTTAACCTGGACAAAATATTACGAAATTTTTATTTTGGATCGTTTCAAGAGCTGTCAAGACATTTACTTTCAACAGGAAGGCTAGACTGTGCAACAGCCAGAGGTACTTTCCAACCAACCTGTTTATGATTGCGCACAAATGTAAAGCCCATGGCTTTCTTGGTCTATGATTCTTGTTTATTGTGGGAAAATAGCCTTAAAATGGTCACCAAAATGTTGTCTGGGCTTTACTATTAATTTGGGAGTGTGTTTAAGTATACACATGAGCAAAATTAAAACATACTCTGCCATCTGTTGCTATCTGGCAAACTGCAGATTCCTGCTTCTGAAAATGGAGCATTTCGTTGCCACATTTAAACCGCTACCTGCTACTTCGGTTGGCAAAAGCAGCAAAGAAACGCCCTGTGTTCTGAAAATGCACCGCTTGTCAAGTAATTCACTGTGCTATTTATTCCACTTGTAAAAGTGATGGAAGTGCCCGTAGTGGCAGATGGGAGAGGACCCGCCACCCACCTTCCCTTCCCCTCCCCACAGCGGCCGTGCCCGTGAGCGGCCTCGCTTCTCTCGCTGCGGCTCTCGTCGCATCCGCCGCCTGACTCGTTATTATTAAAGCGCTGTCGCGGTCCCCTAACCCCCGAGGAGCCGAGGCGGTGGGAACGCGGCTCCGCCGCACACCTCGCACCCGCAGGCACCCACCCCGGCGCCCGGAGGCCTCTGCCGGGACGCACCGCCCCACCGCCGGCTGCCGCCGCCCGGCCGGCAGCTCCCTTCCGTTTCCCCGGCGCCGCCCAGAGCCGCCGCCCAGAGCCACCGCCCGGTCCGGCAAGAGGAGGAGGAGGAGGAGGAGGAGGAGGAGCGGGCGGAGGCGGTGGCTGCCGGGCGGCGGATGGCGGCGGGGCCGAGCGGCGGCCTGCTGCCCTTCCTGCGGCTGCTGGGGCAGCTCAAGGTGGGCGCGGGGGAGCGGCCCGTCTCGGCGGGGCGGCGGGCCGGCTGTGGGCCCAGGCGGCCGTGGGGGCCGGCGCGGCGTCTGACCGCGGCCTGCCCCGGAGCGGGAGCGGGGCCTGGCAGCGGGAGGGCTGGCGGAGAGCCGGGGCCTCCGGGCTGTGAGTGTCGGCCCGCCGCGGCGCCCGGGCTGGGGCTCCGGCGGGGAAACGTGGGTGCCGGCCCGGGGAGGCCCGGCGCTTCGGCGTGGGCACCGTGAGGCCGAGGAGGGCGCTTGGTGGTGCTGGGGCCGGTGCTGGGGCTGCCGCGGTGCGTGCCCCTGGGCTGCGAACAGCAGTGCAGAGGCACCCGCGCGGCCTGCGGGCAGCCCCGTCCTTGGGGCGGGTGTTTCCCGAAACCATCGAAGCGCGGTGGAGCGTGGAGGTCACGGTGGGGGGAAGTTTCGGCTGGCGGCTCTGGGGTGAGGTCCTTCAAAACCAACGGTTTTAACGTTTACGCTGCTGTGACCCTCTCCTCGTTCAGAGAGTACCGCGGACGGGATGGGTGTATAGGAACGTGGCAAACCCGGAGAGCGTGTCTGACCATATGTACAGGATGGCCATGATGGCGTTGGTGACTGAAGACAAAAGCCTTAACAAGGACAGGTGAGGCTGCCTGTGGCTATCGTGACCATGTGTTAGTGTCGTGGGAGAGCTGCAACCAAAAAAACACCTGTTGTCCTGAGGAGGAGCTTTTAAAATACACTGAAGGAGTTTGAAATTCTTTTCCCTGCGTCCTTTGCAGAGTGTGCTGTTTACCTGGACAGCTGAAAGGGGCTAAAGTCTTTCATTGCTAAATTCCAGATGCTGAGGCAAGTCATTAATGCGGAGGCTCTCAGCTGGCCTTCTCTCAAGCCATAAGTAAGCAAGCAGAAGGCACTCAGTTAAAACACAGTTTGGAGCAACAGACAGCGAAGGCAAAGCCATACTCCATGTGAGTTTTGACAGACTTAGTTAGCACTCAGCAGCAGTAAGGAGCTTCGGAAATCATACAGCGTAGAAGAGAAAGCATCATTAGTGTTGAATGAGTTGTCAGGTCTAGTATGGGATTATGCTGGCTTTGTCCTTGCAGGAGCTGATGAGAACAGTGAAGGCTTTTGTGAGTGCTCTGCTACAGATTGTCATAGCTACAGAGCTGTGAGTGCCTGATTGTATATTGAATTTGGGATGGCTCCAATCAGATTACCTCTATCTGTTGCAGCATTAGTGTGAAGTGTGTAATGTAGTTAGTTATCACAGAATCTCCAAAAGCAAAGCATACTAAAGCCGAGTACATTATTTCTGAATGCTATATTCTTGTAAAAACTGGTTTTATACTTGAATCTACATTTACAAGCAGCAGTAGCTAGAAATCAGGAATCAAAAGCATGTCTAGGTGGAAACTACTGTCTTAGCAAAGAAATTAAAAATGTTACGTGAAATAAATAAACTAAAAAACTCCTGTAAAATATATGAAGGGGAGTCTCTTAACTTTATGAATAACAAGATATAGCTTAAAATGCTGAAAAAGTAATTATTCTGTCTTTGCTTCTTGTCAGATGCATACGATTAGCTTTGGTTCACGATATGGCTGAATGCATTGTTGGAGATATTGCTCCTGCAGATAATATCTCAAAAGAGGAGAAACACAGGAGAGAAGAGGTATGGATGTAAGGCACGAAGCCACACCTGCAAAGCGTTCTGCGTGTTTTTATTGCTCGGGTGGTAGCGAAGGGAGCCTCTAAGCAACATAACACTGTCGTTGACGTTGGGCCAGTGCGCCACAAACAGCTGAGGTTTTCAACTTGCTGTGGTTTTTGTGCGTGTCATGTCACCAAGTACAAAGTTGGAAGGAGAACTTTTGAAGTAATCTTCACGTTGGCCACTTAGTCCTGAACCAGCTGGGTTTTTGGTAGCCTGAATCAGATTGACCAGCCTTAGCAAGAGGTGGGGAGCAGAGAGTCGGTGCGCTGAGAAAGGTGGATGACAGTTCGTGGCAGATCATTTGTGTGTTGCCAGATGTGTGGTTGTGACAGAGACTTTATTTAAATAATTTGCACAGGACTCCAGACACGTGTGTCCTTTTTGTCATGAGTGTCTGAGTGCAGCATGCCGGGAATTGTTTTATTTTTGGCCTTGTACATATCCAAACTGTTGGTTTGTCATTTCTGGTTTGTTGTGTTATTTGAAGAAAATGTAAACTGCTCCTCCAGCTACAGCTAGAGGGCAACATGATGCCTCAGAAACTTCAGAGGCTACAATTAGCTCTTCGAAGAGTGTATAAAAAATTTAAAATAAAAATGTGGCAGTGATTCCCCTCACCCCCCCCCCCCCCCTTTTTATGCTTGTTTAAAACTTGGGGCTGGGGGGGCGATGACAAACTCTAGGAGTAAGCTCTTTGCTAAGAAAGTGGAATTAAAGATCACAGGGGTATTCAGCCCTCTTGAAGTACTATACTGACTGCAATTTTGGTATTTCTTTTTTTTTTTTTTTTTTTTTTTTATGTACTTCCTAGTGTGTTCTTACACTAAACAAAACAAACAAAAAAAAACCCTGTTTCCTGGAAGCCTCCGAAGGTTGGTTTATCACTGAGGATCAGGCTTCAGCTTTGTCTAGAGAAAAATTCTCATTTGTATTTAGGCAATGAAAAGAGTACTTTGATGCCTCAAGTATATTTAAGAAGTTTTCTTAAGTGTTTGCAACTCCTTCTGCTCCCATTTCACTCAGTGAGGACTTTGCTGTTGACTTTGTGGGAAGGAGGGTCAAGCATTAAACATTTAGGCTGACTCTGAAATACTTTGTTATAAAAATACACCACGGGTAACGGTTTCATGAGGCGGCTTGAGCTGAATTATCAATATGCTGCTTCTGCGGCAGAGTTCTCCGTTTTTTCCCTTTGCTCTACAGCTGACGTTGAGCTGGTTCTGGAGCTTGCTGCTTGTGCAGTAAGTTTAATCAGCCAGTCTCACCAAGGCTAAGGCAGCAGAAAATGACCTTGATTTTTAAAAAAAAAAAGAATAATTTTTTTTTTTTTTTTCTTTGGGTCGTTTGGGTTTGGTGGTGGTTTTTTTTTTTTTGCCAGGTAAGTCATTGTGGCCTGCTAACCTTGAAACCTGATGAACTCCAGAGCTGGAAGGAGGTGGGAAGGAAGGAGACCTTGATGCTTCGGTGCTGGGGAGCAGCTGATTCAGCTCAGCCGTATTGTGAAACTATACCTTGTATTTGAAGTGGGGCAGCAACCATGGCACAAAACCTTTGTCTTGCCTGTGATGCTGATTGTTTCGGAAGCAGCCCTTAGTGTTAATAGGAGAACAGTAGGAATAGCACAGAAATAGACTGTTGAGCTGGGAGAGCACCAAGAGTGTGCAGAACAAGTTCTGCTTGCCGGCTGTACATCAGTTTGATACTGCGTTAAACCTCGTACCAAGATTTTTTTTTTGTTGTTGAACGAGTGGTATCGCAGTCTGGGAGCGCTGTGTTTTGTTGCTGCAGGGTATTAAATGGATTATTTTTTTCTCGGTTTTTCTAGTGTTGGAGATTTTTAAAGGCTTATATTGTGTCGCCTGCCTGACAGTCAGTAGCTGTTCTCAGCCCTGTTAGCGGGAATGAGCTCGTTGAGTGTTTGGGAGGGGACAGTTGCTTGTCAACGCTAGGAGTTAGTGTTTTGAAGCTGCTTTTATGAACTGCCCCTGTAACCTATTAAGTTCAAATGGTGCCTCCACTAGTTAAATCTGCAAGGCAGAGCTGGTAATTGATGGCAGTTCCCTGGCATTTGATTTGCCTATTTTACTCTGGGCTTCTTTTTGGACTCTTGAAGATATTGGATGCACTTTCAGGTTGTTTTTCATGTGGTTTAGACTAATTCCCTAACAATTCACTTAAGAAGCTCCCAGAAAAGGTTCTTCACTGAGCGGTCCTACTGTTTCTCTGGCAGACTCATGTAGATGTGTGCTTTAGAATAATACACTGTCTAGTGTATGTTTCTACAGACTTGATAACATGTAGTTAATTCATCAAAAAAGATAATGATAAAAATGTGCTTGCTCAAAAAAACAGATAAATGGAAATGGCTTCTTTTTTCAGGCAGCTA
Source organism: Leptosomus discolor (assembly GCF_034619465.1). NCBI lineage: Eukaryota > Metazoa > Chordata > Aves > Leptosomiformes > Leptosomidae > Leptosomus > Leptosomus discolor. The sequence goes on from NC_141392.1 coordinate 68,894,193, forward strand.
TGCAGCAACTGACCCAGCTTCTATCAGATGACCTCAGAAAAGAAATCCATGAACTCTGGGAAGTAAGCTTGCATTCTTTCAGTCCTTTGCTAAAATTCAGGGTGACCCACTGTCCTCTTCCTGTTTACCTATGAAACTGTCATCTCTTATTTTGACCTCAAGCAAGGTGGATGAGCATTTGCTTGGGAGATACAGCTAACGGTATGAGACACAACCGCTTTGGAATCCTTTTCAAACAGAACCCCCAAACTTCAGTAAAATAACCAGCTTCTGCCTTTGGCCTCCCAAAGTTCCAGACGAACCTGTCCAGGACTGGGTTTGTACAGCTGAAGGAAGCTTTTGTCTTCTACAGCCAGCCATCTTGGATATAAGTCTGGCTTTTTACTACATTATCTCTTTTGTTCACATCTGGCCATTTGCAGCTCGTGATCTTTTAATACAGGAAAAAATAATGGGAGCTGATGATGCTGTGGAGTATTTTGTGCTCTTGATGCAAGTAAAAATTTATGTGCCTTCCATTTCTTTATTATACAGCCCATTAGGCTAAACTATTTAATAGTAACTTCTGATTTAAACTTAAATGTGGTGTACTGACATGGAACAATGCTTCTCTACAAACAACACGGATTGCTGGCTGGTCTTGGGTACCTTAAATGTTTGTGTTGCAAAGTATCTTCTGTATTTGAAGGCGATTTAACTTTTTAATGTGAACTCATGCTGTTCATTGATAAGATCTTTTATACTTGCAAAGTAGGGATGATTAGATTGTTTCCAGACAATTCAGGTTTATAATTACTGTGCTTTATCTTCTCCTGGCATACAGTTGCACGAGGACAAGTGCATCCACAATGTCTTGTTCACATGTTGCTGCAAACAAAGCATTATATGTTTCTTGGACTCTGTGACCTGAAACTGTATTTTTACTTTTCCACTTGGACTGTATTTAAATTCCAGATATTTGCAGCCCATTTTTGCCTTTTGTTACAGTACCCTGGTTTTTTTCTGGTTGTAGTTGTGTGGTGAAACTGGCAATGGGGGTGGGTTTTCACTGCTATAATTCAAGGTAAAAGGGGTAAACCAGCATAACCAGGTCTGGGAGATAACGTGTGTGCATTTGTTTAGTGAGCACTCATTCACCATTATAGTTGAGGAAAAGGAGTTTTTGATAGGTAAGATTAGTCCTGTAGGACTTTCCCCTCGCCCCCCATGTATCTTTTTTTCTTTGCCTCAGTCTGCTCTTCTGATTGTATAAGAGCTGGTTCAGCATGCAGTTGGTTCTTCAGCTTGCTAGCTTTTTATCATTCTCATTAACCATAATTTAACATACACATGCTTTTGATCATTTGTTCTTTTTTTCTACCTTCAGGATAATTTACTGGCATTGAGTCTCCAATGCAGCAGTATGAGCGTAACCCACATAGCAGCCAGTGTAACCTAAAAATCTAATATTCACATGTAGTCCCTCTAGTCTTATTTTAAGTGGAACAACTACGTGCTTAAAAAAAAGAAAAAAAGGCAGAAAATTAGAAGCCTCTGATCACTTGCTATGATACTCTGCTCTCGGCTAGCCAGAGGCATTTCCCTCTGTTTTCTTTTTGTGAGTAAAGGAAGTTACAGCCCAGAGCCGAACAGTGGCTGGGACAAGATCTGTTTTCTAGCAAGTCCTTCCTGCTCGGCTCTGCCCTCGGCTCTGCCCCTTTTTGCTTTCAGCTTTGGCAAGGGCTATTGCTTGGGACTGTATCGGTGGGCACTCTGCAAGCGTAATGTAAGGGGGAAAGGCAGAAGAAAGATGCCTCCGATGTATTTCTTTATAACTTAATCGAGTATACATTTGAGAAAACATTAAAGTAAATGAGTCAGCACACTTCAGCTCTGTCCTGCTTTTTCATTTTCAAGAGCAACAGTACAGGAGTCATTTTTTTTAAAAGACAGACTGTGGCGTTTGAGAGACCAGTTACTGTTTTTACAAAGTACACTGTTATTTCCTACTCTTAAAGACCTGCGGGGAAGAAACAGTAAGTGTTTGTTTCAGCACTGTGCACAGTTGCACATACAATAGCTGATGTTTCTGGAGGTTAATGTGAGCTGAGGAATGAATGAGACTTGGTGGGCTGTGTGGCACAAAGAGGCTGGTAACAGATTGCTTGTAAAGCAAATCGATTGGGAAGATCAAACAGCCGTAGTGCCCCTGAAGTTCTCCTTCGTAATGCTGCCGCGAGTTTCTTCTTTTTGGTGGCCACGAAAAGAGTAGAAATAAATAGGATTAAGAAAAGAAGTAGTAGTATTTAAACAATTTGAAGATGAGGCAAAGCTCAGATTGAAAGGAGGAAAGGAAGGTAGAAATGTTGAAATGAAATTGTTTGCTAAAATAATGATCAGAATGTAATTGAAAATGCAAAGCATCGTTCAAATCCAAGTAGACTAGTGTATGAATCAAATAATGGCTATCAAAATCTGGATTTCTGACAATAAAGCAATAAGCATAAGAACAAGCAGGCTCTTAATACTACATCATACAAGGAAATTACCATGTCCAGGAATTGCAGCCCAGGATCTTGCTGCTGTGAGCAACACCCACCCCACAGGTGTTGTCTTAAGATGCAGAAAGAAAAACTTCCTGCACTTGCGCAGCTCCCACCTGCAGGACTGCTGTGCGTCACGGGCTGTGTGGACCTGAAAGCACAGGTGGGCCTGGTGCGTACGTAAGCCTCTGGTCTGCTTACTGGTGGTGCTGGTGATGAATGGGGTCAGACCTGCCGAGGGTATCAAGGTGATGGTACCCTGTGCAGAAAAGAAGCCTTTTTCTGTGGTTGGTTTTGGAAGTCAGGAGGAGGCCAGCTGATGAGACATCAGATACAGCGCAGAAGAGTTAGAAAAGAGGAGATGAACTAGCAGACCTGTCCGCAGCCATCACTGGAAGCAGATGACAGCAAAATTGTTGAGTAGAAATGTGAATGACTCACAAATACATACTGGTGATGACTGGAGAGGGGGAAAAGATACCAGAGAGATTAAAGGACTTAAAGTCTGAAGGGGAGGAAACCCCTTCATGACGGCCCTCCCCGTCTCCTAGGAGAGACATAAAGACATAAGCCGCTCAGACAGATTAGACTGGAGAGATTAAGGAGGAGTGACGGGAGAAATGTAAAGAACAACTCCTTATAAAAATAGCGAGTGCTGGAGAAAAGTGCAAAATAGTTCTTAAAAACAGGTGATGGTAATGCGCAGGCACACGCTGTGGTAATTCCTGGCCTTAGCCAGGCCTGAAAAGGTCTTTATATATAAAATGTTGTTAAGTAGAACCTATTATTTAACGTGTATGTTGTGTAGGGTTGTCTCCATATCATCCCTGATTCAGCCAAAACACTTGATATGTTTAGAGGTAGAGTATGCAAAAGAATTGTGCTCTGAAGTCCCATTTCACCTCATAGAAATTGGGCACATAGTTGATTTCAAGTGTTTTGCTGAACAGGAGTCTTAAGAAGAGAGTGAAAGAGGTAACGGTCGTGAATATTTATGGAGTGGCTTGTATTAATGAAGAAAATTCTAGATGTATAAAGAGCTTCTAATAGTCTGTTTCAGAACAACAACATTTTTTTTCTTATAACTGCAAATCTGCTCAGGAATATGAAAACCAGTGTACCGCAGAAGCCAAGTTTGTAAAACAGTTGGATCAGTGTGAGATGATACTGCAAGCGTTTGAGTACGAAGAGTTGGAAAACACCCCTGGCAGACTGCAGGATTTTTACGATTCAACTGCTGGTATGACATTTGGGCTTTTTATTTTTTTTTTTTTCCTTTTGTAAATGCAAATGAGATGAAATACAGAAATTGCCTTTTTTGCTGATAAGACATTCAGAGCAAGTGAGAACTAGTTGTTTTACTCATGTACCCTCCATATTTTTGAGGAAGTTAACTGCAGTGTGAGCATACCTTACATTTATTTGTATCTGTGGAACCTGAACCGTGCTTACGCCAAGTTCCTTTTACATCACTCCGGACACCTAGGGAGAGGCCCAGCTTTCATTATGCTTGCATGTGTTTAAGGATCTCCCTGTAACATCAGAGGGGGGTATAAGGGAGGCTTCAGTAGTCACCGATGCTCTTCACCGATGGAGCTTGCTTCTACTTTGTTAGTGTACATGAACCAGTGAAACAGCATTTGTTACCCCTACGCGTTGTGTGACCTGCCCGAGGTACCTGTGAGAACCAGCTCGGTGCAGTGTTTTAGGTGCAATTGTGTTATTTTTTTATTCTACCCACTGCTCTTCATCCTTTCCAAAACACACTGATAGTGGAAAGGAAAAGCAGGTGAGATAGCGGTCTTTATTGTTTTAGCAAGGGAGTTGAACACCAGAAGAGGACTGTGGCTCCAAGTTACCCTATCCTGGGCAAAGCCTAGGGGCAGACAAACTTGGGGAGAGGACCAGCAATCACCAGACGCCATCCCTGGCAAGTCCCACTTACACTCTGGGGACTCCTCAGGGAAATAAGCATCTCTGAAAAATGCAATAGTTTGATTAGGGAAGGAGGGAAAAAAAGGACATCATCCACAAAGCTGGAATAATTCATACTGTAACTGATGTCTTTGCCTTCCTACCAGAATTCAGTAACTCAAACTGAGCTGGTGTCTCAGTAGAGCCTACGGGCACCTGTAATTGGGGTGGTTTCCTGTAGCAGGATATGTGGTACGTGATTCTCTGGGTCAGGGCGCTTCCCTTTTTCAGCTCTTCAGCTCTGTCTTAATGGAGCACAAAATATTTTTATAAGTTTTTGGTAAGAATGGCTGCAACTACTCTTACAGTTATTCCATAGTTGGACAAAACTGGGAGTACTTCTTTCTTAAAAGAATAATTTGACATTTATTCTGAGCCTAAAGTGACATCACTGCTCACGTTTCATTGACAAACTCTCACACATAGGAGAGTGAGAGCAGGCTTGATTAACTTTCCCTTTCTTTTGTTTTGCAGGAAAGTTTGTTCACCCAGAAATACTCCAGCTTGTATCTCTGATTAACACCGAAAGGAATAAAAAACTAGCTGCTACATCACATCCACATTGCTCTTCCTAAATGCTGTAGCTGTAATAAATACTGTGTTTTATATTCTGTGCCTCTTTTTTCCTCCTATAACATCACTAATTCTGCCAGCAAAGTTTTCTTTTCTGTGCATTTGCTGCTGAGAATCCCAGGAACACTTAGGTGGGAGCAGGTGAGAGAGTTACCTCCCAGATCAGAGGTTGTGTCAAGGACTAAATGTTTAGAAGTAGCTTGTTTGGGTTTTTTCTTCTTTTTTTTTTGTTTTTTTTTTTAATCAGCCTCTGATTGATGAAGTCTCAGTTACCTGAATTTCCCCAGTGGAAAATATATTTGTAAGTTTTAAAAATTAGCTGATGGCAATCTGATCTGCCCAGGTCGGGCACTGACTGGGACAGGGGGTCTTGTTCTGTGACTTGGAAGTACGTCTGGATTTCCGGCTGCTGGGAGCTCCAGCCTCAGCGGGCAGTACAGCGCACAAAATGGGCAGAGCATGTTGGCCCAGGGGGACGTGGGACGCCTGCTCTGCGCAGGGAGCCCCGCGGGGCAGCGGTTGTGCTCTGTGGAGACCTGGAAGAAAGAACAAGCTGCGCTTTACCGAGCAATACAAAACTGGTCGGTGGTTACCGGTGGCTGATGGTCAAACTGCAGGTGTGGTGGAGTGGGCCCATCACCCTGCTGCATTTTTGTTCCCCCCGAGAGGCACGCAAACCACACAGCCCCTTCCCCCGGCGGAGCAGGAGGCTTCACTGGCTGGCGGTACAGCGTTCCGCAGGGGAGCCAGGGGACGGAGCGCTGAACCCCCAGCCAGAAGCGCAACAGTGCAACGTAAATACTGTCCTGGGAAATGGAGACATCGTTTGAGTGCACATGTTGTGGGGTTTGGTTTTGTTTAAAGAAACCCAGCAGGTACTTTAGGTAAAACTACATTCCCTTCTACTTGCTGCAGGTGCAAGCGCATGTCGGTTTTGGGCACTGCATTTTACTAGAAATAGGCCAGTGCTTGGAAAGAGGCTGGAGGACAATGTGCAACCTGAAAGCCTGAGCCGTGATGAAAGGTCAGCGAAGAGCCTGCGGGGCTTCAGGCTTCCTAGTGCGATACCAGAGCGTGGTGGTTGTGTGTTGGGAGAAGTGTGCTAGGCCCTGGACATGTGACCTACGAGAGGAAATCGCCTCCTCCCGTGTCTTTCTCCTGCTCTATTCCTGTCAGCACTGACCCTACGCATAGTGGCAGCTGCTGTAGGGACAGTAACATGTAAGGATTTATGTGGCAGAGAAGCTTGTCCGGCCAGCCTACCTCCCCTAACAGTCATGCTCACACAAGCTCTTTAAATTATGCTCTTTGTGAAAGTCGTTAAAAGCAATTTACTGCTTCCCTAGAAGCATTTTTCTATGTATATACATACATAAATATATAAATACAATGAGGTCTAAATTAGTGTCCCGTAGAAGGTGGCAGTGTTTGGACTCATATGTTTCAACCTTGGTCCATGGGTTTAGACCTAGAAGATGTTTCCTGCCATGCGTTCCACTTTTACTGAACTTGGTTCAATTCTTCTTCTCCTTCAAACTCCAAAATTTTCAAAACTTGCACCACAGATTTCCATGGGGAGTTTCAGGTCCAGAAGGAACTGAACAGAATTTTAAAACTGTAGGAAGGGCAGATCACATTGTTGCCCTTGACCTTGGTACTCTGCTGTGACATAGCAAGGCTGAGAGGTGCACGGTAATATTGGTAAATACACAGAATCAAAAAGAAAACATCACAAAGTGTAAAAGAGTAAGAGAGAATTTATTTTTAATAAGAATATCAGTAACTTCATTTACACAAACTAAGTTGACCACTAATATCTTCTTTACTTAAATAAATTCACATTTATGCACAAAACCATGTAAAATAAGCTACCAAGCTGTCACAAGAAAACTGTACTAAAAAAACCTCATTAGATTTGCTTCCATGCTAAAAATCACACTAAAGAGGCATTTGATATAAATGTCCAGAGTTAACCTATGTCCAGTAAAATGTTACAAAAGGACTTCCAACTCTGTAAAACCTATAACAAAAGCCACACAGGAAAAAATATCACTTAAAGCCAAGTTTTCTCACAAGATTTTAAGCAGTCTGTAATGTCAAACTCACTAACACTGATTTGAAGCTTTGGCTTATGCACAAAAAATGCATCCATTCTGAAAGTAGCCAGACTGTTTTCCATCTTGTTTATGCTTTATCATCGGTAAAGTTGTGCTCATCTCAGTCTGGTGAACTGAGTAATACCACATGCAGGCTGACACGTGCTCACTAGACAGCAGGATAGTGTCACAAGTGTGCTGCTCTTTTCTTAGAAAAAAATGTTAAAAGGATGCAAGAAACCATGCTGAATCAAAGCTGAGAGGTGACTGGCTCTTGGTGATTAAGCAGATATAATGCGGTTGGTGAAATTATGTCCTGGAGTGAAGCACAACACAATCTGACACCAGAAGTGAAGTACCTACTCGTCCTGTGCGTTGTAAGACCACAGGGTTTAGGCTAGCAGCTCCGAGATGCGGACTGAAGGCGTGGGCTCTCCGACCTATGGCACGTCTTAAGCCAGTTGTTGGTTTTGTACTCTTTCACTTAAGGCTGTATCTTGACCGAGGCTCATAAATACACCTTCCCTTATTTCTGAGGGGAAGATATGGAGGCAAAACCACTAGAAGTTCCCTCCACTCCACTTCCTTTTGTAATTATCTTAGACTGTCAAGTCTTACCAAACCACAGAGAGTGAGCAAGGGAATGTATTTTTAAACTGAAGCTTTTCCAGCTACAATGATCACCTTAAACCAGCAGCTGTGATTAGTTTCTATACGAATAACTGGGTGTCTCGTCCTGTCCTCCTTAACCCTGCTGCCTAATGGGCGGAGGGCAATGCCAGACTGTACCGGTGAAGGAGAAAAAACTTCTTTGTGACAGTAACTGATTTAATTCCGTTAGGAAATAGATCATGTGCAGACACTCCTGAGTAAAGGGCACCTGGTATGGCTGGTAGACAGCTGGTACGTGGACTATTGCTGGCAGTAGAAATCTTTGCACAGCTCTAGGTCCACCTGTCTGATGTGGCACGGAGAGGGGAGCTGGAAGCCAACAGACAGGAAACGGGGAACTAAAAGAAGTAAGAAACTTGAGACTAGGAGGAGATTGTTGGAGGGAAGTTATGTGAAAATGAAAACTATTTTGGTTACTTCACATAGAATTTAGAGCATTATGAGCCAATGACTTGCCCGGTGTACAAAGTACCAGGTGATAAAGCGGCCCATCCAAAACACAAATAGAGAGAGGAAATGTTTCTCCAGCACAAGGCCAGGGAGGCAATTTTCCAAAGCTGACAACACCTTGTTGCACAAGTTGGGTGGCGAGGGAGATCTGAGAGTCACTGGCTGGGCAAGTCTCTGAAGAGAGGCCTGGGAGGCTGAGGAGGGCCTGCGGTCTAACACTGAAGCTCTTCTTCACTCTCAGGGAGTCGGGTGCCAGCAAGAGAGCTCTGAGCACTGGCATGGGCTGTAGAGCTGAGAACTTCTTCAAAACTGCCCCCTGTGTGGTTTGTCCCACCAACCTTGGTCTGAAACAAGGCAAACAAAGAGAACAGCAGGTTCCTCTGCTCACACTGTAGCAAGTCCCATTTGCATTCCACCCCGCGGCCACGGAGGGCTGGGAACTGTTCAAAGCAGGCAGAGAACATGCAGGGTTGGGTTTTTCTTAGAACAAAAGCTATAAAAACAGTCAAATAAAGCAACCTCTTTCCTCCCCCAATTTTTAAACTACGCTGCAATCATAAAATCTCCCAGTGGCATTTATCATACACTTAAAGGAACCAGTCCCTAAGCAGATCCCAGGCAGGATCCTGGATCCTGCCAGGAAACTTAAGAGCAGTTCTTTACATGAGTAGCTCACCGTGGTTTTTGCCTTTTTTTTTCCCCCCAGTTCTACACAGGCTGGATAAGAGATGGGTATTATAATGAACTGGTTCATTTGCTGAGTAAAGTGGCCCATCCGCCAGTGATGGTAACAGCTGCTCTCAAAATACATAAACCGTACTGGGATTTTGGACAGCACAAGGAATACAGTAACCAAAGAACAGAACCAGCAGCTTGTCTCCCTTTAGGTACCTGTAGCTACCTAGATAGTGGTATACAAACCTGCTCACAGCATTTGTCGGGGGGGGGGGGGGGGAGGGGGAAGAAATAGCCAAGTATATTAATGAAACATATAACAATGCGCTCACAGGTCATCTGCTTTCAAATTGCTTCTGTTTGCTGAATTTGTAAGTGTATTAAAAATAAAACCCAGTATGACTAAATCTCTGAAATAAGAGTTTTCGTAACAAAGACAGAGCTTTATCTAAAGATCTGGAAATGGGCAAGACTAAGTGATGAAGAGACAAAGCTGTTTTGACTGGGTTGTCTCGGTAAGAGAACACTCTATTGTGGTTTGGCTTGCCGATACACCCATTTGGAGTTGATTCAAGCCTGAAAATAGGGCAAAACTTTTTACTCCATCCTAGAACTGCAGCAGGACTTAGACAAGCTGGCATTTTTCCAGCCTGTCAGCCACTGAATGCTTAGGATGATTATTTTAATTAACTGAACTTTGTGTCTTAAGTTTCCAAAAGGTTAATCCTTGTTTCATCCAGCTAGCACAGGAGCTTGCCTAACTTGAAAGTTCAATAAAATAAGGGAGTAGTAGGTTTGATATTCGCTCTGACAGCTTGAGTCACTGATATTAAAAGTTCCCATCTCAAGAGGTAAAAATCTGTATCCCATCTAGCGGGCTGTGCTGACTTGCAGAAAGTTCTCGGCCCATCACTGATTTCGTCAAACAGCAATACAAAATACAGACATTGTTACGTGCTGGTAGGCCGAGAACTTGCAGTGAAAAGGCAGCCACTGCCTAGTAAAGCTACTATTAAGTTTTCATGGCAAACCTCATTACTTTTATTTGCCAACTAAAATTCTCATAAGAACATTGATTTGGACTGATCAGAGTGATTGTGAAAGTAGACTACTCCTACACTATTTCAAACGAAACTGATAAGGGGCATCTGATTTTGGACACCTCAAAATGCCTCTGACCAATTTAATTCATCAGTGTTCTGATTTTCAGAGAAGTTGAAAAGAATAAGACAACCAGGTCCTGTTGATTTCCAGGGGAAGTGGAACTAATGCACTCTCCTAAGAAAGCTCCAACCCAAAGTCCAAACTCCAAGAGCAAATAAAATGTAATTTGAAATTTGACTCCTAAATGTATGAAATCTGTTTTGGCTGACTACAGAAATTGTAGGATCTGTAGCTATTATGGGGGCAGGGGGAAGGTGCTAAGGCTACTGCTGTTCTTTTCTTTTTTCAGAAGCCTCTCTGGGAAGTTCTCCACTTTTTCAGACCACAACAAGATCCTAGAATTGAAGGGACAGCCTACGATTTCTACCCCCACCCCCTGGTCTTCCTAATCTTGCAAGCCTTGGAACAGAGGCAGGGAAAAGGAAGAACAGTGCTGAGATATTCCTGGTTGTCCACAGCCTGCATCAGTGGCACCCTAGGTCCATGACTCCAGCTTCCTTTCTCCATTTGCACAAAGAAATCAAAGAAAGAAAGAGACTACAGAAAGAAAATGTTTCAGAAAATGTCAGTGGGTTTGCCAATAAATGTGGACAATGAAGGTTTCGTGGGAAGTGGAAGACGACCTTAGGCTCAAGACTTTTTGTTTTGTCCTGCTTAAAGATTCCTTCAAGGATGATCTAAGAGCACTCTGAACATGATAGGCTAAGAGCTGGCCTGACAAATAGTCTCCTGTAGAAGAACAGCTTTTGTTAATCGGGAAAATAAGATCAGGCTCCTCAAGCAGATCACTGTGAGAAGAAATGGTCTTCAGAGCTGTGCAGTTTGAATTGGCTTTTCCTCTTTCTGAATGACACACGGAGGTGACTGGAAACAGACACCCCACCCTGACGCAGAAAGGACATCACTCACACGTGTCCTTTACCCCTCGAGGCAAGGCAATGGCTTTAAGCTGTCCTTCTCACAGGCTGGCCTAAGTGTAGAGGAGTCTAGAAGCAAACTTGGGAGCTAGAAGCACTACTGAAAGCCCTGAGAGTAGGTTTAGTGACTGAATGGATAAATGGGTACAGGAAGTGCTGCACATCTCACACTGGTGAGTGGTGAAAAATGAAAAAAAAAAAAAAAAGTCCATACCCATTTCAGACCTCAGGTGTTCCAATGAGCTGCATCCCTTATCTAAACGGGTAGAAGCAGGAGGAACACAAAGAGATAAGCAAGTGATACGCTTGACTGCAACAGACAGGAATTCAGACCTTCCGAGCTGACGCAGCCCACTGCATGAATGATTTCTCCCACAGTCAGGCTGAGTACAAAAAGCATTTGCAGCCAAGGTGAAAAGAACGAACAGCAAAGTGTAAACAGGCACTGAGCTGGGGCTCTGGGGGTCTGTGTTCTGTTCTAGCTCCTTGGGATGCTCCTAGTCTTCCCTGGGATGCTGCCTCCCACCTGTGAAACCGAGATGATGTTCCTTCTCTGACAGTGCAACGGAGATTACCCTACCCTACCACGACTTAAATTTGTCAGAACAGCGTATCACTAAATAAATGTGAACACTCAAAATCTGAAAGTTATAGAGCAACTCTGCATTCTTTGATGGACATGCTCCTTTAGAAACATAAAAATAAACCAAGCTCTCTCTGCTGCTTACTTTCCTCAGACACTGGAAGATTTTATGTGCTGTGCGATTTCACAGTGGCACTTCCCTGTGCACCTGCTGCTTCAGTTCTAGCTGTAACTTGCATTTTCTGCAAGAAGGGATGTCCTTCTGTCCCAAGTGGAAGGCCATTTTCTTGCCTTTTTAATGCTAACACCCTTTGACATTAATCTAGTATTTTCCATTCCCCCTAAAATGAGGGGTGATCCAACTGGCCCTCGTCCACCGGCAGTTTGTACCTGAAATGTGTTGGAATCTATCGCAGCAAATTAAAATGCCGCTTTATGAGCACACTTGACTTTATCTGATGAATAAGAACCATTAGGAGATAAACCCTCTTGTTGCCTCCTTGAACGTGCCTTACCATGCAGCAAAGATTAGCTCACTGCCAATTCGCCATGCTCTGTCCTGCTGAATAAGAACCTGAACACACGCTATTACGGGTAACTGGTAACTTTGCCATCAGATCTTCCTGTCCCACAGCAAATACATCAATATAGCTTTGAAATTTTAAATCCAGACAAAACTGAAATTTTAGCAGAAACACACCTGCATTAAAGAAAGATGAGTACAGTGCTAAGAGCCACCCAGGTAGCGTGACACTCATCCAGGTTACATGACAGCTCCCACCAGCGGGATAAGGGGCACCTGGTGAGTACACCTCTAGTACTGAAAGGCCTGTAGCTCAGGGCTACAGTTCACTCCACAGGCACACGGCTGTGTGTATCTGCCAGGGCACAGCACAAAGCTCGTGAGGCCACACTGCTTTCAAAATCTGACCCTGCAGCTGCTACAGGCTCTGCCTTGCACAGCACAATCAACTGCAGTCACACCTTATGAGGCATCTCTGCTTTCCGTTTTAGCGTGGCCATGGTTTTGGCATTTCTGAGACCACTTGTTTACTTTGGCGGACAACAGAAGTAATTTCTTAGTAGCAAAGCAGAGAAAGGCTATTTCTTTGCATATTGCCTTCACTTTCCACTAGTGCTCTTGCAGTTCCACAAAGTTCTTGATGGAACAGCAAGTTCAATCAGTCTCCTGTACAAATGACAACGAAGCTGCCACACTTCAACACACACAGCCATAGAACTCTGCCTCTAACCTTTACCTTAAGGCTTGTGACAGTGGTCTCAACCTTCTCCTCAAACGATTTGAAAGTTGGAGAATTCCTAGGAAAAAAAAGGAAGTTGAAGGAAGGAAGAAGAGTCAGTTGCAAACGTAATGGGGTAACTCCACAATTTGATCAGTCCTTACCAGGGAACAAGGCTAGGGCAGGATGAAGGCTGCCTGGCAGCACAGGGCTATAGACTGATAGGGTATGAACAGTCACTTGTGCTCCGTCAGTCAAATCCAGTTATGGTAATTGGATGAGTATTTTTTTAGCTACAAATTTGCAAAAGCAGAACCTGCCCAGTAATTCAAACCAAACAGTGACTGGCCTGCCTACCCTTGGATACATGTATCATGTTCTCAGAAGAACAAACAGAGAACTGAACAGGCTGTAGTGCTGCATTTCTACAGTTTTATCCATTTGTGGCATTGCTGTAATGAAATTAACATTTTTTTTCAGCTGATGAGCAAGTTCATAATCTACATAATTAAAAAGATGACAGTTTAATGTCCTGAGGGTAGGATGAAGGAGATTAGAACTACACAGCAAGTGGGCCTCAAGTGCCTTTGAGGAATCCTGACATCCCCCCCCCCCCCCCCCCAATGATTTTGTGACCACAGGTGTATCCTGCTGCTTTCAAAGACAAAGACTTTAGTGAGACTGCTCCAAGGGTGCCCCTCTGACAAAGCTAAGCTTTTCTCAGCCTTTCACTCCCTGTAGAACAGAATCACAGAATGTTAGGGGTTGGAAGGGACCTCAAAAGATCATCCAGTCCAACCCCCCTGCCACAGGAGGACCATCTAGAGTAGGTCACACAGGAATGCATCCCGGCGGGTTTTGAATGTCTCCAGAGAAGGAGACTCCACAACCAACACTGGTTTTGGGAAAACTGTCAGTTGAACGTATCTTAAAAGAATAAATTAAAAAAAAAAAAAAAAAAAAAAGAGGCAACAGATGGGATTTTCCTTCTCAAAAAACAAATCGCATATTTGGTTTGCTGGCTTGCCTGACAACCTTGTTCTTTCTTTCTCCAAATCTTGAAACACAGCTTCTCTCTCATTTTAAATGTGTTCAATTTTTCACATTTCTTCCTGGAAACAGAACATACTGACCACAACTAATATCTGCCATGTAATATTATGAATATAACATGTATGCTGTTTTAAAGCGAGAGTATGGTTTCCTATACAGGCCTGTACTCAAGTCGCCCCTCAGCTGCTTAGACAGAAGTCTCTTCCCTTTTTGCAGTGGCTTCCCCACTGCTGACCAACCCTGTCCCGTGTACTAAGACATGCTAGAAACAGGCAAGCTGGAGTGACTACAAAAGCTTGTCTCCTCCTCCAGCAGTTCAGGCAGCACAAAGGACTTGGGCAAATCTACATTAGGTAAAGGGGACCTTCTTCTGGTTCTCTGCTCCTTGCTTGCAACTGAGAGCTCAATTACAGCACACTCTGTGCTTCATTGTTAGTGAAGACTCTGCAGCTCAGGAACTGTTCTCCAGCAGGGTTACTCTTGTACTTCCTTTTACCACAAGAAATAAAGCGGTGACAGAACCTCTCTAAGCCCAGCACAGTATAACGAAGCAGTTACTTAATCGAGTGTTTAGTTCTTCAGCTTTTTTTTTTTTTTTTTTTGCACCAGTCTATTGTGGTATATTCAGAAAGAGATTATGGAAACTACCATCACTGGGAGTGCAGGGTACCTCCTAACAACATGGCCAACAGGATGCACTAAAACCACTACATCCATTTGTTCCTACATGAAATAAAACATATCAGTGATCTTTAACCGTAACAGGTTCCTCACAGTGGAACGCTGAGGCAGAATCACTTCACCCTGGCAGGTGCCCACGCCTCTGTGTCAGCCACGGGGAAAGGCAAACACATGCAGGAGCCTGCGCTTCATTTTGCAAAGCAATGAAGCCAATGGCTTCTAAAGCTTTATAGTGTTCCAATTCATCCTCTTTGCACATTCTGGGAACTTACAAGGAGCACGATGATGGCCTCTATTTCTGCAAATACATTTACATCATATCCCTCATCAGGCTGTTAAGTTAAACTGACCCTAATTTAAGGAAAGGGAAAACGGAAGCCAGTTGGAAAAATAACACAGATTTACTTCTGGTTTCTGTTAAATAGGTGACAACCTTTTCATAGGGCAAGAAGGGTCAAAAGGAGAGAAACTGAGATTTGTGACTTACATTTGACCCATAGGTCACATTGGTGAATGCTTGCCTTGCACTATCCACCTGCTGAAGTTGCATTAAGTAGCATGCATCCCATAACTAGGAGATTTGTCTTCCCCACATACTTGGCAGGGAGCAGCGATATTCATATATTTAGAGGCTAAGGGAGTAAAAAGAAAGCTGGACTCTAATTTTATTGAAAACAGAGCTTTACTTGAACAGACATCAATATTTGGCTGCAGTCAAGAAAGGCATGATTATAGCCATTAAAATATGAAAGCACTCTTATAAAATCCCTCCATAGGGGCATGATCCAAAGCCTGCTGGAGTGGAAAGCATCTCTGACGTTAATGGGCTTTGGATGATGTTCTAGAGATAGCAAAACAACTGAATTTCAGATTCAGTAATACAAACCTCAGCTACCCAAATACATCTCAGAACAGCTTCATTTACTGAAAGGCTTGTACAACAGATTAAACAGTTAATACAATTAAGAGGGAAAAAAAAAAAAAAACACAGATGGCCTGTCCTGCAGCCCTTATCTATGTGAATTACCTTAATTGATTGAAGTAAGACTATTCATCTAACTAAAAACTGCAGGATCAGGATCAAAGTATGCAAATCCCCCCTCATTACACTGTTGAACATCAGCATAGCAAATAGAATACGAGTGGCACATTACCTCATTGCAGGCATGCTTATGGAATGGCGAATAGAGTAACTGTGGGATAAAGGCAAAAGATAAGGAAAAAAAGCTGTATAATCCAGTTTGCAACATAATTATAACATACAATTTTTTTTTTTTAACTTAACTTTAAAAATATATATACATATTTTCAAGAGCGCTGGTACTCTTCCTCTCCTGATGCCAACAGCTTGTCAAACTCACCTGTGAATGCCAGCTTACTTTCAGCGCTGTAGACCTTACCACCACATTCTCGTGTCAACTGATCAGGAATTTTACAAGGCTCGACAGAATGATGCAAACCAGCTCCTGGCAATATCCATTTAAAGGTCACAGACTGCTGCTATCGACAGAGACACACAACACGTGACAGAGGAACAGAGAGCTACCTCCATGTTCCACAGTGACAGACGATAAGCTCTGTGTTGGGTGAGTCGGGTTTGTGAACGTAAACACAGCTGGTTCAGGGCAGCAGGTAAGTAGGCAACTGCCTGCCTTTGTTGCATGTACAAGGTATGGAGTCCAAACAGCCAGCGCCGGTCCCCAATTTGTACAGGCTCCCGCACCATGGGCTACCTAAACAAGAGCCTTTTTCAATCAGAGAGGCAGCTCTCTCAGCTGTAGCACTTGCTGTCCTCATCTCTGGGACATTTCGCCTCCTCCTTCACACCTCAACATTACCAAGGGTAGAAAGCTGTCTTCCACAGCTCTCGACCAGCTCTCCTTGCCACACTTCCCTTCTCAGACTTCCCAGCAAGACTATCGGAAGGTTGGCAAGCAGAGGATGGAGTCTCTGCATCACTCAAAGGTCCCCAAATCCTCTTGCACACCTTTAACCCTACAGATGGCCACTGACCCTAACCGCTTGACTTACATTAGCCACATTCTCCCACCTAAGCTAACTCTGCTATCAGATCATCACCTATTCCCTCCTGCTGGGAAGCATCAAGCCTGTTCTCAATATGAATCTTTATATGAAGTGTCAGACCTGTCCATAAGTACGTTTAGATCTGAACATTCTAAGTAAATTGTGCACTGCAAGAGTATGTATTGTTTAAAAAATCCATGCATGGCTACTTTCTGCTGTGAGCGACAGCTGCAGCCTGGTCTGACTCAGAACAGTGAGAGCTTTACTTTAAGGGGCATTGGCTGCAATCAAGCAAAGCATCATTATAGCATTAAAAAATGAAAGCTCTCATAGACACAGCACATGCATTTGTTCTAAACTATACACATTCAGAGCAGCACTTCGTCCACATACAGACAAAGACTTTTCTTTTTCCCAGATTAAAGATTCAGAAATGGGGGTGGGGAAGAGCTGTTTGGCAAGCAGGTGGGACAGGGAGATCTTATATGAACTGTTTGCTGTTGTGTATATTTTAAGGCTTTTGCTAAGCTCAGATAGACAAGAACTGACAGCAGACCATGCAAATGCTTCATGTTCAATTTTTCACAAAATTTTTAAGACCTACAAAAGATTAGCCCAAACATTTCACAAGTGCAGCAAATCTTTTAACAATCCTAGTTAAATTAAACAAGCATGCTTGCCATTTTAGTCTTGTAACACATGACAAATAGGCAAAAATAAGAGTTTGGAAGTATTTCAGCATGGGCTGCTCCCCTTCTAACAGCAAAACATGCCAAACACGATGGTTTAAGTAAGAAGATTACATTGTGTGAAATTAAATTTGCACAGCTGAGAGATGGCATGTGACAGACAATCTGAATAGTTAGTGCATATTTTATTGAGTTCATCTTTTAATTTCTCTAAAGAGGTAAGGATGCAAGTTACAGGAACAGTGACAGCATCTTCTTTTACTACAAGCCTAAAACATTAAGTTTTTTTAAAGACATACGTGTCTGTGACAGTGATCGGTGCAGAGGCAGAGAACAGAGATCCTTCACGACATAGGTCACTAAATATTACATTTTGGTGTCACGTCAGAGTGAGATATGACAGTCAATCTACGCCCTATTCTGAAGTTTTTTCAGTGAAGTAAGATCACTTAGCTGAACAGAAAAATTGTTCTTGAGCTGTCCTGTACGCTGGGTGATGCTACAAGGCCAGAGGGACTGCAGGGCTGTTCAATCCCTTTGCTGGGTGAAGTGACATAAAGCCAGACCCCTTATAGAATCTTCTAAGTACACACACAAATGTTTTATAATTCATCATATACTGATGCATACAATAAATGCAAGCTCTAAATACAAAGAACCCCTTTAATCCTGTTAAGAACTTGGCCTACTGCTGGAAATCTCCCCAGGACTCGAGACTTTTAAAGAGTCACTGTGTACACTTTATGACTAATATACCTTTGCTTTATTGAAGAGGAGATAATTAAATACTTTATACAATCATTATAAAACTCTGCTGGCTGAACAGAATTTTTACTGAGCATTTGTTGTTTATGTTCCAACCTCTGACAGAAAAAGATGGCTGAGAGAATGGGATTATGTATAAATAAGTTTTCCCAAGAGCAACATCTTTTGAATGTGTTCATTATTTGAATTTTAGACTAATCTATTCAAGAGCATGGCAAACACACTCTAGTCACTTAGTCCAATCCTTTTTTCATTATACTCACCATGCTGTAAAAAGGAGGCATTACCGTTTAAGTAGTGTATGTTTTTGTAATACATAACGATGCTGAAAGGCAAGAGGTTACTGCATTACATTCCATAAAACAAATCCTGTAAAATACAGAGGCAGCATTCAGGGAGAGTAATGTGTCTTACCCAATTGAATGCGATCTGTGGTGGATGCACAAGGAAAGAAAAGCAAGAGTTAAAAGTATTACAAAAATGTAACAAAAATACGCATATATATCTGTAGCATGTCTAACCGCCCGCAGAGAAAAATAAAATGATTTGCATTCAAATCTTGAGGCTGGAATTCACACTACAACATGGATCAGTTGAGATTCCTTCAAAGCAAAAATTTTCACACTCCTTCACTACGCAGTCAGCT
The DNA here is from genome assembly GCF_034619465.1 of Leptosomus discolor. Classification (NCBI taxonomy): domain Eukaryota; kingdom Metazoa; phylum Chordata; class Aves; order Leptosomiformes; family Leptosomidae; genus Leptosomus; species Leptosomus discolor. The sequence continues at coordinate 68,912,919 of NC_141392.1, forward strand.
ATTTGAGTGCAACGAAGAATTTAAATTTTGTCTGCTGAACTTTGTGTTCTCTTCACTAGATCCTATTTAAACAATGGTAACTGGTTTCCTTCCCAAAATCCTACCTTAACCCCATTAAAGAGAAAGTATAGGCAAACTGGAATTGTACATGTACATCAGCAGCAAATGCCTTTTTTTTTTCCCCTCTGGATTTCTTAATCATCTCTCAGTTGAGAAGGGTATGGAAAAAATAAGGGACTTATAATTCCTAAAATGACATTTTCTAAAATACTTCTTCCTTGTTGAAAACAATACTTGAAACACTTTGACACTGTTTTCCAGCTCACAATTAATTAAGGCAGCAGAACTGCGAGAGTCACACTGATATACAATATTCAAAGGATCTCATTAAGGTTCCGAAGTCGAGAAACGATGAGGCAGACAGCCTCTCCTTCATCTATGTGTTACTGATGTAGTCTTTAATTACAGACCACTTCAAGGGAACACCTGCCTCATGCAGTGAGCCAAATAGATGGTGCACACTTAATGAACATCTCTTCAATACTTATTTTTCACATCTTTTTTCAATGTGTGGTGTGATGCATTATTTACTGCACAATATTCATACCTTGCTCTGAAGAAAAGCATTGATTTCTTCAGGGTTATTTACAGGGCTCATCATCATGTATATTGGCGCTTCTCAAACATTCACAGATTTATCTTCACAACACACTTCTGCTTAGACAAGCTTAAGTAATACTGTTGCCATACATAACCTCCTTCTGCTACCTGCTGACTCCCAGTTAACAGCCACCTCCTTCTCCACGCTAATACAGATACTTGTACAATCGTATGATGAGGAAATCTGTGTTACTGCACAGCTCTAAAACCCAGCACAAAAGAAGGGGTAAGTGTCAGCAGAGATGAGAGAAAACAACTGCTTCACCTATCAGCAAAAGAAATCTTACAAAATTACATTTTGAAGCAAGACAGTATTACTATTTCCTTTACAGGAGATATCGGAGACACAGGTTTAAGAATGGCAGTTCTGGGTATGACAGCTACAATATTTCAAGGAATTCAGCTCCAAATGAGTTCAGCAACAGTTTTAAGGGCCCAGAAAGACCCTAGACCATGGAAATCCTGGAAATGCACAGCAAAGGGCTGTGCAAAAACTCCACCACCACAGCAACAAGAAAACCCAAAAAGGCACAATGATAAAGGCATAGCAAAAAACAATTCCCACAGCACTAAAGCAGATTAATTATACCTGAGCCATCCCCAACACATAGTGGCCTAACCTGCTTCTAAAAGCTTCCAATGACAGAGATTTCACAGCCTTCAGCAATAACCTGTACCTCTGTTCAGCTGCATTTGTGAGCTGCTAGCCTAGCACTTGCTAGGTCCTTATCTGCAAAGCCGGGTGGTCAGTGCTCCCCATCTCTGCTTTTGATTTTTTTCCATCTGTCAATAAAGCACCTCGCGCTTTCCTACATTGAATTTCATTTTATCATTTAAAATAATTTTGAATTCTAATCCTGGTGTCTAAAGTGCTTGCATACCCTCCCACTGCAGTCATCTGGGGATTTTAAGTGTACACGATGCCATCATCTAAACCAGTAATCAAAATGCTGAGAAGTAACAGACTCAGGACAGCTGCCTGCAAAATCCGGCATTATGGTGAGCTACTGAAATCTGTTCTTTGAATATAATTTCCAGCTCCCTACACCCTCTTCCTGCTAAAGCATTAACACCTAAAGTGTATTTCTCTAGTTCTGCGAAAACAGAATGGACAGCTTTATCAAAGTCAAGCTCTATCACATTTCCCACTTCCCCTCTTTGACAGGTGCTGTCAGTTCAAGACAATTGTTCTTGACAAACCCTTTTATGATTTTGCCATCACGCTATCTTCTAGACACTTTGAAAATAACAGGTTAAAGCATTCCCCCAGTAACTGCTTTCTATCTCCCAGAACCTCCCTTGCTCCCTTCCAGAAGGATGAACTTTGCCTCCCTCCACCCCTAAGACCTCAATGCCTTCTGTGGTGATTCCTGTCATCCCCGAGGGGCACACTGAGCTGCCACAGTCATGCCCCCAAGCTCTCCCTCCCTGCAGTCTTCTGTCTCTTTCCACGTGTGCCTTCCAACTCCTAGCACGAATGAGGCATTGTATTACCTTCAGTCATCTTGAGAGCTGGTTCATCCCAGCCGCTGCATTTGAAAGGGGTCTGTGTGATGCCGTATTAAAAAAAATGTACGAGACAGCTGAATGAAGGATGTATAAGCAGTGCAACTGCTGACATCCTAATTTGCATGCACGCCTTTGTTAGCTTAATCTTTAAACACATTTACTTGCGTAGTAGTAATGTATGTGGCAGTGTGCATTAGCAGTGTCGTGTACATAGTTTCCTTTGTCTTCTTTTTTAAAGCAAACCAAAAAACCAGATACCAGTTGGTATCACAACTTATTTCTACAAAGGCCATCAGCAGAGCTGAAACTCAGATCCACAGAGACAGCTGCAGAGTAGTACAGCAGTACTGCATGAAAAGACCCAAACGTTACCAGTATAAAAAGGAGCAAGGGATAAAGATGCTCAACTCCATATCACATCTGTGCTCTACATGGCAAGAGCTGTGTTGGAACGTTAGCGTAACCTGTACTGCTGAAAGATCTGAGCCCACGCTACTGCCCTGTGAGTGACCTGGGACTCCCCTCTCCCCCTTTGCCCTCCTTCTCCATGCCAGAAAATGTTAAAAGAGACAATATGAGCTAGGGGTGGAGGGGCAACAAAAAATCCCGATGGCACATCATTAATCACAAGAGCTATTCATGAAGAATCTATTATCTTATCTATATTACTAGTGCCTGGTTTGTATCCTAAAGCAAAAGTATCTGTATACTTTTTTATATGCATTTCTGGTATTTCTAGTAACATGATAATATTAAATAGAATGCATTACAACTGTAAAGAGACTTTACAAGCACTAATATTAATTAATACAAAATATAGAAGATTTAAAACGTTAGTGATTATTCATGCACAAAATGAATTAGAGAGTTGCCACACTGGGAAGCTGGGGTGGGGATGAAAGAGAAGCACAGCAGCTGCATGAAAAGCACTTCGTCCCCAAAGGGTGGCTTCTTTGGGACACACAGAATTTTGTCATTTTTCTTTCTTGTAGATTTCAGCTTCTTGAATTCTAACACAGCAAAATAGCACATTTAGGGGAGTCTATCTGCCCTGTTGCTGATACATGATATTTTAGTAACATTTTCAGAGATAACACAAGGTGAAAACTAAGACCCTGCATCTTCAGAACATAAATATGTGTTTCATGTGGTGCTCTGTACAGTTGACATAGCAGGCAACCTGGAAAACAGTTTCACAAAGAAGGCAGGCTTCAATATTTAGAATCAGGCTGACTACAAACCCTTTTAAAATCACCATCGCCACAGGCAGGGGGTAAGACTGCTGAACATACTGGGAATTATGATGATCATGGGATTTTAGAAATCAGTTCCAAGTGTCTGTTCTGAATGAAAGCAGAACAGGGATTTGCATCTGGATGCCATTGGTGACTATCAGCCTTAATGCCTAAGCAAGAGAATAAACCCAGAGCCTGATGTGTGTTTAAGTCAGCATTATGGGAGGAGGTGGTGATAATCCATATACTAGATCACTGAAAAAAAAATATTTGGATGAGCAAAAAAGCCAGCAAACACTGAAACAAAAAACACATGCCTCCTTACAGCTTACTCCCCAATCATGGGTGGCATTGGAGTGGTAGAGGAGAAGATTTTTAAAACCATGTCATTTAAGCGATAAGGTTTACAGTGTGACTCCACACAGAACTGCATCTGCCCAAGTTGAGCCAAGATCTTAGGCCAACTTCATTGCTGAGGGAAGCACACTGACCATTACTCCAGATTTAGGATGTTCAGCAGATGCAGAAGGCCCAAGTCATGCCATGGTTTATGTAACTATGGGACACTGGCCATGGTGTTTGTTGTTTCACCATCAAGTGTCAAGAAAACTGAGAACTTAACTGAAAACAGTAAGCATCCACAAGAAAATGGCAGTGCTGATAGCTCCTGTTTTCCTGAAAAATCCCCAACCAGGTTCAAGGTAGTAATTTTGATCAAAGAAAGCTTCTAGAAACAAGCTTCTTGATTAATCAAAATGCTTACGGACTTAGCCTTTGCTCTGAGCCCTTGGCTAAAGGGCTAATGGAATAAATACCACCCATCTGCTTCCCAAGCACTAGTCAGAAGCATGATCACCATGGGGGTGGGGGCTGGTACTGATAGGTGGGACAAAGGAATTTGGTAGCAGTCACTAATTAAGGGAAACATTAAAGAAAAAACATGCTCTATTACAGTGAGGACATTTCTGCCTTTGCAGTTCATCTCATACCCTATGCAAAGCACAAGCAACAGGACCTTGAGAAGTACTAAACTGTTAGAGTCATCCTTCCCTCTCTGATCAAGAGCCAGCGTTCACGATATTTGCACACCAACTCTTTGGTCGCTGCCGTAGGATCTAAAGCAAGAAGCAGCAACCTGTTCACTGAGCAGTGGGCTTGTCTCTGTTACAGGAGGAAGGGTTAGGGAAGAACAGAAAATGAAACAGAGGATGCGGTGGTGCCACATGCAACGCACGCACCTCATGCATTTCTCAAAAATGCAGAATACAACTATAAATGCAGGGAACGCAGTAAGAGTAAGCAAAGGTAGGAAAAAGGCTTGTGAAAGCAACTCATGCAACTGGAGCCTCAGCCTGGAAAAGAGGAAACTGAAGTGAAATACGATAAAACCACAGGAAATCATGAGTGGCATGAAGGGCAGCAGAAGGACTGCACTCACTGTTTCTCATAACAGAAGACCCAGAAGTCATCAAAGGAAAGACCAGGGAGACTCAGAATAGGTAATGAATGAACAAACAAATAAACCACACACTTCTTTACCACATAACTATCTGTTCATCTGGGGAGACATGAGGTGTTATGAATGTCAAAAGCTCATAAAAGTTAAAATAAATAAATAAATAGATAGATAAATTCATGAAGGAAAACTCTTCAGAGACTTTTACATGAAAGCTCAAATCTCTGTTTTAGGAAGCTTCCAGCTCCCAGACTGCTGACTGCTAAAAAAAATGTACTAGGAAAATGTAACTGCATGCCTCCTTAGTCTTATATCCTTTTCTAGGCATATACTACCTATGGATGTTTAACTGTGTGAAGTCAAACAATTCTTAGAGCATGTTCATAGCCTGGCTGCAAGTCACTTACGAGATTTCCACTTTAAACTGCAATGTGGAAAAAGACATTGTAAGGCAGCGATGAAGATTTTCCCTTTTTAGTTTCACCTAGAAAAACAGTAGTATTTCTGTAGAGGGTTTATTAAGCTGTATGTAAAAGGTAGGTAGGAAGTAGGGACTCTAACGATTTCTTAGTATTCTGATTAAAAATAAAAAAGTAGAAAAAATATGTTTTAGCTGCCAAGAACTATGCTTCAGCCAGTTCCAGTAAAAAAAAAAAAAAAAAAAGGATTCACACAGTTCTTATGGATATGGTTACCTCATACAAAGTGACCAACAAAGTATTTCATACCTTGTTGGTCTAATAAATAAGACCCTAATTCTGCAGCTCAAACAATATATTGTAGTTACCCATGTCTATCTGTAATCACAAAAGACCAACTCCCTAATACACCTGAGAAGTTCTGTAATTCTGCTACCAAGCTGAAAACTGAAGTGCTGGCTTACAGTGTACAATTTCTCCATTTATGCTCTCATTCTGAGGAACTTGAAGATCAACATTTTTAAAGATCAACATATAGAGCCTGACATTTAAGTTCCATTTAAGTGACAGTTCTTCTCCTGAAGTCAAATCCTGTTACTTTCATCGTATCTTTTTTTACGCACACAACTGCGGAACAAAACTTTGCCTTTGTACATCTCAAAAAAGCTGATAAAAAAATAGACTGATTTTTTAATTTATTTATTTATCTTTACACAAGCAGCTCCAAGGCTGGCTTCTTCAGATTATGTTGGTCTCCAGAATCCCCGTACGAATAAAATTGGGTTAGTAAAGATCTAACAGCAATTTTTTGTTCCATTTTACTTGTACATTTCCTTGAGCTTGCAAAGTTATTCCAAAAGGATTTCAAATTGCACTTTTTTTTTAAAACCAGGACTCAATAAGAATTATATATTCATTCATCATTATCCCTTCTGTTTGGTTGACACCATGAATGTTATAAAATACTCTGACTACAAACTACTTGAACCTTTAAAACACTAATGTAGAAGGAAAAGAAGAGCTGACAGATGACTTATACTCTTTGTCCTCAAAATAAGACCAGAGAAGCAGCAAATCCCTATACCTCATATCTCCGAACTTCTTGCTGATAGCAGTTCCTACATTGCTGATAGCTGCTGTTGCTTTTTGTCCCGCATGGCTCAGGGTCTCATGTGTTTTCTTGTAACTGGAAACAAAAAATAGAACAGAAATAGCGGTAAGTATTAAGAAAAAGAGGCTAGAATCCCCTGCAATTAATTCACTTTTTCCTCATTTCCACATCCTGAAGTCCCATCGACTGAAAGGTTAAGAAACAGAATAATTGTAGCACAAAACAAATTACAAAGATGTCCTGCTTCTGCACAGCTTCCTAAGTGCAGTTTAATCCTAATGTGAGCAAAATGCTCTCCAGAGCAACCCTTCGGGATGCCCCTCCTCTCTGCAGATAACATTCTCTGAGTGGGTCAGCACAAGCTGTTTTACAGTAGAATACAATGATCTGTTGAATACTCGTTTGATATAATTTCTGTAAATCTACATCAAATAACCATTCTTGCAGCAGACACTGACTCGGTAGCAAAATGTGCTGTCTAAAGCACAGAAAAGAATCAGGACACATGTAAGTCTGCATACATATACATATTAAGACACATTTAACAGATACACTTCAAAATGATTTGTTGATATTTCAGGTCAGACAAAATTGATCAAATCTGTTTCCATATGCTACAACTGTACTTTTTAAAAAATTATTTAAAGGAAGAAGCTTTTAGGAGAGATGGAGAAAGAAAGATGAAAAAATCTAGACAGCGAATGCACATTCTAAGTGAACTGAATCCTTTTAGAAGTCATTCATTTCACATAAGCGTACACATTCAAACACAGAATCATCTTAATTTCCTGATCCAGAATATACGCTGACCCACACAGACTCTTCAGTACAGTTGAGTTACATTATCAGAGTAATCAATAAGCTTTTCTGCACAGATGCTTTTTTGCTGAGTAAACTAACTCTGAGCACGTCAGAGGCTTCTTTCTGAGTAAATGATCTGATACTCCCAGTGACACAGACAAGCTCAGAATTAGAAGTACTGACCTAGAAACAAAAGGCAAGCATGTTGTAATCAGTCTTGCGTCCTGTGCCATGCGTTGGCAGACAGGAACTGAAGAAATGTTCATGAGAAATTCAGATATACAATATAATTGGTTCTAATTCTCCTTTGAACAAATTCTGTAAGATTGTAAATATGTACCAAAACACATTGCACATTAATAATTTAAAAAAAAAATAATCTCACTGCCTAATTCCTGAAACAGAGTATTTTCTTCTTACTTTGCAATACAACTTTGTGGAGGCAGGCAGGGAAATCAGAGAAGATTAACATTTGCAATAGAGCACATCATATTTTATGTCAGGTCCTTTTAGCCTTAGCAGTACCTATTGCTGAAAGTCCCCTGTTGAGGACTGTGTTTTACAAACCACATGTCAGAAGGCAGATGCCAAGTAGCGATCTTTCTTTCAGACAACAGTCTATCAACAACTGATTTTTGCCAACACAAATACTTTGATTTTTTTGTTCCTAAGCTACTAAATATCTTACAGACTACTGACCTAACAAGTTCTACTACTGCCAAGTGAAATGGCTCCTTCCATGAAGGTGCTTGTCTCTCTTTTCACTGACTAGAAAGGCAGCCTACAGGGAGCAACTTAGATCAGGGTACCAAATCTCTAGAAACCTAGAGTTAGATAAGCAGAATCAATCACATGCACAACGCTGAATGACGACAAGGGCTAAAACATTGCAACAGCGACAGAAGGAGCACAAATTATAATTAAAAAGGCAGGAGCACTGGTTATGCCTGTTTTAGTCTTCTTTATATTCCACCAGAAGAAATGAGAAGATTGTTTCCACTGGGTCTCCTTTTTGCTCAGCCCTGCCATCTGTTCCTGGACATAGCAAGACTGCAATGCTCTTATTTCACTGAGGCCTCATTCTCCAGTTCAAGCAGTTTAATAGTGCTGTCATTCTCTTGCTATCAGTGGACATACTCTCACATAAAACTTGAGTGGGATCAGACCCTAAAATAGACATTTATGATGCTTCAGTCAAAGTATGACCATATAGTTTTTTGATAAGTGTGGTCTTAATATCTTCAAATAAAATCGGATTTTAAAATATTTGATTTTTAGTAACCAAATATTTTAATGTCTGTGGATTTTCATCTATATATATATGGGCATTTCTTAAAATGCCTACATTATTGCATACAAGCCTTTAGGCATTTCCTAACAGAGAAGTTTCCTAAACCATTCAGCACAAGTGGAATTTTGCTGATGACAAAATTAAGTCCAAGACTTGACTTCCAGGTCTAAAAAGTCCTTGGTAGCAAAACTTATTTATGTACAGGTTGCCTGTACACAGTCAAATACTTTACAGATATCCTTCTGAACTAATTCTTTGAAGATGACACTTTGGAGTTCATTTTATTCACAAGCATATTCAGCTTTTTGAAAAAACACTGCCGTGTCTTACATCTTTCTGCTGCAGGTTCTTCACACTTTGTGTAACGGTTAAGAGAATAGTCCCAAACACCCCATACAGCAGACAGACTCAACTTTAATTGAGAAACATTACAATCCCCTATGTATTTCTGAACATTACATTGGTCAGAACACACCTCCTGGAAATCAGCTGAAATGGCACTGATTTTGGTGTTACAATTAATATTGCATTTTCTCTGTGGATCCCATAAACCCAACACCCTCCCTAGTATTTCTACTAGCAAGGAAGACACAGAGACTGCACGTATGTATGTTCCTAATGCTCTTGACATTACGTAACGACGTAAATCCAGCTCAGACTGTTACACAACTGGTCTTCTTTCAGCACCAACTTCAGCAAAAACAACCTTTGACATGAACCCCTCCTCCCTTTGGCAATGCTGAAGAAGAGCTTTAAGGAACAGCAAAACAACGAAGGTGAAAATGCAGTGCAACATGCAATACCTGTCAGCAGAGACAAGAAACGATAATTTGCATCTTAGTAGAGCTCACTGACAGTTAGCTTAAAAATCAAGCCCCCCTCATCCCTGCCTCTCCACCTTTATGCATATCACTATGCCTTCTTCATAAATAAATTAGTTTTCCATAGAGCACATTCCCTTTCTGTAGTCAGTTATGCTCTGTATTGCTATACACACAGTATTTTAGTTCGGATATTTTTGTCATCACAGTTGGGTTGTATTTACAGCATTCATTTGATACCTTGCCAAACACCCTGGTAACAATGATCTCTTCAACATGTTCTCTCTGACCTCTGGGAATCTTCTCAGTTGTATTAACAATTTAGGCCAGCAATTTTCATACCCTCACGTAAAACACACCAGTTTGCAGTTTTGTTTTAATGCACTGAACAGCTTATATAATTTTCAGAAACCTGTAAGAGTGGAAACTCCAGTTAAGACCTACTAAAATTTGTTCCTTGGAAAAAGTGCTGTACGTATGGCTTGAGTCCTCCTAACACCACCAACTTCTCCAACACGCTAAGTCATCTATAATACCTGCACACTCTCATCCTTTGAGCAGCCACTGCTGGCAATCGTTAGGCAAGTACTGACCACCCAGCTCATCAGGACAGGTGACAGCATCTCTGCAGGCAGCAGCCATCGGCTGAAATAAAGTCAGTGACCCTGAGCCTAAGGCAGAAATGCTCCAGCGGAAAAAAACTCCAAGAATTTAGGACACACAGAGTCAAGAGATACCAACTTCCATTCATTCAACCCACAGCGTTCATTTGCACACAAATACATCACTAGGCTCTGTGCCTTCCTCACACTAATACAAAGTCACCTTAACCTCCCTTGAGTTTAACAGCATTAAACTGTTAATTAAATGCTGTTGTAATTAAACCAGATGCCCAGTAGCACTGGTAAAAGTAGAAACAAGCTACTTGATTTATGCAGTTAGAGCAGGAATGCCTTCTCTGGTTTTGTGGCACCTAAACATACACCCTAGCACAATAGAACTGCTAACAAGGATCACATTTCATGCTTTTCACTTAGCAGTAAATATTTATAATGTATTTCATAGACAAGAAGCATTAAACAAACATGACATGTTTTTCCCTCATGAATTGCTGTCACAACTGTAAACTTGTAAATAAAACTCACCTGTGGAATTTTGAACATTACCTTTTTATATGATATTGATCTAAGAATTTCATCCATCAACTTCTGATTATAATTTGGTTTTTAAAATAGGGTGTTTCTTTAACAAAAGCAATTATTTATAAAACATTCTAGAGGCTATGATAAAATACACTGATATTGCAGTTATATTCTGATAATATGGCCAACACATTTAAAAGAAGATTTAAAGATAACTCACATCTCCAGTACTGTAACATACTAATTAGGCAAAGTAGATTTACAGCATATTTTGACTGCATTTTCACATACTGCATTTAGGTTGTACTATCATGTCACAACCAGGTCTCACTAGCTGATTTTTATAGCCAGCGAAAGCAAATGAAAGAAGCACTTTTTCATAAAATACAACGTGCAAAGGAAATAGCGCTTCACATAGAATATAGGCAGACAGCAGGCATATAGCGAGCTCAGAGAACTAGAATATAGGCAGACAGCAGGCATATAGCGAGCTCAGAGAACTAGACATTTGATTGATAGACTCAGAACGGTTTGGGTTGGAAGGGATCTTAAAGATCATCTAGTTCCAATACCCCTGCTGTGGGCAGGGACACATTCCACTAGACCAGGTTGCTCAAAGCCCCATCCAACCTCATGTTAAATGACCAACATCATCTGCGGGGTAAGACAGGATGATGATACTGCATGCTCTTTGATCTCATCTCAACTCAGTACAGAATTGCCCTTCACAGGGCAGAGTGAAATCTAACCCTCCTTCAAGGTACAACACATGGGCTTCTGACAGAAGAAGGCTACGATTATTCACGTTTTGCATGGCAAGCTACAGTAAATTATGAAGAATTTTAATTCAGCTTCTGTAAAATTTGTACATCTGTTAATTAGTACATCTTCATTCAGCATTGTGACTCTCCATCAATGCTTGCTGGCAAAATTAATCCACTCGAGAAACCCTCTTCTGTGATAAAGCTTACATAAGATGCAACAAAATGCAAACAATTAACAACAAAACCATACAGCAGAGCAGAGTCTGGTGGCACAAGTAATGCCCTATGGAGCTTGCTTCTTTTTAGTTTTCAAACCATTAGTCATCTTAAGAATGGAATCAATGTAAAGCATCTGGATCTCTGAGAAACTCGCAGCTAGAAAACTATTTTTTCTGCTGATTTTCTGGGAAAAACAGGGCTCAGCATTAACTAAATTATGCTAATGATCAAATTAAATAAATGCATATATGAATGGGAGATAACATATACATAAAACATTCTCTGAGAGTTTTCGTATTGCCACTTTGCCCACAAATAATTGTAAAGTGCTGTGCATTGGGGTTTTTTTCGTGCTCACCTGAAATCCATTCCAACTTCAAAACCAAACAACAGACGTACTTTTTTAGACATTCTTTCCCTTGCCAGGTATGTTAAGAATTAACTGAAACCGTGCTGGCACTTGGATGGGTACATATGCCTAAATCAGTCAAAGGAAGTATGCCCCAGGTAGCTCCTCTCCCACAGAGAAAGGAAGGGCAGAGCTGAGGGAACCGAACCTCTGCAGGTCGCAGGGGACCTGCCTGCAGCCAGAAATCTGCGCAGCACACGGAAGGTGACTGTTCAGTGGGCTGGAGAGAGTCACGGGTCAGGAGAGGTGCCAAATATTTTGTGCTGTCCTGCACTGTAATATTTAAAACTTTGGGAAAAATTTGGCATACAATTGTGTGAAAGTCACTATTTGTACAGTGTAGCCTAGAACGGGGGAAAACCAAGCAGTAGTGCTACAGTTAATCTCCAGGTAGGAAAGCCACAATATGTTGGCTCACGCACAGATGAGCTTAAGACATTCCAGACTGAAACTTCACAGTTCATCACACCTTAAACTATGCCAATAATACTGTCTGTGGGCTCTGTTCTGTAGACTAGATCAAAAAAAATCATGCAGATTAAACATACCCCAGCCTCCCTTTTCCTTTCTTCCCCTTCCTTTCTCCTCTTCCTCACTTTCCTTCCTCCTCCTTTCCTTTCACTTAATTTCTGTTTTTCCTTTTCCTTCCATTTCTCCCTTTCCTTCCCTTTCCTGGATATTTTTAATCCTGGTCATTTCAGAGATTCCAGTTTACACTCAGGCCTCCCCTCCTCTCCTTACAGTTAGGTATACATACATACAGGCAATTATAATATACGTGTATGTATTTTCTGGTGCCCAATGATAATTACAGTGGGTTCTTCCCTGAGAAAGTAACACTATATTCATTGATCTGGAGGGAATGAACATTGCCTGATCTGACCCAAAGGACACAAAACCAGTGGAAGTGAGAGGCTCCCTTTATTTCCATGTAGCAGTGGCGCTCACACAGATAATGTGCTTGCTAAAGACAACATGCAATTTCTTCACCTACTCAACTGCTACATTTACTTGCAAATTTCGAGAAGGCAAAATGTCAAAAGGTGATTACGCATTGCAATGAACAGAAACACCCACGTTTCTTTTACTACCACTCATAACAAGTACGTGTGTGGGAACACGGCATACTGAATTCCTAAAAGGCACAGTAGGGCTGTGGTTGTCCACAAATTATATCTGACTTCCTGAGAAAATGCTGAACCCCTGGAACACATTACTATATATTTAAAGTTACACTAATGAAAACTGCAAGTACTGTAGGTTCTAAGTCTAAAACACACGCAGTGCAAATATTACCTTCTTTTTTCTCTATTACTTTCCTGGCAGAAATTTGAACTACAAATCGTTAAGTTCCCACTATTTGAGGAAACCCATACAATTGTCCTCAGGTTCCCTATCAGCAGAACTAAGCTTGCTCACATACTTTTCAACCAGTAGTCAACAAAGAGATTTTTATTTCATCTTTGGAGGGAAAGGCCAAGTCCATGCTGAATGCTCTTGTCCTAAATCTCAGGTAAGTACTACATGTAATAGCAGAGAAATATGAAACCTTCCTAAAAAAGGCTTCAAAAGACAGCCACCACCTGAGAAAGCCCCAGGCATTGTCTAGGAGACACGCTGTTCGGAGTTGGCACTTACATTTCTCTTGATTCTGGCATCTAAATCATGAGATTTTCCCTTTTCAAAATAAGTGCTAATCTTTGTCTGCGAGGGCAAACGATGAAAAGCCGTTTTGAAAACATAGCTTTGCTTTGTGAGATTCAAACCCAGATGACAGTCTTGCGCAGGTCCACTTTCCATCACATCAAAGGCTTCCCAATCCCCTGGCTGGAATCACTAAGTATATGGGCTTTGAGACGTTGCACTTCATTTCACTACTACAACCCTCAAGGAGAAAATGGATTTTCTTTAATAAGTTTTTAGCTACTCTAATACTTTATTAGCCATAGTAGAACTGCTGCTTACAGCGGTCTGAACATCTGGAATACTGGTTTGGGGGGGGGGTTAGTAACAAAACCAACCATTTTCATCTACCAAGAAGCTACCTCTATGCCTTCTAACAGCTGCTAACATTTCAAGAAAGAATGACAAAGGAGCTTCTGGGAACTACGAGGATGCAGTAGGGTGATTGGTGGGCAATTTTACAGATACAGCTGCTCCTTAGAAACTCAGTGGTAACAAAATATCCCCTGAGAGGACAACACTATAATGTCCTACTGTTTTCTTCCAGAGAAGTAGAGAGGAGCACCAAATTAAAAGCTGAGGGACAGACACAGCTGAGCATAGGCCAAGGTATCTTGTGGATCTATGTCCTCAGTGCTTCATGTGAGAGACTGGTGAGGAGGATATATTAACCTTTGTAACCTTCTCCATATATAATGCAATGCAATTCTGCAACTGCATTGAAGAATACTATTACTTGGGACCTTGACTGTCCCAAAAAAATGGGGCAACAGAAGTCTCAATTGAACAAAGACAAATGCAGAGTCCTGCAGTTTGGGATTAACAACCTCATGCACCAGTAGAGGCTGGGGATCAACCAGCTGGAAAGCAGCCTTGAAGAAAAAGACCTGGGGTCCTGGTAGACAACAAGTTGAACATGAGTCAGCAATGTGCCCTCACAGCAAAGATGGCCAGCAGTATCCTGGGCTGCATTAGGAAGAGCAATTACAGGTCAAATGAGTGATCCTTTTCCTCTACTAAGCCCTGGTTATGGCCACATCTGGAGTGCTGGGTCCTGTTCTGTGCTCCCCAGTACGAGGCAGACATGGACATACTGGAGCAAGTCCAGCAAAGGGCCATAAAGATGTCTAAGGGATTAGGGCATCTCTCACACGAGGAAAGACTGAGAAAGCTGGGACTGGCCAGCATCAAGAAGAGAAGGCTTATGGAAGGATCTCATCAATATGTACAAATAACCTGATGAAAGTGAGTACTGGCAAGATAGAGGCAAACTCTTCTCAATGGTAACTAGTGAAAGCGCAAGAGGGAATGGGCACAGATTGAAGGCAAGAAATATTTAAACAGAAGGAAAAGGTTTTTCACAGTAGGGGTACCTGAACACTGGAACAAGTTACCCAAAGAGGCCGTAGAATCTCCATCCTAGGAGATACTAAAAACCTGAATGGACACAGCCCTGAGCACCTTGCTTTAGCTGACCCTGCTGTGAAAGGGGGAGTTGGACTAGAGAGTCTCTTGACATCGCTGTCAACTTCAACTACCCTGTGATTCTGTATAAAACTAGGTCAATCTTTACAGAAGCTGTCTTCTTACCTTAATGCACTAAGCAGTGAAAATCTGAAGTATGGAAGGCTAGAGAGAGCTGTGGGAACTTTACTGAAGCACCACCAATCAAACAGCTTTAACTAAGTAAACATACTGCATTCAGGTTACATAAAACCTTTCCTTTGTACCAAAATGTTACTTCGAAAAGCTCAATTATGGTCTTTGTAAATATACCTGTAAATACTTTTTTAATGATTTCTTAAGCTAAAATAAATAACCTTGAAATCTGCCAATATTACCCTGCTTCTGGCATGTAAATAAGCATGAATTATCTATGTTTAAAATATAAATAAAAACTTGCATTGCTAGAAGCTATCTGAATATCCACCCACCCCTATTCACTGGAAACCTGATCTTTAAAAAGATGGGGGGCGGGGGGAAGTCATTCCAAGTGAACGCCTTACCACCATGAAAGCAAATTAAACTTGAGGCAATCATTTTCTCTCTAGTTACTGATAGCATGTATAGTAGAACCCCTTACCTTCCCTAACACATAGCTTATACTAAAAGTCAGTGCACTGAGGAACAGCAGAGGAAATGAACAAAGAACTTGAAAAATGTATTGCGATTCTGGTCATCGTAAGTGAATGACTTCCAGGTGTATTTCATACAAGGCTGAAAAATGCAAACAGCATTACAGCTTTTCTTTGGAGAAAAATAAAGCTAATTTTAAAAAAGCTGATACAAAAAAAGCTGCACATTACTGTTGCAAATGTAGTGTCTTACTAGAGGTAGTTAGAATTGCTTTTGCACACCTTAAAGCATGAATTAATGACAAAGAAACAGGACATCAGCCCATCAACCTCCAGCTCTACTTTCCTCAGTATGAAAACTACGACTTTTTTTTTTTCTTTTTAATCATAGCAATCCTTTAATGACAATTTCTGACATGTACATGTCAAGCATGCTCAGGCTAGCTCCTCAGCTACCTGTGGCCAACCACTTAAAATGTAAATGCTTAAAAATAATCAGAATCTCAAGTTTAAATTTAGTCACTCCAGGTGGCATCCATCCTGTGTTAGGTTGTGACACACTTTACAGAACTGTTTCTGAGAGAAGTCCACCCCTCTGCCTCTAAGTCCACTTTAACCCTAAGAATGCATCCCTAAATGGAGGGCTTACAAAGAATATTAACAATAAGAGGACAAAAATTTGTGGCTTAATTGTTCTCTTTGGCTTTGAAAACTTCCCCTTTAAACAAAAGTGATTTTAACCTCCAGAAAAGCACAGCAGCTACAAAACCCAGTAAGACTGAGTGAAAGCAAAACTTGCCTTCTTAAAAACAGGTCTTTTTGAAATATAAAATGACTGAGGACATCGACGCCTAAAGTGCCGGCATGTAAATATTTTGAATTTTTATTTTTTAAAACAGGCTTTTCATCCTTACTAAATCAAAGAATCTTGGTGAGTAATGCTACCCCACTGCTATTTTGGTGCAGCTACAATGAATCACCTCTATTACTTAACATATCCATTCTGAAGAATGCCGGGTTACCATGATTTGTACTGGCATTGGTGTACTGGCATAAGTGTCAGACAGAATTATACAGCAGTTGGACCATAGACGTCAGGATTTTCAAGGGCACAGATGGATTCCTGCTGCTCAGTTCCACAGAACAACTTGTGGACACCTATCACCTAATGGCTTGCTGTTTTTGAAAGTCATCTCAAATAAAAAGCAGCAGCTACCATACTGATAAAGTCTCTCAAGTCTCTCTATCCTTGTGGAAAATGTCAGCATTGTGAAAGGAAAATGAAAAGCTGTCTTGGAATTTGCTACCATATTAAGTAGAAAGAAAAGTTTTTGTTTCAAAATTTTGCTAGTGTCTCCCAGTAACTCTAGTTCAGGTACCTTGTGCCCATCCTCTCTTCTAAAGCTCAGTGTCTCTAGACTATCCTCTCCTACCACAGGCCAAACACGCTCACCGAGCCAGCATGGGTGCCCCTGTTAATGACATGTCATGAGAAAAAGGACCTAGCTGAGTAACTGTCCAAAAGTTAGAGACAGGAAACTACATTTCCTATTAAGGGGTTTATACCTTATCTGACCTCTCATTAAAATACAAAGAATTATTCTATTAATGTAAGAATGTACATTTTTCCATATTTTTAATGTATTTTTCCAAGGCTCTGTCAGGGCCTTGAGTGCACCAAGAGGCACTGCAAACTCTTCCCCCCCACTCCCATGGGTTTGGCCACCTGGGCTCAAGGCCAGCTCTGACACTGCACAACTGCGTAACCTTGGGTAAGACTGTGGTGACAGTGCTGTGCAAGAAAGACTTGGAAGAAGCCTTGTAAGGCACATCTCCCCTTCCCTTGGGAGCTACACTAAAGCTGAGACTGCATTTAAGCCCTTGGTCCTTGCCTGAGTTAGGTTACTGCTGCGCTTGTACCTGGCCAGGTACCTCACTGATCTTGACTCACAGATTTGACTTCCTGGCTTGACCTTGGACCTGGCTCATCACTACAGGGTCACCTGGAGACCTGAACTCTTTGGCATGACCCTGTTCACTGTCACTGGACCTGCTCTTCTCTCTTCATTCAAGTGCTGTGGGCCTGCTCCTTCATAGATGATGCCACTGCCCTGCCTGCCTTGCTATCAACTCCCAGCTCAGCTCTTCTGTGGAACAGCTCACTCTTGCTTCTCCCTAAGTGTCAAATTCAGTTGTCAATTGGAAAGAAAAAAAAAATAAATAAAAAATCAACTTTTCAGACAGCACTTGATGAAAGGTGGGTGGTTCTTTCTACCAATGCTGCTATTAATTCAGCCCAAAAAGTTTTAGAGGAACGCAGTATGTTCATATGTGTACGTATAAAGATCAGTGTGAAGCTGAGACCAGCCCCTCAGTAATTATTATGGTCTTCCCAGAGCTTTGGAATTCCTGGTTTTATTTGCCATCCCTCTCAGTGACGCTCCATCAGAGATACAGAGTAAAAAGCATTTGAAGTTTACAAGTAATACTACCTATCCTGGACTTGAAGATTTTTTTGTGGCAGATTCAGGATAGGTCTTGTCACTATGTCCATCTGTGTATTTTTAACTCCTTCCTTATGTGAGACAAAAGGTTTGTACCAGTTATTCCTGGCAGCGAGCCTGCAGCCCAAATAACCTCCCTCCCCTGTTTTCTCATCCAAGAACTGGTGCATTTCTAAAACGCACCCTCCTGGAAGGCAGCAACTGATTTAAGACTACAGAATTCCACAGTATAATTGGTCTGGTTCAAAAAAAAAAAGAAATTTCAAGTTAAAACCATTTCAACAACAGCAGTGGAGTAAGAGTTCTTCATATTTATGTGTTACCTTTCACCCTGGGAACTCAAAGCTGCTTACACATTACACAGGGTGAGTTTCATTGAACTCTTGGGAAAAAGTTACACATTCTGCACACTGGTGAACCAAGGTTGTGAGAGGCTTCAGAACCTTCTGTGCCTAAGAAAATACTACTGGAAAATAACAAAAAACTCAGCATACGTAGGACTTATGATAACCTCAAAGACAGCACAGTTACTCCAACAGGGTTTTTTTGTTTCTTTTAGACAACCAAAAGCAGGGGTTAAACAGAGTCAAGCATCAGCTGATCCTGCCAGTTAGAATTATTTATAATTCAGATGATGTTACTATTTTTTTAAATAGTTGTTAATGTTTTGATAATTTTTTAATTTGTTATTTTTACATTGCCCCCCTTTGAAGTTGAAAAATACGATACATTGAGATGAAAAAAGGTTCTTTCTCTCCTCAGTAAGGATTCTGTAAGAATGTGTCACAGGACAGGAAGATAACCTTCTCAGGACCACAACAGTTTCAGTTGCTGTGATTTTGCGAGAGTAAGGTGCGACATGACAGCAAAGCATGTTGCAGCTGTGGAAGGTTTTTTTCCAGGTCTCCTTGCTCTGAGAAGCTTGACATGTTTGTGCTATATACTCCTCCTGGCAGGTATTTCAATAGCTAAATTTCGTAGCAGCGCTCATCCAGGCAATACCCCCAAACACGCTACACAACATACAAGGATGAATTTGTACAAGGTCTGTACTCACGCAGAAGTTGTCTGCATATCGTGCCAGCTTTTGCTGAAGTTCTGCTTCAGTTCATTCATCAGACTTATGCCAAGCTTTTGTTTAATTTCAACCAGGTGCTTTTCTTTAGCTGCCAGCACTTGCCGCAAAGTTGAAATTTCATCCTCTAGCTGAGAGAAACAAAGAGGGAATAGAAAGGAGAAGGGTTTTAGCCTGTTCCCACAGAACGATAAACACATACAATGTTAAAGAGATTAAATGAATCTAACATAAACTTGCATTTTTTGTAGGTGACTAGAGAGACACAGATTCAAGCGCTTGTAGAGATCACAAAGACGCATTGAGAACAGAGCTGACACTACATTAAATTAATGTCTCAAACTGTGTGACCTGTGCGCACCATCATACACATGTGTCTGATGGGAGAGAATTCTCCAGTAAGGAAGTGACTATTGAGCGACTTGACCAAGATCTGCCTTAGGGCATTGGGAGTCTCAAACATCAGCTTTTCATTCACTAGTAAAATGGGAATGGGCAGAACAAGAGAGGACTGGATAATTCACAGAACCATAGAAGGTTTGAGTTGGAAGGGACCTTAAAGATCACGTAGTTCCAAGCCCCCTGCCATAGGCACGGACACCTTCCACTAGACCAGGTCACTCAAAGCCCCATTCAACCTGGCCTTGAACACTGCCAGGGAAGGGGCAGCCACAACCTCTCCGGGCAACCTGTGCCAGTGCCTCACCACCCTGACAGTGAAGAATTTCTTCCTAATATCTAATCTAAATCTCCCCCCTTTCAGTTTAAAACTGTTACCCCTCATCCTATCGCTACACTCCCTGGTAAAGAGTCGCTGCTCATCTTCCCTGTAGGCCCTATAAATATGTTTCTTTGAATGCACACACTTTTAACTTCAGATTTGTAGCTTTTCAGTCTTACACTCATGAAAAAAATAGATGCAAATTCTTAGGAGCAGGTTAAAAACAAGAAAGTAAATCGCATGATAACATACAACTTAAGAGTATCAGAAAAAGTTACGTCCTTATCACATGAATTTTATCTATATATTTTAGGCGCTGCATATTTCAAAATAGTAACATAAAAACATATAGTAGAACGACTGTTAACATGAGTGAACAGGTCCTACCCAAAGTACAGAAGCATTCAGAAGACACAGATTAGTCTTTTCAGAGCTTCCAGTCATGACCCAAACTGTGCGAATTCCCGTTGTAAAGATGCCATTCAGCCCAGAGGGATATAATTCTCCCTGCAGTGGACATTATTTGAAACATTTAAACCAAGCCAGTGTTTCAGCAACACAAGGACCAGAACACTTGACTGAGAGGAGGGACTGCTGAATCAGCGTGCCAGCGGCTCAGAAGGCTTCCCCTTGGGCAGCACTCCTGCGAGCACGGGTTTGCATTCTTCGTCCGGAAGCCTCCCAAGCCAAGTAATTATACAAGCAGCACTCAGAGGTACTGAAGCTAACAAGGGCAAGTGACACCAGAGCAGCTGCCTTTCACTTCAGGTTTAGAAATTCCCTTACAAACTGTGTTCCTTCCTCCATATGTTAACAGGATAACATATGGTAATATATCTGCTTACCATATGTTAAGTTCCCTGGAACCACAGTCTCCTGTGATTTAACTCCATAGGCTGCAGGTGATGAGGCAAGCACCAGCTAAATCAGTTGCTGACCTCCGGGGCTATATTTAGGATGTCAATACCAGCATTATTTTTATTTTACACACTCATGCATTCTGCTTCCCTGTAAAACTGGCTGCCAGCTTATTGTTCTTGGGAAAGTCTCACCCTGGAATCCCCCAGCGACCAGTTTCTCTTTTGTCACTACCTGCTATCTATATTATTCAAGCAGCTCAGGAAATAAGTGCAAGACTATGAACACAAAGCAAAATCATGACCTCAGTGAAGCAGATAACAGTATTCATCAATGCCTGTGATGCCAACACTTCGCTGGTAGAATACCTAACAACCAAAATCGCTTTAATCTTCCCATGTCCTCTATGCATCATTATATCCCTAACCTGCAAGTGAAACGCTGTCAAGAGGCAGCATGAGTTTCTCTTCTGAGAGGATAACTGAATAAATGCTTATAGGAAGAAGAAATCACTAATGTCAGCATTCCTCAGGCAACAGTTCAGAGCTCCCTGTAGCTGTTTCCCACCCACAGCAAATCCTTTAGTGCACAAGTCTGCCTGAGTAACACTGCTAAAGAACTTAACTTAAACCAATACCAGTATGCTTACATGTACTTAAACATTAATGCTTTCCATATGGGCTAGTGCTAGGCTGATCATTAGGTACCTGGATATGGAAACATTCAAGGGCTTTATTAAAATTACTTTCCATCTGTTCTGTTGAATAGTCACCTAAAGCTGTAAAGCCCTAAGCAAGCATTAACAATGTGCTCAATGGCAAAAGTATGAACAACATTTTGACTGTATTAAAACCAATAAATTATTTTTCCTTAGAGATCAGTTTTGAATTGACAAAATCCTCCTCAAGTTCCATCATTTTAAAATAATGGCAGACACAAAGCCTCCCTCAAGAGCTCAGATGTCAGCAACTGAAGACTGTGAAGTAGGCAGAAAGGATTAGGGACTTACAGTAGGACCTTGAAAAGCATACCTAACTCCATGGAAGTCAGGCATCACCTGCTTAGGCATTTTTGAAAAGTCTACTCTTACAAACGCAGACTCGATTATGAAACTAGGGCTTAAGTCAATAGAAATACAAGGTTCTAGTCCTCACATTTCTCTTCTTTCTAAGTACAACAGAGTCAGAGTCCCTTTTTGTGGGCTTAGGAATCAGAGTTAATAGCTGTTTTTTCTTTCCTCTGTTATTGTGTAGGACATGTAAAAGCAAGGAGAGGAGCTGACCACCTAAGACATTATGATTCCCATGATTAGCTGACATGAGTAACATGTAAATCACACAAAGGTGAGACCCCAGGAAAAAATCCACAATTACAGACAGATCTTTCTGAAATCTGGGACCGACTAGTGATATGGAAGGAGGACAGTGAAGTCCAGCACACAAACAATATTCTCCCTTGTTTTGCCTTTTTTGATTATTTTAGGGCAAATTGTATGTTTTACAGGGCTGAATATGGTTTTAGGATGGTGGCATGCCTGAAAAAAAAACATCCCAGTAATTCTCCAACAGACAACTTCTCTCATTTTTTCCAGTAGACACTCTCAAAACAGCTCATAAAAAACAAACCAGAAAGTACTTATTCAGAAAAATGAAGCACTTTGGATAAACTACTATTAACAAAAAAATATGTCAGTTGGTATTATCTATATTCTGAGCTACACATAGTACTATATAAAATGTGGAGGTGGGAAGATACAGCTACTGGTTGGAATAATACTGATGAATGCATTGAATAGTAAGCTGAATAGTAAATTGAGTGTTTATTATGCTCGTTTTAAGCAGCAAGGCAGCAACCTATTAAAATACTAAGGGGCCCCAACAGAAAACAGAATTCGGCATAGATAAACGTTTACTTCTAAGTTAGGTTAAGCACCCTTTTTCCCTACCGCTGCATCACCCAAACGTGTAGTGGCCTGGCCTGGCTGTTTGCACAGCCCTCCTCACCAGGGGGAGCTGAACCAGGCAAAAGCCATCACAGAAAAAAACAAGGGCTATTTTTAAGCCAGATCAATTCCTAGATCCAGTGCAGAGATGTGTGCAAGTACCTGTGCGGGTACAGCAATCAGGGTAAGAACAAACGGCTGGAGACGGAGAGGAGAGGAAGCAGTGATCAGTTAAAGCAGCACATGCAGTACACCCATTGAGGACATGCACTGTGATACGTACCACAGACATACATCACTACTGAAAGGAAGGCAGACATGGCTGTTTAAGGAGTGGGAGCTACCCGAGAGACAGACTTTGCCAGGAAATAAAGAAATAAAAAGCGAGCTATGCAACCAACACCAGCAGTGTGGTAATATGCTGACAAAAACTTGAGAAGGAGCTGGCAAGTACAGCAAAGCCAGCAGAGAAACTGAGGCCACAGTCCCCTGACAGGGAGGTCTTGGAGCCAGTGCTGTCCCAGGCGACTCCCACTGGCCCCTGTGAGCTGGTACATCCATCTTCAGTTGCACCACCACAATTCACCCCTGCCCAGCAGCTACTAGTCATGCTGACAAAACCAGCGAGGAGGCACGTAGGTGAAAATAGTAGCGGTAGAAAGTTTGAAACAGCACTGCCAGAAAACCTCTCACATCATGCAACCACGGCTTGACAATACCCTGGTGTCTCAGGGCAGGCTCACACACTTCACCAGCACAGGTACCACCATGGCAGCCAGACCACAGCATGCATCCACCTGCCTGTGCTAGAACTGAACATCAACTCTCTGCATAGCTACATCCTGTAAAAAAATCTGGAAAACACATGGAAAACAGACAAAAACAGTAATAAGGAAGGACCAGCTATATCACTAGTAGAAGAGCAATGGGGGGGGGGGGGTGTACTTCATAACAAAGTAGTTCACTTTGTTTTTTCTTGAAAGCCCATGAAATGAAGGAAAAGATTCTTTTCTTCCTCACAAATACAAGACTGCATCTTCTCTATACCATTCTTTCACATAATCCTTTTTATGTCAGAAGATACAAAGAAAGTTACAGCAAACACCCAGTAAAACTTTCTCTCAATAAAGCCAATGCATGGGACTCTTAAATTCTGATTAGCTATTGTATTTAGTAAACTAGTGATTGTTATGGAATTGTTACCACTTTTCAAAAGTGCTGATCATTATATTACGTATAATAAAATGCATAAAATATTTGTAAGGAAATGAGAGCACCTTACTATGGTAGCCTTTTAAAGAAAGTAGTTGTAACTGTGAACAGAGTAACACAGCACAAAAAATAGCAGGCACTCCACCTCTCCACCAAATCATATAGCTCAAATTTTACACCTCCAGGCTGAGTACCTGTTGATTTGTAGTTCTTCCTTGGGTGAACAGTACCCAGAGACATCAGGGATACTCATAAATAAAATTAGCCATAAATTTGCAGAAAAAGGTACTCATATCTTTCAACAAACTGGGAATAAATATGCAGTAACACACAGAGCTGAACTTAGAACCTGTGCATCAGCTAGAAAGGTTGTAGATCAAACCAGATGGCTGCTTTTGTGAAGGTATGGGAGGTAGAAGACAGCAAGGAGTAAATCAGTGCTTTGATGCGTGTAACGGAAGGACAACTGACAGCAGTGAGCGAGATAGCTCAAAACCTCATCCCCCATCATGACTCAAGAGTCATTGTACCATGCTCCTCACACAGAGGGAGGAAGGGGGCGGGGGGAATAAAAATCTGCTCTGCTAACAAGCTTCTGGCCTTACGTAAAGTTTTTGGACTACAATTTTCTGCTATTATTCCAAAGTGTCAGACTGACTTCTGTTAATTCAAATAACTGTTAGAAGTTTCTGTAAGAGTTACTCATTTTCCTTGCATTGTAGAAATTCCAAGGCTCAATTAGAATCAGAGCCCTGCTGTGTTAGCCAGACTACAAATACAAGAACAGAGTTAGTCCACGCTCTCAAAAGCTTCCAGTACAAAAAGACTACTAGCAGTGGAATAGGAAAAGAGAATACAAAAAAAAAAAAAAAAAATCTGTCACAAACAGTAGTGCCAGTTCCCCTCCTAATGTCAGGGAGGGAAGGAAGAAGACCACAAGAGATATATACAGCAGATACTCAACACAGAGAGGGAACATATTTTTCTGTTTAAATACATGCACAACAGGTGCTCACAACAGCTCCCCATTATACCAAGTGATTGCAGCATTAAGGAAGATTGAACCTTTCAGAACAGTAAGAGGAAAGGTGCTTGTTCCTACAGGCTCAAACAGGTATTACCTAACACATAAGCACATGGAAGAAAACAAAGCTACCACTGGTGGAGTAGAGGGGGCTTGAAAGTAAAGATTAACAGTTTTTCAAAAGGAAACATTAGCCAATTCCCACAGAGGTTTCTTTCTGAAGGAGTCACAGTCTTACATGGTTTTTTACAGTCTTTTCTAACAATCATAAGCCTCATTTAAGTTTCGACTTTGTTCACTCCAAATTCAAGTTCTCCAAACCTTTCTTAGCACAATTATCAGGTTTATTTTGTTTTTAAGCATAAGCTGTATGCCAGTAAACTGCTGTGAGCAATTCGGAAAATAATTTCTAGGTCAGCCAAGATCATAATATTTGAAAGGCAATCTCTCACTTGTGTGTTGGTACATGAATTAAAGCATTTCTACCATGAGCCACTGAGAACTCTCTGCTCCCACAGGAATCAGCAAGCAGGAAGGATGCCCAGAAACTTCAGATTTAATTCTCTTGAGAGAGGCATATCATTCTCACATGGCTGCAGGAAGTTCTTTTTTTTATTCCTTGTTTCCATTTGCCTTTTATGACCCTTTCACCAGAAAAGAGAAGAGAACCACAGAACGGCTGAGGTTTGAAGGGACCTCTGGAGATCATCTGGTCCAATCCTCTGCTAAAGCAGGGCCACACAGACCCAGTTGCCTAGGCCTGTGCCTAGAGAGCTTCTGACTATCTACAAGGACTGACTCCACAACCTCTCTGGGCTTAGTCACAGTAAAAATGTGTTTCCTGATGTTCAGAGGGAACCTCCTGTGCCACTGCCTCTGGTCCTGGCAGAAAGCCAATGAACACCCCAACTCCTATCTCATTGCTACATGATGAACAGAACATGTAAAGTTTCAGCTTCCTTATTATTTACAGATGTGACAGGATCAGCAAAGATGTAAAAACTAACTAGCAACTCATAAACACGAGGCTTGATAAAACATTAAAAGCAAAAAAACTACTATTTGGGATTTTGTTTCACTAGAAAAACCTAAATCAGCACTGAAGGTAAATTACTTGAATCATTAAGAATGTTACTTCTTAGAATATTTAATATTCCAACTTAATATTAATGTAAATATTTCTGTTGTATGAAAGACAGGGATCAATCTCTGCAAAAGATCTGTCCTCTGGATGTGCCCATTCTCTGTGTAATAGCAGCAAACGCTTCACAGAGCACTACAGAACAATTATGAAGAAATACTTTTTCCCTAGCAGTTTACACTTTGAGGGTATATGCTCACAGTCCCAAATTTTAGGTTTCCTACTATTCAAATGGGTTGTTTTATTCTTGCTATGTGAAGTTTCCAACCCACTGTCTTAAAAAAATCATTATTTCAGAAATAAGAAAAAAACAACTCCCCCACTTCATACAGCTGTAATTTCTGTTATTTGTCTCACATTTAAAACAAGTAAAGCCTCACTTTTTCCCATTCTCTCATTTTCCATTTTGGAATTTCACTTCTGTTTCCGCAGTATTCAGCAGCAATTAAAACTGAATCCACCTCCCTGTTGTAGACCAAATCTAGACAACCTTTGTAATAAAAAGACTACATGGTTCACACCTTTTTCCTCCCATCTCCTTGTTATTAAGTATTATTTTAAAGCTCTTCATGGCATCATGACATCTCCTGAAGTTCTTTAATTAAGCAAACCACAAATACAAAGCAAAAGTATAACCCTCTCCAAACACATCAGTGCCAAAGAAAAGAAAAACCAAAAATGTGGTGAAATTACTGTAGTCATCGTCATTAGTCTCTCCCACAACCACCAGCAGCAGGTTTTACTCTAAGGACCACACAAAGAATCTTTTCCATCACGTGTCACAGCCATTGTAAAAAAAATAACATAGATCTAATGAGAATGCCACCTTCCATTCTTTATAAAGGAAGTTTTATAAATAAAGACACATCTTGACTAAAATGGTAAGGTATATTTAACTCTCTCTACAATCATCAAATAGAAAACATTTAATCTTCAAAAAGTATCTAAGGAAATTAATTGCTTCACATTATTGTAGTCTAGAGTAATTTTACTAAAAAGGAAGAGCATACCTTTATGATGTGTACTTCATCCTACAACTAATATCTTCCAGATTAAGGAAGCAGAAACAGTAACACTCACAGAAATTCAAATTCGTTACCTTGGCTAGCTCAATCTTTAACTCTTCTTTTTCTTCTTCAGAAATCATACTGGTGAAATCAACATCAGTGACCACATCTTCATCTGCTTCATGCAAAGACTGGGTTTCCAACAGGCCTTAAAGTAAAGAGTTAAAAGGTCAAGACAACCATTATCAATCATTTCAGCTATGATATTGACCTCCTCTAAAATCTAAGAATGATATAATATTCACCAACTAAGGAAAAAAAACAACAAAAAACAAAGAAATCCAAATCAACCTTCTCCTGCTAAAGGTCATTTGGATTCTGCTCCTCTTTGCTTCTGAAAAGCTATTGGAAGTATCAGATGGTCATGTCCGCACAGAAGCAATTTAATACCTGAAAGCGCCACTCATTCCCAGAAAGCAATCACCTTGGACCCCACTAGTCCCCAACAAGGCATTTCCTTGCTTCTAACAATACAGAAGAAAAAAAAAAAAAAAGGGGGGGGGGGGGGGGAAGGCGTGGAAGAAAAAAAAAAAGAAAGCTTTTCTTCAAAATAAGAAAGCTGGTTAATTGAGTCACTGATGGGAACAGTGGCAATAGTACACTGAGCAGTACAGGAAGTATATTACTGAGCCAAGTTTGCCTTAAAAGTACCTCTGATTGCAGCAATTTGAGAACCTTACACATGTATACAGTTTGCAGAAGCAAACACCATACCTACTGTTTGAATTTTCTTAATTAAGGAGAAGCATACCTTGATCGCTCAATCTAAAACTGTAAAGGGTGAACAATTATATTGGACCTCCAGTTACTTTCTTCTTCTACATGTCCAAGACCAGGATCAGCATGTATGATAACCAAGACATGCACATACATAAATGTTTGGGAGACCTGGGCCTGCCTGGTATATAAACACAGAGGAAACGGAACATATCCTATCTCCCACTCATTCAGTGGAGAGAATGATTGCTGGGGTTCCAGCCATTAATAGCCTCTCATTCTTCATTGTCCGCAAGGAAAACAGTGTAAAACATAAGATAACAGAAAACATTCTCACTCCTTTGGAACTTGCTTTAAAGTTCTCGATCTGTTTCTGTTGTGGAAGAAAATTCTCCTCCAGGCTACATCTGGGACAGCACTTTTCCCCTATATTTCAGTTCTTAATGGGGTTATCAGCCATCTCAGCTGACTCCTGACATCTGTATACTGATTAATACAGAAGAGAACAACTTCTTTCCCAGGTTCACAGAGACCTGTATACTCTATTACATAGAGATTAGAATTTAACTTTGTTAAGCTTTGGCAGGAGGAATTAGAGTTTACAAGCAGCAAGTATTCAACAACTTGAAACTGAGCGCTTTACATTTTCATGCAGAAAGAAACTCCCTCTAGCTTTCTGTCATTTCTCCCACCTAGAGCTCCCCAGTGTACCTGCATTTCCTCCTATTTAACAGAACAGATTTGATCCATACCATCAACTTCACTGCAGAGAACAACGCAGTGAACTCAGCCTTGTTAATTACAATCTCCCTTGAGTGGGAAGATAAAGAGCAGCAACACAGGTGCTGAACCCCTGCCTGGCACCATACCCAAGAACAGAGCACCACCCTTAAGCACAAAACCTTTTAACGAACATGAAAGTATACAGAAGTAGTCAATACCTTAGCTATTACCCAGAAAGCAGCCTGCCACAAAAACCTAGATTGCCAAAGCCACAATAAAAGAAAAGTACATTTATTCAGTAGGAATACTCCCAAATCACCTTTATTAACACCCTCCATCTCTAAACACAATTGTTCTTTGGTATTTGTTTGAGAAGTAATAGTGTTGCTATAGGAATCAGGCTAAACTCAGGCCCCACGGTCTTGAAAGCAGTCTCTTTTTGCATGGATGGAGAAGCACAGTACAGGGCAGCTCTTGGAAACACTATAAAAATCTCAGGGGCAACAAGGTTAAAGCTGAAAACCCTTAAGAAAAGTCTTGGGGTAGATGTGACCTTGGAGCAACTGAAACTTGAGCTAAAAAGAAGGCAGGTCTGTGCTCAAGGGACAGCATTAGTTTGGGATTGGCTAGGTAAAGAGGCCAGAATTGCTGGGCAATGGTGAGACAGAGATGGAAGCTAACATGGGCCAAAATCACTAAACATGACTGAGTAACAATTAGACCCAATGGTCAAGTTCAAACTTCAAGACTGAAGTGAAATTACACTCCATTCCAAGATAGCATGTGCATATCAATCTTCTGCACGAACCTCTGCAACCTCACCCAGTGCCAGAGATCTCAAACTCTTTCCATCTATTGAGAACGTAAACATAAAACTCTGCCCCTGTCATTTATATCCTAGAGAATTTAGCATCCACGATTTCAAGGAATTGCTCAATAAAGTATGCACGCAAGGTTCCCAAGACTTTGTTCTTCTGAGTTGTTTTTTTTTTTTGGTGTCCCTATTTCCGCTCTAATAACCACTGAGTTAGATTTCAAACAGTTAGGGGTCTCTTAAAACAAGATTAATAAAACAATCAGTTGGTAGAGAAGATTTAAAGTGATTTCACACAGAAAGAATGCTAGATGAGCTTATCCTTGTATGACATATCAGAGAAACCAAATAGGGAAGAAGGGTCATTCATAAAATCCCATTCTGTTGTTTTACAACAGAAAAAAAAGTGGCCACAATTGTACTTCTGGGTACCACAGCATCCATCCCACCAAAGTACGCCTTCTGCAAGGTTCCTACAGCACTTCAGCCAGGAGGAGTCCAGCACAGCCTCAGAAAGAACTGTAGTATTAACTTGATTCAAGGAAGTCAGCCAACCACAAGACACAAAACCATAGGAAATTAGGCTATCGACATTTTCCTACTCATAAGACAACTTGTCAGTTTTGCAGTCTCCAAGGAGAACAGGAACCTGCAGCAAAACTCTCATCAATATATACAAGAAATGGTAATGATTTTGGCAGCAAAACAGCTCCTATTGCTAGTATTGCTGACCCCACCTTCTACTCTGTGCAGGAAGCAGAGCCTCCTCTCTGCCTTCCCTGTACGGTCCTTTCCACTAGGCAGCCTGGGAAATAGACCTTTTGGACATTAGTTACGGACGCACCAACTACAGAAGCATAATAGAATACAAGAGCTCAGTGGGACTGCTGATGTCTTGAATTAACCACATGAGTAATTGTTTAAGAATCAAGGAACAAGGTAGGATCCTATTCAGTGTGTTTAATCTAGCTACACATTTTGTTAAACACCCTTAATCTAACAATTTATGAAAACACACACAAGGATGAGTTGGTTCAGCTAAATTGTTAAGAGCTGAGTCCCAGAATCTAAGTATTTTTCTACACTATATAGAGGAGTGACAGATTTAGGCATCTAAAAGCCTAAAGTTAAGGTAACAATGCATTTTCATACTTCACCATGTACATTCAAACCCAACAATTAAGTACTTCACCCAGGAAAAAAGGAAGCTGCACTTTAGCAATGCAGACATCTGTCTGGGTGCACGTACAGACATTCAGTTCATATATACAGTTCCTGCCACTGAGCATGTAACACAGCTGCTCTTGTTACTTTCACAGTTCTTCCTTTGGGGTAGAAGGAACTTAATGGTTTCCAATTCAGCTGGAATTAAACATATCTACACAGTACATATCTACATACCTAACTATATATCCACACATAGACACAATGTATCTAGAGTTATATAAATCATCTGTAACTTCTCACAGGAGCTAAAATACAGAACGGCATTTTGATCGGATGTTCAAGGCAAACCTTTCCTGAAGCACTGCAATATGACAGCTTTTACAGTGCACCTCGATTTCCATTTGCTGATCTCTAGGCAAAATCCATCTTATCGTTTAAATTGAGGCTATCTTAAATAATAGTATTCAAATTATCATTTGCTGCTTATTAAAATAAGCTTGCTGGGAAGTTGAGAATCTAGTCAGGTAACATCTCAAGGTTCTGTTTTCCGAATAGCTTACTAAAAGTATGGGGAAGCTGTAAAATTAATTTAAATCATTTTTTCTCCTAACTTACAGGATTAGGGAAAATATTTATTACTTACTAACTGTCAGTTAAGGCTCTTTCTGACAAAATACATGGAGCATACAATTTCAAAGTGAAACATTTCCCAATGGCTAAATTAGTTTTCCATATGAAGCGACAAATAGACGCCTGGTCAGAATCATCACTGCCAAATTACCAACCGGCTTAATGTGCAGGGAACTACAACAGTTTTACCTGCATGCTTACAAAAGTAAAGACACTAAAAGAACTACTCTGTGAGGATTCCTACCTCTGGTTAAGTGTAACTTATTTCACTGGAGAGACTGACAGTAGTTCTAGATCTGCAAGACATCTGATACCCCCCAGACCAACACATGATGCTGCTTTAATCCTGCTAAACCAGTCAAGTTCTGCGTAGTCAACGGCATTGCTAAAGCAGCAACCATAAGCAGAGTGGTTACAATTAGGACATTACAATATTTGAAATGGAGCGCAATAGAGGTCAGCATCCACCAGCTCAAACTCTGACGACAGCTGCATCAGTACACTCATTCTCCACTAGCTAGCCGTGCCAAGGGACACAGCTTATCAGCTCCAGGTAACACAACATGCTGCTCTGGAGCCTTGAGCTAGGACCTCTGCTTTGCATCACAGGTACAGCAGCTGCTCAGAGCTCACGGGTATCCCTGCACTGCGCTACCCGGCAAAGACAGCGGAGTATTTCTTGCAGTTACTGCTTTCTCTAGACACCGTCACCTCACACGCTTACAGCTACGGTCTCCAGACCGAGGGGAGCACTGTGAGTCCCTGACAATGATGGAGCCCTCCTTTAAGGGCAGGTTTCCAAGGAGCAGCCTAGCACCCTCCAGCACACTTTAAGCGGTGTCATATAAGCCCACCTACAAGTATTGCTCTTGTACAGTGTCAAAATCCTGGACAGGCATTTTCCTCTCCTCCCCAGCTACACAACCTGACAACACACACGTAATTGGTCTGGGAGAGACAGTACTTTTGCCTAAAGGTGCATAGGTATTGGTTATGAGCCACGGAAAGTGTGGTCACTCGGAAGGGAGTTGTACAAGTAACTGAGATGTTTTTAAGATTATCATAAAATCTTTGGTAGCAGAAGAAAGAAAAAAAAAAAAAAAAAAAAGAAAAAAAGAAAACAAGAAAACAAGAAGAAGAGGTTGGCCTGAGGTTCCCAATGCTACTTCTTTTCCTGCCTAGTATGTATGTGCTTCTTCATGGAGGAGTCACATTCAAGCTGCACTCCCTGCAGCCTCTTCCCAGAAACACTGAAGGTCATGCCTTGTTTCTAGCTGTGGTAAAACTGGAAAAACTGGAATTGTCATAGTTATTAAAACCGTTCAGATGCACAGCTGCTATGATTTCAGAACTATACTAATACTCAGGTGTGGAATCAGGAATCAACTTTCCACCCATTTAGAACAGCAATTTAGTTGTTGAGTGGGTGAATAGCTTCTGCTTCCCTTTGTAGTACAGGTGTTGCAACTCCCAGAATGAATTAGGAGCTTCATCCAACAGATTACCAGCCATCACAAGAACCCATTGCATTGGTAATGTCCTGTATCTCTTATGTCCTTTACTAACAGCACAGTATTTCAGGCATTGACCTCCACATATGCACCTAAAGCACAGGTTTTCCAAGCTTCATTCAAGCAGGCTACTAACTGGTAGGACACGAGGATAGAGCCCACATACCACCACTTACTAGCATCTATTTTCTTCTTCTCCTCCACCTTACCCAGATTAAGTCAATCCCGTTTCTCCTAAATTTAAATTCAGTGCTGTGCCTGGTGCCCTGGTGCAATTCTCTTGCACTGACAAATCACACATGAGCCATCGACAGAGCTGAAGCCACCTTAGAACCTATTCCATGAACTTCCCATTCCTCATTCTCCATGATCAGCTGAGGTGTTCTCATTGCCTATTCTGTTCTCTCCACTTCTTCCACTTGCAATTAAGCTCGATCCAGTACCTCAATCAAGACTTAGCTCTGGGATAGGCCATCCCAGGACTCTGCCCAGAGAGAGATGCAAGATCCAGCCCACCTCCCTCACTATCTCTTCCAGACAGCCCCTCTTCTTGTGGCCTAAGATTGCTGGGGACAAGATCTGAAGGTTCCTATGGTATCATACAACCTTACATTCCTACAACAAATTACACTAAGAATATACTCATGTGTAACTCATTTATCCTCCACAAATAGGCAGACTAGTGAGTGCCTGGACATAAGATTACTTCAAAAAGAAAAAAAAAAAAGCCCCCATAAAGTATGGGAAAGCATATAGTAGGTATAAATCAGTGCAAAGAGATGTTTGCCTTTTAATTTAAAGAAAGTTTTAGTACTTAGTGTCACATATAATTAGATAAAATATGCAGGAAACATTAAAAGTATGGGATTATCAGTAATTAGGAACTGTAAGTCATACAGAAGGATCCAGCTCAAAATGATTGAGCAGACAACCCTTTGTATTAGGATATTTATACAGAAAAAGTAGGAGGTGGATAGATGGGGGAACACATTTAATACGATCTTCTGAAAGATTTTTATGACAAGATAATACAACAGCCATAGAAGGAGTTACAGTATGCTGAAACAGTTCACCGGCATTTTTTCTCCAAAAGTTCATAGCAGTTGTGGCTAAGACTAGTAACCCAAATTCTACAGTCTGCTGTTAAATCTGATTTAATAAAAGAAACTGTTTCAGAACTGATTTGTACCTGTGCATATGTTTGCTACTAGAATTGTAGGGATGCCAAATTAAATAAGCCACTTAGAAACTACAGGATCTGCAACTATTCCATAAAATTTAAATTAACCAAACAATACAATGAAAAAATCCAAGACAGATTTCTAGATTCCTTCAGGTGTCTGGAGATTAACTGGATGAAGGTGTTTTAATTAGAGCTCTCTGTATTTTCTCCATATTCATCTCAGGCCTATATTCTAGAGCATTACCATCAGGATAATTCTTGTTTGCTGCTCACGTTAAATAAAAAAAAAAAAAAAAAAATAACAACAAAAAGCTCACACTACTGGCAGAGATGTCTGTTGAATTAACCATAATGACAGCAAAATTAAAGGCAAGAACACCAAATTTCTGCTCATGTACATTTTCTGACATTCATTTCAGAGAAATATATAATGACCCTTTATTCTAACAAAACAGTTAAGAAATTAAGCCCTTTTACTGCTCTATTTTTTTGTTTCCTGACCAATTAAAACCAGCTTACCTACCTTGTTATGTAGTATTCATAACAAATAGTGAGAAAACATCTTCTAATTATGTAACCCTTCTAGTAAGCAAAACGACATGTTACAGCTTCTCTTGCCATGTCGGCATAGTGTAGCTAACAGCATAGCAAGGTATGCAGAAGAACTGTTTCTTATTTAAAATTGGAAAACACTTGTTTACAAATACAAATTGCAATTAAGTCTTCAAAGAGATGAAATGGTAAGTAGAATGAAGGAACTGTCCAGACATTGCATTAGTGTCTTTGATCTTCTTTATAATGTAGTCTTAATGCCAGATATATAGAGATTAAGGGGGGGGGGGGGGGGGGGGGAAGGGGACTAGAAGCTACAGTAAATAACTAAATCGATCAGAAAAACTGTTAAAAATTGCAAGGATTTCCAGTATCATTTTTTCTGAAGTTATTATGGGAGGACCTAAATAGGAAAATACGCTTTCATTTACTCCACCTAGAGAACAAACTACTTGCAGGAAGATCTTGTCTTCTGTGTTTCATTCTAACTGAGGACAAGCCTGAACTGCTTGAGCCTTGCAATTACCATACAGCCTTCCTTTCTCCTGGAGGACTTGGAACTCAGAATAGAAGGATTTTGATTTTGAAGCTATGATTGGAAAATAAACCCAGAAGCTGGGTTCATCTTGGTTCAGAGAAGAACTCAAGACACACAGGTCATGCAGATCAAAAGTGCAAGCATTAAACAAAACTGTAGATTCTACTTCCTGTGACCATGGGGGGTCAATCTTCCTTTTTCTCTGAGCATGCCCCTTGGATGGGCACGTGTCTTCATCTCCTCTCTCAGCTAGGCTTTGGGTTGGGGGTGGTTCCAAGGAGAGGGAGGGAGTACAGCTTTTGGGTGTTCAAGAACTCTAGGATGTAGTCTACCATCTCAGAGTAAGTGTCCTCAGTCGTCCTGGAGCAGCTCATTACAGATCTTGCTAAGGCTTTCCACTCCATCTCTCAACCTCTGCAAAACCAGTCATTAGTGAATCTATCCATAGCTATGAGACAGATTGGCAGGTTTCCAAACAAAGGAAGACATTTATTTGAAACTCCTGAATAAACAGACAGTCATAAGTGTGCTAATTCTTTTCTGTTTCAGTAAAACAAAAAGAAACTAATCATACATTGAGGATGTCTCTACGTTATTTTCCCCCAGAAGCCACTGACACATCTGCCAATCCATGCCAGTGGAGAGAGACAATCTACACTCAAATAACTGGCAGAAAACAGACTCCACAGCTTGACCACTGCACTGAGAAGCCATACACATTGGTAAGGAGTTTGATAATCATCCCAAAGACAGAAGTGCAATGGATAAAACTGAGAATAGTAATCATGGTAAAAAGCATATATCACTTACTAAAAGTAAGTACCAAGCTTCAACCTGAGAACTGATCTTCCAAACAAAATAATTATCTGAAACATCCAGAAATGCAAGGCATGATCTTATGCATTTTATCCAATAGCTAGCTCTCTTCATATGAACTAATAATCCTGCCTGCCTGGGGAAGACAAGGACGACATTGCTTTCTAAGCTGTAGCTATGGAAATACAAAGCAATTGTTGTGAAATGTAACAGTTTAAAGACAGCAGATGCTTCTTTCTATTATGTCAATACTGCAAGTAATGACAGTATTGTACCACTTACTGTGCATTCTATTGATCATTCTGCACAACTTTCAGTGAGATCAAGGGTAAGAAAAAGATGCCACAAGTGGAAGGGCTATCATCTCTTTTTCTTTCTTTAGGCAGAACAGAAAAAAAAAAAAAGAAAGAAAAAAGATGAAGTCATGATGGAATAATAGGGAATGAGAAAGTGGATGACACTGAGTCACAAAAGAGACTTGTTCTCTACAAATAAGGTACTCTAGAAATTGTAACAGACTGCATAAAACAAATGAAGGAATAAAGCATATATAATCAGACTAGAGAAAAAGCAATGTAGGGGAAGATAAGAGCTATGACATGGAAATGCTGGCAGTCAGAGGTGGAAGTTGTCAGTCACATTTCTTAAACCCACCCTTTCATACTAAAAATACACGAAGGTACATTTTTCTAATCTCAGAATAGACAGGCACCTTGGGTCCCATCCTCAGCTGGTAGAAGTGACTGTGATCCCATCAATTGCATGATTAAGCTCACATATCTGCTTCACTGAATCAAAATCACAGAAACTTAACGGCAGTATTTAATAACCTTTCTTTCCCAAGAAAGAATCGGTTTATTGTACTGTTCTAAAGCCAAGTGCAAAACAGTATCACTAGATAGCAATCTAACTTCAGTATAATTAAACTCACAAGCCTCTTCAATTAACTTCCAACAAAGTATCTGTGCTGCAAGAAGTGATAAAATTATATTTTCAATTAAAAATAAATTCTTCAAGTAGCTATAATTTGTATCTTTAGATCACAAAACAAGATCTTTGTAAGTACTTTAAAAATGAGGAAAATCTAGCTGCGGTCAGTAGGTTGCTTGCTTTCCTCACACCCCCATCCAGCTATCTTAACATGTAAGGCAGATGTGTCACTTCTGATCCTGGAAACTTACTAAGGAAAATACACAGGAAACAATTACAGCTGGGTACACGACAGTTTCTTTATTCTCTTCAGGCTCAAATTCATTATTCCCATTGCTTTAATACAGATTAAATGTCTCAGCACTGTTACATACTCTAAAATACACATTTGGGACTGCTGAGAGAGAAGGGACAAATTACCCTCCCCTATATCTGTTCAGTTTCTCACATTGCGAGAGTAAAGATAACAGTTTTTGAGGACCAGGACTGTCTTTCTGCATACTACTTGGCCCAAAATGTCCATGATCTGCGACTAAGCTTCGTAGGCAGCATCATAATTATAAATTAACAGCAATAAATCACAGAATGTTAGGGGTTGGAAGGGACCTCAAAAGATCATCTAGTCCAACCGCCCTGCCAGAGCAGCACCACCTGGAGTAGATCACACAAATCACTCACTAAGTTGGGATGAAGGCACAGTTTCTGTTCCAACAGCTTTTCTTAAGTGTTTATGTTAGACTATTCAAAAGCTCACAGCCACCAGAAAGAGGCAGTGAATCAACATGCTTCTCAGAGCAGGATGTCTTGTGTCCTTCTTTACCTCACCATTTTTTAATCACCACCTGCTTCAGTTTGCAATACTCCTTAACTCCTTCATAATTAAGACTAGCTACTTTGCACTAGTGCACTTCTGCCTTCTTAAGGGGGGTCATCTGAGAGTGTAGACTTCCTCCAGGCTTCCCTAAACAAACTTGACCTACTCTTGGATGCATCTACCTGCAACACAATTGCATTCTCATTTAAAACTAATAAAAATAAAGCTCATTTATATTAATATTATTTTAAAACAATCCATTTTACCAGAGACAAAGGCCATGTATTCTCTTGCACAGGCCCTTTGTTTAAGATAAAACAAATTTTTATTTGTTAAAACAAACACTCCAAATATATTGAAAAGCAGCTCTAATTTGTGCCATCTCGCTTCTTGCAAATGCACTGCCTTACAGCTAGGCAGTCATTGCTGCTGACAAACCGGCAATTTGGAGTTAGTGTGACACTAATTCTCTGGACACAGGGCACACAAAATACTACTCAATCAATCAGAATAGCATGATCTAGCCGGCCTCATTCAATTCCAAGTTTCATTTGTTCTTTCTCCAGCTTTTTTTGCCAGCACCCTGAACTGTGACATTTATTTATTATTCTGCTCTTAATGTTAAGCTCCATCTTAAGGCCTTCAGAGTTTTTGGCATCATTAATTTCATGGTTTTGCCCACTCAGTGTTTTGTAGCATGCCATTACACAAAGACATGTGTTTGCTTAGTGAGGCTGTGGGTGGAGACATCTGGGGTTTAGGGCCCTGGGTATCTGTGAAGTTTCTATAGAAACAGGTTTCTCGGCCCTTCCTTCTGTTGGGTAGGGTTTGAAGACAGGAGGCATGGCTCTGCAGTTGGCCCAAGTTACACAAATGACCGTACTACAGGAGGGGAGGCTATTTACCAGACCAGGAGACAGAGATTGGCACTTCCAGCCACACTGTATAGTCTCAGTCTTCAAGGTCCCTGATTTACTCTCAGATAACAGCCAAAATGGCAGCTGTCACAGACAGAGTGTGGTTTTTCCCCTCCTTGAAGACCAACAGGGAAGATAAGCCCTGAACCAAGGAGGCTCAGCTGCCCTGCCAGCTGCTCTGGACACAGGTAATGGCAGGTCAATTGGTAAGAGAAGGAAGTGTTTTAGCTAAGCACGTGGCACAAGTTGCTACACCCTTGAGGTTGCATTAGATCACACTCAGTGGCAAGAACATCACTCGAACCTCTACCCTACTCCATTCAGATCACCCAGTCTGTTATCATGCCTGTTGTAACTTCAGTGCCTTAAGAAGGTCTAGAAAGAGGACACAAGACAGGCCTTGTCTTCTCTTTGCTCTTCTACTACCTTACATAAGAAGATTTTTCTGAGGATGTTGTTACAGGATGGACATAACACTTTTCTGAAACAAACCAGTATTCCAATGCTTGCATCGCTGCTAACAACTTCCATTCAGTTCTTCATCCCTAGTCAACATAATTGTTAAAATCTTATTCTCTCTTACCCTTTCCCTGTCTTTGATTCCCATGTGCAGCATGTAACTATTACCAGAATACTGCTGCTCCCCTTTCAGGACACGTTCACGCTCCATACGTCTATGCAGACCCAGACACACCTGAGCAGCCTTCTAATGCTGGATCTAGGTCTAAATCTAGTTCCCGTCTTTCTTGAATGGGTACAAGCTATTATCATTACATACGCTTCTTTACTCCTTGTGCTCAACGCAGACTTCATCTATATTGCTCACTATCTATGCTTCTCTATTTTTTGAGGCAATTTAAAGCCACAATGGGAGACATATAATTTCCTCTACCTGTAGTATTTGACTTCCACTTTCCTGACAATATCTGTTATTTAACTCTGCAAAGACCTTATTTAAATCTTCAAACCACATTGTGATTCAGTTTATATGAAAGACATTATTCAGCAGCCTTTTTTTTCTTTTTTAATCAGTCAGGCTGTTCCAAGTAATTGTTCCTTCTTCACCATCATCTTTTCTTTGCTATCAAAGCTTCTGCACCATCTGACCCACAATACGACTGAAGGATTTACTCTTGCAAGACCACATGGCTTCATTGGTTCTTCAGTATTCTCACACGCACCTCACAGTGTACAGCACTGGTTAGATAGTTTAATTACATGGCAAACATCATTCTTCCTGATTATGATTCCTTCCTCCCACAATAATAAGTTAATAGCTGCCATCTGCCTATTAAAATACTTAGAGCAGAAGATAATCTTCTGTTCCTGGCATAATTGCCCCTCTAACTCTGTAACGTACGTACATTTTACTTGTCTCTAAGGAAAATCTGGTTGTGTTTAAATACAACTATCTCTGATCACTTTTTAATGAACATTTAGCATGCACCAACCCAGCAGAGAAAGAACAGAAAGCATTTGAGGCCTTCAGAATATATTCTAACTAAGCATATTCACTCTGCACCATTCTCTAAAAACCTGTCAGCATTTCCTATTGACCTACCTGTGATCTACTTAGTGGAGTTAAGAACATTTTAATTAAAGTGTGAAACACAGAAAGAGGAATTAGATAAGCACCTAAGATGCCCGAGCCAACATCAGCATGACAAGTTATTACTAAATCCACCTAAAGCACAATGAAAAATTACTCCACGGAAACTATACAAAAGTATTTTAAAACTTTAAGATGGTTATGAGAAACCTTTTTGTAACCAAACCTGCACCACCTTAGTTCCACCCAGGTGGCCAGGCAACTACCTGGTGAAGAAACTGGTGAAAAGAGAACACTTGAACAAACAGGTGAACACCGAAAAAACTAACTCTTTACTGAAGAAGCAAACATCAGCTCCCTTCAGATGCCATTTATAAATATTTACCGAACATAGCCTTTTAAATCCATCCACCCATAGTTTTTAATCATGCTTTCCATACTTCACTTATAATTTATAAATTAGTAACTTTAACTATTATGCAATTATTAAATAGAACTTTAAAGCCTGGCACAGGTACTAAAGAGAAACACCTTACGTATTCAGATGGCTGAAGAGGAAGGGTGTTTCACAAGTTAAAGCAAATCCCACAAATGGAAACAAAACCAGAAAGAATGGTTCTCAAAAGAGGAAGAAATCATTCGGGCAAGATCTGGACCCTTGGGGCTTCACTGACCAGCAAACAGAAGTTGTGCTTTCAGCAAGAAAGCACATGAAACTGCACTGCCTGCTACAAAAACATTTTGTGCAAACACTTTCTACTGGGAAAATCCACACTCTATCTATAGGCACTTTATGATTGCATGAATATCAAAAATGTTTTCAGAGTATAATTTTTTATCTCTCTCTGTCAAAAAAAACAAAACAAAACAAAAACCAGATCTCTTCACACTCTTTATATCTCTTTGCACTCAGAGAGTTACAGTCAACGGCTCGATGTCAAAGTGGAGATGAGGGACGAGTGGCGTTCCTCAGGGGTTGGTATTGAGACCGGTGGTGTTTAACATCTTTGCTGTTGACATGGATAGTGGGATTGAGTGCACCCTCAGCAAGTTTGCGACGACACCAAGCTGTGTGGTGCGGTCAACACGCTGGAGGGAAGGGAGGGACCTTGATAGGGATGGAGAGGAGGGCCCAAGCAACCCTCATGAAGTTCAACAAGGCCAAGTGCAAGGTCCTGCACCTTGCAAGGAACTGACTGCTCAAAGCATAGTGTTACCTTCCTTTTTCTGGAAGTGACACAAGGCATTAGACCCCCTTCTGATCTTTATACCCACCACCTGCTTCTCCAAACTCCCTGGATTCTCTTTCAGTGACTAGAAACGCAAAGATGTAAAAATTGCCCAAGAACTGGGTCCCTGACCACAAAGCTCCTAAGCACCTGAAAGGCCATTACTTGGACAACAGACAAAATGAGAGAAGCTGTTGTAAATGGCCACAGGATACACACGTGTAACCATGATTTTGCCTTATTTCTGTAAACCTGTCTTTATAAATTTTACTGCTGTATTATTCTCATTTGATTGTTATAAAAGCCCTGGCTTTCAGCTATGAAAATGAGATGTCTTTCAGCAAGCAGCCTTACATAAGAAAAGTTCATGACAGATAGTGTGGAGAGAATACCAACATTCCTAGTATTTCATGTGACTATTTGCAGTGTGAACTTTCTTGTCTGCTTGGGGATCCAGCAGTGGATCCTTCACTTTACCATGCCATTAACCCCATGCTATTAATATAAACACAATACCTTTTTACTGGAATAAGTAAAAAAGAATTAAAAACTTCAATAAATCTTGCACAGAAGTAATTAGCAAGAACAGCCTTTCAGAAGCCTTTTTTATTATCAAGAGAGTTTAAGTCCTACAAGTAGCACAGAAAAAGTAAAATGTGCCAAGCAGGAGAGGGAAAACGGAAGACTCCGTACAAGACTTTTATCATCATGGAAAGATGGTACTTGAGGCAGTATCGCTTCATGTATACCTGGATCTTGCACTTGTTTTACACTTTCCAATAAGAACATTTGCAGAAAGATCCTCACTGCTGACATTCTACTTCTTTTTACACAGTGAAAGAGAGAGGGAATGAGACAGGACAAGAGAAAGAGAAGGAGATTCAGTGCTAAAGTAGAATACAAACACCTGCTAAAGAACTGTGTATTTTACAGTTATCCACCTGCAACACTTAACCACGCCATAGAAGCAGAAATGTAATGATGATAGCCTAGTTAGCTATTACAATCTGATTTTGATCCATGGATCTCAAAGATGGCTAAGACAGTATTACCTCTGTCCTAGCGAATCACACAAACCAACTAAGATGCCCAAGGTTTTCAGGAAGGTCAGTGTGACATTTGATACTAGAATCCAGATTTGTCAGTCCCCTGTCACCACTTCTCATACATGATGGGTTTCGAGAATGCAGCAGCCAAAATGCCCACTTTAGAGAGCAGCGGTATGACTGCAGCATACTACATGTCTAAAACTTGGCATTGCAATTGTGCATTTCTATGAGATACAAATAAAACCAGATAAAACTAGCCTGCCCAGATCTCATATTTATGTATTACCCCGAGAGGTATTTCCTGATTAGTAAGAATGATCTAACTTTACCCTTACAACACTCTCTGAAACAAAGGCTGACTAGTCTTTCCAAACCCAAATTCCAGGATTACACTAAAACAAGTCTAAATTTTTTAATACAGCCACATAGAACGTACTGCAACCCCTCTGCAATCTTCTGCCAAGCTTTGCCACATCCTCGACCTTCAAGCAGCACTTGGCCTAAGCAAAGCACCTCAGCAGTTCCATGCATTTCTGTACTGTACAAGTCAGCGAGGTGCATCAGAACAGTATCAGCAGACTCATCTTTCCACTAGTGCACTTGAGAACACTGACAAAGAACAGACTACACTTGCGCTGCCTCACAGCAGGACTCATACCAGCAGTCCTGTGAAAATAAAACGATACAGAAGAAAAAACACAGCAAGAATTTAAAAACATGGTTTAGGGTTTGATGTGTTTGGTTTTGTATGTTCTGTATTTTACATCTTCATGGTTGTAAGACTGGCAAAGTTACAATGCCTCATAAGACTAGCCCTAGATTTTAGAGGAGGTACCTCTTTTATATCTCTTTTCCAAATGCCACCATATTCTATCCTCAGTTCTCTTCTGTAGCGTGAAATTACTCACATTTTCTTAGCTTTAGCAAACTGAATTTCGCCCTGTGACAAGTGTCATAAAGCTGAAAGCAGTACAGGCTCAAAAGGGTAAAACAGAAGCATTGGATTTTATTTCAGATGTTTATTTGCTTAAAATCCAGTATATCCGATAACTCACTGCATGCATATATTTTTCCTCCTTTTACAATAAAAAGGATGAAAGAGCAATTATCTCGAGCTCTGGGCACTCTTGTTAAATATTTAAGAATCCTATTATAAATTACAACCCTACCATTTTTCACTTGACCTCATCTTCAGGTGATCTTATTAACACAGCAGCTGAGACTTCCATCATGCAGTCAGATACGCAGGTTATCACTGGCTGGTTCAATTACCCAAATATCCTCCTGACCCTTTGTGAAGTCCTCTCTCCTGCATTTGATAGCGGGGCAATGGTGAGCTCCAGAGGGCAGTAA
Organism: Leptosomus discolor; assembly: GCF_034619465.1. Lineage (NCBI taxonomy): Eukaryota > Metazoa > Chordata > Aves > Leptosomiformes > Leptosomidae > Leptosomus > Leptosomus discolor. Next base: position 68,956,550 of record NC_141392.1, read on the forward strand.
GGAGAGGGCACAAACCCCTGGTTAACTAGAGTGAATCTTGAAGCCTCAGAAGCATGTAGGGCCAGGCACTTTCCTTGCAAAGAGAGGTGGTGAATGCAAATGCACTTCTCACAAGGGAAGGAACTAGCAGCTGCACTGGGCAAGAAAACTAAGGTTCCCCTTGCCTCACCCTTCCCATTTTCTCACATGTATCAACACTGACAAGTGGCATGCTGATGGACTTACCTGAGTAAAGGGATTTTCTTTTCACAGAACAATTACACCAAATCAGCCCCAAGTCACAAGTTTTACTCTGCCCTTAGGGGAAATGTGACCATTGAACAAAACAGTCAGTGCTCCTTGGTAAAGCCACCAACCCCAAACACGAGGCTAGGGAAGATGCTGCCCTCTCCAGCAAGTCTGTGCTTTGGCGTGATGGCCACAGCACTGCTGCTGCAGTGAAATGACATCTCTGTGTGTTCCTTATCCCCACCTTCCTACTGTGAGACTGACTCTCTATCCAGATTCTCATCTGTATTAGTAACCACCTCAATAGCTAGTGAGGAGAAAGAGGGAGAGAGAATGCTGACCAAGCTGCCAGTGCCCTGTTTTGGCAAGTCTTTTACACCGTTTTTACTCCTCACCACTGCCTCCCACAATGGGGGACCTCAGACCATCCAATGTGAAATTACACTGTGTCAGGGAGCGGACCACTGGGCTAATGCTGTGACTTCTAACCATTTTCTTCTGATCACAAGCTCCAGCCAAACAAACAGCATGCGCCCAGGTGCTGCCTCTCTGCTCTGTAACCTCACGTACCAGATGCAACTGGCCTGGGGATCACAGATGGAGCACGTCAGCTGCACACAGCAGAGAAGAGCAGCGCAGTGCTGCAGGCCTACAAGACACAGGCCTCAAGGAGTTGTTGTCTAACATCTGAACTAACTACAGCTCTCACTACAATACTTTACAGGTGTATGCACAGCCACAGCAAGCTATTATGGCTACAGTGCACAACTAGGAGAGGATGCAGAACATCTGCCAGGAACAGCTGTAAGAAGAATTGCTAGGACAGGAAGATGCCCCAAAAACCTTTTCAGAAGCTAGAAGTGCAATAAGCTGGTTGAGCTACCTGGGTAGGTAAAAGGGCAAAGAGCAGAAAGCTGTACACTACAGCTTTATCAGGGTAAAAATCAAAAGAGGATACAACAGAGAAGAAGGACATATGATTTGAGCTGGATACAAGAAAAAAGGGAGAATTATTGCAAAAGGAGAGAGATGTATTAAGAACAAAGCTCCAGTGTTATAAAGACACATGGGATTCTCAGATAAGAGACAGATGAAGAAATCTGTGGTACCATCATTTTTAGAGGACATTCACAGTTTCAAACCAGAAAGCAGGACTATGCAGGACAGTCAGTTAATCTGGACCTAGAGCAGAATGAGTATGATGAGAGGTAAATGCACCGTTCTGATTGTCCTGTCTTTCAGAGAGAAACATTGTTCTTCAGACCGCCAAACTTTTCACTTTAAAAATGACTGACAGCCATAGGAAGGAAGACAAATAGGCTCTTACAGAATTTTTAGTACCTAGCATAAGCATAGCTGGCGTGTTCCCAGGATCAGCCAGCTCTGGACCATTAAAAGGAAAAACTGATCAAAGCACCTGGAGACTTAAAGATGCAATTTATGCAAAGTACAATTTATGATTTTTATTATACATATGAAATTGTTTGCATGAAACATATGGTTATTTCTTTAGAAAATAATTTTAACGCTAATCACTTTTGCTCTCTGTCTGGTAGACTGTCTCAACAAGTTAACATGAATGTTGCAAGGCACATTCAGTATACTGGAGTACAATAGTAATTCTGTTGCAGCCTGAACTCTCTCTACTGCTTTAAGATAAATATCAGAGCATTTAACTTTCAGAGTCTTTGGGGCATGGACAGATGTTATGTCACACCTTGAACCTTTGATATTAGCTGTGACCTCTATGCAATAAATACCTTGACACAGTTGCATGTAATAATACTTTTTTTTTTTTTCCATAGTTGCATTAAGATTTATAAGGTTGATTCATGCTGCCATGTAAAAACTCTGACAAAAATTATTTTCCTGCTCTGAAGAAATCTACGTTTTATACTTGCATGTGTGTATTTCTTGATCATGAAACTGATCTACTCGGGCAGAGCCTCCCTTCAGGACAATATAAAATGGCACAAACAATATAATTATGCAGAAAAGTCCTTTTGAAGAAAATCTTTAAAGTCTTAAACATGAGGAATTTGACAGTGCTTTCCAATTTATAGTTTTTACTTTGTCTTTTCAATTGGAATGCAATCCTCCAGCAGAGCACACTGCAACAAACCATTCAGAATTCATTTCTCTGTGGGCACCTAAAGGTTCCTTAGAAGCAATTCATAAACTCATTAAAATGTATACACGTTTCTCCTACTGCTTAAGCAGACAGTTGAAGTGGGTCTTTTTTTCCAAGCAAATCGCTGCTCTTTTGTTAGTAACCTCCTATAACTATATTCTGCAAATTGCATAGGGGGACTGAAAAACTCCTGATTTCTGGCGACTGCTTAGATGTACTTAATTGAATTCAACTGCATTAGATATATACAGGTTAAATTCTTTTTTGCCAGCAAGGCTCTATAACTGCAATAGCATGCACTGAATTAAGTTTAGAAGGAGAAAGGGGCATTTTGGAACAAAGGTTTGCTGGCATGCAAGTACCTACCAGAAAAATCTTAGCATGTACTGATAGTCTCTCAAAAGCATATTTTTTTAAAGTAATGGCAAACTGTTCTGAGAAACTGTAGAAATAAAATAAACAGTGAAAAATAGAAGGAAAAAAGTGACTTAAGAATTGATTTTAGCCTTGAAAAGTCCCATATTTGTCTGTCAAGTAAGTTTAAGATTACAAACAAAACAAAAAAGTTCCTGAGCTCCTGCATTGCATGCAGAAAAACGAAGGGCTAAGAATCCTTAATTAGATAAAATTAAGCAATACAAAATGCTTTTATATTCTCTCATTAGCCAATAGATAATCATCCAGAAGAAGAATTTATTAAAGACCTGTGGCAGCAACAGAGTTGCTGACCAAAATGTACATTAGCAAAACACATTTATTGGCTTCAGTTTTTAACGTGTACTAAGAACATATTTACTCATCTTACTGGTCAGGGAAGGTAAAAAATTCACATGCACATATACCACTATCTGCATAATTAGAATCAGATACTGTTTTCCATCAGTTCTATGAAACAAGAAATGATCAAATCCTTTACATTATGAAGTTCTTGTTTAAAAGAACTAGAGCTCCCAATATAGTATCTGTACAGATGTATTTGGAAAAGTAGTTTAAATAACAGTCTTACGCTGTATTCTTAATACTGACTTTTAAAAACCCTGGGAACTGAGCCACAGATCAATTTATTTTGCCAATCAGCTTCAGTCATGTTACCCATTAGTTCAGCACATACACCAGACTTTCTCCTTTACAAGCACCATGAATGTAAACTTCCCACTTTACTCCTTCATGTATTTGCAAACAACATTTGCCTTTTTTATGAGTAATTGTTTAAGACAGTTTTAAACTATTCTGGAAGGCTATTTGTCAGTTAATTTCAGTAAGCATATGTCTCCCCCTTACTTCATCTCCCTGTTTTATAGATGGCATAAAACGGTTTCTAAACATTCTGCTTTTGTAAAAATATTTGTACCACCTGCTTAGTACTGTTGACTTACAGACGTGTGGCAAAGTAATAACGTTCTTCAGAAAACAAGAGCAAGACCATAACAGTGAGCGAGATCTGTCTATGCTAAATACCTTAGTTTGACCCAAACGTCATCCAAACCTTGCATGAAACGTTTCTTCTGTTCTTTGGAGGCAAATTAACTTTACCCAGAGAGAGACAGGAACAGATAACTCAATCATAACTGCTGCAACAGAAGATGTTCACTTTAATGACAGCCCCGTTTGCAGAACTGCAGAAACGCTCCGGCGCACCCGATTTCAGGCAGATCTCGGCGGAGCGCTCCGCGGGAAGCCCAGCGCGGGGTCCCACCGCTGGAGCCGCAGCCGGCAGCCTCCCCGGAGGGGGGCGGGCGGCTCCGGCAAGGGGCTCGCACCGCCCCGCCGCCCCCCCGAGAGGCACCCCTGGAGTGCGGCCGGGGGACTCCCGGGGCGGGCCGCCGCCCCCCGCCGGGACACCGCTCACCAAACTCCTTCCAAGACCCCCACCGAGGGCAGCGGAACGCAAAGTTGTCACCCGGCTGCTTGACCGTGAGCCGTGTAAAGCCGGCCGAAGGAGAAAACGGACGTCACTGCCCCAGCCATGGTGGGTGAGGTGCCGAGGCGCCCCTCCCGGGCCCCTCAAACGGCGCTCCTCTCACCGCCCCCCTGGCCGGAGAGGCGGGGGATGCCCCGGCTCGCCCCCAGGCTCTGAGGCGCCGTCCCCGCGCGGGCTCGACCCTTCCCGAGGGGGCGGCGGAAGGGACGGGACCCCCGCGCCGCCCCGGCGGGCTCTGTCCCGACGAGCCTCACCTTGTGCCTGCGGCTCCATGGCGCGGGGGGCTCCGCCGTCCGCCACTGCCGCCGCGTACGAACGGCTCTGCCAGCGCCCGCTCCCCGCCGCTGCCGCTCCCCGCCCCCGCCCCGCGGAGCCGGGCGGGGCGGGCGGCGCCACCTGCCGGCCAGGCGCGGGCAGCGCCGGCGGCGCTCACCTGGGGCCGCAGGTGTGTGGGCGGGAGGGCGGCGGGACCCCCGCGGTAATGACCCCCGTGGCGGGGTGACCGCGAAGAAGAAGAGCCCTTCGCGGGGCCAGAGAGCCGCCCGGCCTGCTGCGCTTTGGCCCCGCGGGGAGAGACGGGCCTCCCGCTGCGGCCTGAGCGGTGCCTGCGAGCCCCGGGCGGGGAGGTCGGGCCCGCTGCGGTGGGAGCACCGCGCTGGCCGCGGGGGTGTGAGGCAGGGGGGCGCCTCCTGGTGCCCTTCCCCTGCTCGCCCACGGGCTGTATGGCCTCCCGCGCCTTTTAATGCGAAAATCTAATCTTAAACGTTGGACTCGGAGGCAAAGCTTCCGACCTAAGGGTCCGAGTAGTACCTCCTGTGGTAGAACCATGGGAGTACATTCAAAGCAATACTGACCGTGCCTATGCTGCCATCAATATTTAGCAGTTTAGGCAAAAATAATTTTTTTCCCAGTACATAGGTCTGTATCCTACTATTCACTGGAAGCTGGGGCGGTGATACACATGTAACTAACTCCCACACTTTATTACCAGCCCATGTTAACTTCACTTGTGGAAGGGTCCAGGATACTTGTTTTAGCAACGCTGCACTCACCATGGCTGATTATCCCTGTGTTTGTCAGTCAGACACTGTATCTAATTGGTGTATATGATACTACTGAATGCCTGCCAGGATGCACCGAGGACACGTAGCTTCTTGAGGCCTGTAATATTAAAAATAACAAAGCAAGAGAGTAAAGGCAGATGAAGGAAGCATTGAACATTTGTTTGTGAAGTTATACAAAGAGGTAATACTTTAGCTGAAGAAAAAAAAATCCAAAAGAAAATTATTATGCAGTGAAGTTGAAGAAAAAAAGAACATTTATAGGTAGAAAATACGTTCTTTTCCTTAAAATATTGTAGAACACAGCGAAATGTCAAATTTACTTATTTCTCAACTTAGCTTTTCTAACAAATTAGAAAATTAAGGCCAAGGCAGCTCTTATTTGTATACATCTAATGATATTTTGTTTTAATATGCACACGCTGGTGGTTTTGAATTTGAATTACTGTAAAACATGAATTATTGGGTTTTTTTTCTAGGCAAGCCTCTCTTCATTGTGATTTGACATCTCCTTGGGCTGGAATTTACCATTTACAAAAGCAGAACAGAGGTTGTCAGAAGAATGAATTCCTGTACTCATGTCATTTCAAATAAAGAGACATCCTACTGTGACAAGATTTCAGCACAGAAATGCTATAGACTTCTACATGAAAGAACCCAAACCCAAGTCCAGACACAAATGTATGAAGCACCTGAGAAATTTCTCTCAACATGTGGAACTATCACTATAATTAGAACATGTACTTTTCTACTAATATAGGTAGAGGTTTTTAAAGCAGCCTAAGCAGGTTCTGTGAAGCATCATGAAAACTGAGCACCCAATTTACTCACAGGGCTGTGACAGTAACACTGTTTACGTAGAAGCATAATTAAAAACCTTACAGAGGCATATGCTGTTCAAATTGCTGAATAATAGAAAATTTTATCAGATTTTTAGGTGCTGTATTTGATTTATTCTTTACATTCATATAGATTACTTATTTTTCCACACCAGAAATGCACTCTTCTGTAAAGAACATCCAAGCAGTGTTTTACCTAACAAGCATCGGCAAACAACCAAACTAGTTCTACATTTAAGAGATCCATAAATACCTTCAGAGAAACAAACCTATAATCTTTGTGGGATCCATAGTAGCATGTTCGTCTCATGGCATGTTACACAGGGAAAAAAAAATCAATCATTTACAAGTTAATATTCTCCCATAACATACACCTAGGAAATCAGCATTTTAAAGGTAAATCTGATTAGAAAATTAATATCCCACAAAATGATGTCATTTAATTGTGAAGTAAATGATTCATTTTCTACCTACAGCACAGCAGGACCCATTTTCATATTGTTCCACATATATCAGTGGTTTGGTGAGATCCTTCATTGAATTTGCCTTGTGAGAGATTTTGTTCCACTTCTCTGTCTGAAGAGATTGACATAATTCAGACTTTGTTTTCTGTCTTGGAAGGTCCCAATCAAGTTGTAGCAGCTTGCTTGTTGCCTAAGAAAGGTCATTGTCTCTCCCATCATGCTGAAATTAAAGACAGTTGGGTTTTGTTTTGTTTTGTTTTTTAAGAGGTCAGACAATAAAACAAAAGCCAAACTATTGACTTTTTGAAATAGTTATGTGTTACTGTACAATTCAGATTGCACCATTTTCACAATAGAACAGTAAAATGCATCAAATAAATTTATTATGTTTATGGCGTTACACTGACCAGTTTTTGTCCTCCACCACAAAAGCGACACCATTCAATCTAGTGTCAGACTCCAGTGGATCCCTCTGTGCTTGTAGGAAGTAACTACCTTCATTTTGCAAATAGAGATTAAGGCGGGATTCTGCATGATGCCGAGTATCCTAAACTCTTACTAAATTTCCATGGAGAAACTGTGCCGAGTAATTCACACAAGTGCAAGCAGTCTAAGAACTGCGAAATACCAGTGGAAATTGATGGTCCTTCAGGCTGAATGATTAGTCTAGCAGGACAAACTGCAGCATATGCGTTCATGTGTTTCGTAAGAAAAATGGCAGGCCTCGGTGAGCATAACATTAGAGTTGTGATAAAAAGTTAGATCCCCCAGCAATGGGCAGGTTAAAACTTTCCAATAATGCACCATGGATGGAAAGGCCAAGGATATGCTGTGCTTCTTTTGTTTCATTAACAGGTTGGAAATCCACACTGTCATGTGTTCAGACCAGACATTACAATTTATTTCCTTCCACTCAGAAGTCCTTGAGTTCTTTGCTAAATGCTCTATGCTAAATGTTCAATTCTTGGCATATTGAGCGTTCCAATTTTTTCAATGAAATATTGAAAATTAAAATAGAATACGCTTAATATTATTTCAGAGGTTTTTCCTTAGCCTTTAGTAAGTTCTTTTGATTTTCATCTCTTATTCTATGTACACTTAATATTTAGGGCAATCTTGCACTTTAAAACTACGAAGTGTGAAATGTCAGTGTTACTACAGCATACAACAGGGAGGAGATGTTACTTGCACTGTTAGTTTTATAAACAGGGACTTCAGTTTGGCCTGCAGTTTCATACAGCGGGGTTCTGGCTCTGTGGGTCAAAAGGTACTAGAACAATAAAAAACAATATAAAAATAACACTAAGCTAAATTATACAGTTATATTATTAAAGAACAATATTGCACTCGCTAGACCTTACATCTTAACAGCAAATAATACTTTTAACTTCATTTTCCAACGGCACCTGAGTAAGAGGAAATGTGTGGCACTGCCTAAAGCCTCCCGAACACTCATGAAGGAAGTCTGTAGAGGGAATATATTAAGTGCTAGAATTTTGCCCACTTCAAAGAAAGTTGAATTCATTACATTTGTTGAAAGTTGCATGTATTTTTTTCTAAGGCTCCCTACTCTTATCACATAGGTTAGAGAAAGGAAAAGATATCACCTTGTTTTGCAAATTAGATATAAGATCCATCAACAAAGCTTTAACACTCTTTGCAGTACAGCATTATCTGTGTCCGCATTGTCCAACATAGCTTTCAGTTCACCTGTTCAACTGGACTTTGTTGCAGCATTTAAGTCAAGATATTTGCTTCCTTTCTCTAAAATATCAGCCTGTTATTGTACAAGAGATAAAGTAACAGATTTCTCTCCATCATTTGCCATCTACTACATACACACACCTCTCCATACAAGCTCCTTTAATACTTTCCAATTCTGTGTTGGAATTGGTAAATGTTGATACGAGGGAAGATACACCGGCTAGGTGAGATTTCGGAACACCATGACGTTACCACTGGTGATGTCCATACCATCACTAGGATATCCAATATCAGAAATGCTTGGAAGCACAGAATGTTCCTAGGTCTTTCTGTCTCCCTCTTGCACAGAGGTCTCAGATGTAGCCTGAAGGTTGTAAAAGGTTTTTTTCTCTCATACGTTCTGAAGATATGTGAACCCAAGACAGTTGTGCTGGGTCAGATGAAAGATCCACTTAGCACAATACTTATTTTAAAACTGTGCTTTTTCCCTTACACTTCCCAGCCTCCAACAACTTCTAATTTAGGGACACGAATCCCAGTGAATTTCTCTTCCGTGAATATATTTGGCCTCCAAGGACCCACAACTTTTAGAGCCCTCTAAGGGACATCTTTTGTCAGGGAGCTCCAGATTAATAACCTGGTACTTGAGGTCCTCATTTCTTTTGAAGCTGGTCCCCACTGCCTTCACTTGAACTGAAAAGTACAATATTTTTACTGGCTACGTGTCCTGGTTTGGCTGGGATGGAATCACACCCCAGCCATGCCAGGCAGCCATCAGCAGTTTCAAGTCAGCCAGGGCAGCTGACCTGAGTTAGCTACAGGGGTAGCCCATACCATAGTGTCATGGTCATTGTAAAGGGGGAAGGTTTGCTGAGGAGGGGGAGATCTTGTGGGTTTCTTGGGATTCCTCTGGCTTCTTCCTGCTCATGTTGATGGTGACTGCTGCGTATTCCTGTGGCTGAGTATAACTTTGTATACCATTGTTAGTATTAGTGCTGTTTTATTGAATCTGTTTTCGCTTCAACTGATGCTGTCTTTTTCCTGATTCCCCTTCCTGGCTGGTGAGGGGTCATCAGGTGATAGAGCAACTGTTATAGTTTAGCCCCAGGTATGGGCTAAACATAGACACCATGGAAGAGAAATACTCTGCCTAACCTTCTTCAATACATAGGAGTAGAAGACTGCTATGAACCTGATTTCATTGAAGAGTTGTGTGTTGAAAGACCTTGATAGGGATCTAATTGGACTTAACTGACCCCTAAAACCACTCCTGTTAGAAAAGAATTAGACTTCTCATCTTTGGGAAAACAGTGACAGTAGTTTTGGAAAGTCTCAAATATCCTTTTCCATGTTTTCTTCAAAGTTCTGCTATAAAACCTCTTGATCTCATGCTGAACATAATCTTTGTGACCCTTCAATGGGAGAAGCTGACTAATGCTGGAAGAGCGAGCTGAATAATTGCCTTCCTTGAGTGCTCTTTATAAAGCACAACTACTTTAAAAGAAATGAAAACACAATTAACAAGGGTCAGCATCTTCCACTTATAGCTCAAAGAAAACATACTTCAGAGAGCTTTCTCTGAAGAAATGTTTCCTTCATCCAAAATACGTAGCTATTGGAGCTGCAGGCACAGTAAATAACGTTTCACTTCAGCCTGCTTTAAATGACAGACTATCAGGGTTTTTTCGTGTGGAGCATGGGACTGTGAAGGCTTAGTTGCTGCTTACCACCAAGGCATACTGGCTCACTGTGAAAAGAATAAGTCCGTGACAAAATAGGTGAGCCTGGAATTGCAGGGAGTTAAAATCCGCCATTTGACAGAATTGTGGTGCGAGGTGGCCAAACGACCTTCAGAGTGCATGCACAGCCCAGTCATTGTGGCTCTACAAATATTCTGATCTGCTTAACAAAAAATAACTTCCCCAAACATTGGGATCTTTCCCCACTCTTGTCAGATAATTTCCCAACCTTCCTCAGCATCTCAAAATGAAATATATTACAACGCTTCTTTTGAGAGATGTGTTCATTTTAGAAATGGGAAAATGCAGCTCAGGGAGACCAAATAACTTCATCATGGTCAAAGTGAAAGGCTGCACAAAGCAGGCTCTTAATATTAATCACTGGTCAAACCTTCTTGTTATTTCCAAGGATGGGTAGCTGTCATGGATAAACCAGTCCTGACTCAAGGAATTTCAGTTGATTTTAACATATTGCTAATTAACATAAACTTCTAATTACTGATTTGGGTACTAAGGAAAAAAAAACCTCACATAAAGATAATTAGACAAACACTTAGGGAAACATATTTCCTCACCTTTCCCCAGACTCAACTTCAGTCTGATACTGCACTCCGTCTCCTAGGTGAAGCAACAAGTCAGGTACAGGAGGTTGTGGTCTGAGCATAATGCGTTCCTTCCGTGACTCCTTGCTTCTTAGTCTTTTCCTCACTGCTTCTTGCTTCTTACTTGTTTCCTCCACACCACTGTGGGTTCGTCCAGGAGCCAAAGTCCCTTGGGAGTGTCTCCACTCCAGCATGGAGGAGCCATATCTCTACCCAAGATCTCTCCAGTGGTGGCTCCAACCATGTTCCCTTCCACAAGTCCCCTCCTGTGCGTCCTGCCCCTAGTGACTACCACCCTTTCTTACATGCCACTGAGCAGAGTCACCATGTGCTCCTCTGACTGTTTGATATTCTGGCATATGGTGGGGGTGTTTACATCAGTGCCAGCCCACCACAGTAACTAAGTGCCAATTCATAGGACATTGATCTGAGGATAAGGAAATACACATCACCCCAGCCTGAACCCCGTAATAAACTCACAGGTAGCTGTAAGTCCTCTCACAGCTGTGGGCAGAGGGAGGTCCCCCACCAACCACCCTCTGTGAAAGCTAAAAATGTTATTTCTGATTCACAGGCACATCAGCTGGTTCATGTGGTCTGTTTTTGGAACCCCTTTGGAGCTCCCCTGTGTTGTCCCCATGCATATCTTCTTTGCTGACGTTTTGTTCAGGTTTTCCATTTTTGCAGACAGCATTGCTTGTGTCCCACAGCACCATGCAAAGCCCAGAGGCTGCCCCAGTAATACTGCAAGCATCAGGTATTTATACCCCACGCTGAACAGTCCCAGCCTTCTCAGCCTTTCCTTAAATAACAATCCCTCAATCATCTTCATGGCTCATTGCCAGACTTGCTCCAGTATGCCCATGTTTGCCCAGAACTGGACCCAGCACTCCAGGTATGGCCTCACCAGTGCTAAGCGGAGGGGAATGATCACCCGCCTCAACCTGCTGGCACCGCTCTGCCTCACGCAGCCCAGTACAACACTAGTAACTGGCCTCCAGCTGGGCTTCGTGCTGCTGATCACAGCTCTTCAAGCCCGGTAGTTCAGCCAGTTTTCAGCCAGTGGACAGTCCTCTCTGTTCATCTATCTAGTTATGTGCCAATCCTGCTGTACAAGAAACTTTCAGTTTGACAAATACTGCAAAATGATGCTTTATTAAGAAAGTCAGCTTAGTGAATCTATTTATGACAAAATTTTAATGGGTCAAACCCAGTCTCTGATACAGGTAAGATAATCATGACAGATCCAATGCGATTTAATTTAACTCAGCAGAACTGATGCAGTTACTTGTGCCTTCTTAGAATGTTTTATTTACATCCAAAAGGTAAGAGGCTGTCCTAAGAGCAAGGATAGAATTTATTTTTCACATGTAGCTCAGAAGTGGAATTCTTGACTGTGACTCTTTAGACTCTTTATTGGATTAGAAGGCATTCATCTATGTATGTATGCACTGGGAAGCTGGTACACAAGCCATTGCTGAGAAGCATTTAATTCAACGTCTTAAAGGAGTTCTTTCTTTGAAGTGCTCTTGATGCTGGTGGAAGGCCTAGCACGTTTAGTTATTGCTGTGTTGCTGGATGCAACGCCCGTTTCTGGGGCTTAAATCCTGCATCTTCAGGCTGAAGTGGAAGTGCATCCTGCCACGTGACTGGGAATGACTGAACCAACCTGACAACATTCCTGCCTATGTATTATCTAGATCACCAAAAGAAAAGTGTAATTCTTTAACAAATAATTTTAACCAACAGGAAGAAATGGATTATATATAAACACTACTTTACGTCCTTACATATGCATTCCTTTAGCGTTGTGATGCAAAGATATGAATAACACTTCATTGACAGATTAGATTTTCTAAGATTTTCCAATTTATGCAAAACACTTGACACTGGGTCTTCTAAAAAATGGAAGAAATTAAGATTACTTTAAAAGGGGTTCACAGTAGAAAAGACGCCTCTGCAGAATCAATTTTAGAATCAACATCAGGATAAAGTTTCATTATTTTTTCTCTTTAAAAATATTAAATGAGGAAGAACTGTCAGCAATCCATCACGATGAGCAGAGGGCATTTAGAGAACTGGGCACCCAGTTAGAGTTTCTTCAACCTCCCTAAGAACACAACTGATGACTGAAAATACAACAGGTCTAGAGTTGAGTCCTGTGTCCTCAAACCCCAACTACTATAAACCAAATTGCTTGATACTGCATTTTATCTACTCTTGCACCATCACTATTTAAAAAAATATTTCCTCTTCGTTTTCAGGCACAGCCATCTGCTATTTCAGAACCTCTCTTCTCTTTTTAGAAAGTGGTTGCTCTATGGCTGTTTGTTGTTCCGCACATTGCTTTCTTTAGCTTGGTAATGGTGCACATACAAGGAAGCAAAATAACATCCACATGAAGTTTTGAATTGTGGTTAACTGACAGCTTATGTGTAAAACATACTGCTAATTTGGGATGCCAGTACTCTGGGATAAGAGGTAGCTTGCTTATTGAAAATCTACCACACATTCTGGTTTCATCTTTTGCTTAATAATGAATGGTTAGAAACAGAGCAAGTCTCTAATGGTTCCTCCCTTTTCACCTAATTTATAAATACAATTAAATCACAGACAACATACTCCTTTTTGACATGTCTGTGTACTTTTGCATTTTTCTTTAAGCAAGTTCTACTTGCTAAGCCATGGTTTTATCCATGTGTTAATGTGACATCCCTGCATGCTCCTTTGGTGTTGCAAATTCTAAATTCAGGGAGAGTCAAGATGACTTGAGGATCAAGCCCAAGGATGTGTGATCTATAGAGCAGAGTCCTCTCAAAGGCCTGAAATGAAACACTCCATTACTCAGAGTATGCCCACAAAGCTTTCCGAGGCAGGCACGAAAAGCAGTTTGCCTTTCGGTGCAGTCTGCCTGCGCTCCGGCTCAGAGGGACATGAGCCAGCTCTGCACCGAGCCCCAGCCAGAACGCTGAGCCGAAGGCCAAGTGCGTTAGCCTGGCTTCAGTGCTGTGGTAACGTGGGGATACATGGCTCCCGCTTCGGAGCTGGCCCAGGGTTTGGGCGGAGCTGAGACACCTCTGCCCGCAGAGCACTGTGCTGCCATTCCCCAGATCATCTTCCCTGCTGAAAACAAAGACTGCAGCAACCCCTCCTCTTCCCTGCCAAGTGCTGCATTTCGGAGGATGACAGCAGACTGCTGCTATCAGTCACTCTCATGATGAGTGGCTGAGGTCTATACAAGGGAAATACACAAAAGAATTGTTGTAGGCTTTATAAAACTCAGCGCTATCTCCCTTGTCTCTGTCCCCGTTGTTCTTTGCAAGGTGTCTCTCTGTCTTCTGTGATGCTTTAACAGAGGCACCTTTATATATTTTGGTCTTGATTAATCATTAAGCAGTGCCATTTTATTATGCACCATGTATATCTCTGCAATTGTATTTGGGACAAACTGAGAGAGGGGTTTTGTGCACTTCTGCCTACTGCTGGAATCATTGGCCCTTTTTGCTCTGAGCACATTCTCCTTCCCTGATGCTGGACAAGCTACTGCAGTCAAGTGTATCTTGAAAAGATACACTTAAAAAGTACTTAAAAAGATAATTTGAAGGATTTTTTTCTGCATTTTTTTCAACTTCCTAAAATTTGGTCAAGATCTCACAAAAGGCCCTTCAAATTTCCCTGACCCTTTTTGGAAGTCCAAGAGATATACGAAAAGTGTAACTTACAAGCTAGGGATGCAGGAAGATGCTGAGCATCCTTGCTTTAAAGGAGCCTACTATTCTGCAAATGCTCTCCACTTCCCATTATCAGAATCCTAACTCAGTTTACAGTGATTTCAAACAAAAGTAGAGAACTGAGTCTTCATCTGTTATTAAAATATTGTGCTTATGTGACTGAAGGGTAGATTTTAAGAAAGAAATTTAAACATAACAGTAATAATTTCCTTTTCTGATAGCTGAATTCCTTCTTCTGTATCCACAGCAGAATGGAGAAATATTTTCTGCATCAAATATTTCTCCTCAGATAAACATGATGAGTCAATCCAAATAAATGCTTTCAGTTATTCAACGATACCAGGACAATACCTCTGACTGTAACATAAGGAACTTCTGTTCACTGTTGTTCAGGTTGGTTTGCTGCTGTTTTAACTCCTGCCTGGCACAGATTATCTCCATTTTCTTCTCAGAGATCAGCTCATTTGCCTGTCTCTTCTTTCTTTTCAGTGGTGTGATCTCACCCACTAGAGTCTGCTTCTCATTAAAAGAAATTTTTAAGTAACTAAAAAGGTTATTTCAATGGGAGCAAGGTTTTTGGTTTGTTGGTTTGTTTTGGTTTTTTTTTTTTTGAGTAGAACAAAAAGCTCTTTTTTTATTCTTATTTGATAAGCACACACTGACAAAATTACAAACATTTATGTAACAATCAACCAGGATAATTATAGATCATTTTACCCCACAGGTAGGTCAATTATTTCTTTAATCAACTTATGCATATATTAAGTGTTATCTGTACCAAGGCTGGTACTAATTGAAATGATGCATGATTACTGCATAATTTAAAATCCCTTCAGATTGCAGAATTGGGTTTGGCCTAGCAAAGGGCTTTGTTGTTGTTATTCTTCTAGAGCCAAATTAATAGTGCTCTTCTAAGTTCTGCATTTCGTTTCTACTATTTTTGTCTGCCTACGGTTGTCTCTTTTGCAGTGGCTGTCCCCATTCAAGTCCATTCAATGGCCAGCAAGGAAATGTTAAGCAGGCCCAGTAACGATGCAGGTTACTAGTTCTGCTCTCATTTTATAGAACTAACATTTTTAAGGCATCACAAAGAAAGGAGAAGAACAGAAAACTCTATACTAGCTTTTATCCTAAAATGAACGTTACTTCCATGTTGTTCGCCTGTAAATAAACTCAACCTCAGTACTTTAGACTGAAAAATACCAACATCGGTTACTGTGATCTATTCAAGCTGAAACAATGGTTGACCCAAGTTAGATTTGCTGGAAACTCAAACATTTAAATCCGGTATTTTTCCTGAGAAAACCTCAGAAACTTTTTCAAATAACCTCAGTAAAATGTATTTAAAGATTTATTTGCACTCATTTCTAATATACAAGTATATAATTAACCTCTCTTTTGTTCTCGAGACTGCTACGAATAAGCAGTACACCGTTTTACCACTTGATGGTGCCAAATGTTTTACAAAGCTAAAAACTTTAAAACCAGGTCGCCTTTTGAAACACAGTTTAAGTTGAAGCTTGAATTGTATTTCATTTTCATAGGAAACATACATTTATTATTCGATATCATGGGTATTTGAAGATTAGCCATTACCATTCAGTGCTGTAATTTCATCACTGAAAACTGTTTTAGATGTGTATAGCTGCCAGTGATTCATCTGGCCTCCCCCTCTCAGATGCCCGCCCGCTTTAAGTTTACACTCTGTAGGTAAGGACAAGTCGGCACGTACAGGTCTTTATTGTGGTCCTTTTGCCCATACACATCCCTGTCAGTGTGAGTGTCTACCCCACAGTCATCTCCTTTCCAAAATCAGCATCATGTCTTCACCATTTGCAAGACTCTCATATAGATTTGAGTCCAAGATAACACTAGCTAATCTGAGGTTGACTCAGCAGTGGAATGAGGCTCATTCAGCCTGTGAGCAGAGTTAGGTGAGACCAAGCACAAGATTTTTCAGCTCAGGTTAGCACGGTGCAGTCGGTGGGACTGATTTGATACAGGACAGTGAGCAATACTAGGGCTTAGGGGCACTTCAGCACTAGAAGAGTAACAGGTTCATAAGCAGAAAGGCTGTGGGTGGGGATCCATTCTTGGTCCTTAGGACTTGGGTGTGGTGAGACAGCAAGGATGGGGTGAGAGAAGGAACTTGTATGTACTTGGGTTAAGAATCTGCAGGCAAGCGGACGTTTTGCTGTAGTGTGGCTGCTCTTTGGAGCAGTTATAGGAAGGAGATGGCCCAGGTGCTGCTACTCCTAACCTTTGCACATAGCACTTTTTAGGCCTCAGAGGAAAGGTCTCCACTGCCTTGCTCTGCTTCAGGATGGACATGAACAACATCCTGTGCCTTTACAAACTGGCTGCAACACTCATCACAATCTCCCTAAGGGCTGACATGAGAGTTGCATAAGCATCCCGTGCAGGTCTCCTTTTCAGCCCACAGAGAGTTTGTAGGCTATACGCTTAACCTTCTGAGAGTATGGAATAATTCCCTGCAGACCCATCTAACGGCATGAACTTTTATCATTCATCCGTTTGTCCCAGCATGCATGGGGCTGTTGTGCCCCAGAAACACCACTGGGTCCATACCCTGCCAGTGGAATCCATTCCTACTCCATGGAACGTATGTCTGGCCTCCACTGAGCTCCTGAGGCATCACTGGTGCTTGGTGTTTCTGGCCAAGGGAGGAGACCTGCACACTCCTGATTCTTACAAAAGACATTGAGCAACCACATGCACAGAATGAGAATTTTGTCAGCCTTCAAGATGGAGTCAGGCAGGACGACATACAGGATGCACGGGAACTCCAGAGCTGCAGAAGCAAAAGAGATTGCAGCCTGATGCCTTCTCAGATCAGGCCACATTGTCACCCTTCTGCCACAGCACCAAGGGAACAACCCAACAGAGAACCATCTCCTCCCTTTGCACACCAGCACATGTGCCCTTGTTGGCTGTACTTTGTCTTCAGAGGCAGGGAGAAAAATGTGCAAGGTGGATTTGTAAAGGGAAACTGAGAAAGTTATTCTGAGTGCGAGTGCAGAGGGAGGAAAATGAGGAAATGTAAGGAGGGAAGGTGCAGAAGGCACCTGTCCTGAGCACGCCTTAAAGATATTAAGAAACTGTCTAGCTGCAAGAGAGTTACACTGAGGTGTGGGCCCAGATGTTGAGTGTGCACCATTCTGTGCACATGGTGGAATATCTACCAGTCCTTTGAAAGATGCCTTGTGACTTACTGCAATTTGGGAAAGGGATTTAACTACACTTCACAACATCTGTGCTAAGGCAGAAGTGTCTCAGGCCATGTGTCTGCAATCATCTTTACTCCTGATTGATTAACTTGTGATGAAGGTGGGATGTTGGTATCAGAAATGACAATAACTTACACAACTTGTGGAGTATCTGCAAAATATATGTTGGCACAATAATCTCACTACTGTTACACATACTGTGCTTATTTGCTACTTTTGAATGTCTAAACTGCTTCACAAAGGTCTAATCAAATCACGTTAAACAGTGCCTGTTCTCAGCCACTGCCCCAACCCAAGGGCTTGAAGTCACAAGCCTGTCAGAGCACAATTAGAATCAAACTGAAGAATCACATGGCTGCCTCCCTGAGTCCAACATGCACACAAAGCACTTTTCAAGGCAGGTTTTTCCTGGAAAACAGTTCTTGCTTCCAACCACTCAGTTAGCTCCAGTTTCTGAAAACAGCATATAGTAATGAAAAGCTCAGTTTCTGAGGCTTTGCTACTCTGCCTTTGTTTGAAAGAATATTGCTGTCTGATCTGTGGAAGACCTCAGCCGTTATTGCTTTCCTACCCAACTCTCCTTTTAGCACCCACCTGCTTAGCTGGGATGGGATCCTTGGTTAGCATACATGCCTCTTCATAATTGCACGTACAGGTCCGTACAGCTTTGTTGCCAGTGCTCCTGCTTAAACATGTGTGCGAGAATTAATGTAACTGTGTATGAACCCAGTGCAATCAGATGAAGAGGACTAAAAAAAAAGTTCAATAATTAACAGGATTCAAATTATATACATACATATATAATACGCACATAGTAACATATAGTTTAATATAATAATGAATACTACAACATGTAATAATGCATACATATATATTTACTAGAGGGAAAAATAATCTGCATATAAGAAATACACTACTTATTTCACTATTTTAAATAACAAGCAAAGGAAAATAAATTGCTCTTTTTCTAAGAGTCAAAGAGTTTGGCTATACATACATGTCCATAATGTCAATAAGCAGACTGGAAGTTTTTCCGATGAGTTAACTTCCTGATGTGGGTGGAGAAAACGACAAGCAGGGAATTTTCCTTCTGGAAAAAAATATGCCCTTCAGTTCCCAGGCTGCATAAGAAGGTGGATAGGTGAAAGGGGAACCTTTTGAATCATTTAGCAAAACACTGGTTATCCCCGTAGGTAAGAGACAAATTTTGTTTTAAAACTGGCTGAATATACAAGAATACCAGAACTGCAAAAAAGGACTGGGAAGGACCCAAGCCCATTCCCATCTGGGCACATATCAGTATTTTATTACTTGTTAGTATCTAGAAGGAAGATTTTTTTCTCATGACAGATTATTTAGCATCTGGCCAGTGCAGTTTCTTGCAGTTCTTTTGGAAGCAATAATCAAGAGGGCTCTTCGCTGCTGGAGGTGGTATTCTAAAACAGAAAGAATAACTGCTATAATTTACTAGAGTTATTCTTCAGATCATAATATTGAGAAGACAGGACATATATATAGGCTTATAAAGTGAAAAAAAATACATTTGAGGAAAAATGGAGTAACAAATAACTTCATCCAAAAAAAAATGGTGTCAGAACTAATTTTCTTGTTCCACAAGGGAAAAAAAAAAGCTAATCAAGAAGAAAATTGAAATAAAATGCTACCTCTAGTGTCTCTTCACTGTGTTAAGCAACCTGCCCAGATCTCAATCTAGTACAGACTAACTAGGAATTAGAAATGAGATCTTGGTGTTACAGCAGATATTTGTGAGTTCTATCAGTTATCTAAAAATCTAATTTTAGACATACCATCTGAATGCATCAGTCTAAAAAGCACTGGCTACCAAGGCAATTTCTAGAATAAATAACAGAATGATACGTAATTTTCTTCCTCGCATTTTAAGAATGCTGGGACATTTTCAGCTAGCATCAACTCTTATGCTTGTTTATTCCCAGCTGGTGCTACACAGCTCACAGCTAAGAGCCCTTCCTGGCTCCTACGAGTTGCTCTAGAAAGATCCTAATTCTTTGGGGTGACTTGCACTGGGACTTGTTTATATTTCAAACCACTCAAACACATCTGGTTGTGGCTCATGACGCCTTACACGTGGAGCAGCTTTTGTTTGGACACACTGTGTCAAACTACACCAATGGGCACCTGAGGCTTCTCAAATACTCAGTGTTTATGCTGTGGTTCTCTGGCTTAGAAACACGTTCAGAGGCCAGAAGTGAAGCAGGCAAAAATTTCTGTTTGTGATTCATAGGTTAAGTCTGCAGAAACCCAGAGTCTCTGTGCTGAGGCAGTGACATATTGAGGACCGTGTGAGACATGGTATGTTGCCTCTGATAGAAATGTCTGCAAGGTCAGCAGGATCACGTGGTGGGTGAACACATCTTTCTTGTGCAGCTACACACAAAAAAGAGACATAATTCTAACTTCAACTACCTTTGAACTCATGCACAATAAAATGCAGTGTATGAATCAGGCTAAAATCTATTTTGAAAACATGATTATAGTGCATTGTTTTGCAAAGATCTTTCAAAGATGCATGCTGTTACCACCCGTTTTTCAAGCAGTTCCTTCCCCTTTAAAATATAAATTTAGGCAGCATTCTTCAAACAGATAAAGCCAACGCTAGGCTCCCAATATGCTGCACCTGTTCAAAAATACGTCGCATCCATCAAATCCACTGAGGTCAGTCGTATAGTGACCCTTTCCCATTTCAATACATTTCTGATCATTTCTGAGTGATTACGTCTACTCGGGGAACTACAGGCCTGTCAGCCTGACCTCGGTACCAGGAAAGATTATGAAGTGCGCACTTCTTAGGCGCACTCACGTGGCAAGTGCAGGACATCCAGGGAATCAGGCCCAGCCAGCATGGGTTCATGAAAGGCATGTCCTGTTTGACCAACCTGATCTCCTTCTATGATCAGGTGACCTGCCTAGTGGATGAGGGAAAAGCTGTGGATGTTGTCTACCTGGACTTCAGCAAGGCATTTGACAGAGTCTCCCACAGCATCCTATTGGACAAGCTGGCGGCTCATGGCTTAGACAGGTGTACTCTTCGCTGGGTTAGAAACTGGCTGGATGGCCGAGCCCAGAGAGTTGTGGTAAAGGAGGTCAATCCAGCAGGCGACCGGTCACAAGCGGTGTTCCTCAGGGCTCAGTTTTGGGGCCAGTCTTGTTAATGTCTTTATTCATGATCTGGATGAGGGGATTGAGTGCTCCCTCAGTAAGTTTGCAGATGACACTTAATTGGGTGGGAGTGTTGATCTGCTTGAGGGTAGGCAGGCTCTGCAGAGAGACCTGGATAGATCAAGGGACCGAGGCCAATGCTATGAGGTTCAACAAGGCCAAGTGCTGGGTCCTGCACTTGGGTCACAACAACCCCATGCAGCACTACCGGCTTGGGGATGAGTGGCTGCAGAGCTGCCCAGTGGAAAAGGACCTGGAGGTGCTGGTCAACAGCCGGCTGAACATGAGCCATCCGTGTGCCCAGGTGGCCAAGAAGGCAAACAGCATCCTGGTCTGTGTCAGAAATACTGTGGCCAGCACGAGTAGGGAGGTAATTGTGTCCCTGTACCCGGCACTAGTGAAGCCGCACCTCAAATACTGTGTGCAGTTTTGGGGCCCTCACTACAAGAAGGACATTGAGGTGCTGGAGCGTGTCCAGAGAAGGGCAACAAAGCTGGTGAAGGGTCTGGAGAACAGGTCTCATGAGAAGCCGCTGAGGGAACTGGGGCTGTTTAGTCTGGAGAAGAGGAGGCTGCGAGGAGACCTTATCGCTCTCTACAACTACCCAAAAGGAAGTTGTAGTGAGGCCGGTGTTGGTCTCTTCTCCCAAGTAACTAATGATAAGACAAGAGGAAATGGCCTCAAGTTGCACCAGAGGAGATTTAGATTGGATATTAGGAAAAATTTCTTCACTGAAAGAGTTGTTAGGCATTGGAACAGGCTGCCCATGGAGATGGTGGAGTCATCATCCCTAGAGGTGTTCAAAAGACATGTAGAAGTGGTGCTTCGGGACATGGTTTAGTGGTGGCTTGGCAGTGTTAGGATAATGGTTGGACTTAATGGTCTTAAAGGTCCTTTCCAACCAAAATGATTCAATGATTCTATGATTCTAATTTAGTTTTCTGTTCATGAGCAAAGAGCACAATACTCTTATTCAGTGAAATGGCTGCATTTTTTCCTTCTCATTACATGCAAAATGTCTCATAAACATGCCTTAATTTGATTTATAATAATGAATATGCTTGATGTGCTGTTCTTCTACTGGGTCGTTTTTAACTTTCGTTAACTCCTGCATAAATTCATTAAGTGCCTGGTTACAGAAGAGCACGTCATACAATATGACTTAAACATGATGTAAACCACTAACACACAATAAATCTAACGTCACGTTTCTTAACCCACTTGATCATTTCCTTTTGCTGGCACAGTGGGCTGTCAATAAAATAAGCGGGCACGAATATAAAAGATCTAGCAAAATGAAGTGCTTTGTCTTCTAAGGCTTCACATCTTTGCCAACATAACCAGACTGAATTAGAAAGCTTTTTCCAACTATAGTTATATTGAACTATATTTGGGCTTTTGAAAGTGAACTCTTTACCTTACTGGTTTTAGGCTCTGTCTAGGTAAGGAGACAGACTTTGGTGGACTGCATGGCTTCTGCTGAACCAAAATTTTGTGGATATTTGTCTACTAAGCCAAAATGACAGGTGAGGTTACAGTCAACTAGGAATTCCACTGTCACCAGGTGGGAAAGGAACATGGGGGTGAGCACTTGCTTCTAGACTGGTATTCCAAAAAAGCAAATACAGGGATTTTTCCAAGACAAAGCAACTTTACTCTGGAACAGAGTGGTTAAGAAGCACTTACACTGGCATAGCTGTCATAGCATAACTGCTGTTTTAACTATGCTGGTCTGTGGCTTCGTCCTGAGTATCTTAAGTCCCTAGTTACTATCTGTGGCTGGTTCTTTTAATTGGAGCAAGGCCTTAACTGAACATGGTCGGGTGAGATAGCTGAAAACTGTCTCTTTCCCCAAGTCAGGAAAATCAGAGGGGAAAGAAACTATCATAAGATAGTAGAAAAATAATTTTAAGAAAGTTGAAAAATACATATTGATAAAATTATTTGTAGCATTTAACTTCATGACAACAGAAATTCTCCAGGGGAAAAAATGGTGAAGGAAGGCCCCTTAATGCATTTGACATCATTTGTATAGTCTTTACGTGCACATTTAATTATGACACATACACAAAGCTGTACACAGATATTTACGTGTACACAGATACACAGCACAACATCACAGGTATCCCAACTGCTCAGGTATCTTTGCAGATCAAAGCCTTATTCATCCGGAAGTCCCTGCTTCTGACCTAAATAAAATGATAAATTGAATGATAAAACTATACAGTTAAGCTTAGCAGAAGAGCAGTAACTTGAAACTATTTTAACAGGTTCTTAGAATTTGACAGCATCCTTTTAAAACAGCTCCTTTCTATTAAAAAAACCTCAAACAACCCAAAAACAACACAACTCTGAAATATTTAAGGCTAGAGCATTTACAGAATAAACCTAATCAACAGAGTTATTTACAATGAATAAGTTCAAATGACTGAGAAAAAGTTATCTGCAGATGTTGAAACATTTATGCAGTTTCAGAAATGATCCATGGCTGAAGATCCATGTCTGTGCAACAGTGATGGTTGAAAGTTAAGTAAAGTAATTTCTCATTTGTTATATAAATATCAGATCTTTTAAAATTGAAGAAAATTATTTAATAAAAAATGGAAAAAGCAACATAATTTATTTTTATTAGCTGTTTTTCTTTGATATCTTTCTCTAGCAATTGTTTGGCTGGTGACATACACAGCACCACAAAGGGATTAGGAAATTCTAGTTCCAGGAAATTTTTGCTGAAGACTCTTGATATCTTCATGCTCGATGCATGAAGAAATAGTCTCCAGAGCCAGGAAAGATCAGGTCAAAACTATTGACGCCTTTTAATTTCTATTCCTAGATCCATAATTTATTCTGTGTTTGTCTATGTACCTCTTCTCCTCACCTTTACACATTTTCATACCTCCTGCTAGTAGTGGTATCCAACATACAGCTGGCACATTTTCAATGATCTAATTACCATTGCTGTGCTTTGATATTCATGTTGAAAAAATGAAATCTCACCCTGAAGTGAAAAGGAGAACCTTATATATACACATGTGAAAATCTGCACTTTATCCTGGGATTCTAAATGAGGCTTATAACATCACATTGGCTGGTGGCCTAGAGTAACAACGCCCAAAGATGTCAAGTTCCTATACGATTTTTGAAAATCAGTACCAGGGCAAGAGTGACTAAAGTAGGAATGCTTCAGTCAGAAGAAAGAGTGAAGCACCAAGTCGCTGTTACCTGGTAAGAGGCCAGCCAGTCTGCCAGCTCCTCAAAACTGATCTGGAAACCAGCACAGCTCTAGTAGACGGTCAATTGGCACCTAGATACTTTGAACAAAGGTAGAGCATGTTCTACTTCTTGCTCAGCTAGAGAGGGGGAGAAGGCATTGATTAAGTATTTAGGGAAGATATGGGAGAACTAGAGATATTTAATAGGGAGAAGTGAGTTCATATAGGATGTACTAGGTGAAGACAGGTTATGGTGGAGGGGCATAGAAAACAAATCCACAAGAAACAAGATTTTGTTAATTTTTCAGTTCATGGAATAATTACTTTTAAATACTGTATGCCTAACAAGCACAGGAACAAGCAGAAACAATGACCTGACTTTGCTTTTCATCAATGAGTTGTGTTAAATTTTTCAGGTGCATCAATGTAACATGGTCAGTCACGAAGAATGTACAATTCTCATCAGATGTGCCTTCACAACAGTCATTCTTCTTTCCTGGTAATCCTATGTTGCCACTATCTTTACAACTTCAAAGCCTTTTCTTGGTTCTCATTCCACTTTCCAATATACATAAATTCACATCCACAACAATCTTTCACTTCCTTGTTCTTATCTTAAAGGCAGTAGATAATAATTATATAAAAAGGCAATTACTGAAGCAAAGAAATACATTTCCACATTGGAATGTAGATAATTCAGTGCCAAAGAATGCCATTGAGATAAGCAAATTAGCAAAATAATAATAATAATAATAATAAACCCCTAGAACTGTATATGGACAAGAAAACAGGCAGCAGTTAAATTATTTCAATGCAATTCTTTTGTTCTGTAACATGACAAAACAGGGAGGAATGAATAATGCTATTGGTTTGCTGTTGTCATCTATCTATACATGAATATATATAACTGTATATATTATTACATTATAACATATAAATTATTGTTACACATTACATATTTACTAAAAAGAGAGTCATGCGGTTAAACCCCAGCTGGGAGCTCAGCCCCCCACACAGCCACTTCCCCCACGGTGGGATGGGGAGAGAATCAGAAGGGTAATAGTGAGAAAACTTGTGGGTTGAGATAGAGACATTTTAATAGGCAAAGCAAAAGCCATGTGTAAAAGCAAAACAAGGAACTCATGCCCCACTTCCCATCAGCAGGCAGGTGTTCAGCCATCCCCATGAGAGCAGGGCTTCATCACGTGTAACGGTTACTTGGGAAGACAAACGCCATCACTACGAACATCCCCCCTTCCTCCTTCCCCCAGCTTTATATGCTGAGCATGACATCATATGGCATGGAATATCCCTTTGGTCAGTTGGGGTCAGCTGTCCTGGCTGTGCTCCCTCCAAGACTCTTGTGCACCCCCAGCCCACTCACTGGTGGGGTGAGGAGCAGAAAAGGCCTTGACGCTGTGTAACCCCTGCTCAGCAGTAATGAAAACATTCCTGTGTTATCAACACTGTTTCCAGCACGAATCCAAAACACAGCACCATACCAGTTACTATGAAGAAAATTAACGCTATCCCAGGCAAAACCAGCACAGAGAGCAAAAGCTTTCGCACCATAGGAATATGATCATGCATATACACCATAAACTGAGTCATGTAAATGCGCTCTTCTAAAATCTATGTGTCTTAGCTTAGGAAATATTTGCTAGCTGACTTTACAGTAGAGAGAGAAACTCTGTGCTGAAGGATGCTCTTTTTTTTTTCCATATCCAGATAGTGCTCTGAAAAGACGACAGTCCAAAACACAATGCTTGGTAATCAGTCACCTTTACGCATATTGGCGGGAGCGGGTCCCATATGTTCTTCCACTGGCAAGACTGGGATGTGCAGAGCTCTGCTATGACTTGACCAGACATACCGCGCAGGGGGAGCAGGCACCTCTGGTGCTGGGACCTGCCGAGTTCCCGTGCACACACTCACGCTTATCCCTCAAGAAGCGGGGGAAAATGGCAGCTCAGGACACGTTGCCACAACCAAAGGGATTACTGCAGTTCACGTTCAGCTGCCTTTTTTGGAGCAGTCCTTACCTGCCAGGCTGTCAGCTGACTAATAGCTCTGGCAGAGACAGCTGCTCCGTTTATCCGTGATCGGGCTGACAAGGGGTCCCCACGAAGGTTGGTTGTTATGAAGTACAATTCTGACAATCATGTTTAGCCCTTGAATGCTCATTTGTGGGAAAGTCAGCCTTTCTCTAGCTTGTCTCCTTTCACTGCTACAAGAAAGAAAACATCACTATGCTCATTTTTAAGGTCCAAAGCTGCAAAATAGCTAATTCAAGATTACAATAAATAAATAAATGATAGTTAAGTGGAGGCTGTGACCTGTTTTTTAAAAATAACATCATAAGGGGAGTGGTGACATAGAGTGCTTGTTGTAAAGGAATTTGAGAAAAAGGCAATAGCAAACACTGAAGGTTCAAAACATTGAAGGCGTTACTGGAAAGCTCTGCTGAATTAATGTTTGTTTGACTTGGCAAAGATTTGCCACTACCCGTTTATTATTAGCTTGCACTTGTCCATCACCTCATAAAAGTCTGATTAAATTAAGATAAAGCCACGGGTTTGAAAGTATTTTTAATAAATAATAAACACACGGTCAACCTAAAGCTTAACGTATACGTTGTTTGAGAATAAAAAAGGTAAAATCCGGAGGGCCTCGGCAGAGCCGCCGTGAGAGGTGGGGAGCCTGCCGGCCCCGCACTTCCTTCTTCTAGGCGGACATTTTCTGCCCCCCGAAGTATTTTGGTGTGGTGCACCACAGACTTGAGCCTGCCACTACTTTTCTTTGACACGGCACGGGGTTAAGAAGAGAATCCGCACGCCAGTTTTTAAGCGGGAAGGGGCCGGCAGAGGACGGCTGGCGACAATCGCCTCCATCGTGTGCGGGACCCAGGAGAGCAGCCATCAGCTCCGCCACCGACCAGGCTCCCCGCAGGAGCGGGAACAGCCGAGGCGGCCGCCGGGCCCCACCGCGCTGAGGGGGCCCACGCGGGGAGCGGGGCGGCGGCGGGCCCTGCCCTCCCTGCCCGCCGCGGGCCGAGGAAGGCAGCGCCTCCCCATGCGGGACCGGCCCTGCCCCCGGGAAGACGCGGAGCTTCCCCGCCGTGCTGGGAGCCAGGCGGGCCGGGCATTGCGACGGGCAACGGGCCGGACCCAGCGGCGGGTCCCGGCTCTGTCCTGTCCCTTGGAGCCGCCGCTCGGCCCGGCCGCGTTCCCGCCCCGGGGGCGAAGGCCGCGGTGCCCTGGCTGCCAGGCGGGGCCGCTGAAACGATCCTCGGTTCATGAGACCGTGCTGTGGGTTTGGGACCGTGCCTCGGGAAGCAGCGCGCTACGGGGATCAGCGCTAAAACCCACCCTCAGCGAGGCTTCAGCCTGGGTGCCACCCGTCACTACCTGACAGGCTCATACGGATTCCTGAAAAAAAAATAAATTAAAAAAAACAAACCCAAACAACAAACCCAGAGCAAAAACATCCACCCAAAACAAGCGTACAGGTAACTCTTTAGATGCATCACACATGTTAAAAAAAAAAAAAAAATATCACTAAATGAGGAGTGTACAAGTGTACAGTTATTGGCAGGGGAAGCTCTGGCAGAGTCCTCACACAATGCTACTTTTCAGGCATTATAACGAGCTTTATAATTTTGTTTTGATTTACTACCTTTTCCCTCCTATCTGCTAGGACGTTTGGGAAAGTGTCCAGCATTTTTCAGTATGAAAGAACAAAATATAAACCTTCATTTAAAAACAAAAAAAATGAATTGACCAAAGTGGGCAATAGGTACCTTGAATTGCAGCTGTTTCATTAAGAAATAGAAAGTATTTTTTTTATTTATTTCCAAGTCAGTACAAGGAGGTGGAGTCTTCAGATCATTTCAGTATTCCAATAGGGAAAGTGTCAAGAAAGAGGAAAAAACCAGAAAGCCTGAGGTGACTGGGAGTGCATCCAAAAGAGGGTAAGGGGACAAGCTAGGTGGAAATTAGGTTGAAGCAAGAACATTGCTCAGATCATGTGGAACAAAGTTAGGCGATAATGAGAATATCACCCTACAAAGTGGACAGCCTTTCACCAGTTCTCAACTGTGCAAATCTGTATCTTACCAATCAGCATCTCTACCTGAGGAGCAGGGTAGCGTTTCCCACAGCCAAGCAGGATGGGAGAGGCCATCTCCCTGCCAACCCCAATGGATCACTGCTGGGATCTACTACAACATTTTCCCTACATAGTGACTTTCAATATAAAGATAAAAAGAGGATGACCTAGAAATAATGGGTCAGAATAACGCTTCAGGGAGCCCAGTATCTCGGACAGTCAGCAAAACCAGATGTCTGGGGAAGGGTGCAAGATACACCAAACAAATACTACCATCTACTACTGTCCAGGCCTCCAAACATACAGAGTATCTGTACATTTACTGACTCGACACAAATCTCTCTCCTATAAACTGCTCCAGTTTCCACTTCAGCCCTCAGCATCTACAATACCCTCTGGCAGGAGTTCCCATCAGTCTTCTACTGTTTGCATAACGGTTTGCTGTCTTTTGTTACAGCTCCTACTAGCCTCATTTGATGCTCCCTGGTTCATCCTCTCTCAGATAAAGGAATACTCTGTCGCTATTTGTCTTTTCCACATCACTCAAATGTAGAGACCTTCGTTACAATCATGGCCGCTACGTATCAGTTATATCATTCCCACGCTGAAGAGACTTCTACTTTGTTATTGTCCAAAAAGCATTCATTTAATCGTTTCTAACTCTCATCTTTACTGCCCTGGGTAACTCTCCATCATCAGCATTGTTTATTACCCCATCACCTACCTTTTTCTTCACATCCTTTGGAAATACGTTCAAGAGGGCATTCCAAGCACAGAACCCTGAAGACTTCAACTGGCATCCTCCCTTCACCACAAAAGCTATTTGCTGCAACTGTTTTGTATCTTCCGACCATACGATTTCCACATTGTCCATGTGAGATCCTCTTTGTTAGCCCACGTCTACTTGGTTTCATTTGAGGATATTAGTAAGGAATTCCAACAAAGATTTCTAGAAATGCAAACAGACTATATAAACAAGAGGGCTTGCTGACCTGCAAAATAAACATTGTGGTTGGTAAGGCAAGACTTCTTCGTAAAAACTGTATTGACTTTTCCAAAGCATGACAGCTTTACCCAAGTGGCTGCCAATTCTAATTCTGTTCTCCTTAACTGGTATTTCACATATCCGACATTCCAACACACTGGTGCCTCGTTTTACTGCTGAAGCCAAAGTACTAAGCAGACGCATGAAAAATTCAAATAGTCATTCAAAGTTTTTGAAATGTTGTCTCAGTTATTAATGGTTAAATGCAATTTCTTATAAGCAGGTGTAAATGCATTCATAATTTAGGGAAAACACCTATTTCCTATAATTGCTATTTCAAGTGCCTGCAAAAGCACGTATCAGTCAGCTGAAGGGAAGTGTCTGAAAATTATGGTTGTGTATCTGTAATCTCTGTGGAGCACACTACTCCCATTTACTTAAGAGAAATACCATGTTTGTAATCAAAGTCTGCTTTTCTGTCTTTTGTCACACAGTTGGAAACTGCAAGTGAGATGTTAGCCTTTAACTTCAGTTTCAGCTCTAGAGATATTGGTTTCTTCAGCCTCCTGACCATCCTTCCACTGCTGCAGACTGCATGCTAGAATTCCTGCAGATAAGGAACCTCTGGTCTGATCCCCTTGACATTTGGTTGCAAATCTTGACTGTTTTGAAGGAGGCTAGGAGAGGGCTGAAAGGCTTTTCCTTAGCCAGAAGCACTAGCCCAAGCTTCAGGACTTTTACTGTGTATTTCACTGCAGTGAATTGCTTTTTCCGCTGTATTTCCTACGGAAACAAGCAGTAGGCAAGTGTGCTACCTTGGCCTGTGCATGAACAAGCAAATGCAATTTCACAGTTATGCACAGTGTTTAAAAATCCCCAACACATCAGACAAAACATTCCATCGTCAGTTAAAGTGTGGAAACTGAAAACAGCTCCTTTCCAGAGAAAGAAGCACCTGGTTCAATTAATAGATTACCTATTTAAAATTTACAGCTACAGGCTGCATTCTCTAAAAACTGTCGGTGAAAGCGATGGAGCTTTAGGAAGTAGTACTAAGGGAATGGGAAAATTGGATGCCATCATACTTTCTCCTCATTTTGTATTGGGTTATTTTAAGCTAACATTTTAACATTTCACGAGAAGGTAAAATTTTTTGTTGCCTATTAAAATGCTTTTAAAAATGAAAACAGTAGCTCAGAGATGACACCACACGGCAGGAAGTATTTTACATAAAAATACTAATCATCGTAAACTGGCTTTTTACCTCTGCTTTCATTTTCAGTGTTAAAGCAGTTAAAGACTGAAGCAACTGTAATACAGTGTTTGTGAACACAAAGATTCTGAAGTTTAAATCATTCAGTAGGATTTTTTTTTTAGAGTAATAATTAAAAAAATATAGATTTAAGCAAGACTTCTTGCTATGTCAACTATCATTCATGCATACAATTGTTTAAAGAAAAAAGTTAAACATTGAGACAAGTTTTATTTTTCTTTTTCAAAACTTTATTAGGTAGACATTACTAGATGACATTGTAAAACCCCTTGTGTGCAAGTGAACTCTACAAGATATGTCTTCCCACAATCCATTAAATCCACACACACCCCCCCATTTCTGAATATTGATTCTAAGACAGGTGGACTGCATTCAAATGCTACTTTACATTCTTCCTTTTCATCATGGGGAAGCACTTTTTCAGTTTGTTGGTAATATGGGCTTGGGGTATTGGTGTAAGTGAAAGGAATGACTTTAAAGGAAACGAAGTACCGTAAGTTTTGACTTACGAACTTCACTCTCAATACAGACACCAGATTCCTCGCGGAGTCTTTTAAATTAAACTGCCTACCATGACCGTGATTGTATTTAGCAAAGTGAAGCAGTACAGAGACATTCCTACTACTGAACACTAGTGAGGTAACATTTTCAAAATAAAACTGTTAAAAAATTCACTTACTTTCAAAAGGTCCTGTCCAGCAGGACAAACATTGGCAGAACACCTTCCCTTGTATCCATGCATGTACATGTGCATATACAACCTGTGTCTACTATAGCTTTTTAAAGAACAGGATTTTAGTTATACATTCATCAGGACAAGTCTAAAAATCAGACATTACTATGGTAGATACAACAGAAGACTTCAGTGAACCATCTCTAGACCTCCTAAATTAAAAGGCACTCTCAAGAGGGTAGCAAGAAATAATCCTTACAAAACATTGACACAAACTAAAGCAGCCACAAAAGGTAGTACACTCAACAGTGATCACTGGTATACATTTAAAATACTTGAAGATGGATTATTTGTAAAATATTGCTGAAGACTACCGAATATTTTCATCGAGCGTGAAGACCATTGTTGCAACACTATGCAACAAAAAACAGTTATCAGCTAAATGCAAGAGAAACAGAATGGAAAAACCTTATCAGCATTTTGGTTGTGTGCCTGCTGGTTGTAAGAGAAAAGAATTTCATTTCAGGAAATAACTTTTAAAAATAAACAGTAACGCCTTAGATTGAAGAAGTATTTTGATACATGGTGCCTCCTATTCAGTGGGTTATAGAATGACTTGGTTAATGCCTAAAAATTGGAGATAACACTGAAATACAAGTTGCTGTAAGAGTAATAATTCACTTATAATTTTATTTCAGTATGGCTCTATATCAAATTCCCCATCACCAAAACCTTCAAATATGCAAGCTGAATCCTGATTAAACACTCCTGAGTGATGCTTCATGAAGAAATAACACTGCAAATGACAGCTATATTACCAATTAAGAACTCTAGCAGGGAAAAAAAAAAAAAAGCCTCTCCTACGGTTCTGAAACACTCAGGAATTTCAGAAGAAAAGGCTCCAATAGATACTTTTGTCATCTTCATTTCTTCCTCTTTTCCTTCCTTCACAAATTCTTAGTGGAGGAAATTGAACATAGTAAAACCATTTTATTATCATCAGTCTACAACAGACAGACCTTCTAAGCATAATTTTTGTTCTTATCCCCCCGTTAACTTAATTTCCTTCTGATAACCACCCTTTTATATCTTCAGTATTTTTTAAAAGAGAATTTCTACCAAAAGTTCACATAATTCAAGACAATTTTTGAAAAGTAGCTTATTCTTGGTACCTGACTTCTAATAGATGGACGGAAGTGGGAGCAATGTTAGTAAGAAAAACCAGTTCCTTTAAAAAAAAAAATCTAGATCATAGAAGGTAAAATTCCACTGTCTCTTGGGAAAGGAAGTAATCCCAGAAGAAGAAATAAACCCTACAGTACCCACTCTGAAGCTATCTGAAAAGGGTAAAACAAATACTACTTTTTGAGATCACACCTCTCACTATGCAATGAAACGCCAGGCAGAGATCCCAGGGCTGCTCCACTGAGCTTGTTTGGTGGTTTAGTCCATCAAGATACCACCCCAGAGGAACCGCCAACTTCTATTAACAGGATATGTTAGTTCAAGCTGGATACCACTGAAGTGCTGTTAAGCTGCTCTAAGTCCCAGCCTAGCTATAGTGCACCTCCGTGCGCCACGCTCCTCGGTGCTTCCCTCTTCATGAGTTAGTGCGGAACAGCGCCCGTTTGAGCCCTGGAGTTTGAAGGTACACGTAACATACCACAGCTTGTGGTCTAACCCAACTTCAGCTGATTTCTCCAAAAAGTTGCAGTTAAGTGGTTGGAAATTCCTAGCTGGTTATGCTGGAAGACCAAATTCATTCTGATGACGTAAGATGCATTTCTTACATCTTAAGATGTGGTGGTCTGAAGGGAGATGGGGGGTGGGGGAAGTGAACAGCAAGTTAAAAAAAATCAAAAATGAGATCAAGATCATCAGAATTAAAGTAGGCAAGCCAGGTATCTTTTTATATAAAAAGATAACTTCTTCACTAACATAGTATTTTTCAACTTTCTGAGCAAACCAGTATCGGTTACTTTGGCTTAACATCTGTCTGTCAGAGGCCACAGAACAGAAATTCCCATATTGCTCTACAGAGGGGAATAAACAAATTCTTTCATTTGTTTCAAGCAATAAGGCACTTACACATTTAAAATTCCTCATTATACAAAACACACTAAATAGTGGAATTCAAGCATTGATTACATGGCTATTGCCTACCTCCATAACAACTTCTTAGTCCTCAAATAAATATACTACAGAAAGTTCTCATCACCGATTCATCTACTTTGTATATAGCCCAAACGTGGAGTTAGAAATTGCTTTCTTAATGAACCCACAGCATTTGTGCCAGCACTCCAGCAGTGCCAGAAGCCTGTACACTAAAAAGGACGTGATCTATTGTCTCACTCCCCTCACCGCCTGCCAATCAAATTAACCCTATTTTAAAGGAAATTCATCACCTTAAAATATGTAAGAGAGATGGGGGCAGGAGAAGACTTCTCACCGAATTGTCATGGAATTAAAATAAAGTTCAGCTTGGACAACCTTCTCTGAGATGACATTTCCTTTTTCTCAGCACTATTATTCTCATCTCTACCATAGTCACAAGAATTAACAAATACCTTAAAAAGTTATTTGGACTCAGATGGTTAGTTACATTAACAAAGATGGCTGTCCTGTTTAATTACATTTAAAAAATGCAAAATCAAGAGCCCTGAAGAAAAAGAGATTTTAGCATTTCGCTTTTAAATACAATTTAAATATAACAGAATTAACCTTTTGCTGGTATAGTTCAGCAAAGCACTACTGAAACAACATCTTATGAGATCACATTTTCCATGTCCAATTTCATCTTCAGCAGTTTTCAGAAGCCCGTTTCAAAATATGAAATTTGGAAGGAAAAGGAGAGCATTAGAAATAAAGTGTGTAACAAACGGAAATACAGTAAACATTACATTATATGGTAAACAGTGAAATGTAAATCTACCCCCGTCCTTGCAATTTCTGGACACGAAGCAGCAGAATGTAAATTGATATGAAGAACTCTTAAAAGTGCATTTTTTTTATGCAAAAAGATAGTCCATGACTGAAGACTGAATCCATCTGCTTACCCAGAGCTTACATAAGGCATGAAAATGTTTCTTGACTGCATCAGCACTTTTACAGGACAGGTTTAAAATATCTGAACAGCTTGTCTGGATTCTGTAAGTACATTTTCCTTCTAAAAATGACGTAAATGTGGCATCATATTAGTAACATCATGCTGAGAGTAAGTTAAAATTTCAACAATACTGTTTTCGGTCTGACAAGTTTTCCACCAGATGAACGCTGAATGAGGTTAGCATGCAACTGTGTTTAAACAGGTATGTGCAAAATCCACGTTTATGCTAAAAAAATATTTTTACACAATAAACTTCTCTTCTGATTTTGATTCATCCAAAACACTTCAGATTAATTTTTCAAGTTTTGATAAGCCAAATAAGCAAGCTCCAAAAAGGTTTTCTTTTGCAAAATATTCATTTTTTTAATAAACTAATTGCTATTATAACTAGGTGGGTTTTTTTAAAAATATATCTGGAAAGAACCAGCTGGAATTATGCTTAGAAATTTCTGGGTTTTTTTTTTGCTAGGGAGTAAGTAATTAAAGCTTATCACGCATTTTTACCTTTGAAATCAGGGTACGCACTCTAAGATCAGTTTTCATTTCCCTACCTTCTGGTATTTCACGGGCAGGCTAAGTGGAGCATCAATGATTAATCGCCTAATATAAGCACTCTGTTCCTTACTGAAGGGAGAACGTATAGATCCTGAGCCCTTGTGTGCAGAAAGATAGGGAAGAATCAGCCAGGAAGCTACAGGCCTGTGCAACTGCAACAAGCTGCACTTGTTAGTTTTACTAAGAAAGAAGTTTGGGGGTATTGTGTTACCGGTTGAGCAGCACTTAAGTGGAAAAAAACCCCACTGCTAGTCTTGCAGTTGCATCAAGGCTCAGCTGGTTTTTCACATAACAGTAGCAAGACAAACCACAAAACATATCAACAACATAACTTTTTAAATGCTGTGTGCCCTCTTTTTCAGGTTTATGTGCCAAATCCAAAAAATACTGAACAGCTGTATTTACGATTCTTACACTGTGCTAACATCTGTTACACTGAAGAAAGCAGACTTTTAAGATTTGTTATTTAACACTATCTATGGATGTTGTTTCTAACTTTATTAGTGACTCAAAGCATTAAGAAGGTCTCTATTATACTAAAAGCTAGTATTCCTTGCTCTGACAGTTTGCTTCAAGAACAACGTTGTTTGGAAATTCTTCCCTACTCCCTGCCCTCTCCTGCACTTACTGAACAGCACTAGCATCACTCTACGGGTGAGAGGACCAGCTCCATAGTAGTTTGCACTTCTTCAGAAGTGAACCAGATTGTCAAGTTGCTGCACAGCGGCTATCAACACATTTCCAGATATTTTTGTTGAAGTATCTGTGACCAATTTCCATACTGGCATCAAAATGGGTACAACATCTCTGGTTTAATGGGGCTATGACTGATGTCAGGAATGGAGCTGATCCACTGCAACTGTAAGGCTGCAAAATTAAAAGAAACTAAGCAATTATCTCTCTAATTCTTCAGGTAGGATTCTTTCCATCAGCACAATCAGAGACCTAATACAGGTTATAAAATTAACAGTAATCCATGGTTCTTATCCACCACTTGGACTTCCACAATTATCATACCAAGAATTACGAACGATACAAGCTTTGCTCAATAAACAAAAAAACACAGCTAAATTTTAAAAAACTCATGAGTCTGCATGGCAAACTATGTGGCCATTGAATATTAAACAGTTTCTCAGATCTAACTGGCAAGAGAAACCATTCAATCACTGGAGAATTTATACTCTGACAGAACTACTGCCCTACCCACATACCATTTAACATCACACAAGCTATGGCAGTCTTCAGAAGAGCAGAAAGGCCCTTGGCTAAAAGCAATACCTGATGGTGAACCAAAACCCCTTCTAGTTAAATTGGCAATAGTCCCTACAAATTAGTATTTTTAATAAAGTAAAACTTCACGTTGATCAAACTTTCAGAACCAATAAATGGATGTAAATTACAAAACCAAGAGTTACGAAGTCAGCATTAGTAACATCAAAACCAAGGAGAAAATCCTCCCTTACTTACACATTTGCACTGCCCCGAAAGAAGATAACAGATCACTCAAAGTGCACTGTATTTTAATGACACTTGAAAGACAGGAATACGCTGTTTATCGTAGAGGTGGGGGTAACTGAAGACTAACAGACCTTTTTGTACGGAACTAAAACTGATGGGTCAGCTACAGCATGAGGCTACTCAGAACTGCACTGCTGCCTCTTGCTTGTATTCCTTCTTATTCAGCTTCTTACTCTCACTGCCTAATAGGCGGACAGAAGGAAAAGCACAATTATTTTCCGGGCAAAGCTCCTGGATAAGCTCTGCAAACACACCTAACGATGCTCTGCCATGCTGCAGCAGTCAGAAACACCCTGCCACTGACATGGTTGAGCAGCACTGAAATTTGAATGAAATACAACTAAATACTCGAGTGGAGAAAGCATCCCTCTCCGGACTGGCGTGCCCAGCCAGCCCTCCCCAGCAGGAGCAGGACTGGGCACACAGAGCGCAGCGCTGCTGGGACTGACTGCAAACCGATTTCCAGGCAAGCTTCCAATAGAAGGCTAGTGTAGAACGGATTTAAGTATTTCCTAGTCTGAATTCAGATATCAGTGAACAACTTCACAAAAGGATAAATAATCTTAAATAATAAATGAGGTGAAAGCAATCCTGATGATCAGCATACAGTAGCGTGAAATCTGCCTTAGCAGGTTAATTCAGCTGCCTGATGAAGTTTTCTGCTAATAAAGATGGGTTAGAACAGTCTGATGGTTTCTTTACAGTTACAAAAACCAAAACACGTTTACATAATAAAAGAACAACATCCATGAATTCCCGTACAACAAAGTTCATTCCATTTCTTTCAAATTGATAAATTAATGCTTGTAAAACAAATGACATGACTTTGATGTATGTAAGATTTCCTGTGATATGAGAATAGTTGCTTAAAAGCTAACATTTTATTGAATGAAGTTTTGTACTAAACTACTTCTCATATTTCAGTTAGTTATGTAATATTGATTAAAAGTTGTATTTATGTACTATCCTAGTGGGAAAATTTTTATATGGATGGAAAAAGACTTCCATATCTCTACTCTGCCTGGCTCTTAAAATTTTTTCCTGTTCTACAGAAAAGCAAAAGCAAATATTATTGTCATTCCTGTGTTGTTTTTTTTTTTTTTCCTACAGGGAAAGCAAGATTAGACTCATCTTTACAAGGTCAAAGATGCCTCATTTTGCTATGTGTAGAAAATGAAGAGCCATTTCCCTTTGATTTAATCTGTTCCGATGAAATCAAAATGGCCTAGATGAAATGATAATGTAGGAGTTGTGTGTTCCTTTCCTCCACCCACGACGACATGCTTTCTGAATATAAATAAGTGCAGATCTATTATCTTCCCTTTTATGCTCCTTATTCTAGCACCCTAATTTCAGGTCTTACTGAACTCCCATCAGAAGCTGAAAGTGGCAAACATGGCAGAGTGAAAACAGCTACAAAGACTGTAAGAATCTCTCACATATTTATAAAGAACCAGGAAAGGAAATTAATCCACTATATAGTTAATTACAGATAATCTCAAGTATTAAAATATTATCAAGTGGAATAGTTTGACACAATATTACAGACTGCATTGCAAACCCAAATCTATTTATGTATGTCTATCTCGCTCTCTGAGGTCTGAAGGTTTTTCTAAATAATACAAAAATATCTTCATTATTTGACATTTAAAGAAAGGAATAAAAATCCCTGAGTAAGCCAAAGACAACTAATATGTACAGCCTCAGAAAACACACTCAAAAACAAGACCCATTTTAAGGCAGCTTCCAACCTCAGACAGAACACAAATAGAAAACTGATGTGTCACAGAAGAACAAACCTAATTAACAGGTGGATTTGCATCGACAATAGGCTTTGAACTTTACTTCTAAATGTCATTGCTTCCTGGCTTAATTTGCAAATTTTAGAAAGGTACTATTTCTACTCTTGGGGCAGTAAGGTCAACATGCCCTTAAATTCAAATTGAAACATTAAGAACTTGTTGACTACTATGGTGTGCTTGTAACACACTGTTTCAACAAGAAAAAAAACAACCCAAGAAAACAAAACCAGAAGCTGTCAGAAAACAAGCATACTAGTCAGCTATGGTAAGCTGATATTTGTGCAGGTAAACAAAATTCATCAATTTCTTCCACTGAGGCTTCGAATTCAAAAGAGTATCTCGTAACAGTATTATGTTGGGCAGACTACTATTTGCTTAAAAGTTACAACTAGATTCAGATTTAATAACAATTTTTGAAGAAAGTGGTGCAAAGCACATCCTCTCAAATGATGTGCTATTTGTGGGCCTAAATTTTGAAGTCTGTAGACTCTTTAGGACATTTGCCATCTCCCTGCTTCCCCTCTCCCCATATATATACAAACATACATACATACATATATATATATATATATGTATCTTCAAACACATACACACAAAGAGTACCTTCACAGTACAAATCCAATCTTCTTTAAGATCAGCTTGTATTTTTAAACTATAAAGTAGGTATTTCTCTTATTCATTTCCTTTCTTTATTGTTTCAGTGTTCTGCTTACACAAATTTGTTTTATTCTAATTTTTTTCTTTTAAGTTATATTTGTACAATAAATTTGGATAAGAACTAAAAGAGAAAAAATTCCTCAGTAGCTGATTCCTAACGCTGAATGACATTGCTCTTGTGACGATGTGCTGAGAACGAGGTCTGGTAGCAAACAGTGGTACTCTGAAGTCAGGAAAAAAGAGCAAGCATAGCTATTCTCTTCAGACCTGTAATGTGCCACGAAGAGAAACACTGTAAGCAGAGAGTAAGAATGAAATGGTCTCCTATGAATTTATGGCCCCTCCTCTTACCCAAAATTCACATATTTTCCTCATGAGACATCAGTGGATGCTCTAAGATTTATGTAGCCTACTTCAAATAAACGAACAAAACATGCTATTTAGGTTATAAAATTTCATCAAGTCAATCTTCACACAACTAGTGGGTGGCATGTGTATCATATGCCAAGTCAGAACAGAAGAGCAGGTTTCCAGCTGCCCTGCAAACACACTTCAGGGATATCTTGGGACAGAACAGGCCACTGTCCTTTTCTAGTATCTAAACCCTTCAAATTTTTTCTGTACTGGGAGAGTTTCAAAATGCTGTACTCCTCTAACAAATCTGTCACCCCCCCAGTCAATATTAATAGACTTTCGTAAATTAAATACCAAAGTGAAATGGATCAGCCTATTTGTATGACGGAGCTTCAATGCTGAGGGTATTTCCCCCTCTGAGGCACTGCAGTTTGGCCGTGGCAATCTACATTTGCCCAGTAGCTGCAGGACTCAGAAGATAACCAGCTGTCGTGCTCTGGCATGTGACGGGGTTTCGGTATGCTGAACAGAATGCTGTGTGATGGAAGTTATTTACAGAAGTAGTTTTTAATACCAAAAGTAGTATGCTCAGTATACAGTAAGAGTCCAAACACTTCTAAGCATTTCCCCCTTAAAGGCCAACACTGAAGTTAAACGGAGCACATGTTAGCAGTTAAATGCTTTCTTCACAGGCCAAATCGGTAGTAGAGTTGTGGCTACAATACAGACTTTGATTGTCTAGTTCAGAAACTTAGACTCAAAAAACCCTCCAAAGTAATAAATCAAAAAAACCCAAACCCAAAACATTTAAAAAGCAGCAGTCAGGGGGGCCCATCTTGTTCGGAGTGCACCAGAGCACAGAGGCTTTGCGGTCTGCAGTAGTGTTTTCGGCTGAGGGAAGATGGCAGGAGATGCCCCATTCTTCTTCCAGGGCGGTGGCTTTGCTGCTGTTACCAGCACTGTATTGCTCTGTTGCACAAAGCGCATATAGCCCTTGTGGGACCAGCTCAGTTCAGGTGAGTAAGGCCCATCCTTACCAGGGCATACCTGTCCGTGACCTTTTCCTCTGCTTTTTACAAAGGCAATAGATAGGAAACACAAATAAACCTGCCAAAAGAATAAAATAAGAAGAAAACCTTAATTAAAATCAATCCTTTATGCACACATTGTGTTCTCTCAATGTACAGAGTAATTCAGATGCAGCTTTCCACATCTCAAGAGAATTTAGACAAGGCATTTGGAGAAGCAGAAGAAATATTAGCCTGCAACAGTCTCTTCAGTAACAAGTGAAGCTACACTTTCTGTTTTACTTCACAACAAATTCCTGCTAACCCTACTCCCACTTCTGAC
The DNA here is from genome assembly GCF_034619465.1 of Leptosomus discolor. NCBI lineage: Eukaryota > Metazoa > Chordata > Aves > Leptosomiformes > Leptosomidae > Leptosomus > Leptosomus discolor. The sequence goes on from NC_141392.1 coordinate 68,997,008, forward strand.
AAATTAATTCCTGAACAATGCTGTTTTGTGTAAGATACAAACTTAAAACTTTTAAAAGCACTTTGGCAATCCTTAGATCTAAAGTCAAGGCTAATTTAACTAAACTAGTTTTCAACTAGTTTCAAGTTTCAGCTTTACTTTTTTTTAAAATTTATTTATTTTTACAAACATTCTCATCTATTGTGAAGTAATACCAAATGTTTATCCTTGCCTAGGCAGGGAACTATTTATTCTTAAAAGTCTTTTGAGAGAAAGGAAGCTGTAAAAAGAAAAATAAATCAATCTGATTCATTCAAGTGAAAAATAGTTTGTCTACTCTTTCAAACCAAATGAGAAGCATCTCCCCCTTTCTCTTGCCACCAGCTGACTGAAATGGTGAAAGATTTCCTTATCAGTCACCAGGGTCCTTGCTTTGCTCAATAGCCTTGTAAATGGTGTAAAATGGTTTTCAGCTATGATACTGAGATTACTTTAACAGTTGTGTTGGTAGTAAATACTGCTGTAATTACCTCAAACCCAAAACTTTCCTGTAAATAATCAATGTTTTTGGAATTGCTCACACTGCTCTTCCTGATCATACCTTATCTGGCCACACCTAGGATGGGACTTCAATGGCATACTGGGTATTACTGCAATTACTGCTATTGTATTACTGCAAAACCCTCTTATTTTTTATTATAAGCAAAAGACTGTTTTTTTCCCAGCATAGGTTCTACCAGATTGCTAAGCAAAATAAGTTTTACTGGCTTTAAGTTGTCTTTATTGCCTGTATTTTTGACATAAAAATGCCACTAAAAAGAATAAATATTTAAAGACAGATCTATATATAGAGAGAGATATCTATCTTTAGGGAATCCAACTCAGAATATTGATACAGGAAAAAAAGATATGTATTCTTAGCCTAAAAACTGAAATTAACAGCAATATTCCTTATTTGGCCAGAAGTAATCTACAAAAGCTGCAATAATATTTTGGTTATATGCTGACTTGTTACGTACAATCTTATTAATGTAACTAACCTGGGATATGTTGGCTTTATTATATCAAAATAAAAGGGTGCCACATCCCAAAATGCCTCAGGGCTGGACATACACTGCAAATTTTTAACGCATAAGTAGTTTAGTGAAGAGTGTGAAGCAGCACGATCCCCAATTGACATATTACTGCCAACGTAAAATGTGGATATGCACTTACACGAGCAAAATTATATATTTATCATTACGGCTTATTTAATTTCTGTGGGAGAATTCAGCTAAGCCAGACAAAGACAGCAGAGTTGCTAGAATAACAATCAGTACAACCACATTACCAGAGCGTCAATACTGTATCAAATGAGTTCACAGTACCGTTTTTTGTAATGGATTGCAATCTGGCTGCCTATGCACTGAATCAGATTTTGAGATTGACTCATCCCAATTTGCTGCTTTGTTGTGTTGTTGTTGCATCTTTAAGCGGGAGGGCTCTGTCTGGGGAGCATGCCTAGTGCCCCCAAAATCTTGTCATGCACATGTCCAACATCTTAGAATTGTGATTCACTGAGGTCATTAAAGGGAGAGTCCAAGTCAGCCAGCCTCAAGGACTATGTTTAAATTACACTGACTTTTTTTACTAGTTTAACTATAGTAGTTAAAAACTTTGGTTCAGAAAACCAAATAATTGGGGAAAACAAAATAAAGTTAACAGGCATAAAATGCAAGTAAATAAAAAGAAGATTCTAAAGACAAATGTTTTAGAAAAAAAGTGATGTGCTTTATATGAAAAAAAAAATAGTCTATGGAATTTGTACTGTGTGTCCATCTCTGAGATGAAAATACTGAAATGTCACCCCAAAAGTCACTGCAAAACCAGAATCACTCACTCGCATATGTAACTCTTACCTATGACAACAGCTACAGCTCCCAGTGCCAGTCCCAGAACCAGTATTAGGGGTGTAATGAGTAGTTTTCCAGCTGAAATGCAAAATTCATTAAACAATTCAAAGTAGGCATTTTATTTTTCCCTATCCAGCCATGCATAAATATTTCGATTTTGGACTCCCAAAAGCTGGTTCACTCTTTTAATACTTCACTAGGACTCTTTTTGTAAATTCATCCTACAAATCCAGCTAGGAGCTAACACTGCTCAGCCCGCTCCCTGCACACATTTCTCTCTGCCCTCTTCACCCGGCACAACTCTCCGAGCACAGCTCATTTTGTACATTAACAGTTAGCTTGCATTCACTTCTGTTTCCATTCTGAAATCCCTCAGGCACTGACAGGAATGTGATAGCTATAAAGATACTATTATTTGGCTCCTCCAGAATCCTACTGCACAGCAACCAGCCTGGAAAGATGCCAAGCAAGCCAGCATCTTTGAGAGTTTAGGTCAGCTCAAGGCGATGAGACCATCACCTCTAAATACGCTTCTGCTCGCTTTAAAAGGTTATAGTAACGTCCTCGTGTACAATTGTGATTTAGGCCTAAATCAAACCACAGCCAGGTCTTTTGGATCAACGTTTAAAAGGATACCTTGCTGCTTTTACATGAGTAAGGCAGTGAGGTTGTGTGGCACACAGGCTAGAGCGCAGACTAAGAACAAATAAAACATGCTCATATTCTTTATTTCTGTTGAGTTCATGATCTGTAGAAATGCATGGAGGGGAGGCAGGGTTCCTTCTGAAACACTTAAGCTGAAACTGAACTTTGAATCCAAGTTATCTGTCTTGCGTTGCATGCTTTCATCTGAACGGCAGAATCTCCCTGGCTGTGCTGGCTGAGGAGCTGGATCAAAGTTGTCACTAGTCTGAGCTGTTTGAAAATGCAGCAGGGCAGGCGTTTTTACTGATAACACCAGCAGTCTGATCAAAGAATTGCTTAATTTCAAGTCCCTAAGTTAAACATGTGTTTAAAAGACCACCTCTAGAAAGGGAGGAAAAGTGAGTTCGTTACCTCTCTTCCCTGCCCTTCCCTCTCTCAAGTCACTTGTATCAGATTTCAGTAAATGTATTACTTCATTCAATAATGATGTAAACCTCTCCATAACCTGAGCCACTAATTTGGGCAGTCTTGGAAGGAAAAATGATGTATTTTGGCAATATTTACAGCAGTTAATTGAATTGGACCTTTTCAAACTCTGTTTTGATAGCTTTTAAACTTCATAGGAGTGTTGTGGGTGGGAAACATTAATTCCTAGAAGAAAAAGATTGGCAAATATTATTGGCATTACTCTAGTTGCTAGGCATCCTAATGGCAGACCTTCTTGGGACTCCACTGCACTGCATTCTATACACAGAGAAGCTGTCAAACAAATTATTCAAATGTAGACAGAAGGAATATAATGATGGGACACCTCAAGAAAGCTCCAAAAATGAGCAATTAAAAAGCACTTAAAGAACATTACCAGAGCCTTTAAAAATTTCAAAGTAAAGCTTATAAAAGGTTGTTTTAAGGTATGAACTCTCTTTTTTAATAACCATGTCATTAGAATGTTAGAAAGTTATGACATTTGGTACCAAAATTATTGAAAACTTAAACCATTGAACTGGTGACTAAGTACACAGAAACAGTCTCTGCAGCAAGGGCTAAGCTAGCTTTTGACTGGAGTAATTTCTTTGCAGACAAAAAGAACAGTTCCTAAGCTAATTCAGTTTAAGAACTTGTTTACTTACATTTGACAAACTAACTCAGAGCTGAAATAAACCATGAGTGTCTTTTTCCTTCTGCTTGTGAATATGAAGTTACGAGTATTGTGTTGTTCCAAGATCTTATACAAAAAAATGACCTTTCATCATCATGGGACAGTATCTTCCTTTGGTTATCAATGCATTCTAAAGGTTAAACTTTAAAACCAAAAAAACCCACCTTTTCTTCTCATACATTACCACATTTAAATCCTTTATCTTTCTTTACCTTTGCAAACTAAAATTAAGGAACAAGTGAACACGAGGTGAACAAGACTTGCACAAGGTACCATCAGGTAAGAGCACAAACAGCAGCAATCACTGCAAAGCAGCAGATGGGTACCTTTTACTGCAATCATTTTTATCAGTACTGTATGAAACAATTATAAAATGCTCCATTTTACACGTCTGAATTGAACATTACTTTATAGCCAATTCCAGTTTGTCACACACCATTTGTCATAATGTGAAGGATTATGAAGCTCTAATCACAGAGGGAATTATGCTGCTGAGACTAAGGACATTTATTGCAGGCACTAAACTTCCCAAAGATCCACCGTCCTACGCCTGTTAGCTCCGAGACTGCTAGCAGAGACAGCAAACGTAAAAATTGCCTCAGAGCAGAATAAAATCTTGGGTCATTAGTCCATGTGGTGAACTCAGCAGGAAGTTGTGATAGCCAGTCTGGTAACGTTCAAAGCTAGTTTTTAAGGCTAACTTAAAAAAGAAATGGTTGTAAATAAAACAAGCCGCAAAGGGGAACCTTTTTACAATTCTGCTGAAATGAATGGTACACAAGTTCTCTACCGGGCTGCTCAGCGTGAACATTTAGACATCTGTGGTAATGTAGTAACTGTATTTGCAGGTGTCTCAGAGGGGTTGCATTACTTGTGATAGAGAATGATGTTTTTCTGCAAAATGAGGAAATGTTTGGGGAAGCACAAGGGACTACTTTTCTCTTGCATAACTCTGGTTTTGGCTGTGGGGTTTAGGATAATTTACACAAAACCCCATAAATCTTTAGAGAATGCTTTGCCATGTAAAAAATTAATATACTAGTTTTAGAAAACAAAAGCAATCACTAGCATATGAGAAATGAAAAGTTCTTATCATACTTTTAAGCAACAGAGCCACTGAAAGTGTCTACTTACAAATCAAAACAGTCATATCTACGCAGATTTAAGTTCTAATACAAGTTTGTCTCTGGTTTTAGAGAGTCCTGTCAAGCGTACAGAGGAGACTTCTTACAAACCAGACCAACTTAAATGAAGGTTGGATTCTAGAAATGCATGCTTGCTTCTGTGGTGCTCAAAGCCACGCATACATAAAGTGAATCTTGCACTGTCTTGGGACAGGAGTACATGTCAGACGGATCTGAAAACACGCTGCTTTCAGAATCCTATTTGAGATGCTGTTTACCATGCAAAAAATTTCATTTGCTTTAACAGCATCATTACACGTTGTGTCCTGTTACATATCCATGAAGTACCTAGCAATTGATTTTTGAATATAATTCACCCAACTGAATTCAGGTGGTATTTAAGCGGTACCTTAAGTACATTTAAGACAATTGAACATTTTTTTTCTTTCTGTGCAATTTCATCACTAACTCCAGTTATAACCAAAGATTCTGCCTTCAGTGACTTAGCCAAATAATTACTATGAGAATGAAATCTCTAAGTACACTGGGACTGAAAGATAAAAGCAATTTCACCTTACTGTACTGGTCACAAGACAAAGTGTCTCTAAAAACTATGATGGCTAAAGAGAGAGAAATGTCAAATTCAGAGACCACTTCTGCTCCCAGGTTATTTTCTTTTCCCTGTAATTTCTATTACCTTTACAAAACCATTAGTTTGTGAAGAATGTTTAAATTTATGCTGCCATAAATGCTTTTCCCTTTTTTTTTTTTTTTTTATTATGGAACAGTTTGTGATTGTAGGCACAAGCACTTGCTTTTCCACAGAAACCATGATAGCTTGCCAGCCTGCCATGAAGTGTTCTTTCCTTTCTACACACCCTACCCACCCAGATTTGGTAGAAACCAGACAAAAAACCTTCTCTGCACAAGGCTACAAAATCACCACATTTACTTATTTCTTCTCTATAGCAAGAAGGTAACAAACAAAAAAAATCACGGAAGAAAACCTACCTAGCAACACCTCACTAGTCTCCCACTGACAGCTGAGATAACGTTCTCTTCATTTCACTACTTAGCTAAGTAGCAGAAGCACTTTACTGCAGGAAATCCAACCTTTATTTCTTGCTACACATTACTAAAATTTGGAGACTATATTTTAAAGGCCTATCTCTCTGCTACCATCTCCTCTTTCTAACTACTTCTGCTGACTCCCAGAACGGAACCAAACCCCAGGCTTGTACCTGGGGTACACCTACTGATGATAATGCTCCCCTCTCGCCTGATAAAGCCTTAATGTATTGCATTTACAGTTCTAGATACCAGGATATCTGGGTCTAGACGTAATCCCTAACTGGAATGAAACGTTCCTGCGTTTTCAACTTGATCTTAAATGATTAAGAGTAGGAAGCTTCCGTTCAAAAAAACAAAATAATTCAGATGATCATGACAAAGAAGAATCTGATGGAGGGTCTATAAAAGAAAGATATGAGAAGGCAAGCAAGCTATTATTTACTCAATTTCATGATAACAGAAATAACCAACGAAATTATCAGGAATCAGTAAAAAAGTAAGAGAGGAACAGAAGTACTTTCTCTACACAATGCATAGTGAAATCCTACAGCCTCTGCCAAAGATGTTGAGGAAGCTAAAACCTAAGAACTGTATAAACTGATGAAGGATGCATCTATTGAGAGTTATTAAGCAAAGGTTCAGATACAAATCTCAACTCAGGAAGTACCTAGAACAATGACTACTGGAAATAGACAGGGAGTGAGATCTTTTTTCTAACTGACAACTGTTGAGGACAAAAATCACTAGGCAGACCTTTACATTTGCCCAGTTAACAGCCACAGATAAATTCTGTTCAAGTTTTACAAAGATAGCTGATCTTGCCAAACTTCCCCCGTTCAAGATGGCAGAATCTACAAACTGAACTGACACTGTATGTCAGGAGATAGATACAATCTTAGAACGGTATAATGCCTTCTTAAAAAGGCATGTGCGCTTGTGAGGAAAAACGTACAAAAATCCAGACTGGCTCACATATACCAATCACAGCCAAAATCTAATCCAATGGAGGAAGAGCAGTGAGCTGAATTCCCAAATTCTAACCTGATGAGCTGCTGAAATACTTATTTTTTGATTTTTCAGGTGTGAGTTTTGTTAGGGCTCTGGAGTGTTTTGGTAGTTATTCACACAGCATATCAGGATCAATATTAAAATTTAGAGCTTGAGACATGACAGGGATTTAAGGTCACGCTTATCAATGCAGAATTCTTTGAGTCATTGTCGACTTGGGTGTTAACACGCTATTGTAAAAACAAGGGCAATTACTACATGTGCTGGCAGGTTCAGCTAGCTCTGTCTCTATTCAAATGACGACCATTCCTGCGAGAAATAGCACTGTACGACAGATGTAGTCCTAGAGAGAAATTTTTAACAGAAAACCCTATGAAAATTTAAGCTGAGGCTTTGAGCTTTGCTAATCTTTCTTGGTTTGCTAATTAAGGCAAACCACAAGAATGCTTGCAAACAGGAAACGAAACTAAAATATCTTGTAGCTTCTCTACACGTGTTTTTATAAACATGAACTTATACACATCTTCACCACTGAACTTGAACTCACTTATGCACTTCTACGTTTCTTTACTGCCTCCAAGTCACTGTTTGCAAATACACTGATTTTCTTTCTTATTAGCAAAAGCTGTTTCGTTTTGGAAGGAAGAGATTGCATATTATTGTTTTCTAAAACAACAAACAGTGAAAATAGAAAATAATTTTAATAGTAGTTATGCACAGGCAGCACATGCACCTGTAATTTGGTCTTTGTATATGGCATTAAAACATGCCAACTACATATTTAGATACTTTACATGTAAACCATTGCAAAAATTAAGACAATAATAATGTTGTTTTTTTGCAGATCTATGTTGTGATAAAACCCACTTAATTTATATTTTATCTGCATTGTACACAGAAGACTTAATCTTGGAATAAGGTTACCCACGATTCTGCATGTGAGCAGCACAGACTTGGTAATGTCTCTGAGTGCAGTCTCTTTCTATCACAGATAATAATTCCACCAAACGTGCCAAGATCCATTCTAGAACAGGTTACACTGTTTGCCATTGTGGCTTTTAGTAAAAGCTCTTCTGAAACCTTACTAAATGCTTTGAAATTGTTCTTGAATTTTAAGCCTAAGATTATTCAGAAACAGTTTATACCCATGTGCTCTAGTCTAGATTAAAGACAATGCTGGCACTAGATCTTCTCATACATTGGAATTTATCTCTACAAAATATATCAGAGTATGCACATCCAATCACTTTGGATTTTCATCCACTTTCCTATTTATTTCTGTATCTAATTCACCTCTCATGAAGTCTGTTGCAAGTACCCGAGATCAAACTAATGGGCCTCGATGACTCACTGTCATGTCAAACAAGCATTCCAGGTTTGCGAGTCTCCCACAACTTTGCAGAGCATCAAGACTGGTGTTCTCTTTACCAGGCCTATGAGTTTGTGTGCCAACTCTTGTGTTTAAAATGGAAATCACCTAGTTTTCTTACTAGAATACGTTTCGCTCAGGAGTATTGTTTTTTACTGCAGGTCTGCTGACTTCTATTTCCACATGTTCAGTCTCTTACCTTTACCTCTACATTCAACATCACCAATTGACAAGCTCAAAGGATTTCCTCATCCTAGGTGAATTCCAGGTCATCTCCAACTTCTGTGCCTTAATTCAAAGTCCTATTTTCCTGAACAGGTAAATGTAAACATTTTCTATAATGTTTCAGATAGCTTTACATGCTGTAAACTCACTACAATGACTGAACTTAATGTATATGTAAGGTACCACATAACATAATAATCTACTTAGTTATCTATTTTTCTTGTGCTTCTACAGGTTGAGACCAGTACACATCTGGTTCAAAAACAAATCAGGAGTGCCTTTTTTTTTTAATAACAAAAGTCATGCATTTGGCATCATATTCCTGTGACAGAAATTAATGTATATAGTTGTATTTTGTTTTAAGTTGGATTTCATCTATCTGAACTAAAGCTAACAGTTAAGGTAACTGTCCTCCTATTTAAAGGGGCAAACCTGAGCAGTTTGGTTTTTCAAACCCAGATCAGGTTCAAATCCAAACGCTTTATTCAAATGGATCCTTGACACAGAGGTTCATTTAAAAAAGGTTCCTGCTCCGATCCATTTCTCCTATATGCTTGTAGAATAACAATCACAGCCAGCAACATGCATATTGACAGTATTTTTCCAGTTTGCTTACATATAATTAAAAAGGGTTAGGAAACAGAAGCTATCAGATGAGGACAATACTTACACGCAGTCCACGGAGTACAAACGCTAAATATTTAAATATATTTAATAAGCCACCTTTTACATAACTAAACAACAGGCTGCCCATCTGATAATTTAAACCACTAGTTTTTATTTAACTATTATTGCCCCGCCAATCACCTCATCGTGCAGCGCTCCACAAGGAACATTTATCCACTCACCACAGACAGAGCCTCGCACTAATCTCCTTAAATGTGGTCTCTCGGGGAGGTAGCGGTATTTGCATCCAAAGATACTGAGGTTTGAGGTGTGATCTCCGAAGAACCGGAGCTGGCGGTACCTCTCCCCACAACGGTAACAGAAATTAGTGTTACACTGGGAACAGGTCATGTGGTCGCACCCTTCTGTTCTCTGGATGTGGATCTGTATAAGTGAAAGAAAAAAAGAAAATAACTATTTTTCCCCCCCTCCCTAAGCACAGGGAAGTAATCACTATCCTGTGCAGTTTGTGTGTCAGATGAAAAGACATCACCAGCAACCCCCTGCTTAACTCAGCATGTGCATTAATTAATACTGTAGCTGACCTAAGATGATAATGGTTGTCTAAGACATGTTTCAGAGCATCAAACATGAGTTATAGTTGTTGCCTATACATAACTTTCTATATAATTCTCCTTTTTTAAACACTTTGTACCAGATGAGAATCTGAATGATCCTAGCCCTTACTGAAAACTTTTTATTGCTGAAGTAGATACATTAGCAGCAAACTTTATTAAAAATAAAAACAGCACAGTAATATAGTAATGAACTCTGTTCAACCCCTCCACAGATGGGTTTCCTTTTTATGCCACCTGTGGCCCCAGTCCCTTTCCCATTACCATCACGAATTGATTTGACATTTTGTAATAAACACCAGAAAGGCTTTGCTGTTAGAGCGAATAATTTGAAAAGAATGGGTTGTTGGTCTTTTTTCTGTAAGAACTCCAAAGGATTCCAGAAACCATATAAAAGATTACACTAAGCTTTCGTAATGCCAGCAGTACAGCATGAAGCTGGGCTGCTTGCGTTCTACATCCATCTTTCTGTGACCGCCTGCAGAAATAGCTCCATTCCTGTATCTCCACATACTCTGCTGCAAAACTGGCACATTCACCTACTTTGCACAGATTTGGTAAGGCTTCAGTTTTAGTTAACAGTTCTGAGAGTCTTAGGAAAGAGGGTAGTCCTGGGGGTGAGTACTCCCCTACATGAAATATGATTACACAGCTACCTTAAATCTTGCCACTAAAAATACAACTAACAGTGGTAAACACACTTTTCCCAGCTCACAAAATTGCTAAAGACCCCACCATCCCAAGATCATGCTCCACAGTGGAATGGCAGATAAAATTACCTAATAACTGAGGTTGGAAGTGCCCCTCAGAGGTCATCTATTTTAACCCCTAGCTCCAAGCTGGGCTCACTTCACAGTCAGATCATATTGCTCCAGGCCTCATCCCACTAGATTAAAAAAATTTCCAAGTATGGGTACATCACAGTCTCTTTCAGCAACCTGTCCCATGCTTCACCCCCCTCCCCAGGAATACTTTTTTCCCCTTACATCCAACTGAAAATTTATTTGTTGAAACTTGTGGTGGATAAATGAACACCCCCTGAAATTCTTACCCATATCTCCATGTGTTTATTTTGCAGGGAGGTACAGGTAAAGACAAGGCATCACCATTCAGTGGTCCTGCAAGCACCAGAGATGCTGAAAGCTCAGGTACAACTGCGGCCTCTCACTTCAGGAGAGGCTTGTGACTCCTGGGTGCTCAACATTCTTGAGATCGTCAAGTGTATTTCTTCTCTGGTGCTGATCAGGATTGATGTGGGAAATCTCGCTCACCTGAGCAGCTACTGAAACTGGCACTTTATACAGGTAACAAAGTGTTGTTTTCCACCAGCTATACTTCTAGTAAAAGATGCCAGGGCAGATGGGGTTAACAGTAGTTCCAGATACACCTGTCAACATCCCTGTGCCCACAACAGTGATCTCAGAATTCACATTTCTACACTTTCAAATGCTTCTTTTACACATAAGAGGGGAAAGACATTCATAAAAAGAAAGGATTGGGCTGTAAAATATTAGTTTCTAGTGGGCAAGTATTCTAGTGGACTTGCAATCATACCATAAAATGGGACCAAGCGATTAGCCCCCTCTACCCTCAGGCAGCCTGCTGTATCATAGGTGCCCTGTTTTCCAGAAGCACTTGAAAAAAATACCATTGCTGATGAGCTTTGTAAGCCACTTCACTTTGAAACTTTCACATTTAAGCACTGACTGCAAGCAAAGTGGAAAGAAAAGTCTACCCAATATTTTACCAGCTTAAGCATAACTTCTGAAGTTATAGACTATTTTCTTATAAAAGGGATATTGTCAGTTTGACTTTTGCTTTTACTTTTCAGGTTTTATATGAAGAAATGTTGACCTTACTCACAGAGCCTATATAGAAATTTGTAATTTTAGAGGTACCTTTCCTCATCTGCTGATTCAGTGACATATCTCCATTTTAAAAATGTAAATAAGGGAATTAGATCTTACAACACTAATGAGAATTAGCTGGTTGGTTTCTTTTCTTTTTGAATGAAGACTTGCATTCTTCTTTCTCTCCTCTAATTTACCAACCCAACCTATTAAGTTACCACCCATCCTAACTGAAAACCGATACTCCAGACGCAAACCAAAACTGCCTCGTATTTCAAAAATACATTCATTTTCTTTGGTAGTAAGAATTTCAAGGAGCTGCTGGCAATAGCTTTATATGTTCTACCATCAATACACTTCAGAAATAAATACCCACCTCTTGGATAGGGCCTGCCATCCTTCTACCCATGCTTTCCTAGAAGCATTCCAGCTGCAGTTAGCCAGGCACTATATCACTTCTGAATCTACTTGTTACTGATCTAAATCCTCCAGCCATACTATTCTCTTAAAACATAAAGAAGTTGATATAGGATTTATTTTCTTATGGACGCACATAGCGATTACAGGTAGTTTTATCTTTGCTTCTTCAAAAAGCAAAGTATTAAAAAATATTTAGTGAATATTCATCTGCACATATGTAACTGTCTTCAAAAGCTGCAAATTTGGAACAACTGGTTGTACTGGCGTATATTTTTGTTGCAAAATATGTTCCCTTTTTTAGTGAGGACAGACTTCACTAAAAGAATGAAATTTAAAAAAACCTCAGCCACCTTAGATGCAGGGCTTGGACTCCCTATCACATGCACGTAGACTGACAATGCCAGGTGAACACTGTATGATTTGCTCCGGGTACTTTGAAGCCTAAGACATGACATCTCACCAGATCAACTTCAGCTCTGGTTCCCATGGGCATGCCTCCCTCCCCTCAGCATAACCCACCAACAGAGATGGATTACAAATCTATAGGTTGGGAAAGCGATCACGGACGGGTCAGATATCACACGAGTGTTCCTGCTCCATTGGCAACACTGCGGCACACAGCAGGGGGAAATTTATGGGGCCAGGAATGCAGCTTGCTGCAGTTAGCTGTGGCTGTGTGGGGTTTGGTGCCTAACTGCAGGCTCCCCCGCAGCACAGTGGGGTGGAGAAGGCAAGAGGTGAGCACCACAACTGCAAGCCCAGTTTCTGCCTCCAAGCATTCAGTCAGAGTTACTGGCTTCATCCTGCACCGACAGCCTGCTCAAACCCAAAGATGAACTCTCACCTTACAGGGAAACGTATAGTCATTTAGAAACCCAAGAAGGGCTCCCAGAACAAGAGGAGTGAAAGTTACACACCAATGGCAAAGCACGCAGGAGCTCAAAGTGTTAAGGCAACGACTGAAGTAGCACAGTGGCTATTTCAGACCCTCACTTTACCCCCCCCCTCCCCGGCGTGTTACATGCTCTCTCACAGACATCTTCCAGGGAAATCGCTTCCCAAGAGATCTGAGGATGAAAATGGCCATTTCTCCTCCTGAAGAAAACCTGGAACACAGCTTTATCCCTCTATCTTATCCTCTGAAGGGACTCTCCTTCCTTCAGAGGATAAAAAATAATTGGCAGAGAACTTTCAAAAACTATACCCTGAGTTATTTGATAACACTCATATTAATCAGAAAAGTGAATCCAGATAAGAAGTAGTACATACTCCGTGATTTGTATTTACATCCTTGTTTACTTCAATTTCTGTTGCTGTTCAAAGCTTTCTAAACTAGAGCTGCTGTTTGGTGTTTCCTTAGACAGGGGTTTTTTTTAAATCTGTGGTAAGATAACACCAACATAAATTACTTCCTTAGTTTGCTGTACTGTAAAAACATTTGTTTTACTAAAACAGTAGTGAGGGAAGACAAATAAGGTTACAGATTTAATGAAAAGGCATATATCAATATGTAGCAAAATTTGGTCTCATTAGCCAGCTCCCTCTAGAACAAGACCAGCACTTTTTAGACAAGTCTTGTTGAGAAAAATGGTCTACATTGAGTTTCTCCTGCATTCTGTAGTATTTCCATACCGACATACAGTCACAAGATTAATTACAGTTACATATTTTGGTAGTGTACAACATTTTTGCTTATATAAGCATATCTTAGAGAGACCAGGTAAATATAAGCTATTCCTATGAGATGCACTAAAGCTGTGTCCACCTACAGGAAAAAGTAATCCATTTTAAGCTTATTTAACAGTGCCTGCTAGTGTTGACATTACAAGGATTATGTTCTTTCAAAGCACTTACCAAAACCAATGAAAGACTGGCAAATACTTGCCTAAGGATCTGCCTATAAGTATACACACGCCGTAAGAGCGTTCCCGTTTTCTCACCTGCATGCCCAGACAAGATAATAATCGTGCATTCTACTTCTCTGTGGTACAGCTACTTACAGAAAAAGTCTGTGTGTATAAGTGTCTGAGTGTACATATAATTATCTCCAGAAAATAGCTGTAAAATATGGTCACAGTTTACACTGTAATCAGTATCACACTTTGGAAGTTACTGGTAATATTACAAGTTATCTTAGTAAAGAAATTCCACCTCTACTGAAGTTTCTACCGTTAACTTCCATTAGCTTCAGTTTCAGTGTAAGGATTGAATACTAGTATCCTGACACATTACAATTTAATCTTGACTTTTCCTCAATCTGTTGGTCAATTTTGGCTGCTGCAAATTTTTAACCAAAACCTGAAAGAGGTGCTTTAAGAAGAATATACACAGGTATCAAAAAATATGTTGTCACCTGAAACACTGCCTATGGGGGTCTAGAACAAGGATAAATCAAATAGTATGTTACCAACTCTGTTTTTTCTGGCACTCTTGTCTCTATTTTATTTGGAAATATGATAGTCATCTGATTCAATGTCGTGTTATATAGAGGTTTTGGGGGGATGGCTAGAGAGAGAGGCAGAGAAAGTATTAGCTCCAATCCCCTTGACTCCAAACTTAACTGTTAGTATGTTTATCCCCATGGGCCCAGACATCTGTCAATGCTTTCATGAAGAATGCTGCATAAGATGTATTACTTACAACTACTCAATAACCGATTCAGAAAGAAAAAAAGAAACAGTACCACTAACTGCTGGCTAAGTGGTTCTTTTGATTACTTGTTAGTTGTAGATTTGATTTGAAAACAAACAATGTGTTGATATAAACATTTTGGAGGTTGGAGGCACTTTCACCTCTGAAGAAAAAGAAAAAAAAAAAATCACAGGTAGGGGTAGCAATGCAGTTTATGGGAAAGCTGAACTCCCTCTTCAATATTCATTTACAATACCACACTACCAGAAAAGACTTGTTAACAAAGGTTCTTTTTCTGTGCCAGTTTCCTAAGTTTCCATACTGCCTCCCACCACGCAAGAGGTTTTATTTTCTTTTGATTAAGAGAAGAAACCTAAAGTCTTTTTGAAATTAATAGCCAAACTCACACAACTTCAGGATTCAAAATCAGTGACTTAGCCTGCATAAGTTACAAGCGTCCAGCCTTCTCTTTTGAAGATGGGGAAAACAGTTGTACATGTCACATCTTAAATTTAAAACTTAAGGATAAACATGTTGGTGTTAGCAGTTTTAGTTCCTTTCTCTTTCCAGCTAGCAGCCCTCTTCCCCCTGCTTTTCCACATTCATACGTTTTTGCTTGGTGCATTTTCATCTCTTTTTTGGACAACTTATTTCAATAGTTACATCATTCGCCCTGTCATAAAATCTGAATCTGGACACAAGTCAAAGAATTAAAACCAAAACACATACTTCTTCTCGCTCCAAAAGGAATCAAGTTCGTAAAAGTATTTACTGTAAGACTTCCCAAAAAGTGAACATTGTTAGAACCGGCTCAAACCTATCAACAAGCTGTTAAAACTCTGTTAAAATGTCACGTGTGTGCAGGAGGAAGGGTAAACAACCATCCGCTGATTTCAGAGCTTTCCAAATTTTTCTTAGGGTTTTGAAATCTTTCAATTTGAAGCTATGCCATCACAGGCATTTCTTTCCCCAAGAACAAAATAAGGTACTCAGTAAACTGATAAATGCTCTTTTATTTGGAAAGAGTAAGGCTCAGAGTGTGACCAAAGTATAGTTTGAACATTTAGAAGTAAATCTGTCCATTCAGTATTTATTTCCTATCAAATGTTCCAGTCTCCCTACTTTGTCCTCTCCATGAAGTTGATGTAAAACAATAAACAGGTTCAGATTAGGTATTCCCTTTCAAAAAAAAAAAAAAAAAAAAGGGACAGTCTCCCACAACCATGATGCTCTCAAGGTTTTGACTCACTACTCTGTCCAGTAGCTGGAAACAAGCGCTGTAAAAAAAAGCGAACACACATAACAGCCACCTTCATTAAGGACAGCTGGGGCAGGGGTGCGTGGGGCTGTTGTGTCTCATTTGAGTAATGGGAAATATTTCCTATCCTGGAAGAGATTAATGACATTTTTAGGGTGTGCGACTGCACTTCAGTGCTGGAAAAATTAAACTAATTCACAAGAACGGCTCGTGAAGAACTGACATTTAACCCTACAACACTTCTGGTTTTGCGAAGTCTTAAGAAGTGTCCCTTAGTTAACTTGTGGGTAAGAGTACTTTCTGCCTTACACAGAAACGGAATGCACTCAAGCTCTTTGGAGAACCTGACAAAGGGCATTGTATTTCTGTAAAGCTTTACATTTCTTTAAAATTTTATTTTAGGAAAAAATCATTGTGTAACACATATTCATTGTAAGGATACATCAAAGCCCACTCTAACGATTTCTGTAATGTTTCTTTTACATACAGAGATTCTGCAGAATCAGTGCAGGAACCAGCAAGTAAAATTTGACCTGTTTTTCCTCAACGGGTCATTCACAAGAATCTACGTGGCAAGCATGAAATCCATTTCCAATGCCAAGCAGAAGCTACAAATGTCTACTTCAAATACATATTTAAACCACCTGCAAGCCAAGGGAGAGCAGCTCACCTTGCATTTTGGACACTTCTGGGCATTCCTCTGCCCGTGTTCAATTTCGTTGGCCCAGTGACGCAACAGCTTGTCTCCCTTCTTGTATTCTTTGCAGTTAACGCCTTCATGCCAGGGAGAGTGGCACTTGAAACACCAGACAAATTGGCAAGACGGACACTGGATCTGTACAAATGAGAAAACACCACACGTTTGCAAGCTGGGCACTGACCCAACTGGAAAACCACTGCTCTTCAATTAAGAGAGTAGCTGCCCAGCAAAAGTCTAACATCTTTTGAAGGATCTGTTTTAAAAACAGAAGTTGTGGAAGCTAACTTGTTCTTTTTCTTTTTAAAAGAGAGAAAAATACAGAACTAATTGCTAAAGCCAGGAAAGGCCCAAATCAAACAAGGCAAAAGTAGCTTAGTTTAAGCATTGGAACTGCTTCCTGAATTCACCGTGTGGCTCAAATGCCAAAAGGCAAAATCCAGGAAGCTTATCCAGTTGCCTCCAATACATGTGTGAAATCGCCTAAAAATCAGCAGCCAGTTTTCAGTGCCGTGGATCTCAGTCTTTCAGTTATAAACTTAACTGCCAAGGATACTACCAGGGAGTACCTAGTCTTCTGAAGGGCCTCTACAGAAGGGGTTATAAAGCTCATATTAGAAATGGTCCTGGGAAAAGGAGCCAAGAGCAAGGGTCTCAACCAAGGGCCACAACTACGACCTGGAAGTCAGGCACTTCCTTTTGCTCTTAATTGCGTAAGGATGACCTAAGGCTGTGCCAAACAGTCTGCTTGCTACACACCACAGCTAATGGCAAAAACCACAAGCCAAGCTCCTTAAATTGAGAGAGGGTTTATTCTTCCCACTCCCTGGGTTTTAAATCACTGCGTCAAACAGGTACCATCGTCATCATGTCTTCCTCCAGAGCCTGTCTATTTTTTTCTAATTAAAAAAAAGCAGCTATGGCAGCTGCTGTGTTTGTAGAAGTAATAAATACAGGCACATTACAGGTGCTTATCTGATGAAAGACAGGCCTCCTACCTGGATCATGACTAAGGAAAACAAGAAGTAGAAGCCACATTACACAGAGGCACATCTAGGCTCCTGCAACATCTTCACTTCTGCCGTGTTTGGCAGCAAATCTCAGCCAGAAAGATGGGAAGGCCCATCC
Source organism: Leptosomus discolor (assembly GCF_034619465.1). Taxonomy (NCBI): domain Eukaryota; kingdom Metazoa; phylum Chordata; class Aves; order Leptosomiformes; family Leptosomidae; genus Leptosomus; species Leptosomus discolor. The sequence goes on from NC_141392.1 coordinate 69,014,705, forward strand.
CTCAAGTGACTGCTGAGCCCTGTCCACCAGCTCCACTTGCAGCCCATGCCTGGCACTGCCCTGGCTTTGTACTGATGGATGGGACAGAGGAATTCAACCAGCAAAAAAAACGCTTTTAGATTTTATCTGTGTCCGGACCTGGTTCACCACTAAACCACAGACATCTCTGTGCTGGCCACATGTGGTGTCAGGGTGCTGCTCATGAAACTACATCCCAGGGTGCAGTCACCTTTGAAGCCCCCGAAAGGTATTTCCTAAGTCCTCACTGCCACCAGTTGTTGTGCCCTCTGCTCAGACACGCTGACCAGTGGTGTGCTGCCTTGGCTCCAGTTAAGAGTCCAAAGTAGGTGCTCTGATCTCCCTTAAGTATTTTGCTGGGGGGTAGCCAAAATTATTATTTATATGTGCAATTTCTACATATGTCACTATCAGCATCCCAATACATAGCTGATCTGATCTCTGATGCATGACTGAGAAATGATGCAGTCTGCTACCCTTAATGCTATTCCCTCAAGTTGTACGCACAAAGATAGCACTTTTTTTTGCCTTTAATGTTTCATGTTAAAAACCTAATTGACACAATGGCTCAAGCTAAGCATTTTTATGACCCTAGCTGACCCATTTTCAGCGGTTGTCTTTAACTTCACCTGTAGAGAGCCAATTTTTTTGTTGTTGCTTTTACACTGCAGCAGTGTGTAACAGTCATAGCTTCATTTGTATAAAGTGATGTACCTCTATCTGTGCAGCAATGTTTAACCAAGTATTTTACCTTTAATAGTGGACTTAATATGATGTGCTGCTCAATGCATCACTTCAGCTTACCTCTTTATGCCAATCCACATCTACAAATCAGTAAGCACACGAATGGGAGTTAACGGTTAAGAGAACTAACTATTTTCTCACTATCTGTAAGACAGCATTTCCCCCTCCAGGAGCCTTTGCCTGCGCATAAGGCTGATATGCAAAGAAGGGGAGCAGCATCCAAGAAATTTGCAGATTCTTCATGCTTCGTGTTACAACACATTAACACTGTAGTCAGTTACCTTCTACTAGTTATCATTGTAAAAAAGAAAAATAGCGTACATGTATTTCAGTGTTAGAATACATACACTTCCTTCACATCAAGCAGACTCAAAGAGTGTAATATTAAAATGGATGAAATTCTGATATCCTGTACATGGTGCAAGTCTGACTTACTGCTTTCTATAGCTACAAGGTGACATTTTTGCCAAGGCACACAGAAGAAAACGGCACTTATCACATGCTTCCTGTCAATGAAATAAGTTACTGAAAACCCAGGTAGGCAGCACAAAACCAGGAAAGAACAACACATGAAACTTGTTTGTCAGGGAACAACATATTAAAGCTGCAATGTGTGGATTACAAGCATTATTACTTTTTGCATGAAAAACACAGTTAATGTTTAAGGCCAAGATAAAGTGCAAACCAAAAGCTATACAAAATATAGCCAGTGCTCTTTCTCCAATTTGCTGGTCTACTGTCCCAGATGCTAAACCAAAGGAAATACACTATACTGCTGCTCTGCTTCCCAGACGAATTGTCCTAGTAAAAACACTTTAACAGGAAAGAGGAAAATTCACACTCTTTTGTAACCAAACTGACACAGAGCACTGATCTATGTTTCCACAACACTTTAGAAACCAATATGCACAAGACAGGTTAGATTATTAGCAACTATCCTGCCCAATATCTCCGTATCTTTCCACTCTCCCCGCACCAAGCTTTGAATTTATGTTTTTCAATAGTGCATGGCAGAGCGACCTACTGCTGAAAAAGACAGATTAACAAGCACCAGATTGTATTACTCAGTATTTGTTATGCCTCAGCAAAAGATGGAGTTTGTAACCACAATTAAGTGTTCTGCACCCTGAAAGCTTTTATCAGTTGCAGTATTCAGACATTTCAGATAGAACACGAAATGTTAAAAAACATAAACCCAAACCAACAGATCCAGGAAGCTGCAAGTTAAAGCTTCTTTCTTAAACAAAATGACAACATAATTTAAAATGTAAGTTTTGTGGGTTTGGTTTGGGGTTTTTTTTGGTCAAAATTCAGCAGAAATTCAATGCAGGCTCTGTCTTCCTATAATAGCATGTAATGTAATTGCAAGAAATACAGCAGCCATCCAGATATATATATTTCATCTTACACACACACTGACATGCGATGTTTCCAAATACATTACTTAGAAAGTACTGAAATACAGGATGAGGCTATAACAGCATGAACTCAGAATAACATTTGTTACCATGGACGGCCCTGACTAACTGAAGTAAACTAGTGGGAACTGTCTACCGCATTACCAGCTTCGCAGTTCCTAGTTTCCTCTTCCACCTGCTGCCCCTGACAGCACCTTCCTCAAAACTGAACTGTCAAACAGTTTTTATATTTGAACGGGCCACTTCTCTATTGTTCAACACTGTCTGAACATACATGAAGCAGGCAAAGAAACGTATCCTTTAAGTACTTATGAACCTTACTTTTCTTGGAACTAGTGGCTGCAAAACCAAACCCTAAACCTACTCAAACTTGGATGCAGTGTGACACCAGTGTGCTTAAGAAATAGGAACACAACAGGGCAGTTACAGCAGTCTTTCAGATTCTTATTCTAACCTTTCTCTGCTTTTCTGAAAGAAAAAAGTGAAATTGATCTGGTTTATGCTTCAGTATTAGTGCACGAGATCGCCATAATGAGGACACAGAAGGGTTATCTATGTATTTAAACCAGCAAAATATATTATAGTCCAAAGCAGACAAACTGTACCTGAAAAAACCCAAAACATTAACCTAGTGTTTTTTCAAATATGGTTTTTCTCACGCAAACCTTTCTCCATTTATTTTATGAATTCCATTTCAGTCGATCAGAATTGAGAGGATGGATATATACTCAAACTTCTACATCATCTGGAGGTCAGTCTCCCTTGAAATAGAAAAGATTACACAACTTCTCATACTAACCCTTTTGGTTCTCAGCTTTCTGAAACACTAACCTTTCAGGCTAACATTTTTCGTTTTCTTAGCTAGCCTCTTTACTGAAAACTATTCTAAATATCATCTTCCATACCTCCCAGGAAAAGACCATTTAAAATTGGTAGGTAACTTCAATGTAAAACACTGCTCAATGTGACATAGTGACAGCAAAATTGATTGCACGTTAAGAATATTCTGTGAGCCTAAAGCCACAAAAAGCTTAGTGGGATTTTCTGCTGCTTAGTGGAATGCTAGCTATATAACAGGATGGCCAAATTAATCATGCAAGTAACGGATTACATGAATTACAACTTCTAGCTACAGCTACACAGTCACTTTATTCCAAAATAAATACAGGTTCCTGCCAGAACAGCTGCCGCCTCCTCATCACCAACCCATCCCCTCTCTTGTACCAGCTGAAAATAAGCGACAACAAACCAAACAAATCTGGTATGCCATTGAAGCTGATCTTTGATCCATCTCCCAGTGTGACACCAAAACATCAACACAAGCAGAAGCAAGCTGGCAGGAATGAACAGCTGAGAGCAAAGAGGGAGAGCACAGCAAAATCACCACGTCCACAGCGGTTGGGCTCAAGGTAGATTGAAGTGATGTATAGTCATGAAGATACTTGCTACTCAAGGTTAAAAACTGATCCAAAAAGGGGGACTGATGGACTGATTGATATGAACTACACAGGTCTGCTCTATCACAGCATCTTTGCAGGTACAAATTCCTACTAGTTCTAGAGCAACAAACCCTTGAGTAGTTCAAACAAAAGATAGTTTATATAACAACTGCATTGAAAAAATATTTACATTTCCAAAGCCAAGCACTCAAGCCCTTCTTTTATGTGATGTCTCTCTTGACAGAAGCAAACAAGAAAACTTCATTACGGACCTCAGAGGCTGGTAAGGCAGGAACTGAGTCCAAGAAGGCAGGTCAAAGAACTAATATTAAAGACCAGGTGAAATCTAGGGCTTAGGGGAAAGAGACCCAAAAAACCACCCCAAACCCCCTCACAGAAGAAGCCAACATACTTACTCTTGTGAAACCCGTATCTGTTCCATGCATAGGAACTGAACTACCAATTTTTCAATTTTTGCCCACTTCCTTTGCACTTTGGCATACCAGTTTTGATCAAAGGTTTATTACGATCTTGTCTACAACCAAGTCTTACACTCCCAATTTAGGTTGTAAGAGAACGGGTAGGGGTATTTCCTTAAAGCTGGATCCATTTGTGGCTCAAATATTTGATACAGGAAACTGCATAGTCATGCTGCTGTACTGTGCTGTCCTAAGTGGCACTAATGGGAGAAGAAAGGTTTGGATAGCATGTTTCCCTTTTCTTCCCCTCCTCTCTCAACATACATGAACCAACTAACTTTCTTGGCTTAGCACACCAAGAAAAATGAAAAACAGCAGCAGCAAACTGACCTGCTTTAGCTGAAGATCAGTTTAGCTGATATAAACCAGCTATAGTAGGGAAAATTAATCTAATTGTGTTGCCTCCCCTAAATTTAGATGTTATTTATGATTTTAAATAGCGTATCAAATTTTAGGAATGACATTAATAACATTTTTAAAGTATCTTTTCAAATGTACTTTTGGATTTTACAGTGTTTTCCTGTTGCAGTGCGTAGGAGAGCGAGGGTACTGGCACCAAGCCCTTGTGTGCAGTGATCCAAATAGGCTTGTGCACAGACTTTGCTCACACGACTCAGTTCTTCTGTAAGCAGCACTTCCAGTGCTGCTGCAGAATTCATCTGGTGCAATTGCTGTTTATATTGCTTGCATGTGAATACGTGAGTCTCCCAGTCTCCAGTCTTTACCTCCAAAGAGCCTATAATTCAAGGCACAGACAAGATTCACACAAGCAATCACATGAGAATCTAAGAAGACCGAGATAATAATGGTCCACAGCTACAGGTGTTTGTAATTACCCACATATACACAGTCTCATATACAGTTTTCTTCATTATCTTCTTCTACCTTATCCCTGCAGCAAAATTCTTCCTTGTACTAAGCTTAAAATAAGTGACTAAAACCGTACCTGTGCCAGAAAACAACACAGGTTCAGGGAGTAGTCTGAAGCCCTGGACTATGATCACCCATACTGTTTGCTAGCACTTTCCTAATTACATTTCTGAAGAATATCAACTAGTCACTCTTCCAGGCAACTCAAAGGACACATTCTGCCAGAGTCTGTTCCCAAGAGACTTGGGCTCTGCAGATGAGAGCTACACATAATGCATCACCACGGGACCAGGAAACTGCTGCTGGCTTGCACTATTTCATGCATCACACAGCCTCCCATTCCTTCTGATTATCATTTGTAGGGAAGTGGTGGGAACATTTTAACTCATAAAAGAGCACTGGCGGACAGAACAACTCATCCTGCACTGTGAGGAATGTTCTCAGAGTTGGCATGCCCATGATACAACTCCTGCACCACTTGTGACCCACACTGGAGGGACAATAACAGCTTCTGGCACCTTACGAGAGGCTGCTGCAGAAGCATTACAACCTTTGACCTACCCTAGACCTGTCCACCTCTGAAGGAATGCTAAGCAGATGGGTGAAGCTGAATGGCTGTGGGCAGAAGGAATTTAACTGCAGTTTCTAATTTCTCCACCTCCACATAAGATTCCAAAAATCTGAAAATGTTGAGTCCAACAGACTAGGCTGGATATAATTCATGCACTGCACAGATATACATAAGTAGCTCATAACTCAGAGTTGGCTTCACCAAGGTTTCAACTCCACTGGATACACGACCTGCTACCTTTTAATCTCCATTCTGTGCTGAATCTTAGGCTGTATAATTAGGGCTATCTAAACAATCATCTAAACTCCTACTAAGAACTGGTTTGTCCAGGAAAGGCCAGCCCAATCATGAAATTAACCACAACAAATCTAATAAGCAGCTAGAAAACTAACACAGAGCATGATGCTAGACAGAACCATCATCTTCTGGAACTGAGCTGAACCTTCAACAGCTCAACGTTTCTTCTAACTGGAACCTCTTGTGTTTTATCTTTGATTGAAATCACAGTACGAGCAAATCTTCTACTAAAATGAATTCTGTATAAGTAGGTTTTTTCCCGTTTCTCAAGTTTTCCATATTGTGACTGGCAAGTATGCACTAATGCATAATCTCTGGTAAGGGACTGAAGAAATCAAAACCAGGAAGCAGGACAGAAAACAGCTACATTTCTACAGAAGGAGCAAGCCAACAGCCTAACATCATAAATGCCCAGAATTCATTTGCCCAGAGTTTCAGGGAAAACTCATCTTTGCTAGAGTTGTGTGTCTAAAGTTATCAGTTTATAGTGATAACTCCCCTTCCTCAATCTCTTCTGATCATGACCATATTGTCTGCACATCAGAAAGAAAACACTCTTTAAATTAAAATGTGTGTCAGGACAAAATTACAGCACCTGCCAAAGAAATAAAGGCTGAAGTTCAACTGCTTGAACTGTTAGTAATCAATTAAGTAGTTAATCAATGATGTACTATACATTCATATTCCTAACCACAGCTTGCACACAGCCCCAGTGACGCAAGAAAGCTCATTCAATGCCCACCAAATGCTGTCCTACTTTTGCGGTGCCATCTAACCCACGGCCCTGGCAAGCATGCTCACTTTGTATTTGTTCTCCAATTTGGCAGGGGTAGGAATGTGGCCTCTCCTCCGGAAGGTTGTAAAGTGCTTGCACTGAGGGCATGGCTTGGTGCTGGAGTCAATGCGGCTGAGTTCCAGGAAATATTTATACTTGATGATGTCGTCGTGGGGCAGGTTATAGAGGACAGTTGTCTCATCAAGGTGTTCGCTGCACTCTGTGATCGGGCATTTTATATCCACTTGTCCCAGCTGCACCTGCATGTGAAAAAACCCAGAAGAGCTGTATGACCTTTTGTTTGGAAAAGTTAAGCAAGTATTTGTGAATTTTGTGAGGAAATTTAATTTCAAGTACTGTAACAATCCACAGACTATCAAGCATATCATCTTAAAATGATTTTGACTTAGTCCAAGCACACTGCATTTTTTCCATTTACAAATTCAAACAGAAAAGCTAATTACCCTTACAACAACTGCACATATTAAACGTACAGTCTCAGTGTATGTACCACGGCTGCATACTCCATGAAACCAAAACACAAGTCCTAAGTCGCAGCATCCACTCAACACTCCATGCTTTGGGTTTAATGGGTCAGTGCTCCACTATCAGGGCTCGTACAGGCTGTGAGAAAGCAGGCAATAGAAACATTTGTATAGTGTTTCATTGCAAAACGTGCTGAGAATCACAGCACAGAGAAACTGAAGTCAATTTAGGATCATGAGAGTTTGGCAGCTCTGATTCAGTGCTAGCCCTAAGCTGGTTCCTGATCAGCAAGCTCAGCGCCTCTGCAGGCTGCTCCCAAGAAGCTCCTTACACACCACACTGCATGCGCAGAGTTAGCTGAGCTTCAGGCTGACCAATAACAAAATTTTCCCAAAACCACCCTGACCAAAAAAACTTTAAAAAAAAACCCTAAAAAACACAATAGCAACAAAAACCATGCACAGAAGCAAGCTCAAGGTTGACAGGGCTAAAACTAATAAGCCCTGATGGTCCCAAGCTGATCCATATGGTCAAGTATCTGCAACATGTTTCCAGAGCTCCTGAATCTCAGAACAGTGCTGGACCCAGGTCTGCACTCTTCAGGCTCAGCAGGCTTTAACAGCTCGGACTCCATGCCAAAACAGCAGATCCTACTTGGTCTGGGAGCAGCAGAGTTGCATTTGCTTGGCACTGAGCCTGAGTTAATAAACTCTGCTGGATCTTGAGTCTGCAAGGACTCAGTTTGAGCGTGTTTGTGTTTGCCTCAAGTAATCTTGGATAAGTGAGTGCTGACTGTACAAGTGGAGCTGACCACCAGCCTAATTCCTCCCTTATTGAATATCTCCATGCAGAGAAAAACAGGTTTAATGGTGTAACCAGCATCTCTTTCTAGGAATTACTGTTTCAAGGCTGGCAAGTCTGATTTCCCTAGGCTGCTTATTCTTTAACATGCTCCATTATGGGAATCTGTCAAACAATACACTAAATACGATAGGAATGCCTCAGATTTGGATGCAGGTCTCGCTGCTGCATAGCGGTACCTGAAGACACGTCAGAGACTCCACTCATGCAGTATTTAAGCTAAGAAAAAAGAAAAACAAAACTAAAAACCAACACAACACAACCCTGTCATTGCTGCCTCAGCAATGGAGCCATACGGGCTCTAATTGAATACTAACTAATTTAGTCAGGAGCCAGAGGATTAGAGGAGTCATAACAAAATGGTATAAAACCCAAGGTTTAAACTGACTTAAAGAAATCCCTGTTGCTCTCTCAGCAATCTAGCTAAACCTAGGCAGAGCAAAGATGTTAGGTGAGAAAGAGAAAAGCAGAGTGAAGATGGCGGCAGCCCATCCCAGACCAGAGCACCTCAGCAAGAACTCGAGCATGTGACATCGCTAGAGTGACTCTTCACAAAAGAATCACCCAGTACATCATGGAGCTGTGCTTAAAAAGCAGAAAACTATCAATTCAGCTCTAGAGCACTCAAACACACAAAACTAGGAAAACAATTTGCTACAAAAATATAAAAAGCTATTGACTACTGCAAGGATCAGTACAAGCTTCTGTTTAAAGAAGCGTAGGTACACAATTTAAAACCAAACAGCCAAATTAATCCCGTCTACAACTACTTCAGGGTTTTGGGGGTTTTTTTAAGCATTAGGGAAAGACTAAAAGAGGCAGGCCATTTTGCTAAGAGTAAACTAAGCTACAATGGAATAGCACTTCAGAGTGAGAAGGTGCGTTAGATCTGGCATCTAAGCTGGTACTTAAGCAGCACTGCTTATATTAAATGTTAGTTAGAACAAACTTGCGTTTATAAAATGAAGGAATACAAAGCCGAACCCTTTCTATATTTCATGCCCACACAGAATATGATTAATATACGTGGTAAGAGTCAAGTGTGGTTTCAGTGTTTATTTTGAAAATATGTTTTACACCCACTTTAAGTAAATCATTTTTATCCTCTGTAATAGTTTTAGCCTTTCAAGTTTGGCAAAGATTGATCCTTTTCCTGTGTTCTGAATAGGACTAAGTGAACAGAGATGGTTTGCTTATTAGCAGTAACTTCAATGGAGCCTTGTCTTACAAAAACAGTCCATCTTTGTTTGTGCACCAGCATCAGCAATTGATGGAAGCACAGCTTTAGAGGTAGCCTGTTAGGCTACCTGCTGCTGCAAACCCAGGAGGCACTACGGAATGGGAAGGAAAAATAAAAACAAAACAAACCAACCAAAAAATTCTTATAACATGGTTAAAAATAACTGGTTTTATTCTTTTCCTTGATATTTTTTTAAATTTATTTATTTATTTATCGTTTGGAGAGCCTTATCCTTCAATATCAGCTTATCACAATGTCAAACCCCTGAGCTTTGGAAGTCTTTGAATTTCAAAATACCATTTGCATTAAGAACTTCAAAACTTTTGGTATACACAACAGTATGGTACATTATCACAGCATGAGGAACGATCCAAGATGTGTCTAAAAGCAGCTGAGCTGCAGTACAGTGTTAAATGTCAGGCAGCATCCAGTTCTTATGCCCAGCTGTGCTTCACTTCTGTGAAGCATCTCAGGAGGGGCTAGCTGTGCTTACAATTCATAAGGAGAAAGCAGGCTCTTGTGACTTTCATCCTACAGAAAGGTAACATTTAAACTATCAGAAGACCAATATGTACCTCTCCCCCATTCTTGAGATTTTATTAGAAAAGACTTGGGGCAGGGGGGTGATGTCGGTCAGGGGGCCGATGCGGGGCAGGGAGCCAACCAGACTCTACACTGGTCCACTTACTGCCCTGAAATGCAGCGATACCAGCCACAGAAAACATAAACAGATGGCATGGCACTTTAAGTCAGAAATTTTTTTCCACCCCCTGAGCTTTCTTTTAAAGGAAATCTTTGTTAGCTACACAGAAAGCAAAGCTCAAGCTACATCAAGAGAAGCACTGATTTATACCTGTCATTTAGCCTGGCCCAAGCTGGATGTAATGTAACTTGTGCTGGGTGTACTTGGGCAGCTGTATTACAGCTATATTCCTTAAAGAAGAGGCTATTCTAGTTTAAAATAGACATCTACAAACAAGCATTTCCTAACTGAAACTTTACTCTTAGTTCAGAGATGCATATGCTAAATAAACCACTAAATTATTCTTACTTCTCACCTATTAATGCTGAAAGAGAACACTGCCATGTCTAATCTGCACCTCCGTAGAGAAATTTAATTTCTACCAGTGCATCAAGTTCTCCCCTGTAAACTACCAAGGATGTTACCCATAAAAAAAAATATTCTGGAAATGCATACATGCAAGTGAAGGGACAGTCTAGTCTACAAAACCTTCATATTCTATAGGGGAAGAAACAAATGGATTAAAGTTCCCTTTATTTATAAGCAAAATTACATTGCTGTCTAGTGCACTGGAAACATTGCTTTCCTTTTTGCTGTTAAGTTGCAAATCAGAGAAGAATTACTTTTCCTGTAGGTTTGGGAAGCAGAAAGTGTAATTTTGAATTTGGGGGGTTTTTTTTGTTGTTTCGGGGTTTTTTGGGGGTGGTTTTTTTTGTTGTTGTTGTTTTTTTGTTTTTTGGAAATTATGGAAAATACCTGAAGGGCTCACCATGGTTCAGGACTCCACAGTGGTAGGCACTAACCAAATAAAATCCAAGTAGACATGATTCAACACGATCAACAAGTATAAACCAAAGACAGTGCAAACTTTCACTAAGCATTTTGCACCTGCCTTTAAGGTTGTGATTCCATGACTGAATGTGTGGTTTGCATACTAACTTCAGCAGTCCAGATCCCCTGTCTCTGATTTCTGCCAGTGATATCCTGGCATTCTCCATCAAATGCCTTTAAAAAACAAAGTAAAAATAAATCTTAAAACAGATTCTCTTTTTCAGTCCATCTGTCCTACCTCCTTACTGTCAAATGGTACAAATCCTCATGCTGCAAGACAAGCAAGAATGAACAGTAAATAGATTAAGGGCTTCTTAAGTTGTATCATCACCAAATAGGAAAACAGACTGGGTTTCTCACGTGCCGCCACCTCCTCCACTGGCCAACTTCACAGGAGTTCTTGCCTATTGTTTGTTACTTCACAAATGATACTATGTTTCACTTTTATTCCCCTTTTTATTAATTTCTCAATACAGCAGATTTGCAATAAATTACTTTCTGAATCCCTTTCTCATTAAGTTACCCCACCGTCTTCTCTGCCAGCCACCACCTGTAACCTCACTCTAGTCAAGAGCTGTTGCTCCCCTCCTCAGGAGGGAAGGTCTTCACCAGCCTTAGCAGGGCATATATTGCTGACCTCAAAAGGATCCACAAAGAGTTCAAAATAGTAAGGAACTCCTGCACACCAGCACTGAACCAATAATAGTTATACTTTTAGTTTTAATTCACATTTTCTGCTATGCCAGGAAGTATCTGAGTGACCACCAAAACAACTAGAATGACCAGTCTTTCTTCATAGTCAGTGGAGAATGAGGAAGGTGGCTGAGGCAATTCAAAGAAAGTGGCAAATGTCAACAGTACCTTTAAGATGTCTAAGAGAAAAAAACACCACTTTTCCCCACCTCAGGGATTAAAAGTAGTCCAAGAAACCGAACGTCTCCCAGTACCAATGTCTGACAGGTATTCAAAAAGAAACGCGGAGAATATATATATATATATATATATATATATATATATGACAGATGTCTATTTTAAGTTGTATTTAAAATGGCCATTATTAATAAGTACAACCAGAGACTTTGACTTAAAAAAAAAAACCCAAAAAATCAGATTTCTATTGTGTCACAAGCTCATGTAGACCAACCTTGAAAGGGCCCATCAGGATGTCCTCTTTCACATGTCCTCTGAGGACACAAAGTCTAAAGTCTTTGTTCTCCTTTCACACTGGTACCACACATCTGGACAAAGCTATGACACGGTGGTTCCTGCTCCATGTGATGTTCAGAAAGAGACAGTCAATTGGGCCCAAACGTTTCAGGCATGAGTAGACACCAACCTCTTCCAATCACACTTTAATGAGATTTGCACTAACTATCACATTGTCAACACTGAAAAGGACATCAAAAGCAGCAAAGTCTCAGGGCCTTTAAAGAACATGTTACTATCTCATCCTTCAGAGCAAAGGCACTCAAAAGCAAGATGCTGGGAGGGAATTATGGCGTACATAACTGCAATCCAACCACCACCAGCACATCAAAGGTTTGACCTTTCTGCTCCATTCAGAAGACGTGTTTTTGCTTTACAATGCATATTTAAATGCAGCATCAATTTAAATTCTCAAAGCTCACCTAGTTTTCACAACCTCCGCCACAGGCTGAGATTCCAGCTTTGTTACCGCTCTCGCAGATCGCTTTTGGGAGAGCACTTACGCAAACCCTCGTCCCCAGGGCTGCTGCGGGATGGCGCAGCCACACACCAGAGAGGGTCACAGCCGGCACCACCTGCATGGGCAGTGACCAGAGCCCCAAAAACCAATCAAAACCTTAACTGGCAAAACTGGCCTCTGCAGCCTGGAGCAAAATCCCAAACCATGGTGTCTGCTTCCCATTCAAACTCTTCTTTTTCACTCCACAGTCATATACAGGACTCTCCTAAAAAAAAAAAAAACTATGAGGATAAGCTAGCAAGATATTCTTCAGAATACACTTAAACTCAACCAAAACCTTTTTCTTAAAGGCCCCTTAATTTGCTCCTTCATTTGATGACATGCTGACATGAAGCTTTACTCCTCTTCCCTTCCTTCCACAGGACCAGGTGTTACCTGCTCACGTGGATTTGGTAGCAATGGGAACATTCAGGTTTTCTCTCTCTGGTTCATATAGGGGTAGGATTTACAGAAAATTACTTGTAGAAAAACAAATTAATACCGAAATTCTCCTTCACAAGATGTAAACAAGTAATTATCAACCTGCATGAGCCCTCCGCTCTGCCCTTTCATCTCCTGTTACTTTGTCTAGCACCAAGTGAATTAAAAAAGGAAATTATTTTACCTCAGTAACGTGTTCAGGAAAACTATGCTGCATTAATTCATGCCTCTGCCTGCTACTACTCATCAAACCTAGAGCACGTCATCAGCATGTATAGAGGTTACGTGCTTTCTGCTCTGGTTTTTTTGGCATCCACAGAGAGCCGAAACCCACAGCAGAGGCAATGGTTAGTCCTGTGGCCGGAAAACCGGGGCAGGTACACCTGGACAGCTGCCCACTGAGCTGGGACACCCTCTGACAAAGAGGCACACCAGAGCTAACAGACCGAGAGACGGGCTGGCAGAAAGCTTTCACAACCTCTAGGAGCCCTGGAGCATGCAAGATAAAGCAATCTTTCATCTCTCCTCCTGGAGAGTGTGGAGGCAGAGGGAGGGGGAAATCCCAGCGGAGGAAGGTATCTGGAAAGAAGCATGGCAGAAACTGCTAACCTTGGAGGAATCTAACCCAAACCCACAGGTCTCTCAGCATTCATTGAAGGGAACATGGAAATGCACAAAAGATTTCTTATTTTGGCCAGGTGTGCATATTACCAATGCCAGCTAAGTATGGGTATGGTAATTTTTCTATTCCTTAGAAGGTAACATTCACTTTTACTAAAAGACTTAAAGATGCTCATGAAAGAAGAGCTTTGAGGACAGCAGACCAAGACAGACACCTGCCCTTTTTGGGGTGGAAAACAGAGGCAGTTGCTCCTTCCTAGGAGTGGGACCAAGAGACCACACTAAAACCAAGCAGTTGTGGGAAGGGATTACAGAAAGGCAGCAAAGGCTAGGAGACCATCCGCATACCATGATATGCTTGAATAACCTGGTCATCTCGGGAGTGAGCCCTGCTCACAGGGGCTCAGTACATTAAGGAAATAAAAGTAGCGAAGAAGCAAGACCTTCATACAGTAATGGTTTGTTGGGCTTCCAGCACTGGAATGAAAACATCTCACCCAAATAACACAAAACCAAAACAAGGCATTCAGAAAGCGGATCCTTGTAAATAGGATAAAAATCAGTTCACTCTTTAACAGACAGCCTTAAATTCAGAGGAGAACAGCCTGTTGTTCCCCTACAGCCAGCATAAGATTTAGAGAAACTGTTGTCTGGTTTTGAATTCGTTACCAGCCAAGCTTAACCTAGGTCTATCCTGCCCACCTGAGCGTTCTGGTAAGGCACAGACAAACTGCGAGGGCCCACAGGCTGACACTCTCGGGAAGGTGAGGAGCAAACAGGTCAAATGGGATGGGATGCAGGCACAGCGGCAGCCACTGACGGCGCAGCATGGGAGCCTTCCCCCTGCCATGGGGCAGCACCCCACACTTTCAGCATACCTGACCTCCCAAAAGCAGGAAAGTGATGGCGTCAATGCTTACTGTAAGTCATTTAAATACTTGCCTCAGAAAATATAAGTTAGGGGAAAAAAAAAAAAAACATACCACCAAAATCCTATTCTCCTTTTCCAATTAAGAATATTAAACCAAAGTATGCTCAGTTACTTTAGCAGATAATTTTATGTATATGCTGCTCTCTTACAGAAGCAAAGTTTAAAAAGGCACATAACTCTTTCCTCATCTCTCTCACAACAGAAAGTCCTGAACAGTCAAATCCTGACCTCCACTGGGTTCAGACTGGATTAACCCAGATACAGACCAATTCCAACGGAATAATACTGTTAACTACTAACAATAATTAGTATCACAACCAAATCCTTTCCTATGCTTTTCTTAAAGATGGACAAAAAGTTAGCACCCATAAGCTGTTACAGAAGAGTGAAAGTACGTGGTCTCAATCTCCATTGAGAAACATCACTTCAGTCTTCGGGTGGAGTTGAGCAACATCCATCAACAATGGTTACAATTTATCCTACAACTACTTATGTTGAAAAAGAAGAGATCAATAGCTCATTCTTCTACTATTTAGTAGGCAGGGACCCAACCAGACTCAGAAGCCGGAAAAAGCTCACGTTTGCCAACCAGTGTTCCCCTTTCAAATAACATGAGGTCCAAACCATCATATATTTGCACAACTTATTCAGTAATCTGTATTACTGAGCCTCTAACACAGATAAACCCAGCTTTAGTATCATCAATAGTTGATCAAACCTCTGGTTTCACCAACAATGGCTGCTGTTATGTTTTACTGTTGTACCTACTGCTCAATGTTTTCCCAACTGAAAGTGGTGTTTAGCATAAAAAAAGAAGAGCTCTCATAATCGAGGGAAGGAGGTAGGAGAGAAGTATGCTTCCACCTATCTCACTACTCTATCCCAGAAGATGGCTACAACACCTAACAGAAAATTGCCACGGGTGTGGGTGATGACTTAAAAATAGCAACAACTTTTAACATAAATCTCTCAACTATTTTCTTGACCACCCTGATCATCTACATTCCCTGGCCTGTAAAAAAAAAAAAAAAAAAAAAAAAGAGATGGGTATTTTAGATCCATTCTTAAACTGTCCTGCTTTCCTTAAGAAAGCCACCTACAACTATTTAGTTTCCATGTCTTTGCTAGGTGTGAGGCTGTAGGTAAGTTTTCTTGTGCATGTATTAATAATCAATGTTTTCATTCTTGACTATGAGACATGAAACTAAATTGTGCCTTCTTGATAAATTTAATATAGAAACAGCTGAGTTGCATAGGTGCAAGCAAAAGCAGAAAAAAGCCTGAAAAGTACTTTTTGACCAGCAGATGATTGTCAGGAATGATAGTAACATACCTCATTTCTAACCTTTAAGGTGGAATATATGAGGTTAAAATACCATCACTTGGCTTCCCTTACAAACAAGGTAACTTAAATAAATTTGTTTATGCACTCAAATTGTTACGAAATAGCCAAGACTTTAATTACAAATAGTTATTTTGCCCTGCCTTCCTGAAAAAAATACCTACTTCATCCTACCAATACCAATCCACAATAAACAAAGCTGCTTTGGGTGAAAAAGCTATGCTCTTAAAGCTACCACAAAGTGAAACAAATTGATAACTTTTACCTATCTTAAGTGATAAAAAGACAGGTGTGCATGCTGACCCATTTTCAGGGATAAATACTTCCTGGGAAAGGCTAATGCAGAACGGACTTCCAAGCTTCTCCCCACGTAGCATCATTTGGACAAATCCTAGATAACTGTGCTAAAGCTCCAATTTCACATGACTTTATGAAGTTATTTCTCATAATGCACTGTAAGCTTAAACTACATTTTAATATGCATTTAATGCAATGACAGATACAGCCAAAGAGGGAGCAAACATACAAGATCAAGAAATGCAAACAGCACAGCCTTCTCCAGGGAGCTGTCTGAGGCAAAACCTTAAGCGGTGGTTCTGATCTGGAGAAGCAGAAGTGAAAGCAAAGCAAAAGTGTCATCCCAGTTAGGAGCAAGTTACCCATCACCAAACAGTTAAACTCTTACCTAAGATAACTCAGCAGAAAACTATGGCACGGAAGAAAAATCTTCTTATGAAAGTTGAAAGAACAATTCTGCCCCACAGCTGATCTAATCCAGTAGAGCACTGCACTTTGCCTAGCACATAATGATTTCTAAACAGCATATTTAACAGCCAAACAATCAGAATTAATTCTGCTGATCAAACTCTGGCTGTAATTCGGGCATTGTTACCGTGTCAGGTCAGTCTCCCCAAGAGTCAGCCAGAATTGGGTCCCAACTGAAGCTGGAAGACAGCCTTCACCTCTATTAACAGAGAGTGTTTGTGTATTGCTTGCTGCAGACTGTGTTTGTCACAAGCAGCTTGAATCTTTACAACATCAACAAAATCATTAGAAACAGCAAAACAAGGAGGAAAGCAGTCAATGCAGATGTTTTACACCAGAAAAAACAAACCATAACTGTGTTCAGAACAATATAGTCCGCTTACCACTTTTTCATAAAGCAATGAAAACATGAAGCAAGCTCATTTAAATTCCTAAAGGCAGTTCTATCAGCTGACCAGGCTGTTAAAATAGTCATTTTCACATCAGGTTTGCCACAAGAGAAGAAATTACAACTACCCATTTGTTCCAAATTCTCTTCAAAAAAAAAAAATCAAAACCACTACTACTAATTCATCTGCTGTTTATATATGTAAACCTATGGTTAAAAAAAAAAAGTATAACATAATATGACCTTTGCTACAAACCCTTTACTAGTTCAAAACACTGATACGGATTTGAAAAACCTGTTGCATGTAGTGTTGTGCTCCAAGAGTCTGCCTTTGCAGTGAGGCACAAGTGAAGAACAGAGGTAGAATAAATCAAAACGCCCCAGGTTAGACTCTTGATAAAATTTCAGAGTTAAAAGTAAGGAACAGATTTGATCCCTGCAAAAATACTGTTGTGATCACATAAGGCGGTGGAAATACTTTCATGTAGGAGAAAAAGCACAAGGCAAAACAAGGCTTCCCTTCCCTGCCTCATCGTGTTTCTAATAGCTTTTGCTCCTTTGAGGACAACAACAATCCCAGCCAGTGCCTGAATATGAAGAGAAAGGTGGTAATAACTGTTGTAATCACTAAATTCAGTTGCCTGCAATCACCCTTTTTGGCTGGTTAGGGATACCAACCTACAAGAATAAGACAAAAGATGACTTCTACCCACACAGACTTCTCTTTCTGGATGCTACGCCAAGCTTACCCTGTATCACTGGGGGTTTAACCCAAGATCTCCAGTTACGTGATCAAACACTTACGTAGGCCTAAATGGTCTGGGATGCAGGTCCAGCCAGACCTCTCATCAGCTGGTCCAGATATGCCTCCCCAGCTCTCAGACCCCTTCGGCCATTCCATCCGGTCACAGTCAGCCAAGACTGCCATTATCTCAGACTGCAACCTGCCTAATGGCTAAAAAATTATGGAAGAAGTCAATATAGCTTTCCCTTCTCCCTCTCTGCTTTAGAGAGCAATCACAAGGCTGCAAGGAGAGAAGCTACAGCTGGCTAACTTTGGAGACTGAAGAGTTTTCAAATTACTTTTCCAACTGATCAGGCAGCTGAATTGAATTAATTCTCCCTGTGATATACAATCACTAGTTTGCAACCTAAGAGAAAAGTGGGAAACACACAGCCAAGGAGAGAGACTCTTGCAGAGGGAGCTGGCCACCAGTCATCCTACCTGTCATGTCAATCTACACCTTCATATCATGTACTAGGTACTTCTCGTGTTAACTTTGTTTACCTTTAGGAAGCTACAAGCCTGAAATATGCACAAAAGCTCCCCTCAGTAAAAACAGTTAATAGCAAACACATTACAGGGCTGGAGGGGCTGCATCCGATCCCTTCTCCATGCGAGTCTATGCATCAGTGTTTTCGGCACAGGTTCTAAAATTACTGTTCTTCAGAAAGTAGCCTGTATTTTGGCATAGCTAGGTGATTATTAGGTTTATGAGTACCGATATATATTTTCCACTCTGTACAAGTACTTAAAATGCTCAACAGCATGTGTGGAAATCCTTCACCGAGCTTCAGGTCTGAACCCGGCATCTGCCCTGACACCTGCCCCACAGCCCTTCAGATGCTCTTCACACTCTCCACTTCCCTGTTGGCACTATTTCTGCTCTCCTCTCAGCTGTCTCCCTGAAGGATACAAGAGCCTTCCTGTGAAGCTAAAGCAAAGGGAATATTTATGAAGTAACTAGTCTTTTTAAAATGCAGAAACACATTACTTAGCTGTTTCATTACAAGTTAATAGGTATCCTCAGCAACTTTGGATCAAGAAGCAGGGAGGAACTTTACCAACAACTGCCACACATGCTACAAAACACTGAAGCAGTTGACTACAAGAATTAAACAATGATTATAAGAGATATACTATGAACAAGACACCTCATTAACGTGACAGATGCTGCAAAGAATTTTTACTATTTTCACATTTCATTGCTCTTTTGCAAGAGTAAAGGTATCACCTCCAGAGACTCCAGCTTAAAAATTATTTAGGTAGGAAAAAACTGCTTACAATTTGAGAAAAACCACTATTTATCATTTCTGTAGATACTACCTACCTATTTACATAGAAAATTACTTCAAACTTGTCTAAACCCCACCCCCACAAAACAAACCCCAAGGGTTATTGACTATGAGGGTTTGTAAAGTGATGAACAGGCTGTTAGATACCTTGAAAAATCACTTCTGCCAGCATTAAACCTTTGTAGGGCTCCAGAAACTGGGTTGCCACACTGAATATTTAAAGGAGCTTTGCTCCTACCAGTAGGTATCAGAGTTTTCGAATCCCCACCACCAGTAAGGACTGCAGCCTGGGGACCAGGAGTGGGCAGGTGAAGCAAGGTGAAGGATATCCATCTCCACTTCTGAAACCACAGACTCCAGCAGTAATTGAATTCAATACCAGTTGAGGAAATTCTAGTTTCATTAATTATTTCCAAAGAATATATACAGTCCTCAGTGGGAGAGAGGCTAACAGGTAGGAACTGAAGCAGCACCCGAGGAGAAAGGAATCATTGCAAAGCACGGCAACAGAGAACACACAGAGGGCTTGTACACAAGGACAAGCATCTCTCCAACTCTAGATTTTGTAAGACAAAACCAAAAGGATTGACAGCTTCCATGACAAAAGAGACAAGAAAATAAAAAGAATGTTTGTTCGCAAGGAGACAAAAACTTTTCAAAAGTATCTGATTTAGCACTTCATTGATGTTTTCATTGAAATGGAAACGTATCACATAAACACCACTGTCCTGTCTATCCGAATATGACCTTTCTCAAAATACTGGTTTTGTTTCAGATTAATGGGATAAAAACGATGTTTTGTTTTGGTTTTTTTTTTAAATGGACCAAACAGTTCTTCCAGAGAAAATACTTCTACCTAGTAGCTGCAAATTGCAATTACTCTCTACGGTTTTGCAGTCATTGATGATCATTTGCCACCAACACAAGCTTCTGTAGAGGGCTGGCTAGCTGCAGTGGTTTATCTCGGAAACGGGAAAGCAGTCACAGCTGCTCTATCTTGTTTGGTGAGAGGAAGGAGATGAGAAGTGAAAATTCAGGAAAAAGAAGAAAAGAAAAAAAAAAAAGACACACCCATATCAGCCTCTCCTAAGGTAGTCTGTGCCTTTCCCACAAGTCACATCTCTCTCCTGCAGTTTTTCCCTGGAACATAATATCCTCTTGCCTGACATACAAGGGGGAA
Source organism: Leptosomus discolor (assembly GCF_034619465.1). Taxonomy (NCBI): domain Eukaryota; kingdom Metazoa; phylum Chordata; class Aves; order Leptosomiformes; family Leptosomidae; genus Leptosomus; species Leptosomus discolor. The sequence goes on from NC_141392.1 coordinate 69,034,925, forward strand.
AAAAAGTCTACTCTTCAAAATTTTCTGAATCCACTTAACTTCCCTCACTGTAACAACACACATACACAGACTGACTACCCTCCCAACTGCTCCTGCTGCCCTGTACCTTCATCTAGGGAAGTCTCCTTTTAACCTGCACCTGTACCAAACAGTGGGAGCTGCCACTGAGAACTGCTGTTGCTGCAGCCCAGGAAACTGCTGCCCCAAAGCACACTGATTTTCTATGCAAAAGGAAGGCAGTGATATTTGTATTTGTGACTTTTGTGGGTTTGGGAGCACACCCAAACACCAAGATAAGCGACGTGTTATGCACTTTTCACCAAAATGCTGCCTGCAGCGAGGGAAACAGGTGGCATCCTGCTGCAGAACTAAAGTCTGAATTGTACTGACATTTCTCCAAAAGCATCAAAACATTGCTGCATGAGAACAAACAAGGCTGTGTTAATTTTCTAGTACATTCAGCGATTTTGGAATTTCTGTCCACATGTGTCTACTTTCGATTCACCACCACCACCCCAATATGCTATAGGTTTTTCAACCAGAAGTATCATAAAAGCTAAGAACTTCTGGCAGTACCAGAAGGGCAGAAAACCAGCCTGACAGTCCCTAATAAAGGCCTTTTCCCGATGGTTAAGATTTCTAGTACTTGTTAAAACATGTCTCAGCACTTTCCTTGGTGGCAAGAGATCAGGCTCCATGTCCTTCCCACTCCCTTATTCTCAACTGGATAGGGCGGGATGGCAGAGGCACCCCTCCAGAGCTAGTCCCTGGCGCTCCTCCCTGCCCAAGGTGATCAGCTGATGTCCTGCTGTGTGCCTGTGCAACTCCAGCATTTCCTACACACACAGGCTTACTAAACTTTTAGTACCAAGTAAATAATGATACTAATGTTAAGATGACACCTCTGAAATTCAGTGGTTAACTGAATGAAAGCCACTCTTTGACTTTCCTCCCTCCCATACTTTATGTATTCCCTACATAAATTGAAGGTGACATAGTTGAAACAGCTGAAACAGCGTATAAGAGACCAATTTTGTCATACTTCATTTGGGAACTGAGTAATTTACCTGAACAGCAAGAAAAAAAAAAAGTAACTACACAAATCTGTCAAAATTCATATTTAAAATACAATCCTTTAAAACTGGGTCACTCACATAGAATCAAGAAATCTGAAAAAGTCAAAGGATGCGTACACTTAAATCCACAAGCCACCTGCTGTCAAGCAATGGTAAGGCAGTATCAAGGGAAAGTTTAAGAACATTTTATGAAATTATTTAATGAAACATCTTTTATTACAGGCAAAATTAATCCTTTGTTGTGCACAGGGTATCCTAATTATAAAGTCATTTTTAATAATGAGGTCTCTGGCGTCTACTTTCAGCCTCCACTGAAATACAAGTTTAGTACAAATATTTTAATGTAAGTATGCTAAGAATTATAGAAGACTGAAGAAAGGACTTATGCACATTTTGCGTGCTAAGTCTCTGAAGTACAAATAGCTATCCTTAAAACTAAGTGCAAACTACAGTTCCATTTGATTTCTCATTTGCAAAACTGTAATCAGTAAGAAAGAACAGGTTAGCAAGTTTTTCACCACACAGGAAGAATGATAAAATAGAGACCATAAAAACATTTTTTAACATGCATCCTCAGCTATTTCTGCACACCAAACCTCTAAAGAAAGTTATTTATTTCTCATTATAGCATATGAACATCTTGCAAATAAGAACGTCTTTTTCCTAACATCACCTTGATTTACCTCAAAGCATAGTTCCTAATGACTTTAAATGTCAAAGGTGCATTCACAAACTGAATCACTGCAATAAGCGGTCATCTGTGAGAAGTCTGGATTAGGGGACTTGGCTAGGATCACCTTGGAAGGCTCTAATACTGCCAGGAAAAACCACCACCACCATCACCACAGTTCTCCTACCTTAATTATTACATTATTCTCTCTCATCTCATGGCTCCTAGATTCACAAAAGCCGTAACAATACTCCTCCTCAAAACCAGTTGTATAGGAGAGTATCGGCTTATAAGCACTTTGTCAGCAAGCTGGACGTCACTCATCATGTATAGAGGAAAAAAGCCTGACGCTTGAACTTGAGGAATAACCACTAGCAGTTATTTTATGCTGATCAGCTGCTAGAGAGAGATTTGTCAGGAGAGATCTCATCCTAGGCAGAGCAAATGCAGGCAGCAAGCAGAACCCTGCAGCCTCAGCAGCAGCCTGCACACAGCTTGCTTCTCCCCTTCCCTGCCCTGCTGCCTCTGCTTCCCGATCCTCTTATGGTCTCTCTGTGCCAGGGCTCCCCACACCAAACTGTTCTCGCCCTTCGCCAAGCCAGCCCTGGTTAGCCTTCACCCTCCCCATCAGAAGCCTTACAGGATTGCCGTCGGCACGCAGACTGCCTTCAGCTCCCACGTCATGGCACTGCATCCAGAAACAAGGCTTACTGTCCCATTCAATTTAATTCCTCTGCCACCTCCAGTCTGCTGTTCTTGCTGCATTTTGGTTCGCCTACTCCTCCTGGGCAGCAGTAAAAGAGCATATATGCACACCAGAAAAGTGCCACCTTGCTCCAGGATCCACCGCAGGATATTAGAGGGGTCCAAAACAGCCAGGATGGACAAAAAGACTGGGACAGCTTGATACTGTCAGAATTACTAGTGAGTTAAGCCACCTAATGAAAAACCCGCACATGTTTAACTGCAGGTTTTCATCACATATCATTTGATTCCCTGTGGACAGCATTTGTAAACGTGAAGACAGATAACCTGCAATGCTGAGTTGCCTACTCAATCACTGAAACACCAAAGATTTTTAGTGAAATAGCCTAAATGTGATTTTTTTTTTTTTTTTAATATACTGGGAGGAACAACAAAGTTAGTGGGTTTCTCCAAAGTTCACTCTCTGAGGTATCCAAACCAACTCTTTGTTAGGACTTTCCCCACAGATTCAAGTGGGATGGAACATTTTCATTTGGAAGAAAGGAAGGAAAACTAGAAATCTGGGTTAGGATTGCTCAATTCTAACAGCAGACAATAAATTGCAACTGTGATACACAGAATCATAGAATACCAGGTTGGAAGGGACCTCAAGCATCTTTTGCCAACCTTGGCAAAAGCAGCATGTAGGTAAGATGGCCCAGCACCCTGTCCAGCTGAATCTTAAAAGGGTCTCATGTTTGGGAAAAATGGAAGGTGCTTTTACTAAAGAAAAATGCACTTGCTGAATTCACATGGGACTTCAATGATTTTCCTCCTTAGTTATGACAGCAGATAAACATCTTATGATGGAAGGTGATGTATTCATGTCCTACACGGGACTAGACAAACCGCATACATACAATATTGACTGCCATGCAACAGAAGTACTTTTAAGAGACGCTTGGAAAGTAAAACCCCTTGAGCTGAAAATTCGAGTGCAGTACAGCAAAGAAAAACTAGCTGAGCAGCAGAAACTGCTCAAGATAACTAATCAGAGAAGTGGAACAAAACCCCCCCAAATACTCCAAACAAAGTAGAGGGAAAAGCCCACAAGAAGAGACTAGGACTGTTCTATTTAACCACCACTAAGATGGGAACACCACAATTTTGCCTATATTCCAGGAGTATTACAACTTCCTGAGGTGTGAAAATTCAGAAGGAAACTAATAGCACAAGTCCAAACATAAAAATCCAAAAGAAAACGTGAAAGGAAAAATGAAGCTATGCAAAATGTATATATTTCCTTTTTCACAGAATGATCCGTAATTTAACTTCAGCATCAAGGTTTAATCATCATCATAGATATTTGTATTGCTACAGTAGTCGGTGTCATTCAATACAGCATTTGCAGGTTCAAGGAAATTTCAACAATCAGGTGCCACTTCCTCAAATTTACAGTTTTTGAGAAAAAAAAGCAGGTTTAGAATTCTACAAGTTTGCAACTAGTTTCAGATTAAACCATACCAAAACGCACCATCTTTTCCCACAAAAGTTGAGGCAAAACTGATTTTTAAGGTAGTTTAAACTTGAGTTACAAGTAGGCATGATTCCAAGGTTTTTCCACTGTGGTCACTACAGGACAGCTAAGACTGATCACCTATCCTAATTCTGTTTTTTTTTCCAGTATAAAAAGAAAAAAAAAAAAAGCTATAAGCAATTTCTTGTTTGCTTGGGTTTGCAAGGTGTAGTATTAGCACAATTTATCTATTGTACAACCCAAGACATGATATATGCAGATAGCTTCTCTAAATCCTACACCCCAAAAATTACCATTTCTAAAATTTCAGTGGTCAAAGCAATAGTATGCTAAATCAACACTAAATTTCCTACTGCCATGTGATGTGTTCTCTCAATTGGGTAGTGACAGCTGCTCTTTTTTTAAATAAAGCCCATTTTCTTTCTGGTCTCATTAGTGCAGCTGTACCTGCCCAGCCGTATTAGTCACTTCCTGAAGGAGCACTTGAACACCTACATGGAATTAAAGCACCTCTCATTACATCCAACACAGTATGTATGGGTTTAACTGAAACATTAAAGCTGCAATTGAGCAAACCTGTCCCCTGTGCCATCACACAGAAGGGTGGCACCTGCGAAACACTCTGGATAGGAACTCTACTGCTTCAGAGACAGAGTAACTCCTTTTCCCGATGCCCTCCCACCCCCAACCAAATTATGTTCAAAGAGAAAGAGAGAAGGAAGAAAAGGAGGAAAAGCAGACAAATGATGTCATGGTTACTCCACCCTCACCTCCTCCCTTCCAGAGCTTGAGAGACAAGTAATAAAAGGGAGAACAAAATCAGTAACTCTTCTGCTACTTGAAGGAAGGGGAGAGTGTTTTCAAAAAATTTTGTAATGATCAACGCAACAGTAAGATAACCTTCTGCTACAGGCTTTTAAGATTTTTTGTATTTTCCAAATTTCACAACTGCTCCACTTTACCACCAAAAATATCTGTATAAAAGCTGCACAAGGCTACTGAGCATGATCTTCAGAATCAGTGTACTGAAATCACAGTTGAATAAGAGTAACATAGGCTAGTCCAGAACTACTCCAAGCCACAAGTAACAACACTTCCCCAGACCCTGCACTAAATGAGGGGAGAGAACAAACAAATACGCTGTAATTTCACTGCCATGAACATAGTTCAGCCCCCCTCCACAGGTGTGAGGGATGGTGAAGAGCTTCTCAAGCCAGCTGTAACGGATGTGTCATGAAGGTTCAGCATTGGCTTAAGTGTCTTAGTTTAACACCACGTAGTGACACCATTAGTGCAAAGCATGACCAGCTCTCAGAGGAATCTGCTACGTGGATCATACTTGCTCAAAAGCAGCTGGACAGACAAAAGGACGTGACATCTGATTACCAAGATCCTTCTGCAAGGATTAAACATTGTCAGGAAGAAAATAAAGACAAACACTCCAACAATACAACAGAGATAAGAAGAGTCCACAGCTGAGTAACAATTCCCCCAAAGTCAAACAGCATACAACAGATGTTAAATTTCTTCCAGTACAAAACATTCACTTAAATGGCATTGATGAATAATCCATTATGTGACCAAGTTAGGCTTAAATTTTATAAACCTCTCCCTTTTCAGAGCATGACTGCAAATACTGTAAGCAAAAGGATCACTATGGAAAGGAAATACCATTTGTAAAAGCTCCCGACAGTGAAAAGGAAGCTCATCCAGGAAAGGGAAGAAGAAAGACAGCAGAAGTTGGAAGCTGGTGAGAACAGAGGTCACTCTCCAGGATCTTTATAGCACTCATTAGATAAGCTTATACCTTTTGAAGAAGCTCAATTTCCTGCCATAAATAATGGTTTTATAACCCACTCAAAACACCTATCAGCCAGTCATTTACTTAATTTCATCTGCCTTTTCCTATTCTTTGGGGCAATACTTCTGCATTTTTCAAGTGTCTCAATAGACCATTACACAATATATACTATTATTTTATATATTCCAGATATAGTTCTCATCATTTTTTCCACCATGCCTTACATATATGAAGTAACCCATTAAAAATCATACACTTTTCAGAAATATTTTTAGTGTTTCAATGCCTGCTGGTGTCAGCATGTATCAGTCTTTGTGTTTGTGTAAGGTTTGTTCAAATCCAGAAGTAGGCTTGTCGTGATCAGATTAGTGCCTGATATTGGTTTCGGAGCCAAAAATTAAGTCAATTAGTGCTTCCACGAAATTTATCTTCCCAGACAGACTTCACTGGTGAACTCAAGAGACACTATGTGAAACTAAAACCCTGCGGGAGACCAGTTTAGTCTGGTATAAATCTAACTTCACAAAAATTGAATAAAAATATTCTTTAATGCTATGCAGCCTTCAAAGGTACAAACAGATACAGAACATTGAAGACGTTAAGACACATGTGTCTGGCTACCCAGCCTCTACCTCTGTGCAACATTTGTTGATTTTCCCTGTGGATCTTCTTCTGCATATAGCAGATATAAAGAGCACAACAGCTTCAACAAGTTCGTTCAGGCAGCTTGCAGGCATATTGTGACGAATACAGAAACTCAACATGTATTGCATCTCAGCACCAAAGCCCTCCCTGTGTACATCAGGCCAGATACAAAGCCAGGATGGATTTCACCAGAATCCCAGCATGGATTTCACCAGAATCCCCAATAAATCACCTTGCAATCACCTTGAGCTATCAAAAGACTACCTGGCAGCCAACATAAGCACTTTCAGGATGCTAAAAGCCTTCCACAAAACTTGTCAGATATTGGTATCAAAACCTGGAAGGAAAAAACCTTCAAAGGAGACATCAAGAGATAAATCCAGAATGATGATGCTGCAGCCTGTCAAGTAAAGCATACAGCTAAATTAAAGACTAAGAGAAAGACAAGTGAGTTCAACAACCAGCTACTACCTTCCAGTAATTTACAGCGTATTCACTCAGCTGGGAACTGTAGGTTCACCAAAAAAAAAAAATTCAAAACAAACCCCACACCCAAACCACCCAATTTCAGAGACGGTGTTTCAGTGTTGCATAGCTTTCGTTGGTACCTTAACCATCTGTTCTGTTCATTGTTTTCACATAAAAGCAATCTCTGGAAAATAAAACAAATTGCTGGTCTTTGCTAACTGTTCTTTCTCTCGTAAGATTCTTTATACCACAGGCTGCACGAATTCCCTTGGAGAGTTATTTCACAAAGGCAACCTCTATAGCCCAGGTCAACTCAGGTAACAGCAATGCAGTCTCTCCTCCACCAGTGGAGGGAGGGAACCTCTTGGAAATTGCTCAGATTCAGCCAGATCAGTCTAATCAAAAACAGTCTCGAAAAAACAGTTTTGAAATTTATTTAAAAGCCATTTATCATAAAAACAGTGCGAGGCATTTGACTTCAGATTCCTTACAGATGAAAATGCCAGACACAAAGCATGGTTTGAAGTGCACTGCTTGCAGGTACACATTGGGCATTAGAAAAGTCCTCTGCTGTTTTCAACGGTTAAAACCAACCAAAGCAGTAACACGAAACATAAAACTCTTCTACTCTTCACTCTGAGAAGCACAGGCAGCCTTCCCACCCAACCGGGACAAATTCAGCACATAATGCTGCCACACAGTGAGTATTTTTCGACAGCATCAAAGATGCTGGCTTCGAGAACTGCTCAGATGCTTCTTCCCAAATTCAGAGACTGGAAGGGCTCTCCCAGGTCCTTCCCTTCTACCCCAAATATACAGGCTCATGCTGATTTCTAGCCTAACTTAATTCATTGTAATTTCTATAGTTTGTGTGGTGCCAAAACTTCTCTAGAATTGACTACCCAACTTACCCCCTCTTGCACTTAGAGAGAGCAGTCATTTCTCCTCCCAGTTCTCCTTATGCTAAAATGACCTGCGCGACAGCACTTTTCTCCTTGCAGTCGCTTCCTGGTTCATTTTTCTTAAATCCTGATGCCCGAGATTCCAAATAAAGCGTTGCCACAAAACAACGGCCTCGTTGCTCTCCTCTCAACTACATCCTCAAACTGCATTCATCTTTTCAGTGGTTCCATCATTATTAGCTGCTCACATCATCTGTCGTCATTAACCCAGATTTGCTGCCTCCTACTAACATTACAATGGTTGGGCAACCTTCCTCTTGAAAAATGAAAATCATCAAATACCTCTTCGTTGCTCTTTCTGTTCACCATAAGGACTGATAAAACAAAATTCTCCTAGATCAAAACTAGATACAGAAGCTAAATGGTAAGCTAGTATGAGAAAATTTACCACCTGGTGACAGCTCATTGTTGAGGCAAGGAGAGGGGACCCTCTCCTTGTCTCCTCCCCTTCCACCAAACAAATATCTCAAGGCTTCTCACTAAGAAACATGCTTCTAGCTTGTGAACGCTGTGCTTTCAGCCCATTTGTGCCCATGTATATGCTAGAACTGTGGATTACATACAGCTTAAAAAAATATCTATATTAACTGTAAAAATAGGCTTACAATTTTTATGGGTCAAAAGCAGTACACCTACAGAAACATAACAATTCAATTAGAGTGGAAAAGAATATACTGGAATAGAAATGAATTTACTTTGGTTGTCTTCTTCAAAATAAGTTTATTTTTTTCTACTTGAGCCAAGAGACTGCATGACCAAGCTCAAAAAGAACCTTCACCAGCAAAGATCTCAGATGACGCATACCAGTTCTTCCATGACAGTGCTGTACCTTGCTCTGTTGTGCATTTTTAAACAACATCATATTTAATAAGTCTTCAGGTATTTTCTGTCTTTGCAGAAAAACACCACCCATCCCCCCCCAAAAACCAACAAACCTACAACCCACACAATAAAAAACAAAAATCCTTCCATCATTTTGAGCTCTGAATCTTTTCACTTGTTATTAAAAACAAGTAAGTAGCAACAGGGAACTTCTTTTGAGAGCTCTCTGGTGCAGGAAAAATTTCTCTAAAGAAAATAAGGATCATACTTGGCTGGCACTGCTTGGCTGCAGCAAACTAAAACTGCTGAAACAAGCAAGAGCAGAAAAGAGGCTCCTCATCTGCAAAAATATTCACATGAAAAACCTCACTTATAAAACTGCCTTAGGAATAATCTGTTCTATGTTATAAAACACTTGGGGATGCTTTAAAATTCCAGCCAGTTGAGAGCTTCTTATTTAATGACGCCACAGGCAGCAGAGACAGGACTAGTAGGTACCAGCCTGGGCTGGACTGGTAACCTCAGTGCTGCAAGCAGCTCAGATAAACGCTCTGGACCATGCCATCACTCCTGTCCCAGAGCTGTGGGTGCAGACACACCTTTGGGCACTGGACAAACCGTGACTTCCATCTGGATTGTGAAAGAGGAACTGATGCAGCAACAGGACCAAACTGCACATTTGATTTCATTGAGCTCCAATGAAAATCTCCCTGTGCCGTCATCTTGAACACATTCTGTACCCCTCCCTCACACTACCTTTTCAATCATTTTGTTCTGACAGGCTGTCACAGTTGCCAAAATAAATGGCGCTGCTTAGCCATGGACACTTTATTCAGTACTGCCTTGTGATGGAATAAACATCTGCATGTTGTGCATGTGACAATTAGGAACCGTGTACAACAAAAAGTAAAAAATGGTTGTGAAAGGTTTCTTTTAAAACAGATAATTTTTTCTGCCGGGGGATCAGATGATGCACAAATATTAGGGAACAAGTTGTAGGCTGGGATGAGCAGCACTGTTAGCTAAAATGACTGTAGACCTTCAGCTTGAGACAAGGTCTTTCTTTCTCTATCAAGAAATGCAAAGAATGAGATCCAGAACTCATTTTAGATTGTTGATTTACCAGAAGTGATGGTTTGGCCTTATCTCACTACCTGTCTTGGCTTGGGTGAGGTCCTCATGAAGCCTTACACTCTGGGATACTTCAGGCAGGATTTGCTGAGTTGCTCTCACAAAAAGAATGACAAATCAAGCCTTCATAGGAAATACCTACTTCACTGAGGCAAAAGTGCTCAGCAATGTCCATCAGTAATAGTCACAACTCGCTGCAATGAACGTTTAAATCTTAGAGGCTGGGAAGATGCTAGTAATTTAAAATAAAATTACAACTCCAGATAATGCCTTGAAAGAATGGGCATCTTCAGAATTTTGAAAATTACTCTTCAGGTGTTACTAAGAAATATAACTGAAGTAAGGTTGAATCCACTTTCCATTATACAAATGGGAGAAAAATTCTGAGGTTGCTTAATTTCCACTGCCCCTGTGTGAGGGAAATGGAGACCACAGATACGTGCATTGTTTGAAATGCCCAGATTTTAATAACATATTTCACTTCAACCACTTTGAGGTCTAGATGGCCATGTGTATGTTCATACCTGTAAGCTTCTAACAGCAACAACATTTAGACAGAACTTCAGTGTTTTACAACTAATTTTCTGCCTTAATCCAAGCAGGATTAGTTCACCACAATAAAATATACTATCACCACCACAATTCTGCCTGGAGTCCTAACATCTACACTTTGTAGCTGGTACGCAACACTTGGTATCTAAATACGATGGGGCACGTCTGCTCTTTTGTGGATCCAGCCATTCCAAAAAAACTCTTAAACTGCACATTTTTTCCCCTTTTTAAGCTGCATCCTAATACCATAAAGTTAACTAAGCAGAGTTTCCAAGCTATTGCACAATGGAGCTGCACATGAACTTAAAGTCACCGAGCAGTTTACGTACTTGCTTCCATAAGGCCTCTAAAGGAGTACTTTAAGCAGACAAATTATACCTGGCACTGCACAGATGCGCTGGAACGGAAAGGCACGAGGCGTCCTCTCCCCAAAGCATGCTCACACAGCAAGCAACATTAAAATAGCTGAAAGCGTCAGGAAGACCTCCCCCACCATTTCTTTGCCCCCATACAGCAGCAACAGTACAGACAATAGTGAAGCACTTTTTGCTTGTTCAGGAAAGCAGCACCTCCCACAGCTCCTCTGTAATGGTGTCACATATGGCACACTGCACCTACCTATTCCACCCCTCTCTGCTGCCTATAGGGTATAAAAATCTTCCAGCAGTCTAGTAAAACACTAACCCATTATTTTCCTTGAAGTTCTATGCTTTAAACTAAGCTTAAAATCCATTACTTTTTTTTTTTTTCCCCCTTTTAAGGTTACATTTATTTCCTGCCCACCCCCATCCAATAGGAAACCAGAAATAGAGCTGATGTCCCATTTCACTTTCTGGCCACTATTTACCAGAATAACTGGGCAGTATTCAGCTGCAGGTTTAAAGAGAGAAAAAAAGAACAGGGAACCTTATACATAGAGGTCACCCAAAGTCTTCATGATTCCCCTCTGTTTTATGAAAGCTTACCCTGCCCACCTTCTGGGGCAAACTGATTCTTACAACATCACCAAGCCCTCCCCACCCTGGCAATCTTCTTCTGACTCTTCTTCCTTCCTTGTATTGTGTGAGCAACCCCACAGAGCCACATCGCAGCTGAAACAGTTTGGATAGGACTTCCCTTTCCTACAAGCTAAAGAGACAAGAGTCACTCAGATCCCCATCCTACATCCCCAAGCTGATACATCACCATTCCTACAACATCAGGGAACCAAACCAACTACATTAGAGAAGTACCTGCCTTTGCTGCCATTTGTATCATGTCAGTGGTAGAAAACAACACACAATGGCATCAGCATGACCAGGCTTGAGAAATTAAACTGTGCCCCTTCTATTTTCCATTACAATATCAAATATAGTTTGTACTGTACTTAAAATACCACTGGGGGAAAAAAAAAAAAGTCCACAGAAGGGGAAAGGCACTTTTATTATTATTTCAATCTCATATTCCTTATAAAAGAGACTACAGTCTACCAGCAAGCTTATAAGGAAAATGAAGTGGGATAGCTTTAGAAATTTCTTTATCTTTTCATGAAATTGTGATCTAGGAAGTGCACAGCCTTTCTCACAATTAAGTAAATAAACAGGAACAACTGTACATCCCAATAAGCTTGTCATTGAAAATATACACCAATCTTAAATTGAAGCAGTGAGGTAGCTACTAAGGTAAATGTGGACACTAAGCCATTTCAGGTTCAGCTCCAAGTCTGGCTTAAACTACTATTAAACTTCTGGCTTTCTGCACTGAATACCATAAAGTTTTCTTCTCTACAAGTAAAGTCTTGAATTTCTTCTTCACCCTAATTTTTTCCTATTTCACTTACATTAAGCAACTGCTTTCACAAGGCTTATTTACCTATACAATAAATGTATGTGTGCCATTGCAGAAAAACATACATTTAAGAACTGGCTATTCAACAGAAATGCTGCTGCTGTTATGTTCACGTTAACTTCCAAATAAAATTCATTTCTTTGCCTTACCAAAAATTTTTGAAGTACTTAAAAACAGACTCAAAAGTTAAACAGCCTCTTCATCACAAGACAAATTTGTCACTTTTTCTATATTAGAAAAAGTCATACGTACCTGGCTAATAAAAACCCATATTAAAGGGCCATTTTAAAAAAAAAAAAGTTCGTAAAGAAAATATTTTTAAAAAGAGCACGAGAAACAGAAGTGTAAGCAGTTAAAGCATACTGAAAGACATATAAACCAGCATAACTGGGTGGGTAAGTAATGCCCTTCACCAGTTTAAATTCTTTTGAAGAAATTACATCCCTTGCAACTCTTAATCATTTTGACAATGTACTTACATCCTGGTCATGTAAGATATGTACTTTCCTCAAGCCTGGCTGGTTTAGACAGCAGGAAGCAAGATATTTGTACAAGAAGTGAGGAATGAAGGGCCAAGAGGCCCCAGAGCAGTTGGAAGAACAGTTGTTCAGGGTGGAGAAACAGAGGAACAGGGCAGAGGTGAGCTGAAGGCCTTTCCAACCCCCATTTAACTCTTTCACTTCTCTTTGTTCGGGCAATTAAAATCCAACAGTTCAGTTTTCAACTCATTGCACTTTAAAATCCCTGCACTGAGTCCATACCTGTGTCTGGTAGCTCCTGGGAACAGCTGGTAGGAGCAGTGGGAGGGAAGGCACATGGCAGACGATGTCCTCATGGCTCAGCCTGTCTACGGTGCCCAATGCCAACACCACCAACAGACCAGCGATGTACAACACACTGGCTATGGGCAGCAGTTGACAAGTAGGGCTTCTGAAATTCCACATTTTCAAAATTAGATTTCAACTCAAGCTAAAACAAAACCAGTTCTCCTTCATCTCCCACTGCAATTTCACATTCATAGGAAGTTTCAACCCTTCAAAATCAGCTTTCCTATCAACACCAACAAATTCATGGTACCACTGCAGGACTCACCATTTACCCTCACACTTTGCTACCAACATCAACAATTTCATGACACCATTTATCCTCCTCCCAGGAATTCAGGCCTTCTCCTATTAGTAAAACCCTTCCTGCAACTGTTCAAAGGTGACACTCTCTTTTCTATTCCAAACATCTCTGATCCTACAGATCAGAGTTTCAATGGAAATAATCTTACCTGTGAGAAGAACAGTCACTCTTTTTCCCCTTCACTCCATAACAGCATGGCTAAGAAACAATGGCTATCCATGTCCAGTAAGCTTGCGACTACTTCTACACAGGGAACAAACATACAACAAAAAGTGGTGGCATGTTGACAGAGTATCTACGCCTACATACACTGGGCCAACCAAGCAGTATTATCATGCTCAAAACTAGTTACTTTTAAATTCTTTTTGAAGATATTTCCAGCAATGCTTGATTTTCTAAAACTCTGTTCCAAACTTAAGTTCTGGCCCAAACTGCATCCATCAACAAGCATTCAAGAGGGACTAAAAGCCAGCTATATGCCTAGTCAACTTTAAAGACTAATGGCTTATAATTATAAAGGTATTTGGGTGTCATCCTGAACTGTGACAGTAACCCTTGGGCAGCTGGCTATGCATCAGTATTTTGGCACCGGCACTGCAACACATCAGGAGAACAGGACAGACTTTCAGAAGCTGTTTGCTGAAAATGACAGTGAAGAAGCTTAGGTGCTCCTGCAGTTTACAGGCTGCTCACAGCTGATGGACGAGGTCTATCTGCCTCCTCCTCCTCCTTGTACTGAGGAACACAGCTACCTTAGAGTGGCTTAAGTGGCTGGTTTGGTTTAGAAAGCCTGTAATCTAGCAGGTAATATATTCTCTTCTCCTGTACCTCTCTTCCTCCTTAGGAAACTTCTGTGTTCTTGCAACATCAGCTGGAGGGTGGTCCCTCACCCTGCCATCACCTCCTGGTAGCTAGTATGCAGCCATCCTAGCAACTCGCTAGCTAGTGTTAGAGCATGTTTTTGGATTAAGACCCCTTGCAAACACAGAGCTTCTCCACCAAATGACAGTGGCCCTTCTGAGTTCTGGTTTCACTCAGGGCACAAGCAGCTCATTAACCCACAGATGATTCAGCACTTGGTGCCTACATTTCTGCCGGCTGGTTTTCATCAGCAACCAGACTACAGCTTTGAAGGTATATCATTTATATGATACCATCAGACACCTCAAGAGGCACACAGGTGTCAAGTCCCTCTGGCTCCAAACCGGTACTGGTTTTAGGCAATGCAACCTGCTCCTAAATTCTCCTCTTGGCTACCTAGCTTTATAATCCCCACAAAAATCCTGACTGTAAGAGTCAGCTGCTTTTTTCTCCAGGTCTTTCAGAAAGAGATCATGCACAGAAAAGGGTCAAAAACAAGATCTTGGGTCACAGAGAGAGGAAGACTAGTAACAGGTCCCGGGCAAAGGGAAGACGATCTCCACATTTCATGCTCAGGAGAGGAGAGCAGGAATTTAGTCTCACCAAAACCAGTCATGCACAAAACACTGTTGGATGCAGACCCTCCCCACCCCCAACAATCCCTTCCGATTTACTCATGGCCACTAATCTCATTAGAGTTCCTATAATTAAAGCACCATAATATCTGCTTGAGAATATAGTATGCTGTTTAAATTAACTCACCCGAAGTCTTTTCATGTAAGAATGACTGCTCCAAGAGTATTACAAGATTTACAAAATAAAGCACCACTAATGAGCATGGGATCAAAACTGGATTATCAAGTTTCCTAATTTGCATGTAGAAAAAAGTAGGCAGTCAAATCACCAAGGTTTCTATAAAATTTTTAAAGCCACTTTATAGGAAAAGTGAAACAAGTATAGATGCAATTATATATATAGCTTCAAATATTTATTAGACAACATTGTACTTTATAGATGTTAGGAAACAACAAATGTTATTTTGGTCTAGTCAATACTTGCTAAAAAGTGAAGAGTAAGATTGTTGCTCTGAATAGTACTTGTCAGGTTTACAGATTAGGAAGATGAGAAAACATATATAAACCTTAGCCTCTCTACCAGTCCGGGATAAGTTAAATATAAAAACCTAGTTAAACTTTAGGTCTTCTCCCTCTCTTCTTAAATCAGAACTCTTCCCATACCTATTGTTTGTGGTTTTGTTTTTTTTTTCTTAAAAAAAATCAGAACAAACCCCACACCCACCTCAGACACATAAATGGACAAAAAGCAAAACCAGGCGCAAATACTCCCTCTGACTCAGATGTAGGAGCAGCCGGCAGAGGTTAGGAAGTGAATCACTCATTTAGCAAACCTATGCGTGCACACAATTTCTGGAATAACTCGGGTTTGGTGCCATGTTAAATGCAGAGGAAGATGGGAAGTGAAGGAGATGTGAATGCAGTATTACACCTGTGAGACTTAGTGCCCTGGTTCTTCCCCGTCCACAGTTTGTATGCTGGATGCACGAGGGTAGAAGCCCACAGCTCCCAGCCGAAGGGGCAACAGTTCTTCCACCCTTCCGACCCTGAGCCGACGCAGCACATACCTGCAAGCCCATGGAGATGGCCTCCATGAACACCATGGTCCTGGAAGAGCACTGACACTTCAAACATTCACACTCATCTATTTTACGTTTGCGATTAAGCATAACAATAAAGAACAGCTTTGGGCTGCACTGATTCCTGGAGACAGGGCTTGGTGGGACCTGATCCAGGCTCTGAGACCCACACCAAGTCCTGAGGTGCAAAAGCCGCAACCTCTTTCATGCTAACCCATCACTCCTCCCTCAATTTCTCTGGGTCCAAGAGAATGAAGTCATAGATTTTTTTTTGTGAATAGTAGATAAATTGGTCATAGTCAGATCTAGAAAAACCCTGAGGGGTCTGTGAATATTAGGCCGAGAGAAAGAATACTAAATTGAGGCAAAGTTACGCAATTTACCAAAAGTCAGGCTCCCTATCGCCTGGGCCCTCCAGGCTTGCCTGCTAAGCTTCTGCTCCAGCCATTAAATCTTTGAAAGGGATTATGCAGCAAGGTGCCAGTGATAAGAAAGACTGGATCTGACCTCTGAGGACCTTCAGATGTGACATTCCTGAATCACTTACCCTCATTTTCCAGCACCCCTGTAACACTACAAGTTAACTCTGCTGCTGGAGTATTTTCATACAGATAATCTTCTTTTCAACAATGTGTAAAACTTCAGTTGATTTTCTGATCTATAAAGGGCTCCAAGGCAGAAGTTTTGATGCTGTAACATGTTTGCATAGAAGAGGGTAGAGTGCATTAACAGGGTTTTTACTTTGATACTCCATTAAGCATCATTTCAGAAATCATCATGAAACCATCATCAAGAATCCAGCTTTCTTCAGTGGGAAAACACACATAGACATTAAAGGCAACATGAATTATTTTAAGCGTTATATTTCTGCCAACATTTTCAGAATGAAAGACCACTCCTCCAGAGACTTGGAGTCAGCCAGTGTCCTCTCAAACAAAGGGCACAGATTGCTACTTCTCTGCCAAGGAAACCAGATCTAAACAATGCATATTGCTGTTTGGGGTTTTGTTTTTCAGTTGTTTCTGTTTGTTTTCAACTTCAGGTACATTCCTAAATCAAGCTGGCCCTATCCAAACTAAAAGTCTGTTAAAATTTTCAAATAGAAACAGCTTTTCAACATGTACTCCTTTTGAACTTTTGGTCCATTTTCTTTTTTCCTCTGCTACACTAAGTGCTAAGTCTCAAAGATGAAAGGTGACTTTATTTCTATCCTGTACTGCCTTGCCACTCATCATTCCCAGAAACTCCTCTAATTTAACTGACACAGAGAAGCCTTTTCTGTCTCCTCACGATGAGTCACAGGGTCCTTCCACAGCAGAAGGGAAAGATACATCACTTGTTCTTCTCAAAGAAATATCACTTTCTTGTTCTTTTCAAAAAACAAAGACAGGGGAAGAACACATTGGAAATACTCTGTTATTCGAGGGTATTTTGTTTCCTTTTTCCCTGAACAAATTTATCAAGCAACTAAAATTCTGCCTGGTCATAACAGCATCTGTAACATCTGTAACAGCATCTGCCCACAGAAGTGTTCTGTGAATCTCCATCCTCAAGATCAGCATCCCTGCTGCAGATACCCCCTCCTCTGCATCTGTATCCCTTCCCCACCTTTCAAATAGAAGAGTAAGTACCCATATGGCTATCTGCCAAGCAGACCTTTTAATAGCTGCTGGGATAAGCTTTGCAGAGTGCTCAGCAACGGTAGTGGCTTCCTTGAAGAGGGCATCCCTGCATACGCATCCAACAGCTAGGCATTGCTAAACACACTTCATGGGGCAAATACCCCGTTTCCAGGCAAGTCAGCTGTTTCAGCCACCAAGCTGCTGGATCATCCTCCCAGAGTCCAGCCTACACCAGGCAGAAGAGTTCTTCAGCATGGCTTTAGCTACTGGATCATATAACTTCCATTAGATCACTGTAAGCTGTAGGCACCTGCAGAAGCTAGAGAAGACTACCCTGACATCACACCACTTTGCAATTTTCAGCTTTGAAGCAAGACAGTATTCTCACACATAACCTCAGTGGCAAATACAAAGGTGGCACAAACCCGCATTGGCAATATCCTCTAAAAGCTTACTGAGAGTATCCATTCCACCACTTAACTACAAACCAAACCATTCTGGGCTCTGTACATGACATCTCTTATCAAGTATTACTGAGTTTCAGTGTTAGAGGAGATATACAAAACAGAACTCCGCTTCTCCCATCCACCAGCTTCCATATTAAGCCCTTCCCTGTTACCTAAACGAAGGCAGGCCATAAAAACACTAGCGAGTTTACTATTAGCCAGAACAAACACTACCAGCACTAGTAACAGCTACATAGGCTACCACTGCCCAGAGAGGAGCACATGCTTCTCTTCAGTCAGCACATGCAATTTCCATCAACAGTGACATGTTCCCTGGTCAGAGCAGCCCGACAACTATTTATAGTCCGTGAGGGCGGCTGTAGCCACCCATCCATCCCATCCCTACGCACGCAGCCCAGCGGGCACACAGACCGCCACAGCACAGCTCCCAGCCCCAACAGGTGTAAAAATTCATCTTTCCACCACGCCAGCACATCTCCACCGAGCACATCCCAAAAGTTTCTGTTGACTAAAAACATAAAGGTGGTAAGCAAACGGTTTATTTGGTTTTGTTTTACCCATACTTCTCCCATCGCTCTTTGGGTTTAGGGCATGCCTACACTAGCAGCAGACACAATGCACAAGTGTTTTGTGATGCTAAACTAGCTACTAAAAATACTAGCGAAGACAAAACTCTGCTTTCAAGCTATTGATTTCGGTTTGAAACAGCAGTTCTGACTGACAACACAATGATGAAGACATAAGCAGCCTATACACGAGTAGCCGTCTACCCAGGAGGCGCAGCTTATCTGCCCAGCACAGAAAAATTGTGTTCTGGGGTTTTCTCCCCGCAAAGAAGTTCCTGTTGTAACTGCGATTCTTCACAAACACGCACCCCCCACCCCTATTTTAATCTTTACATAATTGGCAACATACTGAACACAATGTATTCTCAGAACAGGACGAGGGGTGAGAGGACCTGCAGGACAGCGGCCAAAATCCCCAGCCCCAAACTCCAGGAGTCCTCTCGGAGGCGGCTGCTAACGCTCCCAAACTCTGTTCCTTGCCATTCTTTGTACCCCTCTTTAAGGGAAACTGGTGCCGGCCACGTAACAGTGAGAGTCTGAGAATTCAAACAGAAAATCCTTAAAGGATGGGAAGAGCCCGAGAACATAAAAGCGACCAACCCGACAGGCTGCGTAACAACGCGCAAACAAACACTTCGGGAACAAATGGTCATTAAATCAGCAGCTCCGAGGCAGGCGGCTGCCAAACGCGTTCCGTACGGGATGGGAAAGGTTCCGACTCCACCCCACCCCACCGAGAGCCACTCGCCCGCCGCCGGGCCGGGCCCGCAGCGATGGGCCCGCAGCGATGCTCCCGCCCGCGGCCGGTGCCTCACGCCCAGCGGCTGGAGCCGAGGCTGCTCCCTCGGACCTTTTCCCACCCCCGCTCAGCTCAACCTCGCAGCGCCTGCCGGGCCGTACCTGGGAGCTGAGGTACCGCTTGAGGCACTCCTCGCACACCGCCTTCTTGCAGCAGGACAGGGGCTTGATGGGCTTCTCCTCCAGGCACACGCGGCAGCTCAGCACCAGTAGCGGCCCGAACTCCCCCGCGATCAGCCCGGAGAAGGGCTCGGGCAGCAGGTACAAGTCCACCACCTCGATGCTGCCGCCCGCCGACAGCGGGTCGCCGCCCGCCGCCACTCCGCGCCGCGCCGGGGGCTGCCCCGCACTTGGGCCGCCGACGCCCGGGCCGCCGCGGGGGGAGGCGGGGGCCGCCGCCGGCCGGTCGTTCTCCACGCAGTAGACGGTGCAGTACACGTGCCGCCGGGGGGGGCGGCGGCGGCCGTTGCCCCCCTCTGGCCCCGGCCCCTCCTCCGCCAGGGCCGCTGACTCCCCCGCGGCCGGCGGCTGCTCCGGCCCAGCCACCGCCTCCGCCTCCTCCTCTTCAGTCCCTTGCCGCTCGGGGCTGGCGGCGGGCGGCGGCGGCGGCTCGCCGCTTCGCCCCGGCCCGGGCGCCCCGCCGTCCGGGGCCGCCTCTCGCAGCGGAGGCGGTTCGTCCGGGCCAGGCTCCCGCGGGGCCCCGGCCGGGCTCGGCGGCGCGGGGGCGGCGGCGGCGGCCGCCCGCGGGGCGCTCAGCGAGCTCTGCTGCTCCCCCATCGCCGCCCGCCGCCGCCGCCGCTCCTTCCCATCCAGCCGCCTACCGGCCCCGCTTCTGCTTCCGGGTCCCTAGCCCCGCGGCCCGCCGCGCCGAGCCCCGCGCCGCCCGCCCGCGGGCTCCGGCCGCCGCCGCCGCCGCCCGGCCTCCTCCCAGGGGGGCTGTGGGCGCGGGGGAAGGAGCGGCGGCTGCCGCTCAGGTCAGCGCCGCCCGCGGGGTCCCGGCCGGAGCCCGACCCCCATGCCGGGGAGGACACGGGCAGCCGCCCCTGATGCCGCGGGGCAGCGCGCCCGGCCGCGCCTCGCAACCGCCCCGGCCCGCCCCACGCGTCACCGCCCCCTGCCTGCGGCGGCCGCCCCGCCGGGCGCGCCCGCCCGCCGCCTGCCTCCACCCCGCTCTGACGCAGCGCTCCTTGGCCTCGCCCCTCATTCAACCGTAAACACCGCGTGCCTGCCCGCACGGCACGGCACGGCACGGCACGGCACGGCCGCGGGCTGCCCCCTCCGCCGTGTGCCGGTACCTGGGGCCGGGCTCCCCACCACCACCCCCCCGCGCCCTTCTCTCCCTCTTCTGAGGCGGCAGCGTTTAGCGCCCCTCGCCTGAAGTCGCCTGGTGCTCGAGAGGACGGGGAGAGCAGTAAGAGGAGGCGTTGGGAAGCCGACACCGGTTTAAATTTCGTTACGCCGCGATGCTCCGGGAGGAACCTCTGCCGAACCAGCTGTGAGCATCCCGTTAAAAACCATCCCCACAGAGAACAAATCGCGGCCGGCAGAAGCGACACCGCTGTAAGAGCTGCGCGCTAAAAACAGGCGATACAGTGACATTCGCAAAAATAATTTAAACGATCGAAGAGAGGTGGATCCACGCAGGTCCAAAACGGTATCTGGTTGTTTGGGTATTCGCAGTTAAGGGGATAAGAGGAGCGTCTGCGCATGCTGCTCTGAGAGTCTGCCGGTATGCCAGTGCCTCTGCTTGAAGACGGTATCTCCAGACCTTGACATCATCAGTTACATCATCACACAGGGCAGATGTCATGGAGCTGATCCTGCAGCAACGAGTAACTTCACAGGGACTGTGCAGTTTCCATCCCGAACTTTGTCTAGAGCGTTAACCAGAAGTTAATGAGTTGCTCTGGTTGAGAGGGCACGGGGCTGGGCTAAAGAAAGAAAGAGGAAGAGGAGGAGGTCTGCACGTGGGGGAGTGACAGTAGGGGATACCAGGGGAGATGGTCTGCGTGCTGTCACCTCAACCCCAGTGAGCTCATGAGCTCGGGCTCATGCAGGCCTCGTAGGACCTGGAGCAGCTCCACACATTTGTCTGGCTCCGTGCTTGGGCTCAGCAGCCTTCCAGCCGTCCCAGAGGCGAGTGGATGAGGGGCCGGCCCAGCTTTGGAGGACCCTGCAGAGCACTGCAGTGTGCCTGTGCTCCAGAGAGGAGCTGAGCCTCCCCGAAAGCCACGCGGGGAGCCTGTCCTGCCAAGCTGAAGGCTGGAAATGGAGGCATCCTGGGTTCTCTGTGCAGCAACTGGCAACATCTGCAGGCCTGGGGGCTCTTCTTCCAGACCCGAGCTGACCTGAACGTCAGTGTGAATGAGTTTGTGCAATGTCAGACTGTAGTTACCCCTGCAGGAAAATAGTATAGAGGAATTACTTCTTTCAAACAATGTGTTTGTTTAGCTTTTCTTATTTGAGCCTCTAGAGTTTATGCTCCCAAAGCTTACTGTGAAAATACAGAGTGTAGAACTTCTAATGAATGAATAAACCTCAGCATTTCCTACAACCCTGCCATTCAAGAAGCTGGAGCTTAAAGAAAAAACCTAGAAAGACAATGTCATTGCAAGAGCAAGCAACGTTGCTCGGCTGTTAATTCATAAATGTGTGTGCTAAAGCACAGCAGGGGAAAAAATGTCCTGGGGAATTCAGGACAGCAATGCTAATCGTACTCAGCTGAGGGGAAGCATTAGGCAAATACGAGTTACAGAATTGCCCATGCCCTACCACGCTATGGACTGAGGATAGTTCCGTGGCCCATGCCCAGCCATGGGTCCTGCTGGTCCCGACTATGAACAGTGGGCAGACATGCCGGCCCCAGCGGCCTCCGGTGCCCCCCATCCTGCCCTGCTTCTGGCTGGAATGGAGGGACAGACCCTGGCTGGTGAGGTCCTGCCTGGCAGCTGCCGAGGGGACCCCGCCCCTCCCTGCCAACAGCTCCTTGACATGTGTATGCTTTGCAACAAGTCTTTGCCATATGCTTTGTATATTCTCTCAGACATATTAAAAAAGTATGAAATTATATAGTGGTAGATGGAAAGAAATATTGGGCTGAGGTAAACACAACATGACCCGCTAATATGTACTGATTGCCTTTTCCACCATGCATGCCTTCGCACAGATACATATTTGAATGACCTCAAGAAAGGATAATTTTCAAAAAAAAAGACCCTCACAAAGCCCCCAACAATCTGACAAAATAGGGCACTGTGTTGCGCGGCACTCATTCCCCAAGAGAGCTGGTGAGAGAACAAGCGGTCACCGAGGGATGCTGGTTCTGTTGCTCAGTGCACTGCTGGTAGGTGCCTGGGTGCGTGAGGCAGGAGCTTGTACAGGGCTGAACACGTGGTTCCCAAACAAGCTGCTCTGCTGCTAACTGACAGCCTACATGATGTATCTTGGGCTGGCTGTTGCCCAGGTTTTGAGAAACCATGAGTCAGATTTGCATCCTGAATGAATCCGTTGCTAAAACGTTCTTGTTTTAAAATGCAATTTTAGATCCACAGATTTTACGCTCTCTGTAGAGCATGTCTAGACTTTAAATAAAACCTTATTGAAGATGTTAAAAAGATAGCAGCACTACCGGATTTGCATAAGATAACAGATTAAAATAAATTATCCTACAGAAATAAAGCTTTTTCTTGCCGAATTGTTTGGTTTATGAGAATTTCATCGTGTTTGAGCACAGTTGGAACTGAGTGTAGTTGCTTGAAAGATTACTTTTCTCCCTGTGATACACTGCCAAGTCAAACTCTGCAGAGATTCACACATTTGAGCTCTGCAAATGAAGCTTGTGGAAGCAGCTGGCAGGGCATTCATTCTCTGTCAGGGATCCCCAATTTTGAAAATCTCTATCCACCACCAGAACCTGGATTTGCTTACCTCCAGGAATACAGCAAAGTCCATAATTTTTTTCTTCTTGGTTAAAAAATTGGAGGGCTGGGTTTCAGTAGGTCTGTTTCTGGGGAGTCCTTTTACTCATGCCTGACTTTTAAATTCCACAGCTGAGATCCAGGGCAGGCACTTGTCTTTTCAAACAATAAATGCAGTTGCCTGCCACAGTTCTGGTAATGCCTGAATTTAGGGTTGGGGTTTTTTTTATTCACACTGAACAAAGTTGTGGTGGCTATTGCATCAATTAATTCAATTTTTCACAATTTGTAAAATTTAACAAAGTGTTGCCTGAGAATTTTCATCCTTCCTTATTTTCCCTCAGTTTCTTCTTTGCTCCCTTCCTTTCTTTCCTTTAATCAAAAAGGCACAAGCTTACATAAAACTACAGCAAAAGAAAATATTAGGCTATGCAGGATGCAAGCAAACTGCAGAATTCATCACTACACCAATCACTGCAGCAGTTCTATAGTGAATTTAAAAAACGATTGGATACATTTAGCAGTACAGCAGAGCTAAAGGAGGCTGTGCTGTCTGTACAGCTATGTGTGCATATATATGTGTGCATGTGTGTGTACACATACGTAAAAGGAGGACTCAATTTCCCAAAGCCATAGTTCTTGAGACTTCATGAAAATTACTTTTACTAAAAATAATTAATATTTTTAGGTGAGTAATTAACAGTCATTCTTCTGGGCTTATGCTGATGGCCTCTGAGGAAGTTGGAAGACTTAATTTTCTATGTATAGCAGTAAGTAACTGGCAGCACGGTGTTGGGCCATTGCATGTGGAACTTACTTGGGGGGGGCGATTCTTTTTTACCTTGTTATTAAGTGTTTTTTTGAAATATTTAGATTTTTCTGTTTTCCCTACTGTTGTAAATGTATTTTGAGTATTCTATGAAGTGTCTTTAACCAAATGTTTGTATTTCTTTTGAAAATGAAATGAAAATTAATGTTCTTATGTTTGCTCCTCAACACTTGTAATTCTTACTATCCTGTACTCTCCACATATAATATATTCTCTTACATTCTCCTGAATACATCCTATATGGAATCATAGAATCATAGAATGGTTTGGGTTGGAAGGGACTTTAAGACCATCTAGTTCCAACCCCCTGCCACGGGCAGGGACACCTTCCACTAGACCAGGTTGCTCAAAGCCCCATCCAACCTGGCCTTGAACACTGCCAGGGAGGGGGCAAGCACAGCTTCTCTGGGCAGCCTGTTCCAGTGCCTCACCACCCTTGTAGTGAAGAACTTCTTCCTAATGTCTCATGCAAATCTCCCCTCTTTCAGTTTGAAATTGTTACTCCTCATCCTATCACCACAGTCCCCGATCAAGAGTCCCTCCCCACCTTTCCTGTAGGCCCCCTTGAAGTACTGGAAGGCCACTATAAGGTCTCTCTGGAGCCTTCTCTTCTCCAGCCTGAACAACCCCAACTCTCTCAGCCTGTCCTCACAGGGCAGGTGCTCCAGCCCCATGATCATCTTCGTGGCCCTCCTTTGGACCCACTAGAGCAGGTCCATGTCTTCCTTGTGCTGGGGGACCCAGAGCTGAACGCAGTACTCCAGGTGGGGTCTCATCAGAGCAGAGTAGAGGGGGAGAATTACCTCCCTCAACCTGCTGGCCACACTTGTCTTAATGCAGCCCAGGATGTGATCAGCTTTCTGGGCTGCGAGCACACATTGCTGGCTCATATTCAGCTTTTCATCCACCAGCACCCCCAAGTCCTTTTCTTCAGGGCTGCTCTCAATCCACTCACGGCCCAGCCTGTATTTGTGCTTGGGATTGCCCTGCCCCATGTGCAGGACCTTGCACTTGGCCTTGTTGAACTTACAAGAGGTTTGCATGGGCCCACCTCTCCAGCCTGTCAAGGTCCCTCTGGACGGCCTCCCTTCCCTCCAGTGTTCCCACCGCACCACACAGCTTGGAGTCGTCAGCAAACTTGCTGAGGGTGCACTCAATGCCACTGTCCATGTCGCCAACAAAGATGTTAAACAGTACTGGTCCCAGTACTGATCCTTGAGGAACACCACTTGTCCTGGTCTCCACTCAGACATCGAGCCGTTGACCATGACTCTTTGGGTGCAGCCATCTAGCCAATTCCTGATCCACTGAATGGTCCATCCATCAAAGCCATGTCTCTCCAGTTTAGAGACAAGGATGTAATGTGGGACAGTGTCAAAAGCCTTGCACGAGTCCAGGTAGATGGTGTCGGTTGCTTTTCCCTTACCCACCATCGCT
Organism: Leptosomus discolor; assembly: GCF_034619465.1. Taxonomy (NCBI): domain Eukaryota; kingdom Metazoa; phylum Chordata; class Aves; order Leptosomiformes; family Leptosomidae; genus Leptosomus; species Leptosomus discolor. The sequence goes on from NC_141392.1 coordinate 69,060,379, forward strand.
GTAAACCCATTCTAGAAGGCCACCAAATTTGTCAGGCAGGATTTGCCCTTGGTGAAGCCATGTTTGCTGTCACAAATCACCTCCTTATTTTCCATGTGCCCTAACATATTTACCAGGAGGATCCGCTCCACGATCTTGCCAGACACAGAGGTGAGACTGACTGGCCTGTAATTCCCAGGGTCTTTCTTTTTTTCCCCTTTTTAAGTATGAGGGTTATGTTTACTAAATATGGGGGTTATGTTGTATATATACCACTCACATTTGACATGGTTCTGCTTTCAAAAGTTTTAAACTGACTATGCTGACAGTTTTCATCAAAAAATATCTGTAACTTCCAGTGAAAAAAGCTCATGGCAATGGTGTTGCAGTCATGACAAGAGTTTTCTGGGACCACCCAGTGAGAACAGAACTCTTAAAAGCTTCGCCTTCGTCTGCAGTTCTGAATTTAGGTGGGATACACAGGCACAACTTGGTGGTAAAGAAGATGTAGTTGTATAACTCGCCTAGAAAAATCCTCCTAGCATTTGAATTATAGTATGCAAAACAAAGTATCCTTGACAGTACTTGGTTTTAATAGTTATGCAGTATGTTTCTGCAGCTAGAAGGAAAATATAGGTATCTACTTGGGCTTTTGTCCATCTTGTGGGGTGAAAGAGTCATGCATGTTCTACAGAAAGTGTAGGTTAGAAAAAGGCATGCAGTAGGATAATTTCTTTTGAACATCCTAATTAAATCAGGAAGAATGACTGTGTGCCTAGTTTAATTGCTACAGTATTTATTTTGAAAACAGTCTGTGCCATTATTTTTATCTAGCACTATGGAAACAACCTTCAAAATATAACTATCTGTCTTGAAAGTATCTGCAAAAATTTCAATAAATAGCTTTTGCATATGCGTTTATTAGAAAGCTTTGGGAGAACATAGTCATTGGCACATCACTGGAATTACAACATAGATGTATTCATGTATGTGAGTTTCTTCAAGCAAAGGAAGCACTGCCTAAATGAAGCAAACCTTTTGGACCACATATGTGCTTACTATCCACATCTGGGCTAGGGAGAGAAAAAGCTTTTCTGAAATTTATGGATCTTTCCAAACAGAACTTATCAGTGTCCCAAGTAATCTTCTAAAGGGCACCTACAACTCCAATGCATCCTCCTTAATCCTTCTCACGTTTTGGAATGATGTATCCTACTCACTTCTTCAAAATCTTCCTTTACACCTGTGATGCTGTTTTTTTTAATTAGTTCTTTGTCCGCATCACTAATTTTTATTGTTTTTCTTTTTTTTTCCTATCACGTCTTTTCTTCCTAAAAATACCACAAAGCTCTGTGTTTAGCCTACCGCTTTGTAGACAGACTCATGACCATGTTTTTGATCTGATCTTGCTAAATCCAGTTCCCTATTGAGGGCTGGACTTGCCAGCTTAAGCCAATGGAAACAATTTACTCCTCCTCACCTAAATCTTTTATTCTTTCTGGACTTTCTTATCACATTATCATCCCTCATGTCACCTGGGTTCATAAATTGGGAATCACTTTAATCTTCAGCAAATGCAAAGAATCACTTGAGCGGAGCAAGGTCCTTAAACATCAAACTTTTCATAGAGCAGCAGTATGTATTTTTGAGTTCTTGAGGTTAAACTGAGAGACTGAGCTGGGAATCTCATGACCACAGATTTCTTCCCCAGGTGGGCTTATTCATTGTTAGTCCCAGTCTTAACCTGTCTCAAGCTCGGCTCCATGTATCCTGCAATCAATGTTTTTCTCCTTAACAGCAGACAACACCCGAGTCGTTTATCAGCATTAATCTGGAATGAAATGCCTCGATGCACAGCCTGGATGCGATGCAGTCATTTTGAGGAAGCTGAAGTTATTTACCACCGTCAGCAGCGGTACAGGCATGAGACCGTTCCAAACTACGTCAGCATTTTTAGACTCTCCCAAACAAAGAATACTTCACTACTGCATTATTTTTATTAATATGCCTTTGAAGTTATTTTTACAGTAATAGCTGGTCACAGGATTACCTGACAACAGCATAGTGAGAGTAAAGTCTGCTGAAGGGCAAATATATTTTATAGCTATCATTGTTTTAATTAACTATGCAGAATGACACACAAATAGAATGTTTTGTAAAATAAAGACTTAGCAGCTACGTTTTCAAAAATATCATGAGCAATTCTGTGATGTGCAAATTGCTATCTTTTCCTTCTTAGCTTCAGGCCTGAAAAGCAGTTGAACATTTGTTAAAACAATTGTCTACCCTTATTACAGAATAATCAAATTATGCTTTTATCATTTTGTACTAGAGGGTTTTCTTTTTACAATGTTAATAATTTAAAAGGATTTCAGAAAATAATCAAATTAAGTAATTAACCTGATCAGACAGTGGGGATACATAGAGCTATTCAAATTAGCTATTTTTTAATTATACTTCTTTACTTCTTAAAGCCACATTTCTAAATGATTTTGAAGGCTTCCTTATGCTCGTCTCTGTAATTCAACAAAACCCACTGTTATCAGCAGAGACTCCCATTACATGCATTGTGACTCCATTGAGACTTATGGCTTCTGCAAGGAGCTGCTGTAACGAATTGAGCTGCTTTCATGAGCCGAGCAGGGACAGGCAGCACGGTCTCATGTCAAGGGCACTGGAGTGGGGGCCTGGGGGCCCCGTTTCTAATCTCAGCTCTGTGACTGACCAGCCGTGTGACCTTGGACGAGATACTCCTATATCTCTGTTTCCCCTTTTACCCTTTGCCTGTCTCAATTATTTAGACTGTAAGCCCTGTGAGACGAGGAGCGTTTGCAGCTGCAGCATCGTGTGGCCGGGTGAATCCCCTGATCTTGGCTGATACTCGAGGTATTGCTGTAACACAGACAAAATGCAGTAATTTCAACATCCAGCATGCAATGTGAAATTAGCTAATTAATAGCACATTTTATCAATAAAATTAAATTATGTATGTTGAGATACTTCTCCCTATTTTTACTTTGTTTGACTGGGGAACACCATATTCACAAGAATTTGCTGGGCTGCAGTCATTACTGAATAGCAGGTGTGTGCTGTGAGGGTTTTACATGCTTAAGCTAACACCGGGAACTTAACCCACCTTCAACCTCACAGTCTCTTTGCGTAAGAAGGCAGGAATATAAACGTTTTTCCTTCCTCAGATAATGTGTACAGATTTCCAGTGGGATTTTACCTGGGGTACCAAAGCAAATATTTGATAGGACATGTGTGACAATTCTACTGAGGAAAGAAAAGGCAGAATAAAATCTAATTCACTGTCAGGAGCAAAATGCTGTAACTTATCTCCACGAATTTATTTTTATTACTGCCACAAGAATTAATGACTACTTACACTCCAGAAGTCATTCTGCAGAGTAAGATAATGCCAGTTTCATACCACTGCAGGTCAAAAATAAATGTTCTTTTTATGGCTTTGACCATAATTTGCAAACCCCTTGCGTTTTCCAGCCTGTAAGACAGGCTTCACTGCAGAGGTGCCATGCTCAGAAAATCTCCACAGTTGGATGGAAAAAAGACGCTCAATTATGATTCTGCAAGATTAAAATAATGGTATATTGATTATTCTATATGTTGTATTGATTATTCTATAGATAGTTTGACTGCAATGGGGATTGAGAAGCATAAGAAATGGGAACAGGCAGCAAATTGCCTTGACAAAACTTAACAGTTTACTTGCTGCAATGAAATCCAATATGTGACACAACACAGTGTCAGGTGTCTTTTCTGAAGGGCTGCTAAGACACAGCAATTAACAGGGAATCAGTTAAATGATTTCCTTGAAAGGTAATTTGACTTGCTCTGGACTGTTTGTTTGTCTGGGGCATTCTTTGCTCCCCCATAGTTAAGCTAAAGGCTGATTCTTAAAGACTTCGTTGCATGTGTTGAAAAAAGTGTTGGTAAATGGCATGCATTTTGCCTTAGGAATTACTGTATACGGCTGAGAACAGCCATACATTTGTACATACACCAGTAGTAAGTCTGCACATAATATCATGTGTCTTTTTGCATGCAGTACTCGGCTACCTTGAAAAAACTGTTCCTAAAAGTCTTTTCCTACATTCTTTTATCTTACATGTCTTGTTTTAAAACAGGCCAAAAGTAGCAATATTAAAAAGTGCAGGCCAGCTAGGGCAATCTACAGACTACAATAGAAACTGTTTTCAAAGAAAAAAAGTTCAGCTAGGAACTTGATAAATATAGGTGAGAAATGGTTTGCACTCTCCCTGCAAAAGCTGGTTTTTAGTAGCCATTTTAGAAGCAGCAATAGTATATCCTGCCCTAACAATAAAGTTAGTTGCTTGATTTGCAGATTAAGTCCTGGATGGAGTTATAAAAAGAAAGAAAGAGATGTTGAAACAATCCCTGGAGTAATGAAAAGGCATCAATAAACCTCTTATTCTAGGGAAGCATAACTGGGGGAAAAAATGTAACATTTGAAGATACTGTCTGGACAGAAAACAAAATCCTTAGGCTGTCAGAGTAGAATCTGAGACTGCCAGCAAGCCAAGGTTGCAGTGAAAGCCCTGCAGTTTGTTTGGTGGATCTGGTATGCTTACCAGCAACATAAAAAAAAAGTCTCAAAAATGCCAAGCCTGTCACAGGAGCCTTCCCAAGGAGCCGCTCATGGGCCTGTCTGCTGGGAAGCCAACAGTTGTGATTGGTTCTTGCCACGTGAATCTCTGTTCATGAGGACAAGAAACAAGACTAACTAACTTGCTGTAGCTTGGTATAAATTTTAACCTCAGACAAACTTGAATTAGACTCATGGAGAAAATTCTCACCATCATATTCTTCAGTGCCAAGTCAGAAGTTGCACTTTCACATGAACAGTGGCAGATGTAAAAAAAGGTAGTGAATATAGTTGCAATAGTGTTCCTTATATTAATTAGATCAGGAGTTGTCTGACTACTTGTGATTGCTTGACTTAGTGTGACCTTACCTGCTACTTGGAGTGATTTATCTGCTTATAAGAGAGTACAAAAATAAAGAGGAGAGCGACTGTGAGAGATTGACATACAACTGTGTAATTGCAATCAGATTTGTCTTTTAAGTTTTTATCACCTGTGAACTTTTAGATTGTGAAAAGGTCTAATGCTGAAGACTGCTGCTTAAGCAATTCATATGTGAAACAGCTGTAAGCTTTCTTTATGCTGCCAACGCTAATGAAGTGCATTTATTAAGTACTTCTTATTTTCCAGTGAAAACATTTGTCTGCGGTCCTTCAGGACACGACTATACATTACACAGTAAATTTTTGTAAGCTAAGAATCGATCTGAACACAGCACTCACAATGTAATTTTAAATCAGTGAAATTAAATTGATGCAATTCAGAGCCAGTGAAGGTAAACTGGTATAACCTGCGTCAGTGCCAATGAAACAATGCCAAAACCAAGACATGCTTGTTTAAATATATGAGTTAGCAGTGCATGTTAACATCATGTACCTCTAGAGAGTGTCTTCCCAGCTTACTTAGTCCCATCAACAGGACAAGAAATTGTTCTAAAATGTCTAAAATTGACTAAGTATGCATGTATGTAAAAATAGATGTTTATTTTAATGCTGCATGATAGTCTTGTTTTAAAAGACACGACATTGCAAAAGAAGTAGGACACATGTAAAACAGATGAAAAACTGGTAACTGAATTCAAGAAGTAACTATCAGCAGGAAAGGATCATCAAGTGGGTCTGTTTCTAGTACGGTTCAGTGGGGATTAGTGCAAGTCCTGGCATTGCTCAATAGTTTCATGAGCAGGGTGGAAATAAATACAGTGACTAAAAGCTAGTGAGTAACTAACAATAAGGACGGAGCAGTTATACAAAGGAGTTTAACTTGAGTGTGTTGGTCTTGTTCCAATAAAATGTCTTCATATAACAAAAAATAAACTAGTATGTTTCAATGTACATATCTAGTATGTAATAGATTTTGTAGTGCTTAAAGTCTTCAAGGATGGATGCTTTTCTAGGAGTTATCTTTCTGTCAAACATGCATTAAGTGTACTCTGTACACATTACATAGGTAGGAAATAAGACTCAAATCTATTAGAAGAGTCCTTTCTGGTGTAGGTTTTTATGAATCTATTTGTAACCAGTGAAACTTCTGCACATTGACCAGACTTGATAAAAGCCGTTATTTGTGTCACCTGAGTGCTTAGGCATGGCACTGCTGTGGGAGTCTGGGCTTTTTCTCTGTGACTGTGTGAAGTACAAATTACAGTCCCAGCTCTGCTGGAGCACTGAGATACACAGAAGTGTTACTGGGAAGAATTACAGCAATTCCTGCAGATGGACCATTAAGGAAGCCAATGTGCTTCTTCCAGGTTAACAGCTTCACTTGCAGGGCAATTTTTTGCCTGGGAGTTACACTGATGCAGTTCCTAGTGTGGATGTAGATATGCTGGACGCTTTTATATGGGAGCAGGCTTTTCTCTTGCCTGTTTAGAAAGCTTAAGCCTTTGAACTGGCATAACTGTGTCAATGTGAATGGGGTTACAGCATTTAAAGGATTCCGGCACAGCTGTTGACTTGCTTTCATTTAGGCAAGGTACACACTTCTTAGGCTGCTGAAAATGGACGTCTTGAACTTTCAGTTCAGAAACTGAAAAAAAAGCCCTAGGCACACAGTCATGCCATTTTAACTCTACTTGGTTGTGTGGTACAATGTGAAGTAATGCTAAACCTAGATTATCTAATCTAAGCTCTTATTCAGCATTTAAATATGTGAAGCAGAGAGAACACAGGTAAGAATATGCCAATATTCTATTCAATTACTATGACCTAAGATGCCTGTTTTCCCATGTTTCCTCTTTGGGGTGGATATATGCACAGAAACATTTGAAAACTTGGGCAGAAAAATTTTTACTTTCACATTTGTGGATGCTAACAAAATTTCAGCTTGTGAGCTTGTTCTAAGCACATTTTGAAATCTTTGTACCTTGCATTAAGCACCAATTAGAAATCAAAAGTGTAGAATAGTAAAGCTTATTTTTTTCCACATATTTCTTATGATTAATATAAAAAGTATGTGTGACAGAAAAGGATTACAGACCAATAGCACCACTTCCCCTGTAATCTTTATCCCTTTCCTGACTAAGTGCTATCTGCTAATACAAATCCCCAAGATCCTGACCTCTCTTTTTTGCTTTCCTTCCCTGCAAGCACGGTGGAGGAAATGATTCCTGTCACGTAGCCAAAGGGGGTATGTTTACATGGCTCCACATGATGTGATGAGGAAATCCTGTTGCAGAGAATTCAGGAGGAAAACAAGTAGGTTGCCTGTCCTGCCCCTCTTTTTGGAAGTCCTGCCTCCGCTCCTCTACAGGTTTGCTTCCTGAATCACCACTTCTGTGACTTTATCAATACAGATCTCTTTGCTTCTCAATTTTCTTTCTTCATTTTTGAACATGATGGTTTCCAGGACATTGTTCTTCCTGATATCTTGCCATATGTTAAGTGATTGTGGTGTTGTCTACTACGGATTTTTGCTTTGCAGATTTTGCTTGTAGTACTCGTATTTTTTTGTTCCTCTAACGATGATCTTTAAACTCTGCACCAAAGTAAGGAACAATTGTAAGTGCTTTAATTCAGTTCACTTCCAGGCTGGGGGAAAAAGCCTCCACTGAAGACAGGAGGGTATTATAATTTCAAATCCTAAAGCGTTCAAATAGCTTTGGCTGTAGCCTAGAGGAAACCAAACATAGAAGGATTTAGTGTTTATTTTAATATGCATTTAGTACATGTATAGTACTGTGGTTAATGTTTTCTAGATTATATTATAAACAATTTATGAAAACTCAGTGTGAGAGCTTTCCTTCACCTACCAAGTCAATACCTGCAAGGCTGAATTCCCTTCCCTACTGGCTCTGAGATCTGTGATCAAAAGCATCAGTGAAACGCATCAGTTGGCTAGAAAGGAAACCTTTAGTCAATGTAGGACCCTGTGTAAAATCAATATGGAGCTTATGCAAAAATAGCAATTTTATTAAAGGCATGTGACAGTAAAAGTTACAGAGAGGTTGTTATGAAAGTACGATGCATATGAGTGTCATTCTCCAGTTTCAAACCAGGAATATGCTCTTTCAAGGGCTAAATGCTCCTTCAGCTGGCAGCCAGGTCACATGTGTTAAGAGTTGGATCTGATCAGAGACCACAAGATTAAGAACAAACCCACTTTTCCATTGTAGCATTAGTTCTGATCCACAATATCGTGTGTTAAAAGCGTTAAACTTTGGGAACATTTGGGTCTAGATCCCGCTTCACGCCTCAGAACCATTGCTACTTTTGTACAGTGGACCATAAACTATTTTTAAAAATCTGCATTCTCAGATAGGGGTTTATCTAAACAGAAGGATTTTATGGTTTATTCCAAACCTGTAATTCTACATGTGTCTTTTGGTCTGTGTCTCCCATTTATACAGTCTTTCAGAATGACATAGAAGGGACACAGCAGTCCTACAGTGATTAAATAAAATTTATGAAGGTCAAATGATGGTGCTGTGTTCTGCCTTTTGCCAGTCTCAGGATATGGAGAGTCAGATCCAATTTCCTAGTCTGGCATCTCCAGCATGGCAGTAATTTAGAAACACAAAGAACTAATTGTCAAAGCCTTGTCATACCAGTCAAAGAGATTGAGCAATCATTATTTGTTTGAATTTTTAGTGTTTTTCTTCTTTCCAGTAATGCTGGAATTTACCTAATGCCACAAACTTTTTTGACCTGCTTAAAGGTGTTTGGGCTGAAAACTTGGCATTTTATGGTTAAGATAAGAACTACTAGGATACTGTTGGGGAACAACCAAATCAGACTTCCACAGTATAAACGTGTACAACCCTATGGAACAGAAAAAATGTAGAATAGGATAAATGTTTGAGGAGAAGAAGAAAATTTTCTCCTTAAAAATAAGAAAAACAGTTTGGTTTTCAGATTAGGAAGAGCCAAAAATACTAATGACCTCTGATTCTGTAGTGCAGCTCTTTCACCCTCTCTTTGGAGTGCAATGTAAAAAGAGGTAGAAGTGGAGTACAAGGACAAAGGCAAGAAATATTAAATGTATAAAAATTTTTTAGATTTTTCTTATTTTATTGAAAAACCCCAAACCACTCAATTAATTTGAAATTCCTGTTGCAAATTTTTGTTTTATTAACAGGTGTCTGTATCTCAGAAGGTGAATGAAGCTTAGAGATGAGGAAACAATTAAAACAGACAAGAGCTACAGTTCTAGTCCTGACTCACAATTTTAAAGGAAAATCCAGTATAATTATGGAGTGTCACATTGTCAAAGATTATAAGATCAGTGGTTTTTTCCCCCTGCAATTTACTTTCAGCAAGTGTGTAGGGAATAGCGAACACTCTGAAAAGACCTGCCTTGAATAAGAAGCCAGCAGTATGCAAAGGTTGACTAACACTTCTCATAAATACAGGACCTTGACTATTGCATCTGTCATTTGGAGTGTTTTCCACAAGCTGCTGGGACATGGGACCAGGGCTCTGTGTCTGCCCACCTCTGGGCATTGTCCTTGTGGCCACCTGCCCCATGTGTGGCCCTCAGCTCTCACAGCAGTGCTGTGGGACAGCAGCATCTCTGGCAGGTGGGACACTGCAGGATACAACACCTACATGTTGTGGAATGAGAGCTGGCAGTGCATGCTGCTGATGTTTTAAAGCTACATAGGTCTTCTTGTATAGATTTGCTCAGTTAAGCTATGGAAAATACAATTCCTGCATGTTTGACTGCTGCTTTATGAGGCTATCAATTTTTAAGAGAGTTTTATGAAGTTTTGATCCAGGCAAACATAGTTATTAGATAACTTCTATCTAGTTTTAAGAAGAAAATAAAAACTACAAATAAAGTAATAAAAAATGGGCAATAATAAAAACCCTTGAGGATTTTGTGTGTGTGAGGTGAAGATTTAGGTTTAGTTTTGACTGACGGGAAGAGAGGGAACTGTACATCTCTAACATGAATCATTGTCCCTTGCTCATCATAAAGTTTAATTTTCAAGTAGCTTAGCCTCCGATTACCGGAAACAATTTCTGGTTCCACTCTAGATAATGTTGATGAGACAGATGTAGATTTAAGGGTCATTAAAAAATTCTGATTCACAGAATTATGCACTTACCTTTAATCACATATTTAATTCTCATTGAAGCTAATAGGGTTTAAAAATGTTCTTCAGTCCTTTTGCTTTCAATGGAACTTTAACATTTTCTTAAACTGTACATTTCCTTAAACGTTTTTCTTAACTGGGGACTTTCCCATCTTCCTGCTTTGCAGGATCATCCTCTAGGTCATTACTCTGTGGCATGCACCATCCTCCCAGGTATGGGAGGCAGGGAGAGCCAGGATCTAAATGTGGAGCAGGGTGAAGCTGTACCACCTCCCTTTACTGGGTAATGGGGGAGATACTATAGGCACCACAGGGGATACTGTGTGCGCATATGGGTTATGGTCTGCAGCCTCCCTGGTAAATCCATTGCTGAATCACCACTCACATGGCACAGGCAACAAGTACGGCACCTTGTTTTTCCTGCTACAGATACAATTAAAGGATTTTTTTTCCCCTGTTTTTCTACTGATTAGGACAGAGAGGGCTGATTTCCATTGTTATTTTTCTGTTATAGGTGCATTTTACAATGAAGTATCAGTTAGGATCCGATAGATGATTTTCAGTTGTTTGTTCTCAACATCCCCTTGGCCCTGGTGTGTTTTCTGCGTTGTAGGAGATTTTCTATTTCATACATTCAGGTAAACATCCCCAAAAGCACACAAGAGAGTAAAATCTTAATACTTATTTTTAGAATATTTTATGAAGAATCATAATGATGATTATTGTTTACTATTTTATTTAAAGGAGAAGCTCCATTCAGGGACAAAGAAAACAGCCTATTTGGTATAACCGGTCAAATGACATTCCAGGAACATTAACGTCACTGGGGGTCCCTAGTGACTGAAACTTCAAAATGTTTGGCTTCTCTCTGTTTATTTAGTGACAAAAAATGTGGAATGCTTTTGCAAAATTATTTGGAATACTCTTAGCAGTGAGTAATCTGAATTTTTTCTCTTTTTTTCCATTCCCTGTGAAATTCAGTCATAGTACTTAAACTCATGTGTGGTGTACTTCTAGCCACAGAATAAGAAGAATAAATGAGTCTGTAGTAAAAATATCAGAGTATGTTTCAAATATAAGGGCAAGATGGAGAGCTGTGGGGTAGCCGAGGGGAAACATGAGTAAATGGATTTTATCTACTTCAACATAGAGCAATGAAGAAATGATTTCTTTCTTGCTACTTATCAAACAAGCATGTTTACCTAAGTTTTTATTTACCAATGACTAGCGTATCTTTTTTTTCTTTGCTAGTAGGTAGAAATGTCCTAATTTGGTTTCTCTAAGTCTGGAAAGGAAGGAACATAGTATAAATTATTTTTAATTGTTATATTGCTTGAGCATTGACAAGAACCATAGCTATAGCTTATCTTAACTTATTAAAGAAGTCCAAGGCCTAGAGTTATGCCATGTTTAACTTTATAACAGTCATACAGAGATCAGTCTGACACTAGGTACATTGCTCAAAATAATTTTGCTAAGCAATGCTGTCGTTTTATTTAGAAATTAAAAGAAGATGGTTTTGTAATTCAAAGTTTTGTCAAGGCTTTGAATGTAATAGCTCTCAATAAATCTCAAATTGCTTTATGAGTGTAGGTAAACATCATTGCGCATGTCCCATGTCTATCCAGGCACAAGCATCTATGTCTGTTCCACAATCTTTATGCTGCATTAAAATGTCCTGCTGGACTCACAGTGCTGTTGTGGCTACCAGATATTCCTCTCATCCTGGTTCACAAAAGTCCTATTACCCAGAGAAACTACTTGTCTGCACCAAGGTCAGCCTGTAACTGAATGTGCCACCTACAGAATGGGCTCTGCTTGACCTGTGCCAGTACCAGCCTTTCCTTGGCGCTGATAGAAGAAACTTGGGGTCCTGAGGGTGTTTGTTCTTCCTCAGGAATTTTCCACAGGACTTGCCTGTAATTCCATACAAACCTAGCCATTCCCCTGAAAGCCCAAGGACCAGAGACCTATGGGGTCCCTCTCTTATTTCCCAGGGGACCGCACCTGGTACCACTCTTAAAATTATACCCAGGCCTGGGCCAGCCAGAGCTGACCAGGCTGTGAACGCCTCCCTTGGGTTTGTGTGCAGGGTAAGCGTGGGATGGCTGGGGCTCCCAGCTGAGTCCTCTCCTCAGGGTAGCAGGTCAGGAGACAAGTGCTGCGCACTATTGCTGGCAAGAGACAAAGTGTAGTTTTGTTACTCAGTTCCCAAAATAACTTTGTTCTTTTCTCCCACAGAGGCTGAGGTGAAGAACGTGTCCCCTGTGCTGCAGAGAGGAGCCTCCCTGCAGGCTCCATGCCTCAGGGCGGTGCAAAAGTCACACCAGCTGCTTTGGACAAAAGGAGTTGCTGAGCAACTCTAGAATAGCCTGAAGTGGGTCATTTAACAAGAAAATAGAGCAGTCCTTAGGCTTAACAGGTTCCGGGGTTTGGCCCTCTGAAGGGACCTCCCTTGGCTGCAGGGACAGCCATGCTCCTCTGCTCCAGCCACCCAGTAGCCCTCGGGAGGTGTGGATGAGCTCTGCCTGAGCATCCACCTCACTCATCTGCCTCTAGCAGCACTGAAGGGTCCCCTGGGGAAACCAGGGCCTGTTGCCCCTCCTGAACAGCCTTCCTGGCCCACCCTGTCTTCTCCTCTCGCCTAGAAGGAGCTTTAAACCCTCAGCTACACGGAGTGTTTAGAGAGATGCCATCCTTAGGGCAACCCAGGGCAAGGGCTCTGCTCTCTGTTTCAGCAGTGCATATGGAATGAAAAAAGGAATACTGGTCCAAAACCTGCTACCCAGCAACCCTTCTATTCTTTATGTATCTTCTATATGTCCTTGCTTTCCAGAACAAGACTGGTTGCCTGAGAGGACTCCCTCACGTCCAGGAATGCCAATGTAATGGCTGTGCTCAGGAGAAGAGGACTTTACTGTGACTAAGATCCTTGCTGAAAGCCAGTGGAGGAAGAGGAGGGAGGTGAGGATGAGGACAGAGCATTTGATAGTAGGTGGCACTTACCACTGGTGGCATTAGAGTGGGGCAGTGTGGTAGGTACAGTATTTTGTATCCAGATAAAAACCGTGGATGTTAGGCTTGTCCCTATGTGAGTATTCATGCATCTGGGCTATGAGCCCTGGTCTGTTCAAGGTGGCCTGCTGGCTAGGATGATCTCTGATGACTTTTATTTTCTTTCAGACTGGGCGTAGGAAGGAAAGGGAAACAAGGAGCTGCCTGGGAATGAAACTGGAGTCAGATGCGCACACTTCTGGGATGCCAGCCAGTGAGGTACGATGTTATTGTCTAGAACTTTTCCAGCTCTGCTGAAACTGGCTGCCAGGGAGATGTGTTAGCTGATAATCACCAGTAAGAGCGAGGAGCTCAGAATGGAGAAGGGAGGGGAGTCTCTGCCGGGGTGGAGTGGGGAAGGAACCTTCTGACTCTGGCCACAGCCTGTCCCCTGGTCAGAAGCCTGTGTTGGCTCAGCTGTGGTGAGCAGGACATGTCTGGACAACTGTTCTGCAACTGTGTGTGGCAGGGAAGTGGGACTGTCATGCAGAGTACATGAAGAGGCTTAGCAGCTCAGCACGTGTGTAAGCAGAGGCAGTGCTGGGGTGCAGACCCAGGATGGCCAGGCTGTGCTGCTTCGTGGATTCAGTGGACCTGAGCTTCTGTCACTCCTCAAGGTTTTTTTCCCAATAATCAAGCTAAGATGCTCTTTTTCTGACTCCAGGTGGCTAGATGCAGCTAGAAGTGGCAGACATTAACCTTGAAAACACTGGAGAAACAGCCTAGGAGATCATATCAACCTTGTAATCTCACCTTGCTCCCTTGCTTGCATACCTGCTTGTGTACTCTTTGCCACCTTTTACTTTGACTGCCATATATGTTCTGGTTTAGCAGCAGACCAAACATCAAAAATACAGTAACTACGTATCTACCATAAAAGAGAAAAGATAAAAAACTTGGTTAGGAATAGGAAAGAGAATTGGAAGAAACAATCAGTCCCTGGAGGCAAGAGGACTTTACCAATGTAGTTCAGATTTATCCAGAGATCTGTACTGTTCAACGTATTCATAGACAACCATAGTTCAGCCAGTGGCAAAGAAGGATTGTAGATGACCCTAATTTGAGTAAGGTAGTAGTGCTAATTGTGGGATGCAGGAAGACTTCCAAGACTGAGTGAGCTGACAGCAAAATGGCAGATGAAATTCAGTGTATGTACATGTAAAGTAAGGAGGTGATTCTTTCCACTGTGAGATGTGGATCCAACTTCTCAACCAAAAGAGGTAGATGTTAAAAAGTGAGTTAGAACAAGTTCATAGAGGAGATACTAAATACATAGAAGCTATATCTACACCTGAAAGTCCACAAGCTGGAAATAATTGATGGCTGGAAGAGCATTAGAGGTATGTATTGCACATACTTGTCCTATTCTTACTCTTCTCTGAGCAATCTTTTATGACTACTTTTGGCAAGAGCACAAGATGGACTGTTACACAGCAAGCATTATAGAAAATAAACCATGAGCATGTATAGCGTAGTGCTTACTGTTCCTTCCTCTCTTCCTGCCTTCCTTCTTTCTTCCTCAATGCAAGAATTGTGTAGAAATGCTGAAGGTTAAAGAGATCTTTAAAATTTTCAGCAGCTGCTATTTGGAGGAGGAGGGAAAACAAACCTTTCATGATCACTGAAGGTAGGTGTTTCCCAAAGGAAACTTAATTTCCTCTGAATCTCCCTTAGCATCCACTGGGTGCAGACACAGGCAATAGGGAACAGGGTTACATTCACTGAAAGACAAAAGGCAACCGAGGCAGAAAACAAATTGTTCCCTGTTAGTGGGATGATTTAGGGTTTTGTTTTATACAAATGGCAACGCTGTTGTAATTGTGATGGTCTAAGGATACAGATTCAGCAATTTTTGAAGAAGAAATAGTACCTTTTGTTAGGCTGACTGATACAGCAGCAAAACCCATTGGGCAGCAAGCACTGGTGCCCAGGCACTGTGGCCTTGGGCACACAATCCTTCCTCTGGACTCAGACAGATGCATCTGTCTGGGACACACAGGCTTTCTTTACTCTGAATCAGGAGCTTTTCCCTGAGATGGGAAGGGCCACTGTGCCTGGAGGCTTGTTGTTTTCTGCAGCTCTACCAGCTGGTCTAATACAGGAGATCACGCCTCACTTAACTTACTTGTATCTGTTAGGGATCTCATAGATGAGGTGCCAGGAGATTGCGTGCAAGAGGTTTCAGCACCATTTTTGGATACTGCAAGACTATTTAAATTTTTCTGCAAACATCTTCTGGACACAGTTTACATTGGGGCTTTGTGACACGGACTTTATAAAAATAAAGAATAGGGAACCTGAGATGAGAAACTACCATCAAAAAATATTGGTATATTCAGTAGCCAGTCATAGCTAGATTACTAAGGCTCTCCTTCAGACAGAGACCTGGCCAGCTAAAGCTCAGGGCAGCTGGCATGTGTCTTTTGGAGGCCCCTGGGACAAGGTGTCTGTTGGCTTCGTCTGTTCTCCTGGCTGTCTTGGGAGGTGGGGAGATGGTGTGAAAGGTGGGCAAGGAGCCACAGCTTGTCCTGTCGTCAGTTATTTAAAGTTTACTCTTTCAATCAGTATGAGCATAGCCAGGACGGTCCCACATTTCCAAAACCATTTTGCAAACTGAGAAGTGCAGACAGGGAGGAATTAAGGGATTTACTCACCCTGACATAGAAAGCAAGTCACAGCTCACAATGGCTCCAACATCCTCACTTGTGTCCAAGACCAAATGCTAATAAAAGATCTGTATCCTTGACTGTCTTGTGGTGTGTTTGATTGTCTTAATCATACTCTGTGGCCTCATCGAAACCGCAGCTTAACAGAGCTGTACTCATAGTCATCATGCTGTCAGGGGCGGCAGCTTTGGCTGCCTGCTTTTCTCTTTCCCACTGAATCGCTTTGATGTGGATCCCCCACATCTTGAGTGAGCTATCTAATAAGTCACCCACTGTGTAAAAGCTGGGTACAGTTCCTCCTCCCACTGTATTTTTTAATGAAAAGAACCATGGCATCTGCTTTAGTCAAGCCTTGAGGGACATAGCTTGTCTCATCTCATAATAGGGCTTGGCAGGAAAATAAAAGCTGAAATTTACCTAGGTTAATGAAAAAATATGTAGGGAATTTTTCAGTTCAAACAAGATTTGATTGAGCCCTAACCAGGAGTTTCATTTCATCTAACATTGTTCACCTAAAAGGGAGGCATCTGGTCTAGTCCTGACTTTCTCCTAAGCAATGGAGAAAATACCTTGCAATAGGTAGGCAAGTCGTCCCCTCTCATCTATGTCACTTTTAATGGATGGGTTAGGAGAAGCCCGCTTTTCTTCACTTCTACTGGTCTCTAGAGCAGGTCCAGGACTACCTTTCTATGCATTGAATTTCATTAAATTGGCGAAATGGATGCTAATATCCATTATTCGTGTGGTCTTACAGTTATGCATCATGAGTTACAAGTATGCACAGGCTGAAAAATATAATGGTCAGATAAAAAGCAACCATGAGTCATTACTGCTCTCTAGGAAAAAATGCAAAAAATGCTCAAGTAATCACTCTGAGGTAGAAAAGAGTCCAAAACAGTTCCACAAATTTGTTGTTGGCCAAGCCCTTCAATCAAGAACATGGGCTTCTTCTTACCATAGAAGATAAAGTGATAAAACCTGCAAAAAGTACAATTCCACAGGGTCAGTTTTCTATGGAAAAAGACATTGCAATTTCTGTATTTTCTGATTTTAAAGACAGAATGTCTGTTATTCAAAGCACATCATAAATATTAGCAAAAGAGATCTGTAATATGTGGTTTGACTCTGATAATGGCCTCAGAGGCACTTGAAATGAGATGCTGCAGAAGACATAGCCTACAAAATCTCAGTTTAAGAAAACAAACTGTGCCTGAACAAGACAAAGTACCCTGCATGTGGGAAACAAAACAGCAGCACATATATTACAGTTTTGGACAACAGTTCCGATTTTTTGTAAAGTTATGATAGGTGCACCTGGTAAATGTTACTGGGAGCTTTCTTTTACTAGTTATTTTCTACTAGAGGGAGCATTTATGGTGGATTCATGTGTTTAATAATATATTCAGAAAGTTATCTCATGGTGCAATGTTTGAGCCAACGTAATCAGATTGAGGATAATCTTACAAAAGTTGTAACTTTTGGGGGATTCAACCATTATTGCTACACTGTTTGCAAGTTTGAAAAAGTCTAAAGAGAAGTAACCTGTAACAGACCTTGTGCACACAGCAGAGTGACAAGAACAGACATATTAAGATAGGGAAGCTATTTTTCTTTTTTGTCTCTGAACTCCGTGCCTCTACTGGACGGATGTAAAATTATCCTGATTGTTCTCCAATTCCCATCTTTCAAGATGACCTGTCTCAGCAGTTCCAGGAACCTGTTTTCCACTTGGCTGCCCCTTCTGCACTCACCAACACTTGTGCCACACTGATCTCATAATCCTAGGAGGTGTTTATGTCACACAGAGCAGTCAAGAATCTTTGTAAGACATATTTCTGCGGTTGGAGCATATAGGTAAGATTAAGAGCATTCATTGATGTTAAAGTCCTTACGTTTTGGCTACATATAACACAAACCTACTTAGAAACATTTGAAAAAAAAGGCTAATTAAAGTTCAAGCTATTTTCTCATTATTTCTGTCATCCGTGAGCCATCATGTGTTCAGCTTTGCAAGGCTCCTTTAGTGAAAATCAATCTGGTCTTACAGCCCCCTCTCCTGTGCATTTATCTTCAGTGCAAGAAATTCAGCAATTTGGTCAGCTCTGTAACATTTTCTTGCATACTTATATAGGGATTTAAAAGTTTGCTCATTAGTCCAGGTTTGAACAGTTTGTAGATAGTAGTCAGTTTATAGTCATTGTGCCTCAGTGTGTTAGGGGAGTACTATTAAAGTGAGCAGCTAAAAAGGAGGTAGAAACTACATTGTTTCAGAGACTTATGAAGATAGAGATCATCACCTGCTGGGTTATTCAGAAATCCCTGAGCAGGCTAAGTATCTAATTTTCAAAGGGAGTTTAGTAGAACACGTTTATGCTTATTTGTCTGTCTACTAAATGACAGCCTTCACCCTGGGGCTTCTAAACACCTTTGAAAGTCTGCTGGAGAAGAGATGCATGTCTAGGCTCCGGTGGAGGCATTAAAGTGGTCGACAGCAGGATTTCATTTTTCAGTGTCACTCCAAGGTCAATAAGAACTTGCCTAGTAGAAGCAAAGATTTAACCAGGGATTTAATCAGGAAGTTATCATTCCTTAGGTAAAAGCTGAAGCTAATTTTATAGTTGCATTTACTGTGCTGATGGCTCTCCCTTAAAAGCTGACTCTGCCAGGGAACCTGACCTCTCTATCACACACAGATCAGTCAATACTGTCACTGTGGCTTCCTTCACCCAGGCAACACAATAGGCAGCACAACAGTGGCAAACTCCTGGCCAGCCAATAACCAGCGGAGCCTTTTGTTCCCTGGCTGAAGCTTCTCTTATGTACAAAATTCATCCCAGTTCACTGGATTACTTAGTCTGCCATTGTTTTCGTGGGATGCCTATGTGTGTGACATACAGGTATGTACAACAGAGCTGGTGTCATGTGCCTTCTCAGGTCTGGAGCTTGCAAACAACTGCTAGAGGTAGGTAATATCTGTAACACTATATGCAACTGCTGCTTGGGTCAACAGCGCTACCTTAACTCGTAGCTTGGTAGCATCAGCATTACTTAACACTGTCCAGTATTACTCAGCCTGAAATAGATTCCAGCCAGACTGACAGACTTCTAACCCATTGTTATATATACTCCTTATAGTAAAGTTAAATCCAGGATACCCACAGAAAGACCCATCTTGTTGATATAAAGGTCAAAAAAAGAGAGTGAAAAACAGAGTACCAGTGGATGAGGTGAGGTATGTTTGGAAGAAGACAGTGTCAGAGGTTAGCATTTGGTGTTTCTGCAAGCCTGGCCCTGGCTGTCTCATGATGGCTAACCAGAAGAGAAAGGTGTTGGGCACAGTAAGTCCCCAGCACTGAGCAATTAGGTTTAAATGCCCTCGTCAGGACCACATAAACTCCATGTTGGAGGGTGGCAGAGAATCCATTTCCCAACTTTAAAGCTGACAGAATTGGGGCAATGTTCAGTTCCCTTTCCCGTGAGACCACCCTGTCCTTTCCTGCAACTGCCAACCTCATTCAATACATGGTATTTCAGTTCTGCAGTAGCAGATTTGTAAGGATACCGCTACCCTTCACTGCAGTGACCATCAGAGATCTGACCCTTATACTGAACTCTGCAGAAAGAAAAAAGAGTGGAGGAATAAATATGGAAAATAGAGGTGAAATAACATCTTTTCTCTTTTCTTACACCCCACAAAACTGTGGCAGAAGAACTGCAGAGAAAATACAGTTACCATAGCCCAGAATGGAAAAAGATTTTTCATTCTGAGGACATGGCATATCAAATCTGGTTAGTAAGGAGAAGCCAGAAGGAGATACAACATAACCACTGCAGATGTAATATTAAAATTATTTGGCTAAAATCCCAACAGTCTTTGCTGTACTTGTGGGTTTGTGATGGTCTTATAATTTGACCAAGTTTGGAGGAATTTTTCACATAACTCTTCAAAGACAGCATGTTGAGACCAGTCCTCACCTGAGACCTCACCATCACTATAGTGTCTCAATGAAGAGCTGTAAAGGTATTTCTAATACCAATAAACACATTTGTCACCAATACCACCAGCTCTGCTTATCTGATTTCACAAATCAACAAACTGTATCCACAGAACTGCACCCATGTACTCACCTAGTGCCAAAGAGGGTGCATTTTGTACCTATTGATCAGGCAGACTGACATGTCTTACTGCACATGTTTTGCAGAATAGCACAATTTGTAGATACGTCTATTCTAATCTACAACAAGATTATCTCTTAGACATCATTTTATTTATTTTGCAATTCAAATAAGCTTGCCTTTCTGAATTACCCTTGTGCAAAACACTGTCTGTAGAGCACAGTTGTTAAAAAAGAATTCACCTTTGGAAAATAGTTAATCTGATGGGGAAAAAAGGGAGTTGCTGACAAAAACTGAGGACTCCTGCCTTTTTTCCAATCTCCTTGTCAATGGCCTTATCCTTAGCAAGGGATTCTAGCTGCCAGGCTTCCTTACCCTCTAATTCCTGACTACTGGTCCCAATATCCCAGTATAGGAGTAACTAGCTGTGCATTAACTCACCTGGTTGATGGCTAAAATCTTTTTTTCATATCTTGCACCTCACATAGGGATAGGGTTTGGGTGGGTTCTGTCTCATTTATGATTTTAGTCTCTTCCTCCTCCTGTTCCTGTGACTGCTGAAGAACAGGCTGCCTCTTCTGATTCTTTCTCCTGCTGCCTCTTAGGAGAAGCTTCTTCATCCCTTACTAAATGAGCTGACTTCTGCTTCCATTGTTTCTTTTTAGATACAGAGGCGACTGATATAGTCACTGGTTTAGCCGTGTTGGTTTGTTTTCCCTCTCTTTTCCCTGAAGGTGCTTCATAATACGGAGAAATGTTTGGTAGATGCTGGCCAGGGCCCAGCACAGTGCAGTAAGTTGTACCTCTTTGGAATAGCCAAGGCATTTTTTCCCCCCAAAATTTCTATCACTTCATCAGGATCCTTAAGTTGTTCGGGATTGAAATTCCACACCACTGGAGGTGAGACATTCCTTAGATACCTGCCCATGTTCTCTTACATGCCATGCCACCCATGACCATACCCTCGTGGAGTCACATTCGTAAATTGCTTGTTAACCTAAGACAAAACCAAAGAAATATTCCTAAGAAATACCAACAGAAGTACTTTAACTACCCAAGGATATTCAAGATACTGAGAAATTATTGTAATGAGGGAGAAGACATCACAGAAGAAGGTAGAGAAGGTGCCTTCTGTATTTCCTCCACAAAAAATCCTCTCAGAGGAAGAAGTTTAGTTGTTAATTGCCTTCATGAGGGGGTACCTGAAGTACAATAATGGCTTCAGTACAGAGCCCAAATATCAGATTAAACTCAAGGTCAGTGTTCTAATAACAAAACTCTCAGGCAAACATTACTAATCACTACAGAGTGCAGTAAACTGCAAAAGCCAACACCAATCTTTAACATATACAGCAAGAAAAGGAGCATGG
This sequence comes from Leptosomus discolor, assembly GCF_034619465.1. Taxonomy (NCBI): domain Eukaryota; kingdom Metazoa; phylum Chordata; class Aves; order Leptosomiformes; family Leptosomidae; genus Leptosomus; species Leptosomus discolor. Next base: position 69,081,725 of record NC_141392.1, read on the forward strand.
CACAGATCAGATAAACTAATATCAAGAACACATGAATCGATATTGTGACCCGCAACTGTTAACAGATATAAATCCCTTCTAATACACTCTGGTCAATCTGTTATTATCTCAAACACTTCGAGTCCCGTGTTGGGCACTATAAAGGACTGTCACGGTTTAACCTCAGCTGGCAACGAAGCACTACTCAGCCACTTGCTCACCCCCATGCCCATCAGGACGGAGGGAAGAGAATTGGAGCAGTAAAAGTGAGAAAACTCATGGGCTGAGATAAGAAGGGTTTAATAACTGAAACAAAATATAATAATATATAATAATAATAATAACCCAAGAAAGAAAAGCGATGCAAATGAAACCAACCAACCGACTGATGCCCAGCCAGTCCTTGCGCAGCAGCCCCCCAGCCAACCTTCCCCCCACTGTTATTGCTGAACATGACATCATATGGTATGGAATATCCCTTTGGTCAGTTGGGGTCAGCTGTCGCAGCTTTGTCTCCTCCCAACTTTTTGTGCACTCCCGGCCTTCTCACTGGCAGAACGGTACGAGGAGCAGAAAAGGCCTTGACTCTGTGCAAGCACTGCTCAGCAATAACTAAAATATCCCCGAATTATCACCTGTTTCCAGCATGAATCCAAAACTTAGCCCCATACTAACTACTCCGTAAGTCTGCCCATGCTGTCACAATTTTCCTTCTTGTTTTCTGTTGCTGGAGTAGGGCAGTACCATTCTGCTGGGACTGCAGCATTGCACGTGACTGCAAAGAACAGACTGTCATGCTGTGAATACGGTCTTGACCCACGTTAAGCCTGGGTGTAGGACACTCCAACAGTGACTCCACTGTTAGTACATGTGGATCTATATGAAGAGTTGCAAAGTAGCATTTCACTTTAAGAAAGCATCAAGGTAGAGAAAAGCCTTGTTGTGGCTGTGAAAAAGTTGTGGTTTACTGCCTGGTCTTGGTAACTGGTTTATCACCACTGCTGTCGACCCATGTACGTCCCTAAATGCCAATGAGGACAAACTGTGGTCAGTGCTAGGACAGCTTATTTGGTGCTTAGAGCCAGTGCTGGCAGCCAGGAGGAAAGTACTGTTACCCGGAAGGTCCTGCTGTGGTGCCGCTACCTGACACTGAGGCTTTGTCAAGAGCCACAGTGAAAGTGCCCCCAAACTCAGCTTTGCTGAGTAGCTGGCAGGAGAGCCAACCAGTCTGCTGGACCGAGGGTCCTCCCACTGCTCCCTCCCAGGCCTCAACCCTCTCCTGTAATGTGACCCTGAGAATCCCAACTGCAGCTTAGAGATGTTCTGGATAATATTTGGAGTCAAAACTATTTTGGAGAACAAGATTTAAGTCAATAATTTTAAAGCAAAAACTAGACATGAACTCTTCATTTTTCTGGAATGGAGTTTTTGATTTTCTGTATCACCCATTAACCTCAGGAAGCCCCCAAACTCAATGCCCCTCCGTATGCCTGCCCCATCTGATAGGTGAGGTTGCAGAGGAATTACAGTGGTTAGTCCCCTTTTACCTTAAAAAACAAATCAAAAAAGTACACCTTTATTTATGTAGTACTAAAAGAGTTCTCTGGGACACAAAAGAGTGCCCTTTTCTGTCTGAAGTACACAAGGCACCACCTCCAGAAACACCTGGCCCAGGTTGTGGAGGGGTAGCATACCAGTGAGAACAACCTAAATCCCTCCTGTTGATGTTACTTTGCTTCCCATGAACTAACAAGTGCTCCACAGGAACTAGAAGACAAAGAAAGCACTGTTGTAGCTGCGATAACCCCATGTTTTTCCTTCTTGGCTCCAAGGGCTCCTTACTGACTTCATACTGTGTAACATGCAGGCACGAATGACACGAATAGAGAGTGCTCAGGGGAGAGGCAGGAACCCAGGGATTCCTCTGTCAACATCAATCCCTATCATATTTCTTCTGGTTTTCCTCCCCCAATGTTTTCTTCTTCTTTTCTGTGCTGTGACTGAAGGAAAAATAGGTGGGCAAATTTCAGTTTTGGTGAAAGCACTGGATTTTGGGAGGCTAGAGATGTTCAGTTATTGCATTTAAAAATCTTTCTTGCTTGGGAGAAAAGCCATTGTAAAACCAAAAGTCATTGTACTGTTTAAATGTTTCTAACCAATTGGACTAGTAATTTGTGTATATAAAGAAAACAATAGCTGTATACATTATACATTATGGTTATCATGGTATTCGTTAGCAGGGAAAAAAGCACATAGCAGTGAAATGTAGCATATAGGAACATTTTAAAGACTTTTTCATTTGCCAAATAAGTACCACAGGGTTTTTGTGGAGGATAAAATTTTAGGACACCCTCCTGATTTCTACTGAGATTTTAGGAGGGGGATGGGGGGTGGGGAAGGGAAAATATGCATTTTTGTCCTCCTTAGTTTTTATTTTCTTATGAGTCATTACTTCTTAATGCTCCTTATGAAAGTCTACATGAGCTGTATATAATATCTTAGCTTATTTATGGATGTATTAAGTATCTTTTAAAGTTCAGTGCACTCTTCCCTCCAAGCTACTCAAGCCCTTTTATTACTTTGTTCTTCTGAATCACCAACAATATTTTACCCTACTCTCATCATTATACAAAGTAGCTAATATATGGAAACAGAGATATGAGGAATTGTTTTCTCTTATTCTCCTGGAATGAAAACCTCATTAACCAGATTAATTCTGCCTTGGCAACTACTCATTTTGACCCTGGTCTGGAAATATGTAATGTTGTGTGTAGCACATCACTAAAACTTGGAGGCAGAGTTTTGTTATGTATGATCCCAGTAGGGTGTCTAGCTCAATGGGACTCTCATACCTGCTGAGAGTCTCTAAAGTGTTTCAAAGACAGAAGTAGAGTTAAAAGCTCAGAAAAGCAGTATTATAATACAAAGTTGTATTTTATCACTGCACACAAACAGATTGGGTGGGACTAAGATAGCCACGAATAGATTGAGGTTTTCAATTAGTAGAAAGAGCATAACAACATGAGTGGAAAGATTCAGAGACAGCATGTTTTGGCTGCAAAACCATCTGACCAGTTTTAAGGAGCTTGACAACTATTCAGTTGGGTTACTGGAGGACTAGGAGAGCTCATCCACTGCTCTGTTCCCACTCTGCGGATGCTTGGTGTGGCTACCACAGAAAGAGTTTCAGATGACTCTGTGCCTTTGCCTTGTTTCCTCTGTCTCCATGCTGATTTTCTACATGGGCTTAAGTACTGCAGTGTTGAGTTTAAACTGTTCTGATCTTTCTTGGTTGCTGAGTACATTCCTAGTTCAATGTCTATCAATATCTTTCTCTCACAGGAGACTTGCACTGCTCTCAGATCGTGCCCTGGACTGCTGCCTCCTATGCCCCCGTGGTTACCTGAGAAGTCTAACTTATTTGTCATGCCTGCAACATTGTGGGAGCAATAACTTTGCCTCAGAACAAAAAGTGATTGCATAGTTACTTACTATACAAAAATCACAGACTTTAAAGCAGCACAGTCATGCACATTCACTTCCAGTTTACCACTTTCACTTCCCAAAGCCTTGAGTCTCTGAATGCTGCCTTATATAATGACAAAATTGTCCCTTTGCTCTGAATTTATCATTTAAAATCTATCCGAGTCCTTTGATGTTTAGATAAAGCCACTGCTACTTAGCTGTCTATGGACTTCTACTGTCAGTGGCTACCCCCAGCAACAGTAAACAAGTCCTGCGATGAGATAGAGACAGAATGGAAGAGCTGTGAATTAAATAGTTCCTAACGATGTTTTAAAAATATGCACCAGGGATCCTACAGTCTTTATGCTTATCTTTCCAAAACTGGTTTTTTATGCCGTGTTAATAGGTAAATAAAACCTTTCAGATAGGAAATTCTAACAATTCAGGGGAGGTATTCGTTGTCTCTGACCAGAGCCAGGGCAACAATCACACTGAGGTGTCAAGGAAAGAATTAAATGGAGGTGTTGAACAAGTAGTGTTGTATTGAGTGGCTGGATGGTTTTTGGACACATGAGCTCAGGTTAAGCTCCAGATGAAGGCACCTAAATTCAAATGTTTACACATGAGCTTGGTGTCTAGACTTCCACTATTGTCAGAGGCATTTAGGATGTCATTCAACAGAGCAAACGCAGGTGTCTCCTTTGGGGCAAAGAATTAACCAAAAAACTCCACGGATGGTATTGTCTAGTGCCTTGACTCAATCGTCTGAGCACAGGAGTCTAATGTCACTTGAGATGTCCACAATGGTTTGGCAGATATGACACACCAGCTGCAGAAACCCATGCCCTTCTGGAAGAACAGCTGGAGGTCAGTGGGGCGCTCCTGGGAGTATTACTTGACTCTGTGCATGGATGTTTCAGCGAAAGTACTGGACCCTTGAATTCGACCAATAGCTATCTCACGTGCAGAGCCTTTAATAGGTTTCCTAGTCTGGAACTGATTCATACCTGTAATGTTTCTTTCCTGGCTATGAGAATACTTAGTGAGAAATGAAGCACAGCTAGATGGCTGCAGTTCTCTCCTGTGTGGAGTGGGAAAAACCTCCTGCCATCCAACGTGGATCCTGAAGAAGTACTGACTCCTCCATTCCCTACAACATTGAGCAGAAGGAAGAAATGCTACTAGGAACTGAGTGGATATCAAGCCTGTACAAAGGCATACAGTGAGCACAAAGACAACTCCTGCCTCTTGCAGCTCCCAGGAGATCTTCAGAGTCTGGAAAGAGGAACAGGCATAAAGTCCAACCTCAGCAGAAGTGCCATGGAGGCTCTGCAGCCTGTTCCCCCCTCCTGTGCTGTCTAGGTGAAGGTCATTGCGGTGCATACATTTTGCAACAAATGCCTTCAACTTTTACTCTTCCATCAATAGATGGCACTAGGCAGTTAGCAAGAACCACGTCTGCTTATTACAATTTTGATCACTAAGTAGACTATCTGTTTCTGCACTCAGTGCCACTGACTTAAGATCATATTTTCACAGACTCTACCACTCTTTCAAAGTTTTCTTAGTTATAAAGGAGAAAAGATGTAATAAGAAGCTGGCAGTTCTGACAAAGCCTCAGTAATGGTGTGCACGAAGATTCTTTAATTAAGATTGTAAGCATAGCCTGCAATGGTAGCTTTCTCTGTGAAAACTCTGACCCAGTCTTGATTTGCCTGAATTTTGTTTACGCCCATAACTTCAGATCAAGCTCCTTAGTACTATTCTGAGCAGGAAGGAACACTTTGAGGCTATTGACAGGCTACATTTTCCTGTTTAATTGTGTATACTGGAAAATACCTTATGAAGGAGAGGGGGAAAGGAGAAGGTGATAGTAGGGGAATCCCATGAATTACTGACCCTATGAATAATGTGAACCTATCACATGTGATCAGGAAGGTGAGAAGATGTGATATCACCAGGTTTCTGAGAAGAGACAGGTGTTAAAATCTCACCTGTAACTCTACAGCTTTTTCCATCAGGTCAAAGTAGTTAATCCCTCTGCAGCACGTCTCATTCACTCTGTAAATGAAAAGCAAGGGGAGAGCTGATAAGGTACTTTCAGCTGTGGTAAAAAAAAAACATTTATGGACCAGGATTAAGATTTTTTCATGGGATCAAGATAAAGTATATCAAAACCCCAAAAGAAGGTCAATAAGACCAATGGGAGCAGGCCCTTCTATTTGTGTCTGATACAGGAGGTACAAAGTGCTGTTAAGTCTGTTTAGCCTGGGTCTGTTAACAGATACAGTGTTGTCTCAGCAGACTGCATATATAGCACTGTATTAACGATCCAAAGCTTTTTTATCCATGCAAGCTTGTTTTATGTATAAAAAAATATTAGGGCAAATTTAATTTTACTTTTCCCTCAAAATAGATTAACACATAGTACTAGGAGTGGCTGCTGGTGTTACATTTTCTGATGAGGCTGTCCCATACGTTTTGCTCTCTAGGGCAGTCTAACCTGAGCATTGGAGCCTGGCTGCATGTCAGACCACACATGCTGAGTGCAAAAGAACCTGGAATCAAATAATGAAGAGCTCAACGGAAGGTGTAAGTTTCACGTTTCTTTATTTTGCCTACTATTTTAGTAAGGCAAGGCATTTTGGTCTGTCTAAATGCATGCAGTGCTGGGCTGAGAGATAACTTCCTCATCCCGGCTGCTACTATCTACCGTATGTGCTAGGGACTGTTCCTGCATTATGATTTAACACTGATGACACTCTGGTGCTATCATGAATGATAGAGAACAAAAAGGCATCTGGAGGTGCCTTGTTCTGCTTATACTTGCTGGGTCTGGCTCCTCTCTCCTTGTATAAAAGAGCTACAAGCAACAAGCAGACTTAGTTTGGAAGGAGTACACTTTGCCACAGTCATTAACTGCTTTTAAAAATAGAATCGCAACATTCATGAGTGAAGGAAATCTGTAGATGCTCTATGTTTGGATTGCACTCCTGCCTTTAATTACGGTGTCGCACAAAATTGTAATCTCAAAATTAATTCAAATTGAGTTGGAAAGGGAAACTTATCATGCAGATTGAAAGCTGACTGCAATACCATAAACAAAGGGTGATAGTAAGTATAGATGTACCCCGTTCAAAGCCAAATGCTCGTGGTGATTCTGGGGACTGATATCATTTAACAATTTAGTGAATAATCTAAAGTGAGGAGCAAAGGTTATAATTGTCTCTCGGCTGAAACTCAGGACTGGAACAAAGTCTCTGGAGTTAAAACATGAGGTTGCTATGCAGCCTGAACTGTAGTTGGGGCTGGAAACAACTCATCTGCTCTGCCAGTTCAAGGGGGCTTTTTATTTTCCTTGCAGCAATGGGTTACATTGATAGTATACATACTGCTGAGATATGTAGATACTGGGAATAAACGCAAACACCCAGGAAGACAAAGAAAAAGTTGCGAACAGTAATAAAAACTTGACTCCAAATCTCATAAAAATAAAGGAGAAGATCATGGGGAATGTGTGTGTGTTTGTTTGTTTAGGTTTTTCTTTAACATCCTTTGGTTGCATCAGGCTAGGACCACAACACAATGCGATTCAGAGTAAGACACTGGGGAAGTGGGTGGGTGCAATTTAAAGCGTGTTCAGTGGAACACAGGAATGTGGGAAGCATTGCTGCTGAAAGAGAACCACGGGTGATGGCACAGAGCAAAACCGTGCTGCTCTGAGGGTCTCACAAGCTCAGGCTACTTGTATGACAGCGCAGCTGTGAAACAAACAAAATTGAGCCGTGATATTAGCAACTCCCTCAACTTCTTTTCAAGCCTACCCAGCTGTTTATCTAGAAATGCCTCTCACCCAATCCCCCTCTTTATAGGACATGCCTAGAAGTGTGATCTCTCCCACTCTGACCGGTTTATTTCAAACAAAATTCAGAAGTTTTCGCTTAAACATAGGCTGCAGAATTGCTTAAACCTTGTTTTCTGAGGTAAGCAGGCTAAAGATGATCACAAGCTGCAAAAATGAACATGCACATGTCTCAGATGATTCTGCAGACAGACAGGTGCTTGGGGAGAGAAATTAACTGAAGTACCAGTAGATCACAAGCACATAGCCTTGGTTCAGTTTGCAGCATGGACAGAGTTTGCTTATGGATGCCTGCAAAATGCCCTGAAAATTCAGAAATCGTGCAGAGCCAAGGAGTATGACAGAGGTCTGTTTGGTCAGCAACCTGACTAGTTTGCATTATTTAACCTGAGCCGGTTAACGGTAGCCCTTTTCAACTGATACGTGCCAGAGGCTTTTAAACATGGAGTTCTCCAAAGGCTGTATTAAACTGTAGAATAATCTTGTATAAAAGAGCAGGGGAGCCATTCCTTGAAAATGTGTTATGGGACAGAGTATTAGGAGATACTAATTTTGAAATACTGAACGTGGTGCATTTGTAAGCAGGCTCTTGTATTACTCCTAAAAGAACAAACTCTTTTCCCAGTTGTTTTGCAGCTTGCAAATGCATGTGCCAGAGCAAATGTGGCGTTGCATAGTAAAACCAGCAGCCTACATTTGAACTTGCCTTTGAACTCATGCCCAAAATGTCTTCCCTTTAGCCAGGAGAAAAGAGGAGACTGGATGATTAAAGCTGGTTGTGAGGGGACACTGGGCACAAAGGTGGCTGTAGCTGTTGCCTGCCGATGCTGAGCTCCTGACCTCTTTGGCCACGGGCTGCTGCTGCCGGTGCAGAGCTTATGAAGCAGCTCCTCCAGGGGCTGGTGGTGGGGTGGCACTGAGCCAGCATGTCCGGCGTTCACCTGCTTGTGCTGTGTAGATGGATGATTCAGAAAAGCCCAAGAAAACTCTCTTCTCCCTCCCACGATATCCAAAGAGGCTGAATAAATCTGATATCAAACTGATGGACAAGTCTTGAAATGGTGGCCTGCCTTCTCCTGCTAAATAGATTTACAGATAAGCACCAACTCTTTCTTTTGTGAATCAAACTCCTTGACACTAAGTAAAGCAATTGTAGTGGGTCTTCTGGGAATTTAGTGTATTTACTGCTGATGTTGTTTTTAAAATAGTTGTTTACAGGTTGTCAGGTAGTAAGACTGTGTATGATTCATAGCAAATAGCAGCATACCAGAACTTTAAACTCCCCTTGCATGGTAATTTGCCTGCTAGCTTGTTTGGATGGAAGGAGAATATTTAGCTTTCTGCTGTAAATATACTTTACGATTAGCACTCTTAAAACAGAAAATGGGAAATACAGCATAACAACTTCTGGTAACTTTCATATAAACAGCATTAATCAAGTGCCTTCTGTATTGTATTCTCCTTGCATTTGTGTTCCAAATTGACCATTCTCTTCATTCTAGAAAACATTTTCTGTTACAACATCTACCTTTTTTTTTTTTTTTTCTCTCTTTAAATATATATGGTTTGAATTCCATTTTGAATGACCTTGATAGGCATCTAGGACATTTTGAAATATGTACAACCAGCTACTTCATTATTTATTGCACTGTAACTGCACAGAAATGAATGGAGGATTCTGCTGTATTTGCCATGATACTGTTGATGTAGAACTTGATTAAACCTGCTAACATGATGCATGCATGGCTGGACAGCTGCATTGAATTTTTTTTGTGTCCTTGTTTCTACTGCTCATGCACAGTGTGGCAGCTATTTTGAGCAGCTTAGACAAGAAAGGCATATACTAATTTTTTGTAGGCCATTTTTTCATACCTTTTGGAATGAAAGTTGTCTTCTGCATGGGGCAAACATGCCATACACCCTTTGTAGAGCTATTTGTCTGCTTCCAAGAACATTTCCTATCCTCAGCTCAGATCAACAATGGTAGAGGTGGTCTAGGAAGGTCTGGGAAAAAGTGTCTGTACCTGCTTCCTGGTCAGTGGCATCATTAAGGGACTAAGCCTCCCTGTAGATGAAATCTGCTTTACATATTATACCAGAAGCTAGAACAGAGACTGTGGATCTATATCCTGTTCCATGCTCAGGATAAGTTTCTCCATTTTGCCAGCCTTTTAAAGGACCTATATATTTGGCTGGATGTTGGACAGCACCAAGATAAAAGATGAATTTTACTCTTGATAGACAGGTCATCTGCAGTACTTTTATTAGTTAACTCTCCCCTGCAACATGCATACAGATGCACAAACAGACAAACACAAGCGTTGACTCATTTTCTGCAGATATTTTCAAAATCGTTTTGTGTAGGTGCTGTTCTTACTTTGCCTCCTGCACTGAACTTTATTCAGTCTTCTGAGATTAAAATACCTCCGTGAAATCAGAAATGGATTTAACTAAATTTTGCTTTTGAATTTCTACTACAAATCAGAGCTGAGGCTTGTACTTGTACCCATGAGAACTTTTGACCTCAAGACAGGCTTTTAAATCTCCAAAGCACACATCACTGTAACAAAATTAGAGTACTACGGATTATGCTGGAACTCAGAATAATGGCAACATTTATCCAAAATGCATCCAGTAAGATGTTTGATGAGTCATTCTATTTAACAGTTACAGTCTGTGGAAGTTCATTTATCCACCTTTTTCCCTAGTGAAAAAAAAAAAAAACAAAACAGAAAGACAGATTTAAAAGTGGTACATTAAACAGTAAGAGGAATATGTCACGGACTACTTTTACTGCTATTGTAGTTCTAAATTTTATAGTAATGAAAAGCATTTATTTTTCTCTAAATTAATTTATCTCCATGTTTTTCTCTCTTTTCATCTCTCATACCAATTATTCTTTTTTTTTTTTTTAATAATGCTCTTGTTAAGTACTTACAATCCAGCTGTAATCTGTTGCCACAGCATTTGTACAGCTGAAAAGAAAACATTACTGAATTGTCAGCATGTTTTCAACTTCATTAAAGATGACAACCTGGTAATCAGCTGTACAGACTGTATTACCACAGTTACAGAGGAATCTGAGCTATTTTCCTGCCATTAAATCATTCTAACAGCAACCAGCACACTCCAGAGTTGAGTTGCTCAGCTCACACTTTCATGTTTCCTAATAAGTTGCTTTGAGAGAATTTGGAATTTGCTTCATACGGCTCTCTGGAACAAAGGCTGCTCCTGAACTGCTCTTTGAACTAGTTGGTAGAGTGTCAATGTAGCTGTGGTAAGTTTACTGAGGAAGACTCATTTTGAGATAAAGTTTGAGCTTCTCTTCCACTGAATTTCAGAACTGAAATTTGTCAGGGACCAAAAGTTCTCTTCAAAGAGAACTGACTTTATATAATACTGATTAAATTACATCTTCATTTCCCTAAACTGTGGTCTTTCGGAAATGTCATGTGCACACAGGTAGGAAATATTGATTTTTCTATAACTCCATCAATACAAAGCATAATGCTTCCTTATAGAAATGTTTTGAAAGAGTGCAGAGACTAAAACTGGCAAAATGAAAGGCAATGTAGTCAGGGAGAAGGAAGAAAAACTGAGGAATAACAATAAAGTAAGGTGACACCTATGGAAGTAAGAAGACACAGTTTTGTTTTGTTTTGTTTTTCTCAAAAGAAGAAGAATATAATGAGCTATTCATGACTATACCTTTAAGAACTAGGAGAAAAATATTTTAGGCAGAGTTGGTAGAAGAAAAGAAATTGCTTGATGCCAAGTTTGGAGGAGTCCATATAAAACTTAAGGGTTAGAATGGAAAAAAGTACAAAGGTGCTGACGAGAGAAAAGTCTCATCAGAGTTCGTCAAGACAAGTGTTGGTGACAGAGCAGAACTGAACCATGGGAAAAGAGACCAATTGTTTGTCAGATACAGGTGAGGTGATATTTTGTATAGAAAATAGAAAGGAAATAATCTGAAGGTGATGCGAAGAGACTTCTTGGAAGAATTTAAGAGATAGAGTCAAAGAGATATGCAAAAGAGGTAGTTCTCATCAGATGAATTTAAATGGGAAAATATATACAGAAGGAACAAAGTGACGACAGCTACAGTTATCAGATGAAACGCCTCTAAGAGAAAAAAAAGAGAAATTTCAGGCAGGGGAGGATACAACAAATATATGAACAGAGAAAGACAGGAAAGGAGCCAAAGATTACTTCCTGGGCCATAAGAATCATTCATGAAATATATAAGGTGGAGAGCTGTATAGCCAGAAACCAGATGTATAATGGAAAAAAAAATTATGACATCAAGGTACAAAAAGCAGTTGAAGGAAAGCATGTGGCAGAGCACAATCACAGGAAGCATGCAGTGTTGGCCAGACCACACCATTCAAAGAAAAATGCCCTGAGCAGGGCTTCTTGCCAACCAGTTGATGTTCCAAGACCAGACAAATTTGCTGTTGGCTACAGGCCTCACATTTTTCTGATCAAAAGTCCCCAGACAAGAAGCATTCAGATGCAGTATATCAACAGCAAGTATCTGACACATTGTGCATGTGTTGTGCAATGCCTACACCTGCTCAGTTGCCCAGATTTGCAGTGCATGGGCAGATCAATTGGACAGCACGTGCCCAGTGGTTTTAATGTACTTTGGTTACGTTGGACTTGCTCTAAGAAGGAGACAAAGCTACCCTGTGTGTGGACACTGACCATTTGTCTAAGATTTCAGGGCATCTGCCAGCCCAGACTCATTCTTTCTGGAAGGTGGAAGAGGCAATAGAGGAGGAAAGCTGTGCCAGTGTTGTCATATAAGGATATTCATGAAGTGTGTAAGAACAGAGCATTCTGTACAACATAGGCACAGAGGAATATACAGTCCAGGCCCTTGCAGAGCAGGGATGGAGAATTTAGCAACAGCACAGCCACTTTCTCTTTTGCTGCAATGCAGTATGAGGAAAGGTACTTATGCCGCATGGTTTTGTTACCTAAACTGGTCTGCCAGAATAGGCAGAACAACTCAGGATGTCAGGTCTAAGCCGCAACATTCTTATAGTTTATATCAGCAAGGCTGATAATGTCATGACAGCATACTAGGGAAATGCAGGTTTAGATGTGTTTGGACAAATCTTGATGCCTGTGTGATAGCTATGACAGCAGAGCCACTCCTATGAACATTTGCCTTGGCATCAGGAAGCATGATATTAATTTCATAGTCTATGGGATGCATATGAACTTGTCTTCCAGCAGAAAAGATTGAGGAGGTTTTTCTTGGTGTGTTTAAAGGTTACCTAATGCCTTCCAGGCTCCAAGGATTCAGCTGCTTCCAAATGCAGTGTGACTAGCACATGTGCCATAAGGACTGCCATCATTGACAGGGGACAGCAACATACGGCTGAGCCTAGCTGAAAAAGGGGGAAGCCTCAGCAGCTGAGATTACAAACACTAGCGTGAGATAAGTGAGCATGGGCCTTCTGTAACTACCAAAATCAAGTATCAAACCTAAGGAGACTGTCTCTGCCGAGCCTGAGCTGCTGTTCTCCCCTTTTCTGCTGGACTATGTGATCATACAAGATACGACCCTTGGGTCAAGTGTCTCACTTGTCTTTTTTTCCTCTCTGCAGCCTAGCTACAGCCTAAACACCCTGGAGGACCTGGCTTACAGATCCTCTTCAGCAGTTACAGTCTGCTTCTGGACTGGTTGAAAAAAGAAGGAGTTGAAGTACATTCACTTATCTGTCTAGAAGATGGCTCTTCCAGAATATGTCTTCTGGTATATTCATATAGCATCTACAGAAGTCCAGATAGGGTACAGTGAAATATTAGATGGAGTAGGAGTCCTTGCTGTTGACAGTCTAGTATATGCAGACACTCAACAAAAACCTAATAGCGCTACTCATAAGATGGAGCACCATCTAAAACTGAATCATAGCAAAATAAAAATCGGTGTTGTGTGAGTTACTTTGATCAGACCTTGGAAAAAAATACCCCTGGACCTGATCAAACAAAGTGAAAACAATAAAGCATTTTCACATCTCCAACTTCTTGGTGGAAAAATCAGAATCCATAATAATTATGACGGTTTATCTAGCATAGATTAACTTTCTATGAAACCCAAAATAAAAAACCAAAAAGCATATCTTACCAGGAAAATTTGATGAGAACTTTGAGAACACAGGGGCTGTATAATTTTTAAACCGCAATAAATGACAACAATAAATGGCAGCAACAAAGTCACTGGATGTGTTCCAGGATATGTTCCTAGAAATTCAGGTCACAACACTGAAAAGGTAGATATGCTGTAAATAGTGGACAAAGCAGTATTTTGTCAGAGACACTTTGCGGGCATAAGGATTGAGAGTGTAGAACTATCACAGGAAAATTATACTCAAATAGAAAAGAATTTACCACTGTCACTGGGTGTCAGTACCTACTGTGCAGTATACTGAAATAGATCACAAACCTTAGGGGATATTCTTGACAAATCTTAAGCTTCTGCACATGATCATAAACCTACAAAGGCATAACTTCAAAGTGAAATACAAGCCCAGAAGAGAAATTCCTGTAGCAACACGTATTGGTGTCTGCAAAAAAAAAAAAAAAAAAAAGGAGCAGAAATTCTGAGGAAAAATAGAAAGCATCAATGTGATTAATCTTTTAAAAGAATAGATCAGGATGGCTTGCTCAAAAACAAGTTCTCCTGGCCTATCAGGACTTCTGGAGTGTGAAAAACCAAAGTTAAGGTGGAAAATGAAAGGAAAGAAAGCAGTGCTACTGAAGAAAACTCCTTCCAGGCATCTGAAAAAATTTATGAATCTGACAATGACATTATGAGAAGTCTGAGGATCAAACATACTTCACCAGTCCCTAATGTGTGTGAAAGACTAGACATGGTTAGGGCATACTGATGATTTATATCTTTTTCTTCATATGGGAATAAAATGTGTATAGCAACATCTGAAACATTTGAATATGCTAATCTGCATTAATGAATTAATAGATACCTCTGTTATGGAAACTACTAGAGGCAGAATCAGTGGCTCTTGTACTAACAGGCGATGTACTTTAGAGAGCCCAGTAGCAATGGATAACTGATCTAGAGGATATCCTCTACTAGATTATGCTAGATTATTATTACAAAAATATTTTTTAAGTAGCTCCAATAGACAATGCATCACTGATCTCTGGACCGGGTGACACAAAGGCGATATTCACCTTTGTGAAGCAGCAATAACTATCTCATCTCACACAATGAACCACAGGGCACATTTGAAAAATTTCAGAGCACTGATGTTTCATTTCCACACAAGCACACACAGAGGAACAGGGGCAGGGCCAGTCACTGGCACTGCCCACCCTCCCAGGGACTGGCTGAAGTGCACACAAATCAGCAAGCAAATTCTGATACTATGGAAGTGATCAAGAGTGCTGCCTCTTTGTTTGTTAAGCTGCTAAAATGCACCTCTGGAGTCAAACATTTCATCCTCACAGGCTCTAGCAAGCAGAAAGCACAAAGCTGTAACCCCTGTGTCTTTTCCTTTCCAAAACATCATGTCAGGGTGAAATAAAACAGCTGAATAAACAGAGGGAAAAAATGTAGAAATACTATTCATGATAAAAATACCAGTATACAAAATCCCTTCCTAAACAGAATTATAAGGGCCAGTGCCACTTCAGTGAGATAACTGAACACCTTGAGCTGGGTGTTAGTGAGCCACAGAATGGGATCCTCTCTGGGTCAAATCACAGATGCTTAGGAGCTGCTTGTATCAGTATGAGCATGGCAGGTGGTGACCACGCAAACCCTGTGATTCCCAGCAAGCCACTGGAGAAAACAGGCAACACAGCTCACAGCCTACATGTTCCATGGCTGACCTAGTGGCAATACATAGGAATGTGCAGAACAGACCTTGATACACACATGGGAGAAAATCAGAACTTAAAAGTCAGGGGGACTGCAACAGCACCTGCTGAGATGCCTCCTCTCCATAGTTTAACCATATAATTCCTAGCATCCTAACCCTAGTTCAGACCTTGTAGTTTCCTTGAGCTTCATCTTCGCTATGAAAGCCTGTAGACAGAGCTTTTGCTCGGAGACTCCACAGATGCATTTACTCACATGAGACATTTGCCTTACACAGCAAGCTTCCTAAATGCAATGTCCCATGCCTGGACTTGTGTTACCTATGGAAGGAGTGACATTCACTGTCTCATCAGCTGAAACAAAAGTTCTGTCTACCTGTATCTGGGTAAGCAGTGAGGCAACTCAGGGTTTGATCTTGTAAAACCTGACCAGGATCTCTCTTGATATGGAATATCAAGAGGCTGAATATCCACCTGCTCTAAAACTCCTTCACTCTTTAAGAATCTTCCTCTGTCATGCACACATCCCCTTTCCAGCACTTAACTTCCTTGTTTAGCTGTTGATGACCTTCTGATACCCTTCTTAAGAAAGAGGTGGAACAGCACCAGCCGCCTCCTTGTGTCTAGAAGAATTCAACCTACACAGGAACTCAAGATCTGACAACTTACTGGGATAAGGTCCTCCAAATCTCACAGGCAGGTTTGAGGTGCTCTCTATTCCAGAGACCTTACTGTCTTAAAACTTTAATTGTTTCCCATCACTATTTGTGCTTTCAAGGCAGGTACTGAGTTGCATTCTGACTTAAATCTTCTACAAGCAGTGATTCTGGTGCAGCATGTTTTACAATTCTGTATGCTTAAACTTAGGTAATAGAGAAGTATATAGATCCTGAGTTTGTAAGAGGGGCCATGCTAGTCTTATATGAAAAATTCTGTTTACAGGCTGACAAGGATGCCTGCTGCTGCCCGGCAAGAAGACATGTTTCCCTGAATCACAGAATGGTTGAGGTAGAAAGGCATCTCTGGAGATGGGCTTAGTCCAACCCCTGACTCAGCAGGGACACCAAAAGCAGGTTGCCCGGGGCTGTTTTTCATTCCTTTACATACTACAGGTTTACGCTGTGACAGACAGTATTTCATTAACAAGAAACTTCAGAGCTGGTATCAAAATTTTCAATTAAGTAGCAAAATTACCAGTGATGGGATGAAGGAAGGGATGCACTTCCAGTCCAAGGGATTCTTTGTGAATAAGAAAACACAGCAGGAGATTTTTTTATATCAGCTTAGGGTCTTATTTGGAAAGACAATACCCAAGAGAGGTGATCTGAATAAGGAAATAGTCCCTAATTCTGATGAGTGTGAAACTGTCATGTCAGCTTTGCCAGCTGAGCAGGTTGGACAACACAGCCCAAGACTCAGCCAGCATATGAAGCAGTTTTAAGGTGTGATATCATATCATTTCTTTGTACATACTTCCATACCTAATAAATAGTTCTCTGACTTTTTCAATCTTTTCTAGAGTAAATATCTCCTTTTTAATATTTTGTTTTCTTCCATTTTAGGAGCTATTTCAGGCTGGCATGATAAATATTAAACATTTTACTCTTCATGTTGGGAAAGGTCCCAAGAAGATGCTGGTTGTATCCGTGGCGGTTTTCTACTAACCAACAAGGACTGGTAACACGGACTGCCAAGTTGGTGGCTAGAATATCCCTTGCTATCAGCCAAAGGCAGGGAGCAAGCAGTGGGGAGATGCAGAGATGGCCTGAGACCTGAGCGTTGTACTGACTCTGACACCTAATGTTACTCCTGGCTGACAGTATGACTCATTGGTGTGACTCAGACCGGCAAACCCATCACGGGTGTGTAAAGAGAGGAACTTCCTCAGCAACAGTGTGCCCCAAACTCCCAAGTTCTGCAGTGAGACTCTCCAACTCCCCACATAATATGTACCACCACAGTTCTTCAGCAGCAACATGAGGGCTGGCATCTGCAGATTTCACGTTTGTGGCAGAGTGTTCTATGAGGTTTCTATGACACTACCTTTTCAAGAGAGGCATGGTAAGTGACCTCTAAAAAGTGTTTCTTGGTCACTATCAGTCAGCTTGTGCCTAGCCTGAGTTGCTAATAACAGAATGTTTTTTAAGTCTTTATTAGTTTGAATGCCTGAAATATTTATTTCGGGCTAGTCTGATCCTAGATCACTGCTCCCAGAAGCCAGTGCAGTAGGAAGGGCAAGGAGACTGTCAACTGTGACAGCCAAGCGGATTTGGAAGAAGACCTTTGTTCCGAGCCTGTTGTTGCATAGGTTGATAATTTGTTCCTGTGCAAAACTGTTGGTTTCCATTCTTTTCAGTGCAGTTAAGACCAAAGCCTGGTACTAATCTGGATGGAAGTGAGGGTGAAGTTAGCTTGTTCAAGATGAGAAAATGAGAGAAAAGTCTCTTAGTCCAGACAGCTATTAAATGACCTAGTACCTGATATTAAATGGTACTAGCTACCTGGAAAAATAATATACTATATATGCAGTAAAAGATGTTGGTGGATTCTGAAGGGTTTTTCTTTTTTTAAAATTTTGATTCTACAAAAATTGGCAAGCCCTCTTGTAAAAGAAAAAAAAACCCTTTTCTTTTAAAAGCAGTTTGAGCTCACTATCTTTTGCTTTTGTTTTAACTGCTCATACCATAGTATGGCTCCTGTACATACTACCTGATAACTTGAAATCATCTTCTCCAGGACACCAGACTAGATGTACCATGCTCACATGCATGTGCCATGCCCCTAGCTTTATGTCCTGTTGCCAAGCCTTTGAGTAATCCAGACCTTCTCACAAATTTTTCTCTCCTTCTGAGAAAGTGTCAGCAGCAAACCACACACGTGCTGGTGGCATTTTTGCAGACAGCTGTGCACAAAAGCCAAAGCCTGATGGTTACCATGGGATTCTCTCATTAAGCTTTTACTGAGTACACTGTGTTCTTCACTGTCTGTTAATCTCTGCTATTCTTTCTCCCCTCCCCTAATTCTCTTGCCCTCTGTGCAGGAATGCGAATTGTATCAAGCCATGGCCAGTGGAAGGGAGTTGCTGTGCTCTGGCACATGGCAGCGAGGTTCCACGGTTGTGTTCAGCTTGAGAAATCCTGTCTTTCAAACCCTCACCAAATAGACATTGCTGTGTGTTTTGGAAAAAAAAAAAAAAGAAATCAGCTACTGCACCTGTTGTTATTTATGAATAATAATAAAAAGCTTTGAAGAAGGAGGGTACTTAATTTGCCCTCCTGCTGACCATTGGACCAGGTCCTTCTTTTCACTTATACCCCTTTGTGCTCCTTTAGGAAGTCCAGGAGCCTTCAGATAGGTGTGTTTTACACTCACACCCCCGAAGAACCATTTACACTTCCAGAGGGGTATGAGAGGGTCCCCGTAATGAAGATGGTTATTATTTCACATGAGTCCTTTCTGGTTTGCACACGTGTTCTGTGTGTCCAGGCTTGCAGGAATGGCCCCTGGGGAAGACTTGGCTCTGCGAAACCACTAACTGTACCTAGGTGTCTCAGCAGAAAGATTTCTGTCTTTTTGGATCCTACAAAGAGCATAGTATAACTGCCTATACTGAAATCCCCAGGGAGACTGGTGTGAAGCTTTAACACACATTCTGTTTTACTTAAGAAAGCAGGACTAGGAAGGTTTTTTTTTCCACTTAGCTTTTCAGGTGAAGGAGCCCAAGTGACAGATTTTTCCCTCTGTTGTCCAAATCTCCACTATGCTCCAGATACGTCAAAAAAATTGTCAGCTATCGCACTGCTCTCCTGCTATGCATGTGCCTGCTTCCAGACAGCTGCTAGCCTGGATCAGGCCGCCTGCACCAGCCCCGGGTGTTCTGTGGGCTGCGGCACAAAGCTGTGGCTGCTGTAAGCCTGCAGTAGGTTTTAGAAAGCTGGGAAGGGAATTGTAGTGACTTGCTGGTGGCACATTCCTGTTAATGTGTTTGCTCACTTTCTTCAGGATCTTAAGAGAATTACCAGTGAATTCAGATAACTGACAGGCTCTTAGTTATAATTAGTAGCAGCTTCCCTTCTGACACACGGGATGGGCTAACAACATTTTTCTTAAGGCAGAGTTGTTATGCTATCCTCCAGAGAGGTACTTTAAAAAAATGCATTCTCTGGCAAAAAGCCTCTCCCACTTGTTTAGGACAGATGGGAGAAGAAGAGATTCTGAAGTCACGGAGTTAGAGGATAATGAAGTATTGTACAAACTGTCGCAGTGCGTGGGCTGTTGCAGATCAGCTATTTCTGTTATTACTGACATGCATCCATTGTATCGGGAGCTCAAACAAAAATCACCAGTGGCAAAATAAAAAAATCAGCACAGATGTGGATGAAATTTCTACTTCTCTTTCCATGCAAGCTGTGAAAAATCTCAGGGAAATTATCAGAATGTAATACATGTGGAGCTCTGAAAATCAAGGGCTGAATCAAATTACTGCCTTTATTTAGCTTGACGAGCGACGTATACCTGTCCACAGGGTCTAATCACAGGGTACTGATCCATGTCAGAGGAATTTGAAAATGAAAATATAAGTTAGTGGCTTTCAAAAAGGTCTAAGAAGCTAAACACCCAAGAAGAGCTTAAGATCTGCTGACTTTCAGTGAAACTGGGGGTCTGATTTGAGGTTAACTCTCCTCACAGACACCACTGAAATAAGGTGCATGAAGGTGGCTTGAGCGGCTGAGTCCAATTCTTTACAACTGCAAACAGCCCCATAGTGTTTGAGAAGGCTCAGTCTGAGGGGCCCTTCCCCATCTGTATTTCCCCAGAAAGTCCTGTAGTTCTGTGTGCCAGTAGGTCCTTCTACGAATCTGTCTGGTCCCTCTCTCCAGGTTCTGTTATGGACAACACAGATCAAAAGTGAAGTGCAGAAAAGGATTAATTCAGGGACAAACCCTGAATGATAAACTTCCATTTCACAAGCCTGGAGCCCTAAAGAGAGCAAGCTACAGCAAAGGCGATAGGACGGGGAGATGATCTGGGGGAGTGACCAGTCAACCCAGATAAACAGAATTTAACAACCTGAGTTAAACAGAGCTTCTGGCCATGATTTGGATGGCTTCCAGGACTGTGAAGTTGTTTGTGGCGTAAATGGTCTGTAGGTCTGAGCTTGGGGATGGCTTTTGAGATTGATCCTGACAGCTAACAAGGTAGTCCTCTGGTGTTGTATAACACTTCCATGTCAATTTTTCCCCCTATTTCCTTTGATTTTTCTAAATATAAAGTATACTTCTAAATGTAAAATGTTCCCCACTGAAATGGGAAATAATAAAATAATAAGTAAAGCAAATCAGTACCTCAATAAACAGTGATAAAAGTAATGGAGCTAAATAATTGTGCATGTGACTCAAGATGTCTTCACATCCATAAAAGAGGCTTGAATATGTCCAAGTTCGACCAGTGACATAGCTTTTTTCACCTAAAGTTTATTTTTCAGGAGTGCGCCTGAGCTATAGCTTTCCTAATGCAAAAGTTTTGGAGTGCTGTCCCTCTTTGCCAAATGGATGTCCCTGCTTGAAGGGCTTCTCTGCTCCACGTGTGCCTAGAGCTGGCCCTGCTCAGGTGGCACAGCACCACTGACACACTGGATGCTTTGTCACTAAGGACTTAGATATCCTGCTTAATTTTAATTGTCTGTTACCAGAAGTGCAGTTTAATTACCCAACATGCCCATGAGAACTGAGACTGTCATGGGGCAATAGTCTCAAGCGTCCAGGTGTGAGAAAACCAAGCTCCAGGGAACAGGCCTGAAGAAGCAATGATAGTTTCTCATGCATTTCCTTTCATGAAGCAGAATATGGGGTTGTGCACGTCAGTGACTGTCAGGATGGGTGTCTCGCTTGGACAGAGTTTTGTCAGGAACTACATTTCAGGCTGTGAGTTAATTAAAGAGAGGCATTTTTTGCACAGGAGAAACTCCAGACTGAGTGGTGCTTTTGGCAAAAGTACCGGATTTCCAGAAGCAGTGGACATTATTATCCTGTCTTTTGACGTTGTGCTTTATCTTTCTGTTCATGTGCAAAAATTTCCCTGCTGCTGAATTAGTTTGCTCAATGGAAAACTTATGAAGACTGTAGAGCTCTGTGCGATTGAGCAAGAAGCTAGAAGGACGTGAAATACTTAGACTGAGAACTGCAGGTTACAACTAATATTTAACATTTATTTATAAAGCGAAAAGAGGTCATGTAGCAGATTCCCACTATCATATTGGCCAAATAGCTATGCAAATGTCTTTTGATTCCTTCTTAATACTCATGTTTTGCAGAAAGTCTCCCAGGGTGCTAATCCCCTGGAGTGATATTCATTCACATGAAATGAAATATACAGAAGAGTGGGAATGATAGAAAGATTTTACTGGCACAAATGTGGCAATGAGTGAGTTATGTAGGTCAGCACAAATGAGTGTAGATAAAATTTTTATATCATCACACCATGCATTTCACAAATGCTGGGCATGAAAGGGGAAAAAATCAGAAATTTTGTAGAGGCATTTAAAAATTATCGAGAGTAATTGCTGTGGGGTTTTGTCTTTCAAGCAAAGCAAATATTCAGGCATCTTAATTGCAAATTAACCTGAATTCTCTGCGAAACAAACAGCAAAATTCCTACTGACCTTAATAAAGCTGGGATTTCATCCAGATAGCCAACTGCAGGAGATTCAAAGAAGGGAAAAATAATAACCAACACATTTTAGAAACTGATGGTTTTCCTGAAAGCTCTTTTTTATACATAAAGCTCTTTTTTTGTACATGAAACACTTATTTTTGCTACAAAGGTTGATTCTGGGGCTCCCTCAGCACAACAAGCAAGACTTTTGCAGCCTTTTGAGACAGCAGAAATATTTCCAATGGGAAAATTGGATCAGGAATTGACTAGATGGTCGCACTCAGAGTCATGCTCAACAGCTTGATGTCTGAGTGGAGACCAGTGACAAGTGGTGTTCCTCAGGGGTCGGTATTTGGACCAGTGTTATTTAAGATCTTTGTTGGTGACATGAACAGCAGGATTGAGTGCACCTTCAGCAAGTTTGCTGATGACACCAAGTTGTGTGATGTGGTCGGCGCACTGGAAGGCAGGGATACCATGCAGAGGGACCCTGACAGGCTGGAGAGGTGAGCCCGTGCAAACCTCATGGAGTTTAACAAGGTCAAGTGTAAGGTCCTGCACATGGGTTGGGGCAGTCCCAAGCACAGGCTGGGTGATAAGTGGATAGAGAACAGCCCTGCAGAGAAGGACTTGGGGGTATTGGTGGGGGAAAAAATGAATATGAGCCGGCAACGTGCACTTGCAGCCCAGAAAGCCAACTGCATCCTGGGCTGCATCAAGAGAAGTGTGGCCAGGAGGTTGAGGGAGGTGAGTCTCCCCCTTTACTCTGCTCTGCTGAGACACCACCTGGAATGCTATGTCCAGCTCTGGGGCCTCCAGCATTAGAAAGACATAGAACTTCTCAAGGAGGTCCAGAGGAAGGCCACAAAGATGATCAGAGGGCTGGAGCACTTTCCCTGGGAGGACAGGCTGAGAGAGTTGGGGTTGTTCAGGCTGGAGAAGAGAAGGCTCTGGAGAGACCTTACAGTGTCCTTCTGGTTCTTCAAGGGGGTCTACAGGAAAGGTGGAGAGGGACTCTTGATCGGGGAGGGTAGTGATAGGATGAGGGATAACCATTTCAAACTGAAAGAAGGTGGATTCAGATTAGATATCAGGAAGAAATTCTTTACTGTGGTGGTGGTGAAGCACTGGCACAGGTTGCCCAGAGAAGCTGTGGCTGCCCCCTCCCTGGCAGTGTTCAAGGCCAGGTTGGATGGGGCTTGGAGCAACCTGGTCTAGTGGAAGGTGTCCCTGCCCGTGGCAGGGTGTTTGGACTAGATGATCTTCAACGTCCCTTCCACCCCAAGCCATTCTATAATACCATGAAACACATGCAGTTTAAAGGGGAGGCAAATCACAGAATCAGAGAATGGCTGAGGCTGGAAAGAGCCTCTGGTCATTGTTTAGTCCACCGTCCACCCCCCCACCCCCCCAGCAGGGCCACCTACAGCAAATTGCCCAGGACCGTGTCCAGTCAGGGTTTGACTGTCTCCAAGGATGAAGACTCCACAAGCTCTTTGGGCAGCCTGTGCCAGTGCTCAGTCACCCTTACAGTAAGAAAGTCTTTCTTGATGTTCAGAGGGAATCACCTGTGTTTCATTTTGTGCCCATTGCCTCTGCTTCTGTCACTGAGACACTGAGAAATGTCTAGCTCCGTCTGTCTGTTATAAACATGACCTGGGGATAGAACTAAATATTTTGTGCCTAAGACTCATTTTATTTTAGGGGGTGTAATTTTTGAACTTGTTAGGAAGAAAGAAATAGCTTTCGATCAAAGCTAAGAACAAGAATTCTAGCAACTATTTGCATTATTGGAAACATCTCAAGAGAACAAAACTGGTGGATAGAGAAAAATGGGAAGACAAAGGCAAATGGTGCTGGCCATATATTACATGGCTCTCTGAAATAATTTCTGATGTGTTGCCACCACCTACAATGTGACCACGTGCTGTCTTTCTTGATCCCAGATCATCTTTGCAGACCCAAGGAGCCAGCATCATTGTTCATGCAGTCCAGGCACTGTTACAACTTTAAGTCAGCCAGGGGTATCTGGTAGAGGGCTCAGCCCCTCATTCATGCTGACATGGTTTCCTCTGACATCTCATCTTTGTTTTTTGCAGTCATACCCCCCGCTACTTTTGCACCACATACGTTTCGATTGTAATCAGGCTTGCACAATGATTTCACTCAGCTAATGTCTTCTTTAGTTTTTAAATATTTCACTTAATTTTTTGCCTCCATCCCTCTGATGGTCTCCAGTTCAATAGATAGGGTGGAGTTTTCTAAATCCATTGGGGAAGGCCATCACATGATGCGGTCTGCCACGGCTGTTGTCACTGAGGCTGTGATCTTTTACTTTTTCTAAGAACCTTTTCCTAGCCGCCTAAAAGTGGGATCAGATTTTGGCCAGTGCTGAAGATGCCTGAAAATCACACCCACACTGCATATATGTTTGCAATGAACACATAAGTATTGTTTTTTTAATTTTATTTAGAGGTTCAGTGTCACTGACAGTTTAAAATAAAAATATTTGCCCAAATGAGTCTCAGCACTTTCAAAGCATGGTTTCCTTTCTGTTTCAGTTCTTCATCCTTCACAGACCTCTGTCGTGTCCAGTATCTGCCATTTTGTAATTTGTGATT
This sequence comes from Leptosomus discolor, assembly GCF_034619465.1. Classification (NCBI taxonomy): domain Eukaryota; kingdom Metazoa; phylum Chordata; class Aves; order Leptosomiformes; family Leptosomidae; genus Leptosomus; species Leptosomus discolor. The sequence continues at coordinate 69,106,163 of NC_141392.1, forward strand.
TGATCTAATTTGGCCGTTTCTATGTAACGAATTTGAAGAACATACTATGAAAATATTAAAATCAAAAAGTTATCTAATCCTATGGAAAACATAGTGAAACTGCTGACATTCTTAAAACATCTTGCATTGTTTTTCTGGATTTGAACTACAAAATATAAGGCCAAACCAAAGATGGAACAGTTACTCTGTCATCAACAGTGTTCAAAATGTTTTTCATAGTAAGTTTCTGTCGAAAGTTTAAGTAGGTAGCCACATGTCATGCTAGACAAGACCTTAAAGCAGACAGTGAAAGCAAAGATTAAAGGAAAGACACGTCTTTATATTAATTATAGATGGCTAGTATTTCTCAGGACCTGAGGGAAATAAACAAAAGTTCTTGGTTACTGAAAGCTTGGAGTGTATTGCTTTAAACCAGTAAATGTGGACAATTTACATGGGTAACATGCCACATATCAGCCTGAAAATATTTGCCACAAATTGATGAATGAAACAAGAAAAATAATGAAGAAAAATGACAGTACACACACACGCCAGAGAGCAAAATAAACAGTGTAAGTGTTTGGTAAATAAATCCCTGCAGAACTCTTAGAAATGACTGACTGATTAATTGAATCAATCCATCAGCCTTTTGTGATGGCATCAATTTGCAGTCCCTTTGATGTTGTTCTTCTTCCACAGGTACTGCTTTAGATGCCTTTAAAATGTAGGATATGATATAATACATCGATATGGAGGTATCATAAATCAACTGGATACTCTAATGAGATATAATTGGCTGATTCTTTTACTCAACTCTCCTATGTACATGCTTATCACCTTGTAATTGTACTCCAAGTTCCCTTTTCCCTACTCTTCTCTTTTTCCTGGAGTTATTTGGCACCCACTTTTCTGATCAATCAAAATTTAACATAGTGGGACTATGAGATCACATTTTTCTTTTTTTCTTTTTTTTTTTTTTAAATGTATTTAAATAGTCTCATTTACTTACTTTATTTAACATATATAACCTCTTTGCAGAATGGACTGTCTTATTTACTGTGTTCATAGATTGCACCATGCTTGTACATCCAGTAAATATCAGAAATTGTAACTTTTGTACACAGAATGCCCATCTGAAAAATAAACAGCTGGGACTTTGAATCTTTTGAGAGGAGGGATAGGTAAAGGTAAGTAGAAAAGGGGAGAGGTTCCGTGTGTGGTTTTGTATCCCCACCATGAAATATACTTATGTAACAGGTATGTAAGTGTGTATGTATGTATGACAGAGAGAAATGAGCCAACATTTAGTACAAATGCACATAGATGCATGATACTGAGAATTCCATGCAAACTAATGCAATTGTACATACTTACATGTTCTCTTGGGAACAAAAAGTTCACCTGCGTGCATAGAAACCAAATGTTTGCAACAGGAAAAACAGAAACTAAGACAAATTTGAAGAGACTGAAATGTGAATCCGATTCAGTCAACGTGTTCACAAACACATTTTCTATGAATTTTCTTCTAGTTCACCTGTGCCTTTTGTAGCTCTGGATATTTATGACTCTCTGTGTACTCACTGAGCTATAGCTTTAGCAAATGTAATTGCACATTTGAAAATGATCCCTACTAGGGCTTGCCGTATCTCACGGCTTCTGTAACACTGCCAACCCTTACCGTTCTGTTAGATGTCTCCCTGTGTCTGGGGCTTTTGGAGGGTGTACAAACCTTCCTCTTCTTCCAGTTTTGCATATATCCATAGTGACACCATCTTTCATGACTGTCATCACTGTCTTTATGTGAACAGCTTGAAACAATGGATGTGACAAAGAGCAGTACGTAATTTTGGGAGGGTATTTGAGGTTGTATTCAGGCAGAGGGGGAGAGCGAGAATGGGACAAGGAGAAGGTGACAGGGAGAAAGAAATGAAATATGTATGACATAGCATTCTGACTGGCAGAACAGAAGACTGTTGAAGAGCACAAGCTGAAAATGAACATGCTTCTTCACGTTTAGCTCCATATAACCTATTTCCCAGCAGGACAAAGGCAAAGCTAGGAACGTGGTCAGGTAACAGATGACATCAAAGATCCTCTTCCACTGGTGAATGTAAAAGTCTGTTTCTTGTACAGGAGATTTAATTTTGAATCAGACATGACCACAAACAATTGTTTTTAATTCTCAGGTTTCACAGTGCTCCTCTCTATCCAAAATAATAATCCCAAGGCATCTGGAAGTCCCAAGAGCTGAGTCTTCTACTCAACAGAGAGCAGAAAAGATGGTGTTTTGATTGGACCTGATGAAAAACTCCTTAGTGATCTTGGCAGGATTTGGAAGACAATTGTAAAAGACATCTCAGTTTCTGAGAGGTAAAGGAAGAGTGCATTTTAAAAGACCCTTCTTTCGTGCATATGGAGAGAGATGTGCAACAAATGCATGTATGATGCTACTTAAAACTCTACATTTGGTACAATATCTTTCTTTCTATCCCACTCAGCTACGCAAAGGTCGCAACTCCAGCTGGCTGTAATTGCGCCTCTCGGAGAAGATCTGAACAGAGACACTTGTCAGGACACAAGTCTAAAAAGAGCCAGTTTCTCCAGTCCATGGCTGGGGATGAAGTGTATTAGTGACTACAGGAAGGAAATATCTTTTACTGACTTGTTCTGTGCTGTGCCACTTCTACACATGAATGAATAATCGCAGTCTAAAGGACAGTTTCTTTTATGCATGGTAATTACATTTAATATTGCACATAGCTTGGAGCGGACTGATTAGCATAACAACTGTCTACATCTTTCTCCAAGGAGCAGTGGACACAGTGCTGTCTGCAGTATTTCTATGCATCAGTTCGTCAATAAAACCTGGCTCACCTTTAGTGTCTGCCACCAATCCATATGCACTGGGAAGAAGCCAGATTCAGATGAGCCAGAAAACAAGCTTAAAAAGTCTATCAACTTAGTCTCAGTTATGTTGAAGAGACTCAGTGGAAAGAAAGCAAGCAATACATACACATAGACTATTCATGGGGTTTTCCGTCTTTGTGAGAAAAATCCTCATCCTCTGAGTAATTGCATTTAAAAATAAAACAGAGAACTGGAAATGAAAATATTACAAACTGGACGGATTCATGGTTATGGAGTTTTACTACTATCAGTGTGCTTAAACGGAGGGCAAGAGTGCAAGTGATCAAAACCTTCAGACACTGAGTTAATAGCCACTCCTATCCAGAGACATCCAGGGATCAATACATACTGCACTAACCTTTGTCAAAATGCTGTATGGCAGCTGAGTATTGCAACCGGTACTTAAATTAGCAAGTGGGACACAAAATCTTTCTCCTTACCTGACTGAAAAGTATCACTTGCACTATAATTATGGCATAAAAAATCCTAATTACAATAATTAATGAAGTCTCTTTCTAAGGAATAGTCTTAGGAGAGCATGACCGAGTATCTCGAAAGGTATACCATTCTGCTCTGCCTTTATTAAATGACCTCGGGCAAGCTGTCAATGTATGTGAGCTCTATAAAGACGTTGCCTAAGACAGGATTTCATCATTTCAGTGTAGGGACAAAGAACAGCATATAAAAGAATATTAATGCAGTGGAAATATCCATGTTACATAGCTCTTTCTTAACAAGGATTACTTTTGCAATACTTAACACTGTTGGCAACTGTAAACCTATCACAGGCTTAAAATTCCTGATGAGTGGGCAAAAAAGCCCCATTTTCTAAGTGAAGAGTCTATTGCAGTCAGCCTTGTAAAAGAAACCTTTTAGTGTCAGTGATAATGAAAATACCTGCTACCTATGACAGAGTTAAAATGATGTCATGACCTGGCAATTTCTATTCAGTGCTGTCACATCCATGCACTGCACAGATCAGGATTGTCATCATGTAAATGTAATAGGATTCTTTATTCTGCATTGTTGCTCAGTTGGGAACAGTAATTCTAAGTTTCCTGTAAGTTGTGAATAGCAGCAGGGGGCCATGAATAGCTTGGAAACCTATATTTTTTCCATTTATTTTTTTTAAATGCAAATTACACTAGTAAGTCGAAAAAATCACTTTTGTTAAAAATACATTCAGAATTAACAAATGCCAAAAAGAAAAGAAAAAAAAGACACATTTGGATTGTATCTCTTGCCTTCTGAATATTTAAGTTTATAACAAAAGCCCAGCCTAGAAAAATAACATTCTTTACTGGATTTTGAGGAGGATACAGCTGTACAAATCAAAAATGTCATCCAGATATTCTCACATTACTGTGCTCTAAACTGCTTCCAGAAGAGATCTGTCCACTAATCATTTAGTTTAGTAGTCAACAGTCCTAATTTCTTTTTAATGGTGGTGCTCTAACTGCAACTTAAGCAGGGTTATGAATATCAACTTCATATAGGTATGTAAGTGTATATATATGTATACTGTGTGTATGTGAGTGTGTGTATATCTACTCTGTATGTAATATATGAATACACATTTATATTTTAACCATTAATAATTAGGTTTGCTTCCTATTTCCTAAGCACTTTACAAGCATTAACAAATCAGACCTCACAAAAAGCCTGTGAGGCACATATTATTCCCGTTTTATAGATGGGAAGACTAAGACACAGAGAAATTAAGGCCAAAATTTTCTAAGTCAAAAGCAGGCCTAAAAGCTACATGTAGACACTTCATTAAATTGTCTGACTTCTAAAATTGCTAACTATCAGTAGCCTCTGTTCCATGGGAAATCACTGAAAGGTAGGAAAAATTATCATCTGAAAATTGGATTGCTGCTTAGGTGCCTAAAGTGGTTTCTTTTCATGTTAAAAAATGATTTTTATAGAAATATGATTTTGATTAACTGGTATACAGGGAAAGCTAAAATACCCTGTTATGACATTTTCATTCCATTTAAAACTCTACATTGTGTTTAATACTATACATCTGCTATATTTAATACTACATAAATGCAGAAACTTTCAAAATTTTTCAAGTTATGGAAAATTCAGCCTGGCACTTGGAAGTTGCATGACTTTCCAGGGGGCGAAAAGAAGCTCTACCCAGAATGAACTCAGAATTTCAGGTACCCAAATCTGAAAATTTAAATTTGAGACCCAAATCAGCAATGAATGCTTTATGGGATCAGGCCTAGGGGACCTGATTCATACAGGAATTCCCTAGCAGGATCTGGGGCTGGAGCCCTTGGCCCCCTGCATCAGAATCTTCTTGGCTTATGCAGCACCTTTCAATAGTTATTCTTGTGTATCTTATATACGTAGACATACACACACGCACACAAACACACGTACATATATATATATATATATATATAAAAATCTCACTGAATAAATGTAAGTATAGTTCCTGAACATGTCCTGTATCTTGTTTTCACTGGTGAACCGCCTGTTCCTCTGTCATTGTCCAGAGTTGCTGCTTGTGACACTGTACATCCATGCAGACACAGCAAAGGGCACTGGTTTGTACAGGGATGGACGAGTGGCGTGAGCGCATAGGCCATGGGAGCTCGGGAGATGCGCGGGTGCAAGGGTTTGGCCGGCAAGGAAAAGGGAGTCGCTCAGGAGCACCCCGAGCCTTTCCAAGCACTGACCTTTCCTTTTGCCCTCAAAAGCTGCATGGTCACCTCAGGTGTGGTAGGTGCGTGCGTTTGCCTATGCAAGGTCTGAGCAAAGAAACAATGACAATCCAAGTTTCTGAAAAGCCTGAGCAAAATATTGTTTTTTTCCTAATGAAAGCCACCTAAGTGCTTGAAAATACAGATCAGATGTAGAACAAAACATATGTTCCTAGGAGTTCAGAGTATTTCATATACACATTGACCTACTAGCAAAATTCCCAAAGGCATCTTGTTGCCAACTACGTAACAGCACAGTATTTTTCTCAGCCACAATAATACAGGAAGATAAAATACACGTTCTAACACACAACAGATCCCCCGAATATACCACAAAAAGGTCTCCAATATTTCTTCAACTCAACTAGTCCCTCCCACCCTTCCCAACAGAAACCAAAAAATAATCTATATGGATCCCTTACGGTGCAATTAGAAAAAAAAAAAAAAAGCTCACTTACAGAGAATTTTCAGTTAAAATTAGATATAAAAGAGTAAACGTAGCTAGTACATATTCAGTTGGCCTTTGTTGATAGAAATCTGCAGATGTCTCTGTAGTTAGTAAAAGACATTTAGAGATAGCTATAAAAGCACCTACAGTGCGATAAATAAAAAACAGCGGGATTAAGAAGCACTGTTTCTGCTGCTTATTTCCAGTAGGTTCAATTATTAGTTTATGTTACCCCTTTCCCCAACCCAACCCCCAAAAGGTCTCTTTTTTTTTTTTTTTTTTTTTTTTTTCCATTACAAACTGTTTGTTTCTTGACCACTGTGGAGCCTCAAAAGTAAAGCACTTCTCAGACAGCTGGCAGTTTTCTACTTGGTTGCTCTGGAGCCATGGAGCAACAGAGCCTTATTCCCTGACATGAAAACAAAACAAAACCAAACAGAAGAAAACCACTGACTTAGAAATCGTTCAGAATTAACAGCAGCATGTTACTTCAAAAAGCTTGCACGGAGTTTCTCTGATGTGCAACGCAGTTGGGTTAAGGCAAGTATGAACTGTACAGCCTTCAGGGCAAACAACGTGCTGTCTATTGACTTCTGCTGCAAGGTCATCCTGGTATTTTTAGTGTTGTGTTGACTAAGGAGACTCGACATGGCCAGGAGTGTGGAGGGGGCTCCAAAAGCACCGACTGGGCTGCATTCGTGTCTTAATCCAGATGGGCCGCGCTTACGGTGGCGGGGGTAGGGAAGAGCCAGAAGATGGTACCAATGCCTCTGCTCTGGCCCTCTGATGCTGGGAGGCAGGAGGAAGTCCAAGGTGGGGTCTGGGGTATCTCCCTTAGTACCTGTTAGAAAGAGGGTCTGAAGGTGTCCGTTGTTTTTTGTCTTGCTGTTCGATCAGCTTTTTTTTTTTTTTTTAATAGCACAAAAAATGGATTTTTTTTTCTCTTTGAAGAAACGAGGGGCCATCCTGAAACAGTTTCTTTGACAGGTCCTCCAGACCACGTTGAGTAGCCCCTTTGTTTACTTTGACCTAGAAGAGAGACAGAAAAAGAAAGATACTTGTAATCCACCATATCCCTATCAGATCACTGCCCTGCTGCTCTGGTGCCCTTTTGCAAGCAAGTGTAAGCCACCAACCAGTAATGGTTCAGGTACACATGGGATGAAGAGGACAGAAAGGCAAAGTGTTTGCTCAGGTGATCACTTGGTTCTCTCTGGAACATTGTCAGAGAAGGCAGCACAGGTTTTCTAAACCATTCTAGGCAGGAGCGACACTTAATTAGAATCTTAACTATATATTCGTGTGTCGACTGGAAGATGATCTGAACTATAACAATCCATCGGAAATGTAGCTGTCTTTGTAAATGCAAGAAGTGATGCAGTATGAAAGACAGAAGGGCTGAATCACAGGTGCCTGGGAAAGTTGCCCGAGGCTCACTTGCAAAGCAGAGTGCATGTGTGAGTGCCACAGCCCTGTACACCTGAAGAGTCCCGTTCCAAACTCGTGTTTTGTAGTCCAGCTTTCAGTCTAAAACAGACAAGATGTTGGTTGCTAGACAAGTCTTAGCTGGTAGTTTATTTAAATGAAGTGTTGCCTGTAACATCTGAATCTCACAAACATGAATCTTAAGGAGACAATAACACAGGAGATTTGTGCTGCATGAGCTTGCCGAGTCTCACAGTGGCCATACTCTAGATGCAGTTTTTTGTGCCTTGCTTATGTTTCTTTTATGCTTCAACTGAATGGTAAGGTAGGTAGTACCTTCAGTATGTGCAATTACCTAGACAAATACCTGCAGCCTTAGACTAGGAGACCATGACCAGCATAATGCATACATAAATACAACAGAGAGAAAAGATGGGAGCAGGTCCTGAGGCAAACATATTGACCCCTCCTACACCTCTCTGTCCCTGAGTTATTGACTCAAAATCCCTCTAACATTTGGTGAAAGGTAGGATCCCGTTAGCCAGAAAATATTAAGTGCCTTGTAGTGAAGAGCAATGCCTACCAATAATCTTGTATAGCAGAATACACATAAGAGGGTGTATATATATATATATATATATATATATATAAATATGTACAAATATATATAAAGGGGTCTGTGTGCGAATGGTGTGTGTATTTCTATGCATATATAGTATGTGTGCATGTATATATATATATACTGCAAAGATTCTCAGACTTCACAGAATACAAGGAAAGCAAGCTTCACTTCAGGGCTGAACTGCTTTTGAGCAATTTCTCCAGTGCATTAGGCATCAGCATCAGACATGCATGCTTTTTTTTTGCTTCACTTCTTCTTTTCTTGAGCAAACAAATTTACTGTGAAAAAAGTGAAGAAAAAATCTCTCTTCCCTCCCTCCTTCCTACTGCTTTTACAGCAGTGATCATGCAGTGCTGTCTTGTTCCACAACTATAACTGTGATTTTTCATGTGCAGCAGAATCAGTGCCATGGAGTGTTTAGTCACCTTCCTCGGTCACTTCCCAAGAGCAGAATTTTCTCTTGACAATTGATTTCCACCATCTTATTGTGTTCTTGTCCCATGGTCTGGAAATGAGCACTGGCATCTCCCGCACAGAATGCCAGGAAGCTGCTTTTTAGTACATCAGCTGTGGCCACACTGCAAGGAGGTACATGAGCACCGGTTCTGTCCCGTTCTGTTTAAAAAGCGTATTCGTTTTGAAGGGATTGTCTAGGCTTCTTGGCTTGTACAGCATAGAGCACACTGTTGGCACTTAAATAATAAAAAAAAAAGCCATTTATAACAGGTAGATAAACATCATGATAAGAATTATCCCCCAAAACCAGTGTTTTATTTAAAACTTATTTTTAAATTGAATATATTTTTTCTGTTTAAAAAGCAAGCTGATTTAAATTAAGTGTGAAATTGGGAGAGATGATAAGGAGAGCTGTGTTTGGAATTCAAAGCCTAAAATATAGAGAAAAGAAACAAAGTGAAACTGAATCATAATTCTAGACTATTTAAGGGAGCAGTAGCCAGAGATAGTCACCTCAGTTCATTATCTGCAGATAATGCTTCTTTTTCATAAATAAAGATTTTTTTCCTTAAATATCCTGTTCATTTTTGGTAGTTTTGCATAACAGATGAAATTCCACATAGATGTACTGCGTGCATTTAAACTGAATTGGAATGTTATAAGTAGAGCTTGTCTGATATCACAAATAAAAAGTAATAATTCTTTAGATAAAAACGTCCTGACACAATAGAAACGTAAACATGAGGAGTCTGAATAAATCAATATAATTATTTAATTGCAAGTGTAAGTTTGTGTAGTTTCAGTATAACATCCAAATTAACAAAATGAAGTGCTAACTCTAGCACGCAGGAGGAAACTGGTTACAAAACAGTGTGTCTTAACAGTTAGCGATTGCTAAACCCAGTGTTCCTTCAGGTTAATAATTAAACTGTGCATGTATAAAACATTAAAAATTTATTTAAATCACTTGGATGTAAACTGTCTGGCTTGAATTGAAATAAAAGTTTGTGTTGGTGGAATTCTGTCCTCACAATACACTAAATCGTTTCATATCAGCAAGTAGTACGTGGGTGATGACTGAGACCTACCACACAACTCTGTATGTCTTTAAGATTTGTACTATTTCTGTGGATGACTAGATCTAGTAAATACATGGGGGGTTCTTTGTGCTTGTTACTGAAATACACGTTGAAATTTTCATTTTGACAGAATCTGTACAATGATTAGAACCTGATATTGTTTTGGTAAGCTCTTCAAAGCTGAGGCCATAAGTTCTCCTTCACTTTTGTAGCATGCCTAGCACACCTATAGGTGTTATCACACCACAGACAATAAAAAGAGGTGTTGTGTCTTTGAATATAGTTACTAACCAGATGATTTAAAGGCAACTACCTCCTATTTCTCTCCCAAACCCAGAGCTCCACTTGAGTTGCACCCACTGTGAGCCTGAATAGTAGAGGATGCAGATGTGGCAACAAGCTAGCCTTATATTTTCTTGATCTTTTGCAGGAATTAGACATGATAATGTTTAATATACCCTCCACTGCCTATAGATTTAAAGACATTTTGTAGCAATTGATAAAGCTGGGGAAATAGTTATACGAATACAGCTGTATGGATGTTTATGGGTGTAGTTGTATCCTGGATGGATATGGTTATACCTTGGACCATGATGAGAGTATGGCAAGGGACTCCATAAAGCAGAAGGTCTGTTCTGTTCTAGCCTTGCCTAGCCTTTGCCTTTCCATGTTAAATGATTCTTACCTTTTACTCATCCCCTAGAGATGATGAGGGTTGTAAAGTGCAGGCAACATTGGCCAGAGAGTAATGTAAAGCCCTGTATTTTTTTTTTTTCTTGAATACTATGGAGGCTAATACTGTTAGAATTGTAGAATCATAGAACAGTTTCGGTTGGAAGAGACCTTCAAGATCATTGAGTCCAACCTTTGTCCTAGCTCTATCAACACCACTGAACCATGTCTCTAAGTACAACATCTACCCGTCTCTTAAACACCTCCAGGATGGTGACTCCACCACATCCCTAGGCAGGCTGTCTCAATGCCTGACAACCCTTTCAGTAAAGAAATTCTGCCTAATATCAGAACCTGAACCTCCCCTGGTGCAGCTTAAGGCCATTTCCCCTTGTTCTGTCTTTGGTGAACAAGATCTCTAGGGAACGAAACCCAACAAAGAAATCTTTAAAACGTCAAATACAGCCTGCTGTTATCATATCAGTGTGTTTTGATTTCCAGTATGTAATGTTGCTGTAAATAGTACTACAAGCAGATCAAACCACAGCTTGATTAATTTGGCATTCGAATTTGTCACTCCACTACCTAATGGTCTGCCTACATTTACAGAGCAATTGCAGTGTGAATACATATGCATGTGTTCCTGGTGCGCCTCAGCTGTAAATAACAGAAAGATACTCCTAAATGCTGTAAAAGCCTCTTAAGGACAGACTGTACCAATTCTAAAGAAACTTGTCAAATACTATATAGTCAGAGGGAAACATGAAGTGTCTTTGTTTGATTATGTCTGGGACAAAGCGATACTTTTGTGGGTTGATTGGACAGAACATCAGCTCACATACTGATTTCTGTCTCTCAGTTAAGACAGCAAAATCGTCTACAATCCAGTGAGAATGCAGCATTGAAATAAGGCAGAACACAGTTTATGTGGATTAATCATGTATCTCTTTGTCTCAGCTACAAGCTTAAAACTATTGCCTTCTTTTTTTCCACAGGTCTAGCTTCTTTACAGTCAGTATGAAGATGCTCAGTAAATGCAATCTGCTGTTCTGGAAGAAACACTGAAAGCATAAAGAGAATGGGATAATATCTCAGCTAGAGGGCTCCATATGTTGATGACAAGGTATGGTATACTGAGAAAGAAATAGGATTAGAATTGTTCTAAGTACCTATGAGCCACACATAATACTAGGAAGGAAATAACATTTTCTAAATGCACAGCACTACCAAAAGTGCAGGTGAAAAATCTTTACTTGAGCACAGACAGATGGGAAGCTGAAGTTAAAATGGCATTGGAGATATGCACTATTGTAATTTGAAATTATTAAAAAGCTCCTAGCAAAGCTCCCAAAGGGCCCAGTTCTAAGCACTACTGCGGAATTGATTGTACCACTGATAAAAGAGTAAATGCCAGTTCCATGCAAAAATCCACTAATCCATTAGCAGACTTGCTTCCACTAATCAGAAGAAATGAATTTACATTCAAGGATGAATGAAAGTGTACGTTGGGATGGATATTGTTTCCCTGCATTTAGTTCTTTTCCTCAAAAGAGATGTTCAGAAGAGAAACAGAGGAAAAAAGTAAATGTTGCCCCTTTGTGAACTGTTCTGTACTGTGCTTTTACTGAGTAGGCCAGTGATGGTAAATAAAAAACATTTCAAAATGCAGCAGTGAGGTAAGATTTTTCTGGGCAGTCAGGACTGTTCCGAATTGCAGTTGGCATCAGTACAAGAAATATTTGGAGGTGATTATTCCTGGACTGGTCCATGGTTGGGTGTTAGCTCTAGTGTGAATGTACTCCAGTTGTGTGTATGTGAATATATAAGGCTGCACTTCTAGGCAGTGGATGGAGTTGTCACTCACTGGTTAGGTAAAATACTATCTTCTATTCAAACCAGTTTCGAAAGCCATATGTTGTTACATTGGTTTTGTTGGGGTTTTTTGGGGGTTTTTTGGTTTGTTTTTTTTTGTTTGTTTGTTTAAATAGGGAGACTGGAAATGAGGTACTAAGGTGCCTCAGTGAACAGATCCGCCAGCAAGACAAATGTTAAATGCATCCACTAAATTAGCAAGTTGCTGAACTTCTGATAAATCTTAATAAACCCACTTTTTTCCACCAAGTTTTGTCAGATCTGACTAGTTTTTACTACACCAAATTCTCATTGCCTCTGAGTGGAACCTGCTTGAATGAAAATGGGGGAAAATCAGGTGAGAGCTGGATGTTATTCAGACTGCTGTGACACATTATGCCCTGCCCTAAGAAATCATTATAATTCAACAGAAGGTAATGTTGGTACTTAAGCGTAGCTTGAATTTGGTCTATCAAAAAAAGCTTCTGCCTATTCTGAATTTTTAAGTCATGTCATCTTTCAGCTTAATGATCCCTTAATATCAGCTTGCCACTCTGCAGAATGTCTCAGAAGTTAAGTACTTACATATACATGGGCTGTAGCTGTAAATGAGATGTCTTCTGTGGACCTTGATAGCCGTAAGAGTCAAATCCACCTATGAAATCAACTGAAAGGGGGAAAAATGCTTTCATTAGCAACATCTTTTCAGAAGTGATAGGCACTATCATTCAAGAACCACCCAGCACACAGATTATTTTTGATAAGCCCCTTAATAATGTGTTAAAATTAGATAAGCTAATTGTGGAGATGCAGAAAAAGGGTGAAAAGTAGAGAAAGGCAAAGTCCATTTTCTAATTTTAAGATAAAATTAATTTTAAAATCACAGAAAAACAATGAGGGATTTTTAACAGCCACCTGCCTGTCAGAAATAGGCACACATCCGCGTTTTTCAAGTAGACCACCTCACTGGGGTACAAAACAACATGCTATTCAGATATTACAAACACTGAAAACCATTTATTTATTGGCATGAATGCATTGTTTCTGACTGTGGTTACTGTGTCTGGCTTGCTTTCATACTGTGGTTCAGTGATGTAGGGGAGAGAGCACATTGATCCAACTCTGAGAGACAGAAATTTCTCTGATTCTCTGCTTTGACATTTGGGTTGAAATGCACAAACAGAAGGCTGGAACAATTTTTCTGAGCTTCAAACATGAGGCTTCACAGATCTAAGGAAACCAGCATTTCTCTCAAGGCACTGGAGGTCTGCAGGAAGGTTGTAGGGTGGGACTTATTTATTAATTCACACAATTGCCAGCTCCCAATGGTCTTCTCATGTTTATTTTAAACAATTTCCAGGGCAATTCAATCTCATCTGAGTCTGATAGCCCTGTTTCTCTGATGTAACACTTTCTTTACACAGGGAAAAGTACACCCTTTTTTTCCTTTGCACCAGGAGACCCAGCTATTGAGTTTTGGGGGTTATTTGTGGGCAGCTCTCATCCCTGAAATATTGTTTCTTATGTAGCAGATGTGAATTTGACTTTACTTTGATAGAAAAGTGCCAAAGAGTTTAGGTATGGAAGTGCATTTTTCACAGATCTGGGCACTGCTACTGACAGACTGGCTCTGTGTACATTAAAAGCAAAAAAAGAGAAAAGCTTCTTTGACAGAGGACAGCTTCTTGTGGATCTAAAATGCAGTAATATCACATAAAAATCACAACATGTAAATTTATAGTCCTTGGTTTGAGAATGTTCACAGTGGTTGGAGTCCTTAAAACTTGCATTTAGGAGGTTATTTTGTACTAAAGTGCTCATAGATGTGTGCCACACTTATCAATTCAGTTACACGCATTCCAGGTGTGTTACAAAATCAGATTCTTGTACCCCTCTAACCACAATTTCCTTTGCAAGCAAAGAGCCACCAAAACACTAAACTGGACCAGTACAGTATGCCTCCATTGCAACAACAGACATGTTAAACCTGTCATCCACCTTCTTCCCTAGCAAGAATGGCCCCTGTGGAAATAATTTAGCTGCTTCTTTGCTCTGTGGCAGCATTACATATACTTCTACCACAGAATGATGTTTTACTAAATTAATCCCTGACATCTTTAATTAAGAAGGTTCTATAGCCTCTCTGTGTTGCCTTTCCCTGCACCTAACTTCCTAATGTCTAATTTAAATGTAATTTCCTGAAAATTAACTACTTTTCTATATTTTGGCCTTTTCTCCCTGTGGATATGAAGACAAATGAGCCATTTTTTTACTTTTATAAATACTTTAAAGCATTTTCAAAATGTATTTTCATGTTATCTATCTTTTCCAGATTTAAGCGTACCTAGGTCTCAAATTTTTCTCATAGCTCATGTTTTCCAAGCCTCTAACTTTCCAGGCCTGAAGATCCTTCTTGAGGCTACTTATGTTTTTCTTACAGTGGGGTGCACAAATCAGGACTAACTGGAACAACTGCCATGTAGGTCTTCCATATATTACCTGGAATAATGTGGTGGGTTTTGATGTTTTTTTGGTTTTTGTTGTTGTTGGGTTTTTTTTTTTTTTTTTTTTAATTTATTTTTTCAACAGCATCATACAAATGCTTAATAACCAGATCTTTATTTTTATATTTTGACACTAACTGTAGTCTAGCCAAGTAGTCTATATTTTATCTGAAGATGCTTAGTTGATTCTTCCCCACAGAAGTTCTTTTGCACTTATCTGTATTGAATTTAACCTTCTTGATTTCAAGCCACTTCTCAAGATCATTTGGACTTCTAATCCTATCTTCACAAGCGCTTGTACGCCTCCCAGTCTTGTTTCATCTGAAATTTTTACAAATATTCTCTGCTCTATCATCCTTGCTGTTAAGAAAAATAATGTAGAGAATTATTTTCCTAGCTGAGGTCCCAGTGGGATCCCATCTGAAACGTCATCCCAGCTGGTTGATAACTAAATTTCAAATAGAGTTTTAAACAATTCTGCAGACAACCTATGATGACTGCATCTGGACAGTGCTTCCCTGGCCTGCTTACAAACCTTTCATAGGGTCAAAATCTTGCTAAAATCAAGATAAATTCCGTTTGTTCCTTCATACTTACTCACAGTCTGTAACTATCAGAATTTACTGCAGTGTGATCATGTCTTTGGAAGCATACTAATTTTATAGGCACAGAAGGAAGAATTCTCTGTAAGAATATTATTGACTGAAGTGCTAGGCTTGGAGGAAATAAAACGCCTCTTGTTCAAATATAAAGGTTACAGCAAGAAGAATGGACAAGTCTTTGCTGTAGCTATCATTTCTTGTTCTCTTGCCTAGTTTTCCTTTTTTCTCACTCTCGACCTCTGACAACATAAACCAGAAAATATCTGTGTTGGACTGACTGTCTCACTGGTGTCAACCCGTGTCACATTACGGATGTTGCTTATATGTATTTGTCCAGCTTTGCATTTCTTGTGTACTTCCCAAGAACCTTCAAGAAACTGGTAAACCATTATTAGAAGGCTGCAGGCATAGATATTCTGTTTTGTAGTAGTGGGGCAAAAGGTCTTAAGGGTGATTTTAGGCTTGTTTTCAGAAAGCTAAAAAAACGTGTTAAGAAAAAGATTTCTTTGAGTAAAATGAGTTCGTATGGGCATGAAGGAAAGATGCAGGTTGAATATTTCTGCATGCATGGTGTCTTTGCCCTGTTACACAGAGTAAACACGGAGTGTTAACAAGCCAGATTGTCAAGTGACGAACAAGGCAAGCTTGTAAGCGACATTTCTGTGTTCAGCTGACAGTGGAAGTTCCCATATGTGTAACCAAATGATGATAGGGCAGAGAGCATTACTGTGACCTTGTTGCAGGCGTACAATGGCTTCTTACATGCAACAACAAACTTTGCAAGGTAGGTAAAGGTAGCTAACAGAAAGAGAACTCCGATACAAAAGGATTTCAGTAATTTCTTTGTAGCAAGGTTTCTTGATGGTGGCAGTTTCTCAGCACTGCAAAGCCTGCGGTGTCCAGACTGTGCTAAAAGCTCCCTGTGGACTCTGAGCTAGTTTCTTAAAGCATGTGAAATGCTGCCCTTTCTGCAGGCATTTTATCCTGGCTGTGCCTGAAAGGTCACTAAAAGTGTCGTACGACTGATACATTCCTGGCAGCAGTAACATGAGATGAATAAAACCAGGCTCATTAGCTGAATCGCTACAGAGGCTTCCATCCTTAACCTCATCCATCAAACACATTTTTGACTATTCTATTTTACATTCATCTTACATGCCACTGTTATCAGAAGTGGCTCATTTTTCATGTTTTTCTTTAGTAAAAGCACACGTTCATATACAAACAAACACATAATCCCATTCCTTTGAAATATTGGGTACTGAGATGCTTATTTTCCTAGCTGGACTTGAATAGGATAATAGCAGTACTATTTCTCTTTAAAATGTATTGTAAGAAATTCAGCCTTAGTATTTTCTTCCTTTGTTGGTGTTAAGGGGCTTGTCAGACATATGACTGTGGTTACAACTGTAACACAGACAGGACATATGCCTCAAAATAGGACATATTTCCTATTGTTAAGCACCCAAAGGGTTGTGAAGTTTCAGTCTTTGTTCACAGTCACAGTCCCTACTGTCTCCAGTGTATATCAGGACAGGATGAGAGGCATAAATGGGTTTCTCATTTTCCATTTCTGGAAGTGTGTGGTGTATAGAGGTATCATTAAACTGGGGTGCACAAAAAAGACTCCATTAGCATGGATGTGCATATGGGAGAAGGGACTTTCTCTAGAAAGTTTGCAGTGAGAAACACTGAAGCTGATCAAATCAACAGATGGACCAAAAGAAAGGAAACAGTGCGGAATAAAAGCACCAGCACCTTCCTGTAGAAGGCAAAAGGAAAGATATTGAATAGAAAACAGAAGACTAGACACTATTCTACTTACAGAAATTTTCCTCTGTAAGATATAAATACAGAAGCACAAAGATTCAGGTCTTCAGCTAATGTATATATGTAGCTTCAGTGACTTCACTGAAGCAATGATAATTTACGTTAGTTTAGGATCTGACGCAAAGAGTCATTTAGGGCATATGTGTACAGAAATGTGACTGACGCTGTGCCTTTCCTTCCATTTTAGTAGGCATGCAAAAATCAGTGCAATAGACTTTAGGTATGGGGAGGAGCATTAGTGGCTTTTATTTCCAAAGAAAAGGAAATGGGAAGGTTGGGAAACAGCCATATACTTGGCCAACCTGTGACCTTCAGTATGGATAACTTCTTGACTACTTTCAAACCCTCTCCTTACTTTGTTCCTTTGCTACTGTTGTTTGTTTTGTCATCCCTACCCTTGATGCATGAGGCCCTGCCTCGCATGAGGCCCTGCCTCTCACAATGGTAAATCTACTGCCAGCGCTCAACCCTGCCTTCACCACCACATCTGCTTCCTGCCTGGGGCTTCTCCTTTAAAAGTGAAAATGTCTTTGGTAGTAACTCTGTAATGAGGGTGACTTCTCTGACTGATTCCTCTGTCCTCCTTCCCTTTTTCCATCTCCCTGATGAAGTAGCTTGGCTCCTCCAGCTTTATCAGTTCCATCCCAAACACCCCCATCACCACCTCATCTGCTTGCCTCCTCCCATCTCCACTTGTTTCTCTGCACACCACCTCTCCCGCTTTTCGTATGAGCAAACTGATAAACTAGTCCTCCTTTCTTCTGTTTGCTAGCCTTTCACTCCTTTTACCATGCATTTCCCCTTCTCTCTTACTACAGCCACAGGGATTTTGATCTGTAGAACTTCTTTTTGTCCCAGTGAGAGACTCTTTCTCTTGATCTCTTCTTTTTTATTTTTTTTTTCCCATTTCTTTCCCAATACAAATACATGTAAATTCCTTTCATAAAAAACAACCCCACCCTTACCCCTACTTGTCCCATTCTCTCTCTCTCTCTCTCTCTCTCTCTGTCCCCTGATGGTTTCAAACACTTTCTGGACCTACTTTCCTCCATTTCTGTAGAAGATTGTCTCCCATCTTGTGTTCTGTCCCTTGCACTCAGCTGGAACTGCAGTCAGATCACCTCTTTCTGTCCACATTTGGGTACTGGTAACCCAGCGTGCACAATCCTCTCTGTGGTCATCCAGCCACCTTTCGCACAGCCGCTGCTCCCTTTTTCCTGAAACCTTTGTCTCGCTGGCCTCCGTTGTCTCCTCTGCAGGTGCTTGCCACCCTCTTCTCATCATTCATCTCTTTCTTGATGGCTCTCCCCCCAGCATGCTGCTGGAGTAATAAGTATGAGAAGTAGCCTCTGCCTTTTATTTTTCTCCACCCCCTGTAAACTGGGTAGTTGCACTCGCAAATTCAAATTCTGCTGTTGCTGGCTCTCTGAGGTGCCACAGAGCACCTGGCTTGTGCTCACTCTGCTCCTTCTATACAAACTGAAATCTCAGCTTCTATCTGTGATATTTACTCATGGATAATTAAACATGAATTCCAGTTCAGCATGGCCAAAACCAGGACTCTTAGCTGCCTCTCCCTAACCTTCTCTGCTACCTCTCATAGTGAACGATGGCACTTATATCCTCAAGTCTGCCTGTCACTTGAGGGTATAAGTTAGATGTCAGCTTTGGTTTGGGCAGTGCACAATTTCTGAAGATTATTTTTGCATATTGAAAAAGAAGAATTTTCTATCTGTTGACACAGCTATAATATTTACCCAGGGGTCTCAGTGTCAAACACCACTATTGCTCTATTTTTTTGAACTCACAAAAGGAGACAAAAGCTGCAGGACTCATCTTTTTGGCTAGGTTACTTTTCTCTGCATCCTGCTACCAATTTATTCTTCTATTAGATCAAGTAGAAGCTAAATATTTTTTACATTTAAAGTTTTTTGTAGAGACTCCACATCAATCTCTCCTGCTTCCAGTTCTAAAAGCTAAATTCTGCCCCCATGCTGTCAGCTTGACCCCCATACTCGTAAAATTTCCAAACATTTTCTGTCCATTTCTCCATGTCGAGAATATCTTCATGAACTGTTCTTTCATGATTTTCCCTAAAAGTCTTCTTTGCTCTATTGGCAATAATTAGGTTGCCAATGCCCTTATATTCCTGCCTACTGCAGTGAATAATATTTTCTTATAGTTTCTTTGTGCTTACTTGCTGCCTGTACCCGCCAGTTACCTGTTGCCTAATAAACTGATTGTAAGTTCTAAGAAACAGGCTGCCATTCATCTTTATACAGTGCTTGGCATCATGGTAGCCCTTAAGTATAGTCATGAATCTAAAGCCCTAAAATAATATCAAAAATTTACAATTATACAATATAAAGATGGTACCATTTAAAAAGTGCTAAAAAAAGTGCTGATGACCAGGGAAGCTTCCCTTCATGTGCACGTGGGTGCTTCTTGCACATGCATGTCATGACTGAACATATTTTTCATGTGTTATAGCAGAGAGAGAACACGGGGTGTACATGTGTTACATCTGACATGTGAGGTCTTAAATTTATGTACACTGGCTCCAAAGGCCAAAGACTTGGCCCCCTAGACTCAGGCCTGGGAAGTGCCATGATCAAGCTTCACTGCCACAGCAAGGCACTCCACTGCACGTGTAGCTGAGAGAGAGGAGAGATGGCAAGCAAACTACAGCTAATAACATCACTGGAGGCACTGTTGGTGCAGAAGTGAGTATGTGAGGCAAGAGAGAGCTGTTCACAAATGCTGGTAGCTAAAAACTGGGCAAACTGAGCAAAAATGGAGGGGACTAAAATTAGGCTTGGTTTTAACAACTTTGGAAATGACAAATGGGAAAAAATGTAAAAGAACATATGGGGACACCATTGCTCCTGCATCTTTGCCAGTACCCTGCTACCCACCTCGCTGTTTGATGAAGACACTTCCAAACACTTTAGTGCTGCTGCCTTTTTATGCTGTGAGCATGGCCTGGTGGCTGTTCCACAATACAGCACACAGGAGGAGGTTTTCTTGAATATAACCTCAGTAAAGTTTGTTTACAGTGATAATCAAACGTTATTGGTCTTTGTGCTGAGTGCACAGTGATTTAGACTCACAAAATGGAATAGAGCCAAGCACCAGGAAAGCAGGGGGAAGGAGGGCATCTGCCGATATGTGAGGCTGTGACCTTCCTGCCAGCACAGGAGGGTTCAGAAACCAAGCGTGAGGACTTGGACACTTTGTCCGGTTCTTGCAGTGCAATGAACTGCTATTCTGCCAAAAAGCCAGTAACGGCCTGTGAGTGCTCTTAGTTCACCCGTTTGCAAGGTGAAACTAACCCCTCAGATTTTTAAACTGTAACTTTGTGGCATTTCTGAGCCCTATGATGGTCACAGGAGCAGCAAAGGGAAACCCCTACACAAATTTTGGTGGTGTTTCTCAGCTCAGGTTCTGCCCCGCTACCACTATTTCCATGCTGTTTACTTTTATAATAGTCAAAATTCTTCTGTAATTTTTTGCTTCAAAGGGGATTTTCCTCCAGCTTCTTTTCCTCTTATAACTTTTCTTGTTGGATTAGGGCCTGCAGCATCTTCTTCTGTCTGTGTTGCTACTGATACCCTGCCTGATCAACCCATCTGAGACAAGACATAGGGCTGGGGAGCTATGCAGTTTTTGAAACCTGATAAGCACCTTTGAGTGTCACTACCCTTACAGAAGTACTGACAAGCATCTCAGCCTGTTACTCCCCATAATTAGGACCAAGCGGAGATGCAGATATTGTGTTCCAGGTGAGACCAGCTCATGGTCATACACAGCACAAAATGACAAGATGAATGATGCTGAGGGTCCAGAAATTAGAGAAGCCAAAATGTGTCTCAGATTCCCAGGCGAAGAAGGGGTCCTGGTCAGTGGCAGAGCCTCAGCACAGGATGCAAGGAAGACCACGCTCTGGAGCAATACCTCAGCAAGACAGGGCTGGCCAACAGCAGGAACCGTGTCAAGGAGGTGGGAACCAGGGTCATGGCTGAACAGAAAGGAGGAAGATGAAAGCAGCCAGGAGTAACCAAGAAAGGGCAGGGAGGCACAAGTGAGGCTTCAGCAGCTGAAGGCAAAAAAGAGGGACCAGGGATAGGGCAGGCAAGAACAAGAGCCAGAGACCAGGAGGAAATGGCTGGAGCACAGCTGCAGCAATGAGAAATACTGGACTGAAATAGTTAGCACTGCCTTTTATATCTGATAAATGTACAAGCCACCTGTCAAGCTTATGGACCTGGAAATAGGGTTGCAGTCAGGTAGGCTGCTCTTTGACCCCCTGCAAGGCTTTGCAAGGCTTGACCAAGCTTGCAGTGGGGCTTGTCCAATGCTCAGTAAAGAGCCTGTGAAAGACTTCCACTCAGCTATGAGAACATTAATAGGATGAAGAATATATTATTTTTCTAAACTGGACTGACCTGCACACTGCTGGATAATAGACATTTGCTTCCAAATTTTCTTGCTTGAGTACTGAGCAAAAAAAATACAGCCTTGCAATAGTTTTGGGTTGACAAATCATTCTAAGAATTAAAGAAAAAGTGGAGCAGACTGAATTATCATAGGAGTTATCAAAAGAATCATTAGGAAAAATTGTTCTTAGCCAGATCATTGCTAGGGGCAAGCAATAAGGATAGGAAAGAAGAAAAAAGAAGGAAAAGAAAATGCCTGGGGCAGTGGCCTCCAAGTGTGACCACTACATTAATAAATTAGAATAAGAGTCATTAGTAGGTGCAACAAAGTGGAGAATTAAGGCCTAAATCTATGAAAGTTAACAATCCAATGCTAATGAAGACCTATCTAGATATTTAAAAGAAAACGTAATAAGGAAAACTTTAACAGGAGGCATGCTGATAAAAATAATTTAGTCCAAAGCTATATCCCAGGCAAGTAGGAAACTGCGACTAGCTCACACTGACTGTCTCAGCAGGCAATATGCTGAGGCTGTGGGCAGGTGTTCTTTTCAGGGCCATTGGAAATGGTTAATGAGTCTAGTCTACCTGCAGCAGCTTACAACTGCTTCTCTCCAAGACATTGCTGTCCTTCAGTCTGGACTGAGCTTGTCTTGCCAGGACCTGCAGCATTACAGCCACCCATTTTGGCTGAATCCTTGAGGAGGTAGCCAGCCACCCTCAGAGGCTGGGAAACCAGAGTGAGGAAGGGTGCCGGCAGCCCTGCATGGCTGCCTGCGGGCTGCTCCTCTGCCTGAACTTGGCAGGGCCCGAGCTGCCCTCCCTCTGTTGGGACAAAGGAGGAGTCACTCCCTCAGGAGGGCCTGCCTCCCAAGCCTGCCCTCCACATTCAGTGCAAAGTAGCAATAAACGACTGACATCGAAACGGAGTCTTTTCATCAGCATCAAAACAAAACATGATGGTCCACCTGAAACCATTTGCCATGCATTTTTTATCCAAAAATCTCAAATTTTGCTAATTTTTCCTTAATTTGAATACAAGTTTTGTTTATTTTTAAATGCCAAAACATTTCCATGGCCAGGAAGACTATGTCCTATTCAGCTGCAGCAACAACCTGAATGTCTTTTCAAATCATCCGTGCTTTTGTTGTCAGAACCGTCACTAGTTACTTCCTCATTTCTGCTACCAGTTTGATGCAACTGTGTGGAACATTGTTTCGTGATCCGGACTTCTTTGTGTTCCTCTCCTGACATTCATGTACAAGTAATATTTTCAAAATATTTTGATATGAAATGTACCTTTCTTCATAAAAGAGATGTTGTCTGTTAGTTCCCTTTTCACATGTGCGGACCTTTTCCAACACTTCCGCAACATGTGTGGTGAACAGTTAAAAAAAAATGATGCAAGGTAAGTATATCTCCCTGGCTGTTACAATGCATTGATTTTATTAAGCAGTATCCCACTGTGATGAGCTGCTGGAATGGAAATGTTACTTCCTTCAAGCTTTACATTATGTTATTTAGACATTTTTTAAACTTGAGGCTGACAATCCCCACAGGAGGTGGTGATGGATGCAAGGGGAGTGGCAGGGAAGACAGTGAGGGAGAAGACAAATTACCATAGATGCATCCAGCAACTCCACCATTTTCCCCCGTGTGATTTTATTTATATATTTGCCTCGTACCACAACCCTGTCTCCTAGGGATTCCTTGAACATCAACTTCATTAGTTACGAAGGCAGCAATCCATAACCAATTTTCTTTTCATGTCAAGCTTGTTCATGTATAAACCCAGCCCTTTTGTTGGAAACATTTGCAATTAATCCCACAAACAAAGAAAATGCAAATCGTACAGTCTACCCTAAGCAACCCTTCTGACTCAAGGCCCTGACCACCATCTATTATACACTAAAATGAATTGAAATTCCCACTTTGAGTCTAACCTAATTTTCTAGTGATAATAGGCATGGATTCCCAGAAGCATTCTATGCATCTAGATAGTAACATCCTAATTTCCTTTCCTGGTAAATGTTTTAAATAAGATTTTAGCACCAAAGGAAATTAACCTTTAAATTAATTGTAATTATAAAATGCCATCACTGATTTTGTCTTCAGACTAATTACTTGCTATTATTTAAACAAACTGCACCTCCTCTGAGCTTTAAGTTTGCTTCTCTCTCTGCAGTGCAGTGCCAGATGATCACAGACCAGGCTGTGTAATGTCTGCCAAGCCCTGTGACACCCTGGACTGCTCAGGTCTATTTGCATCTCGAATGCAGCTGGGTTCACTTGCCATGTCTTCCCACCACAGGATTTCTCCCTGTGCTTCAGCCTCCCACTCTGTAGCTCAGACGTTTTCAGCCTGTGCTTTCGAACCAGTGAGCACGCCTTGTGGGATGCCTGTGCTCTGCACCGGTGAGAATGAGATGCTCAACACGAGCTTTCTGCTCTGCAAAAGATCCCCTCCAACACAGGACATGGCTGGAGATAATGACATGGGAATCAGCTATTGATGTATGCAAAAGGTTGATGCTGTACAGGCATCTCGGAATTTCCTATATGTTCCTGGTGGCACTGTGGCTCTCTAAGGCAGGTCTCCTTAGGATGACAAGCATGATAAAGTACCATGGAATTTCAAAGGCTTCTTTCCTTCTATGCTTCCATCAGCATCCTGACAGTTGAAGGCATCCCATTTCCCTCTCTTTGGTGTACTTAGTTCACATAGCAGTCACCACACTACACTGAAACAAGTAAACAGAAAAGGCTTGTGATTTAGCCACAGGCTGTAAATTGGAGAGTGCAGCTGAGCGAAAACAAGCTGTGGCTTCAGCTTTTGTAGTGTTCATTGAATTCTCATTCATGAATGACCTGTTCAACAGTTGGAGAACAATTGTGTTTTAAATATTGGCTTGTATTTGATCCTATTCTTATTTGCTCCTACGTTGCCTCTGCCAATTGCCTAGGCTGTCCTCAGCATTTACCAAACAAGTCAGACCAGTGATTCACCCTGCTGTGAGGGGTGTCCCCGACAGATAGGGCAAATTGCTCTTTGGAGTTACATCCCTGCCTCCATTGACTGTGGTGGAAGTCTGAACTGCCAGTTTAAACTGCAGGCCGAATTACAGACAGTTGTAGGTGTGTGAGATGGATGCCACCTGTGGCAGCATGGAAAAGGTGAAGATGAAATGACTGGTGTTTTCCAGAGAAAGACTCAGGGCACATTACACAAATGTGCAAAACTAACAAAAATGTGTATCTGAGGCGCTGAAACTCCTTTTCTCAGGAGGCTGTGTTTGATAAAAACTTCCTTGGTTCAAATGTAGGTGAACACTTTCAGGAAGAAAAGACCATTGTGGGACACTAACTGCAGCAAGACCACTTCTGTCTAAAGAAGCCCCTGAACTGCAAATTACTGGAAGATTTTCTGGGAACCATAAACTTCCTCTCTTCTTGTATGCCTATATGGCAAATAGATATGGAAGTAAGCATCAGATGTTCTTCATTACTGGATATCAGATATGGGGCTGGATAGACCTTGTACCTGCTATAATTTGTTGTGCTACACATGTGTAACAGATAACGCTGCATTGTTAGGTCTGCAGCTTACACTGCGGCTATTGTGTCACCTTTCAGACCTGCCAGGCTGCCCAGGACAACAACTTCCACACATTTGAGTCCAGCCTTGACAGCAGAAAGATGTTTGCAGTCATCTTCAGCCATCTCCCTCAGCCTTAGTTTCTGCTTCCTTCCTATCTTTCTCCTGTCCTGGTAGTGTCAGGATTTGCAGGATTCACCAGAAAATGGGAAGGGAATTAAAGAAGCGGAATTAAAGAAGCAGTATTAATAGCCGAATGTTTGCTGCAGGTTTCTCTTTGTTTTAGAGATTTTTAAGCAGGGATGGAGGCCGAGGTATTATTTCTCTGTAATGTCTCACTAAGCAGATTGTGAAAAACATTTGGCACAGAACTAAAGTGATACCTGAGCATATTCTACACTTCAATAGTGCCTTTCATCCTGGAAGCTCAAAGTTATGAAGCAACACGCCTGTGAGTTTGTCCCTGTCATTATTTCCCTTTTTAAATGTGGGAAACAGAAGTATGGAGAGGTTAAATAACCTGCCCAAAGGTGGAAGGCAGCCTGTAACAGAGCTAAAAATGAAAGGCTTTTCTGCCTATCCCATGTGTCAAAATTTCACATCTCTCATATCTAATCAATTTAATATCGTCTTTTAAAAGAAAATCTTTGTCATCACCTTTGTTTTTCCCAGGTCAGGCCTAGGATCCCAGAGTGGATTGTTGTTTGGCACTGAGTTTATTGGCACATAATTGCTATGTCATATTGCTCACCAGTAGATATCCCCTATCTGGGGTATTGTCTTCCTGAATGTTTTCAATAATTCAAATAGAATCTTGCATTCAAGTTGATACAACAGGGAGTGAAATAATTTTAAAGGGTTATCTAGAGCTTTACTTCTGTGCCAGACATCCCCAAAAGCTGGGCTCAAGGGAATATGCAGCAAAAATCTACTTAACCTAGTTGCAATTCCTTTTTCTTTGCAGTTTACCTGGAAACAACACCAAGAGAAAAGAAGATAGTGCATGTGCAAGTTGGATCCCTGCTAGCATGAGATAGTGCGAAGGTTGTACCTCATGGTGCTCAGGGAACAGTCAGACAGGCCATATTTATTCTCTGGTTGCCCTACCATTGTGCTATGGTAGGCAAATGTTGTTTCTTCTTCCTATCTGGGCCTGCAAGGGAGCTTTCTGGATTAGGATTTCACCGTGGGACACAGACTGAATTAATGATTTTCTTTAGGCTGGGGTTCCTTCCCAGGCAAAGGTGTCCCTCTAATAACAAGCCAGTCCGCTTTCCCTTGACAGAACCCACAAGGTGAGTGCAGAATTCCCTCTTCAGTAATTCAGGTTTCTTTTTTAATTGCTTACAGACAAAACGCCCCAGGAGGATGTTGCTTTAATGCTTACATTCCAGGATTATCCACAAAATATCTGTATATCTAACAACATTCTCAAAAAACCATTGAATTTTCTTTTAGTAAGGCAGTAACAGCTTATAGCATGAAGCCAAATTGCTAGTGAGGAAATACACATTAAATGAACATTTCAATGTTATTAAAAATAATGTGCAGCCTTTGAAAAATGCAGGCCTAATACGATTTTGGAAAACAAATGAGGAGCTCCAATAAGTTTACAGCCGTTGTATGCCTCCAAGTAATGATTGTTGCCGACATTTTCATGCTTTATTTTTAATTGCTGAAGCTAATAATGCTAATGAGGTAAGAATGACAACAGCTTAGGCATACCAGTGGCAATAGCGAAGAGGAGAGCGCTGAGTCAACAGCAGCCCTGCTGGGAACCTGTCCTCCCTCATGTCTCCCAGATGGAGACCTGAGGTTCTGCAAGCCTCAGAGTTCCTGCTCCCTACACAGCCACAGGGAACATAATGCAGAAGGGACCTTTGAGAGCAACAAACCACCACCAATAGAAGTAGCTGAGGAAAAGTCACCCTTGTCTGACCCTTAGAGATGCATGTTGCAGTTCAGCTCTGGTGCACCCAGTGTTAGAGCACTGCTTGGGACTGTACCAGGAGGGAAAGCAGCTTCCTCTTTAATCCTTGATGAAGAATTAACCCAAAGCAGATTGTTACGAAGGGTAGTGCAGACTTGTGCTTTGATTTAGGGGGCCTGCTGCTGGATTTATCTGGTGTGTGAGTAATTAAAACCTCTAGACTTGCTGATTCAGCCCTTGTTATGACCCTGATTTGATCACTGTATTGTTCCATTCCTAATCCTTTAGTGAGGTTAGAGCAGGTTAATCTTAGTGAAATGTTTGCTTAATTCTGCCCTTGCTCGTTTATTCTCTTAATAAAATCTGCATAAAGAATGGAGAAATAGTAGTTCTTTCAGCTTGTTCCAATTACTCTGAGAGCAAAGCTAATTCAGCTGAAGTAGCTTAAGAGCAACTTGATTGTGTTTCTACAGTTGAGGCTCTGCGCCAACAGAAGGTGAGGCACCTTCTCTGCTCTGGAGCAGTGTTGATATGTTCCTCTGGTTAAAACCTGGAACATGCCCATGTCTGGCTCTTGGATGTCGTATGGCCTTTTTTCTGGTCTCATACCTTGCTGCCCACTCCTGCCAGGCTCAGTGTTTCTGCCTCTTTTGCTCCTCTTCTGGACTACTGTTTCTCCCATGTCCATCAGCAAAGTAGAAAAGGAATTGAGTGTATGTGTGTTCACCACGTCCATTGTGAAAAGCAATAGTCTTTTTCTATTGGCTCTGTCTCATCAGAGAGGCTTTTTCTATTGACTCTGACTCATCAGACAGGACTTGTGGCTAAATGCCCCTTTAGTATGACCCAGTATGGCTACCCTTATGGTCCTCTGTGACTGGCAGTGAGGCATCCCGCTTTTACAGGCATGAGTGGTCCTGAAAACCAGAGATCTAGATTTCTCCTGTGATCTCTATAAATACAGCGGTAGGTAAGAAGATGGCAGTGTCCCTCTGTTGTTCTTCACAGGCCAGTTTACCAGGTGGGAAAGCAGGGCAGTGGTGTGGGAGGGTTGCTTTGTGGTGACTGGGTTTACCAGAGGATCTTTCATAGCTGACACATTCTTAGCGCACAGAGGGAACACCAACTGCCAAACTGTGTGCAAGCACAAGCCCAGTCTCACTCCTTACCAGGCAGGGATGCTAGGCATGGGTTGAAGAGCAGCAAAGTAAAACTTTTTTCTGCTATACTAGATGTCCACCAAGTATTGGGGAGGAGTATATTGTGGGCAGAAGGGATGTCTTCATCCTCTGTGCCACAGAGCTTGCTCCATAGCAGCATGCAGGGGTGAGGAACTGGAAAAGTGGAAGAAGAGACTGTCGGAAGAGGAACACAGCAAGGGGGTCTGAAGTGATCTCAGACCAAAGACATGCCTATGCAGGAAGAACTAGCAACGGCTGTGGGACATATTCCACTTTTCTTGAATGGTTTTTTCCTTTGCACTTACTCAGTCTGCGTGAGGTGTCCCCATCCATGGATGTACTGAGGAAGTTATGCTTAGGCATCTTCCTCTGGTGTATAAATACTAAATAACATGGTGTTCATAAGGGATACGTTACTTCTCAAAGGAGCGTGATAGATGGATCTGTGGCCAAAAGGGAGGAATAAGGCAAGAAAAAGTATCTAAATGGAAATTAAAGGATCTAAAATTAGGCCTGAGCAGGGGGTATCTGTAGGGATCGCAGCCCCTGCCGTCACAGCGAGCACTTGGCACATGCCAGTGTGGGTGTCTGAGCAGAGAGAGAACTAGAATCATTCTTACTCTCGCTACATGCAGTCTATCAGTAGAAATTAAAGTTGCTTTGATTTTATGATACCTTGAGGGGCCAAATCCGATCTGAGCGTTACTACAGTGTTGGGATGACTCAGACAGAGAAGCTCTCTTTTTCTCTTTTTTTTTTTTCCAGTCACGCTTCCAAACCTCACCAGAGGTGAAGCTGTGGTGCCTGAGCTTGCGCTGAGTGGGGATTCTTTCTGGAACCGCATGGGGATGCTCACAGATGGGTAAGATTGTTTGGCTGTAAGAGGAGGCCTGGCTGAGGTGTACTAACAAAGTAATAAAAGCCACAAAATGGGCAAGACAACAGCAAGAAAAGGTTCAAAGAAGCATGACAATCTGTGGCTTCTGAACAACAGGGAGCTGCTACCACAGTGAGCAGAAAACAATACCATATTGGCCGCGGCACTTTGCTGCCAGGAGTGCCGCTTTACAGACCACAGGAGAAATCTCTCAAATGTGCTCCGACTTCTGCGCTTGTTTGGTGAGCCAAGTCACAAGTCCTTTCCTCGTTTTTTACTTATATCATGCCCTGAAGCACTACAGAAGAGTGAAAAAGAGATTTAAGCCCTTAGAAGAGAGGGCAAAATAGTATTAAATGGGATTTCGTTTTGGGGGGCAAGGAATCACTCTCCTCCGGCTCTGTGGATAGTGAATTCACTTAAGGGGAAAGTGGGAGAAAATACATGTGACTGAGTCCTTCCCTAAAAAGATAAGACCTATTTGTGACATAGCCCTGCTCCAGATGCCTGTCCCAAACTCTTTTTACCCTTATGCCTTCCTCACCTCCACAGAAACACAAAGACAACTGAAATGAGTGTAGTCAGAAAGACCTCTGAAGTGTGGTTTGATTTTCTCCCCTTAACAGCTCACAGTGGTACTGTATTGCCAATAGATTATAGGGTTGCAGCTATTTTCTACGAAGGAGAACACACAAAGGAACCCCCACCAGCCCTACCAGTGCTCTCAATCAAATAAAACCCCTTTAGCTTCCTGTTGCAGAGCTCTCTCTAGGTTTCATGTATATTTTATCAAAGTTACATACAGTTCTGATGCTTGTTTCTAAAGTGCTTTAGTGTGAATCCCAAGATGTACTGAAATGCTGTAGTGGCCCTTTTAAAAAAATCAAGGATAGAGTAGAGAAAAAACTGAAATGGCTTGACTCCATAGCATGTAATAAGAGTGAATTCTGCTCAACAGACTTCTATTGATATAAATACGCAGAAGAAACACAAACACATACGAAATAATTTCACTCCTTTTAATTGTACTCTGGGAGCAGCAGAAACAAAGAGGAGCTCCACAGTTTCACCTCTCATAAATGAAGGTCCTGCAATAATCTAAATCTATTTTTTTTGCCAGAAGTGCTTTTACAAGCCAACACAGAAGAGCTATACCCTTAGTGGTAACCAATTACTGTGAAGATAGTTAATAACAATCTGGAATAAGGAAAACAATAAAAAAGCCTGCCTTGTATTTACCAACCGGGATTTTTGCCCTTTTTTTTTTTTTTTTTTTTAAGTTTATGTCTTAAGCTAAGCTGTGAGGAAAAAAACCTGCAATGATCTTTACAGAGGAAAGGAGTATGTATTTTTTAAGCTGCATTTCATGACTCCTTTGTCTTTCAGGCATTTGCCAATTTTAGATCAAGGATGGACAGAAAGAATGTTCTGGCTACAGTATAATAACACATTTAGGTTGAAGTGAGGAAGGACCAGCATAGTGGAGGGGTGATTTAAAAAAAAAGAATTCATTTTGTATGTAATAAAGCTTTAGTACTTACAGCTGTCCTCTTCTTCAGTAATACATTTCACAACATAACAGGCATAGACGAAGCCTGCCAGCTGAAACAAAACGTAATAGTGTTAGATGTAAAGCAAATACAATAGAAAAATAAGAGTTGGGTTTAGAAAAGCAACAACAGAAACAGAAATAACGAAATTCACTGAGTCTCTTTGATGAAGTAAAGATAATTCTTCACAACAGTTTGGTAATTATAATTGCAAATAGTCAGGGATATTTTGCATCTTTCTTGAAAAACACAGCCTTCAAGAAAACTTCCAAAAATTCATCAAAAATTTTTTGTTACCTAATTGGCTTCTTTTTAATTATTGAAAACCAGAAAACCAAATGAGTGGTTGGATGGATGGACTTTTAGCCACTGAAAATGTAAATATTTCTGTCAAAATTAGATTTTTTATCCAACAAAACCTGACCCTCTAGCGGAACTCTGTTGTTTAGCAGAATCTTGCCAGTTCAACTGAGGACAAATTCAGTGCACTTGTAAACTGGATTTATAGTGGTATTTTACCACTTGCAATTAGGGCTGTGGATTAGCGGGACTTGTTCCCATATTTGCAATAGCCCCCAAACCTCACAACATATCTAGAACTTTGGATAGGTCTGGATTTGTTTACATCAGCATCTCATGATGCAGCTGGCAAATTCATATCTTGCTCCCTTTATTCCTCTCCTCAGAGCATGCCTAGAAGGGAATTGTAAACAGAAGCAACAGGATTTAAAAAGAATGAAAATCTGGAGTGGTTCTCAAGTACATGGCAGATTGCTTATCAAAGAATCATAGAATGTATTGGGTTGGAAGGGACCTCTAAAGGCCATCTAGTCCAACTGCCCTACAATAAGCAGGGACTTCTCTAACCAGGTCAGGTTGCTCAGAGCCCCATCAAGCCTGACTTTGAATGTCTCCAGGGATGGGGCTTCCACTACCTCTCTGGGAAACCTGTTCCAGTGATCCACCATCCTCATATTAAAGAACTTTTTCCTAATGTCGAACCTAAATCTATCCTTTTCTGGCTTATAACCATTACCCCTCATCTAATCGCTACAACCCCTTGTGAACAGTTCTTCCCCTGCCTTCTTATAGGCCCCTTTCAGGTATTGTAAGGTCGATATAAGGTCCCCCTGGAGCCTTCTCTTCTCCAGGCTGAACAACCCCAACTCTCTCAGCCTGTCTTCATAGGAAAGGTTCTCCAGCCCTCTGATCATTTTCATGGCCCTTCTCTAGACACGTTCCAACAGATCCATGTCCTTCTTGTATTGGGGGGTCCAGAGCTGGATGCAGTTGCAGGTGAGGTCTCACCAGGGCAGAGCTGAGGGGGAGAATCACCTCTCTCGACCTGCTGGCCACACTGCTTTTGATGCAGCCCAGGATGCGATTGGCCTTCTGGGCAGCAATTGCATGTTGGTGGCTCCTGTCCAGCTTTCCATCCATCAGTACCCTCAAGTCTTTTTCCACAGGGTTGCCCTCTAGCATGTCTTCTCCCAGCCTATATTAATACTGGCAGTTTCTCCAGCCCAGGTGCAGGACAATGCACTTGGCCTTTGCTGAACCTCATTAGGTTCACCTGGGACCCCCTCTCCAGCTTGTCCAGGTCCTTCTGGGTGGCATCCCATCCCTCTGGCATATTGACTGCACCACCCAGCTTGGTGTCATCAGCAAACTTACTGAGGGTGCACTCAGTGCCACTGTCAATATCATTCATGATGATATTAAACAACACTGTCCCAGTACGGACGCCTGATCTTACACTATCACCGGAGAAAAACAAAAAGAGGAAATAAATAGCCAATATCACGCATGCCATGGGCCAAGTATCATGTGAGTCCTCTGCTATCTCTGTGAGTCCCTCTACCAAGTTCTGTCATCACTGAAAAGTTACGCCAGAAACAACAGAACAAATACTGGAGAAGTAGCATGTGCCATGTGTTGCACGGTTTACATGGCTTCCCTTACATGTAGGTCTGGATAGTTTTCCCTATTGATTGCCAACAAACAATTTTCATCCCTTAGCTCATCACTGAAGTTTGCATGGTAGCATGTCAAAAGAATTCAGGTGGCTTGACCTCTTTGTAGTGAAAAGTGAGCAGTGCTGTCGAAATGTGTGATTCTGTACAGGTCACATCACAGACGTTGCTTCTTAAGCTGCAAACCAAACTGTAGTCTTTGGAAATTAGTTTTTTATATGGATAATAAAAATGCTTAAAGGCTCCAGCCAGGACTGAGCTCTCTGTGTGTGTGGTGCAAACCCCATAATCTCCGGCTGATGGAGATGATGAATTTCATTTCAGAGAAAGTAATCAGTGGGTCAGACAGTAGAAAGGGTGACATCTGAGAGAAGACTATGTATTGTTATGAATGCTGGTTAGTGCAAATGGATTTTTGTTTTCATTAATCCAAGGCACACCTACAGTCATTGAATATTGTGGGTTCTTAGAGCCCTTGCTTCATGTATATCACCCATATACATGAAATACAAACAAATCCATTCTCTTTCCTAGTGCCTTCATATCTGAGGCAGTGACCATGCCTAATTTACTCCAGCTCTTACACAGATATCTCTGGTATTTCTTTCAGTTTTCTATGTAGAAATCACTCCGTACCTATGATTGCTAGCTTCTAACATTTGTGTGGGTGAGAGATGGTTAAAGGGAAAAAAAAAAAGCCAGTCCCAAGACTTTTCTGAAGAGATCAAGACTTGATTTGGAGATAACACTGCAGCCAGCATAAATGTTGTCTGTTAACTTCTTAAGGTCCTGTTAGGAGCCCAGAAGCTGCATTAAACCAGAACTAAATCATTAATTTTGTCATCTATTATTGTCCTGGTTTTGGCTGGGATAAAGTTAATTTTATTCCTAGCAGCTGGTACAGTGCTGTGATCTGGATTTAGTGTGAGAATAACGTTGATCACACACTGATGTTTTAGTTGTTGCTGAGTAGCGCTCATCCTCCTAAGCCAAGGACTTTTTGGTTTCCCACGCTCTGCCAGCCGGACAGGTGCACCAGAAGCTGGGGGGGAGCACAGCCAGGACGGCTGACCTGAACTAGCCAAAGGGATATTCCATACCATAGAATGTCATGCTCAGTATACAAACAAGGGGGAGTTGGCTGGGGTGGGGGTGGGGGGCGGCAGATCACTTGCTTGGGCATTGGTCAGTGGGTGGTGAGCAATTGCATTGTGTATCACTTATGTTTCCTGGGTTTTATTGGTCTTTCTTTTTGTTATCTTCCCTTTCATCATCATCATCATGATTATTATTATTGCAATTATTAAACTGTTTGTATGTCAACCCATGAGTTTTACTTGGTTTTGATTCTCTTCCCCATTCCATCAGAGGTGGGGGGAGGATGGAGTGAGCGACTGTGTGGTGTTTAGTTTCCCACTGGAGTTAAACAACAACAATTTTCAATCTGCCTTATAGTGTTGCTGGGAAGGTATTACACATGGGAAGGATGAGATATTCACTGCTGGACACAAAGAACGCACTGCACCAAGAACAGGGGCATTTAGCTAATATCAGCATTTCATCTCTGTTTTATTGGATCACTCTCTCGTTTGGTTTCTTGGCTTCAAGACAGAGGGCTAATTTGCTCCACTGACTTATGCCCTGCACAACCCCATTGACTTCAATGACATTACATGAAGTTTAATTCAGCAACGAATTAGGCCCAGAAAGGTTGTTCATAAATGATTCCATTCTTGGATGTGAACCTTGGCTTAATAGTTTCTCTGTTCTCTTTTTACAGACCATCGGATCCAAGATAGCTGAATAGTTGCAT
Source organism: Leptosomus discolor (assembly GCF_034619465.1). Lineage (NCBI taxonomy): Eukaryota > Metazoa > Chordata > Aves > Leptosomiformes > Leptosomidae > Leptosomus > Leptosomus discolor. The sequence continues at coordinate 69,140,610 of NC_141392.1, forward strand.
CTCTAGTAGACCACAATGGTAAAGCTTTTCTTGTAATACAGTTCGATACTTTACTGTCTACTAAAACACCACAAGTTCACATGGTATTAACTAAACTTCTCTGACAAAGCATAGCAAGCAAACTGTATCACAAACTGTGCTTACAACTGATCATTTAATTATATTCGGTTGCATCCCTTAAATGTCTAGGGAACTCCTTTGATATATAAGTAAATCCTATAGCATTTCATCAGATGAGCTTGCTGATTAAAAGAGTGCCTCAAAGCCAGAAATTTTTCTGTTCTAAATACAAATGGAAGTTTATTTCCCATGAGATAATCAGAGTTCATAAAATAAGACTCCCTTTCTCAAACATTTATCCAACCCTTTGCTCGGTACACATAACAATTTTGTTTTAATTTGAACAACACTAGTTTTTTGGTTTTTTTCCTCTTTTTTAACCAAGCAATGTATCAGTTCTGATCCAGTGATAGCCATTCAAGATTTATCTTCTAATTGCATTATCATTAGAGGGCACACACTCAGAGCTGATGCTCAGAACTAAAAGTGGAAGTTTTTACTTTGAGGATGCTCAGTGGCCTGAGCCCATGGTGACTGCAGAGACCTCTGGGATGGAGACCAGGAACATGCTTCCTCCCTGGTGGACTAGGACTTCCTGAAGGAAGGGTACCTCTCATCTATGCATGTAGAAGAGATTTCTTGGTGACCAGTCAGCTAAAATTGTTAATGAATTTCCACAGGAATGAAGGGCTCTCACAAAATTTACCACCTTTGTTATAGGGCAAGATGGTTTTCTCTGACGTTGTTCCTCTAAGAAAAATGAACTGCAATGTACCTATGTACAGCACAAAATAAATAAAATAAATTCCAAACAAAACACTTCACTAAACACTCTCCTCCCCCTGGAAAAGAAGATGAGAGAAAAAAAAACAACAACCCCAAACTGAAATGATAGAGATTATCACATTGGTTAATATATTCCTGGGGAGCCCTGTAACACAGCAGTGCTGAGTGCAGTATGAGAATTACACAGAGCAGAGTCTTCGTGATTCAGATAGATCTTTGTCTTATGTGAGAAGGAAGGGAATGAGTCCTCAGAGATAATGAAGAGAAAGAGCCTGACTGTCTCAGAAAATCAGTTTAAATCTAGGAAATCTAGCTTGAAAGCTCTTGTTTTGCATCCTTTTTTTCCCTCCCCTTTTTATTAACTGAGCTTTCTTCTATAAACCCTGTAGCAATAAAAAAAAAATAAAAATAGGTGCAGTGAACAGAAGATCAGTTCTGGATCCCAGACCCATGCAGATTAGCTGCCTACATCTGTCCCATTCACATTTTAATGCTGTAGTATGGGCCTCCAGAGGAGAAGGAACTGTTAACAACACTCCTGCTCATTTATACATGTAGTGATTAGTGAACACATGTTTTTATGAACCTTGTTTTCTGCAGCTTGAAAAAATCTGCTCTTTAAAACTTTCCCTAATGTGTCCATATGAGAGTATAAATGAACACTGGTCTTTCTAAAAGTGACACATGGCCCATCCCTGCACCAGCTCCCTGGTTGTTACTTTGATGGTATCTGATGACCATTTTTATATACAGTGATCTCAAACACTTTTAAAACTTTTTAAAGGTTTTTTGGTCAATAAACACCTTGATAAAATCATCATTACTTCTGCCAAGGAAAAAACAAAGACAAGCAAAAACCTGAAATAAATCAGCAATATAACAGCACTACTGAAGGTTTGGCAATGAGATTAATTATGGAATGAAGTTAATGCATCTTATTGCCTTATTATAGCCTTATAAGGGAAACAAAAAAGTAGCAGAATATTCCCTACCCCAGTCAGCAGTGTCCTGTTACACTGCTAGAGACTCTTAGCAGATCCTGAGTTTTCTGTGAGTGTACTTCCAGACTTGTTCAAAATGTCAAGTGCTGTGATCAAACTTAATCAGAATGGGTATTGATCAAAACTCTGTCCTGCTTTTTTTTCTCACTTCTTTTATGGAGATGAATGTTTTCATACACTGCAGATAGCACCAGATTTGGGAAAAAGGCCATTATATGAAAACCCATCATTCCTGGTCAAGGCCCCCCACCTTTCCCTCTTTTAAAGCAGTATCTATGTAGTTAGCTATTATGAGTTACCTTTGTTAAGCCAGACACCTGAAACAAAAGAATGACAGCAAGGAAGAAACAGAAACTAAAAGTGGGTAGATTCTGAGTGGGATAAGGTGATGAGAAGGCTCAAGATGAAGACGAATGAGTTAAGTGTTATGGAAATAGTACATGGTCTTGGCTTCACTGAATGAGTATGTTTTATTCTGGAACATGCCTTTGTCAGGAGAAATGGACTTTAGACTTAAAAAACACAAACCAACTGTTTTTTTCCTGTGGAAAGATGTTCTACTATCTCCTGAAACAGCTGAAGCTTTTGTATTTACTTTCCATTATTAATTTTTTGCAAGATTCTACAAACACTGTGGTTTCAAGACCTTAGCAAAAAATGGGCTAGTTAAAGCAACAATAATTCAGAATTACATGGAGGTTAATTTTGGCCCTGGGAAAAAAGCCGTGATGTTACATATCTACCCATGTGCATTTTAATCATATCTCTTAAGATTATAGGGGGCTGCACATAAAAAGCTGTTATAATGCTGTGCATTTAAGGTACAGTGCTTCTTTAAAATGGACTTTTGGAGGCTGGATAGATATATATACACATTATGAGCAAGTGAAGAGCTGGAGAATTGGTATCTAGAAAGCTTCTAGTGTATTGATTCTCAGAAAAATCATACTTGCTATTTAGCAGAAAAGGTGAGACAGAATTTTCTCTCACTATCTGTAGAATTAAGTCAGCATCATGGGGGTTCTAAAGCTGTCCCCTGCAAAAACCCTTTCAAGCATGATGTCACTGCCTGCAGCAATGCCGCATCGGTGAGTGAACATCATTGATAGATTTTGATATATAACTCAAGCTATGTTTCATGGAAACTACTCTGTTGAGGTACGCTTTTATTTGTGCTTACTTTTAACATTATAAGAATTCTGTCATTCCTCCAAGTTTAACTATCTTTCAGGAGCTTTGGAAGCTCCTTTTAAGGAGCATTGGAAAACTATTGATATCAGGCCAGATTCCTGATGGGGAATGTGGACTGTGTGGCCTTGTACTCTTTCTTCTACAGAATTAACTGTCTATGTGCTCTCTGGAAAGAATAATTCATTAGTATGGCCACGTATTCTGTGAAATAAAATAATTATTAAAGAAAGGCGATGTTAAATTGCCGTGTCCACAATAATATCTAGTAGGCAACCATGAAATTTTAAACCAAACCAAAATCAGAATTTCTTAGCCTATGTAGTTGTCAAATTCTTTTTCCTTCTTAAACTGGAAGCTGCCCCAGAGATTTTTGATTTCTTTTTCAACGGGCACAGTAAAAAACATGAATCATAAATACATATAAATCTAGACACATTGGAAAATAGAAATGTGATAAAAATTGCATTTATTTCAGCTAGTGCATCATAATCTTTTTTATATCAGCTGTCCAAAAGGTGCTTAGCATAAAGTCTTTCTTTATTTCTCAGTGGACTATTCAATTTTCTGGAGATTTCTTTTTTTGTGTAAGCGTTTGAAGATCACCATGAAGACCTGCTAGAATGCTTTTGTTTGAAATGCTGCTGGGAGCTTGAGAGCAGTTCCGTCTTGTTCAGGACAGCCATTCCCTTAGTGTCTTCCCTGGCAAGCTTTTCACCTGATGAATTGAAGAGACCACAGGGGCACTGAAAATCACAGCACTGTGGCTTGTCAGATAAGAGCTGTGCAAACCTTTAACAATGGCAGAAAGTAAGAGATACTTACCTGTTTTGAAGCTGTATTACAGACACTCAGTTGACCCAAATTTCCTGAAAGTTTAGTTAGATTTTTCTGCAAATCTGACCTAAAACTTTTTACATCTCTTCCCTCTTCCTGGGTGTCTCAGAGTGATTTATGCTTTTGATAACCACATGATATTCGGCATTTTCCCATCGTTTCATCTCACAGCTAAAGAGTAGCATGTCCTTTTCCTTCTTTAGACATCAAAGACAACCCAAAATACAGGGGCTACCAGCTTGTACGAGCTGGAACTAGGGATCACTTATTGCTGACCTCTGTGTTAGCTGAACTGTGGAGCATCTTGTAGATGCTTGGTGCTGAACTTTACATTCCAGCTCCTACAGGCGAAATGTCCAAGCTGGGACTCTGCTGGGTTCCCTCAGGAAGCTGAAGCAGGCATATCTCAAGGAGCAGAGGGGAAGCCACAGCAGGCTGACCTGTATCGATCCTCAGATCACAGCTTATAGCAATGACAGGGCTGGGGAACCAGGAGCAAATTCTCCAGCAGCTGCATTCAGCAAGTACTGGGTGCAGCTTGAGTGCGCATTGCTCAGCACTGGCTGAAGGCATCAGTGCTGCAAAAAACCCCTGTTAAAATCTAGAGAACCTTTAAATTTCTCTTTTCTGCTTTTGTGGAATTGTCCCCACTTTACCTTTCCCCACTTGATTAGGGTTAAAGGATATATTTGGTTACCTATTTTCCTTAACTCTATCGAAACTGAGCCTATGGGAAGTTGTGAAAATGGAAAAGTCTGTTGCTCTGTTTTGTCTCATGGTGTAGCTCTGAAACCAAATTTGTCACTGTTAGAACAGAGCTCTGACTGTACAGGGGTCAACAGTGTGCAGTGGCTGTTGTTCACAACAGAGATTTAGCCATTAGAGCTGTGTAGATTGGGAAAAATCATCCAGTTTATTTTTAAAACAAGGCAAGCTGCCTCTATCCACTTGGCAACAGCGAAACAGCAAAACAAAGAATGAAGTCAAAATAGAAAACCTAAAGTAAAAGGCTTTAAAATATGTATCACTCTGGTTATTCTGTTAATAATAGGGATGGATTATTAAAGCATCAGTTTGTATGTGTCTGTATGTGGGCTTTGCTCGGAAGGTTTTATGGCAAGAAAACTTCTATGGAAAAAAACTTTCGACCTTTTCCCCCTCTTGTCTTTTGGGAATGCTTTGGAATGGTTTAATCATCTAGCTTTGGTATCTGACTGCCTTTGGCAGCAGTAGCTTTTCTTATCATTATGTCTAACTGTGTGTCACCTCTTCCAGACAGCCATAGGATTAGGATAAGAAAAATTGGTTCTTTATGCTGCAGATCTAACAACCTTCAGACTGCTCACAGCCCACCAAATGAACGCCTAGCATTTTAAATTGAACTGCATTAGAAGAAACAGTTGATTGTCAATGCTACTCACTCTTCTAAGGGGCAGCAGGAAAAAAAAAAAAGCATATTTGAAGTTTGTGCAGATTGTATAGAGGGAAATATTTTGATGGTACAAGAGAACTCTGAATTCCTGATAAACAAACACATATGAGTGCTTCTGTTCAGTGAAAACGCATCCGTCCATGTTGAGGCACCCATATGGCAAGTGAACCTCGATGACGTGAGTGTGAACACTGGGCCTTTGGATCTGGGAGACAGAAACATTCAGAGGAGGGTGAGTAGAGGATGAGAAAATGAGTAATATGTTGGTGTGTCTGTCAGTTTCGCAGGATTGTGGCCAACCATGAAAACCATAAAGTTCAGAAAGGAAGCACAGGTAATTTGCCCTCCATCATTACATATTAGATTAAGTTAAAGCAATGCTGTCACATAAATGGCAAGAGCCAGGACATTTCATCAGAGGTGAAAGAGACTCTCCAGTAACAACTGACTCTTTCCCTGTGATGAACTGCTGTTTATTTGAAGGCTCTGATGGTGATCGTAGGGTCAGGAGTCTTCATGGTATGTATACTATGTATGGCACTATACTGGCTTCATGGTGGTGGTCATGATGTAACAGCCTAATAGTGCTCTGACCAGAGTCTCTTGCAACAGCTGATGACGGCAGTGTTGACAAGGCAGATTGACATATGGTATTGGAAAGTGCACAGCTTAGCTGAAGCAGCTCTTCAGCAACCTGAAGAGTCAAGTTCATTACTTTAACTTACGAAAAGAAAACCAAATAAGGCATCCATAGGAAAAGCCCTAAATGGTGTGATGCAGATGAATAGGGCCTGAAGTGATAAAACCTGAGCACTGATTGATTATTAAAATATAGTAATAATCATTCAGAAGCCCACTGGGAATTGAGGACTAAAAGCAGAGGAATAGACAGATCTCTTTGATAGTGTCATCAGCAACAGAGCTGTCAGGAAGGTGACTAAGTCACGGGGAGGCTTTGACTGTGCTGTCTGATTGTCTGTGCCTGTGCACAAGATATGAAGGCAGGACAAAAACAAGATAGCTTCTCTCTCTGGCAATGCATGTAAGGAAGATGAGGAAGAATGAACTTATCTTAACCAAATAGCTCCCTTGAGATTTAGAGTAAGGAGAGGTATCTCAGTGAAAATACAAAACACTCTACATGGGGTGCTCCACATCATTGCATCTCCCTAGTGTCCACACATCTAGCAAATGCATTGCTTAGCACAAACATTTTGCTCTAGATGCACAATATAACAGCATCAAGTGTCAGGGGGGTTTCAAGGTCAATAAAACCTCTTCCTGTGGCATCTAATGTCTAAAGTAACTGAACTCAGCTCATGTTTCAGTGCTATTTTTCCTCTCAGCATTAGCCGACTGCAGGCATTTCCCACCTTTGTAATCTGTAATAAAAGATATGTTTCAGTGCTACCTTTACCATTCAGTAAAATCAGCTAAGCAAGCTCCAAAAAGCAAATGCCAAAGCGCTTTGTGAAGCCTTTCATGCAAAAGGGGAACCACTGGAGAGTTTAAAGGGCTATCACACCATGCAGCCTAGGCTGTTACGAAGAGACATTACCCTCTAGAGCCTCCAAGTGAAGGACAGCTTGAGTTCCATGGCCAAAGGCACCCTTCCCCTTACAGCCCTTCTGCTGAAGGGCAGGGGATCACTCCCTTGTTTATTCAGCATGAAAAATAGTGATCTCCTTGGCCTGAATGGAAATTGCTTGATGGGAGAGGTCCCAGTCAGCATCTGGGGTGGCAGAATATGTATGAATAAATTCTGCACTGTGTGATCAAAAAAAACCTTGATCTTTTTAGATGAAGCTTCCAGTAACAACCTATCACATGAGGCATTTAGGGGGAATGACAAATTATAAAGAAAGAACATTCTCGGAAAGGCCGTGTCCTCAGAGTCTGTGCCTCATTGCATTGAGTTAAGTGGATGAGTTATATCTGACAGTTTATGAACCTTGTTAATATAATGCAGTACCTGGGAGTGTGCCAGCCACAGTGATCAAGGAAGTCTAAATTAGACCTCTGCCATCAACAGACATCAGATGCCCATTTAAAACTAAATGTTTCATCTGAACCGGGCATGTCTCTTGTTATCCTCTAAAGCAGTGATCGTCAGCTTGAAGCTCTGAAGCTCTGTGTGGCTCTCAGTAGCCAGCACACATCTCTTCCTTAGGTCTCATTAAGAGGCTGTTTAACATGCTGATGCAGAAGCTGCTCTGGTAGGAAGAGCACAAGTGCCAGCAATACTTTGACATGTTAGTCTTCATGAAAAATGTGAGGTTTGTGGGGTTTTTTACCCCATGTGTGGTGAAGGCTGCAGCTCTGTCACCTGTTCCAGGCACAGGTCGCTCAGGGCAACTCATCCAGTGGCAGATTGGGATGCCTTGGCCCCTGCAGGAGAGGTGAGGGGAAGCTTCTGAACCAGCAGAGAAGGACAATCTCCATCCAGCCTCCGTACCGGCAATGGACTGCATGAAGTGAGAGAAAAGGCCATAGCCCATTTCATTCTGCTCTGGCAGCAGCACACACAGTAGCCACCATGCTGGTACAGCAGCTGTGTTTCTTCTTTGTCCCTGAAAATGCTCTGCCTTTCTCCTTGCCTCCAGAAGCTCCCACTTCTCTGAGGCAGAGCCACAGTACTCCCTAACACGAGCTTCAAAACAGCACAATCAAATCGTGTAGGTTTTTTTATTTTATTTTTTTTCCTTACAAAATTTGTAAAACGGAGATAATAGCGCCTGTTTCACCAGGGCACTGTAAGGTTCCAGTCGTCATTATGACTTTTGGTTTGAGGTTTTGAATGGAAAGTATGAAAAGTGCTCTAGCTACGTATTCTATTCTACGTTGTTATTAATACATTATTTTAGAGTACTCTGCAAAGAATAACAACAATGTGTTAATGCTTTGTTTTTAATATTGTTTATACTTAATTTTTGTATTCCAACTGTTTATGGTGCCTTTTTTTTTTTTAATTCTCAGACTCAGCCCTGGCACAGAATAGATCTTTGGTAGAGAGTTATGGTGTTATTGACTTAAACAGATGCACCAAATCTTTGAAAAGTGAAAGACAATGTTATATTTTACTGAGGGTCAGAGAAGAAATGATTCTTAGATGTTTGGTTCTCCTACATCACCAGTTCATCGCCAGAATTGAGAAGTATGATCTTATTTCATCTGGTTGTATTGCTTTGGCAGAATAAAGGTCAGGGAGGATAATTTGATTGGCGAGACATGAGAGAATGCAGTACGATACTGTGCAACGAGGTCCAACTCAGACAGCCATCTTTGAAAACAGCTGAGCTGTGCAGCTGCATAGCAACAATAAACATAGTGTAAAGTCAAACCACATCACATTTAATGAAATTTCCCCCCCGGTTTCTTATATATCCACAGTAAGTGGACAAAGTTCTATTGATATCTTTAGAAGTTAATGAAAGAATTATAAGAGTTTTAGTAAAAGTTAGACTACTTGGAAGATGGAACAAAAAATTACGTTGTCGCAGGTCAGTTCTAATGATAACTCCATTTCAAGAGCTTTCATCTGGAACATTTTCTACAATTTAGCCTATTTGCAAATAACGAGATATATGATTCTAGTCAGCAGCAAACAAAGTTGTACCTACTAGGAAGTATCATGATAATGATACATTAATTGCAGCATAATGCACTGGAGAACTGCTTGGAGAAAAACGAAATGGTACCTGAAGACATAAAGTGTGTTGTCAGAAGGGAAGGAAGAGTTGCCAGCACAGATGGAAAAAGAGGCCAGGTGCTCAGGTGCACACAGGCACGCTGGCCTGCCCTTCATTTTTCACTGGTGCCCTAAAGGTAAAATACTTTATCTAATGTGAATAAGAGACTACTGGGAATTAGGAGCTATGTCCATACTGTCTAACAGCTGTCTGTTACATCTCCTTTAATCATGGATTCCTTAAATCATCTACTGACATACAAAAGACACTACAGTTTGGCCCCATCTCTAGATATGCAGTTTGGTAAAGCATGAAGACATCCTGCTTCATCAAAACTCGCGGGTTAGGAAGTTAAGTTAGTTACCTGGAATGATGATGCGATTATTGGCTCAATAGCTAGGGAATTACAACATTATTGAGTCAGGATATTTATTTCTGAAACCATCCGGCTTTACAGAATAGACAAAACCAGGTGCATTCACCGACTGGTTACTCTCAGCACCCTCATCTTTCCTTGTGCCATTGTGTATGTCACATCTGGAGCACCATGGATCATGCCTTTTTGCATAATTTGTGAAGTTAACAAATAAATAGTAAAAATACCCCAACCCAAACCTTAGCGTAATCATCTGAGATATAACATATCCAACAAATGTAATTCTTAAACACTTTGGCATTGCCAGGTAAGTATGGAAATAGCTCTCTGTTAGGAGGAGTGAAGACAGAATCTGACAAACAGTTGATGATGTTGTGTGGAAAAAAAATTTACTTTGAGCTAGTGAACAGCTCTTACCAGCTACTTTGGAATTCTGCCTTCCACAGTGACAAGGTGCCAGAGATGATAATTGAAGCAAAAAATATGTATGCCCTGCTGTTACAAATCACTGTGAAAAGTGATTACTACTATAGGCCATGTATTTGCAGGAAACTAGCAATCCATTTCACCAAATTCTGCTCTGTCATACAGACAGAATGTTTAGCAAGTTCCACACTTATATAAGAGAAAAAAATTGGGCAGAGTGGACAAATATTTTATATGAAGTAAACCTGACACAGAAGCCCCATTTTTAAATTGACCAAGGGACTTAGAAGCTCATTGATGAGCACCTTCAGGTGAAGTGTGTGAATGAGTTTTGAAAGTGGGATTTGAGAGCTTTTGACAAAATTTTATCTTTTATAAAAACCAGATCAATTTAGACATCTGTTTTATCCTATATGATAGAAGGGAATACAAAGCGGTAGTTGTATTTTGTCCACACCAACAAACTCAATAAAATGTCAATTAAATAATAACATTTCCCGATAATCCTAGCTAATCAGGAACCCTTCACTATGGAGGAAAACATTTGTCTTTTAATAACTGCATCCCTATTATGCTTTATTTGTTAAATGCCATGCACATCACTGAGAAAATTATTGTAATTGTGGAGGTATGCATTAATATATTGTTTGATCTATGATTTAAAATAAACCACCTTATCTTTGTACAGGTTCTTGTTACAGCTGAACTACACTTTCATAAACTCATAGATTTGTTTGGGTTTTATGTTTAGTGCAGTAAAATACTAATACTATCTTTTGAATCCTTAAGAGGATAGTTCTTGGAAAATTTATAATACAGTATTAGTGGGCAATAAATCATCAGTCTGCAGCATGAACACAGAAACAGATCAGGTATAACACATTAGCTATGCAAGTCCAGCGGAAGGCCAGAGACACTGAAGAATAAATTTAGAATTATTGAAGACGGAGGAAAAGCAAATAGAGTCTGAAAAAACCCAATATTTTATGCCAAGACAAATGAAACAGCATCCAAACATTCAGTAAACAGGGACTGGAGTGTCAGCAGGCCTTATCGGAGACAAAAGGTACAATTTGCAAGGTTTGACATATGAATGCGCTACACAAATAAAATAGATCCTTTGCGTGGATTTCTACGAACCAGAGTTGACACAGGTCCAATAAGCAGATCTCTGTTTCCCAAAGAACTGAAGCAGATCAGATATGTTAATAATACTGAAGAAAGAGGTTAAAATGAAAATAAAAACTGCCAACAGATTTCACACCCAAAATTCATCAGGCCAGAAACAACCCATTTCCACAAGTGCCACAGGTTGTGTCTAAATGATGAGTTTGGCTAAACTGCTGTAATCTGGTGGTCTTGGTCCCTTCACCTGAATGGCTGGGGACCTGGTTGGAACAAGCACAGCTCCTGCTTAGCGTGTGTGCCCAGATGTTTTTTTCTGTAGAAACCAGGGCATCAAGAAGCAGCAGACAAGTGTGTGCTTAGGTCTGAGCTCAGTCTGGATATGTGAGAGTGGAGATTTTTCTTTCACAGCCTTCACAGTCCTTTGTTCACATTTTCAGAGGCCTGCTGTTCCTCTGCAATGGAAGAAACAAATTTGCAGAGGCAGGTGGCTGTTTATGTGCCCAGAAAGACCATGCGCTCACAAGTTTCTCACGAGAAGTCTCCAAAATCACCACCAAAGGCATAATTCCATGATAAAGTGTAAGACTTCATGCTTTATATATGCTTGATTAGCAGGTGCTTGCCTCTGAATTTCACTCTGATCTTCAGCATGCAGCAATCTAGCCATGAAGGAAGACTTTGTACAACTGGGCAGCAAACAGATGTGAAGCCCGACTGGTTTCAGAGAGATGTTAATTGCATGATTCCTAAAGATGTCTCTTTTATCTGGAGGATGGCATCTAGCACAAAAGCCTGCTTTGGGATCCTTTTTTTCCCCATTCTGATCATACGGTCAAGCCGTCTCATTCAGCTGCAACACAGAATCTGATAATGATTCCCCATCTGTCTGATTTGAATCTGACAGTGTTATCCTAACACTCTTCTGCATTCTTTGGAGACAACCTTCCAAATTCCTTTTAGGTGTCTTTTTAGGTCATTACATTTCTGTACGAGATATGAAGGTCCTGATGATGGCATTTTTTTTTTCTTCATTTTTATATTGATTTGATTGATCTTGGGGTCTTATTGAGCCCACTAAGTAGTGCAGTTGTCTTCTCTGTCCTTGCTGCTGCCGCCTCAGTCGGGCATAGCCTTTCATTACTGAGGTTCTTCCCTCATAACAATATTTCTTTCAATCAGTTTAGGGTCACCATTTGAATCTTTCACATGTACCCTTTTGCATGCTCTCATTATCTATGGCTTCTTCACACTGATATTGTTTCTAACAGATGTTATCACGGGGGCGTTTTATATTCTAATATAGAATCTTTTCTTTCATATGTCAACGACTGTTTCCTGCTATTAAGCAGCAAAAATCGTGGTTGTATAGTTTCTGTTAGCCATCTATCTGTTGAAATCTTGTGCTATTCAACAAACTCCATTTTCCACCCAATCAATGACTATATCACATGTGGAAAGGTGTAAGTTAGCCAGAATTATACTGCAATGTTAAATTAGCATCAGCATTTATAGCTAACCTTAACATAACTAAGGTTATTAAATGTTGTTTGAATGTAATGACTGTGGTATGCATGCTAACTTTGACATACTTTCCAGTTACACCATTTTTGTCATGTATTATATACTTTTCCAAAAACACCAAGAGAATATCAAGGCAAGCCTGTGCTTAGAGAGGGATTGATGAAATACCAATGTATTGACATTTCTTTTGAGAGACAAATATTGCTTATTGCTCCACTCTTTGTGACACAGGGGAATCACCATGATAAAAAAGTCGGACCTCAGTTTTGCCCTCAAGTTTCACTTGCTGAACATTGTTCTAGCAGCTTCTGAAATTTTCACCTCCAGAATCATGAATGTAATTGATGACAATTATAATTATCTTCCTTTTTTCCTCATGAATACAAAAACAAATGCTGCCTAGCTTTCCTGTGTAGTTACTGGTGGGACAGGCACTTATAGAGCTAACGAATCTTCCCACCTATTTCAGGCATCTAAATTGTCTAAATTAGGTTGGGACAAATCTCTCTAGAAGTGTCTATTTTTTTCCATGGCTGGGAAAGAAGCCCCATTGCTGTCTAGCTTCAGCTAGTTACTAACTTTCAGATGACTGAAGCCTGGTGATTTAAGGTTAATCCTATTCTAGTAGAAAAACGTAGGAGGTTCAGAGTTTCTATATGCCTACAACGATCTTAAAAATCAACTGAATGCAAAGACTAGAGGACTGACACTCCTTCAGAGCAATCTGGACCTCTTATTATTCCAAGCACAAGCAGAACAAAGTGTTTGAACACAGCGAGACAGGAAAGCCTGTCTCACAGATGGGGTGTCTGTGTAGTAGTGGCTCCAGACCTGTGGTTCATAGTGTATAATTAGCTCAGGGTGAATTCCTGGTTTAACATGGCCATTCAACAGATCATGTGCTCTGTGGTTTTTTAAATGGGAACTCTGAGTCTCCACAAGGATGTTACATGTTGTCTGTACTTAACAGCGGTACCACTGGAACTTGTTTTCAAAATACTTACCTATGTCCACACCCCAGGAAGGATTTGGAAAAAATGGCGAAGGTTCAGAGAACTGTGAGAATGATTAAGGGACTAGGGGGAGGACATTAAGCAGGGTAACTATGCAAAGGACATTAAATTTCATCACAAATCCTAAAAACAGGGAATAAAATGTTGCTAATGGCAGGGTGGTGTAGTTTTTCAGATAAATGTATTGTAAGCATCTGGAATGAAAGCTAGACATTTAGGCAAGATAAAGGTAAATTTTAATTAGAATTGTGGTGAGTTTTCCATCGTGGGACATTTTGAGGTCAAGATTAAATGTACTTTTAACTGTAGTTCAGGCAGGAATTAATTCAGGAAATCTCTATGCCCTGTGTTCTGTAGGAGATCAAACTAGGTAATCACAGCATTTTCTTCTGCCTTCGCAATTTTTGACTTTAATATGGTGCATGCAATATTAGTGTGCAACAATTTTAGTGTATAGTAGTATTTGTGAAAGAAATTAATTCCACAAATGGAGAAAAATGAGCACTTTACTTTAGTGGAAAAATAGCAGAGAAACTTGTAGTGATAGTGAAGTATTTGCAATTAGTATCTAGCTCACTCAGGTACAGCGCAGTACAATTACCTTCAACCGTATTATGATTTCTTTTACTATTTTCTTCTGGAGTAAATTAACTTCAATTTGCACATTCAGTAATAAGTGGCAAGGTGCATATTACACCATTATTACTATACCTAATTCAATAGATATATAATTTACATTTCTATTTATGTAAATGCTGAATTAAATCCAAAGAATCCCAGGAGAGGACCAACCAGCTTAATATTTAATACGGACATGTGAGGAAAGAAGGCACATCTGAAAAGCTTCAATCCTTATGTCAGGAATTGCACCTGAATCTCCAGAAAGGAAGAAAGTAATATCTTCAAATAAACCTCCGAAACAAAGTGCAGAGGATTTAAGGAAGGTAAAGAGCACTTGGGAGTAGGGCAAAGAGAAGAGAGTGAGGAACATGTCACCTTGACTCTTTCTTTCAGTTCTTCCTTTTTTAAAATTTTTGTAATTTTTTACAGAGCATAATGTTACTTACTTCTCTATTCTACAGAGGGCTGTGGATTAGTATGAAATGTGCAGAGGGACAAAATTTCAAAATGAGCATTGTACACCAGCAGGAAGTTGCCTGAGGCAAACACAGCTCCTCTCTGCCGATCACCATATAAGCACACTGCCAGATATTCACTCTTATGAAATGATCAGGTGCAGAGACTGAAGACTACGAGTACACCAGAGTAGCACACTGCTGGTGGAGCCCTCCCTCATCAGCAAGTAGCATTCATTAAACATATTAAAAGGAGTGATCAATGGGACAGAGTCTAGTTGGAGGCCTGTATCTAGTGGAGTCCCTCAGGGGTCGGTACTGGGACCAGTACTATTCAATATATTCATCAATGACCTGGATGAGGGAACAGAGTGCACTGTCAGCAAGTTTGCTGATGACACAAAACTGGGAGGAGTGGCTGACACACCAGAAGGCTGTGCTGCCATCCAGTGAGACCTGGACAGGCTGGAGAGCTGGGCGGGGAGAAATTTAATGAAATACAACAAGGGCAAGTGTAGAGTCTTGCATCTGGGAAAGGACAACCCCACGTACTGGTATAGGTTGAGGAATGAGCTGTTAGAGAATAGTGTAGGGGAAAGGGACCTGGGGGTCTTGGTGGACAGCAGGATGATCACGAGCCAGCAATGTGCCCTCGTGGCCAAGAAGGCCAATGGCATCCAGGGGTGTATTAGAAGGGCTGTGGTCAGGAGGTCGAGAGAAGTTCTCCTCCCCCTCTACTCTGCCCTGGTGAGACCCCATCTGGAATAATATTATGTCCAGTTCTGAGCCCCTCAGTTCAAGAAGGACAAGGAACTGCTTGAAAGAATACAGTGCAGAGCCACAGAGATGATGAAGGGGGTGGAACATCTCTCTTATGATGAAAGGCTGAGGGAGCTGGGTCTCTTTAGCTTGGAGAAGAGGAGACTGAGGGGTGACCTCATTAATGTTTAAAGACACATAAAGGGCGAGTGTCAGGAGGATGGAGCCAGGCTCTTCTCGGTGATGGTCAATGACAAGACAAGAGGCAACGGGTGCAAGCTGGAGCACAGGAGGTTCCACATTAACATAAGGGAAAACTTTTTCACTGTGAGGGTGACAGAGCACTGGAACAGGCTGCCCAGGGAGGTTGTGGAGTCTCCTTCTCTGGAGATATTCAAAACCTGCCTGGACGTGTATCTGTGCAATCTACTTTAGGTGGTCCTGCTTTAGCAGGGGGGTGGGACTAGATGATCTTTTGAGGTCCCTTCCACCCTTAACATTCTGTGATTCTGTGATTCTGTGTGATTCTGTTATTCTGTGTGTGAATTGTAAAGCCAGCAATGACAGAAAGTTGTACAGTGAGATAAATCAAGTGTCTTATGGAACAGAGCCACACCAATGAGGCAGAGGCACCGTGCTGCCTAAAGAACTGGAAATATTTTATCTTCATAAAATAGAGTACATTCTTGGGACCTGGGTAATTAACAATGCAGGAAAAGATACTCTGGCTACGGCTATGTTGCTAAATAGGAAAGGGCCAAGGGCCAATCTCTGTCTTCAAGGTCAAATTGTGTAGACGCTGTTGTCTGCACTGCTGTGGTGCAGCTCCAGCTAGAGCACAGGAGCTGCAAGCAGGCTGTGTAGCAGTTAACTTAGACTGCTATGAATCCTACATGGTGAGACTCTGAGGCACTGCCATCTTCTTTGGTTTTTTGGGTTTTTTTTCAGTTCAAAGTGACTGAAACAATGAGGGCTGTGGCACAGCCCAACAGAGTGTGGTTTTGCCTTCTAGTATACTGTTGCTGCACTGTAAACTGATCATATCATACCCATCCAAACTTTTCTCATAGTGAAGGTAGCAAGGCAGAGGAGAGACAGCAGAAAACATTCTTGTTTGAATTTGATGTTGCGCTGAGATGTTCCCTTGATTTTGTCTGGTCTTTAACCCTGCAAACTACTCCTGGATGCAAACCCAGGGATTGTGTTATGTCTCTTGGATGTAGCAGGAGGGTATGAAGGGGTGCTAGAGGGTTTGAAACATCTGGGGATTACACTGGGAAACTGTGTAAGCTTGAAAGAGCCAAACACGGTGCTGCCTTATCCATCCTGCCTTTTGGGAGAGGTCTCTGAAAGGAGCTTTCTCCAGAAATGTGTGCTTGTACTGCCATAGAAAATGCTTGTGGGAGTACTCAAAACAGAGGCAGGGTGTAAGCTAAAAAATAAGTAATGTAATTTATCAGGAGTCCAGTGCTTGAGCTATCTCTCTGGCCCTCTCTTATTGCGAATATAGATGTAACCTTTGATGACACTCACTTTTTAAGTCTTTCAACATCTATGATCCAAAGGCTTACCAACATACTCAAAACATATATTGTTAGTGTGATTATTATTATTATTCTGCAAATCTCACACTTATAGTAGTATTTACTTCCCACCAACAGCCTTGCTGAGATTAATGGTCTCCTGAATATCAATACAAACTAGTGCAAGTAATTGCTGAACAACTGGAACCAGTCAGACAGATGAAGAGCCTGGTTTCCCTTCACATTTTTCCACTGACCACATTTAAGATCTTCGTTGCATCTGTATGGGGACGTACCCTCTCTCTCACCTGGAAGTTAGATCTCCAGCATTTGCATTCACCATACTCAGTAAGCTGTTCACTCATTTGTATGGTGCATAAAACAGGCGGTGCTCCTTAGAAATTGTAGTGTTTCCTCCACTTCTTTTTTCTAGGGATGCTAAGATTTCCTTTCAGACATCGTTCCCTTCCTCCCCCCCCCACCTTTCAATAGAGGATGACAAAATGGTGAAAGTACTTGTTAGATATTTGCTTTTAAAAAATATTTCTCTGCAAAGGATATGTGCATGTGTGTGTGTTTGCACATATGTGAAGAGAGAGGGAGGAGACATTTTAGTGCACAGAGAGGGGCTGTACTTTTTGCTCCGTTCTCCCTGCTTCTTACAGTTTATGAGTTTCTACACACAGGGAGTGTATTTTCCTCTTCAGGCTGACTATGGTGAAAAAGATGTTATGGGAAACACAGCCTGACAGCATCCAGTCACCACTCTTCAAAAGCTCTGATATTAGGAAGAATTTCTTTACTGAAAGCGTTGTCAGGCACTGGAACAGCCTGCCCAGGGAGGTGGTGGAGTCACCATCCCTGGAGGTGTTTAAGAGACGGGTAGATGTTGTACTTAGGGACATGGTTTAGTGGTGTTGATAGAGCTAGGACAAAGGTTGGACTTGATGATCTTGAAGGTCTCTTCCAACCGAAACTGCTCTATGATTCTATGGCACACCAACACCAAACAATAAAGTCATCTAGGCTTTATGTCCTGCTTTAGTTTAGTAACTAGTTAAGTAAATGTTTACTTGACACAGGGTCAAGGAAAGCTCAGTATAGACACTAGCATCAAAAAGAATGTTTCCTGCAGTGTCTGCTTAACCTTTCTGTCCACACTATGAGAAAAATGTAAATGGATGTGACATAGGCATTTTATGGCAGTGAAAGAGTTCACTAGCAGAAATCAGAACACAGAAATCAGAATATAGCAACTTCTTGAGCCATTCTGGAAATACAGGTTAAATACAGTAAAACCTGCCCAGAAGCTGGTCTGCATGTAGCACCACTTGTCCACCTTTCCATCAGAATTCATGAATCTGAACTGTCTTTCTCACACATACCTTCAAGCCAACAAAAATAAGTAAATCCAATGAATGTCTTTTTTTTTTCCTCCACATAAGCCAAGGAATTTACAACAAGGTTATAGCAGAGTAGCAGGTAACTCATTAGCTTCCTTTTCAAGCGTGGAATGGGAGATACAGTGAGATGGAATGGTTTACCAGGAGGTCACTGTGTCCTCATACTCTGAGCAGAATTTAAGTACACAGTCTCTAATCCTGACTCAGAGACTGAATTTCGGTGTTATTTCAGGTACAAATAAAACTTTATCAGCAAAATTTGAACTCATTAGTACCTGTCTCTCAGTCAATATTTAATTAATCAGATCTGAAGGAAAAGAACATCTTCTTAGGGGAAACTTAGAATATTTTAGAAATACTTTGGCAGTTGAGCCTATTAATTGGCTAAGAGTTTTCTACCACAGATGTGCACACCTGAGTTTGCAGCAGCAATTTCTCATTCAGGTTTGAGCTTCATGCACTGACCATTACCTGTGGTTTTATCAGTTTACACATCATACTGCTAAGGCCTCTGTCATCACACCCGCTACACACTGTATTTGCTGTATTCTGTAACAGGCATTTCCAGAAAAAAAGAGAAACAAAAAAGCAAGTCGCTTTTCTGGCCTGTTAACAACTGACTTTTTACAGCCCCCATTTTTTCCAAATTCTGATATTATTTCTTGATAAATCTTTTATCTCACAGATCCATCTTCCTTATTTCTACTCTTACTTTCAAAGGCTTTATATCAGGCCTATGCACTAGAAGGAAAGCATTTTAAAAACACTTGACTTATTTTTAAAACACCTACACAGCAGTTAGCACACAGAAATTTTTCTTTCACCTTATCTCAAAGCATCACAAGTTTTTTCTTCTGGCAGTCTTACATATTTTGGTTTCTTCCTTATTTTGTGCTAAGCTGTTCTTTGATAAGGTTCAGCTGGGGAAATTCATTTCTCTCAGGACCCAATCAGGTTTTTACATCAATTAGGCTAATTGACAGAAGGTTTAACACATTGCTTAATTATCACTGCAAATATGTTCTTGGAAGAAACCCCAAAGCACAGGAGTAAAAAAAAAAAAAAAAAAAAAAAGAAAAGAAAAAAAAAGAGACAAACCTCTTTTCTACTAAAATAATTTTGGAAAAATTTTAAAGATAGAACTCCAGGAAGGAAGTTTACTAATGGATGGCTATCTCACCAGAGCTGAAACTGCTCTCAGCCAGAAAGTCTGTGCCACACCAAAATGATCATCCTATGCGTCATCATGAAAATGTAAATAATCATAGAGTAGGAGAGAGTATAGGCATATACAAAGGACACATGTGAAGACAGAAAACACATACCTAGCTACCACACCACCAAAAAACCCCAAAATTTTCAATTCTGGAAAGACTTACTGGATTTTTTCCTGATTTTGTAACAGGACATCTGAAATAACTTGTGCTTATTCACATTAGCTGTCTTAATCTTTTTTTAACTTAGGCTAAACCTCATTAAGGTAAATCTCATAACTCAGTTAAGCATTGAGCTTAAGAGACAGTTTACATAATATGATACTGTATGTTAAACTATAATTCTTTATCTTCTGTTTTGGGTTCCAGTCTTTTATATTAATAGAAGTGATAGGGTGCTCCTGAAATGTAAAGGACTGCCCTTTCTTGATCTTCCAGTTGCCTCTGTTTCCCTGTGCTCTGTGTGATGAAGGCGACAGAAAAAGGCTGTGCAATGCTCTTCAGAACAACCCACAGTCATAAAATATTTTCAGAAGAGGAACGAACCCCTGAAGGAGAAATGTAACCTCAGTCTTTGCTGGTGTTTCTGAACATCTGGGAATGCTACTTGATAAACATGCTAGCACTGTTGGGGTTTTTTGAATGTCTGTGCTGCACAAAAAACAAACAGTTCAGTGAATAAGAGCCCTCAGGGACAAAGTGTTTAAAGCAATACAGAGGAGTTGTACAAATAAATCCCTTGGACATATTTTCCGTGTAGTGCATTTAAAACCAACATTCTATTACTTAACATTGTTCCACTGGAGATGGAATCAGTGTTAAACTGCAGCAGTGCTTTAAAATAAATGGGCCATGTTGCAGGCTTTGCATGTATGTGCGAATACCAGGGAAGAAGGCCATGACGTCTTTAAGTGCATACGTTACACACTGAATCCATGCCAAAATGCCATTTCCTTTTCTAGCTACACTGCAGCACCATGATCTCTTCTCTTTAGCACAGGACATGTGTCCCACGCCTGTAATCCGGAAAGCTTTTTCCTAGAACCTCCCTCAAAGGTGTCACAGCAAGCACTTCTTTCCTTTCAAGCCCTTCATCTTAGATAATGAGGAAGATGGAATTTTTTTCCTTCAGAACTTAACCCCAACACAGTAATGACTAATTTAGGCCAGAATAACCTTGCAGGTGTTCTTCACATGTCTTCTAGCTCAGGTGGGAGTTTACTAGCCATGAGGAGAGAAAGGACAGAAAGATGTCATAGTGCCTTACTCCCTGTTAGCTGGTGGTGCTTTGGGGATTGTCAGGACTGGAGCTGGTGGCTGTGGCATGCACCAAGAGCCTGGGACCCTAGTCTTTGCACCACAGGTACTAGTTCAGGTAGGATTTGCTCTAGATTCCTTCAGTACAATTGCAAATGTAGGGAGCTTCAGCCATTCTCTTAATATATGTGAGGCCTACCCCTTTCCTGTGATGATGGGCAGGCTGCTCTGTAGAGATCCTGGTGAGTGACAACATATTCCTTTGAAGATGAGAATTCCTCTTCCCTTCATTAGTTCCAGCCCAGGTACTTGTCTCACTTTCCCTTAGCAGCTCTAAACATTTCTGCTTCTTACTCTGCATTGTCTTCAACAGAAAAGGAATAGTTTTTATAGACCAGGTGTGTCAACTAGTGAGGTTTGCAACATGAAAGTATAGAGAGGTGGTAGCAGCTGGTCTGTCCCTTTTGTGACTGCCAATGCTTTTCTTTATGTTTTCTTTACTACAAGGCAGCACTGAAGGTCAAAGGGAAGTATGGGAAAGAAGAGGCAGTGCTGCAAATTGGATTATGCTCCATTCATCTTCATCTCTTGCCCTGACCTCCCCTAACCCTTCAGTGCAACCTCTGTCTCTTCAACTCATGGAAGATTGTGTTCAAGAAATGAGTACAGCCATGGTGTACAATTTGTCTTGCAGGCAGCCTCTCCCCACATCCAACCTGTGAATCCCCCCACTTGTCTTTGGCCCTCTTGGTTTGCAATCCCTCACCTCAGCGCCCTGTTAATGGTGAGTTAATGTGAGGCAGAAGAAAGGCTCAAATTGGTTAGGCTTCATGCGTCTTCACCTATCTGCTGTCCAGGTCCCAGTACTGACTGTCCTGAAGGTAACACGCTGTGTCCAAAAATGGTGTCAAGATTAGAATGGAAAGCCAACAGTAGGAGCTGGAGAAAACTCCTAGTGAAGCAATGGTAGGAACTTGGGGCCAGTCTTTTTACAGAAAAAGGCTGGCTACCACTGTACTAGACCCTACTCTGCCCTTTTTCATGGGGGGATGTAAGAATTTTTTTGTGATAACCATGTAAATTTCCTTCTTCTCTTTCATCTGGGCGTATATGTGCAGAACAGATTCCTGGATCCCACTTCTCAGGCTTAAAATTAGTTTTTAAAGAACACTTGATATCGTATGGAAAAAGGGTGGGAAGCACATCTACTGTCTCTTCCAACCTCAAGGCAGAGTCAGATCTACCTATATGGCTCCTGACAGATGTTTTACTGGAGGAGTGAAAAAATGTCTTAGAAACCTCCCCTGGTAGCAATTCTTTGATTAGCCTAGTTGATCCATGCCAGTAACTCCCTACTGCTCAGGAGCCCTCAACACAATAAAGACATGGACCTGTTGGAGTGACCCCAGAGGAGGGCCACAAAAATGATCAGAGGACTGGATCATCTCTCCTATGAGGAAAGGCTGAGAGAGACGGGGAAACCTTATTGTGGCCTTTCAGTACTTAAAGGGGGCCTATAAGGAAGAGGGGGGCAATCTTTTAGAAAGGCCTGCTGCAATAGGAAGAGGGCATATTTAGGTTCGATACAAGGAAGAAATTTTTTTCAGTGAAGGTGGAGAGGCACTGGCACAGGCCGCCCAGAGAGGTGGTAGAAGCCCCATCCCTGGAAACATTTGAGGTCAGATTGGATGAGGCTCTGAGAGACCTGATCTAGCTAAAGGTGTCCCTGGTCACTACTGGGGGGTTGGACTAGGTGGCCTCTAGAGGCCAAACTATTCTATGATTCTATGTTCAGTACAGAAGTACTACGCTTCTTCTGTATCTTTCTCATTGTAATTTAAACCCAAGATTTGCTGTCCTAGTAAAACTAGGCATTGAAAAGTTTGTTCCCATTTCCCTTCCTAGTGTTCACTTCTGAAACATGAATTTTCTAAGCAGGTGGCAGAGGGAAGAGTCCTGGGTTCTGGTCCTTGATCTGAAAGCAGCTGCTATGCTTGGCACGGAGTCCGGTCCAGCTGGGTCTGGGCTCACACCTTGTGGTTCTAGCATGGCTGCCATCAGGCAAATTGCAGCTTTCTTGCCTCCACCTTTAGTAAGCAGAGGAATTGTGAAGTCAGAAGCAGACACACCACAATTTGCCCTTTGCAGGGTCAGTTTTCAGCCCTTATATTTGTTCCCCAGCTGCATGGCTCTCAAGTGTCAGGGAAGGGGACTGAGGGGTCAACAGATGATCAGAGCCATATTTCACAACCAGACATCACCTGGTTAACTGTGAAATCAGAGGCTTGGGAGGCACAGACTAAATACAGTTACTTAATTGCTCAATGAAAGCAAGACTGATACTTGTGAGCAAAACCATAATATTAGATGTTAAGTGGAGACTACTGGTGAAAGCTTAGGCAAACGCAGGCTCCAGGCACTCATAGGGTGAGACATCAGCAGAACAAAGGCAGCAAATAGTTAATCATGCTGTCTGACAAGGGGCATCTGACAGATGCTCTGAATCATCTCCGAGCCTTCTCTACACTGTCTGTAAAGGGATTTTATGTTTTGTTTGACATAGCCTGAATCTCACTAATGAAATGTGAATAGCCCTACTCTGCCGAAGTCCCGCTTTAGACGATTAGTCTCTTTGTAGATCTAACTGCCAGAGCTGGTCATATGAAAACAGCATTAATAGTGAAAGTAGCAATAACAGATATTCATGTTTCTGTTTTTTTGCTTGTTGATGAGCAGAACAGAAATCATATTTGTACTTCAAAATGGTTCCATGGAATAAATTGCATAATAATTCATTTAGTCACTAATTGCTGTAGTTTATTAGACTCACTGATGGCAAATACAAATCTGCTTTATTAGGCAAAAAGAAAACCAATCGTTTTAGAGGTTTTTACAGACTTACTGAAATGTTCCATCTCTAATGTATACTGTTCCTCAGCACAGCAAAGTGTGTACAGCATTACCTTTAAAGCAACGCACTGTCCATGATTTGAGCCTGGCACAGATAGAATATCAGTATTCGAATATGTTTACTGATAAAAAAATATTCTGTAATATGTGGCTTGAGAACATACAATTCTCTCTTTTTTTCTTGCCACCGGTGTTAGAGAACTGGTGCCAATTAAATTGTAGATGAGTGAGCCTGCAATCATCCTGATATGCTTCGGCAGTTGTAAAGTGGTTAAGGCTTAAATCAATGTTCTGGTTCTCAACATTTCTTGAATGTGTTGAAAATCTAGTTTAATTGTGAGGGACACTTGTCCTTTACCGGGAAGTAAGCAAAAGACTTCTTTTAGCCTTGAATAGTACTGGACCTAATTGAACTTTTCTATCCTTTGGATGCTTAATAGAAAATACTTCAACTTCATGCTTTTAAATGGATCACATTTGAACAGAGGCTGTTCTAAGATTAAAGGCACAGCACGAGACTGCCTGTCATCTGATTGTTCTTTCATCCCCATGACTGTCTTCCTGAGTCACTTGTGCAAATCTAGGAGAGATCAGTGATGCTTCAGCTTTATGCTAGCTTTATTATTTCTGTGAAATGATTTCAGGTACTTCAGCGTTAAAACGATCTTGTGACCTTCCATCAACAGATGGTGTAGTTGTTCCAGTAGCACTAGAAAAAACTGTTAGCTATATTGGGATGAGTGGTATAGCTCAGCAGCATTTTCATTCTCATGTTTTATTTGCTGAAGAATACAGATTCAAACTGATTGAAACTATTGGTCCATTTGTGTGAAGCTCACTGAATTTGTTTCAGTTAATTATTTTCTAAAAAGTTTAATGTTATTTTCTAAAGACAGTATTTTGATTTTGGCATTAAGAATGAAACAAAATATTTTCCTTTCCTTTCTCTTGGCTTTGAAGGGAACTTGAAAATCAAACATCTATGCAATTCTGAATGTGCTGCAGCAAACATAATCTTGACCTGTCCCCTGATAATTATATTTTGGTACACTGTGAGTATACAAATCTTAGTTTTATTGGAAGTTCTACAGCACCTTGCATTTGCTTCCTAAATGAATACAATAAATACTAATAAAGAATACTAACGATGACAAATGTGTAAAGCAATATTTGTATACATACACTGGATTTGGCAAAATTATTATTCAAGATCTGATAAAACAGTTCATACACAGTTGTCTTTTCAGCACTGTGGTAGTTTGAATTTGAATCTGATATTTTTTATTCTGGCACAGATAATCTGTCTGCAAACAGCAACATTGTTCTTTCCCAATTTATTTTCTTATCAGAGAGAAATTAAAATCCTACTGCTTTTGGGGAAAAAAAAAAAGTTTTCTTCTGATTTCCTTTTTCTTTTTTTTTTTAATCTTTTTCTTACACTTTCTGCAAATAATCCTCCAATTTTTTGATTACATCAGTAGCTACACAGTGGCTATGCCTTTTTACTGTTTTCAAGTATACCTGATAAACAGATAAAAATGTTAAACAACTGAGTGTGAAGATACAAATTAAGTTTAGAGAGAAGAAGCTGAAAGTGTATAGAAAAATGTAGTAGGTATTGATACCATCCTACAGTATTGTCTAAGGTGATGAGTTACAGTTAAAGAGCACTTAAGTACCTTTGTGAACCCAAGATTTTATGAAGGCACTCTATGCCTTTCTGTCCCCGGTATTCAGAATGTCTTCTGTTTTCCTCCATTATAAACCAGCTATCACTGGTTTAAGTGCTGATATGATTACATGATTTGTTTCCGTGTTCAACAGCTGTTCACAATCTGTTACCTCAGATTATTTCCTCTCTAAACTTCTATTGAGAGAGGGACTAGAGTGCCTTAGACCTTTTTGCTTGGAATGATAAAAATAATAATTCATCAGCATGATTCATATTCATTTATCTCTGAGACTGCACCATTCTAACCCACTGAAAAAAAAAGAGGAGTGAAATGTGACGGTTATTTTTCTGAGTCTTGTATTAGCAGGTTGTAAATGAAAAGTTGTGGCAGACACCACAACTGAAAGCCAATTAGAAAAAGTGAGAGGAGCAGTTTTAGCTGTGATAAACATACTGTATTTAAAAGCACAAGAACTAGAATAAAATCAGTGATACCAGTAAAACTTGCATGCAATTATTTTTCAGTTTGCAGGTAACTTTCCTTATGAGTTAATGAAAATCAAATGCAAATCCCAAACGATAGAGGAACAATAAAGAATATCTCGCAAAGCTAGTGGACTTCTATGCTAAATAATTTGTTCATGTCAGAAAAGACTTTCTTAAAGGAAAACAAATGAAAAACCTACATTATGACGCCATGAGACCAGATGTTGGACCACATAAATATTCCTTGTGCTTTTTCATCATAGCAAGAGGAGACTATACACACACTCAAGAGAAAACTCAAGTAGAAAAATCCTCTCACCTTTATGCCACTTACTCTGTTTTGTTTTGTTTTTTTTTTTTTGACTTATGCTAGGGGACAGCTAACCTGGGAATAAGGGCAATTGATGAACATCCTGATTCTACTTGATAGTCTAGAAATAGAAAAAAAAAAAGCTGTACCAGGAGGATAGCTCATTCAGAGATCAAAAGTACCACTTCTTCAACCTGAGCCCAGCTACAGACTTAGAGAGAAATACAACCTATGGAGTGCATGTGCTCCTAAAATCCTTTTCTTATACCAGAAAATAAGTTTTCAGTTTTGTACTAAGTAAACTAAGAGTAAATGAAAGAAAAAACCCTCTTTTTGAAGATAAGGAGGAATTACAAGACCTCCAACTGGAGGCTCTTAAAGAGTGTCTGGATGATTTAGTAACTCATTGAGCTGGAAGGTGAGAAACCCTCTGATGTGACATAGAAATGTCTGTCTTTTTATTTTTTTTTACATTGTGAGTGGAACGGGAGCAACTAACAGTGCTTTACTAGCAACTGGAAAGTAGATATAACTGTGTTTGTCTTTAATATCACTGAAAGCTGGCATATTTACAAAGCTCGTTAACCACCATTTGTTTTCTTGAAATGAAGGCAGGCATTGGCAATAGGGGAACTTCCCATATTAGTTATCTGTGGTCCAAAGACAGTCTTCCTAAAATAGTATAATTTTCTGAGACTCAATATCCCATGATTAGAAAAGCACTTTCAATCCAGTGAGGGAAAATGCACAAATGGCAGTTTCTCCATCCTGCTCTGCCAATGGCCCTGGTTTATCAGCACACCAAGAAAAGTCTCTGTATCTTCTTTGATGATTAAAATATCCAGGTCATGTGACTGGATATGCAGATATCAACGACCTACACCAGACATCAAGTAATATGTCTCCATGCATGGGCTGGACCAAGCTGTCAAAGAATTAACGACTGACTTGAAATAAATGAGTAGTAACTTACCACAAACTGCATAAGTTGATAACAAAATTAGTTTAGGAATGGTTTCCTCACATCAGCTGTGCACCTGGCATCGTTTGGACTCATAGATTTCATTCTAATTTTCAGACTCCTTTTCTTTTCCTTCCTAACTTACAGAAAAGCAACAGCTCACAGGGATGGCAGTTGTTTTCTGGTCTTGCAAGTGTCTTTCAGAGTAGATACAACCCAGGAAGAACCCCCTGTACTGCTGAATGTGACAAGTCTTAATATTCCAGTCAGCTCTGTGGAGAATTAGCAAACAGTAGCAATAAAAGCAAGACAGAGAGAATCAGACCAGGATTTTTTTTTTTTAAAAGCTGAATAAAACCTGAAAAACAATGCCAGCTCACAGTTTACCACTGTGTGGTATATGTCCAATTAAACAGAAAACACAGAAATGAGACGCATTAAAATATTTGTAGTAAATTGAAAATGGGCATCACACAGAAATCACATCAGTCTGAATTCAGATTTTAAAAGAACAAAACACTTTGGCTCATTTGGAATTTGTAATTTCATGTGTATCTTACCGGTACATAAAAGGAACTGTGAACAAGATGAAGAACGCAAGTAGATGCAATACTATTGAAGCACTGCATTTAAGGTTTATTATAGCACTCCCAGCATCCCCTGATGCACTTCCATTCTTGTAATTCAAATTATTTACCTATCATTTACGCCTCTCCATAATTTGTACTGTCATGTGTTGTTGCCTATTATGTCACTATGATACCGCAGGGATTTGATCAGTGGCTGAGCTGCTTTAACTCAATTAAGTATACTTGACAAACTGTGTGATACTCTAACTTTCACAGAATTATTTTTAGCTGTGACAAGATGACACATCATTGTCTCTTGACTGCTAACCTAGATTGGATGATACCAGCTGATAGCAGAGGCTATCTTGGCTGATATGTGTACATAGCAGTAACTGAGAATTCATCATGCCATTAAGCTCCAACAATTGCTTTACTGCTGTTATAAACAGCAGCTCCAACCTATGATAAAAAAATTTTCACAGCAGGGCTCCTACTCACACTTCTTTGGACATTAAGATTCATTTTTCTAGCAGCCTCGATATTCTGAAATATGTACAGTGCTGAGAGAGTCTGAGTTCATTCTCAGTAGCTCTTGCTGAACCAGTTATACTGACCATTTAGACAGGAGCTGACGTCTATCCCACAGTCCTGAAAAGCGGACATTTACATTGCTTCTATAGAAATTGCATTTAGCTGTTCCCTGTACTCTCAATAAACATAAATACTTGGATTTTTTTGGCAGATTACTATGTAAGTATCTTGTAACTCAAGTTTCAGTTCTGGCTCTTCACTGGGCAAGACCAGTTTTCTGGCTCTTCACCTCACACCAATATTTGCAGTGATGCTTATGATTTTTGAGAAAGCAGGTGTTTACTCATTCAAAAAGCAAACTAGATAGCAAACATATTTTGTAATTAGAAGACTTGTAAATCGTATGGCCGAAAAAGCTCCACAGTCCTTCAGTATGGAGACAAATCTTGTAAACAACAACACTTGCTGAGATCAGTGCAAAAATCTTTACCATAAACTAAAGACGTGCATCCCTTAACTCGCAGGTGGTATCAATGAGGACAGCCAGAGTACGGTACTAAGAGGAAGCTTATAACTCAAATGATTTATTGTAAGCAAATCTAAGGGTAGATATAAGAATATATACATCTTTGATAACTCTCCATGGTATTTGGGTTACTGTATTTTGATAAAGTGTATGTTTTCAGATGTCTTTCCCACCACCAGACCTATATTTATTAATGGTAGAAATAAATGGAAGATTAAACATATTTGTTTAATTTTCAAGAATTTCTAATTTTCTTCCCATACATTATCACGGAAATACACTATTTTAATCTCGGGTTTTTGCTTTCTCCATTCTTGCCTTTTCTACCTTTTCATTCTTCAGAGGAAAATAGGATAAAAGGAGTTTTTTTTTCCCCTAGCAGGCTGAAAAAAGAGTGTGAAAAGTGGTTACCTCTGAAAAAAAAGTATCTTGGGAATAAGCATAACTGTTTCTATCATCTTTCCATATTTTTTAATTATAAAGCCTGTCTTTTCAACAGCAGGATGGTCTAGGAGAAAGAATGCTGCATTTCAGCTGCCATTCTTTCAGATTGTGATACAGTACGAGTAAAACTATCATCATGGCCTTAAGACCCAGAAGAACATTGAAAGGATGAGTATAATACCAGAGAAAGGTATAGGTACTGGGAGGTTTTTGCATAACAATTTTAACTGCATTGTTAATCAGATTTTCCTCTAATAATTGGATAATCTAGAACATGATTATTAGTATCATTGTAACTAGACTTACAATAACTGTTGTGTTTTGATAAGACTCTTAAGTCTTTAATTGGTCTCAATAAATACTTAGCCGTGTATATCAAGCATGAAAGACTTTAAGTTTAGCAACTGTGCAATTTAAAGTGCACTGCAACTGGGCTAAATAAATGTCTCACAGGCAGATAACTTCGGACAGAGCACAGTGTTTCCAGCTTCTGAACTAGGCTGTTCAGGGCTAGTGTGGATTTTTCTGGATAGTTTCTTTTGTGTTACGTAGAAGTACTTTTTCTCTAAATTACCTCATTTCCTTCTTACAGCTCCCTTAACAGTGGACTGGTGATCACTTTATTATTATAAAGGAGAGCACAAAGGGCTGAAGCTACACTAATCTAACTTAAGAATCGTTACTTTTTGTTCACCCTTTTGAAAAGTCTTGTGAGGATCAATTCAAATAAGAAACACCTTGATGATGGAGGAGAAATGGTTGTTATCTTCAAAATTCTTAATGGATATGCTGCAACACAAGAGCAGTCAACTTCTGCAACCCATTCAAAAGTGCAACAGAGAGGAATGAGAGACCAATTTTAAAGAAAATGGGTGTAATTTTCATTTTGTTATACCTTATGCATGTATTGGAACTGGTGGACCAGAACAGAGCGGCTGTCAAACCCTATCAGCCCATCCCAGGAGGATGTTTCCTTTGGTTGTGGGGTGGCCAGCTGTCCCTGTGCTTGGCTGCTGCAGCCCTGAGACCTGCTGATAGCTACATTGGTGGCCAAGCTCTCCAGCCTGTTCTCAGTTGTGGCTGGGAACAGGCTGGCTCTAGACCACCTAGGAGTTTTATGTACACCTGCATACATGGGATGACTGTACTCTCAACTGCATTTGATCAGTCAGTTTTCCTTTCTGTGTCTGACGAACACTTTTCTTCCTGAGCAGAAATTCTGAGAAGGGAACAAGTTTAAAATGTGCCTCTACAGGATTTACTGATACCAGCTCAAATCTGATGTTGATGTCTGCTCCAGCCACAGTCAAAGACACCGGCTATTTCCAAGAGAATTTGCAACAGTAATGGCTGGTGGTGAACACTGGTGCAAGTTTGGTCAGAGCTGATTGTTATTAAGTTTCGTTTGTTTGAACACATTTGCTGATCTGTAAGTGAGGGTGTAAGCAAACGAATGTGGGAACAATCTGAGATAGGCAACATGTCAGAGGCCTTGCAAGAATATCATTCTACACAGTAAAAATAATTGAAGCTGTAATCCCTGGAGTGGTTGAGTAACCTTTTTAGCTGTGGGGCTTCCTCCTCTTCCATCCTAACCCATGTAAAGCTATGTGTGTCATTAGTTAGACGGCTGAAAAACCCACTTCCAACCCAGTTATAGCACTGATCTGTCTAAATTCCTACCTCTATGTGGCAAAAAGTGAGCATATCTAGACTAAAACAAAAGGGATGCAGTCTGTATAACTGACTCTGATGGTGTGAGCCTATGGCTCAGTAAGCAGTACTGGTGCAATGTGAAAGGCTGTCACAAAGAGGCTTACGCTATTTCAAAGCTACAAATGAAAAGAAATTGAGTTCACATGCTGCAGTGAAGCAAATCAAACCCCGTAACATTTGTATTAATTGCCAAAAGCAGATAGTGCCTGGGAAGAAGAATAGGGGGTATAAATGCAATAACTCTTGAAGTTTAAATTTGGAAATGAGCCCAGGTTTTGGGGAGTTAGAGTCTGCTAGGACTTACTTTTAAAAGTATTATTCTATCAGGAAAAAAATCAGTCTGAGAAGTATATTCTAGATCTTTGTTAATCTTTCTTTGGCCTTTAGCCAAATGTTAATTGAAGCTCTAAGTAGTATTTCACTTACTTTGATACCCACAGAGAATTGAATGGTCTTTTTTATAACAACCAATGCTCTCAGACTTTTTCCTTCTTGCTGTTTAAAGATAAAATTAGTACAATATTTCTGGGGTCCTTATTGAAAATCCTAAATGAGGACAGAATATAAGACAGAAAAATAACTGGCTCAATTTACTAGTTTGCCTCTTTCTGTTGTGGGCTACACAGGACCAATAGTGCCAGGAACACTGTTTTTTTTTTCTGTAAGATTTTAATGCTTTAATATAACTACTAAATAATAAAAGCGAATTTAAATGTAATTTTCCCACCATTTTAATTACTTGATGGAAATAAATGACAACAGATAATCACAATACCCTTCATTGTATCTAATATACTTATTGTATATTCTATTTAGGATAAAAATATACAGAAACATTTAAAATAATAGTAGAGTGAGTTGGAACTATTCTAGGCTTTTACCAAAGAAAAGAAAGGTCAAAATGTGGTGAAACATCACTGTGCAACGATGTTATACTAATTTCCTTTGCTGCTGAAAAAGCTGCAGTACAATTCCTGAGTTTACAACAACGCTGAGTTAGGTGAGGTAGATGACAAATGTAACCGCATGCACGGAGGAGGAGTCTCAGCCAGCAATTGTTTAGCAATACAATTACTGTTGTTGCATCACCAATATCAAATGCATATCAAAGACCTGAAAGAAGCTTGTGCTCTGAGAGGCAGATAGCTTTACATCTCTGAAGCTGATGAAAGTTTGAACATTTTCTGACATAAATGGGGTGAAGATTTGACTGCACATGTGTTAGGCAGCTGTTGTGTTGTTGTTTTGTTCTGTTAAATTGGCAACAGGAGGAAAAGGAAGATGAAGTGGCATGAAAAGATTTGAGTGATGCTAACAGCAAAGGAAAAAAAAAACAAACCCTAGAAAGAAAACTAAGAGCAGCGGAAAGAAACTTCTCTCATTTCACTGCCAGGACTTGGCCGCTCCTTCTCCAGTTTCTTTTTTGTGCCATCTAGGTCTTACTGCCAGTTCTCTCCAGTGAAGCCATGCTGCCTACATGTGTTTAGCTGAGGTGGCTTTAGCGACTGCCCAGAAAAGCTGTCAAGAAAGGAGTTCAGAGAGTTAATAGTAATTATGTTGTGAAGCCACAACATGTAATCTGCAAGACGTTCTGCTGCGGCTAAAAGTTATATATTTTATGCTCTACAAACAATATTTCTTTTATTGAGAGGAAGGGCAAAGGATCATGTTGTTTATGCCTAATCATTTGCTGAACATTTTTGCCCACAAGCCAACAAAGTAATAAAAAAGTAGAGGTATAGTATTAAAATGAAGGCATATATCTGTGCTGAGAATCAATGCAGCCACACAAGCAGAGGTTTCTAAAAGAGATGTAGAATATATTGACAAAATCAGTTTTCTGCTGCTGTAGCTTAAGCTTTCAGATTTTTTTTTTTTTTAAATATAATAGCATGAACATCTATGCTTTTGCTGGCAAATTTATACAGCCAGAGGCAGGAAAATAAACGGATTCTGAAGACTTTCATAATGGTGTTGCACGAATTTTCAAATCCTCCTTTTCCATGAAGATCCAACATTTTCTATTCTTGTGTTCCAGATACACACGCAACCTCAGAAACTTGTTACATACGTATACACATTATTTGTTTGTCAGATTTTTCAAATCATATCTGACACAAATCCATGCAAATCTGGTAGAACTAACATTTCAAATATAGCAGGGCTTAAAGGCCAACTTTCTGATATAATGACTCATTTTGATAGATGTCAGTCCAGCCTCATTTACTTGAGTTAATTTCTGGTAGCTTAATTTGAATAGATTTTTTTAGCTGGAGAGAGACAAAGAACGGGAAAAAAAAAAAGATTGTCTGGGTGACAGCACACATAAACAGAGATGCTAACTTGTCAAATGCTAGACCAGGTAAGATGTCCCTGGTGAGTCCACAGCACTCTGGTAAGAAGGAGAAGCAGTTGCTCTGGTGTTTTCACAGAGCTGCTGTTGGGATTTTCCTTTCCTGCCTCTTCTTGTGAAGGCATTTGACATATGGTTCTAGTGCTGCTCAATTACACATCTCTTCCACCTCACTTAGCATTTTTCATTTATTTGTCATTTCCCATTTTTAACTAGAATTATACTTTATTCATCCTTCCACATATGGCTATATGTTATTCATTTTTATCATGGATCGAAAAGAGTCTAGTCTATTATTTGTGAGGAGAGAAAGTTTAATCAGCACAGAACCTGGCTGAGAATGAGATATAAGACTTTCCCATTTTAAATGGGCTGATTGGTCACTGACATAGTTTTTCCCATGCGCCAAAAATGTGTTTAAAACTAAGCCATTTGATTAACTTGTGAAGTCTGAGAGTAGCTAGCAAATTCAATTATGGATTCAAATTATGTTACTAAATTGATCTAATTTTTAAAAGTGATGAATGAAGTGCATTAAAAGAGAGGGATAATAAAGGTCTAAAGAGGAATTGGCAAGGACTCTGTTAATTAAAACTCAATGAACACATGCATATCTTTCTTATGTGAATGGGTGTGCAGCTACAAATACATCGGTGTGCATCAAAAATTCAACTTTACATAATGTTTACATTACACCAGATTTAATTTCCTACATATTTGAAATCCATTGAAATACATGTTTATGATGACAGAAGATATTAGAAATATCTTCTTAATACTGCCACAAGCAGTAACTGTATTAACCATGTTAGGATGCAGGGCCTTTCCTGGAAGATAGAAAGCTGCTCAAAAGCTTACTGAATGTCTGTGCAAGATATAATGATGTCTGGCCATAATAATGGCTCCTTTTGGTTGGGTCAAAGACCAATGTGAGGAAGGATCCCCAGGAACAGATCTGCAAGGCGAAATGATAAAGTTGCTTTCAAAGAATCCCCTAGCTGTAAACGAGAGCATGGGGCACAGAGTTGCAAGTGCTGTACACATAGACCAGCTTTCAGAGGCACCCATAGCACCATCAGTGATTCAACGGGGGGGGTGACATCAGACCCTGCCACAGCCCAGGAGCAGGAAGACAGGAGGAGACATAAAGCTGCTGAGTCACTGCATGGCCTCATGACTATTAATCCTCTGCTACAACTTTCACCACTTGGCTTCAGGCTGTATTTAGATTCCTGCCCCCTGTGTGGGTGAGGTTTTACTACCGTGTCCCCTTTTCCAAGGATGAGAAGCACCTGCTCCAAGACACTTTTTTGAAATGAGCACTGGTTCTGATGTGGATTTTGACACACCCCTTGTATCTGAGAACTCAGTCTCTGTTCACAGGTCCATTCCTGCACTGAGAAAG
The DNA here is from genome assembly GCF_034619465.1 of Leptosomus discolor. Lineage (NCBI taxonomy): Eukaryota > Metazoa > Chordata > Aves > Leptosomiformes > Leptosomidae > Leptosomus > Leptosomus discolor. The sequence continues at coordinate 69,175,182 of NC_141392.1, forward strand.
AGCCCATACACATTGTCTTGCACACAAACCATGTCCCAAGCCTATATCTGCATTTTCAGTACATCTCGGTTTTAAGTAGAATCAGCATCTAAGAGCTGAACAGCCCTCTGAAGATACACAAGTATCTACCTTTCTCCAGTAACTACAAACTTAACTCCTTTGTTCGGCCGACCAGATCAGGACCTACATGTCAGCCTTTTTCATCCAGCCTTCTTTTTTCTGCAGAAACTTATTCTCATCAATTCTAAAAAACTGGCATGCTTTCCTGCAGCTAGCGAAGAATACCTGCTTGCATGCCTGTGAAGCACAAAGCTAACTCCTTGGGGATGGCCCTTTTCAACAGATGCACGTGCGGGTCCTGCAAACACTCAATTACATTTTTGAGGTAACAGATTAGAATTTCAAAGGTTGTCATAAGCAGACCTCTAACTGTTTAAATTTCAAGTGTTTTCAGAAAGTAATTTCTTTTTAGTTTTAAAGGATTTGTAAGAAATAAGAAAAAGTCAGATGCTTGAGTTCAGGTGAAACATAAATGATGGCACAGGGCAAGGACATATGATGTGATCTGTGAGGTGGGTCTTTACATGATGGAGGCTGGAGATTAAGGGAAGAGCACAAATTGACAAAACAAAACAAACGGTTCTTGTCAAAACCAAATAGAGACAGCTTGTGTTGCACGGGTCAAACATTACTCTAGCCAAATATTTCACAATTCATAGTACAACCTTTGACTGATAAGGCTGTCACATAACAAACAGGACAGTTGGTAGGCTGTGAAAGGATGCTGCCTCCTGTCAAAAGAGTCCTTGATTCACCCAGTTTAAAAGCAGGTGCTTTCCCCATAGTCGTTCAGGCATCCCTGCTTCCTGCTTCAGAGACTCCATCTCCTGGAAATAGCCTGTCAGGTCCCATCTGTTTTTTTGTGAAGCTGCCAGCTCCCTGAGAGAGGGTCCGCCATTCCCATCTCCTGCCTGATGCTGGAAAACCGAAGGGGAATAACCTCTGTAATCTGCCAGAAATTGGTTTTCTGAAAGCAAGGACTCTGCTTCAGGGAGCTGCAATCTACCATACTTAGAGGAAAATTAGTTTTCTAAGTACAGTGCTTTCTTCTCCTGTCTGTTTCAGTCCTCCATCTTTGCCCATGCTCCTTCTCCTCACACTGCAGCTTGTGGGAGCTTAAGCTTACATAACTCATTAGCAAGCAAAATCCAAACCACGAAATTTCTTATTACAGCAGGTATTGCAATGGGAAGGAAATGATGGCAAAGTAACTCAGAGAATCCTTGTCATTGCAATGATAGTAAAACTGAGCTTAGTGCCTGAACACTAAGCAGGCTATGGCTGGTATAATTAACAACAGTTATATTTGTCAGTACCTTGAAAACAATTAGCAGGTGTCCTAGTTGATATGACAGATGCATTAATCATTGGAAGCATTCCTTTAAATTGATTTATCAGTCAAATAATTGTGCCCACACTATTGCTTTACATAGGGCAATAATTTTACACTGTGTATTATAAACATAGATAAAGTGACTTCCTATGCCTTAAAGGACTTAATGTCTAAATAACACCAGACAAACATACGCGGTAAAGACAGCATGGGGCAAAAGCTGAGAAGAAGAAGGATTTGCCATGAGAACATGGCAACAGAGAGTTTCAAAGAGGATTTTGGAGAAAAGTTGCTAATTGGGGAGGAGCTGTTAGAAAACAAAGCGTATTTCACACAACTAGGAAAAAGGTTGAGGTGATAGTAGTCGGAGTCATTTACATAAATTCAAATGTTTCAAAAGCTGTAAGGCAAAACAGAGGGCTTTAAGGTGATTCAGCAAACATCAAAAAAGGGGTTGCAAGAAAAACAGCACCATTTGGCAGGAAGAGGAAGGAAGAAAAGAGAAAGGCTACAGAAATAAAGTTGTAAGTATAAACCAGTTTTAGAAGTGCAAAACTGGGCTTTTGGGAAATGATAAAAAGAGAAAGAGGCCATACAATTTAATGAGCTAAAGCATCCACAGTGAGCAGAGGAAGAAAGAAAAGTGACCTCGTGTGCTGCATGGAAAAGTTTCGGATGTGAGAAGGAGAGGACTTTCAAGAGATTAAATGGCACAGAATAGATGGGTTTCCTTGTGGGTTTTGGTTGTTTTTCTTTGGTTTGTTTTGGTTTTTTTTTTCCTCCTGGAAAATTAAGAAATTTGGTACTTTCTTAAAGGATAGCCCATCCTCAAGCAAAAACTGTTTCTCATGTGTCATCATTCAGACCAGAGCACAATATTACCCAGTTAACTCATTAGAACTGGGTTATCTTATGGTTTCTTCTGAAACATTGTTCATTGGCAGCGTCAGAGATAGGGTTTTGATGTTGATGGACCGCTGAGTTATTGTGATGTCTGTATAATGTCTATATAACAATGTCTTTGCTGAATTCCTACAACTTAGTATCCAGACAGCACAGGCTGGGTCTGAAGCTGAATACAGTCAAATAAGTGACACAAGCCACAAATCTTGACAACTCCTTTACATGTTATATTTATGTTCTACAGCACATCATCTGAAGATCTCTTCTGTAGAGGCTGCAGTGAGATCTGCATCATTAATTTCTAAGAAATACTGTGACTGTGAGGCAGTCAGCCCAGTTAGAATTTATGAAATCATTATATACATACACACACACACATAAACATCTATGTATGTTGTATATATACTCTTATTTCCTTCTAAATTTGCTCTTCTCTGCGCTCTGTCTCTACCCTGCTACAACAGAGGATCATTTTGTAGGGATATTGAATACTAGATCAAAAGTAGGAATAGATGGTAGCTTCAAGAATCTTAGCTGACCTCAAATCACTTCCAAGCAGAGCTAAAGGTGCTGTAATGTGCCCTTTCTGCCTAAGGAGTAAAGACACAAGTGAAACTTCCTACTAAATTTTAGAGCAAAAGCACTGAAGTACTGGTCTAAAACTATGTCAGCTTCTGTCAGAAATTCCTCATGCTTAACATCTATTTGTACTTTAAATCTTGAGTACTCTTGCACTATTGAAACTCTCTAATGTCTCCGTGGAAACTTGATACTTCCCAGGGATGGAGGGAAGATGTTACTATTTCTGGCAATAGTTTTACTCAAGTTGCCTGGGTAGAAGAGGTATTTCTTTGCCTATCCTGAATGTCAATGCCTTTGAAAGTCTTCATTACATCAAAATGATGCAAAATTTTGTCAAAAACTATACTCCCAAGATAGGCAATGTTACTAAAAAGCAAAACAAACTCTGAAACATTAGGATAATTAGTACACAGTTATTCAAAGGTGTCAACAAGCAGATACCATTTGTATGGAAAAGCAATTACTACAGGAAAAATGTGAGTCTGTAAATGTAGCACATACTGCTTTCTTACACTTTTTATGTAATCGGTATCATTATGCTACCTAATGACACCAATTATTTAAAAATTAAGAACACAATAATGCACACTTCATATTTATTATATTCAGATGGAGCTGCTGTCTGTACCAGTTCAGGGCCAGACATCCTTTAATAAATTCTACATGTGCCTTCAGTATTTTCTCTAGGGTTGTATTTTTTTAATGCTTACTCTTTTAGTGGGGAATCTCAGGCATAAAAAATTAAAAAGGTCAATTTTATGATGAAACACATGAGCCTGGATATCCTAAATGGCACCCCAGACTGCAGAAGCTAATTGCTTTTCGGCAGAAGAACTCTCTTAAGTGCTTATGCTGGAAAAAGGTTCAGGCAAAAAGCAGGATGCATTTCTACTCTGCTTCCAAGCCTGCTGGGATTTGTCGAGATGAGTGACGCTGTAAAAAATAGAAATCACCTGGAGCCTGTTAATATTATAATCAAGTGAAAGCACAATTACTACTGTCTTAATCCATCTGTCTGTATGGATCCACTCCACTTCCAATCACCTGCTTTAGTCACAGGTGTATTATTATGGAGATGGCATTGAAAAAAATCCAGTCCCATGCATGTTCCAAATTGCCGCGTCCTCTTCCACGGCACTCTGTCTGTCTCTGTAGCTTTAGTACAGTCATTTGTCAAGGAGAGCAAACAAAGGCCCCATATTGCATGAAGTACAGCCAAAGTGCCGTTGTGCGGGGAGGCTGACTGAATGAAGCCCAAGTTTATGTTAACAGGTTGCAGTTTTGACAAATGCTATCTATGTTAAATGAGGGTAAAAAAAAATCAAACAAACGTACTGTATTCTGGTAATTTGTGTAAAGCTCAGTAATGTTCACTAGATGCTATGTCATGTATATGAAATGCTAAGATAGCTTTGATAAACGAACATAAATTTATAGTATACGATGGTAGTTCTACAATGACAATCTGGCAGTATATAATACTTAGTTTCTGATTTCACCCTGAATGATATTCGATATTCTAAGTGATCAAGTCAAGAGACAATAATTATACATGATAAAATCAAATTATAACAGCATCAACAACCAAGCAATAACTGCAACAAACAACACCAGTAGTAACTTTTAATTTAGAATAAGAAAATGCTAAAGGAACTAAGGTAATGTTCTCAAATTTCAGTAGGCAAGCCATAGAGAAGAATTTTGAATGGCTTAACAATTCAGACATTTACCATTTCCAGCTGATAGGTCTTTTTCATATGAAACTTAAGTCTCTGACATTCTTTGAAAAAAGTTTGAATATGAATTTCACCATTTGAGTGTTTGATTTGTTAACTGTTGTGTATAGAAAAATATTAGATTCTAGGATTCATATAGAAGTATTCTTCATATTCTTCAGACTCTTAAAAGCCATTTTGAAAATTATTTGGAAAACTGAATTTTTGAAGGTAATTGTAGATAGTGGAAAATAATGGTAGGTTCTCATACACCTCCCTATGACATTAAAAATAAAATTAAAAAAAAGAGTTAGCTTTTCAGATATGGTGATAAATTAACCTCTGTGTTCATGTGTACAAACCAGAAGTCAAGATTCTGTAATCATACAGCAGTTTAGCTTTTGACCCAGTATTTAGAAGACATAAAACATTAAGCTAAGTTAGATGCTAAAGGTTCTGATATGGCAACTATATTCTTCTAGATCCTATCTTATTTTTAGAAGCTATAAACACTGCTTGTACTTGTCCAACTGGCAGTCTGTTTGGGACAGAAAAATCTTATGTCTTTCCAGTCTTTTGGAAAAGTGTTACTTCTTAATTTCAGTCAATTTTTGTTTAAACACCCGAAGTTAGAGGAAAAATTACAAAGCTCCTGAATGATCTATGCAGCTGCACGAGCTAACTCAAAAGTGCCACTGAATTACTCTATGAGGCAGTTAATGGTCTAATCACTTTTCCTACCATCTTCAAAATTCCCCCTGAGACTTGTTCAATGATTCTTGCTCTGAGTTGAGCTCTCTAAGGAGCTGTGGATCAAGCAGAGCTTGTTGCTCTTAAGTGTGCTAGTGCTGAAGAAGGTGCCTTTGCAAAGTTCAGCCCAAAGTTCAGAGTTGGTCCAAGATCAAACTTCCCAGATTAAACATTCCTCAAGTGCAGGGCACTAGTTCAGTCTGCTGATGGCAACTGCCATCTGTGGCTGTCCTTTGTCTGGAAATAGGTGGGATTAATTTTCTTATTCTGTAAGTACATCAACTCTTGTTAGAATCCAAGTTGAGATTATACATCTTCCACCATCCAGGATGATTCCCAGTAAGTGTGCAAAAAGTTAATAAATTCATATGTCTTTGTAAATTAATCTGTTGGGGTTTTTTTAGTTTACTGGCAGTGACACAACAAGAAAACAAAAAACTCATTTATTTTTCTTGCTCTTGTTCTTCTAGATTGTTTTAATTAAAATGAATCAGCAAGTTTAAGGAAGCTGAACAGCTACACAAAAGCTGCATTTCAGGGTACAGAACACAAGGCACTGTGGTGAGATTTTGTTCATCCCCAATACTTAAATATCATAGGATTAAATAACTACTACTTCTGGTAATTTTTAGGTTCTTATAATCACAATGAACCATCAGCATTACTATTTCCAACATCCAAAAGAGACTGAAAATGCAGCACATATTGCTTACCTATGTTTTAAGTACAACCAGTATAATAATTTTTAATGACACTAACCTCTTTCAGTCAGACAGAGCTTCACAACTCATAAAGGTGTAAATGGACAGTCAGTCTTTAGAAAAGACCTGATACTTTAGAAAATGACAATTTGTTTAGTTCACGCAGTTTACATTCCTGCAAAATTTGCTGCATCATTATATTCTGATCGTTGCAGCAGGAAGCAATAATCATGGCAAGAAAGAGCTAACAGCTGGGGGAAAAAACATTTTCTTACGACACATGGTGATTTTAGAACTATCTTTATGAAACACAAAGCTGAAACCTAAAATGCAGGGTCAGACAGAGCACAAAAAAAAATATTTAGGAGATTAATGCTTTTGAAGATGAGATCAATTCATGAGTTTGTAACACAAAATGTTTGCAAGAGTCCATTGCAATCTTTGAAATGTATCTGGGTTATATATTTTGTACACTTGGTATCTAGCCACAGCATAATTTCTGCAGACATCTCTAACAGAGAATCAGAAGGCTGCCATCTGAAAATGAGGCAAGCACTCCAGCTGATACAGCAAGTGCCAAGCGGCTATTTAGCAGTGCCAGCTCACGCTAAACTCACACAGAAAAATTCCTTCCCCTCCTTCTCCCATTTGTATCTAAATCTTCAGGAAACTCAACCATTTTGTAAAAGCAGGGATGGGGAAAGCAGTCTATTATTCCCTGACAGACCACGAAGTGTTGTCCATATTGACACTCTGTTTTGTACAGGCAGGCTGCAGAAGCAGTAAATCCTATTAACCTGTTCAAAGTCAAATGAAGACATTTAGAAAACAGAACAGCTATTACATGCAGTGGTGAAACAAGACCATATCAAAGAAAGGTTAAATAGATGCACCAGCTATTAGACTATGCAGTTACAATGGGACCCCCCAAAAAAAACCCCAAACCAAACCAAAACCCTTTCTATCACCTGCTCTTCCCTTCACGATATTAATTATATCCCCCCAGTCTAACTAGCTGACCATTCAAATACTTTCCTCTGTTCTGTCAATGCTAATTTTTGAGATAAAAAATCAATTTCATGCTAACAGGGCTACTATGGAAAATGCTTATGATATACTATGGTTTTACTCATGCACGCTTCCTCTACCCAAAACATATGGCATTTTGTGTGTACAGACCACTCTGGAGATTTACTGTAATTATGTCATGATGTGCTTATTGTTATGGATTCGGCAGCCTTTCTGCATCCCTACCTGCTTTGTTCAAGAGCAGCTGCTAGCTTCAAGCTGTTGCCTGCTTCCAGCGGCAGAAGCTGAATGAAGGAGTGCTTTCTAGGGAAGACATGTTTTGAAGCAGACAGACTGACAATAAACCAAGTCACTAGGGAGGCATAACATTGACTGGATAAAAGTCGAGTAATCACTCTACGATAATTTACTGAAACTGGGTGCAATTTGCTTTAAAATAAAAATTCCCTCTGCTGCTGATGTTGGACTTGGAGGCCTTTAACTGATAAAAGAGTGGCATTTGCTTTTATGAAGTAGCTGATCTTTGGAGATTCATTAAACCTCATTATTTCTTCTTATGCATAAGTAACTAATAATACTTGCTCACTGAATGAGAGGAATGGGGAGAATGGCTCAACAGTCCTTCTCTTCCACCTACTTCCCGTGCTTGTCATGACTGAATACACTCAATTCAATTACTAAGGAAAGCCTTTGTAATCTCTTGGTAAAATGGTGAGTGCTTCAGATAAGACTGCCCGGAACCGCCTTGATTTCTGTGCCTGATTTTCATTGTGAATTAGCTGTGTGTGGTCAGTCCGCACTCCTAGCTTCAGTGGGAGCAAGGAGGACCAGAGGATCCAGCCCCTTGTTAGTAGCCACTTCCCACAGAGCACTCACAGAATATGGGGCTATTTGAACAGCAATTTACTTAAATCAGAGATAGGGAATTGTGTCTCAGTCCCAGATTTATTTTCCCTAATCTTTAGGAGAAGAGTGTGTGGAAGGGGAAATGGTTAACTAATTAGGAAGAACAATAGGTACAAGAATGTCGGAGATTCCTCTGCTGTGCTCTTGTTATACCCTCCTCGCTGGAAATGGCAGCTATTAATATTTTATTGACTTGAACCTCTGGGGCAGATTCCAGATGTCACTACTTTATCATTGTCTACATATAAGGAAAAATAAATTCTGTCATATCAATGTTAAATTCCCATCTACGGCAACAATCGTTACCAGCAGACGAATGCTCCTGTGGTTTTGCAGATGCTTTTTTTCCTCAGGTCGTGATTATGTACACATGACTGACCTTTTTGCAGAAAACATGGACATCCAAAAATAAAATAAAGCAGAGGAAAAGTCCCAACATTTCAATATTAATTTGTATAGATTAAGAAATAGCTATTTCCTTTACTGTATTCAGAAGTGAACGCAGGTTAAGTTGGCAGAGCTCAAGGGTAGAGTTAAAGGAATGCTGCCTGCTGGGAAAAAAATCTGCTCTATTGGTTTTGAAAACATGAATCACTTTATGCCAATCAGTTTCAAGCAGTTGGGTACTGAAAAACTGATCTCTCAATAGTGCTGCAGTTCAGGTGAATGTGCTGCTAAGAAGCACATCTTGACAGCCCCGCAAACACATCAGCAGTGCACGAATGTGCTCTCTACCTGTCCAACCAGGGCTGAAGATAACATGTATTAAAGAAGTGGTGAAAATTGGCTGATGTCTACTGAGAATATGTGTAAAGAACAGACTACCTCTGATTTCAAGGGAGAGTAATTTTCTTCAGTTGGATGGAACAATGATGTTTTTCACTAACGAATATTACCTGTCATTTAAATTCTGGGCTTCAGGTGGAAGTTTCAGCAAATTTAAGACAAAAATTTATCTCAGACTCCACTCTCCCTAGAATTACAGCATTGCAGAAGTCAGAGATCTAAGAAACCTTAGGACACGTCCACAGAGGATCTCTCTCTATTACGCTCATTTTTTTGCATGCTACATAAGCACTAAAAAATTAGGATTTTTTCATACAAATAATGAAATTTCCTCCCACATCACTAGGTTACTGTTTACGGTCCTCTCCTGGACTCCAAGCTGTGGGGACACAGCATGACTCAAACACTAGCTGGAGATCTGGTTAGCATTGGTATCACTACATCTCTAGGGAACACAGACTCTAAGCGTGTAATTGCCATGGCATTGTGGATGTACAGTAGTATATATAGATATAGTAGCAACTGAAATAACCCAGAGATTGTCTTCTGGACTAGAGGCCAAATGGTATGGTAGAGCTAATGTTCATAAAAATAAGCTCTTTTAATTCCCCAGAACAAGGTGATCAGATCTGAACTGGCTATCACAGATGCTCGCTGGTTTGTGTTACAGCTGATGGTCTGGGCCAAATGCTTGACAGGGACTGTAGCAAAAGTTAAACACTGTGGATAATCATGTTGCAGTTTTTAGGATATGTCCTGTCCAAGTATTAATGCACCATGAAAGTCCAGTGACCAAGCAGCCAGCCAAGAAATCTAGCAGGAAACCAAGTACTATGTTAATTGCCGCTTGCCTGCACTTTGGATGAAGTTCATTGACACTGTTACGTTAAGACAAAATGTTTCAGGGTTGATGCATTTTCCAAAAGAATCTTGTTTCTTCAGAAAATTCCCAGTCAGCTCTATTCTGAGGTTGCAGGAGAAACTTCAGTCATCAAAAATAATATGAGCACTTTTCTGACCTAATTTTCTTGGCCTTCCTTGGACACTTATTCCAAGGGTCCTAGGGTACACAGTTGCACAGAAATCTAGGCACTTCTTTTTTTTTGGAAGGCAAAAGGCTTGTTATGCTATCTGTGCCAGAAAATGGGGAAAAAAGTGTCAGAATTCATAAGGTAGTATTATTGTTTTTATTTTACACACTCTAAAGATAAGTTGCATCTAAATGCTTCCTAGATTTCCATTTTTCCCTAGGCATAGTTAGTGTTTTTAGTGGGGTAGTTAGCTCTACCAAAAGGACTCAACTTGTATTATAGAAATTTAGGAATCTGTCATGGAGCAGTACCTTTAATACAGGTTCAGTTGCAGTTGCTGACATCGTTTGACTTTTTGGTGAATTTAACAGAGCAGATTTTCTGAACCTTGGTATTGTGGCTGGAATTGTCATGACTAAAGCTGCAAAACAGGTAATTCTATGTGTTCACAGACAATGGTATAGCTTTATGCGCTCGGTTAATCTTTTGCACAGGAAGCTGTGCTAACAGCTCACAAAATTGAAGCATGAAGTATGCTACATAAGGTGTACTATACAAGTTTTGATATGAACTTGAAAGCCTTGCCTGAAAACTGGGTCTTTTCTGCATTTTTTGGGAGAATGCGTTGTTCTCTGTAACCAAGTAAGGAAGTTGTCTGTGTGATTTATCACTTCCTTTCCTATATTCAGAAAAAAATTACCTTAACTCATGAACTGAGGCCTCTCGCTTCCAGAACTGTAGGTTCTTTAGGGGGTGCGGAGCAAAATGGCAAAATAATGGCTGTCACATTTGTATATGGCAGAACAAGAAAGTACTATATCAGCAAGAATACTGAGCATGGTGATACTGAAGTATAGATGTACTGTGGATGTTTTGGTTGTGGGTTTTTTTATTATTTATTTATTTATAAGGAGAAGCATTTATGTGTTTATTGTACCTTCAGAATCAGCTCAGGAATAGGGTTGGTTAACCTGGCACTTGACTATGAGTTTTCAGTATGAAGGGGGATTCCTTTTTGTTTAATTACATGTTGTAACGGATACAGAAGCTTGTGCTGTTTATTGTTACTGCTACTTTTCTTAATATTATTCTTATGTATAAAGCACATGTAATTTGGTTTCTCTACCATGCAAATTCACTTGTAGAGAAAGAAAATTGAATGGACTAGGGTCTTTGTCCAGAATCTCTTGCAAACATAAAAAACCTGTAGAGGCTCACCAATACTAGGTTAAAAGGCCCCAGTCCAAGGCAACTGACCTACATACAGTTGGAAAGTGTTCATATGCAGGTCTTACGCTATGACTGTGTCATAAAAATGGTAACAGGACTGTGCTAGTACCAGAACTGAGGAGTATCATAAATCCCAGCTGTGGGATGAAGCAAGTCAGTAAGCCAGCATCACCACTCAGCACAGCACCGCCAGCATCACATAGCCCCAGGACAGCCATGAGGCAATGAACCTGGGGAACCATAATCTCATTGCTGTATAACTATCTACCCTACAGGATCAGCCAGTATCAGAGTCCCCTGTGTGAAGGAATACAAATGAGATGGCCAAAACAAATTGTCAGGAACCTTCCCTCAGGCCTCAAAGTAATGAGTCTAATGTTCAGCTCTTGGTTATCACAATTCTGATCCCCTCTAAAAAAATCACATTCACTATTTGCCTTTGCTAGTGCAAGAGGATCTGTGAGAGGCAGAACTGCTTCTTCCAGTCTCTGCTCGTGCTGATGCTGTTGCCTTTCATTCCATCAGGGAAATAAACCTCATATAGACAATCCTGTGTGCATTGGTCAGGTAACTATTTAAAGCTGACTCCTCTCCATTGAGTCTGAGCAAACTTGTTTTCAGACAATTATCATATAACTTAGCATTATACAAGCCCAGTTCATTCAGAAGGGAAGCTTTTAGGGAAATGAATGAGTGCAATTCTACGGACAAAGCTCCCTGCCCATTAAAAAACAGTTTATGCTTTGATCTGTACAATTTAGTTTTCAGCAAGAAGTAGTGAAGAAATGCAGGTAAAGTTTGATAAAAGCAGCAATAGAAAACACATGTAGTCATAAAGAAATCTCTCACAGTAATCCTTCAAAACACTAATGACATATGCTCTAACATTATTGTCAAACAGAGAGATGGCAATATACTGTGCTTTGAGGCAATGTCAAAGACGCCTGAACCTGATGTTGCTCCTCTGCTAACACGGCACGACAATGTTATTAAATTAGCACTTTACAATGATTCATACCCTCTTCCCATTGTGCTGATTTTGCCCAGTCCTGCACTGAAAAAACAGTCTGTCTAAAGTACCAATCTGTATCATTAAGAATCAATTTTGTTTCAATCATTGTGTTGCCCTAGAAAGGAACTCCACCTTAATTAAATAATGTTATTTTTCCCCATTAGGTTCAAAGAGTGAAAACTTGATTACATGAGCTCTTGTCTCTTTTCTCACACATAAATATTCTCACCACCCTGCAAGCACAGGAGGAGGCAGCTGATGTGCAAGGTGTGTGCATGAGTGTATGTATGTGTGGAAGAGGTAGAGGCTGCTGTCAAAAGGAAGGTGGGGAAAAAAATTATCAAGGGTAAATCTGAGTGAGGGCTTTTATGTGCAAGATGTGCTTCTTGCACAAGTGAAGACCTTTGTTTAGAAAGGAAAATGGCATCAGGCTTATTATTGCAAATAAATGTAATATATACCACTTTCAGTCAGCACAAAGGAACTGAGAACTGTAAAATTAAGAATCCAGTGTTAGTTTACTGCTACATTTGAAGGTCAGATGTTTTGCAGGAGCTTTGGCTTTTTAGCAAAAAGTAGGTGTATTAGCAGCAAGTATTATTAATAGATTGTATTAGCAGCAAGTAGATTCTTCCCTCCCCCAGCATATCACACTGTATGTATTTTGAGCACAGGAATAGGATATGCTGGTTTATTAGCAGGATGCAAAGCCTACATCAACTGGTGACACTTCCTAAAAGACAAGTATCCATTTGAACTCAGTGAAGACCTTTAATACATTACAAGTTCTTAGATTCTTCCTTGCCCTGAGTCTTTATAGCTCTAACAAAAGGATCTGCCTGTTTACTTTTAGCATTTCAACCTGTACAATCCAGGGCTGATTTATGTTTTGTTTGATTCCACTCATGCATATTTTGGTACCCACAGAAACACCCTTTTGGTGTTTTCCTCATTCCTAATGACATCATTAGCAGGCAGATTTTTTTTCATGCATTGCTACGACTCCCTCCCTCATCTCCTCTGCCTTAGCTCTTTTGCCCCTCCTCCTATCATGCAGTCTGTCCTGCTGATACATGCTTTACACCCAATGCTCACTTCTTTTATTCCTGCTCTGTCATTTGCTGGTGTCTCTGGAGGAACTGCTAGTCTTTTCCTCTGCTCAGGTCTCATCAGTATCTTCCCAAATAAAATAAAAATGAAAAGGAAAAAGAAAAAAGAGATAGAATGTGCTTTTTTTTTTTTTTCCCCTTGCAGAAAGGTCACTTCCTTTTCCTGCTCTAAATGCAGGGGTTTTACAAACTCTCTGCTCCTTCAACCTCTGCTGTCCCACTGATGCCCTCCTGATCTCTTGCTCAGTGAGTCTCAGCTTCAGAGGAGCATCCTGCCTCTACGTGTGCCATGTCCTCTCCTTGCTCTTGACCGACGCCTCAGTCTAGACTGAGCCCATTCGGAAGGCTACTGCAGAGATGATTTTCCACAGCTTGCTTTATCCCTCCATTTCTTCTCCTTAGTTTCTTCCAATGAAATTCAACTACTCCATTCACTTGCATGGTCCTCTGTGGCTTGTCTAATCTGGCTTGTTCCCTCCTGTCAGCATGAGAGTGTACCAGCTTGTTGTCAACCACTTAATAAATTTCAAAATTTCACAAACTTTCCTCTTTTGCTGCCTTTTAGGAGAATTTTGCACCAGATAATGCAGAGTTTACTCATTATTCTGGTTCATAGCTCGTAGCCCTTTTTAGGGCTTTTCTATCATGCCCACAGAAAAGCTGACAATGGTCAAACAGGAGGCATACCGAAACTCCAAAGTAGTATTCCCTCTCTGTTTTCCTGTCTTTCTCCTCTTTTCTGCCCATGTGTGTTGGCTGGCTTGTTTTGTGGTTTGAAGGTTTGTTCTTTTGGACAGGAAAGGCTAATTTGCTTTGAAATCATACTGTACTCAGCACTGTTGGGGGTTTTAAGTAATGTACTGTTAGAAATATATTTGAGCATGTGGGTCTAAAGCACAAATAGACAATTCAGTAAAGAAATTACTATGAGAGTACGTGATTACTCACTACTTCCATATCTCCACAACGGCATGAGACTATTTAATGTCACCTGTGCTATGCTAACATTAAGGATTTTAAGAGTACCCTATTCTAATTATTAATAATCCTTTAGAGATGCAGGGAACATTAATGTTATTCTACTGTTCTAAGTCCTTAAACACATATACAGAGCACCTTTCTGTAATATTTGGTTACCTTGAAATGTTTGATGGAATTATCCTGGCAACATCTTTTTGAAATATTTAAGAACCATTGTTTGTATAGTACAGACAATAATTGGCACAAATTAAGCACCATGCCAAAGGTCGTACTGTAAGTCTGCAACAGAGCAGAGATTTTGAAGCTGGCATCCTAACGGCATAGCTGTATTACTGCATCTCAATAACACAGTTATGCTTCATGATGTTTTAAATCAATCTGACAACATCAGAGCTTGAAAGGTATTATGCACAACGCAGACTTCGCAGAATCCCAAGTAGCATGCATTTACTGTAACTGGTATGGATGGATAGTTACATATTACAAATTTTAAAGCATGAAATAATAATTTTAATGATTACATGAAGCATATACTCAAGTATAAATACAGGAAGGAACAAATAGGAATTAAGACTAATGACATAAAAGTCAGCAGACAAGTTCACTGTTAAAATGGTCAATACTTTTGTGTAACACTTTACTTAAGGTTTTATTTATTTGGTATGTAAGTTACCATCAGTAAAGTAGATACAGTACATAATAAGTGCTTTTCCCCCACTCGTTTTACTGGAATAATATTACACAGTTCATCTTTTCGAGGGCTATATAACTAAAACCCAAATTGGCTAAGGTACTGCCTTCACATTAGTCTTATTCCCATAACTTGGGCACTTAGTTCCACTGAAATCAATAGACTTGTGAGTGTGTAAGTGAGGAGTAAAAGGCAAGCATAATAAATACTTTTATTCCTGCGTTGGCAAATAGATATGTAATTCTGTCACACTTATCTCCAAGGCTGATCTTTTATTTGCATATTTTCAAAGTTTTAATCTACAAATGGATTTTAATTTGTCGACTTTTGCAAGAACAGCCTTGTGGGAGTGGGGGCAGGTCACACATAATCAAAGAGTAAAACACAGGCAGAAGAAAGATGTAGGGAATCAGAGCTCCATTTCTTTATGAAATGCAACTACCATTATTATAATTTCCTTGTACCACACAAAGGCCTTACTGTACCGTGTGCCATCTACATTTAGAGGCTTTTTGAAAGATCCAAGAGATCTCTATCTATGTGAATGGTACAGTGTCTTATAAACTGAACATGAAAAATTTAGGCCTGCTTTGGTCTCTGCAGCACTTGGGAAGAGGAATAAAGAAATGAAATAACTTTCCCAAGGACATTGTGCCAAACCTGGAAGCAGAACCCACTGACCTGAACCACCGCTCAGGGCCTGAACTGAAAAGATTTCCACCTTCTGTTATAAGGCAAAAGTTCAATAAAAAGTGCTAATGAAGAAAATTGTACTTAGGATCCATAGCTAGAATTAGACATTGATGGTGTGGGTGTCTGTGAAACTGTGAACTTGTGACCTATTTTCAGCTGCGTGACTGAAAAGCTGGGATGCATATACTATTTATACACAGAACCAATGACCACCATAAGCACTTTACATGACATTACATGCCAAGGTTAGCAGGGGTGTATATGCTGCTCTGTGTCCCTCCCTGGCACTGCCCTCCCCACGGTGAAGTGGCAGCTATACCTCCTGTCGTTTCGGGGTGGGTAAGATCTTTCATTCAGCCTCCACTCTGCAAATATTATACAGAATGCAACTTGAATTTCACAAACCAGTAGCAAATCAAATCTCCATTAGTACCACTGACCTCATTCTTTACCTGAAACAATTGTCTCCAGAGATCGGTAATTTAAGTATATGTATCCTTGATAACCCAGGAGTCCTGAAAATGAAACAGCTTCTCTGATGTAAGCACAAGAATCAATAACCATTAAGCACATAAGGATACTTTAATGTATCAAACATATGGGTATCCAAGTCAGGCCATCGCCAGACCAGTTCATTTTTGTACTATGTAGGCACCAAGAACAGGCAGAGTCTTGGTCCTTGCAGAGCACATTGGATGGTCCATGTGCTCAAGATGTCATAGCTCTGTAAATGGGACTTCCCTGGGAGAGAAGAGTCGAGTGGAGAATTTGGCCCAGTATGTGAGCACAGGCTGCATTGAGGGTTAGCTTTGTGCAACAAAACAAATGAATTAGCAGTGGCCAAAACTATGCATCTTTTCTCTATGTATCAGCACAATATTAAATAAATTACTGTTGCTGTCAAAGCACAACGAAGCTCAGATCTCGCCTTTACAGATTCAGCCATGATAATCAGCAAGAACTGGGGAGGAAAAGAAAGGAGGGAATTGTTCCATAGAAATACCTTCCCCACATGTTTTCCCAGACCCCAGGGTTTCACACAAAGCAGAACAAATCACACCCTTAGCAGTTCTGTTCAATTCCACACAGCTGCATGCTGCAGGTGGTGCCCTAAAAATATGTTTGTTTATTTTGCAGCACTGCAGGCTGCAAAGCTGCATTATAGAATGAAATAGATTCCCCTCCTTCACATTCTGTCTTCTTCACTTTGAACCCCTCTCTTTTTTTAACTTGCTGGAAGAAGATGGTAAGACGTAGAGATAAAGTGATAGTGAACAAAATCGGAGGTATTGGTATGGAGTAGAGAGTGAAAACTCCCAAGCATGGTGTGTGGCACTGAGATTTTGGTGGTGTGTCACTTCAGAGAGGCAACTACCTCAATAATTGAGTGAAAACTCAGTGGAAGTTTCTCAAAATAGGTTTTCACAAATGTGAAAAGAAAAATCAGACAGCAGCTGATCAAGAAGTAATACACTGACAGGGGAATGGCTACAAGAAAGACGTAAGTGTACATTAGATGGTCATTTTCTATGTCTGTGATAGAAGGGTTGATCTACTGATAGGCTCTACAGAGGCTGTAGTCTTCCACCAGCATCACCCAATGCACTAAGTGCTCTGTGTCATGTGAAAAAGCAGCAGTTGTGGCCACTCTGCAGCACTTATTATCACTGTGGGTGATTCCAGCCCTGCTTTGCATACATAAATGCTAAATACCCAAACTGGGATAATCCTTGTTTTATGAGAGCATTTTTCTGCACACATTAGTTCGCAAATATTTTTTCCCCATTTTGAAGATTTTCTAAACTATGAGCATTTAGCTGGTCAAAATATAGAGACGACCAAACTGAACTTTATGTTACGTCTTTAGTGTGAGTTAACTAGCAATTTTGTCCAGTTGTTTGTTTATCCTGAGCAAAATACACTCCTCAGGAGAAGCTGGCAAAATATTTGTGCATCGTCTCTTTACTCTCTAAGGCTGATATTACACAATGAACACCACAACTCTGCACACTGGTGGCTCTCCTGACCATTGGGATCTTTTAACCTTCCAGTTGCTTTAAATACTAAGTTTAAGCAGTAGGGGAAATGAAAATTCTCAAAAATTTCACTCTAAAAAAAAGTAAAATCTGTGTTGACTTGCATAAAATTAGCAGCAGCATTTGTATGGTTCACAATCTGGTGCTGTTTGCTTCTAGGACATGTTCCTCTCGAGAGAGAAGGTGTCTTGGAGACTATGAGCTTTCTGCACCTCCTCAGCAGAGTATCTGTCTGCAATCCTTGAAATATTCCACAGCCCACCTTAAGAATGTTTCTTTTTTTTTTTTTTAAATATAAACCATGGGTCTTTATAGCTTTTGTCTTATCTGTCATATTCTTTCTACTAAGTAATCCACAGCAAACATCACATCTATGTGAAACCTAACCTTTTGTAGCTTACTGGTAAGCTGTACAAAATACACTCAGTATAATGTTTTCAAAGGCTGATATAAGCAATCTGCAATGAAGCTGAATGTCTTTGTAACTTTTTATCAGTAGGCAGTAGAAAACATCCTTAAAAACATGCTGCAGTGCCACCAGTCTGTGAAAAAGTCAAGATCACATTAGCTTGATCATTGTCACGAACATACAGAAGTAGAAACAGAAAGCAAGTAACCAATTTGTAGGTTGCAATTTATAGTTTTACAGTTAGACTGCAAGATCCACTTAAGTGCCCATAAAAGAAAATTGAAAGGAAAGATTAATTTCTTTCTACTAACTGGAGATAAATCTGATCTAAGGCTTGGGTTTGTTGAGAGCTAGTTTGCTGAAAACCAAGCATTATCTGCTCTTCTAAGGTTGTGTTATATGTCAGTGAGCAGTACGAGGTAATTCCACTGTTTCTCACCACATTTAATATGATAGTGAAATTTATGCTAGCATTTCTATTAGAAGAAGAACCCCATGCCCACAACTGGAAGTGTGAAAATGATGTAAACATTAAAGTTGCAAGCACTAAGTCTGGAAAATTAACCCATACTTATACCGTTTAGCTCTTTACCTATGATAATCACCTTTGCAGTAAAATGAATGGAAATATAAAACCAGCTGTAGCTGGCTTCAGCTAGTGGATTAGCAATGGTTTGTTATTCTGAAATATGCCTCTGGCTTGCAAAGAATGACCTTATCTAGAAATACAGCTCTATTTAGACACAGACATGCAAAAAACCTTGTTGCATCAGGAAAAGAATTGAGCTTGAACCATATATTCCTTGAGTTTACTGTTCATCATTCATTATGTACAAAAAAATAAGGCAGAAAAATAAGCCTGGATATCTCCTTTGGAGGGCTTGAGGGTAGGAAGGCTCTACAGAGGGATCTGGACAGGCTGGATCGATGGGCCAAGATCAACATTATGAAGTTTAACAAGGCCAAGTGCTGGGTCCTGCACTTGGATAACAACCACCCCATGCAGCACTTCAGGCTTGGGGATGAGTGGCTGGAGAGCTGCCTGGTGGAAAAGGACCTGGGGGTGCTGATTGACAGCTGGCTGAACATGAGCCAGCAGTGTGCCCAGGCAGCTAAGAAGGCCAACAGCATCCTGGGTTGTATCAGAAATAGCGTGGGTAGCAGGAGTAGGGAAGTGATCGTGCCCCTGTACTTGGCACTGGTGAGGCTACACTTCGAATCCTGTGTGAAGTTTTGGAGCCTTCACTACAAGAAAGACATTGAGGTGCTGGAGCATGTCCAGAGAAGGGCAACGAAGCTGGTGAAGGGCCTGGTGAGCAGGTCTTACGAGGAGCGGCCGAGGGAACTGGGGTTGTTCAGCCTGGAGAAGAGGAGGCTGAGGGGAGACCTTATCGCGCTCTACAACTACTTGAAAGGAGGTTGTAATGAGGTGAGGGTCAGTCTCTCTTCTCAAGTAATAAGACAAGAGGAAACAGCCTCAAGTTGCGCCAGGGGAGGTTTAGATTGGACATTAGGAAGAATTTCTTCCCCAAAAGGGATGCCAAGCATTGGAACAGGATGCCTGGGGAAGTGGTGGAGTCACCATCCCTGGAGATATTTAAAAGAAGTGAAGATGTGTTGCTTAGGGCCATGGTTTAGTAGTGGACTTGGCAGTGATAGGTTTACGGTTGGACTTGATGATCTCAAGGGTCTTTTCCAAGATAAACGATTCTATGATTCTATGAGTTAAGCTTGAGTGATAATTGCTTGTAAATAAAATTGTAAAGCTATTTTATTTACTTATTCACACTGATTTTGTTGCATTTTTCTCTTTGTCTCTTTTGCACCAGCTGTAGTTTGTCAAAATTGCAGGTGTGAACTATCTGGAGCAAGGGCTGCTTTTATCTTCCAGACCTATCTAGTGCCTGCCTTACTACCTGCTTGGTCAGGGTCCTTTTGTTCTACTACAACATGGCAAGATGAAGAGCACAGAGAAGACCTGGGAGTGTTCCAGTGAAGGGAGGTAGCTGGGCTTTCAGGTGAATCAGTCACTAACCTTTTACATGCAGAGCCCCCACGGAGATGTATTGACACAGAGATATATTGTCCTGAACTCACCTGGTACTTGGCCATTTACACCTAGGCTGGGGAACAGACAGATGGAAAAGCTGCTCACGTTTTGGGTAGCTGAGGGCCACTGTCCAACCACCTTACATTAACTTCTGGATCTAGCTAACAAATTGCCTCTCTCTTTGCCAGTAAGGTCCATTTTTGGACAAAATATTGGAATATCTTGAACAAAAAATTTATATAGAGGGAGTCATCTACAGAGGCACTAGTCCAAATTTTAAGTATAGTAAGAGTTTTATTTGCAATCATGTGCATCTCCACCTGGGCATATACATCTACATATCACTAGAGCAAACATAAAAATGCAGATTGTCATTCAATGTAATTAATTCAGTGTTTATGTCATCTTTTCACCTAGACTAAGAGAGCACACAAGGCAAAATGATTAATACAGGTAAATATGGTTGAAAAATCTATCAATTTCCCCCAAACAAGCTGTTTTTTTTCCTTATATATATATTTTTTTTTTTTCAGTGTAACACTGGATTCTTATCCTCCTAAAAATATTAAAGATTTCTGGGTTTGATTTTCATACAAGTACAACATTTTCTTCTTTTGGGAAGAACCTTTCCAATTCTCTACCAGTGCATATTGATTAATATAGCTAAAGATAGCTTGATCAGTTTTGAGTCCTGTGAACTGATCACTGAATCTATTTTTACTGCTGAAAACTTCTCCTTCATTTTGGCTTTTCTTTGATGTTCGATTTGGCTTTCACAACAATAGCTGTAACTTCTTATTATGTTGCAGCTTGAATCCTATAGTGTAATTTGAATGTAACCTGCTACAAATTATTTGTAGCATGGTCAATGGTCAGAATGGAGGCCAGGAAAACCTGTCACATCAGCAGTTCTCGCAGCAATAAACATGTATGCTGGAGCTTTTCATGTACAGTTGCCTTCAACTAGCTGCAAGACAACAGAGTTTCATGACAAAACCAACACTTAGAGCCAGGGTTTGTGAATGAATGCCACAATACACTGCTGTTCTGGTAATGATGTTCAGCAAGAAGAAATCTAGGAAGAGCAGTGGAAGTGAAGCTGCTTGTAAACACTTACTGCAAGGAAGATCTGAAGAGAACTGTGAGCCACTTCTATGTACTGATATTCAAGAAAACACCCCGAGACAGTGATATAACGATGATCCTCTGGTGCCCAGTCTGGTGCTGGGGTTACTGAGGTCACGGTGCAGCCTGGCCCATTCTCCATCCACCAAGAACGATGCATTGAGATATTAAAGGTCAGGATGAGATCTGTTTCCTGCAAAAGAACAAGTGAAGAATTAATGCACTGGGATGGCACTCCGGTATCAAATGTCTCAGCAAGAGATTTCACAGCATGCAGAAAGAAGCAAAGAGCAGGGATAAAACTGCACTGTGACATGAAAATTAGTGGAGTAGTAGCTGTACCTGGGCAGGCAGAATTGCTTTGGAGCAGAAGAATAATCCTGCAAGACAGGATTTGTTCCTAGACTTTACGGTAGCCTAGACTATAGCAGTCATTTCTGTTACATTGCTCATTTTTCTATGGAAACCTAAGGACTGATGGAGGTGCATATTTATACACCAACCCTCCTCTCATCAGTTCCTAGAAATACAGCTCATATTTTAGTGTCCAATGTACCAAACTAGACAAAACTCCTCAGGAACCAAGACTCCATAGACTTTAATATATGTGGGTCACCTGCAAGGAGTTTTGTATCATGGACCTTGCAAAGCAGGCTTGTGGTAGCTCTACTGAAATACTGGAGAAGGTACAAAAAAAGGATTCTGTACTTTTGCTTACAAGCAAAACCTCTTTGGCATGCCTCTCTCAGATTTCTAGCTTCCTAGGAATCTGTAAGAAACAGCTAGTGAATGTTGCCTTGTCTAAAGACTGCTTAGCTTGTTAAAAGGAGGGGGCAGAGGCCTGCAACCTTTAACTCCCATGCAGCTAGTGCAATGCAGTAACTAGTCAGCCATGCTTTCCATTAAGATTGCATTTATAAATAGTTCATAAAGAATTAATAAATGATTAATATACATCATAAACAATACTATGGATATGACTTTCATAAATTATACTTGGTTGCACATTACTTGAGGGTGTTATACACAGTTATAACAAAACTATGGACTTTGTGGATTCTGTAATAGCCTACAGTGTTTACCAACCCTTTATAAAGAATTTATAAGTGTAACCTCATTGTAAAGTATGACTATCTCGTCTGTGTGCACATGTGCTCAGTCACGCAAAAAATATTGCTTTTAAGTAATGTCTTTGCAAAGCCAAACTCTCCCCACACCTGACCTACATTTTTTTCAGCCTGTTGATGACATTAATAATTAAGATTCTCATAAAGATTTTAAAATGTAACTATTTAATTAGGTTTACTGTGCCAAAAGGAATAGAATGCCATTCTGTAGCAGATATGTTGTGTTCACATTTCCCTGACTCCAAAAATAGTCATTTTTTCAGTCCCACTTGTTTTCCCTTTTGCACTAACTCATGCAAAGTTAACTCTATCCAGAGAGGTTTTGGATAATGTCATGACTGACAGGTCAATCGATCCATGGTTGTACTTGACACTGTAGTGTAGCTGAATGTTTTTTCTTTAGGTTGCAGTTCTTGTCTTAAAGTGTAGAAATTTTGTACATTTTAAAAAAATCAATTACTACCCTGCATAAGCCCACCCAGCTATCAGATGGAAGGAAGGACCATAAATGTTTTTGCAATTAATAATTACCCTATATAATTACCCTACATTCTCACAACACCCCAATCCAGCAAATAATAATCTGTACGAGAAAATGTAAGATGCTTCACATGAATTTATTCATGTAACTAACTTCAAGCATTTGAAGGTAATTAAAGCAACAGTGAACATTTGTATAAACTACACAAATTTCCCCAAAATAGATCTATTTACCTACAGCTATAAGTTTTCACCCTCAACAAACCTCTCTTTTCTCTGGACCCATCCTCACCAAAGCTGCAGACACTGGAAAGTGTCTACCAGATATTTCTTGGAAATGTGCATTTTTACCTTACATCCAAGCCAGAAGATTATTTTTCTTTCTGGAGTCAGGGTTGTTATGGCCCCTCAGTAGCACACTGGCCTTCTTGACTAGTGTAAGAAGTTGAAGAATGGGTAACTTTGGAGTAACTTTGCTTAAAGTAACAGATTTATTCCTGAATGACTAAAGTTGGAATCCATCATGTTATTGTCAGAAGACCTTTAAGCCATTCTAGTTACCATGGAAAACTCTTAACCTCTAGTTTCTTACCAGAGATGCAGCATGAATAGGACTCATCGTCTTGCTCTATTTTATCATTTGCAATAACTTCAGAAGAATCATGATGGACAAAAAATATTTTACAAAGTGCAGGCAAGGGATGAAAAATGTATTCCCTGAAAAGAATGGGATAAACTGGCTTGCAGGAACTGAGTATTTGCTCTGCATCTGCCAGATAAAGTTAAAATGGATCAGGAGGCACTAAACATAAAAGTCAAAACTGGGCTCTGTGGTTAGAACATCTTTGCTCTAGAGACAGTTATGTTTGCTTACAAAGTGTGCAATAATTCAAAAATTTACAGTTCAAAAGCACAAGTAAATTTCCAAGTTACACAGGAAATATAATCACACATTAAAATATTTATAATTACATATGTAAATAAAACTCCACAAAGTCCAGCTTTCTTTCATCCCTGAATTTATCCCCAGATGATTTTCTGAAAAATTTTGTTATAGTTAGAAAATTCCCTTGACCTCAAGTCATCTTCTGACAGTTAAGTTGAATGCTGCAATTAGGACTGATTTTGTTCTAAATACTGGTTTGGTTTTTTTTTTTCAGGAATAGTCTTTAGTGCTTGCTAGTAAAAAATTACAGATCTTTATCAGATCTATATTCTATCTCTGAGTAATGAGTAAAATGCTGTGTTGTTTCCTCTGCTCATAAAATAGACCTGATACCTGTTCCAGAAATGTTATAATCCTTAATTCTTTATAACAGTAAAAATGAATAAAACCTACTTAAAGCCCCAACTTCAAACCTTAAATATGTTTGAATAATGTGGTTGAGAAGGCTTTCAAGGAGCATAGCTATTAAGTATGGAACAAGTTAACAAACAAGATTAACTTCAGGAATCAAAACAATAAGCAGATGTGAAGTCTGGTTCTGGTAAGATTAAACATCATCCATGGCTCAGGTCAAGCTTAGCTGGAATAAGAATGATAATTGAAATCAGATTTTGACAAACCAACATGTAAGTTAGACCCTGTAAATTCCTATCCCCAAAATATGTGGGATAAGAATAAATACAGAAAGAGCCTATTCACTAAAACATTAGCTGCTGCACAGTTCAGTCTTCTCAGGTATAAATTGTGATGGGCTTTGAACTTGCCTGTAACCTTCAATCTATGTCCCCCTATATACATCCATATTAGCAGAGCAGTTCCTGTTGCTCAGTCATGAAGGTCACCCAGCTTCCAAAGAAGTTTTACTTCTTAGTGAGAAAACTGTTAAGGACTTCAATCCCCTTGTAGAACTGTGTAAGCCAAGGAGGGGATGATGTATCTATCATTAACATCTCTTATACGGAGCTATTTAGAGCTATTTTTGTACAAACTCCGCTTGCAATTTACTTTGTTCACTGTTTGAATACAGTTTTAGTGGACATAGGCAAAGTCTACACTGGAAGCTGCGGATTTGTTGTACTCTCCAGTGTATTTGCCGTCTGTTTTCTTTCCAACATCTGTGGCTCAAACATTGTTCAGGGAAACGCAGACAAATGGTCTGATAAGCCTTGAAGCTACAAAACCTAACAAGAACTGTTGGTACACATTGGGCATGCCAATATATATATAGTGTTGTTCACAGTCTGTATGTCAAGGAAGATTTAATTATCCTAAATTCAACAAACAGCTGCTTCCTTCATGGACACAGAAATACATCTGCATGCACTTTATTGATGATCACTGTGCTGCTTTTGTAAATCCTGCCGGTTGTTAATGAAAATGGGTGCATTAAAGTACATTTTGCTATTCATCAAGGCGAAAAAAAAGAAAAAAAACAGAGGAAAACATTTAGTAGGGCTTCTTTGCTGACATTCTTAAGATGTGCTGGTATTTGTAGTGGTTGGAAGTACTGCTGGATTAGACAAAGGCCAGAGTTTGGAGGTCTCAGAGATGAGCATCTCAGAGATTAGAAGCTGAGACATCTTCAAATTAAGTCTGTAATTTTATTTCAGCTTAGTTTGTAAAAAATGGTGAGCTCTAATGGTTCTGTGCCTCTGTTTAGTATGGTGGATAGCAACTTTTGCTGGTACATAACATTTTCTGGCTGAAGATAGCTGATGACAGAACAGAGCAGCAGAAAGATTTATAAGAGCTGCCAGAAATTAATAAAACCTTCTTTGCATTAAGAAGTAGCAGGACAGCAGTGTTAAAAATAAGATAGCTCTGTGTGTATTGTATTGCTACTAGTACAAATTATTAAGTGTATTATCTCTATGTAGTAATTACAATATATGTTTCAGTGATTTTTGTTGGGTGCAGCTTAGAGACGCTGATCCCAAACATTGTCAAGAGAAAAAAGAGGCAGCAGTGAGTCAGAGTGGTTCTCTTTGAAAGTTCAGGAGATCTCGCAGACAAAGGGAAATTAAATTGTAGTGACTTCAATGGTTGTGGCTTGCTATGTCATGGGAAATAAGTTTCTTCAATTTTTCTAATTAGGAATTGCTGAGATCTGTGCAAACCTGCCAAGCTTCTCTACAAGTTTTGTCAAGTACAAACATGTAACCATTTGTTTCATTTTTCAAACTCAAACTAGCAAGAGCAGGCTGCTTGGAGACTGAATGATCACACAAGGTTTTAGTGATAAAAGATCAGGGTCTGAAAGCATTTGTAGTTCCGGATGCCTCAGATGCACAGAGGCCTCTACAAGCATTTTTTTCTTCCGTTATCTTGCTTTTCCACTAAAACTAGCTCCCATCAGGCAGGACCATTTTCTCATGCAAGCAGACCTTTTCCTGACTAAAGAAAAAACCTGCACTTGCTGCAGGGCCAAAATAGAGCTTGGCAGCTGTGTTTCTTTTCTTTTTTCTATTTTTTTTTTCTTTTGCTTTTAAATCCACAGTGGATATACAGGAAAATAATTATTGAAGAATTGTGTAGGGATCATTTAAAGTTCATGATCTTTTTTATGCTGTTGCATCTGAACTGAGTTTTAGCCTTTCCACTTTTTCATATGTGTGTGACGCTTTCCCATTAATCTGATTTTTTTTTTTTTTTCAGGAACCTAGAATTCTGTTCTCTAATTTCCTCTTAAAAAACCTTTTTGTACCAGTATATTTCCAAATTTGATATGGAGTTTGATTTGCTTATGTGTCATTAATCAGGTCAGATTTAACCAGTCTGAATCCACCCAAAACAGATTTACTCCTGAATTTCATCCAAGAAAACCAGCAAAAATTGTGTCACTGTTAGCTTTTCTCAGTATTCTGTTAAAAGTGTTCCAAATGTATCTTAAGTGATTTCCAATGTAGTTCCAAAGATTTCAATGAATTAGTTATAAAGATACCAGCCTGAAAGAAAGAGACAACTCAGGTGTCCTGATTTTCTTCTCTAAAGTGAAACTAGGGTGTTACATTAATAAAATATTACAAAATAGTCCTTAAAAACCATAGGTACTGCTATACAGGGTTTGACATTGTCACTTACAATTCCGCCATGTGATACCTATCAATAATCTTACAAAATTGTTAGAGCTACAATCAATATTATCTTAATTAAGATCTTCATATTTTTCTAGTATTGGAATATGTACATTGACAAACTTAACCATTTTAACTTGCTCTGTTTCAACTCACTAAAAAAAAAGATACCTGCTATACTCCAGAATATTAATTTAATCAGTTCGGTGGCATCAACATTTTTCATTAACATCTTTGTTCAAAAAGTTTCTATCTATATAGTTCTTCAATTAAAAATATCACAAAAAGAAAGTAGAATGTTTCAGTTTCTATTGTGGGGTTAAAATTATTATTACCATCCAATGAATATATTTTGTATTTAAACAGAATATTTTTAGACGAAGAATATTCTGGGCTTTGACTATTTTTTTTGTGCAGAACAAAAGTATTAAGCCTATCCTAGTAGCCCAATGTCACTTGTCACAGGAACTGAGAAGTTGCAGTCCCTGCGCTATCACAGAAATTTTAATTTACCTCTTGTACATATTTAATGAAGATCCTGAGCACTATAATTTTTGTAACTGAAACATTACTTTCCCGAGGATTTAGGTTTGTGCAATGATAAAATACACTGAAACAGGCAGCTCACCAGAGGTGCCTACATCCCAGAGTAGCAGCAAAATCTGTGGAATCTTATTTATTTCTCATTGTGGAGTAATCAGAGATACCACTCTGAAACTGAGAAAATTTGTTGAAGGACAAATGTAATACCTTGTTTTGAAAAGTTTGTTTTGACAAATTGCCATTCTCAGAGGAAAACAGCTTGCCTCCGAAGTTTGCTAAAGTGGGCATACAGTGGGCAGTTTTCCAGTCTCAGGTGATCTACATTGTTGTATCCTTGCTGATGGGCAGAGGATTATTACAAAATCTTATTAAAACCAACAAAACCTAGCTTCTTTCATCCCAAAAGACAAATCTATTCTAGAATTTGGATTAAATCTGAAGGTAGAAAGATGTAATTTATATATTTACTGGTGTACCAGAAGATGATGATCTGACAGATATCTTAGAGAGTAAAGTTTCTGCTTCAGGGTGGAACTAAGCAGCCTGACTTAGGGCAGGGTACCAGAGCTGGAAACAGGGTGGTGGCATATGGTCTCTTTTCCACACCAAAGCAGTGTCCCATGAAATAAAACTAGCAAAAATTTTATGATTGTACTAAACTCAGTGTGGTTTGGTTCTCTTTCCAAAGTGAAGTGAATGTTCCGAATGGTTCCCAAATGCTGGTTACTCATTTTGACCTAAACCCACATGATTTCACTGCTTTA